>NC_143257.1:21330000-22580000 GCF_984573655.1 Nuphar pumila | reverse complement strand
CAAGTGAGACCTCACAAAAAAAGTTCTTTTTTCTCTTCTTTTCTTTTCTTTTCTTTTCTCTCTTCTTTCTGTCTTTTATTTTCTCCCTTCAAAAAGGAGGAAATAAAGGTTGGAAAGGAAAAGAGAAGGAAGAGAGAGAAATATCAAGAGAGGAAAAAAATTTCGATGATCACAGTTTTGGCGACCAAGATGGGACTCGTCTTCGTCCGGTTGAATTTTAATGCCTTTTACTTTTGCTTTAATATTACCTAAGTCTTTATTCTACAAATGTCAGCTTCATTTCCATGCAAACCTTAGGAGCCTAGACTCTGTCGTAAGCTGACATCGTTGCATATAGGATCTAAGTATGGTTTGGTAGGACCATATTGAGGAGATTATTCCATGTTCACATTAGACTTAGGTCTGAAATACAACTCTCCTCAATTCTAGGGATTGAATGCAAAACAATGTATGCAAGTGTATGCTTCTTTTTCATTTTAAATATATTTCTTTAGGACTTGCATTAGAGACATCTGATTTTATTGCATGTTGAACATGTTTTTGAAAACATCCCTTATCTATATTGTCCCAGTCTTCACGTTGTTGGGTTGTCTCACTGAACCATAGTTCGGGAGAGAGCCTCACAACTGGACCACTTATTTGGGTTCGCGCTCCCCTACCACGTACCTAAGGTCCATAGTTCGAGGTATATCGGTAGGTGCTCAAGGATGTCGGGAAACCATTACCTTAGAATCGGAGAAATATTTCTATGCCACGTGCTTCGAGCTTCGGCTTGGGTACATCGGCATATCTTGATTGGAATCCGATGATTTAAAACCCTAGAGTTAGGATTAAGGTCCTACAAGCCATTTCAAATATTGCATTTAGGGTCAGCCTTTAGGGAGTGTTGTGTGCGCATCCTTGTTTGTGCAGCTTTGGTTGTGTGATATTTCTCTTATTTTCTCATATATATATATATATATATATATATATATATATATATATATATATATCAAACTCTTTCAAAAACCCTGGATGTATTATTCAAATTTCCCCTTACTTTCAAAAACCCCAGGTGTACAGTTTCCTCTACCTACATTTCTTTTTCTTTTTAGATCAAATTTTCTTCGAAAACCCTGGAAAATTTCCTGTAAAAATCCCTCGATCTTTCAAAAAAAATTCAGGTTTTTACCTATTCTTCAAAAGTCTATTTGTAAGTCCTGCATTCTATCTAATTTTCCTCCTCATTCTTCTTTGCCCCAGTATCATTTCGATGGCATCTGATTCCCTCGATGTTATTTTTCCCAGAGATCATGTCTTCTATCAGATTCAAGGTGGATCCCCGGATCATCGGGTCATCCAGTGTCGTCCTTTCTTTCCCGGGTGGTATTATTCTTGGTTCGCCACCTTCTCACGTATGTTCCCAGACCACCTGGATGACTGTGGGTTGGAGATGGCATCTACAGTAGGCAAGCGAACTATCAACGGAGCTCTCATTCAGGCTATGACAGAACGGTGTAATCCACATACCTGCACATTCTAGTTTCCATGGGGAGAAATGACTCTGCTGATGGACGAATTCAATAATATCATGGGATTGCCCGAACCAGCTGGTCAGCCAGATGATTCTGTCGAGCAACAATTTTTTATCAACATCAAAGGGGTAGATGTTCGAGAAGCCTTGTCCAGAGCAACAAAGAGCAGATCCTGACCCCTTACTGAGATCAATGGCAATCAGTTCATTGACATGTTCGGACTCTATCGCAAGTACGGAGCTTACGAAGAGGTAGACACTTTGTCTCGAGCAGCAAAAGACAAAATTCAGCATGCCATGATCCTATGCACAGTGGGATTAGCTTTCTTCCAAGATGGTCAGAATTTCATAGATGTCAGAGTTGCCCAGTTCTTTCGAAGATGGGAAAGCAAGCAGACCCGTCAGCTATCAATTTCTATAGCAGCCTTGGCTTTTCTTTACCGAGGCTTGGCTCGATTTGCTCTTGGAGAAACTATTCTGGTAGAAGGATGCACTTATGTCCTGCAATCGTGGTTCCTGCGACATGTTCCATCGAAGGCCAGCTCCTTCATATTCAACAGTAAGCAGCCAAAGTCGGCCATTCAGTATTGAGCCTTGATCGAGAAACTGCATAAGGAGGAGATTGTTTGGGACTTCTTTGACAGGAAAGAGACAGTTCCTCGCTACACTTATGCTCGCAGCAAGCGCTACAGATTGCTTGGCCCCTTCTTTTGCGTCAATTATCAGCCAGAAAGATGTCTCAGACAGTTTTTGCAGCGACAGGTTCGTGCCAATACCCGCTTCCCGACAGGCAACATGCCAGAATTCAATTTGCAATCGGATTAGTGGTCTGGGGCATACCATGTCACCAAATATACTTGGGACTCCTTTGTTTCTCTATTTGTATTTTCTAGGTCAAATGTATCTTCTGAATATCAGGAGTGGTGGAAAACTGTCTGCCCACCCTCTCTTTGTCTATAAATATCACTATCAATAAAAATTACTTTTGGCCCAAAATTTTATTTCTTGTATTTTTGTTTTATAACACAAATGGTCACAATTTTGGTGACGACCTCATCCCGGGTAAAAAGGACATTTCTTCTACTTTTTCTTCACTATATTTTATCATGGTTGACGACCTCGCATAGGTAACAAGGCACATTTCTCTGTTATCATCAAAATGGTAACACAATTGTCATAAATCTTGTGATGACCCAATCCCGAGTAATGGGATAATCTCTTGAAATTGTCTACTGAAATCCTTCATTCCTTTTCCTTAAAAATTATGATTTTCAAAAGCTTCTCCATACTCTAACCATTCCTGTATTCTGCAGGAAAACTTTGGCATCCAAAGATGGTTCAGACAAGGGCTGGCAAGCAGACTGTTCAGCAGCACAGTGACAGCGAACAAGAAGAGATGAATTCTCCCAGATTATCCAAGAAGCACGACTCAGGGGATGAGAGTGATGTTGATTCTGCCATGTATCGGGTCTTTCAAAAGATGATGTCCAAAATGATGGTCGAGCAGGCTAAGTCTGGTCCGAAAAAAGCAACTTCTAAGAGCAAGATTAAGAAGAAGCCAGTGAAAAAGCCCATCAAGATCAGCAAACAGAAAGTACAGCGTGACAGTACTTCTCAGGATTCTGAGTCAGTAGAAGAAGTCTCTGAAGAAAAAGAGCAGTTGATTTACGTTCCAAAGCATTTGCGATCGTCCAAAAGGCCAGTGAAAGATCCATTATTAGTGAACAAACCCAAGTACGGGGCCCCCGCAGAGGATTTGATCCAAGCATTAACCAAGATAGTCAAGGATCTATAAATCTGAGACAAAGGAAAAAGGTCGTACACCAGGCAGGACTTCTACCTCGGCTTGAAAGGGGACAGCAATCTGGAGAACCTCCCCCAAAAATTCATTAAGTTTGACGGATCCGAAGATCCCAAAGCCCATTTGGCAATGTTTTTCGCCGAATGTGCCCAGTTCAGTGAGGATAATTGTGCCCTTTTCCTCTGTTTCTCCCACAGTTTGGAGGGGATAGCTGCTAAATGGTACGTCGAGCACGTCAATCCCATTGAGCTAAGGGATTTTGACAGAGTGGTTAATGTGTTTGTTGAGCGCTTCATGTTCAATACGAAAGCTCTGCCCACCCTAAACTATTTGTGCAACCTCAAGCAGGAGCCCAATGAAAAGGTCAGGGATTTCATCCATAAATGGAGGAGTATTTGTAACAAGATAAGAAATCACATTTTCAAGGAGCATGCCCTCCAAGTCATTCTCAACAATTTTTCTCAGCCTCTAAAAAGCCTTCTTTTCCCATATCCATCCAAGTCATTTATCGAACTGACAGAGCGAGCAGAATGGCTTGAGATGGGGGTAGAGAATGGAATGTACGAAGGTATCATTTTGGCCAAAAATATCCAGGATCCGAAGAAGAAGGCACATTTCACTTACTCAGCTGAGGTTCCAGGGGATGACCAGGGCAGTAGCAGCAAGCATGGCAGCGGTAGTGGCACGAAGCCTGAACAGAGCAGAGGGAGAAAGGGGAAGTTCTTCAAGAACAGTGACAAGCCTCTCTCGACCGGTCCTCAACAAAAAGGGGATCTTCAGGAAAAACCCAAACACATCAACTGGAGTAGGGATAAAAAATTTACTCCCCTCGACCAGCCTTTGGAAAAGTACTGGAATATTTACTATCCCATGGAATGGTGAAACTTCCCAAAGTTGCAGATCCACCAGTGATCATGGGAAGATTCAAGGAACAGTACTGCAAGTTCCACACTGCGACAGGCCATGACACAGAATATTGCTTCGTCCTAAAGCATTTGATCCAGGACTGTATCGATAAAAGCATCCTTATCGAAGATGAAGAGTAAGGCAAAATGGATATCATGTCCGCCCCATTCCCAAAACATTCAGCATCAATCATTTCAGAACATTCTTTTCTTCCGCAAAGCCATATACATCCATGTTCCAGCGAAGATATAAGTTTTCAACATCAGGTGATGGTTCTATATCAGGATCAGCCTGCATCTCAGAGGAGGAACATCCTCTCATTTTTAAACCTAAGGAATATGTCAGCTGAGAGTGGAAAAACCCAAGTTTTTTCAAAAAGATTTCTTAAAAAAGAAGCCTATGCAGAAGAAGCAGAAACCTCTGAGGTAGCAGAAGAGAGGGCCGAAAGCCTCCAGAAGCCTATTACAGCGCTCTCTAACATTTTTATTTTTGAGTTAACTCATGATTCTCCCAAACATCGGGAAAAGTTAGATGATCTATTGAGAAAGATCAAGGTGAAGTCGGGCACTACGCCCGAAGATATGGCACAGATCGTGAATCAGGCGATGACTAACGCGCCTATCACCTTTTCAGACGAGGACCTGCCGAGGCCTCATTCTTTTCACAACAATGCACTGTATATCGTGGTAAGGACCAGGGGCATGACTGTCCCACACGTGCTTGTTGATGGAGGCAGCAGCCTCAACATTTGCCCAGAGATGACAGCGAAGGCCCTGGGATTGAAAGAAGAAGAATATGTGTCTGATCTCATTACCATTTATGGCTTCGACAATCACGGGCAGACTGCAAAAGGCAAGATCTTTTTGAAAATTTTCATCAATTACTCAGTGCACACCGTCCTCTTCCATGTCGTCAATGTGCCGCCAACTTATAATCTTTTGTTGGGACGAACATGGATTCACAATGCCAATGTTGTTCCATCAACCTTCCACCAGTGCATAAAGTGGTCCAAGGGAGGAATGATCACCACTATCCTGGGCGAGGATCCTGAAGAAAGGCTGCCACAGCCCATGATTCCCCGCCCAACATTTACAACAGATATCCCCAGCATCCGGGACGCAGATTTAATCAACCTCAGCGAGAGCTTAGAAATGCTGAAGTTGAAAGATGTCATGGAAGAAGAAAATGTTGCAGCCACGGTACGATGGCAAGGACCTTGTTTCTTCAAATTAGGAGGACGCATCAATTACACCTCCTTCAAAGATCATCTCTTATTTCCTCAGTTTTCCAAAGCCATAAAGGGATTTGATCTTCTGATCAAACACGGATATCAGCTGTTTCGGGGCATAGGGAAAAATGAAGATGGAATAGTGGAGCCTATCATTCCCATTCAGCACGCGGACAACTCAGGGTTGGGATTCACCGACCAAGATTCCAGCAAGAAAATAGTATTTGTCAGAGGGAACAAGTGAAGATGATGCCTTAGTTTTCCTGCTTTATTTTCTTATCTTTTTGTTAATCTTGTAGGGACGACGCAGTCCCATTTCTTTTGTCAAAATCTTGTAAATATCATACTTTCAATCAATGAAAGATCAATTTTCGAGTAGCTATCATTCTTTCTTATACTTTGTTTGTGTCATTATTCTTTACTTTATACAAAAAATTTGATTTGGCTCGTACTTTCTCTTAAAAACCTTTCTTACATTTTTAGGACCATTAACTCCTGAATCAATGAAGAAATTCATTATTAACCCCAAGTATTTAAAATTGGCAAAGATTTCTAAGATGAAAGACAGAGCAGAGGTCAGCCAGGCAGCAGAGCAGACCGAAGAACTAGCAGAATTTGATTCCACTATTCAAGAATTGCCAGAATTTGCTCACATTCAGAAGCAGAATGAACCCTCATCATTGGTTCAAGATCCAACTGAGGATATCAACATTGGTTCGCAAGATGATCCGAAATTTCTCAAAATCGGTTTGAGTCTAAGTGAAGTTGAAAAAGCAAGACTCGTCCAATTTCTTAAGCAACATCAAGAAGTATTTGCCTGGACTTATGAGGATATGCCAGGATTAGATCCCAAGCTGGTTGAGCATCGACTCAAGTTGAAACCAGATTCCAGACCAATCAAGCAGAAACTGAGGAAGTTAGACCCTCGAATTGAGCAGCAAGTCAATAAAGGGCTGGAAGATTTATTGAAAGCAAGCTTCATCCGAGTCATTGATTACCCCGATTGGTTGGCAAATATCGTGGCAGTTCCTAAAAAAAATGAAGAAGTTCGGATCTGCATTGATTTCAGGGATCTCAAAAAGGCTACCCCTAAAGATGATTATCCACTTCCCAACATTGATTTGTTGATCGATAGCACAGCGGGTCATGCCATGTTTTCTTTCATGGATGGATATTCAGGCTACAATCAAATCAAGCTGGCTGTTTGGGATCAGTCAAAAACTTCCTTTACTACACCATGGGGAACCTTCTGCTATACAGTAATGCCGTTTGGGCTAAAAAATGTCGGGGCAACTTATCAACGGGCAATGGTCGTTATTTTCCACGATCAAATGCACAAAAATATGGATGCATATGTGGATGATATTCTGGTTAAGTCTAAAGAAGAAGAGGATCACCTCGATGCTCTCAGTCAAGTCTTTGAAAGACTTGTTCTCTATAAGTTGAGACTTAATCCTCAAAAATGTGTTTTCGGAGTTGAGTCCGGCAAATTGCTCGGCTTCATTATCAGCAAGAAAGGAATAGAGGTGGACTCGGCCAAGGCAAAAGCCATTATTGATATGTTGCCCCCAACTAATCTTAGGGAACTGCAAAGCCTTCAATGGCATATTCAGTCTATTCACAGATTCATTTCCAACTTGGCTATGAGATGTGAACCTTTCAATCATTTGCTAAGAAAAGAAGTTAAATTTGAATGGAGATCGGAATGCCAACTCTCGTTTGAGCGCATCAAGCAGTATCTCCTTAATCCACCAGTTTTGAAGCCACCAAAAGTGGGGAAGTCTCTCTTACTATATATTTCCATCAATCAGAATTCCTATGGTGGATTCCTCGCACAGTATGAAGAAGGCAGCCTGATAGAGCACGTCATCTACTATGTGAGCAAAACCTTCATTGATTTTGAAAAGAAGTAATCTCAGATGGAGAAAACTTATCTAGCTCTGGTTTGGATGTGCCAGAAATTAAGACATTATTTGTTAGCTTCTGAGATCAAATTCCTAACAAAGCTTAATCCTCTCACATACATTCTTGAACAACCATTTCTCACTGGACGGATTGCGAAGTGGCAGGTCCTTCTAATGCAATATAACTTAGAGTATGTTTCTCAAAAGTCAATTAAAGGCCAAGCAATCGCAGATCAGTTGGCAGATTTTCCTTTGACAGAAGAAATAAATGCAGAGGATGATTTTCCTGATGAGCACATATGCAATATCCAACAGCCCCCAGTTTGGAACTTGTTCTTAGATGGATCTAAAAATATGTCTGGCATAGGGATTGGAGTCTTGTTAATCACTCCAGAAAAAGAAATGATTCCTTATTCTCTCAAGCTTGGTTTCCAATGCACTCACAATATGGCCGAGTATGAAGCTCTAATACAAGGCCTCAAAATTCTGCAAAGTTTCAATGTCAAGAGAGTGCATGCCTTTGGCGATTCATTACTTGTTGTCAGTCAAGTTAACACTGAATGGCAAGTAAAAGATTCAAAATTGATTCTGTATCAGAAGATCGTCCTAGCTCTTGTGGACAGCTTCGAAGAATTTTAGCTTAATCACATAAGAAGAGAGCACAATCAGATAGCTAATGGTTTAGCCACCTGGGCTCCATTTTATCCTTTAAGGGCAGTGAGTCATGTCGTTCTTTCAAAGTTGACAGACTTGAGCAACCTGCTTTAACTTCAACTATGCAAGTAAACCAGGTCGATCAGAAGGAGAAGCCTTGGTATCAAAGCATCAAAGATTTCATTGAGACTGGTGAATTTCTATCAGAAATGCCTGAAAGGGAGCAGCGTGCAATTCAGCGTATGTCTACCTGTTATTTTATTCTTGCCAATGTCCTCTACCATCGTGGGTTCAGTTATGAGTATTCGAGATGCTTAGACAAAAAAAAAAGCTATGGAAATTATCCAAGAGGCACATGAAGGGATTTTTGGTGACCATGTCGGCTATCAAACTCTCGTCAAACAAATCGTCCGAGCAGGTTACTACTGGAATACCATGCAGCAGGACTGTTATCGATTCATGAAGAAGTGTGTCAAGTGCCAAATGCACGCACCTTCCATTCATGCACCGGCCACATACCTGCAATCAGTTGTTTCTCCTTGGCTATTTTCTATGTGGGCTTTCGACGTCGTAGGCCCGATTACTCCTTCTGCTTCAAACGGCCACAAATACTTTCTGGCTGCGACAGAGTATTTCACGAAATGGGTTGAAGTTGTTACTCTACGCACAGTAGAAGGTCGCTATGTGGTTTCTTTCATTCACAAAAATATCATTTTGCCGCTTTGGCATACCACATAATATTGTTTCAGACAATGAAATCCATTTCAAAAATGAGAGGATGAAAACATTTTGTTCTAAATTCAGAATTTGCCATCATTTCTCAGCTCCCTACTATCCTCAAGGGAACGGCCAAGCAGAAGCCACCAATAAAATCTTGATCCATATTTTGGAAAGGACTGTGAAGACAGGTCGAGATTAGCATGAGAAAATTCATGATGCACTTTGGGCATACCGAACCACCATTTGGACTCCAACCAATGTCACTCCTTCAGAACTTGTTTACGGAACTGAAGTAGTGTTGCCTCTCCATGTCCAGAAGCCTGCTCCTAAATTTGCTTCCCTTATGGAATTGTCACTCGATCAGTATTAGCAGCAGAGATTGGTGCAGCTGGATTTGCTGGATAAGAAGAGGCTCAAGACAGCGAAGCACGCTCAAGCTTATCGACAGAGGATAGCTCGACACTATGCCAAGTCTGTCATTGAGAGGAGATTTTGAGTTAACGATTTGGTGCTCAGGTCAACGGCTCATCTCAAGCATCGACCATGGGGCAAGTGGTCACCCAATTGGGAAGGCCCTTATGTGGTTAAGGAAGCATTGCCTCGCAATTCGTATCGTCTAATCAACGCAGATAGGGTGGAAATGCTGGATCCTATCAATGCTCTGCATTTGAAGAAGTTTTATACCTGAAATGTTCATTCTAAAGTCTTTTGTACTCTTCAAAGACCCATTTCAATAAAACAATGATCTTCTATCAATTCTTACATTCTTCTCCATGATGTTGGGGCATTTTTTTATTTATGATCTATAATTATCTTCCTTCATCATATGTAGGCAGGATGAGACAAAATTCTTTTCTCAAATTTTACTAATTTTCAAATGATCTTACAATCTGTAATGATTTCATTCATATGGTTTATTTTCTCAAATTAATCAAATTATTATCAATGTTTGTCAAAGTTTTAAAACAATTTTCATCAATCTTATCTTTTTATCTTTAAAAAGATACCCTTTCAGGTTAAGGGATAAACTTGATGCCTCCTTTCAATAAGGTATTCTTTTTGTTATTTCCTCTGTTCAGGATAAGGGGATAAATCCTGAATTATCTTCTAAAACTCATTTTGAAAACTTTGCTCATCTTCAAAACTCAGGCCTCGCACTGGTTATCTCTCAAACTTTTTCAATCATATATTGAGCTCATTTGGAAAATCTGGTTCTTACACCAGTAATTTTCTAAATTCAGTCTTCTGATCAAAGAATTTCCTTCTGCAAAATTCAAGTTTTGACTTGAACTTCCCAAAAATTGATACATTTTCAAAAGATCCAGCACCTCGTTGGTCATGTCTTCCAAAGGATCCAGCATATCGCTGGTCATGTATTCTCCCAAAAGGATCCAACACTCGTTGGTCATGTCTTTCAAAGGATCCAGCATCTCGTCGGTCATATATTTCCAAAGGATCCAGCATCTCGCTGGTCATGTATTCTCAAAAAGATCCAACCCTCGTTGGTCATGTATTTCCAAAAGGATCCACACTCGTTGGTCATGTCTCCCAAAAGATCCAGCCCCTGCTGGTCATGTATTCCTAAAAGGACCCAGCATCTCGTTGGTCATTGATCATGCATATATTTCAAGGTGATTTAACATTAAAATATGCATGATTTTATGAAAAAAATGTTTTAAAAACCCAAGTTTATGCTAGTTTTCGTTAAATGAGTTAAAATGATTTCAAAATAGAAAATGTATGAAAAATAGCTTTATTTGTATATTTTAGTACATATTTTAATGTTTGATATTAACATAGTATTTTAGTTTTAGTTTTCAATAAAAATAAAAATAAAAAAAATAAAAATTGGAGAAAAATAATTCTATATTCATTTTAAGTATTTGTTTTAGAAAAGAAGAAAAAAATTAGTAGAATAGTTTTATTTTTAGTTGCTTTATAAATAAAAAAAAAAGTTTTGTTTGTAACTTTTTGAAAAAATTCTAATAAACCGGTTTACACGGTTTTTGATTTTTAAAAAAAAAAATGAAAAAAAAAATCTGTAACAAACCGGTTTACACGGTTTGGTTTTTGATTTTTAAAAAAAAAACTGAAAAAAAAAATAATAGCAAACCGGCTAGAACCGGTTTGCGGTTTTTTTAAAAACTGAAAAAAAAAATCGGTTTCAAACCGGTTCCAGCCGGTTTGAAAGGTTTGCTTCTTTAAAACCAAGAAAAAAACGAAAAAATAACTTGTCTCCCCCTTCCTGCGCCAAAACCCCTTTTCCCTCTCTTACCTCTCTTCTTTCCCTTCTCCACCATCGGTTTTTCTTCCCTCTTCTTTCCCTTCTCACTATTCCTCTGATTTCTTTCGCCGGTGGAGGCATCTCAGTCCGGTGGCGGCGTACGGGAGGAGGCCGGCCACTTCTTCCCCTAATCCTTCCGGCTACGGTAAGTTCATCTTCTTCTTCTTCTTCCTCTTCTTCTTCCAAATTCTTTTTCTTCTTCTTCCTCCGATTTCCAATCTTCTTCTTCCTATTCAGATCTTCCTTCTCTTCTTCTTATGATCTGGTTCTTCTTCTTCCTCTTCTTCTTCCGATATCTTCTTCTTCTTCTTCTTCGAATTCTTCTTTTTCTTCTTCTTCCTCAGCTCCTTCTACTTCTTCTTCGGATTCTTTTCTTGATTGCTGCTATTTCTGTAAAACGAAGAAAAAAAAACTGAAAAACGAAAATGAAAAAAAAATATATTCTCAATTTTTTTTGTTCATAGGTCAATTTTTTCTGTTTTGTCGATTTGCCTAATTTTTGTTTAGTGTTTGATAAGCATCACATTTATTTTCTGTTTTTTTTTTATGCTTTAATATCCTGTAATGAAATTCGTTTTGCTCTTTATTCATTCAGTTTTTTTCTCTCTGTTTTTTTTCTTTTATCACATGTTATTTTCTGAAGTATGTAATTCCTGTTTCTTACATTTCCGATTCCTATTTTTTTTAGTTTATATTTCATGTTTTCTCATAAGTCCAATTCCTGTTTTTTTTTAGTTAAGCATTTGTTTCATTGTTTTTCTGTTTTGCTGTTTTGAATTTCTAGTTTGCATTTTCTGATTTCTTTAATGATGTCTTTTGTTTGTTTTATAGTATTGTCTTCTTGTTTTCATTTGATTGAATTTCATGTTTTTAATTGATTGTATTTCCTGTTTGTCAATACCGAATTTGTGTCTATTTCATTTCTTGTAATTTCATGTTTTTGTACTTTCCTGTTTTCAACATAATTAGTTACCTTTCTTATGTAATTCATTTTGTTCATTCTGAGATTCCTGTTTGATTCAATTCTGTAATAAATTCTGTGTAAATTCCTGTTGTTCATTAGTTCCTTATTATCTTAGTTGTTTTCTTTTAAGTCATTTCATGTTTGCTTTTATTCTTGTAGTAGTCATTTTCTAATTCCTTGTCTAGTATACATGCTATTTCTTCTATATCTTGTACTGCTCGTGTTCATTTGAATTGTGCAGGATAGCACAGGACTGGAGCAGAAGCGATTACATGACACGAAGTACGAAGAATAAAGTTTCTTTTTACTTTTTAGTTTAGAATTAGGAATTTGATTGGGTTTGTAAATATTGCACTTTACGCCCTCTGCGAAGGGTATTCATCTGTTGCAATAGTTAGTTGATTTTACATTTCTTGAACATTTTTACATTTCAATAATTCGGCAATAAAGATTAGTTTAGATTTGTGTACTTGAATACGAAATATTCCCGTTCCCTGAGTTCGACCCGGTCTCATCCACTAGTGAGAACCGGTTTTTATTATTTGATGTCTGGTTTTCACATGTTTTTCATTTAAAAATCTTTTCAAAATTACAATGATTTAAAAGAAGACATCAGTCATGTATTCCGAAAAGTCCCAGCTCACAAGTGTCGAGCTCTCAAATTAATCGGTTCCACAAATCAAACCTTCAAGGTGTGATTTCTTCATTCTCTCATTTCCGAACCTTCGGGTTTTCAATCTTCTCAAAACTATCATTTCCAAACTTTCAAGATCTTTAATCCCTCAAATACCATCAAGTTCTCAACCTTTGGGTTGCAATATTCTCAAAATTTCATCACTTTCTCAAACCTTTGGGTTTTCAATCTTCTCAAATTCAATCACTCTCAAGCCTTCAGATAAAACATTTTCAAAATCCAGTTTCTCATTAACTGGTCACGATTTTCAAATCCAATGGGTTCACTAGCCGGGATTTTTAAATCCAGTTTCTTATAACTGATCGGGATTTTCAAAATCCAGTTTCTCATTAACTGGTCGGGATTTTCAAATCCAGTGGGTTCACGGGTCGAGATTTTCAAAATCCAGTTTTTATAACTGGTCGGGATTTAAAATCCAGTTTTCATAACTGGTCGGGATTTGAAATCCAGTATTTTTCACTGGTCAGGATTTGAAATCCAGTATTTTTCACTGGTCGGGATTTGAAATCCAGTATTTTTCATTGGTCGGGATTTGAAATCCAGTTTTCAAAACTCGTCGGGATTTGAAATCTAGTTTTTCATAACTGGTCAGGATTTAAAATCCAGTGTTTCCACTGGTCGGGATTTTCAAAATCCAGTTTTTTTCATAATTGGTCGAGATTTAAAATCTAGTATTTTTCACTGGTCGGGATTTGAAATCCAGTGTTTTCATTGGTCGGGATTTCCGAGAATCTAAAAAGTCAAGTTTTCAAAGTCTAATCTTTATACCATTCCTCTAAATTACAGCAAAAGGTCTCATCAAAATTCATATTGAGTGATTATTTCACAAAAGAATTCTGGAGCATTATGCCAATTAGCTAAAAACATTTATTGATTCTAAAAAAAAATGTATGACTACACAAAAGAATTACCTCAGATTACCTCTAGTATTCTTTCCAAAAAGGTAAAGCTTTTTGCAAAAAGAGGTAAAATTCAAAATCTTTTTCTGTTGATCAACCAAAAGGATGTAAGAAATATCCTTGATATGATCAGTGAAAGAAATCTTCAATGATGTTGAAAAGCCAGAAGCGAATTGATATTGATCATGTCTATGGCACATGTTTAAAAACGGATATCTGGCAATCAGGCAGTAGAAATATCTTGAGCCATAAAAGAATCCACTCAATCCTTGTCTTCTCAACCATTTAAGCAGCAATCAAATATCTGCAAAAGGGATCTCTCAACTGTCGTCAAGATGAAGACGAATAGACGAGTTAGACCCCCGGTGCCAAAGAAGATTTGGATCATCTCCGAGATGAAGGAGTTTGTGAAGGATCCTTCCAGGAAAAGTTCATATCACCGTCAAGATGAAGGCGAGTGTGATGAACCTACCGACAAACCCTAAATGATATTTGATTTCTGCTATCATTTGAAGACCTTTTTTAGCCAATATCATCAATAGAATCCCCGCGATAAAAGAAGGATTGAAACATCTCCAAGATGAAGGAGTTTGTAACGTACCCTTCCCCGAAAAAGAGAGAAAAAGTCAGGACACATCCAAATGAAGGATGATGTTAGAACCCGAGAAAGTTCAGTGACTCAAAAAGAGTACAAAAGGATCATCACGGGAAAACACCCAGATATCAAACTGCCAAAGTTGTCAGAAGTCATCTTTTCTCATGCAAAATTCTTTTATCAATATATGTTCACTACTTGCTTTTATGAAATTAAGAATATTTATTCTCTTCTCATATCAAGGAAATGGATAACTTCCTTGAAGAAAATCATCAGCGCTAAAATTTTGAATTTTGACTCTTAAAACCGAGGAGTTAACCTCGATGGAGGAAATACTCTAGGTAAAACAGGGAATATCTTTTTACACATACGTGCATGTTTTTCAAGCGTTTGAGTCAACTACAATTTTATCTTATTGGCAAAAAAATTTAGCTATTCCAAGAATGAAATAAATATTCAATATCCATTTTGATACAACCTAGCGTTGTTTATATTTTTCAGAAGAGTTGCCTCCTTCAGAAGAAGTATCTCTTCCTGTCCCATCACAGTTTTCTCATTAAAGAATTTCATATGGTCGTTTCCCATGCAGGATAAGGGTCAAACCTAAATTTTCTATGAGAGGTCATTGATTTCAAAAGTTATTTCAGTCTCAGCAATGAGATGCCCCATTTCGTCCCATTTTCAAAGCTTTAGAGAACCCTATTTTCTTTCTTTCGCAAAAACCCTTTCGGATTTGTTCATCGAAACTTCGAAGGTCCCATTATGGCTTCTCCATTTGAGAAATCCATATGGTAGATTTCTCCTTTCAGGTTAAGGGTTAAGCCTAAACCTCGCTTCGCGAGGTATCTTCCTTTTCAGGTTTGGATTAAACCTGAGTCTTGTTCCCACGAGATTCCTCATTTTTGACAAGATATTTTCTTTCAGTCCCATCATGGTTCTTCCCATCGAGGAATCCATGCTTTGTATATTCGTCTAAGAAAGGATTCCACTTGAGCTTCATCAAAGGTCCTCATATATTCCTTTTTCAATTCATTTTTGATATATCTTCGTCCCATCCAGGTTAAGGGCTAAACCTAAATTATTCCAAAAGTGTATCTTGTCTCACCCATGAGACTTGATCAAATTTTTTATTTCCACCATCTTTGAGATTTTAACTCAAAGTCCCCTCACGATTTTCTCATTTCTAATTATCCAGTCATAGCATTTTTCGAGGACTTTGTCTCCCCAAAACCATTCAGGATAAGGTTTTTAAGCCTGAAAAGTCATATTCCCAAAAATAATTATTCCACACCCAGTTCAGATCTGCTGACTGGGGCATTTTCAAAATTTGGAGTGTTATCTTTGCCACTAAGCTCGGCTTTCAACCGGCTTAGTAGCAAAGAGGGGCATCTGTGAACACCCCAAATTTTTTAAAGGTTTGTAAAAATGACCTTTTTGCCCCTGACTCCATCTTCTGAGAAAACCAAAGCTAAATTTCAATCATTCTTCAGGTTTTCTGGATTAAATTTCATATCGATATAATCAAATTCAATTTCAGATCCGAACTCAGTGTTTTAAACCCAAATCTGAGCCTTGTTGTCTGATTTTTCAAATTAAAATTACAAAAATACCAAAAATGGTTTTGAATGACTCAGGTAGTTCATCCAGCATCCTCTTGGATCCACGACCCTATATTTCTCAGTTCGAGGTTGTAAACCTCAAATATTTCCAAAAAAATGGATATAAACCCATTTTCTGAAGAAATTTTCTCAAAATAGCTTTGAATTCTCAGAAAAACTCTCTTTTGTAAATATTTTGCAAAAATACAAAAAAATAGTTTTTAATCTTTGTTTTCTCGTAAAACTTTAGGATTTTATTCTAAAAATACAAAAATGGAAAAATAACACAAAAACCAAAAAAAATGGAAAAACTACGAGAAAAACAAATGGTTTTCGAAGTTTTTAAGTTAATTTTCCTGAAAACCTCGATTTTAAAACATTTTTACAAAAAATTCTTAAAAGGAAACCTCCTTTTTGGAAAAAAGGAAAATTTACAACGGACTCCTTCCCGCGCCATGATCTCAACCATTGATGCATAACGGCCCCCCACCTTCCCGATCCTTCTTCATCCCTCAATAAAAAGTGGTGCAGAAGAAGGGGTCACGCATGAATGAAATTTGGTCTTCGTTCCCCCTGTGCATTCCTCTCGAACCTCTCTTTCTTCTGAAGGAAAGAAACCCATCTTCTTCACATCATCCATCGATCAACTGAAGCTCGTGCCCCCCACCTTCCTCAATTAACTTTCCTCTTCCTTCAACCGAAGAAGGTCTTTAGGATAGAACAGAAGCCTCGTTCCTCTTTTGCTAAACAAGGTAATTTTCCTCAATCCTCTTTCTACCCTTCTTTTGTTTGTTCTTCTTGATCATTTGCCCCATCGACGCACCGTGGGTAAGGTTTGAGTTGCCTGTGCAACATCACCCCCCCCCTGTGCGACATCAATAGGAATCTTCATATTCCAACACCTTCTTCTTCTAGTTGCAATTATATTTTTTTTTTCAGTCTGCTTAAGTCTTCAACATTTTTTTTCTTTTTTTTTATGTTGTTCCAGACTCAATCCTCTGATCTTAGTTTATCTTTTCGATTTCCTTTTTGCCATTTTTCATTCTCCATTTATAAATTTTATATTCTGATTCTGTTGCGTGTTATTTCATCTTAACGATTGGCAATTTGAAATGTATGAATTCGCCTCAACGATAGGCATTAACTGAGATAGCATTTTGGGTAAATGCTGATCTGTTTTTTTTTTTTTTTGGATAATTCTAGCAATTCGATTTCTTTGGAATGACATTTCCACCATTATAATATCAGTTCCTTTTAATAATTCATTTCAAAAAAAAAAGAGTGAAGAGAAGAAAAATCTTTGGTTCATCTACATTGTAATTATACCTCAAACGCCATTGCATTTCATAACGATGGGTTGTGTCCACTAGGTTCCATTTCCATAGATTTCTGATTCTTTTTGTATATTTGGTGTTTCTTTCTTTCGGTTTTTGCTGCTTTGTTCTATTATCCATCTGTCATAAAATGTTCTCGTCACTAAATTCCATCGGCTATGGTCCTGTTTCCATTATTTTATTCTGTTCCATCAATTAGTTTTAGTCTTGTTTGTTATATTTTTTTTATTTAGATACGATTCTTTCATTAGGCTCTGTATATCTCTTCATTCATGTTGATTATTAGTTATAAGAGTATTCAGAATCTGTTTAATTCTGCTTGTGTTTCAACGTTTGCTGGCTTAGTCCTCATAAAACATGGCCCCTATTACCTCTTATCTCTTCAACGCTGTCAGAATTTTGAGCACCTGCTAGCATCGATGCCCAATACGATGATAGGTCTCTTGTGATATGCCTATAACCTATCGGTCAATATGCTAGCAAAATATCACCCAGCCCCCGTTAGCAATACAGGATTCCATGGCTGTGTCACTAAGTACTGGGGATAATCAGTTTCGCAGTTCTGCTTTTCACATGAGAAGTGGGTGATGACCTGTCGCAGTGCAATAAAAAAAAGAGGGAAGAAGGAGAAATTCTATCAGTCTATCATTTGTATGGGACAGCCATTTGCAGAAGATGATCTGCAATTTCAATATGTATCACTTCTGCCTGTGGCCTTTAGATTCGGCCTCTAATCATGGGTTCGCTGGATAAATGGTATTTATTACCTGAGTCACCTTTTATGCCATCAGAGTTACATTTTGTAATATGTGTATGTCCTTCGATCGGATTTTGGTCTCTTATGGCTTTTGCTTGTTTAGCTCATTCTATATTTTCTTACATTTTGAACAGTAATTGACCTGGTTATATGTTGCATTTATTTCTGTTTCAGGAATTTCTCTTATCCAGTATATTTTTTTTTATTTCATTAGATGTTATTTATATGTTCTGTATTTTTCGAAGCTCATCAATGGCATGTGGATCCTTTACATCTTCCATTTCCACATTTACACAGTCATCATTTATTGCCTACACAACACTTCATCATCCACCTGCAGATAACCCTATTTACCCGTCATGATTCAATCCATGATAAACACTTCACAGTTGTTGTATATACAAACCACACCATCATTCATATCAGAGATTCAATTGTTGCTTACACATAAAAGTTGCTTAGATGGCTGGAACTTTCCAGCCTGACAAAATGCATTGATACCCCCCCCCCCCTGTCACTAGTGCTCATGTTCAGCTATTATGGTTGGATGCACTTTTCCAGGTGCCTTAGTCAAAATCAGAATCTATGATTCACCATATGCTAGTTAAACTCACCATGTCATTGTAATTCCCACTACCACACCCACCATGGATTTCTACAATTCATCTTGCATCTACCTTCCACTGTCTTCACACTTATCATAGCGTGGAACACTATGATGCACCCACTTATAACAACGCATGCTCCAACAGCAATCTCCACCTGCTTCAATTTCAGTCTCAACCCCACTGCCATCACCTTACATTCCACATTCAGTCACATTTCATCTACAAGTGACATTAGTCACTTACCCATTGCCTTTGGTACCTTCTACCCTGTACATAGCTGGTATACATCACTTACCCGCCTCTTGGATTTGCAGCAACACTTTGCTGCAAGACACCCTTCACAGCATATCATTAGAATTTCTCACAGATATATCATCAGCTTGTTAGTTCACCTACTATCCATTAGCATAATGTTAGTTAATTCTATATTGATTAGTCCCCAACATTCGATCCTAGTTGACTCACCAACTTTACATACTTATTGGTGTCTTTACAAATTCATTTACCTGCGTAGCATGATAACTCATAGACTCATTTGTATGCTGTTATTTTTTTTCTTTTTTTTATCTTTTGCATATTCATTGCCATATATCACATTAAAAATCAATCTCCTGTCATTATACAATATCCACCATTTACAGCAGCATTGTTGTCATCCTTTTTGCAGAAAATTATCCCCACCCAGCTCATCTCCATCACTCATCCATACACATATGCCCTTTCCAAGTGCAAATATTTGTATCTTCTTTTTGATGACTCAAACTTTGAAATTCCAAGATTCATTTTTCAAGATTCAAATTCAAATTCAAATTCAATTCAGATATCTCAAAATTCCATCTTTCAAAGTTCAATTTAAAAACTCTGAGTTATCTTCTGATTTCAAATTAGGTTCAAAAATTGAGATTGATTCTGAATCCCAAAACTTGACTCTTCTTAAAAAATTCAAATCTGGGTTTTCAAAACCAAGATCCATCTTTGAAAGTCCTATTTGGACTTTTCAGAATACAAATCCAAAGTTAGATTCCTCATCCCAACTTGGATCCAGATTTCCAAGTATAAACCTCCACTTTTTGAATTTCAGATTTCAGATCCAAAACCCATCTTAGGATCTAGAACCCAATTTCATCTTGGATCTCAGACTTCAGATCCAAAATCCATTCTAAGACCCAGAACCCAATTTCACCTTGGATCTCAAACTTCAGATCCAAAATTCATTTTAGGATCCAGAATCCAGTTCCATATTGGATCTTAGGTCCAAATTCCATCTAGAATCCAATTCTCTCTCGGATCTTAGACTTCAGATCCAAAATCCCTTTAGGATCCAGAATTCAATTTTACCTTAGATCTCAGACTTCAGATCCAAATTCTATCTTGGATTTCAGATCTTGGATCCAATTCCATTCTAAATCCAGAATTAAATTTCATCTTGGATTTCAAATATATTTTAGATCCAGACTTTGGATTCAAAATCCATTCTCAATTCCAAATTTTTCAAATCCAACTCCATTTCATTCTAGATTTCAAAAAAAACCAAGTTTATCTTGATTCCTAAAAATTCCAAAATCCAATTCCATTCCTCAATCTTATTTGGATCTCTTAGAACTCATTCTGATTTGAAACTTCAAAGTTAGAACTCAAAACATTCATCCAAGTTCTAAACTCTAATTCAAAGTCCATTTATGAATTTGAAGTTTCCTTTCTTCTCCTTTTATCTCAATTTGAAGATCCTTCCTTTCAAAAGTCTAGATTATTTTCCCAAGCTCTGATTATTCCAAAAAAACTTAGAACTTTAAATCTTAAGTTCTAAGTTAAAAACCATTTCTTCACTCTATTATCAGATTCATCTCAGAAACACTTGAGAATTTTCAAAACATTTTCAAAAAGAGCATACATCCTTGCATTGCACAAGAATGATTCTTTGTGCATTTACACCTAGAATAAATTCTTAGATAAATTCTTAGCAAAGCAAAAGGCATGAATTCGACCCTTGTATTGATTACCCTTGGTAAAGGCGCCAGGAACGGTCGAACCTCGTACCGACGAGCGGATCCCGTCACCCAGTTTTCCCACAAATATTTCAAAACAGAGGCGAGTTGTTTTCTCAAATATTTTCAAATTAAGGTCAAGTGAGACCCCGCAAAAAAAGTTTTTCTTTCTCTTCTTTTCTTTTCTTTTCTTTTCTCTCTTCTTACTGTTTTTTATTTTCTCCCTTCAAAAAGGAGGAAATAAAGGTTGGAAAGGAAAAGAGAAGGAAGAGAGAGAAATATCAAGAGAGGAAAAATTTTGCGATGATCACAAGTTTGTAGTAGTTCGTTGTACTTGCTACTTTCACTGTTGCTTAAACTTACATCACTTGCACCTACTTGACACACGCACATGTACCTTGGTTCAAATGTTTTTAATTGTTCCATCATTTTAGTTATAGCTTGTTACTCATAGTTTTTGAGTTATGTTATATTTGTATCATGCTTCATACGGTATGCTCTCCTTTAAGATGATAGTGTATAGATGGTTTATCTCACCAGCTTGCAAGAGTACTGACACCATTTTATGGGGATACAAGTGTTTGGCTTGTCGTGGTGCGATGAAGCTCGATGTGCGGCGGAGGACTGAACCCACGCTCTAGAACTTGAGATCTTGGCAGCGGTCTTTTGAGAAGGGAAATGATGTACATTCTTCATGTATCAAGTTATAGTAAATAAAATGTTTTTTTTTGTTGTTCACTCTGTGACCCACCCAAAATTTCCAATTGTTTTTCCCTTGTGAGTTTTTCCGCTTGCGCAATGCTTTCAAAAAAAAATTACCCTAAAAACTTAAGTATTTTTCATAGTTGAGATTTTAGGGCGTTACAGAACTTGGTATCAAAACAATGTTTTAGAAGTGTGGTTCAAGTCTCTGCACGCATCGACCATCGCACGGTAAGTATGCCTCATTAGTATAATTGTGTTTCTATTGCTTAATTGCCTTTCCTGTATGCTTGAGGTAGTGTTCTCATAAAGGGGTTTATGTTGCGCTTGTGGGTGTGGATTCCCAAGCTAGTTCGTGTTTCCTTGTGTTTTCCAACTTCGTTGGATATATTCGTAACCATATCCTTGCAGAAGGGTATTTTTAGGATGCGATCTTTCGGGTAGAAGGCTAGAGCCTTGTCTGTGCCGATTGAATCTGTGTGTTCCTCATTGGAGGATGCGGTTGATCCCCAGTTGTTCTTGGTGATGAGAACATGTGCGCTTAGCAAGTGGCTTTTGCGTTGCTGATGATGGCAATCGACTCCTGAGAGGGTCGTTGTTGGGGACAACATAACTTCAGACTTTGGGGTGTTGCTCTTGAGAGAGCATTGTGGGAGTTCTTGTTTCCCAGCCACAGTCTGAGGGACTCATGGTGCTGCGAGTTGGCTCAAGTGGTGATTCTTGGTAGTGCCAATATTTTCGTTGGAGTGGTGATTCTTCAGCGATGCCGTTAGAGTGGTGATTCTCTGACAATGCCATTAGGGTGGTGATTCCCTAATGATGCTACTGAAGTGGTGACTCTTCAGTATTGTCGTTAGAGTGGTGATTCTCCAGCAATGTTGTTAGAGTGGTGATTATCAAACGATGCCATTAAGATGGTGATTCCCTAATGATGCTATTGAAGTGGTGGCTCTTCAGTATTGCCGTTGGAGTGGTGACTCTCCAGTGATGTCATTAGAGTGGTGATTCTCTAACGATGCCATTAGGGTGATGATTCCCTAGTAATGCTACTGAAGTGGTGATTCTTCAGTATTGTCGTTGGAGTGGTGACTCTCCAGCGATGTTGTTAGAGTGGTGATTCTCTGACGATGCCATTAGGGTGGTGATTTCCTAGTGATGCTACTGAAGTGGTGATTCTTCAGTATTGCCGTCAGGGTAGTGACTCTCTGACGATGACATTAGGGTGGTGATTCCCTAATGATGCTACTGAAGTGGTGACTCTTCAGTATTGCCGTTGGAGTGGTGACTCTCCAGCGATGCCATTAGAGTGGTGATTCTCTGACAATGTCGTTAGTGTGGTGATTCCCTAATGATGCTACTGAAGTGGTGATTCTTCAGTATTGCTGTCAGGGTGGTGACTCTCTGACGATGCCATTAGGGTGGTGATTCTCTAATGATGCTGCTGGGGAGGTGGGTCTCCGACAATGCCGCTAGAGTGGTGATTCCTTAACGATGCCATTAGAGTGGTGATTCTCTAATGAAGGTTGTTGAAGTAATGCTTCTTCAACGATGTCATTTGAATGATGATTCTCCTGTGATGATGTCGGAGTGGTGATTCTCTGGATAGCTTGTTAGAGTGGTGATTCTCTAGCATTGGTCGTCTAGAATGGTGATTTTCTGACGACAGTGGCCCTATGTGGTGTCGCTTGAGTTGTTGTGCAATCAGATTTGTGTTGTGGCACTGTTTGATTTATGCATTGTGTACTCGAAACCTTGAAAGATTGTTGTCATTATTACTTAGCAAGCATGGTTGTGAAACCTATTAATTCCTAATTACTATATTTTTTTGTCCCGATAGATGGAGTGGAAGGCCAGATGCAACAATATTATGGGTACTGTGAACAACCTTGCGGATGTTGTGCAACAGCAAGTGGTTACGATGCAACAGATGGGCGTGGACCATCAGCAGGTCACCCATGATAGGCAAAACATAGGTACAGTCACCTATAAATGCTTTATGGAATTGGATCCTCCTGCTTTTAAGGGTAAAATGGATCCTGAAGTTGTTGAGTCATGGATACACGAGATAAAACATATTTTTCACGTCTTGGATGTTCTAGAGGAGCAGAAAGTGAATTTTGGCACCTATCGTTTAAAGGACCACGCTGAAAGGTGGTGGGATACGATCTCTATGGTTAAATTCCAAAACGGGAATGTTACGTGGAATGGATTTGTAGAGGTTTTTAACTCTGCATATTTTCCTAAGCATGAACGATGCAAGAAGATGCAAGAATTTTCGGACCTACAACGGGGGACGACAACCATGTCTGATTATATCACTAAGTTTCATTGTTTGGAGCGATATTGTCCGAATGTGTACATTCTGCAAAAGGATCGAGTAATGAAGTTCGCTCGTGGGTTGAAGCCTACTCTAAGAACCAACGTGTTCACTAGCGGGCCAAAGTCGCTTGACGAGGCCATCGAGGTAACAACATTGTTGGAAGAAGACCAGATCGAGAAGCAGAAGAACCAGTGGAATGAAATTGGATTACAGAACAAGATTCTTGTGCGTGCTAGTGAGAAGAATTCTGGTGAGAAGGAGTCATCGTCGCCTACAAAGAAGCAAAAGTGTTAGGAAGACTACCAGAACCGCCAACAACAAAGTCGATCTCGACAACCAAAAGTTCAGCAAAAATGTAGGCGATGCAACAAAGATCATGCTTTCGGAGTTTGCCCTCTCTATGATGGCAAGTGTTTCAAGTGTGAACAACCTAGGCATATTGCCAAATTTTGCCCGAAGAAGTCTACTGGAGGCTTTGCTTATGATGATTAGGCTTCATCAAAAGAGAGGACGTGATAGTGAACGAGAATACCAGTCAAGATCATTGATCATCGAGATCAAAGTTTTGCGTACTGAGACCATTCTGTTGGTCAGAGTGTGTTGGCGACTCCATGGCATCGAAGAATGCTCATGAGAGCATGAAGCGTGTATAAGGGAAAACTATCCCGACTTTTGTGTTTGTGATTTCGCGGACGAAATCCTTTTAAGGAGGGACGGATGTAAGGCCCATGATATTTCTAAGAAAAATTTATATGTAATGTGTTCCAGTGTTAGCCATTAATTGTTTTATCACGAGAATTTCTCGTAATTGTGCATACATAGCTATACGAGGTCTTGAATTGCATAATTTTGCTTCACGAAGCGATTAAGGATGAACCACGATAAATTATATTTCAATATTCTTAAATTAAAATTATAATACATTTAATTAGTCACTCTCTGAATTTGGTACCTAAATGAGGGAAATACCTCGTTATTGTATGTAAATAGGCCAAAAACGAATATCGATAAAATACGAGTCGTAAAGAGGACAAATTTTGTCGGAATTGAAAATCTAAGTAAATGATTTTACGACTTAGGTTGTAATTTATGAAATGAAAGTTTAAAATAAGACATTTAAACTATTTAAAACCCATCTATTTAAATAAAAAGCAATTTGGGTTTTTAATTAAGTAAATTGCAATCTTTATAAAACCTAAGTGAGGCTTTTTCAAAAATTGCAAAAAGGAAGCTTGCTTTGGTATTTTATAAAAGTGGTTAGCATGGGGGCCACGTCAGTCTATGCTACTTTGATATAAATTAAAAACAAAATTTCCAAAAAAAATGCATTTAATAAGTTGTTTTTGAAAAGTAGAAAAAAAATAACTTGGAGGGTGATTTTTGGCATTTCAAAGAGTAGTTGGCAAAAGCCAACGAACTTCAAAATGGATTGGGCGCTCTTTAGGGGGTAGCCCCTACCACATTTAATGTGGTTTAAAAAAAATAAATAAATAAAATATTTAAAGTTCAAAAAAAAAGATTTTTGAAAGGGTTGCTCCTTTGAAAAGTCAAGGAGACAAACTCCCCTTGAATCAAGGGGAGTTGTTGAGAGTGGTTGGCCCCTCAAGGCCTAGCCTTGAGGGCCAGCATTTGACCAAGGAGAGGAGGGTGGGGTGTGGAGATGGAGTACCCTCCATCTCTCCTACATTTACTCCCAGCCCTCCATCTCCCTTGACTCCATTTTTAAAAAGGGGTAGGGGAGGGGGATGAGAGAGAAAGAAGGACGCCCCTTCCTTTCCTCTCATTCCCTTCACCGTTTTTCTTCTTTCTTTCTTTGGTGTGTGTGTGTGTGACTGTGTGAGTGGGAATAAACCTTTCCCCAGCTGAAGGAGGACCCCTCCATCATTCCCCAAGGCGAGTCGTTCCTCCTTGTGCATTTCATTTTAAGGAAAGACCATTCGGTCTTTGCATGAGCACATAAAACCGGACTTCTGCATACATGGTATGCAAATGGTTGTGTGATGTTTTAGACACCATGAGCATGCCTTACGTTCAAAAAATATATATATATATATAAATAAAAGAATCATGCTCTTTGAAATCTTCATTTGCTTCCTTTCGTTATTCCTTTTTTTTATGGTGTTTTTCAGAATTCCTTAGCATTGTGGTGGTGCCGGTTGATTCGATGCTCGGTTGGGCTGGGCTCTTGCAGCCAGCCTGGACCCTTTGATTTGCTTTGTTTAAGGCCCCATGGCCATCCGTGGTGGCTGCTGCAACCCCTGCAGCAACCCCCCGGACTGACCAGGGTTGGTCAGTCTGAGCTCTCCTTTAACCTCCTTTTGTGTGCCTTTCGCAAACCACCGCAGCAGCCCCAGCTGGACTGTTGCGGTTTCCTCTATGTAGAAGGGAGGTCTGGGCCACTTTGGGACCCAGACCTACCTAGGTGACCCACGCACTGAGTTGGGTCACCATAGGAACATACACCCCCCCCCCCTCGTCCCCCCCCTTTCTGGTTGCTTTGTAGCAACACGAGCCGGGTGCACACGACACCCGGGTTCCAACCAATGGCGCACCCACCTTTGGTGCACTGGACCTAGATTGGGGGTCTGGCCTGGACCTTTTCACAGGTCAGACCAGGGGGTCGGACCCCCAACAACTTCTCACTTCCCTTGACCTAGCAGGGTCTAGACCCACAAGGTCCAGACCATGCTGCCATGACCGCACCACCCTAGCCAGGTGCTAGGTCACCCCTTGGGCGCACCCACATTGTTGGGGCGCAGGCTAGGGAAGTAGCCCTGGTCCGAACCTCTTCATAGGTTCAGACCATGGGATTTCACATCCCTCCTGTTGACCTAGCAGGATCTAGACCCACAGGGTCCAGACCATGCTGTTTGGGCTAGACCCACCTTGTGGGGTGCTAGCCGCAGTCCTTGGGTGCGCACTTTCAGCCCACCCGATATTCGGGTGTGGGCTAAAGGTTGCAGCCCTGGTCTGAACCCATTGGTTCAGACCAAGGACACCCTGTGTTGGACCCAGCTAGGTCTGGTCCAACCTGGACCAGACCAAATTGGTTTTGCCTTGTCCCATCTCACCTGGGTGGAGTGCTAACCGCACTGTAAACACCCCAAATTTTCTAACATCTCCACCAACCATTGTGAGCCATCTTTTAGGATCACCGGAGGGCAAAATGGTTATTCTCTGAGCTTGAATCCTGCAAAACTTCAGATTTCATCCCCGATTCTCAAAATTTTTCTATTGTTTTGCTTAGAATCATCTCCAGTCACAAAATCTCAAAGTCTTATTCATATCAAGAGATTGAAATTTTCAGTTCTTCATGTGGTATAAAATCCTTTGAGACATGTCATTGCATATCATCGCATTAGCATTTCATATCACTGCATGGCACTGCATGTCATTTTGAGGTACAGAACTCCTGATTTTCAAAATTCTTAATCCTGATTC
The DNA here is from genome assembly GCF_984573655.1 of Nuphar pumila. NCBI lineage: Eukaryota > Viridiplantae > Streptophyta > Magnoliopsida > Nymphaeales > Nymphaeaceae > Nuphar > Nuphar pumila. The sequence continues at coordinate 22,553,093 of NC_143257.1, read as the reverse complement.
GAGTTTTTAACTTTTCCAAAATTGATTTCAAACCCTCTGGGTCTTCAAAATTGTCAATTATTCCCATTTTACCCCCAGGACTCTGAATTTCAAAAGATTTTCTCAGGAAAATGATCTGGATAGTTTGAATATGGATTTTCAAATCTTATCAACTGGATCGGCTCTGCCAAAAGAAGGGGATGAAGCCTTGAATTTCAAATCTCTATGTTTCTCTGCAAAAAGACTTTGAATTTCTTTACAAAATTTCTCCTGAAGGGCCACCTTTCTTTCAAATTCCGCTTTGTATTTTCTAGTTAGTCTAATTTTCATAAAAATTTCAAAACTAATTTTATATTTTACTTTAATTTTGTTTTTATTCTAAATAAAGAAAAGAGGTGGGACCCACTCTGAGGTGGCATCACACTTCAATTTCCTTTTATTTAAATTTTTATTCGCATGGGGCCACCCAGAGATGGCGCCACTTGGCACTTTCTCCTTCCATGCTCTGTCATGTGTCAGTGTGGGGTTCACCCATAGGTGGTGCTACATGTCACTTTCTCTCACCTTTCATTTTATTTCTCTGCCATGTGTCAGTGTGGGGTCACTCTGAGGTGACGCCACATGTCCTCCTCCTTGCACCTCCATTAGTTGCCACTTGTCCTCCCTATATTTTCCTCTTTTTACTTTTTGACACGTGTCACTGTGGGGCCTCTTTGAGGTGGTGCCACATGTCTTCAATCTCCTTCTTTATTTCATGCCACGTGTCAGTGTAGGGTCACCTTGAGGTGACACCACATGTCATTCTTTTTCTCTCTTATTCACTTGCCACATGACAATGTGGGGCCACCCTGAGGTGGCGCCACATGGCCATCCCTCCTTCCTCCACAACCAACCAAATTCAAATTTTAAATGCTCTTGAGGTGGCGCCATATGAAGTACTTCCTCCTACAGCTGACATGTGTCAGTGTAGAGCCACCATGAGGTGGCGCCACATGTCCAGCTCTCCCTTCTTCAGAAAAAGTAGAATCCCCCCCCCCCCTCTGAGGTGGCGTCATTTCTGAAAAAGAGCTCTCCTCAAAAATAGCTTTGCAGCTTGATTTTAGGAAAAAGCAAAAAACCAAAATTCAAAAACCCCTGAGGTGGCACCATATGCTTCCTCTGCTCCTTTCCTTTGACACATGGCAGTGTAGAGCCACCCTGAGTTGATGCCACATGTCCATCTTTGCTTCGTCCAGAAAAAGCAAAAGTTCAAAATTATTTCAAACTCCACATTGAGGTAGCACAAATCTAGAATTTTCCTCTTTAATTTTCATTTTTATTTGCTTTACAAAATAACAAAGTGGGCTTACACATAGGTGGTGCCACACTAGAGCTCTCTGTAGAGAAAATCAAGCCAACTCCTTTTATAAAATTTTCAAACTCTGATGAGGTGTCTTATTTATAAAATTTGCATTTTAATTATTTCAAAAAAATCCAAAGTAGCATCCTATGAGATTGCGCCACATGGAGGGTCCAGGTTTATTCTATTTGAATTTCAAAAATCTTCAGAAAATCTATAAATACACTAGCCCACGCCCAACTGGAGGGGGAGACTTTTCTCTTCGGATCTGAATTTCAACCTCAGTTTTAAATTCTCATTTTCTTCTTTGAGTCCACGCCCTCTTTGGCCCCATCTGAAACTTTGCACCTGAAGCTCTAGAAATACCCGAAGAACACAAGGAGTGCTCCTATTCGAGTTGATTCTACTGAAATAATGTTCTTATTTTAATTTACATACTGAATCACATGAATTTTCGTTTTAAAGAAAGGGTTCGTCTGAATGATGGATCGAACCATTCCCATAAAACAGCATATATTAAGTATGATCATGCTTCCATGATGATTTTCTAGCATTCATGCATTAGTTAGTTTTAGTTCATATTTTATTTCGTTAATTTAGCATATTTTAGGAATTAGTTAGATTTTCTTTAACATTTATTTCAACTCTGTTTAGTTTCTGTAATTCTTTATTTTTGTCAGTCAGTCCACTCGTTATTTTCTGTTTTCATTTTTCTCCAAAAATGTCAAAAAACTCACATTGTGGGCGTATAGCTGTCCCTGATAACCAACAAAAAAATCCGAATTGTTTGAGTTCATTCGATTCATTCAAAATTCAAAATAACAAGCCGGGTTTTATGACCCAGAAAATGTTCAGAACATTGGGTCTCAATTTGTAAAATCGAGATCTCTTTCATGGAAGATCAAATTCCTGATCTGAAAAATGCCACAACCTCATGATTGATTTTAGTATTTCATATGATTTTATCAGATTTTTTATTTATTTTTTGTTGTCTGACAAAAATCTGAGAGTTTGGAACACATGTCAGAGCCTAATTTGAGTCTCTGAGACTCTGCATCGAATTAAGTCGACTGGTTCTCTCTGAATATAGCACCAAATCCAGATCTGTAAAAAGTGAACTTTATGTTCTAAATGTCTTCTATTTTATTCTGAAATTTTGCAATTTTTAGGACAGTCTTTATGCTAGTTTCGTATTTTTTATTTCAGTCTTCTGTTTTGGTATTTATATATGCTCTTCTGGTTTATGTGTGTAATATCATATTTTTATTTCTCATCCAGTTAGTCAAATGCAAAATCTATACACATGAAAGTTGTTTGTATGCATGTCAGTAGTTCCCCATTTAATGTTTGGAAATTTTGGTGGTCAATCATCATTTTTTATTCATTTTCACATCAGATCCTATTGATTTTAGTTCCATCAGAATCAAATCTCTGCTACCGAACTCACCGTAGGTCAAATCCCGAGGCTGTAAAATATAAAGATGTTCTTTTTCATGTCATTTATCAGCCTGCAAAATATCAAACATTTCTATGGTGGATTTCTGCATTGTTGTGTTACATTCTATGTTTGGTTCATACCCGTAGGCAAAATTTGCTTATTTTAGGGTTTTCTTTGATATTTTGCATTTAGGCCATGTCATTCCATGCATTTTATCATTCTATGTTGTTCCTAACGGTAGAGTAATGCTCTCTACCGAATTTGGAATGATTTGAGAACCGTTTGATGACCGGTTTAGCCATATCATCAAAATACGGTTCCCGCGGGACCCTGATCCAGGCGAAAAACAAGCGAAATTCGTTATTTTGGCCAAATTTCAAATGTCAATTCTGATTTTTACAGTCCCATCATATTTAGTAGTATGTCATCATGCATTTCATCATCGTTTGATTCCGTTTGCATTTTAAAATCCTCAAAATCTTGTCAAAACTCCTTCAAAAACCCTCATTTTAAAGGTATAACCTCAATATTAGGGGTATTTTGGTCATTTTAACAACAATTCCGAATTTCAAACTATTTATTACTTAATTTTTATGCATTTTCATCATTCAAATATCAAGGAAGTATGAAAATCGGGTTTATATCCAGCTAAGTCCAATAATCTCAGGATATTATTGAAAAATCTTGGAAAAACCCACATATTTGAGCTAACCCCATTTCAAGTTTGGCAGAGGCATTCAAAAGAAGGAGCCAGAATCTGTAATTTTCTTTCTTTTATTTTATTTAGTGATGTAATAATGTAAAGTTTGGAATAAGAGATTTATTTTTCCGCTTAGATTAGGATGAATATCATATAGTTCTAATTTCTACAATATCCTGATTATGTGATTCATGCATTTTATTTAGAAGATCACTGTGGATGAACACGAATGGCACATGCACCAACTCTTAGGGAGTTGATGAACTTTCTGGAGTCCATATTTACGGCCCTAGTTGGAATATGGACGAGACCCAGATTCATCATCTTTCTACTAGTCACACTGAGCCTACACTCTTAATCTATCTTCCAAAATTCACTACATATCTTTAATTTTTACAAAGTATTTTAGAATTAACTAAGTAAATTACAAGCATATTTACGGCTATAGTCGGAATATGTGGTAATCTTACCTTAGTTTAATTTTAAAATTGCATATTTTTCCTGAAAATATGTTTTCATAAAAAGACATGCATTCATTCAGGATAGTTAGCATCATGAAATTACATGCATTTCTTATACTTTTTCTCAAGAAAATTTCATTCTAAGGAAATTGATTCCTCAAGAGACTCTGAAAATTTTCAAAGTTGGATTTTCTCAAGTTAAGTTTCCTATGATTTTCCTGGAAAACACTCCTTTCTTAGAATTTATTTTCAATTTTTCAAAGAAAATTTTCTAGCATCTTCAAAAACTCAAAAAACGATTTTCAAATATTTCAAGGCTAAGATTCTCAGAATTTCAATTTCTTGAGTTTTGATTTTCCTTCTCCAAAGAGTTCTCCTATGAATTTTCAATCATTTTTCAAAGAAAATTTTCAAAGGTGGAGTTTTCTTGGCAAACATTTTCTCTTTCAATGTTTATCTTTTCTCAAGAATTCTCTCCATTTTCCCAGGATTTTCTCACATCCTCAAAAACTTTCTTATGATTTTCAAATTCTTTTATCAGAGCTTCCTTGAGAAATCGATTTTCATCTTTTGCCTTAGAAACAATTTCCAACTTCAAAGCATTTTCCAAACATGCGTCATGTTTTCCAACTTGCATTTTACAAAATTTCATAGCACATGCCTGAAATCTCTATGCATTTAGGATAGAACACGATTTTGATAATTTAACTAAGTCAAGCACACATTTGGTCCTTGGTTCGATTACCCTTGTTAAAGGTGGCAGGAACAGTCGAACCATGTACCGACAGGTCGAGCCCCATCCTATGGATTTTCCCACTATTTTAAAAAACGGAGGCGAGTATTTCAAAACAATTTTCAAACTCTGGTCAAGTTTGACTCGCGGAAGCGTTTCCCCTCTCTCCTGTAGGGAAGGGAAAAAATTTGTGATGATAACACGCACCCACCTAGGTGTGGCCTTGGGGTAGCCCACCGGCTTGGGTGATGTGTGGGAGCCTAGCTGCTACTGCAACACCTGGTCTGAACACTCAGTTTAGACCAAGGATGGTGGCTTGGTCATGGTCTGGCTTCGAAGACCAAACCCCACCAATTCCACAGTTGCCTTGGCATCAACAGTGGCACCAGGTGCTAAGTGCTTCGGGCAGCCTCGTTGCTCCTTTAGCAACCTGCGGGGCTGGGTTGTACCCTTAGCAGCCCATGGTCTGAGACATTTCGGGCTCAAACCTGTGTTGCATGGACCACGTAAGGTCTAGTCTGAGGAACCAGACCCTATGGCCTTGTCGTTGGGTCAGTTGGCACACCATCAACTAGTCCCCTTTGGAGGCACCAGTTCCGTCCGAACCACCTTGGGTTCAGACCAAGCTGGGTTCGTGGCCCTAGCAGGGTGTGATCCCATGGGGATTAGACCAAGTTGAGCCTCCCTTGGAAGCTCAGTGGATTGACTGCGACTTCCCCCGTGATGCCGCCAACCCGTAAGTCGAGGAGCTAGCTATTAAGAAAGAATTTGGTTTGCGAGCAACGAGATTGTTGCGACATTGGGCATCAGATGCCTGTGCCTCGTTGTCCCATCATCGCAGTCCAGACCATGTTGAACCCAGTTTGGTAAGGGCGTGAAACCTTTTTTAAAATTTCTGGTTTTGATTTCGGTCCTACTGCAGCCTTGCGCAGCTGTTGGGCTGCAGCTGGGTGCAGACTGGAGGGCCTGCACCCCTCCTTTGGCCGTTGGTTGGAGCCAACTTGGGTCTGGACCAGTCGGTCCAGACCTGGACCGTTGCTACAATTTCATCTATGCAAGAATCACAAAAAACCTTAAACAATATGAAATCATTGATTATTTATGCAATAACATGTTTAATTATTTTATACATTAATTAAACTCCCGTATATGCTCAGATCAACTTTCTTTTTCATAAAACATAAAAACCTTAAAATATTTTTGCCAAAACCTTCTTCAAAATGATTTTATATACAAGAACATGGATTTTAGCATATATCGAATTTTAAGAACTTTTAGAACTTATATTTCATCAATATAATCTAATATTAGCATCTTAATCATGCTTAAACAAATAATATTTAACAAATAACAAGAAAATAAGTTTCTCCAAATCATTTTTCATATTAGAAGTCCAAAAATAGTCCTATTTTGAAAATTATTTTTCTTTTTTATTCCATAGTGACATGGATCCACCAAAAATGTGTTCTCTAAATTGAAAACTAATATTAGAGTTGTGTTTCAAGGTCCGATCATCATTGGTTCATATCTGAAAATCATTCATTCTCATGTGTTTGGATAGATCTGCATCTACGTGATTGATGTTCAAACTTTGAAGTAGCTTTGTCTCCTATTTTCAGTTCTCAAATAAACTATGAAGAAGCCCTTAATCGAGTTCTCAAATAAACTATGACCTTCGTCTCCTATTTTCAAACTTTGAAGTAGCTTCAATGGCTACTGAAAAAGCTCTAAGAAGAAGGAAGAAGAAGATGATAAAGAGAAACATTAGAGAATGCATTCATAGCTTTGGCATTAAGTGAAGCAGTCTTCTTTTCTTCATCGGTCCATTGACTGAAATCAGTTGATGGCATTTAGTACTTTTCTGAAACAACTCTCCAAATTTTGAGATCCATGGATTGTAAGAATATTGTCATTCTCACTTTCCAGTATCCATAGTTTGTTCCGTCAAAGAGAGGAGGACGAACAGAGGAGCATCCTTCTTTGTGCTGAGATGATGTTGTTGCCATACTAGATGATGGTAAGATCAAAATATAGCTAACCTGCTCTAGTACCTAATGAAAGTGCAGTAGGATCGAGGCAACGAGCACTAGAGGGGGGTGAATAGTGCTTTTAAATATCGTCTTCAGAATTTTAACAAAATTTGAAATTCACAAAGCAATCACACAAAGAACACAAGAATTTATCCTGGTTCGGTCTTTCCCGACCTACATTTAGTCTCCAAGCAAAACCAACTTGAGATTTCCACTATCAACCTTGTGTAACTACAAGATCATACATAGACCAAATCCGGTCCCACTTTTAGTAACACACCTACTGAAAGCAAACAACTCCTTTAAACCAAGGAGTCCTTTTACAAAAAATTGAAATAAGTAACAACTTACAAACAACCTACGAGCCCTTCTTATGAATGCTAATGAGATGCAATTGACTTTTGAGGTTGTTGAAATACTCAACTCACGAATTCACTGTCTCTTAAAGGAATTTGAGTAAAAAACTAAAGTAAAAAATATCAAGTGAGTGAGAAAATGAATATGAGTGAAAAGCAAAGAGTAATTCAATGTAATTCAATTGGATTGCATTCAATTCGATGTTTTTGAATGTAGAATGCACTCATATTTATAGTTGAAAGATTCCATACATTGAGAGTATGAAAGGGTGTCAAAACAGTCCATTTTAAACGATCAAAACGTTTGAAAAATAAAAAGACACGCCTTTTAAAAGTTTCAGGAAAAATGGCAAAATTAGTCGACTGGAATAGTAGTTAGTCGATTGATAGTTAACTATTAGTAGACTGACAGTTATCGTCAGTCGACTAATGTGTTTATCAAGCCGTTTGAAAATCTGAAGTTTTGAAACTTAGTCGACTAGAGAAAAATTAGTCGACTGATAATATCATCAGTAGACTGAAAAATCTTTAAGTCGACTGCTGCTAAATTTTTCTGAAAATACATGTTCTGTCTGGTCGACTGATAAAATCATTAGTTGACTGCTGCTAAATTTTCAGAAAACAGACATTTTGTCCGATCGACTAATTTGACAAAAATGACATTTTATTTAGAAAATTTGGTGCAAAAGGATTAGTCGACTGGTGAGTCTATTGATCGACTAATAAACACGAAAAATTAAATAAAGAGTTTTCTAAAAAGATTTTCATGAAGGGTTCTTTTAGAAAAGTTTTTCTAAAGACTTTTTAGGTGAAATGCAATCAAAATATGCACTCTAAGTAAGGCTCTTACAAGAATCTAAGACTTTTAATGAATTTAACATTTGCACACTAGTCTTCAAAGATTCTTTATCGAATTCTTCAATTCTTATCATATTTCTTCATTGCCTTAGCTGAAATGCAGTTGATTCACTTGTTTATCATCAAAACCTTGTACTTAAAGTATCATGTAAGGCTTCATTGTCGTAACAACACTTACCTAAATATAATGCTTATGCTAATGAAGAAATTCATATGCATCTACCTAAGTATGATGCTTATGCTAATGAAGGAATGCATATGCACCTACCTAAGTATGTTGCTTATGCTAAATGAAGAAATGCATATGCAACTACCTAAGTATAATGCTTATGCTAATGAAGGAATGCATATGCACCTACCTAAGTATGATGCTTATGCTAAATGAAGAAAAGCGTATGTATCTACCTAAGTATGATGCCTATGCTGGTGAAGAATGCATACATATGTGCAAAAAGGGAAAGTGCATATGTCTTTCTAAAGTGGGGTTGCATATGCATATGCATAGTAGGGATGTATATGCAATGCTTATGCTAATGAAGAAATGAATAAAATGAAGTGTATAGCAAAACATGGGCATGCTGTGAGTGCATGTGAAGCTACAACAAACTCATAGAAATGTGATATTGTGAACTAATTAGTGTGTGAGATGGATTAACTAATAATATGCTAATATGCTAACGAATATTAATTGGATTAACTGAGTAATGCTCAATTTTTTGCACTTAATCAAGGTTGGCATGTCTGTGGGTGTTCAAGAGGAAACTACTGGAAAAGGGATGGCCATAGCAGCTTTCAGCAATAGGCTTGAGTTGATCACAGCAGCTCCCTTGCTGAAACACTTATCCTTTTTACAGTATTTATAAGGTCAAGTAATGATTGTTGGACAGCCCACTTTTCAAAGCATATATGGCAATAATCTTTTCAGTTGCATTGCCAAGTGCAATTATAGAGCTGCTACATGTGAATATGGAATTGTAAAAACTAGCTTGTTGCTTACTTCAGAGTTATCTGCAGGAGGTGAGTACTTCATTCGCAAACTATATTTGCTTGTTGTACGATTAGACAGTGAGTTGCAATTGCCATCAGCATGCTCCTCTGTGATTTGCTTTGGACGTTTCAATCTCAAGGTTATCCAAATTCCTAAGAATAGGTAAGCTCATTTTCTGCTGATGCAAACATAATTCTTCATTTGGCTCATATTTACTACAATCTTCAACATCCTTATCTTTGCCATATAAACGTTCCTTAGAGTGTAGTTTAGTAGATAGGGTAAATTGAGAACCAAGGTACTTTCTTGGCACATCAACTTCTGATACATTGCAAGAGCTTGCAACAAGTGATCTATTCAAGCCAAAACTCTGAAGAAACTGAAGAGCATGGAACAGGACACAGTGATGCATGGCCAGACAAAGAGTGTGGAACTAAAGATGCAACAATTTCATTTTCTTGATGCCTATCAATCTCCATATTTCTTAAAAGCACTGTATTGCCATCATCTGTCTTGGTGTCTTGCTTTAACGGATGGCTATGCGTGTTTCCAGCATAGCCATTACAGGAATAAATTCTGATCCATTTACGAAAAGACATAATTTTATTTGCAGACAATTTACCAGAATCAAAGTTTAGTTTAGATGATCCAATACTCGACAATGACTAGGGAAAAGGTGGTAGGCAGGCAATCAACAATATGCAGATGGTAAGCTGTGTAGGTAATATACAGGTAATGAGGCGATGCACAGGTGATGGTATGCAGAATATACAGGTACAACTAAGCCAATCAGACGTTGATGGAGGTGCAGCTAAACCTATTAAGTGTTGATGAAGATGTAGTGGATGAAGGCTAGGGTCCGATTCCCATTCAGCAAAAAGGAGCAGATTGAAATTTTGTTTCACCTTGGTAAAGCATGTGCTTTCAGAAATTTGATTTTGGATTGACAGAGCATGGATAAATGCAAAAGGATTTGTATAGGCAAATTGATTTCACAAACTGATTACAGCAAATCAGGGTGGTTAAGGAAACAAGAGATTATAATGCATGTATATTACAGTGTGATGAACATAGTGAGTGTGCACGCAGTCAATGTGCACACAGTGAGGTGAACTCCATGAGGGTGCACACAGTGAGGTGAATTCCATGGGTGTGCACATAGTGAAGGTGCACATAGTGAGGTGAATTATCTCATGTGTTGGGTATCTACTCCTGAGTTTGAGAACATAAATGGCTCATCTGTAACCATCTAAGACCCACCTCAGCATTAATGGCATTCTAAACTTGATGAAAATTTTGAGAAAGCGAAAATAATACCATAGTATATAAGTGTCATGGTTTCAAACATCTATTTGTACCATTCATAAAGTTGACCGGAATCACTTGGAATGTAAAGGAGAGGTAGATTTTCTGATAAAGCATATCAATGCAAATAGTTATGCTATGAATAAACTATGATATAACAGAAGATTATTTTAGCTCTCAGCAATAGCTTCGAAGAATTCCAGTTTTATCATATCAAGAGAGATTTTAATCAAATAGCTGACGGCTTAGCCAACCTAGGCTCTATTATGTCCTTTAAAGACAGTGAATCTTGACGTTCTTTTGAAATTGGCAAACTCGATCAACCTGCCTTCATTCTACTTATGCAAATCAACCAAGCGGAGCAAAAGAAGAAGCCTTGGTACCAAGACATCAAGAACTTCATTGAAACTGGTGAGTTTCCACCAGAATTGTCAAAGAGGGAGCAACGAGCGATTCAGCGCATGTCTGCCTGATATTTCATTCTCGCTGATGTCTTTTATTGCTGTAGATTTAGTGTCGAGTATTCTAGATGCTTGGACGAAGATAAAGCCAAGGAGGTCCTTCGAGAAGCGCACGAAGGCATTTGTGGTGGCCACGTCGGTTATCAGACCCTTGTTAAGCAGATCATTCGAGCAGGATACTATTGGAAAACCATGTAACAAGACTGCTATCATTTCGTGAAGAAGTGTGTCCAATGTCAGATGTGTGCACCTTTCATTCATGCACCAGCCACTTATTTGCAATCAGTCGAATCTCCATGGCCATTCTCCATGTGGGCTTTCGACGTTGTGGGCCCAATTACTCCTGCTTCCAATGGCCACAAATATTTTCTTGCTGCAACAGAATATTTTACCAAATGGGTTGAAGTTGTTACCCTGCGTACAGTGGAAGGCTGACATGTGGTCTCATTCATCCATAAGAATATTTTTTGTCATTTTGGCATACCACATGATATCATTTCTGACAATGGCAGTCATTTCAAGAATGAGAGAATGAAGATCTTTTGTTCAAAATTTAGGATTCATCATCATTTTTCAGCTCCATGTTACCCTTAAAGGAATGGTCAGGCAGAAGCCACCACTAAAATCCTGATTCGCATCTTGGAAAGGACCATTGAGATAGGTCGTGATTGGCATGAGAAAATCCATCATACGCTCTAGGCGTATCGAACCACCATTCAAACCCCAACCAATGCCACTTTATCAGAGCTCGTTTATGGAACCAAGGTGGTATTACCTTTTCATGTTCAAAACTCCACTCTCAAGTTTGCATCACTGTTAGAGCTTTCACTCGATCAGTATCAACAACATAGGTTAGTACAACTTGATCTACTCGAGGAGAGAAGACTCAAAGCAATGGAGCATGCTCAATCTTATCGTCATAGGATAGCCAGGCAATATGCCAAGTCAGTTATTGAAAGAAGATTTCGAGTTAATAATCCAGTCCTCAGATCAATGGCTCATCTCATGCACCATCTGCATGGCAAATGGTCACAAAATTGGGAAGGTCCCTACGTGGTCAAGGAAGCATTACCACGCAACTCATATCGTCTCATTAATGTAGATGGGGTAGAATTGTCAGATCCCATCAATGCCCTGCATATGAAGAAATTTTTTGCTTAGAACGCTTGTTCTATCTTTCGTATTCTTCAAATAGCTTCCTTCAATAATGATCAATTATTCTTTTATTTAATATTCTCTTCCCAGGCTATACTCGGGCATTTTTTGTTATAAAAACTTGTCTTTTATTTCAAATGTCCTGTATGCAGGCAGGATCAAGCAAATTCTTTCATCAAGCATTATCAAGTATTATCTCTCAATTTGCCTGATCTATATTCATTTGCATTGATCGGACCTCTATTTGCCTGATCTGCATTTATTTGCATTGATCAGCTTCAATTTTCCTTGATCTGTATTCATTTCCTTTGATCGACCTCTATTTGCCTGATCTGCATTTATTTGCATTGATCGGTTTTTATTTGTCTGATCTGTATTCATTTGCATTGATCGGCCCCAATTTGCCTTGATCTACATTCATTTGCATTGATCGGCCCCAATTTGCCTTGATCTACATTCATTTGCATTGATCGGCACCAATTTGCCTTGATATGCATTCATTTGCATTGATCGGCGCCCATTCGCATCGATTTGCATCCTTTTATGTTGAATCAATTCTCATTCAGGATAAGGTATAAATCCTGAGACCCCAGCAGTCTTTTATGACAACTCATAGTGAAAGGCGAAATTGAAAAAATTCCTGCCACAATCCTCATATATTTTCATAGCAACCGCTTTTGCCAAATCCAACTTCCGAGTTGGTCTAGTTTTTCTTTGAAGATTTGAGTTTCGACTCTAAACTTTTTTCAAATCCAAGAATTGTTCTAGTTTTTCTTCGAAGACCTGAGTTCCGACTCAGACTTTCTTTCCTTCAAAATCCAACTTCTGAGTTGGTCTAGTTTTTTTTTGAGGATTTGAGTTTCGACTTGAATTTTCTTTCAAACCCAACTTTCAAGTTGGTCTAGTTTTCCTTGCAAGATTCGAGTTTCGACTCAAACTTTCTTTCAAATCCAACTTTCGAGTTGGACTTACTTTCAAAATTCAGTTTTCAAGTTGGTCAAACTTCCAACTTCGACTTCATGCTTAATTTTATCAATCAGACCTCTGAGTCGCCCATTTTATCAGTCAGACCTCCAGGTCACCAATTTTCATCAAGCAAACCTTCGGGTTACAAATATTATCAAAGTCAATTATTTTTCAACCTTCGGGTGGCATTTCACCAATCATGGTCGTTCAAGATTCGACTTTCGTGTCGGACTCGTTCTCAATTGGCCTATTAACAAATATCAATCATCTTTCTTGCAAGGGACCCTTTTTCTAGGGAGAGTTCAAGGGAGCTCGTTCCTTTCACATGTCTTTATTGTTTGTTCGCTAAACCCCTTTTTCTAGGAAGAGTTCGAGGGAGCTCATTCCTTTCGCATGTCTTTATTGTTCGTTCGCTGAACCCCTTTTCTAGAGAGAGTTTGAAGGGACTCGTGTCTTCGCGAACGGGTTGCAAAACAATCTTTATTGTCACACAAGGAACCCTTTTTCATGAAGAGTTTCGACGAAAGCTCATTTTTCTTGTGACCCCCCAATGTCTTTTGTTAGGCCATCCCGTCATCGAAGACCCTTTTCCAGGGAGAGTGTGATGGACTCATTTCTCTATGACAATTCATTGACCTTATTCAATTAGCCACTTTTCCATAAGAGAAGTCTAAGATTAGGGAGTTTTGACGAAAGCTTAATTTCTCTTCAAAAAATCATTTTGCAAACACCTTCTCTTTAGGGAAGATAGGAGTATCTTTTATTACTCGTTAAGGTAAGGGTCCAACCTGAGTCTCTCCTTTGGGGAAAGGAGATGAGAATCTAGTCACAGACGTGCCAATTGGATGACAAGCAATTCGTTTCACCAAGGATTTCAAGAATATTTTGCCAATTTGTCATAAAAAATAGTTGCTGATGTCAAACTTTTATTGCACAAAAATTTTACCTCAAATTACCTTCAGTATTCTTTCTAAAAGGATAAAGCTTTTGCGAATAAAGAACAAAATTCAAGTTTTTTCTGTTGGTCAACCAAAAGGATGAAGAAAAATCCTCAATATGACCGGTAAAGGAAAATTCACATTTTTAAAGACCATTCCTCTGGTAATAAGGCAGTGAAAATATCCCGCATGATAAAAAGAATCCACTCAATCTCAATATCTCTCCAATCATTTAAGCTGCAATTTAACTATCTGCAAAAGGGATCTCTCAATCATCGTCAAGTTGAAGACTGATATATAAGTTAGACCCCTGAGGCCAAAGAAGACTCAAAACATCTCCAAGTTGAAGGAGCATGTGATGTGTCCTTCTAGAGAAAGTTCAAATCATCATCAAGTTGAAGGCTGATGCGATGAACCTCTCGCAAATCTCTAAAAGATATTTGATCAATGTTATCATCAAGAGATTTTAATCAAAGAGACAATATTATCAATATAATTTCTGGGACCAAAGAAGATCGGGATCATCTCCAAGTTGAATGAGTATGTGACGTGTCATTTCTAGGAAAAATCAGAACATCACCAAGTTGAAGGCTGATGCAATGAAATTCTCACCAAAATCCCAAGAGAAAGATCATCATGGGTGAAACCCCAAATATCAAACCGCCAAATCTGCCAAAAATTATCTTTATTCATGTGAATTTTTTTTATCAATATCCTTTCATTAATTACTTTTATGATACTGAGAACATTTTTTCTTTCTTTTCATATCAAGGAAATGAATAGCCTTCTTGAAGAAACCCAACAACAACAAAATTGAATTTGATTCTTGGTTCTACGGAGTTAGTCCAATTGAAGTTAATACTCTAGGTAGAAAGAGGGAATATATTTTCACACTGACGTGCACATTTCAATTATTTTTCAATCAACTATAATTTTTATCATTTTGGTAACATTTTCTAGCTATCCCGACATGAAATGAGAGCTTGATGTTCATTTTGACATATCCAGGCATTGTTGTTATCCCTTTTTAGGACTTGATAACATGAGTTTTCAAGATTCTTCCTTTTTTTTTTAATTTGAGCGTCTAGGCTCTCAGATTCACACACTTTCCTATATTCCCCACTGTCCCGCCATAGACAGTTCATTTTCGGTTCGAGGTCGAGCCAACATTTATATTTCCGCAAAAGGTCAACTTAAAAGCTATTCAGTCTCAGCAATGAGAAGCCCAAGATCAATCCCTTTTCGAAGCTTTAGGGAACCCTATTTTCTTCCTTTTGCAAACCCCTCTTGGATTCATTGTGCGAAATCTGAAGGTTCTATCATGGTTTCTTCTTTTGAGGATTTCATTTCCCCATTCAGGTTAAGGGTCAAGCATGAACCTCGTTCTTCCACGAGGTATTTTTTTCTTTCAAGATAAGGGTTAAACCTGAATTATTTTTGCAAAAAGGCCATCTTTCAAAAGTTATTTAGTCTCAGTCATAAGACACCCAAGATCACTCCCTTTTTCAAAGCTTTTAGAGAACCTCATTTTCATTGCCTTCTTTGCAGCCCCTCATTTTTTTATGAGGTATTTTTCGTGGTTTCTTCAATCTTTTCTTTCAAGGACTCCACTCAAGCCTCCTATTCAGGTAAGGGTCAAACTTGAGCATGGTTTTCTCAATCCTTTTTCCCGAGAACTCCATTCAAGCCCCTTGTTCAGGTAAGGGTTAAACATGAGCCTCCTCTGTAAGGTATTTGCCTTTCCGTTCAAGTTAAGGGCCAAGCCTGAGCCTCATTCCGATGAGGTGAATCTTCTTCTCCATTCTCCATTCCATATCTACCATTATCACCTTTCATACCCAGTCAGATTTTTCTAACTGGGGCATTTTATAGCCTTTGGTGTGTTTTTCTTTACCACTAAGCTCGGATTTCAACACACTTAGTAGCAAAGAGAGGCATTTGTAAACACCCTAAATTTTTCTCATTCATTTTCAAACACCCCCTTTCAACAAATGTCAATCCCCCTAGGAGTCTAATCTTAGGTCTATCCTAGCATAGGTATCATTTCACCCCTTTTGTCAGTAAAATTATCATTTTACCCTTAGGTCATCCTAGATTTCTATCAGTTAAACCCAGTCAAGCTCATTTTAAGTTCAAAGTAGTTAGAATGTATGTCATTTCTAGCTCCTTTGAGCTCACAATGAGCAAACACTATTCATTTCTGACCACTTCAGCTAAAATTGATCTATTTCTCGAGAAATGAGCTCAATTCTAGCTCAAATTCCAGTCAATTGCTCCTGAGTTTGTCAATTTCAGTCAATCTTGTTCCCCTGTGTCTAACTTGACCTCACCAGGAGTTCAAGTGATCCAATTCCAGTTCAAATTTAATTCTCACAGTCTTGGAGTCCATTTTAGCTAAAATTGAGCTAAGTCTTGTCAGTCTAGCTAGTGTTTGAGCTCCAGATTTAGTTCATCTCAATATAACTGACCTTCATTCTAGATCAAACCCAGTACATTCCCATCACCCACTTCATTCTAGTGTTCATTTCTCACCGTTTCTCTAAGAATTAGGTCATTTCTCAATCATCCAGTCTAAAAGCTTAGTTGAGTCAGTGTCTTTTTTAGTTCCTCTGAATTTAGAAACCCTAGAATCTAGTTTAATACAATTAAAACTTCATTTTTCAGTGTCACTCTTTGCTCTACAGGGGCAAAATCATTTCTCAACATTTTTATTCAAAATATCATTTTTATTATTTTCCAAGCTGGTACAAGTGTCAATCTGGGCTCGAATCAATTCTTTCTCTGAAATTTTAAATATATCTGAGACCCAATTCATATTTGGATTGGATCCAATATCGAATGTGATATCCAATACCCAATTTCATCCTCGGACGGGAATTTTCAATTCTTTGTCTCTGCCAGGGGTATGGGACTTCAAATCCCTCATTCACGGTTTGCATTTGGCATATCGTTTCATAATATTTCATATCATTTCATGTCATTTATTCACATTTTCGGTCATTTCATAGCATTTCATGTCATTTAATTGGATTTCATGTCATTGCATATCATTTTTGAGATCCAGCACTCTTGTTTTCAAAATATCAAATCCATACTCGATTTTAAAACCTTTCTTTCAAAATCAATTTCAAAAACCTGGGTTTTAAATCGATATTTTTTCCATTTGGCCAACCCCCAGGGCTTTACATTCATTTACTTCAAAGCATTTTCCTTAGAAAATTGATCTGGATTCGTTTTAAACTAGATTCCTAAATCAATATCTAATTTTCTCAATTTTCTTTAAGTGGGGCTCACCATGCAGGGGCGCCAAACCCTAATTTTTTCATCTTTATTCAATTTTAGTTCATTTTCATGTTTTATCTATTTCAAAAATACAAAAAAATCATAGATATAGCTGTCTTTTAAAGTTTTCTTGAAATATCTTGTTTTTAACCCCTCTATTTTTACCCTTTTAAAATCATTTTTGAAGAACCAAATGGGGTCCACTTAGGTGGTGCCACATTGGAGAAATTTTTAATCCATTTTTGTCTTTTAGTTAGTTTAGGACTTTGATTTTTAACTTTTGATTTTATCCTTTATTTTTAATATTTTTAACATTTGCTTTTAAAAAAAAATTTAAAACCATATGGAGCCCACATGGGTGGTGCCACATTTGGGAGTTTCCCAAACCATTTAGGAGTTTTAATCAGATTTAATTAGTTAGAGCCCATTTAGGTTAGAATTCTCTAGGAAAATCACCTCCCTTAGTTTTGAATTTTTTTTTAACTCTTTAAAACTAATCCAACTCTTTAATTAAGAGTTTTGAAAATCTATAAATGGCCCCATAGGGGGGGTCGACCAGATCATCTCTCTCAACCCTCTATCATTGCCTTCTCTCTCCCTCAAGTTGTCTTCCTCTTCCAGCAATTTCCATTAACCTCAAGGTAAAGTTTCTTCTTCTTATTATTATTATTTCTTTCTTTTAATTTTTATTGTGATTACCCATTAAAATCACCATTGTCGCACCCCTTTAGCACATTTTTCTTTTCTTTTCACTTTAAGAAACCATATGAGAGCTTCAAGAAGACAACCAGTTGAGTATTTAATGTATTTTACACATTTTTTATCCATAAATAATGCTTAGGATCCGTTTATTTCATCAATGCCCGAAAAAAGATCGAGAATCGACCCTTCTATGGGTTGCATCCCTCTTTTAATGGCTAAAAGAAATTCTTGATCATGCTTCCTTACATTTTTATTTTTGTTTCATCATATTCATGTTTATTATCAGTTATTCATAAATTTAATCATGATCCATGGCATTAGTTACACATTTTTATAGCTTTTATCATACTTGATTAAGTTTATTTTGTTCTAGGGTTTAGTTTCACAGTTTTGATTTCTGGCCGCGTATTTATGATATTATTTTACCAGTTTATATTCATTGTTTAAATCTGAATTTTTAATAGTAGAATCATGCATCTGCCTACAGTTTCCAATAAAAAAATCAGATTTTTTTTAATTCTATAACCCCGTTCATAAATTCAAGAACCAAAACCTGATTCCTGCACCGTTAAAACACTATGCAGAATTATGAGCAGTTTGTTAGGGTCATATCTCTTTAACCGGAGATTCTATTAAGATCGGTAAAAAAAGGTATGCTTATCATTGTATCTAGTTTATTCTGTGAAATTTTTAGAATTTTTTATGGTGGTTTACTATTTTTCCTTTATCTGAAATCAAAACCTATTTCTCTGGAACCGTTAAGCTTTGTTTAAGCTTTAGGTCATCTTGCCGGAGCGATTTCTCTCTAACCAGAGATCGTATCGATGATCCATAAAAAGTGTCAGGTTTGTCTACATGCCTAGTTTTTTCAGTGTGATTTTGATAATTTTTTATTTTTTTTTGCTATTTTTCTTTAACCTGAAATCAGAACTGGCTTTTCTTGAACTGTTATATGTTGACCGGAATCAAGCGCAACTTGCTGGAATAATTTCTCCCTAACCGGAGATCGTATTCCCAATCTGTAAAAAGGGTTATTTTTTATGATTTGTCTATTTTCTCTTTATTAAACTTCATAAATTTTTATTGCTGTTTGATATGTCATTCTGGTCTAACACCATGATAGATACCGAACTGTATATAAAATAGCATATTTTTTATCTTTTTATTTAATATTTATTATTTAAATAATCCAAAATTTTTATTTTTCGAATTTATATTATTTTTAGGGTTATTAGAAGTGTCCATGTTGATTTTTATATTTTTTAAAATTCATTTGATATGTTATTTAGTTATTTCATAAGAATAGGATGCTCGCAGAGTTCCAATTCAACCGGAACACGGGCAACTTTTATCTTGTTTGCCTATTTTTTATTTTCATACATGCTTTTCATGATGTTTGAGTTTGATCAACTTCATAATCATTTTAGGGTGACCACCACCAGATTTGGCATTTTTTGAATCCCTTTGATCCCCGGATTAAGCGTAATACAAATTTTTTTTCTGAAAAACCTTGTTTTTAACCTTGTTTTGCAATAAATATCAATTTTTAAGGGTATTTTAGTCATTTTCCCCAATTCTGAATTTTCAAGTTGTTTATTCTCATTATTCATTCAGTTCTGCTTCATCCTTTATTTTATTTATTTTACGAAAGCACAAAAAAAAGCTTATATCTGAATAAGCCTCTTAATTTCTAGATATTGTTGGATAAACCAGAAAAACCGACATTTTTCTACTAACAAGTTTGTTAATTTTGTAGAAAAGCTCAAGATTAGATTTTCTTTATTTCCCTTTTTCCTTTCTTCAATTTATTATTCAGTTATTGATGTAAATTGTAATTGTAATATTGTAATAAGAAAATTTTCTTCCTGCTTAGCTTAGGCTGCATTTGCATATAGTTTGATTTTGATATGTAATTGTTATTGCTTCTCATTTATGCACATATTTCAAATTCACAATGGTCAACACGAATGACACGTGCACTTGCTTCTAAGGAGTTAATAAACTTAGTGGAATTCATATTTATTGCCATAGTCATAATACAAATGATACTCAAATTTATCTTCTTTTAAGCTATAAATAACCAACACTTTTAGCCTATCTTTAGATATCATTGCATATTTTCAAAAGCTTTTCCAAGTATTTTTTCCTTTTAGAATCAAATAAGATATATTCAATACATATTCGTGGGCATAGTTAGGGATATATAACAAATTTATTTCATCTAAATTATATAAGGCACCAAAATCTTTTTTACCAATGATTTTATCAAATTTTTCAAAAAATATTTTTACAAATTGCATCCATGCATCATCTAGATTTAGATTATATTATGAAATGAATTCACAGAGCCACACGCCAATCCGTTTTGATCTATTTCAGAGTTCTCTCTCAGAAAAATTGATTTTCTCAAAACATCAGGATTTCCTTTATTCAAAAAAATTGATTTTCTCAAAGAGTTCAGTTTTCAGGAGATCTGGCTCACGATTTTCAAAGTTTTTCCTCTCTTAAATATTTTCCAAGTCTAGCTCATGATTTTCAAGATATTTCTCCAAGTATTTTTCAAGATATTCGAAGCATACATCATGTTTTCAATCTGCATTTTTTCTAAGTCATAGCACATGCCTGATTCTTTGTGTATTTAGGAATAGAATATTGATTTAGACAGTTGACCAAAGCAAAGCACATGATTAATTTTTGGTTTGATTAATCCTAGTTATGGCACCAAGAACGGTTGAACCTCGTACCGACAGGTGAGTCTCATTCTACAGAATTTTCCAACATTTTAAAACGAAGGCGAGTTATTTTCAAAATGTCAGTTTGACTTGCAAAAGTAAAATTTTGCAATGATAATAGAAAGGAGTGAGAGAGAGAATAATAGAAAGATGTGAAAGGGAAGGTCGACCACCCTAGTGGGGTCCACTTCCACCCTCTTGGCTGACTTAAAGCAAAATAGCAAATAAATAAAAAAAGAAACTTGAAAAAAGAAAGCAAGAAGAATAAAATTTTTGGAAAGTTTTAAGGGTTTAGGAAAAAGGAAAGAAAGAGGCGGAAATTTCTAGAATAATAAGAAAGAAAGAGGGAATATAAAAAGAGGGACGGTTGACCTCCTAAGTGGGGTCCACCTTGGAAATATTTTTTCTTTTTTTCTTTTTTAGTTTAAATAAAACTTGATACAAAGAAAATACTAAAATAAAAAATAAAAAAATGTAAAACACTTACTAAAATGAAATTATAATACAAAGAAAAAGGAAATTAGGAGCTAGAATCCTCTAGATGTGACGCCACTTAATTGGGCCCCATCTAGGTTGAATTGGATCTAAGATCCATCTGGGATCCAAACTCAAATCAAAGAGGGGTTTGGATTTAGATTTGATATACACAATTTTTGAAAAAGATATTAAAATACCAATTCTTGAAATGTGAAAGCACTAGATTTAAAATATCCTTTTCAATCAATTTTGAAACTGGGTTAAGGACTAGATCAAAAGGAAGATTCGAACCCCAGATTTGGATCCCAAGTGATAAATGACAAATGAATTTGGGTTTGAGACAATGGATATGATCCATGCTTGAAAATAGTGACCAAATCCTGGATCAAGGATAAACTTGCCAAAAATGGATCCTGACAATTGAAATGGATCTTGGATCAAAGATAAAATTAGATAATAGAAATGGATCCTGAATAACCAATGATTGAATCTTGGATATTTGATAAGATGATCCAGGTTCAAAAAATAAGATTGAACTCTGAATATAGATGACAAAGTGAATTGGATAACAGATCTAGGTCCGAAATAGAGAATGTATATTGGATATCAGATCCAGTGTTGGATCCTATCAAATATCCAAATTGAAATGAGAGTTGGATCTCGGATATAGATATAATTTCAAAAAAAGAATTGACCCGAGTCCGGACTAGAAATTGATTGAATTGACATTTCAAGTAGAAATGATCAAGATCAGAAGTGATTTTTTTTTTTTGCTCCATAGGGCAAAGAAAGTGAGGTTTGAACTGGGTTCTAAGGTTTTTGAACTCAGGTGAACTAAAATGACACTGACTCGACTAGATTCTCAAACCAGATGATAAAAAATAGACACAATTCTCTGAGAAATGATGAGGAATTCACTGTAGAGTGAATTAAGCAACGAGAATATGCTAAGTGTGAGCTAAAATCAAGGTCACCTGAACTATGATAAACTAAATCTAGAGCTCAAACGAACTAAATCTTAGCTAGGTTGATTAAGATTAGCTCAATTTTAGCTGAATTGAGCTAAAATGGACTCCAAGAATGTGGAAAACAAATTTGAACTAAAATTATACCACTTGAACTTATGATGAACTCAAGTTAGACATTAGGGAATAGGATCTACTGAGAATGACTAACTCTGAGACAATTGAATGAAATTCGAGCTAAAAAAGAGCTCATTTCTCAAGAAATAAACCTAATTTAGCTTGAATGAACAGAGTTTACTCATTATATGCTAGAAATGATTGACATTCTAACTCTTCTGAACTTAAAACGAGTTGGGTTGAGCCTAACTGATAAGGATCTAAGGTGACCTAGGGGTAAAATAGTAATTTCACTAACAAATTAGGAGTGAAATGACATCTAAACTGAAATAGACCTGGAGGCCAGATTCCTACACTGTACTACAGGGTCGACATCTGTGAAAAGGGGGTGTCCAAAAGTTAACCTAGAAAATTTGGGGTGTTTACAACTTTCTCTTGTTTCTAAAATGAAACACACTTTTGGTTGGGGAGACCTTGACGAAAACCTTATCTCCAACCAAAAAAAGTGAGTTTCCTATGTCGTTGATCTGCGTAGCTCTTCTATTGGCTTTGAGCAGTAAGTAATTTCTCTCGGATCATGTGTACCTGCTCAGTACAATGCTATAGAACAATGGGTGAGTCCAAAGTTCATTCACCCACTTCGACTCAATGGATTGGTGATCGGCATGGTCTTTCGTACAGGGCTTCATACGGTGCCATCCCAAGGCTAGTGTGATGGCTATTATTGTAAGAGAATTCTACCAACGCTAAGTGTTAATCTCAATCCCCTTTCCATTCTAACATACAGGCTTGTAGCATATCCTCAAGAGTCTGTATGGTACGCTCAGAATGCCCCCATCAGTTTAAGGATGAAATGTCATACTAAACTTGAGTTTTGTCCCCAGGGCTCTCTGTAGCTTCTCCCAGAAGTGAGAGGTGAATTTTGGGTCACGGTCAGAGATAATAGATATCAGCACTCCATGGAGTATGACGATTTTTCGAATATAAAGCTCTGCCATTTTTTTTGTTGAATATCTTGTGTCAATTGGCAAGAAGTGAGCAAACTTGGTGAGTTTGTCTACAATCACCCATATCAAATTATGCTATCTCTTGAATCGAGGTAATCTTATGATAAAATCCATCGTAATGTCCTCCAATTTCTATTATGGAATTTCGATCTATTGCATCATATCGGCAGGTTGCTGATGTTCTATTTTGACTTGCTGGTAGGTTAAATACTTCGAGACAAAGGTAGTCACATCCTTCTTTATATCCCTCCACCAGTATTTTCTCTATAAATCTTAGAGCATTTTTGTACCTCCAGGGTGGATAGTGTATTTGCTACTATGAGCTTTCTGGAGTATATCTTTTCTTAGCTCAGGGTTATTTGGAACTCATAGCCTTTCTTCCATCCATATACCTCCATCCTCTTTTAAGTGAAAGAATGAATCATCCTTTTCAGCCCTTGCTTTCAGTTTGATGTACTGGAGGTCTTTGAATTGTTTGACTATAATACGATCAAGGATCTCAGGCTGCTTTGTCAGACTTGACAATTGAATCTTGCTTAGATCAGTCAGAAATGGTTTCTTGTTGATGAAGTCTTCCATCAACTTCAATTGTCCTGCGAGGATAGCAAGAGTGCCGACAATCTTGCGACTAAGGGCATTGGCTACGACATTTTCCTTTTCAAGGTGATAGGAAAGCGTGAATTTGTATTCCTTGAGGAATTACAGCTATCGTCGTTGTCGCATATTCAATTCTTTTTTAGGAAAAAATAAAATGATTTTCAGGAGACATGTGATGGCTAGAGCGAGTGCAGGAAGCTGGAGGGGGTTGTGTACACTGATGTTTTTGATGATCCCAAGGGCTTCTTATTTTATTTGAATTTTAATACTTTTTAAAATTTTAAAGTACTATTTAATTGGACATTTGATTATTAGTTAAATTCTGAATTTTAGTTACTTTGTGCATAGTCAATGTCTATTCGAATATGTGATGATAGTAATCTCTTACTATAATGTGTCCGAAGATTTAACCAAGAAACCAATTTATAAAATTGATGTAAAAAATTAGTGTTTTTCTACTGTGTTTACTCACTTAATAATAACATAAGGATTTTATCATTTGGATGCTTTAACTCTGAACCTTGTTCTACGGAGCTACTAAACGCTCGTGCATGCGCAGGCTGACTCCCTAGAGCTTGATTCAATTAAGGCAAAATCAATGATGAAAAACTTGGTATATTAATAAATTCTTTTATGTAATGGTTCAATCAAATTCATTAATGGATGGTTTTGTACTGGATCTAGTACTAAGAGGCTAAGATACGCTCGCACTTGCACTAAGGGGGGGTGTCTAGTACTTGGTACGGTTGGAACGAGTCTGTTGATGAGACTGTTGCATTATTACATTTTAGAAAAAATAAAAGAAAGAAAATAATAGATTCAACATTATAAAAAAAAAATCTGGTATTTTTAGTTTGAAATCATTTGGGCCATTATATTCAATTGATCTCAACAAGATCTATCGTATATCTCATTTTATGCATCAATCAACATGCATCACATCATATATTATATCATATGTCATATCACATGCATGATATTGCCAACAAGTAACATTACATTTCATAAATTGAAACTTAAAGCATGCATAAATAAGACTTGTAATTTCATGTAAGTGTACGTGAACATGCACATTCCATAATACGACACAATTGAACCTCAACATGCGTAACTTCTACGTAGTTTGAGTTATGCACACATGATTCGAGTCATATATACCTTTTCACCATGTGAATCAATATGCAAAGCAAACATTTCGTATATAATGTGTCTCATATATATATAACATTCACATAACATATGGTTCATCCATGAGAGCACAGGATATATCAATTCATGCACAACAATACTTGCATAATCCTATCATAACATGATTCTATCATACATGCTTTTGTGCATGATTCCTTCATAACATACATGACATGTTTAACAAAAATATTGTTTCTCATAAGGAATTCAATTTGATTATGTTATCACATCAATTATGCAACATTCATTTCAATAATTCATGCTCAAACATGTACTTGTACAAATTCAAATTCAGATCTTCCCCAATGCTTGTGTCTATGTTCATGATTCAGTAATATGTCTTAATGCTGATAATATGCAGGACATGAATGAAAAATAGTGAAACAATAAAATCCAAACATGTTATTGCCTAAACACATGCACAAGTGTCATCGTCGCAAAATTTTTCCCGTCTTCCCTTCCTTGCGAAAGAGAGGGGAAAATGCTTTCATGATTCAAACTTGACCGGATTTTGGAAATTAGTTTTGAAATACTCGCCTCCGTTTTGAAAATTACAGGAAAATCCATGGGATGGGGCTCAACCTGTCGGTACGAGGTTCGACTGTTCCTGCCGCCTTTAACAGGGGTAATCGAACCAAGGACCAAAATTGTGCTTGACTTAGTGAAATTATCAAAATTGTGTTCTATCCTAAATGCACAGAGAATTCAGGCATGTGCTATGAGATTTTGTAAAATGCAAGTTGAAAAACATGATGTATGCTTAGAAAATATTTGGAGTTGAAAAATATTTCTCAAGGAGAAGGTGAAAGTCAATTTCTCAGGAAACTCAGATGAAAAGGGTTTTGAAATCACGAGAAAGTTCATGAATGGATGAAAATCCTGAGAAAATGGAAAGAATTCTTGAGAAAAGGGTAAACATTTGAAGGGAAAATGCTTGACAGGAAAAGCTTCAAGTTTTTGAAAGCTTTCTTTGGAAAATGATTGAAATTCATTGGAAAACCCGTTTGGGGAAGAAAAATTGAAACTTGGGAAACTGAAATTCTGAGAATCTTAGCCTTGAAACACTTGGAAATTGATTTTGATCTTTGAGAAAGATGAGAGACTTCTTTTGAAAATCTTGAGAAAATAACCTTTTCCATGGAAAACTGTGGAAAAACTTGACTTGGGAAAACCGATTTTGAAAAATTCTCAGAGTTTCTTGAGAAATCGATTTCTTGAAAATGAAATTTTTTTAAGAAAATCATGGGAAAACCAATGATTTCATGATGCAAATGATATGAGTCAATGAATGCACTTTGAAAAGATTTTCTGAGAAATTTGTTGGAAAATGTGTATTAAGTCAAAATAAATCCTTCACATATTTTGACTGTGGCCATGAACATGTTCAGAGCTTAATTGATTTAATGCACAATATTTTGCAAAATTGGAAATATGATGTGCATTTTGAAGATAGCCTAAGAGTGTAGGCTCAATGTGACTGGTAGAAAGATGATGGATCTGGGTCTCGTCCATATTCCGACTAGGGCCGTAAATATGGATTCCACCGAGTTCATCAACTCACTAAGAGTTGGTGCACGTGCCATTCGTGTACATCCATAGTGCCTTTTGGAATAGAATGCATGAA
This sequence comes from Nuphar pumila, assembly GCF_984573655.1. Lineage (NCBI taxonomy): Eukaryota > Viridiplantae > Streptophyta > Magnoliopsida > Nymphaeales > Nymphaeaceae > Nuphar > Nuphar pumila. Next base: position 22,526,695 of record NC_143257.1, on the reverse strand, counting down.
TCACATAAACAGGATATTGCAGGAATTTAAACTATATGATATGCATCCTAGTCTAAGCAGAAAATTAAATCTCTTATTCCAAAATTTATATTATTACATCACTAAATAAATGAAATAAAAGGAATTGCAGACTCTAGCTCCTTCTTCTGAATGTCCCTGCCAAACTTGAAATGGGGTTAGCTCAAATATGTGAGTTTTTCCAAGATTTTCCAATAATATTATGAAATTATTGGACTTAATTAGATATAAACTCTATTCTCATGCTTCCTTGATATTTGAAATGATGCAAAAAGCAAGAAATTCAGTAGACAATAGTTTGAAATTCGAAATTGTGGTCAAAATGACCAAAATACCCCTAATTTTAAAGTTATACTTTTAAAATCAGGGTTTTTTGAAGGAAGTTTTGGTAAAATTGAGATTTTGAAATTCAAATTGAAACAAATAATGAAGAAATGCATAATGAGATGTGATGACATGCTGCAAAACACCTTAGGACTGTAAAATCAGAATTTGACATTTTGCAATTTATCCAAAATAACGAATTTCGCTTGGATCCGGGTCCCGCGGGGCCCTGTTTTGATGATATGGCTAAACTGAGCCTCAAATGAATTCCAAATTACATCAAATTCGGTATGAAGCATCTACCTACTCTGATAAACAGCCTAGAAGTCTAAAAATCACGAAATGATATGATTTGAATGCTAAAATTTAAAGAAAGGCCTAAAAAGGATGGATTTCGCCTACGGACCCGAACCAAATGCAATGCTTAATATGATAATGCAAAATTTACACCATAAAAACTTCTGATATTTTGCAGACTGCTAAAGGATCTGAAATGAAACACTTTTGGTTTTTACAGCCTTGGGATTTGAACTATGGTGAGTTCGGTAACGGGGATTTGGTTCTGCCAGAGGTAAAATCGACCTAATCTAATATAAAATGCTAAAAAAATAGAAAACAGACATGGAAATTTCTGATATTTAACAGAGCTACTCACGACACCTAAAGGGACAACTTTTATGTTCATGACTTTGGCATTTGATCAACAGAACTACAGATAACAATATAACTTTTCATTCCTAAATCGACAGAACAGACAAATATGACAAAACAGGCGACTGACAAGAAAAATCCGAAACAGATATCACAACTATTCTAAAAATCACAAGCTTTCAGATGCAAACAGAGGACATCCTGAACATGACATTCACTTTTTACAGATTCTGATTTGGAGCAATACCCAAAGAGAACCCATTGCCTTAAGTCGATCCAAGGTTTCAGAGGCCCAAATCAGGCTCTCACACATGTCTCAAACTCTCGGATTTTTTTCATACATTAAAAAAAATCTGAAAAATCTGAGAAAATCTGGTTACAAACTAGAAATCCTCTCGAGTTCAGAACATCTTTCGGATCGACAATCGAATCTCACATGAGGGAGATCTCGATTTTACAAGTCGGAAATGAGTTTTTAAAACGCATCCCAGGTAACAAAACCCGACTTACCATTTTGAATATTTACTGCAGTAAACAAATTCAAATCCTTCCGAATTTTTGGCGCATTTCTAGGGACATCTAATGGCGCATACCATGATTTTTGTAGAATTTTTAACGAAAAATAAATGCATGAAATGACGTGTGGACAGACTGACAAAAACAGAGAACTACTGAAACTGAGCAAAATTGAAATAAATACCTAATTAACTTATTAAACATGCTAAATTAACGAAATAAAATACCAATTAAATTTAACTAAATGCATGAATGCTAAAAATCATCAAGAAAGCATAATTATATATTTTTATATATGTCATTTTATGAGAATAGCTCATTCCATCCCTCGGATGAGCTCTTTCTTCAAACGACACAAGAATCAATTCATGATATTATGAAATCAAGAAGAAAGGAGGTGCACCTTGCATCGTTATGCAACTTTGAAACTCCCGAGATGGACGGCTACCAATGGCTTCATTGGTCCTTCGATCCGGGCTTCAAATGATTCACAAAGATCGACCCACGCTTGAATCAAATTGGCCACAGCACGAGCAATGTAGATGCTTCACTGCACCTTCTCCACTGAGCCCAAGGGGGGCGTGAATTCAAAGAGACACACTTGAGTTCTAAAAGGGATCTAAGCTGAAGTTCAAGATCAAAATTGGAGTCTAAATTTGGAGTCCTCTAGGCTGGGCGTGAGCCCTTGTATTTGTAGAACTCTTTGAGAATTTTGAATTTCAAACAGGCTCAATCTGAGCCCTCCATGTGGCGCCATCTCAGAGCATGCTATTTTGATTTTTTGAGAAAATAAAATGGGAATTTTGTGGGTGAGACACCTCAGCAGGGGAGTTTGAAATTTTTTGAAATGGTGGCTTGATTTTCTCTGCAGGAGGCTCCCAAATTGTGCCACCTCAGGAGGTGCTCTCTTGGAGTTTGAAATTCAAACTTGGCGTAATTTTATAAAAAATAAAATAAATATAAAAAATAGAGCCAAGTGGGGTTCTGGAATGGCGTCACCTCAAAAGAGATTCTGAGGTGTAAAGTTGGAAACAGTAGGAGCACACCATGTGGCACCACCTCTGGAAGCTCTTAACACATGTCAGAAGGACAGGAATGAAAGAAGCAGAATGCGCCACCTCAGAGGAGTTCAAATTTCTGCTTTTTCTGCAGGAAAGGAGAGGCTGACACGTGGTGCCACCTCAGGGTGGCTCCACACTGCCATGTGGCGGGAGAATAGGAATGGAAGAAGCAGAATGCGCCACCTCAGAGGGGAGCCTTTTCTACTTTTTCTGATGCAGGGAGGTTTGGACATGTGGCAGTTCAGGATGATTATGCTTTTGACAAGTGTCAGCTGTCTGGAGGTGCCTTCTCAAATGGTGCCACCTCAGAGGGAGATTTGAAATTCAAATGGGGGTTGGCCCTGGAGGAATGGAGGGTGGACATGTGGCGCCACCTCAGGGTGGCTCCTACAATGCCATGTGGCAGTTGGGAGGAGCAAGCAACATGTGGCGCCCTCATAGACCAAATGAAAAAGGCAGAACTCAGGATTTGCGCCACCTAGGCCTTGTCTGAAAATTTTTGAATGGTTTGCTTTTTCTGAAGAAGGCCAAGAGTGACATGTGTCATCTACTTTTTCTGAAGGAAGCTAGAAATGACATGTGTCATCTACTTTTCTGAGAAAAAGTAGGGAGAGACATGTGTCATCCTGCTTTTTCTGAAGAAAGCAGAAAATGACATGTGTCCTCTACTTTTTCTGAAGGAAGCTAGGAATAACATGTGTCACTTGCTTTTCTGAGAAAAGCAGAAGGTGACATGTGTCACTTGCAGGAGACATAATTCAAATGGTGCCACCTCAGGGGAGACAAGCTCTACTTTTTTTGAACAGGACAACACATGACACATGGCATCTCATGGTGACCTTGGAATGACACATGGCACAGGGTGAAGATGGTGGGCATTGACACATGGCATAAAATGAAGAGGATGTCTAATGACATGTGGCGGCATCTTAAGGTGTCCCCACACTGACACGTGTCAAAGGATGGCAGGAGAGAGAAGGTGACACATGGCAGGAAAATGGGAGGAGAGAGAAAACGACAAGTGGCGCCAATCTAGGGGACAAGGCTCCTATATTTTTGGGTTTTTCAAAGTTCAGGTTTTTCAAAAGAAAAGTCTGTGTGACGCCACCTCAACGTGGGTCCCACATTGCTTCTTTATTGAAATAAGGACAAGACAACAACCTCTTTTTGGAAATTTCATAAAATCTGGACTAATTGGTAAAATAGAAATTTTGGAAAGAGTTGGCCTTTGTAGGGCAATTTTGTAAAAGAATGACAGTTGAAACTTGTTGACAAAATGGGCAAAATCTGAGATAAGGTGGCTGAAATCCATATTGAAAACTATCGAGATCGTTTTCCTGAGAAAATATTTTGAAATTCAGAGTCCTGGGGGTAAAATGGGAAGAATTGATAATTTTGAAGACCCAGGGTTTTGAAATCAATTTTGAAAATAGTTGAAATTCAAATCTGGATTGAAAATTTTGAAATCGAGAGTTTTGGACCTTGAAATGACATGCTGTGCAGTGCAGTGATATGAAATGCTCATGCAATGATATGCAATGCCATGTCTTATGCAATGGAATCTTGAACCAAGACTTGGAGATGCTTGTCTCCTGTTAGGAATAAAATTTTGAACATCTGAGCTAAAAATAGAGAAATTTTGAGAGTTCCAGATGAAATTTGGACTTTTGCAAGGTCCGGGCTCAGAAAATGACCATTTTGCCCTTCGGTGATTTTAAAGGCTGAATGATGATGTTTGGTGGAAATGCTGGAGAGGTGAATGAAAATTTGGGGTGTTTACAACAAGTTATCAAGAAAATTCAGATAACTAATAACCCAATTTTGCAAAATCCACCAAAAATTGTAGAACATATATGTAACCTTTTTATTTTTACTAGGGCTGCCCTCACCTATCAGAAAGGCAACCCAACAAACCAATCTTCAAAATCATGCGTATAAAAATTATAAAAATTCTTCTACTGAACCCTATTTTGACAGAGTTATAAACCAGATTTTGTAAACTACAAAATTTTTCTCAGATTAGCGAATTTATTGGGATTTATAGAAAACATTTTTGACAAAACTCTTTTTACATAGTCTTGATTATATGTTGGACTTTACCCAATTTTTTCATAATTTATTCAGAGTGGTTTTGCTTAGGCTTCTATACCTTTCAAAAAGACAGGTCGAAACAATCTTGTAACAAGAGCCTAAAACTGGGGCTATATTAGCATGAATGTTTCTTCCTCAAAACTGATCCAAATAAGGTAAATTAAGATTGTAAAACTAAGCCCAAGATGTGTAGATTACCCCAGTATTTTTATTTGAATTTTTTGAACTGATATTCTCAGATATACAAAATTATTTCTGAAACTAGTCAGAAAAATATAACAATCATCTCACACAAGAGTTTCGCAGAAAATGTTTTTGCTAAAAACTATCTGGTGCCTGTAAAACCTTTGAAACTTAGTATCTTGGATTCAATCAGATTTTAAAAGCACTAACTTATGGATATCACAAAAAAAAACATTATGGCTAAATCTAACTTGATTCAACCATGAAACCATATTTAGATATGTCTTTCAAAAATGTTTTTATGAAAAAATCATGATTCGTGTTTTGCAAATCCAAATAAGCAATATCTTCACAAAAGAAAACATGTATGACTGATCTAATAATGCAAATATACCTCTTATATTATGTATTATACACATATGCATGTTTGGTGTATGTACAAAGCATAAACTACATAAATCTTACTTGAAAGAATCGATAAATTATTAGACCGAAAGGAAATCGGGTGATCTGATAGCCTCACCACCACCACCTTGATGAAATATGTAGGTATAAGAGTTGCTCAAGCTACACTCCAGAACTCTTAAGTGTGAATAGAGGAGAAGGAAGAAGATGGTAAAGAGAGATTAGAGAATTCTAATGAGAATAGGAAAGAGAAAGGACTAACCTTGTTAATCCTTCTTGTGAGGACCTTTATTTATAAATGGACTTAGTCAAGAGTCTTATCTCTAATATAAGAGGTTAATATTTATTAATATCTTTTATTAATAAAACAAAAAAATAAATTATGAGATTTCAAAATTAATTAAGCTAGAGAAGAAATGTGAGACTTCTTAGCCTAGCTTGGGCTCTCGTGATATGGTAACCTTCGGGAGGCCTATAAACCCAAATACTCAACAGAATCAAACATTTAAATGGTTGATTTGATAGATCATCATGGTGATCTTAGATTTAATTGTATACACATAGATTGGTAAGAAAATTTAGTTGGCACCAAAAAATGTTGATTTTTGACCTCTAATTAGACATGAACTTTGGTCGATAATAAAATGCTCAAATCAACACCAATTTGGGCGTGTAGATAGACGCTTTCGATGCCCTCAAAATGAGGAATGTTAAGGTTGACTCTGATTTAATAGGTGAGCCACTAATCGACCAGATATTCTGTCAAAATAGTAATGACGTTGTTCAAAGCGTCTCACCCTATGGGTCCAGCCTATTTTTGGATCCTATCCAAGTGAAAAAACCCAAAATAGAGGTCAGACTAATTTGAAAAATGCATTTTCTGAACCAATCCATGTCCAAAATTGTTAAATTGGATATTCTACAAGATCTATGGTTCATAACAAATCTAACTAGAGTTCTAGTTCAACTTAAACTCTTGAATTTTGCTTGAATTTAACATGATTTTAACTTTAATTTAACTTGTATTTCACTTAAATTTAAAAGTTAAGATAAATAAAATTCATAGGTGTTACACTGGTGAAGCGGTATGTTTGTGGTAGTGCCAAGACGGTCGTCATATCTCTAGTCTCAAATCTACGACTCTTGGTTTTTTTTTCTTGGGCAACAAAGACATTTTAAATATTAATGTTTTGTTAAGACTCTGATTTAATTAGTGATTGAATGTTTTAAATTTAATGAATGGTTTTGTTTAAACCTTTATTTCAAGCATGTATGTGTGATGTGGTCTGATTGTAACCTGCTCAAGTTTAATTGGATTTGCGTATAGTTTGGATATCACTTGTGTTGCTTTTTAAAAACAAATTCTTAAAAATTCTCGACACAAATTTGGGGCATTACAACTTCGGTACCATAGCTCAATGAGTCCAACGACCCAACATCACAATAAGTATGTTTCAACATAGTTAGACTAGTGTAATTTGCCTTGTTTGAATTGTTAATTGATAAACATCGTGTGTAATCAAGAACCTAGTCATATGTTAGGAGCATTACACGATGGGTTGGTATGAGAGAACCTAGAACATGCCTAGAAACTCACTGTGATTCGTATTTTTAAATAGATCATGTGGCAGAACATATACAATAACATTATAGATACACTGGGCAATCTCATGGGGGTTGTTGGACAACAGGTGGCCATGATGCAAACTATGTGGGAGAATTTACAACAGGTCGCATAGGATAGGCATACCATAGGGGGTGGTATATGTAACGACCCCAACTCATCCCCTTTGAAAATGCGGATTTTTTTTTTTTTTTTTTTAAAACAGTGCGGAAAACTTCCCAGAGACCCGGGGTCCTCACAGTTCCAATTCCAACTGGATAGCCACAAACCACAAAGGAACTAGCAATTAACATCCATAACTAACCATTACCTTTATTCATGAATGAAAAACTAATTCCAAAAATAAAGTGTCTGACTCAAGTAACTACTGATGACAATAAGCAAATAACAAGAACACTAAATAAAAAAACAAAACAAAGAGCCACTCTGTCCACATAGAAGACTGTCAAAACTCGTTGTGACTCTCGCGCCCTCGCAGTAGCTGTCGACTTCACTGATCACCTGTTTCTGCGAAAAACCAACGAAGTAGGGTGTCAGAATCGAAATCTTGAGCACAGCTACTTCTTAATGAAACAAGTGAGATAAAGAATGAAGATGAGATATCATGCAACAATTAATGGAAATACATACAAGACAGTTTATAGCAATTGAGAATTTAATCATGCAAGAGTCATAATTGCTAAGCACGCAAAGACAGTAAAGCAGTAGCATCTACTAAAATTTCAGCATGCAACAAGAATTTAACATTCAACATCTACCCTCATGTACTGAGTAAGGAAACCATTAAAGTATGCATGATCTAATGCATAACAGGAAAAATGCATGTCTTTTATGCAATGCATGAATCATTTTATTATCTTCCATTTAAGTCTTTTGTTTCCTTATGCATGCCCTATTAAATGCATACAACTTTAAGTTTCTCTTTTTAATTACTGTTGCCCGCGGATACACCAAACGGGTACAAACCCCGAGGTTAAGTTAGGTTCCCAGGGTAGCTTAACACACAATTTATATTTTATTACTGGGTTCCAACTTAGCCCTCGACCGAATCACCTTCGGAACATTAGACCTCCACATCTAATGTCGGGGACACAAGGGACACCCCACGCCCACAAGTGCCACTTCCTTGGTACCAAAAACAACAACAGCTGTGTCAAACACACCACTCCCGGGTAAAGTGGCGGACTCTCCCTAAAACCGTGGCCAGGAGAAGGAACCTCAATATCGGGTTCAGGGGACCAAAATTAAGCACACGGAGTTTTGTATCCTCACAGTCTCCCCAAGACCGGATTTCTAAGATCCCATTCTCCAGATGGGTGATCCCAGAAGGTATATTACACTGTGCTTTATTATTTCTTTTATTTAAAATTTAATTTCTTAAATTTTGCAACATCATATGCAAAAAGAAAGATAAAAGCTCGCATCTACCTCGCGAGAGCCATCACAGGACTCCGGCCTGTGGAAACATATAGAACAGTGCAATAAAGCTGAAATATTTTATGAAGCATGATCTTTGAAATGCATTGAAATGAGTAAGGGAAAATATTCCCACAACTCGGGTTTACCAAACCCTCGATGATTCATTTTGATCACCGGAATACTAATACAGGGATCACAATTTCAATACCATCTTTAATTTCTAAGACATATCAGAATTAAACCTTGGATGAATCATCGTCTCATTCTAACCATTCAAATTAAAATAAGAATGCCTAACAGCATGATAAATCTGATGCCAATTCATTTAAATAATATCAATATTTTCCAACCATTCAAATTAAAATAAGAATGCCTAACATCATGATAAATCTGATGCCAATTCATTTAAATAATATCAATATTTTCCAACCATTCAAATTAAAATAAGAATGCCTAACAACATGATAAATCCGAATGTTTTTCCATAAAATTTCATATCGATATACGAAAACGCAAAATGGGTCAACAAGGATGGATCAGAAGCTAAGAAAATATTTATATTCATAATGGAAGATTAGGATGGATCACAAAGAGAGTTCATTTGATTCGGTTTGAAAGGGAACATACATTGTATGATTCACAGATGCATCATAGTGATATATTCATGTATAAGGAAAAATACAACTTGAGACTTATTATAAAAAAAAACATGATTAAACATGATTATCATATCGATACATGAAAACACAAATCAGCCCAAAAGGGCTTATAACTTAAATCCCATCCTTCTCTTACTGACCATAACATAATCCAACAGCTTAAGCATCTTTGTTATAGATTATTTTTTTTTTTTATATATATATAGATGAAAAACACCCAGCCCAACCCAGCCGACCCTGTCGGCTGGGTCCACCAGCATGTGCACAGGCCCAGTTTGGGCCTGTGTGTGCTGTCAAAAAGAACAGCATACCTGCGACAAGGAACTGATTTTTTTTTATTTGTTTTTGTTGCAACTCTGCCCAGCCCAGCCGACCTTGATGGCTGGGCTTAACAGCATATACACAGGCCCAATATGGGCCTGTGTATGCTGTCAACAAGAACAACATTAAAAGAACTGTTATTTACGCACATTACCTGTAAAAATGTCATGTATATATTTTTTTTTTTTTTTGAAAGGGGGAAGAACACCCAGCCCAGCCGACCCTGTCGGCTGGGTTCAAAAGCATACACCCACCTGTCCCAGCCCAGCCGACCTTGTTGGCTGGGCTTAGCAGCATATACACAGGCCCAGTGTGGGCCTGTGTATGCTGCCAGCAATCAACAACATACTTATCTTGCAACTGAAAATTTCTTTTTCTATACATCAAAAGCACAGAAGGTGCAACGGAGTAACAGTGGAACTGTTCTCCACGATTTTCCATCGACTGCTGCATGAAATCGAACCTCCACCGATGCCCCATTTGAAAACAAAAAGAGGTACCCGTACCTTGTTTCGCAAATCCGGATGATCGGATGCAGCTTACTAGAGAGAGATCGGCTGAGGTCGATCCCACCCCCACTATCGAGCTCCGGCTGTAGGGAAACAACGAGGAGGAGGAAGGATCGTCGCTTGCCAAGGGAGGTGCGCACGTCTGCCGCAGTTGGGGAGTTGCCGGTGGTGTGGCTCCAGCAACGCACTAAAACGAGGAGAGTGAGAGAGATTTGGGGCGAAAATAGAGAGGTAAAGGGGAAGGGGATACCAACCTGCCATCTTAAAGGAGGAAGCCTTCCGAATTTGGTGGAGGTCGTTCCCCTTTCGCCGGAGGCTGCGGCTCACCTTTCCCTTTTTCCCCTCACACGATAGGGGTTAGGGTTTACTCTCAGCACCCTAACCCTCCCCCTTCTCACTTTCCCCTTTTTCAGAAAAAATCGGGCAACCCTTATCGGGTTGCCCCCTTTTTCTTTTTTTTCTTTTTTTTACTCAACACACAGGGGCGACCCGGGTCCGGATCCGGGACCCGGTAACCGACCCCGAGTTGGGTCTACGCCTATTTCTTAACGAAAATGGGTCCACGAGTTGGATCCAAATGGATCCAACTGTGGATCCGCGAGTTCGCCATGCATATCTCGCTGTATTACAAACATTAATTTACATATATATATATATATATATATATATATATATATATATATATATATATATATAGATTTTTTTTTAAAAGCCCTAAGCTATGCATCGATACCCATTTATGGGTCCGAGATCCGAAATATGGATCTAAGGTCCAAATTGCATGTTTTCCCCAAAATTTAAATGGCAAAACTTACGGTTTTTACATCCCTACCCCCTTAAAAGAATTTCGTCCCCGAAATTAGCACGTACCAAATAAAAGAGGGTAATGATGACGCATGTCTGTCTCAGGCTCCCAAGTGCATTCATCTAGCCCATGATGCTGCCATCGCACCTTTACGAACGGAATCGTCCTACTGCGTAGTACCCTTTCCTGGCGTTCTACAATCTCTATCGGCTTCTCGTCCGTAGTTAAGTCAGGTTGTATCTCGATCGCCTCATAATGAATTACATGTGAAGGGTCAGGCACGTACTTTCTCAACATCGAGACATGAAAAACATCGTGAATCTGCGAAAACTGAGGAGGAAGGGCTACTCGATACGCAGTCTCTCCGACACGTCCAAGGACTTCGAAGGGTCCCACATACCTGGGACTCAACTTGCCTTTCTTCCCAAACCGGAAGATACTTTTCGTAGGCAAGATTCGAACAAACACGTGATCGCCTACCTCAAAACTGAGCTCTCTACGCCGCTGATCGGCATAACTCTTTTGCCTACTTTGAGCTGCAATCAACCTTTGTCGAATTAAACGTACCTGATCCGCATAGTGCTGGACGATTTCTGGAGACTCTACTGCTCTCACTCCAACCTCATCCCAACAAACCGGTGATCTACACGGTCGGCCATACAGTGCTTCATACGGGGCCATGCCAATACTAGCATGAAAGCTATTGTTATAAGAAAACTCTGCAAGCTTCACATGTTTGTCCCAATCACCGGCCCAATCCAGAGCGCACGCTCTCAACATGTCCTCGAGCGTCTGAATCGTTCGCTCTGACTGCCCGTCTGTCTGCGAATAGAAAGCAGTACTAAACTTCAAGGTAGTGCCAAGGGCTTTCTGAAGCTGGTGCCAAAATCGAGATGTGAACCTCGGATCCCGATCTGACACTATCGAACGAGGCACTCCGTGAAGCCTAACAATCTCTTCTACGTAGAGATCGGCCAAACTCTCCAAGCTTTGACTAATCCTGATCGGAAGAAAATGAGCACTCTTTGTCAACCGATCCACAATCACCCATATGGCATCTCGTTGTCGTCGGGTCTTAGGCAGCCCTACGATGAAGTCCATTGAGATATCATCCCACTTCCATTCTGGAATCTCAAGAGGCTGCAAAAGTCCACCCGGTCTCTGGTGTTCAATCTTCACTTGCTGGCAAGTAAGACACCGAGATACGAACTCTGCGATGTCCCGTTTCATCCCATTCCACCAGTACGTCCTCTGAAGATCTTTGAACATCTTGGTGGAACCAGGGTGAACGGAATACTTCGACCTGTGAGCTTCACTCATCAGCTCTTCCCGTAATGCTTTAGGAACCCACCATCGGTCTCCGAACATAATGGTCCCGCTCTCCTCCCGGCGAAACTGCGCTTCTGGTTTCTGAGCACTATCGCACAACTTCTCAAAGTCCGGATCTTCTGATTGGAGTTCCTCGATTCGGTCTAAGATCTCTGGTCGTGCCTGCATCCCGGCACAAAGGATGCGCTCGGAGTCATCAGAAATAGCTGTAGGACCTTAATCCTAACTCTAGGCTCAGATCATTTTTGTCCAGTCCAGTTACGTCGATATACTCGAACCGAAATCCGAGGTACGTGACATATAATCTCAACTCCAGTTCTAAGGTAAGGTTTTCCAACATCCTTGAGCGCCTACCGATATACTTCGGACTGTGGCCCGCGGTACGTGGTAGGTGGGCGTTAACCCAAATAATTGGCCTAGTTGTGAGGCTCTGTCCCGAACTAGGGTTCTGGAAGAGAGCCCAACAACGTGAAGACCGGGTAAAATTAGGTAAGGGAGGTTTGAAAAAAATGATCACATGCAAGAAATAGAGGGCTCTAAGTCCTAGAGAGATAGATTTTTGAAAATCTTTGAAGAAGCATACATTGTTTGCATTCAGATCCTAAATTGAGGAGAGTTGTATTTAGACCTAAGTCTATGTGATCATGAAAATATCTCCTCAATCTGGTCCTACCAAACCATGCCTAGTCTATATGCAGTCAATGTCAGCTAGGTCTGAATCTAGCCTCCTAGGTTCGCATGATATCAAAAGTAAAAGAGTTGACATTTTGAGAACACAGTTTCGATAATTGAACTAAGTCAAACCCACTTTTGATCAGACAAGGACAGGTCTCATCACGGTTGCCAAACCTGTTATCGTCTTAAAAAATTTTCGTCTTCCCTTCCCTTGCGGGAGAGAAAGCGGAAAATGCTTTCGCGATTCAAACTTGACCGGATTTTGGAAATTGTTTTGAAATACTCGCCTCTGTTTTTGAAAATAGCGGGAAAATCCATGGGATGGGGTTCGACCTGTCAGTACGAGGTTCGACCATTCCTGCCGCCTTTAACAGGGGTAATCGAACCAAGAACCAAGAATATGCTTGACTTAGCTAAATCCTCGAAATTGTATTCTATCCTAAATGCACAGAAAATTTAGGCATGTGCTATGAGATTTTGTAAAAATGTAATTTGAAAAAATATGTTGTATGCTTAGAAAACATTTGGAGTTGAAAAACATTTCTCAGGAAAAAGATGGAAATCAATCTCTCAGGAAACTCAAAAGAAAGGATTTGGAAATCACTAGAAATTTTATGAGGATGTGAGAAAATCTTGAGAAAATGGAGAGAATTCTCTAGAAAAGATGAACATTTGAAAAGGAAAATATTTGTCAGGAAAACTCTGACTTTGAAAATTTTCTTTGGAAAACAATTGAAATTCATTGGAAAACTCTTTGGAGAAGGAAAATCCAAACTTAGGAAATTGAAATCCTGAGAATATTGTCCTTGAAACACTTGGAAATTGATTTTGATCTTTGAGAAGGGTGAGAGACTCCTTTTGAAAATCTTGAGAAAATAACCTTTTCCATGGAAAACTGTGGAAAAACTTGACTTGGGAAAACCGATTTTGAAAAATTCTTAGAGTTTCTTGAGAAATCGATTTTCTTGAGAATGAAATTTTCTTGAGAAAACCATGAGAAAAACCAGTAATTTCTTGATGTAAATGATATGAATGAATGTCATTTTGTAAAAGCCTCTTTTCAGAAAAATATGTAAATTTTAGAATTAAACTAAGTAGAATTGTCACGTATTCCGACTATGGCCGTGAATATGTTTATAATTTACTTAGTCCATTCTAAAATATTTTATGAAATTGAAAATATGTAGTGAAATTTTGTAAGATAGCCTAAGAGTGTAGGCTCAGCGTGACTGGTAGGAAGATGTTGAATCTGAGTCTCGTCCATATTCCGACTAGGGCCGTAAATATGAACTCCACCGAGTTCATCAACTCCCTAAGAGTTGGTGCATATGCCATTTGTGTACATCCATAGTGCTTTTGAAATAAAATGCATGAATCACATAATCAGGATATTGCATGAATTCAAACTATATGATATGCGTCCAAAGCTAAACAGGAAATTAAATCTCTTATTCCAAAATTTACATTATTACATCACTAAATAAATGAAAGAAGTGGAAATTGCAGACTTCGATTCCTTCTTTTGAATGTCCCTGCCAAACCGGAAATGAGGTTCGCTCAGATATGTGGGTTTTTCCAAGATTTTCCAATAATATTCTGAAATTATTGGACTTAATTGGATATAAACCCTATTCTCATGCTTTCTTGATATTTAAAATGATGTAAATGCAAAAAATTCAGTAAGAAATAGTTTGAAATTCGAAATTGTGGTAAAAATGACCAAAATACCCCTAATATTGAAGTTACACCTTTAAAATCAAGGTTTTTAAAGAAAATTTTGGTAAAATTGAGATTTTTGAAATTTGAATTGTACCAAATGATGGTGAAATGCAGTATGAGGCATGATGACATGCTGCTAAACACATTAAAACTATGAAATTAGAATTTTGACATGCTATCATTCATCAAAAATAACGAATTTCGCTTGATTTTCGCTTGGATCAGGATCCCGCGGGGTCCTGTTTTGATGATACAGTTAAACCGAGCATCAAATGAATTCCAAATCACACCAAATTCGGTATGAAGCATCTACCTATTCTGATAAACAGCCTAGAATGCTAAAACTCAAGAAATGACATGGTTTAGATACTGAAATTTAAAGAAAATCCTAAAATGGGCGAATTTCGCCTCCGGACCCGAACCAAATGCAATACTTAATATGATAATACGAGAATTCCACCATATAAACATCTAAGATTTTTCAGACTGCTAAATGACATGAAAATAAGCAATATTGTATTTTACATCCTTGGGATTTGAACTACGGTGAGTTCGGTAACGAGAATTTGGTTCTGACGAAGGCAAAATCAATCTGATCTGATGTAAAATTGCATAAAAAAATTTCTGATATTTAACTGAGGAACTACAGACACACACAGGAACAACTTTCATTTTTGTGATTGCGGCATTTGATCAACCGAAACATAGATAACAATACGACTTTTCATGCCTAAATCAACAGAGCAGATAAATATCACAAAACGGGAGACTGACAAGAAAAATACTAAACTGCTATTAAGACTGTTCTAAAAATCATAAAATTTCATATGCAAACCGAGAACATCTTGGACATGACATTCACTTTTTACAGATTCCGATTTGGAGCAACACCCAAAGAGAACCCTTCGACTTAAGTCAATCCACAGTCTCAAAGGCCCAAATCAGGCTCTGACACGTGTCCCAAACTCTCGGATTTTTGTCAGACATAAAAAAAATTAGAAACATCTGAAAAAATCATATTAAAAACTAGACATCATCCCGAGTTCATAAAATTTTTTGGATTGAAAATCGGACCTTATATGAGAGAGATCCTGATTTTACAATTTGAAAATAAATTTTCAAAATGTATCCCGGGTAACAAAACCAGACCTACCATTTTGAACTTTTACCATAGTAAACAAATTCAAATCTTTCCGAATTTTTGGCATATTGTTAGGGACACCTAAGGTCGCATATTATGATTTTCTCAGAATTTTTAACGAAAAACAAATGCATGAAATGACGTGTGGACTGACTGACAAAAACAGAGAGTTACCTAAATGAAGTTGAATGTATGAAATATTAAATAAATTCATGGAACATGCTATTTTAATGAAATAAAATGTAAATCTAACTTATTTTAATGCATGAACATGATGAAATGTGGAAATTTAATCAAGAAAGCATGAAAGACATCCTTTGATATGTGTCATTTTATGAGAATAGCTCGATCCATCACTCGGATGAGCTCTTTCTTTAAAACGACAATACGAATTGAGCAATGATATTATGATATAGAATCAATAGGAATAGAATTGCACCTTGTGTTTTTCTGCAGCTTTAGAACTCCCAAAATGAACGGCTATCAACGGCTTCTTTCGTCCTTCGATCCGAGCCTCCAAGGGTTCATGAAAATCGATCCACGCCTAGATCGAATTGGGATTGATACAAGCAAGGTTGGTGCTTCAATACACCCTCTCCACTGATCCCAAAGGGGGCGTGAATTCCAAAATTCAAAATCGTGTAGTAGGGCACTCAGAGTGAAAATGCTAAATCCCAAGGGAGCTCTCCTTAAGCTGGGCGTGGGACCTTGTATTTGTAGCAATTCTGGAGACCTTTGAATTTCAAACAGGCTCAATCTGAGCCCTCCTTGTGGCGCCATCTCAGGGCATGCCACTTGGATTTTTTGAGAATAAAAAATGAGAATTTTGTGAGTGAGACACCTCAGCAAGGGATTTTTGGAAATTTTCAAAATGTAGCTTGATTTTCTCTGCAGGAGTCTCCCAAATGGTGCCACCTCAGAGGGGGTTGCTTGGGGTTTTTGAAATTCAAACTCTGCTTTTCTGAAGCTTCTCATATGGCACCACCTCATGGGGCTACCTTTATTAAAAAATAAAATAAATAAATAAATAATGAAGCCAAGTGGGGTTCTGGAATGGCGCCACCTCAAAAGGGAGTTTGAGGTTTGAATCTAGAAGCAGTAGGAGTAGGCCATGTGGCGCCACCTCTGAGGAGTTTTGAATATTCAAATTTCTGCTTTTTCTGGAGGGAGGAGAGGCTGACATGTGGCATTACCTCTGGGAGATCCTTCAGTGACACGTGGCAGAAGGGGAGAGAAGGAGGAGAAGAACCATGTGGTGCCACCTCAAAAATAAAATAAAGATGAATTTATGCAGGAAAATCAGCATTTGCGCCACCTAGGCCTTGTTTGAAATTTTTTGAATGGTTGCTTTTTCTGAAGAAGGCCAGGGGTGACACGTGTCCTCTGCTTTTTCTGAAGGAAGCTAGAAATGACATGCATCACCTACTTTTCTGAGAAAAGTAGGGAGAGACACGTGTCAGTCTGCTTTTTCTGAAGAAGGGAGAGAGTGACACGTGTCTCTTGCAGGAGACACATTTCAAATGGCGCCACCTCAAAGGAGACAAGCTTTACTTTTTTTGAACAGGGCAGCACATGACACGTGGCATCTCATGGTGACCTGGGAATGACACATGGCACAGGGTGAAGATGGTGGATATATGGTGCCACCTCTAGGTGAACCCTACATTGACACAAGGCAGGGAAATGGGAGGAGGGAGAAAAAGACAAGTGGCGCCAATCGAGGGACAAGGCTCCTATATTTTTGGGTTTTTCAAAATTTAGGTTTTTCAAAAGAAAAGCCTATGTGACACCACCTCAGTGTGGGCCCCACATTGCTTCTTTATTGAAATAAGGACAAGACAGTAAAACCTCTTTTTTGGAATTCTCATAAAATCTGGACTAATTGGCAAAACAGAAATTTTGAAAAGAGTTGGCCCCTGTAGGGCGATTTCGTAAAAGGAAGATGTTTGAAATTGTTGACAAAAGGGCAAAATTTGAGATAAGGTGGTTGAAATCCATATTGAAAACTATCCAGATCGTTTTCCTGAGAAAATATTTTGAAATTCAGAGCCCTGGGGGTAAAATGGGAAGAATTGATAATTTTGAAGACCCAGGGTTTTGAAATTGATTTTGAAAATATTTGAAATTCGAATCTGGATTGAAAATTTTGAAATCGAGAGTTCTGGACCTCGAAATGACATGTTGTGCGGTGTAGTGATATAAAATGTTCATGCAATGTTATGCAATAACATTTCTTATGAAATATAATCTTGAATCAGGATTTGGAGATTCTCGTCTCCTGTCAGGGATAGGATTTTGAACATCTAAGCTAAAATAGAGAAATTTTGAGAGCTGCAGATGAAATTTTGGACTTTTTCAGGTTTCTGGCTCAAGAAATGACCATTTTGCCCTCCAGTGATCTCAAAGGATGAATGATGATGCTGGTTGGAAACGTCGGGGTGGTGAGTGAAAATTTGGGGTGTTTACAGGTGTGCATGCCATGGCCTCAGCCCCTCTCAAGATCATGGGGATGGCTGAGGTACTTCTTGAGCCTTTGGATGAGTCTAGACTAGGCACATTCGTAGCCCAGTCCAAACGTTGCAACCCTTCATCCTTTTCAGTTCGCTCCAGCCCCTTCCCTATAGTTTAGCATTTGTTTTAATCTTTCTTTTTGGTTGCGGGGTGTTTTCGGCCTGTCTGTCCCCTACTGAGACAGACCCAGCTGGGTACACTCTGGTCCGAGTAGAGCTCGACCAGAGGCACCTAGCTACTTGGGCCATTAGGCCCCTATCTCTCTTGGTGCGCACGGCGGGTCACAGGGTACCGAAGGCACCCAGGTAGCCCAGATCTTGGTCTACTGCTCCTTAACCTAGACGTCTGGTCTGAACAATGGGTTCAGACTAGAATTTTTGTCAAACCTAACGGTCTGGTCCAGAGGACCAGACCCGCACCTAGACCCTATCGGGTTCACCCTGGCACAACAATGGGCTGCCGGGTGCTAACCACACCCAGGTACCCTGCTGGTCAGGTGCCCTTATGGTTGGCTGCTACCACTGGTAGCCACCTGGTCTGAGCCCTGGGGTTCAGACCAGAGCCATATTTTGGCTAAGGTCTGGTCCAGAGGACCAGACCAGTGCCCCCCTTTTTTCTGCATTTTTTCCTTAGCACTAAGCTAGCCGCCGGGTGCTAGTTGCACCCGGGTAGCCTGCGGGCCTGGGCTCTTTGCTCTGGGCCTGCTGCTGCATGGCAGCCCCGACCTGAACCCCTGTGTTCAAACCAGGGGTGGTCCTGGATTATGGTCTGGTCCAGAGGACCAGACCAGACCCTCTTTTCCCCCTCGGTTTTCCCTTTTGCCCTTGTACGGATACGGGCTTGGGTGTCGGGTGCTAATGCACTCGGGTGAGCTAACCGGGCTTGATGGGCACTAGTCCGGACTGCACATCAAGTGCAGTGCCTGGACTGAACCCTCAGGTTCAGTCCAGTGCCACTTGTGACCTCTTGGGACGGGTCTCGCTTTGGTTGGAACACCCGGATGGCACCAATCCAGGGAGTTCCAATCCGCCCACTCTTACAGCACCACCCCCTTGGCAGAATCTAAGCAAGAGTGAGCTAGCAGAGTCTGGTCCCATCTGGACCAGACTAGGTTGGGCTCTTGCTGCTCGCTTTATGAGCACATCTATTCCCTCGATGCCGCAAACCTGCAGAGCGACCCATTGGAAATAAATGAAATATATATATATATATTATGAATATATATATGATGGGAAAAGAAGGAACGTGAGTTAAACCTCAAACATGTGGAAGTTGGAATGTGTGGGTCCGTTGTTCAGCAGACCTAGTTGGACACTTGGCATATTTTGTGTGTTGTTCAAGTATTTGATTTGTGACCCTACGGATCCCAATTAGTGATTTGGACATGTCGGTACTTCGTACCTCATTTTCGACATTTGAGTAGCCGAATGAGTGTCATGTCCAGAATAAACCTCGTATTTCTTTGTGGTCCCATCTTGGCAGCATAAGTATGGGTTATCGGGTGAGCTTTACGTTGCCCACAAGTACATAAAGATTTTCTCCGTCTTAAGCTCCTAACAGTTACGCTTAAAAACATTGTATCAGCATCTTTGGGTTTTGCAAGTGCGGTAACCGACCGTGGTAATGCTAATGTAATTCCCATAAGTTGGGAATATTCTAGACTTCGTTCTCGACATGTAAGTGTATCGAATTCGCAAATCCTCTTATGGAATTTGTTCCGCCTTGTCAGCACCAAGGCAAGATATTTGGGGAACATTATGTAACCCATTGATATATATATATATATATATATATATATATATATATATATATATATATATATATATATATATATATATATATATATATATATATATATATATAATTGTCCTTCGTATCGTATTTACATCATTTTTCCTTATAAGTGCGGCAACCAACCATGGAAATGCAAATGTAATTCCCATACGAATGGGAATATTCTAGATTTCAATCTTAACACGTGACTGTGTCGAGAATCATAGAATTGGTCCTGCTAAATGGAAATTGTCAAGGTATGACACTTAGAAATCCTGAGCTTGAAAATTTGTAATTTGGTTTGTGATATTTGTTATAACTTGATGTTCACATATTTCTGATATTGTCCTGCTATTAGAGTTGCTTATTTCTCCGGAATGCAAACTGGTACACTCACTCGCACATTGTCACTTGCTGGAATAATTATGCATATGTAGCTTGCCTTTGTTTTATTACTTGTCTGATTGTCTTGAGGAAGTGTGACTTTAGTCTCGCACCTGCATGTAGCACATCTTGACACTAGTACTGCTTAGTACGTACCTCGAGAGGTACACCTTGGTCTCATGCTTGAGGCATTGATGAGTGCATGAAGTGCACATTATGTATGCAATATAAAGAATGATGTAGACTTAAACACCATAGGGTATGAGCAATACACTGTTGTGGTTTTTTTAGACTCAGTTGGAGTCTTTGGGCGATGGCCCCTTGTTTGTGAGTGATCTCACGTATGTCTATACCCTAGATATGAAAATAATAAAATGGTGTTATGATCGCTTTCACAGGCGATGTGCTCTTGTTAGCCATGTGAGGCTAAGCACGTGAATGGGCAGACTAAGTCCTTGTTTGCGTACCCCGCGAGGACCACAAGGTATAAATACCTCGAAAGGAGGGATGACTTGATAAATGAGCCAAAGAAAGATAAACCATCGTGCTCCATTCACAAAATGATTCACCTTAGAGAGGGTGGATGGTACAACCCTGAGTGACTAGTTGTTACAACGACATGTGTTTTTACAGGAGTTGTAGCATCCTTTAACCTCCAGTCACTCAGAGTTAGGGAGGTTGGGGTGATCTTTTAAGATACCTCACTACTGCAGTTGTATGAATTGCAATCCTTACCTATGCGAGGGTTTCTCTAAGTTGCGTGCTACTCGCATGAGGTTTACTCGGTCTGTAGCAGCTCCGGTTACCACATTAGAATTTGAATAACAGACGCCGGGTGCATGGCTCACAGAGTGTGAGGTTTCTTCGCGTACCTGAAGGAGCAATCCGAAAAACTTAAATACTAACCAATCACAACTAACGTACTTTAGTAGTTCCTTACTTGCTACTTCATTTTACTGCTCTTGTTTTATGTCTTTACTGTTCTTAGCTACTTGTGTAGAGTTGATGTGTAGTTCTCTTTTACTACTTTAGCTTGTTCGCACTTGTTACACATACACTTATGTAACGCCCCGAATTTTCAAAATAAAGCTAAGTTGAAATTTTCATGAATTTCTTTTTTTTTTTGCAGCGGAACTTAGAAAAGCTTTTAGCAGCGGAATCAGACGATAATGAGTCGTCAATTTTAGAAAACCCCGAGCACATTACAGGTATGTGGCCAAGCAACTCATTGATCACCAAAGTGTTCCATTTTATCGAAACCCACATGTTTATTACAACATCGCTGCTTGGAAAAGCAGTACAAGTTCAATAAAAGGAAGCAGTACAACTCTGTCTAGAGAAACCCTGGAACTCGATGCCGCCTTGCTCTGCATATCGCAACGCAAGTCCAACACCTGTAATCCTCATAAAATAGGGTCAGAACCACTGATGGTCTGGTAAGCAAGTCATCACACATCCATTCAACTCAAGTACATAAGATGACCACTCAGGGTCGCAGTTCGCAATGACGACGCTCAAGCCTCCAAGACTTAGCGTATATGACAAGAGCCTCCTCAGGGCTATGAGTTGAACATTCGCTCAAGTTTTCATAACTTAGCACAAGCCTCTTTAGGGCTGTGATTTGAATAATCACTTAAGTCTCCACGACTTAGCCTTGACCTCTTCCGGGTCTCAAAGGGATGTCTAGCTCAAGTCTTCATACTTGGCATATATGTATCCCACACATCTAAGAACAGCTCCTCGAGCTTCGCTTAGTCGTGCGGATACAACACGGATCTTTGACCAGTCGGTCCAGTCGTATACCGATCATGACACCTTTACAAAGGTTATGCAGGATTGACTCAATAACGTTCATCCACTCATACATTCAAGCATCGCTGAACCTAAGCTAATGCTTTGTTTCGATAATTAACCCCTCCTCCTGAGCTTAAGGGAGGTATATTTGAGCACCAACACGACGATCTCGGGGTTGATTATTCTATATATTTTTAGATACCCCAGAGGCTTGTTGACCCCATCCCCCTAGTAGGATGGTATATCATACCAGAAGAAGTCCCTACTAGATATTCGAATGCATTCTGCTACTGCAGTAGTTGAGTTCAATCCTTAGGATAACCACGACCACCATACCTCTGAGTGACAGAGACCATCGCGAACTCTATCAGGTTCGAAAGTAATATAAGTCACTCAAGGCTGCACCATCACCGTCTTTCTCGGTAAGAAATTTTGAAGGGGTCTGCCGGTCTGACAAGCTAATTAATGCATGCCTATAGGGCAGCCATTGAGGAGTATGTACCCTACCCCGTTCAGTATGCCCCTAACACGGTCATCAACTACGGGGTCTTTTCATTTTATTCATATGCATGCTTGACTCTGTTCTCGGCACTACGACCATCATGAGCATCTCACCTTTTTTTAGGTGGACAACGTACTCTAGCTATGTGGCCCTTACGAGTCTAGTTGTGTAACCGTTCTCAATAAGCATGCATATGACTCAATCTAAATAGATCGGCTGCTCGACATATTTTTACGCAACAAGTCCAAACATAGTCAAGGCACAACCTCTACTCTGGCTCAGTAGCCCTTACATTCAAGGTGCCCTTACAGGTATTTGGGAGATGAGTCATTCTAGCATCGTTCCAACGACAAACATCATTATGCCGTTCAACCGGTTCCGGCAACTCTTCTGCCAACCATTTCGTCAGCACCTCCCCTGCTCCAAAGGCAGGAGTGTGACAATCCTTTCTACATCGTAGAACGTATTCCATGCACTGGGTAGCACTCTGTTATATGACGGAGTATCCTACTATGTTCTTTCTGAGCTATTTCTAGCTTCTTCAGAAATTTCAGCAGCACTTCCTCTCTTTAATGGAGAAAGCATGCCTTTCTTTTATCCATTTCAGCGGCATCTCCCCTTTTTGGCAGGAAATCGCTATGCTAAACTCGGGAAATGGATGTGCACCGTTGTGCATACCGAGCATCCATCGAGATTGTTTGAAACCCTAGGCCATAGTCAAGCCATACGTAAATGACTTAGTATTTACGAAAAGAGCATTGTTCCAAAAAGCGAAGCCTTTCCAATAGGGGCTTCATTCGTCAAGCAGAATCTTGAACGAGGAGCGGTAAGGGAATCGCATTGGCGATTTGGAGTTGATCTCCATTTGAATGCTCATTTACGCGTCATATATGTAATATAAGTAGAAGCATGTACTTTATACAACGGCGACGTAAAGGAAATGCATATACATATTGTTCAGGGTGTGTAACTGAACGAAATATTCTACATATATATTTGCAGAAAGCAGGAGTCTTGACGTCTTTCAACGCGACGGCGTAAGTAAATGCATAATAGGAAATTGCAAAAAGCAAGGAGCCTTGACATCATACTACGCGATGGCGTAATGTAAATGCGTAATCGAAAATGCATAAATGGAAATTACAGAAAGCCAGGAGCCTTGGCATCATATGACGCGATGGTAAAGATAAATTACAAAGCTTGTGCGATATAAGACTCGTCGGCAGTATCCAGTCAATATACACCTAAATTTGTATCCAACGAGAGTTACGAGGCGAGCGAGTGAACACTGAAGTGTCCTAAAGTGCTCAACCAAGAACTAGGGTAAGATACTATTTTTTAAAAATGCATATACTGCGCATTCAACATATATATCCGACGATAGTTACGAGGAGAGCGGTTGAACACCGAAGTGTTCCAAAGGGCTCAACCAAGAGCTAGAATCAGATACTACTTCAGAAAGTATATGCTATATACAAACAAACAAATACTTGAAAGAGATGAATCAACGAAGCGAACTTACTTTAAATCGTGGAAGAAACGACTCTTAAACGCTCTGACTGCTTCAAACGGGGTTTGAGCCTTCCTTCAAGGTGTCAGACTAGGTCAGATGAGGTCGACCTACTTGAAAAAGAGGAAGAGTAGGTCAAGCTACTCAACTGTTATCATCGCAAAATTTTACTTTTGCAAATCAAACTGACCTTTGAAAAAGATTTTGAAAATAACTTGCCTCCGTTTTTAAAATGCGGGATTATTCCGAAGAATGGGACTCGCCTGTCGGTACGAGATTCAACCATTCCTGCCACCTTTAACAGGGGTAATTGAACCAAGGATCAATCTTATGCTCTACTCTATTCAACTTGTCTAAATCATATTCTAATTTCTAAATGCACATAGAATCAGGCATGTGCTATGAATTTTCTGAAAATGCACATTTGAAAACATGATGTTTGCTTTGAATGATTGAAATATTTAGAAAATGTAAATCTTGGAAATGATATCACATGAAAAATCGTGAAATGAGATTTGAAATATACTTCTGAGAGAAGTAAAAATCGATTTTGAGGAATCCTTGACATTTGGTGAAAATCGATTATGAGAGACTTAGTTTCTCTGAATTCAAACTTTGAAATTGAAATTCTAACTTAAAAAATTTGAATTTGGAACTTGGGAAATACTTGAAATATTCTTTAAAATTCAATGCTTTTGGGAAAATCGATTTTGCTATAAGACTTAGGAGATTTTGAGGAATTCAATTTCCTTGACTTGGATTTTGAATTGGAGTGGGCAAATGCATGAAATGAATGAATATGAATTTGAGGATTTGAGAAATACTTTTTTGTATTTTGAGAAATGCAGTGCATTTTGAAGTTAGCCTAAGAGTGTAGGCGGAATGTGGCTAATGTGAAGATCACAAATCTAAGTATCATTCATATTCTGACTATGGCCATAAATACGAATTCCACCAAGTTTATAAACTTCATAGAAGCTAGTGCATGTGCCATCCGTGTAGACCATGGTGAGTTTGAATATGCATGAATCATTATCCATCACACATTGACATTATAAAAAAAATAAACTATATGCAATGCAACCTAAGCTAAGCAGGAAATGTAAATTCTTATTCCAAAGTTTAATTACAAATTACATCACTATTGAAATTTAAATACATGAAATTAAAGACTTCAATGTACCTGCAAAACTAGAAAACTTGTTAGTGAATATATGTTGGCTTTTCTAGATTTATCCAGCAATATCAGGAAATTGTTGGATTTTGCTAGATATAAGCCTTTTTGCCATGATTCCCTTAAATCAAAATTGATAAAATATGAAATAAAATTGAATAAATATGAAAGAGAAGATATGAAATTTCGAAATTGGGGTCAAAATGACCAAAATACCCCTAATAACAAGACTATGGCCTTGAAAATAGGGTTTTTAGAAAGATATTTTGATAAAATGCAAGTTTTGAAATTTGAATGGAATAAACTAAGCTAAATATGATGTGACATGCTTAAATATGTGAAAATTAGGGTTAGGGATTTCGAAATTGAGGTCAAATGACCAAATTACCCCTGATAGCAAGACTATGGCCTTGAAATCAGGGTTTTCTGAAATAGATTTTGGTAAAAATTTAGGTTTTATGACCTAAATGAAATCAAATAACTACAAAATTAAACCTAAAGTATCCTAAGATGCTTATGAACATAATAAAACCCTAAAACTACATGCTTATGCACGAAAATCCAATAATATCACAAAAGATATGATTTTAACAGTGTTTTTGGAATTCTTCGAGTACCCTGTTTTGCAAATTTATTAATTCAGATATCAAATGGATTCCAAAATTCATCAAATTCGGTACCTGCACTTGTTATAACTCTAATGTAGAATTGGAATTATAAAAATAATTTTTTGACATGAAATTAATCCAAAAATTGCATTAAACCCTAAAAATATGCTATTTTTGACCTATTTCACCAACCAGTCTCAATCCAAGACCCAAACCAGGGGTCAAATCTCCATGAAAATTTATGAAATTTTACAAAGACTAATTAATAAGAAAAATAGAGATTTCCCAATTTACAGATCGGAAAAATCATCTCCGGTTAGGGAGAAACCCTTCCGGCAATGTGAGCTAAAATATATCACTTTTAACAGGGATTAAAACAGCTGTTTCAGATTGAAAATACAAACATAAATAGCAAATCTAAACAAAAATCTCTGAAATTTTAATAGTAAACAGTAGACAGAAAAATAGCAATACTCACATTTTAAAGATCATGAATCGGATCTGTGGTTTGGGATTTATGACTAACACAAGTCTGATTAGGGTTTTGGTAAACCCTAATGAGTTTTAAATTTAAAAACAGATTCTCTAAAAGGGAAAAAATACTAAACAGTGATCAAAAAATCCGAAAATTTCACAGCAGACAGATCTACTCAATGTGAATCCATAGCACTTTACAGATCTAAAATCGGATATAAGATGAGAGAAATAGCATAACATCAAGTTACCTTCTTGATTTTAACCACAATTTTAAAGCTTTAAAAACCCGATTTGATGTCTGATTTTTTTGACAGGGTTCCCGAGATCCAAAACCTATGATTTTTCTACAGTAACTCAATAGCTCATGCATTCATCACATATAAAAAAATCAAAAATAAATAATGAGTACTTTCATCCTAAATAACATTATCTTTACTGTTCTAAACCTAAAACACACAGAAATTTAAGAAACTTGGAAAACCATGCATTAACTAATGTAAATCAATAAAATAAACCATAAAACAGTAAATAAAAATTATTTCTATGCTATAGAACGTAAAACAAACATGAATAAACCATGAAAATAAAATAAAAACAGGGAATCAATGGCTGGAATTTGATATCACCTTTAAAACATAGATTTAACCCATTAAAAGGGTAAATCATATATTTTATTGGTTAATAATGTAAAGAATCATATTAAAATTAATTCTAATGGATTAAAATCCCTGTAAATCACCCAAAACAGGGTTAGATCACCTTCTTGGATCGTTCTTTCTGATTCTTGATGGTTCTTGAGGTGAAACCATGGTTGAATCCATGAAATAGGAGGTATTAATGGCTAAAATTGATTTAAAACTATTAAAAACATGAAATAAAAGCCAAAAATTAAACAAAATAATTACCTTGAGGTGGCTGCAATGGAGGAAGGGCTGGAGAAGAGAGAAAAGCTCCAAGAATCCTAAGGAGAGCAAGTTGGAAAAATCGACCCCCCTATGGAGATTATTTATAAAAATTTTTTAGGTTTTAAAAATTGGGAATTTTGAATTTTTTTGGACTCTAACAAGGGGGGGGCGATTTTTGGGTGGAAAGACCTAACTACCCCTTGCCTAAATTATCTAAACTAGTGCCTAATTAACCCTTAGACTTTCCTAAAAAATCCCCAAATGTAATGCCACTTGGCATTTTCTACATTTCGCTTTTTAAAACACCTTTAAAAACCTTTAAAAACACTAGTTTTAAAAACTAACTTTCAAAAATGAGTTTTTCAAAATGGTTTTGACTCTTCTAAACCTCTAACACTAACCAAGACATCAACTAACCCTAGTCTAGCCCTGACTGACTCGAATATGGCACCACCCCGAGTGGGCCCTACTTGAGTTTTTTTTCTTCTTTTTTTTTCCAAAAAGCGATTTTAAACTTGAAATTGAAGGAGTTTTCAAAAGGATTTTCAAAGACAAACTTCAAATTTATAATTTTTGAAATGGCATAGGGTCCTGACTAGGTTAGAACTCCTCTGGATATGGTGCCAACTGAGTGGGCCCACATCGAATTTTGAAGAATTTTGAAATAAACACTGAAAATGGCTTTGAAAAGGGGTTAAAATCAGTATTTGAAATTCAAGATCTTTGAAAATAGGGTCTCAAGCGAACTGGAACTCCGAGTTAGAGTCCTGAACTCTTAGGATTTTGAGATTTTAAATTTTAGAATTCAAATGTAAAAATTTTTGAAAGATTTTACCAAGAAATGATGAAATAAGTCAGAAAACACAGTCAGGGTTAGACTCCTAACTCGACCAAACTCTAAAATAGAGTTTTGAACTAACTAGACTCTGTAAAATGACCTAAATTTTGACAATAATCGAAAAAGACTGAAAATGGAAGTAAAACAGATTTCAAAACAAACTCCTGACTGAATTAGGACTCTGGGACAGAGTCCTAATCGGACTGAAACTTTCAAAACTTTGAGAAATTTGATGAATAGAGGAATTCATAAGCGACACCACCTCAATGGGTCTCATCTGTGAATTGAAATCGATTAAAATTTGAATTTGAAATGAATCCAGATTGTTTCCTTGAGAAAATATTTCGAAATATAAAGTCCTGGGGTTGGAAAATGACAGAGTATTGAATAAAAACCCAGGTTTTGAAATTGATTTTGAAATAAAAGCTTTAAAATTCAAATCTGGATTGAATGTTTTGAAATAGGAGTGCTGGATCTCGAAAATGAAATGCAATGACATGCAATGCTATGCAATGCGATGAAATGATATGCAGAATACATGCAATGATATGCAATGACACATGAAATGGACAAACACTGGATGAGGGTGAAAATTTGGGGTGTTTACAGATGCCCCTCTTTGCTGCTAAGCCGGTTAGAAGCCGAGCTTAGTGGCAAAGAAAACACACCAAATTTGGATTATAAAAATACCCCAGTTAGATGAATCTGACTAGGTATGCAAGAATTAGTTCAAGTGATGATGGTAGATATGAAATGGAGAATAAGGAGAAAATTTTATTTCAAAAGAAGTGAGATTCAGGTTTTGCCCTTAACCTGGATGGGACGGAAAATACCTCGTGTAGAAACGAAGCTCAGGCTTAACCTTTAACTTGATTGGGAAATGAAATACCTTATCACGTGAGGCTCAGGTTTGTACCCTTGACCTGATTGGGCAGAAAATGGACGGAATCCTCGAAAGAAGAAACCGTGATAGAACCTTCGGATTTCCGCACAATGAATCCGATAGGGGTTTTGCAAAAAGAAGGAAATTGGGGTCCCTAAAGTTTGAAAAGGGATTGATTTTGGGCGTCTTATTGCTGAGACTAATTAACTTTTGAAATTGCTTTTTGCTGAAATTGGTGGCTTAACCTCAAGCCGAAATTGGACTGTCTATGGTGGGACAGTGGGGACACAGGGAAGTGTGCGAATCTGAGAGCCCGTGCGCTCAGATTATACCAAAGAAGAGAAGGAATCTTGAAAACTCCCGTTATCAAGTCCTAAAAGGGATGGTGTCAGGATGCGCCAAAGATGAACCTCAAGCTCTCGCCTCACGCCAGGATAGCTAGAAAATATTGTCAAAATGTTGAAAATTGTTGTTGATTCAAAATAATTGAAAATGATGCACATTGTTTTGAAAGTATTCCCTCTTTTCTACCTGAAGTATTACCTCCGACTGGGCTTAACTCCGTAGAATCAAGATTCGAATTCAAATTGCTTGCGATTGGCTTTCTTTCAAGGAAGCTATCAATTTCCTTGATATGGACGGGAAAGAAAGTATTCTTGATATTGCGAGAGCTATTGGTGAAAGAATATTGATAAAAGAATTTCACAAAATTAAAGAAGATTCTTGATAGATTTGGCAGTCTGATATCCTGGGATTCTTTTCTCATGATGATCTTTTTGCACTCTTTTTTTTAGCAGATTGGAGCTCTCTTGGATTTTTCGGGAATTACATCATCCTTCATTTTGGAGATGTCCTGACTTGTCTCTCTCTTTTTTTTTTTTGGAAGGGTACGTCACAAACTCCTTCATCTCAGAGATGTTCCGATCCTTCTTTTCTCTCAGGGATTATCTTGATAGTTATTGGCTCTTTGGTAGGAAATCTCTTGATGATAGCTGGAATTAAATATCTTTTAGGGTTTGTCGGTAGGCTCATCACACTCGCCTTCATCGCGACGGTGATCTGAACTTTCCCTGAAAGGATCCGTCACAAACTCCGTCATCTTGGAGATGATCCAAATCTTCTTTGGCCCCAGGGGTCGACTCGCTTAATTCGCCTTCATCTTGACGACAATTGAGAGATCCCTTTTGCAGATATTTAATTGCAGCTTAGGTGATTGAGGAGATATGAAAATTGAATGGATTTTTTTTCTGTATCACCAAGGATATTTCGACTGCTTTATTTTTCAAGAATGGTCTTTAAAAATGTGCCATTGAATGCGATCAATATCAATCACTCATGGCTTTGCAACAACATTGAATTCTCTTTGCTGGCCATATCGCGGATTTATTCTTCATCCTTTTGGTTGGCCAATAGAAAGATTTTGAACTTTGAATCCTCTTTCGCGAAAGCATTGCCCTTTCGGAAGTAATAGTGGAGGTATTCTGAAGTAATAATTTTGTGCAATAAAGATTTTTGAAATCAACAAATATTTAATGACAAATTGGCAAAACTTTCTTGAAATCCTTTTGTGAAAGCGAGCATTTGAAGCACAACGCAACACATCCATGACAAAAATTCTCTTCTCCTTTCCCCAAAGGAGAAGATTCAGAAATTAGAATTGGGAATTACTCCTCTCTTCCCTGAAGAGGAGGTGTTTGCAAAACGAACTTTCGAAGAGAAATTAAGCTTTCGTCAAAACTTCATAACATTAGGCTTCTCTTATGGAAAGGGGGCCGGAATTGGTGAGGTTGGTAAATTGGTCATGAAGGAACGAGTTCATCACACTCTCCCTGAAAAGAGGGTCCTTCATGATGAAATGGCCTAGTCTGAAATTATGGTTACAAGGAAAACGAACTTCCGTCGAAACTCTCCCTGACCTAAGGGTTCCTTGTATGAAAATGGAATTTTATTTTGCAAACGGTTCACAAAGGCACGAGTCCCTTCAAACTCTCCCTAAAAAGGGGCTAAGTGAACGAATTGGATAGCATGCGAAAAGAGCGAGCTCCCTCGAACTCTGCCTATAAAAAGGGTCTCTTGCAAGAGAAATTTTTTTGGAATTGGGTATAGGGTGACCAAAAGATCGAAATTTGGAATTTTGAATTTTGAATTTTTGAAATTGGAATTTTGATATTTGAAATTAGAAATTGGAAGTTTGGAATTTGATATTCGGAAATTGGAAATTAGAAATTAGAAATTGGGAATTTTGGAAATTGGAAATTAGAAATTGGGAATTTTGGAAATTGGAAATTGATATTTGGAAATTGGAAATTAGAAATTTGGAATTTTGGATGAGTGATCAGCACGAAGGCTGAACTCAAGAGGTCGACTGACATGACCATTCAGTGGAACACTAACACGAATGCTCGATTTTGAAAGGATACTGGTATGCATACCGGTTTAAAAATGTACTAGTTTGGATACTGGATTTTGGTTCAGTTCTGGTGATTGTCTTTCAATCTTGAATCGTTAGGAATTGTGATGGGATTGATAGTTGAAATCTCAATACTGACCAGATCGTTATTAATGCGATTGAATGCAAATGAATGCAAATTTATGCACATGAATGCACAAGTGCGTGAAATGAGAGATTTGTTTATCCTGCCTGCATACAGGATACTTGTAGATAAAAACAAAATTTTAAAATGCCCCAGTGTAACTGGGAAAAAGAATTTTGATTATTATTGAAGAAAATTTGGAAGAATTACAAAGAATAGGAAATTGTTCAAGTATAGAATTTTTTCAAATGTCGAGCATTGATGGGATCTGGTAATTCTATTCCATCAGCATTGATAAGCCGATATGAATTGCGAGGTAGTGCCTCTTTGACAACATAAGGACCCTCTCAATTTGGCTACCATTTGCCACCCGGGCGGTGCCTGAGATAAGCTGTTGATCTGAGCACTAGATCATTGACCCGAAATTTTCTCTCAATGACAGATTTTGCATATTGTCGGGCTATCCTCTGGCGATAGGATTGAGCATGCTCTGCTGCTCTGAGCCTTCTTTCATCGAGCAAATCAAGTTGTATCAATCGTTGTTGCTGATATTGATCAAGAGGTAATTCTAGAAGTGATGCAAATTTCAGAGCAGGTTTCTGAACATGTAGAGGCAGTACTACTTCAGTTTCGTAGACAAGTTCTGACGGAGTAGCATTCATTGGAGTTCGAATGGTGGTTCTGTATGCCCATAATGCATCATGAATCTTTTCATGCCAGTCACGGCCCGTTTCTAAAGTTCGCTCCAGGATTCGAATCAGAATCTTGTTGGTGGCCTCTGCCTGACCATTCCCTTGAGGATAATAAGGAGCAGAAAAATGATGATGAATTCTGAATTTTGAGCAGAATGTCCTCATTCTCTCATTCTTGAAATGACTGCCATTATCCGACACAATATCATGCGGTATACCGAAACGACAAAGGATATTCTTATGGATGAAAGAAACCACGTGTCGACCTTCTACTGTGCGTAGAGTGACTGCTTCTACCCATTTAGTAAAATATTCTGTTGCGGCAAGAAAATATTTATGACCATTGGAGGCTGAAGGAGTGATGGGGCCTACAACATCAAAAGCCCACATGAAAAATGGCCATGGCGAGACGACAGATTGCAAGTATGTCGCTGGCGCATGAATGGAAGGCGCATGCATCTGACATTGAATGCACTTCTTCACAAAACGATAGCAATCTTGTTGCATAGTTCTCCAATAATATCCCGCTTAGATGATTTGTTTGACGAGAGTCTGATAGCCAACATGACCACCGCAAATGCCTTCATGTGCTTCTTGCACAACTTCTTCTTCGTCCAAACATCTGGAATACTCAGAACTGAATCCACGATGATAAAGGACGTCGGCAAGAATAAAATATCGAGCAGACATGCGTTGAATTGCTCGCTGCTCTCTCTTTGATAATTCTGGAGGAAATTCGCCAGTTTTAATGAAATTTTTGATATCATGATACCAGGGCTTCTTCTTTTGCTCAGCCTGGTTTATCTGCTCTACTGGGACGAAAGCGGGTTGATCAAGTCTGCCAATTTCAAATGAGCGACAAGATTCTCCACCCTTGAAAGACATGATGGATCCCAGATTGGCTAAGCTGTCTGCAACTTGATTGAAATCTCTCTTGATATGGAAAAGTTGGAATTCTTCGAATTTGTTGGCAAGAGCTGAGACAATCTTCTGGTAAGGAAGTAATTTCTGATCTTTTACTTGCCATTCGACTAGGACTTGATTGACGACGAGCAATGAGTCGCCATAAGCATGCACTCTTTTGACATTGAAGTCCTGTAGAATTTTCAGACCTTGTATCAAAGCTTCATACTCGGCCATATTGTGAGTGCACTGAAAATCCAGTTTGAGAGAAAAGGGAATCATCTCTTTCTCTGGTGTGATTAGTAGAATTCTGATTCCTATGCCTGCCATATTCTTGGAACCGTCGAAGAATAAATTCCAAATTGGGGATTGTTGAATATTGCAGATCCGCTCATCGGGGAAATCATCCTCAGCTTTAACATCCTCTGCTAGAGGAAAATCTGCTAATTGGTCTGCAATTGCTTGGCCTTTGATAGATTGCTGAGAGACATATTCCAAGTCGTATTGCATTAATAGGACTTGCCATTTGGCGATTCGTCTGCTGAGAAATGGTTGTTCAAGAACGTACTTAAGAGGATTTAATTTAGATAGAATCTTGACTTCAGACGCCAATAGATAATGTCTCAATTTCTGACACATCCATACCAGAGCTAAACACGTCTTCTCTATCTGAGAGTATTTCTTCTCGTAATCAATAAAGGTCTTGCTCACATAGTAAATGGCATGTTCTATCAAGCTGCCTTCTTTGTATTGCGCTAAGAATCTGCCGCAAGCAATTCGATTAACTGAAATGTATAGCAATAGGGGTTTCCCTAATTCTGGCGGCTTTAAAACAGGAGGATTGAGAAGATATTTCTTGATGTGTTCGAACGACTGCTGACACTCTGGTCCCCATTCGAACCTCACTCCTTTTCTGAGCAAATGATTGAAAGGCTCACATCTCATGGCCAAATTAGAAATGAATCGCCGAATTGATTGCATGCGTCCTTGAAGGCTACGCAATTCTTTGAGATTAGTCGGGGCGGCATGCCAATGATAGCTTTGGCCTTAGCGGGATCCATTTCTATCCCCTTCTTGCTGACCAAGAAGCCTAGCAACTTGCCTGATTCGACTCCAAAGACACATTTTTGTGGATTGAGTCTTAGCTTGTAAAGAATGAGTCGCTTGAAGACTTGATTAAGAGCTTCGATGTGATCTTCCTCTTCTTTGGATTTCACCAGAATATCATTGACATATGCATCCATAGTCTTGTGCATCTGATCATGGAAAATAACAGCCATAGCGCGCTGATAAGTGGCTCCAGCATTCTTGAGCCCAAAAGGCATAACCGTGTAACAGAAAGTGCCCCATGGCGTGGTAAAGGATGTTTTGGATTGGTCACGAGCGGCCAACTTGATTTGATTATATCCGGAGTATCCGTCCATAAAGGAAAACATAGCATGCCCGGCTGTGCTATCGACTAGGAGATCAATGTTTGGGAGCGGATAGTCATCCTTTGGAGTGGCTTTATTGAGATCACGGAAGTCGATACAGATTCGCACTTTACCATTCTTCTTAGGAACTACTACGATATTCGCCAACTAATCCGGGTAATCAATTGCTCGAATGAATCCTGCTTTAAGCAGATCCTCAAGTCCTTCCTTGACCTGTTGCTCGATTCGAGGATCCATTTTTCTCAACTTCTGCTTGACTGGTTTCGCATCAGGTTTCAGAACGAGGCGATGTTCCACCAATTTTGGATCTAAACCTGGCATATCCTCATAAGTCCATGCGAATACTTCTTCATGCTGCTTGAGGAAATTAGTGAGCCTTTCTTTCTCTCCTGGACTCAAACCACTGCCAATCTTGAGGATTCTAGAATCGTCTTCTGATCCGATATTGATATCCTTAGTCGGATCTTGAACTAAGGTTGATGGCTCATCTTGCTTCTGAACCGATGCAAATTCTGGCAGTTCTTGAAGAGCTGAATCGAACTCTGCGGATTCTTCTGACTGCTTTGCAGTCTGACTACATTCTGTTCTTATTCTGACCTGATGAATTATTGTTGATTTTGAACAGGCTTTTGGATTAAAGACGAGCTTCTTGATAGATCGGGAAGACATTCTGAAAATTGGAGGATAAATTGATTTAGGGAAATTGCTCATCATGAAATAAATTGCTTTTATTGAAAATAATTAGAAAGATAAAAGAGCAAAATGATTTCAATTTTGTGAAGATTTAATATTGAGGAGTAAAGAGACAAATGGCACCAAGATAGACAAAGGAAACTGACAACTTTATTGAAAGATAGAATTAATCAAAATGACAATGATGAGAATGAAATGGGATATCATCCCGACAAAAGAATAGAAAAGGAAAGACAAATAAATTCTTCTAATGCGTTCCCTTAATGAAAATAGTCCCTTTCTGAGATCTTCGGCCATTAAAGCCCAATCCGGCCCTTTTAGGGCAATGCTGAGGAATCACTGGTTCAAGACGACCATCTTCATTTTTGCCTAGGCCTTGAAAAGGCTGGTAGCCGTGCTTCACTAGTAAATCAAATCCCTTTTTAGCTTTCATAAATTGGGAGAATAGAGGATGATCCTTAAGTGTGTTGTAATCAATTCGTCCTCCAATCTTGAAGAACTGTGGACCTCCCCATCAGGTCGTAGCCACTGTATGCTCGGGTTGCTCTGTCATCTGTATTATTCCTGAATTCTATTCAAAGTTGACCTCTTCGATACCCCTAATGCTAGGGATATCAGTAGTGAAAGAGGGCCTGGGAACCATGGGCTGTGCTAGCCTCTGCTCCGGATCTTCGCCTAAGACTGTCGTGATCATACCACCTTTTGATCACTTGATGCACTGATGCAGAGTAGATGGTACTGCGTTTGTGTTGTGGATCCATGGTCTCCCGAGAAGCAGATTATAAGTGGGCGGCACATTGACCACGTGAAAGAGAATTGAATGGACCGAGTAGTCAATGAAGATCTCCAGGAAGATTTTTCCTTTCGCTGTTTGGCCATGATTGTCGAACCCATAAATGGTGATTGGATCTGGAATGTATTCTTCTTCTTTAATGCCCAAAGCTTTGGCAGTCATTTCCGGACATATATTGAGGTTGCTGTCTCCATCGATCAGCACATGAGGAATTGTCATCCCTCTGGTTCGAACCACAACATACAAGGCATTGTTGTGAAATACATGAGGTTTAGGGAGATCCTCATCGAAGAAAGTAACTGGAGCATTAGTCATGGCCTGATTGACTATGTGGGCCATGTCTTCCGGAGTTATGCTTGGTTTCACCTTGATTTTCTGCAACAGATTATTTAATACTTGCTGATGTTTAGCGGAAGCTTGGGTTAAGTCCAAAATTGAGACATTAGATAATGATGTAATAGGCTTTAGAGTGGATGTCCCGCTTTTCTTTGGGGTGGACTTAATGAGATGCTTAGGGAGCCATGGCATACTTCTGGCTACCTCGGGAGATACCCCAGCGGGCTTGGCAGATACTTTCATTTTGCCGAAAGCTGAAATAAGGTCCATCTTCTAGAACTTGGACTGAGCCTGTTGCAATACCAGGACCCGATGCTGAGCTTGCATATCATTTTCAGAACATGGCCTGATATGCTCTTGTGGTTGAAACGACTGTTCGGTAATGACTACTGTAGAATGATGAGGAAATGGCTCTTTTAGAATATCTATATTTTCATCTTCTGCACCTTCTACCAGAAGATTTTTATCAATAAGGTCCTGAACAATGTTCTTCAGAACGAAGCAATTCTCAGTGTTGTGCCCCACTGTTCGATGAAATTTGCAGAATTGGTCTTTGAATTTTCCCATAGGAGCAGAAGGATCGACCAGCCTGGGCAATTTGACCATCTCCTTGGTCAACAGGTACTCGAGCACAGTCTCGAGTGATTGATCTAATGGAGTGAACTTCCTCTCATAGCTCCATCCTTCGTGCTTCACTTTCTCTCGGGGTTTTGGTCCCTGCTCTAGCTGAAGCGGCTTGCTGAATTGCGGGATCGACTTTCCTTTCTGGTCATTCTTGTTTGAACCTCCTGCCCCATAACAGAAGTCTCTATTCTGCCCCTTGCGATGATTCCATTTATTACTGACAGAATTAGTGAAATGAGTCTTCTTTTTTGACTTATTCTGACTGCTGTTCTTGGTGAAAGTGAAACCTTCGTAGAAACCATTTTCCATGCTTAACTCGAGCCATTCGGCCCGCTCTGTTAACTCAATAAATGATCTGGATGGCGCAGTAGAGATGAGGCCTTTTAGAGGCTGCGAGAAATTGCTTAGAATCAAGGACAAAGCATGCCCTTCTGATATGGGGTCTCTCATCTTGTTGCAAACTGACCTCCAGCGGTGGATAAAATCTTGGGCCTTTTCATTTTCTCTCTGTTTCAGGCCACAGAGATGGCTGAGGGTCGGGAGCGCCTCAGCGTTGAACAGAAAGCGCTCAATGAACATATTCACCACCTTATCAAATTCTTTCAGCTCTATGGGGTTGATGTGCTCCGAATACCATTTAGCTGTCGTTCCCTCCAGACTGCGAGGGAAGCAAAGGAAGAGTGCACGATTGTCACGCTTGAATCGTGAACATTCAGCGAAAAACATGGCGAGGTGAGCTTTAGGGTCGCCAGAACCATCAAACTTGATAAATTTTCTGGGGAGATAATCCAGATTGTCGTCCCCATCTAAACCATCATAGAAGTCTTCGCTGGTGAAGACTTTCTTGCCCTTGTCGCGGGCCTGTAGATCTTTAACCATTTTCATCATATCTTTTAGTTGAGACTAAGTAGGGTCATCAACAGACTGATTTTTGGATTTGTAAGCCGACCCCTGGCCCTGAGTCGACCTTTTGAATTCATGTTTATTTTCACATTCCTTGTCAGCATCGTCAACTGATTCTGATTCATCAGACATTTCCTCGTGACGACTCTGCTTTTTGCTGATATTCTTGACGGTATGACCCTTATCTTTCTGTTTGGTCTGAATTTGCTCAGTACTGACCTCAGCTTGCTCTGCCAGCATCTTGGTCATCATTTTCTTGAACATGACGTACATTTGAGGATCAATGTCATCCTCAACCTGCTGTCCCTGATTTTTAGCTGATCGGGGGGAGTCCATCTCTTCTTCCGAAGCGATTGAGTATGCCACACCTTCGATTGATGAGGTTTTCTTTCCGGATCTTGTATGAACCATCGGGTATCACAAATGTTCTCTTGGATATTGCTGATGCTCTCTGCAAGGTAGAACTGATGGTTAGGCTTCTGAAGGAAGTTTGGTTGGAGGAAAATATTTATTGAGAATTTTGGTAGACAATTGAAATAATATCCCATTACTAGGGATTGAGTCGTCGCTGGAGTTACGACAATTGCGCTGCTATTCTTTGCAAAATAAACAACTGGAAATATGTCTTGTTACCTAGGCGAGGTCGTCAAACCAAAGTAAAATGTAAAATAAAGGAATTTTATTGAGGGAAAAAACATGATTTTATCAATAATACACTTGACAGAGGGGAGGGGGACAGACAATTTTCCACCACTCCGGATAATCAGACGACACTCGAGGACCAGAAAAAATAGTGAGAGTAACAAAGGAATCCCAGCCATGTCTGGCAGAATGGTATGCACCGGACCACTGATCTGATGAGAGGTCGAATTCTGGCA
Organism: Nuphar pumila; assembly: GCF_984573655.1. Taxonomy (NCBI): domain Eukaryota; kingdom Viridiplantae; phylum Streptophyta; class Magnoliopsida; order Nymphaeales; family Nymphaeaceae; genus Nuphar; species Nuphar pumila. The sequence continues at coordinate 22,488,097 of NC_143257.1, read as the reverse complement.
GAACCCCTGATAGTGGACGAATCTCTACGCGCTTCTGCCTCTAAGAGAACTGCCTGACGCACCGCTCTTGATGATAGTATGCGCAGAAGAACGGGCCAAGTAGTCTGAACCGCTTGCCGTAAGCGTAAGTATATCTGGGAGGTGATTCCTGACGATCGAAGTAGTCCCATACGACTTCTTCCTCCTGAAGGTTGTCGATCAAGAACCGGTATCGCGCAACTGGAAGAAGCTTCTCTCCATTGTATCTGAATGAACTAGCTCGGGCGGGCACATGCCGGAGGAACCAAGTCTGCAAGGCATAGGTGCACCCTTCGACTAGGATCGACTCTCCGAGTGCGAAACGAGTCAACCCTCGGTATAGAAAAGCGAGTGCGGCCATGGCTATCGAGAGGCGGCTGGTCTGTCGACTTCCCCATCTCCTTAGAAGCTGAATTATTCTGATATCCATGTAATTCCGTCCATCGGAAAAGAAATCTAATCCCACCGTGCACAGAACCATCGCGTGCTGAATTCTCTCTCGAGTTGTCCTGGACAACGAGCTGACTTCCACAAATGTCCCGTACTGTCTGTAGATCTCGAGAAGGTCCACATATTCGTTTCCATCCTCCTCTATCAATGGCCAAGACTTGCGTCCTGTCATGCGAGCTAAGGCATCCTTAGGGTCCAGACCCTTAACATTAATCAGAAATTGTTTCTTCAATGGATCTCTAGGCTGACCGGCTGGCTCGGGCAATCCCATAATCTCTGAAAATTCATTCATCAGTATTGTCATCTCGCTCCACGGGAACCAGAAGGTAGAAGTGCTCGGATTCCACCGTTCTGCTAGTGCATGGATCAAGTTGTCGTTGACTGTCTGCTTTCCCACTGCGGACGCCAGTTCTAACCCACAATCGTCCAAGTGGTTCGGAAACATACGAGAGAAATTCTTGAACCATAAATAGTACCACCGGGGAAAGAAGGATCCGGTGTTGAGGACTCGATGTTCGGGAAGACTTTGTCGCACCTCGTAGGAGATGTGACCCTCAGGAAAGACTAATCAAGTTGACTGGATGCCATCAGACTGGAAAACATGGAAAATTGGAATAAGACTTGGGAAAATACAGGAAATTTGAGGAAAATGCAGGCAGGATAAAAATAAAGTAGGAAATTCGAGATCCAGAAGACAGGAAAGATGGGAAATCACCTGGAGTTTTGAAGGACATTAAGGGAAATTTGGAAAATCATCCAGGGTTTAATGAAATATGAAGAAATAAATGGAAAATGAAGTATTTGGAAAATCGTCCAGGGTTTAAAACATGGACAGTACATGGACATAGATTGGGGAATTTTGAGAAAATCATCCAGTATTTTAGAAAATTGGGAAAATATGGAAAATAAAAGGAAATGACTATAACATATTCAATCACAACAAGTATGCACATACAGCATTCCCTAAAAGCTGACTCTAGATGCACAAATTTTGAAATAGCTGTAGGACCTTAATCCTAACTCTAAGGTTCAGATCAACGGTATCCAATTCAGTTATGCCTATATACTCAAGCCAAGGCTCAATGTACGTGGCATAAAATCAATTCCTCCGGTTCTAGGTTCAAGTTTTCCAACATCCTTGAGCACCTGCCGATATACGTTGGACTATGGCCCTTGGTACGTGGCAGGGGGGTTTTCACCCAAATAAGTGGCCTAGTTGTAAGGCTCTGTCCCGAACTATGGTTCTGGAAGAGAGCCCAGCAACGTGAAGACCGGGACAATATAGGTGGGGTGGTTTTTTGAAAAATATGAGCACATGCAAGCAAACAGATGGCTCTAAGTCCTAAAGAGATAGAATTTTGAAATATTTGAAGAAGCAAACATTGTTTTCATACAATTCCTAAATTGAGGAGTGTTGTAATAGACCTAAGTCTATGTGAGCATGAATAATTCTCCTCAATATGGTCCTACCAAACCATACCTAGTCTATATGCATTCCATGTCAGCTGGGTTCAAGTCTAGGCTCCTAGGTTCACATGATATCATAAAGCAAAGCTGACATTCCAGGGAAATCGATTTTGACAATTTGAACTAAGTAGAGCATTAGATTGATCAGGCAAAGACAGGTCCCATCACGGTCGCCAAACCTGTTATCATCGCAAAATTTTACTTTTGCAAATCAAACTGACCTTTGAAAAAGATTTTGAAAATAACTCGCCTCCGTTTTTAAAATGCGGGATTATTCCAAAGAATGGGACTCGCCTGTCGGTACGAGGTTCAACCGTTCCTGCCACCTTTAATAGGGGTAATTGAACCAAGGATCAATCTTATGCTCTACTCTATTCAACTTGTCTAAATCATATTCTAATTTCTAAATGCACATAGAATCAGGCATGTGCTATGAATTTTCAGAAAATACACATTTTAAAACATGATGTTTGCTTTGAATGATTGAAATATTTAGAAAATGTAAATCTTGGAAATGATATCACATGAAAAATCGTGAAATGGGATTTGAAATGTACTTCTGAGAGAAGTAAAAATCGATTTTGAGGAATCCTTGACATTTGGTGAAAATCGATTCTGAGAGACTTGGTTTCTCTGAATTCAAACTTTGAAATTGAAATTCTAACTTAGAAAATTTGAATTTGAAACTTGGGAAATACTTGAAATATTCTTTGAAATTCAATGCTTTTGGGAAAATCGATTTTGCTATAAGACTTAGGAGATTTTGAGGAATTCAATTTCCTTGACTTGGATTTTGAATTGGAGTGGGCAAATGCATGAAATGAATGAATATGAATTTGAGGATTTGAGAAATACTTTTTTGTATTTTGAGAAATGCAGTGCATTTTGAAGTTAGCCTAAGAGTGTAGGCTGAATGTGGCTAATGTGAAGATCACAAATCTAAGTATCATTCATATTCTGACTATGGCCATAAATACGAATTCCACCAAGTTTATAAACTTTATAGAAGCTAGTGCATGTTCCATCCGTGTAGACCATGGTGAGTTTGAATATGCATGAATCATTATCCATCACACATTGACATTATAAAAAAAATAAACTATATGCAATGCAACCTAAGCTAAGCAGGAAATGTAAATTCTTATTCCAAAGTTTAATTACAAATTACATCACTATTGAAATTTAAATACATGAAATTAAAGTCTTCAATGTACCTGCAAAACTAGAAAACTTAGTGAATATATGTTGGCTTTTCTAGATTTATCCAGCAATATCAGGAAATTGTTGGATTTTGCTAGATATAAGCCTTTTTGCCATGATTCCCTTAAATCAAAATTGATAAAATATGAAATAAAATTGAATAAATATGAAAGAGAAGATATGAAATTTCGAAATTAGGGTCAAAATGACCAAAATACCCCTAATAACAAGACTATGGCCTTGAAATTAGGGTTTTTAGAAAGATATTTTGATAAAATGCAAGTTTTGAAATTTGAATGGAATAAACTAAGCTAAATATGATGTGACATGCTTAAATATGTAAAAATTAGGGTTAGGGATTTCGAAATTGAGGTCAAATGACCAAATTACCCCTGATAGCAAGACTATGGCCTTGAAATCAGGGTTTTCTGAAATAGATTTTGGTAAAAATTTGGGTTTTATGACCTAAATGAAATCAAATAACTACAAAATTAAACCTAAAGTATCCTAAGATGCTTATGAACATAATAAAACCCTAAAACTACATGCTTATGCATGAAAATCCAATAATATCACAAAAGATATGATTTTAACAGTGTTTTTGGAATTCTTCAGGTACCCTGTTTTGCAATTTTATTAATTCAGACATCAAATGGATTCCAAAATTCATCAAATTCGGTACCTGCACTTGTTATAACCCTAATGTTGAATTGGAATTATAAAAATAATTTTTTGACATTAAATTAATCCGAAATTTGCATTAAACCCTAAAAATATGTTATTTTTGACCTAGTTCACCAACCAGTCTCAGTCCAAGACCCGAACCAGCAGTCAAATCTCCATGAAAATTTATGAAATTTTACAGAGACTAACTAAGAAGAAAACAGAGATTTCACAATTTACAGATCGGAAAAAGCATCTCTGGTTAGGGAGAAACCCTTCTGGCAATCTGAGCTAAAATATATCACTTTTAACAGGGATTAAAACAGCTGTTTCAGATTGAAAATACAAACATAAATAGCAAACCTAAACAAAAATCTCTGAAATTTTAATAGTAAACAGTAGACAGAAAAATAATAATACTCATTTTTTACAAATCATGAATCGGATCTGTGCTTTGGGATTTATGACTAACACAAGTCTGATTAGGGTTTTGGTAAACCCTAATGAGTTTTAAATTTAAAAACAGATTCTCTAAAAGGGAAAAAATACTAAACAGTGATAAAAAAATCCAAAAATTTCACAGCAGACATATCTACTCAATGTAAATCCATAGAATTTTACATATCTAAAATCGGATATAAGATGAGAGAAATATCATAACAGCAAGTTACCTTCTTGATTTTAACCACGATTTTAAAGCTTTAAAAACCCGATTTGATGTCTAATTTTTTTGACAAGATTCCCTAGATCCAAAACCTCTGATTTTTCTACAGTAACTCAATAACTCATGCATGCATCACATATAAAAAAATCAGAAATAAACAATGAGTACTTCAATCCGGAATAACATTATCTTTACTGTTCTAAACCTAAAACACACAGAAATTTAAGAAACTTGGAAAACCATGCATTAACTAATGTAAATCAATAAAATAAACCATAAAACAGTAAATAAAAATTATTTCTATGCTATAGAACGTAAAACAAACATGAATAAACCGTGAAAATAAAATAAAAAAAGGGAATCAATGGCTGAAATTTGATATCACCTTTAAAACATAGATTTAACCCATTAAAAGGGTAAATCATATATTTTATTGGTTAATAATGTAAAGAATCATATTAAAATTAATTCTAATGGATTAAAATCCCTGTAAATCACCCAAAAGAGGGTTAGATCACCTTCTTGGATCGTTCTTGCTGATTCTTGATGGTTCTTGAGGTGAAACCATGGTTGAATCCATGAAATAGGAGGTATTAATGGCTAAAATTGATTTAAAACTATTAAAAACATGAAATAAAAGCCAAAAATTAAACAAAATAATTACCTTGAGGTGGCTGCAATGGAGGAAGGGCTGGAGAGGAGAGAGAAGCTCCAAGAATCCCAAGGAGAGCAAGTTGGAAAAATCGACCCCCCTATGGAGACTATTTATAGAATTTTTTTAGGTTTTAAAATTTGGGAATTTTGAATTTTTTTGGACTCTAACAAGGGGGGGCGATTTTTGGGTGGAAAGACCTAACTACCCCTAGCCTAAATTATCTAAACTAGTGCCTAATTAACCCTTAGACTTTCCTAAAAAATCCCCAAATGTAATGCCACTTGGCATTTTCTACATTTGGCTTTTTAAAACACCTTTAAAAACCTTTAAAAACACTAGTTTTAAAAACTAACTTTCAAAAATGAGTTTTTCAAAATGGTTTTGACTCTTCTAAACCTCTAACACTAACCAAGACATCAACTAACCCTAGTCTAGCACTGACTGACTCGAATATGGCACCACCCCGAGATGGCCATACTTGAGTTTTTTTTCTTCTTTTTTTTCCAAAAAGCGATTTTAAACTTGAAATTGAAGGAATTTTCAAAAGGATTTTCAAAGACAAACTTCAAAGTTATAATTTTTGAAATGGCATAGGGTCCTAACTAGGTTAGAACTCCTCTGGATATGGTGCCAACTGAGTGGGCCCACATCGAATTTTGAAGAATTTTGAAATAAACACTGAAAATGGCTTTGAAAAGGGGTTAAAATCAGTATTTGAAATTCAAGATCTTTGAAAATAGGGTCTCAAGCGAACTGGAACTCTTAGGACTCTGAGATTTTAAATTTTAGAATTCAAATGTAAAAAATTTTGAAAGATTTTACCAAGAAATGATGAAATAAGTCAGAAAACACAGTCAGGGTTAGACTCCTAACTCGACCGAACTCTAAAATAGAGTTTTGAACTAACTAGACTCTGTAAAATGACCTAAATTTTGACAATAATCGAAAAAGACTGAAAATGGAAGTAAAACAGATTTCAAAACAGACTCCTGACTGGATTAGGACTCTGGGACAGAGTCCTGATCGGACTGAAACTTTCAAAACTTTGAGAAATTTGATGAATAGAGGAATTCAAAAGCGACACCACCTCAATGGGTCTCATCTGTGAATTGAAATCGATTAAAATTTGAATTTAAAATGAATCGAGATTGTTTCCTTGAGAAAATATTTCGAAATATAAAGTCCTGGGGTTGGAAAATGACAGAGTATTGAATAAAAACCCAGGTTTTGAAATTGATTTTGAAATAAAAGCTTTAAAATTCAAATCTGGATTGAATGTTTTGAAATAGGAGTGCTGGATCTCAAAAATGAAATGCAATGACATGCAATGCTATGCAATGCGATGAAATGATATGCAGAATACATGCAATGATATGCAATGACACATGAAATGGACAAACACTGGATGAGGGTGAAAATTTGGGGTGTTTACATCAACCTAAGTGGTTTGAACCAAACTGGGTTCGGTCTAAGTCAACTGGGTTCAGCAGGTTCAGACTTAGCCCAAGCTGGCTAGGATTAGGTTTAGAAAATCAAACCAGGGTTTAGGACCAAAAAGGACTTTGAATTTGACTTTAAACCCAACTAGGTTCAAGTCAAGTCAACTAGGTTTGGACCAGGTCAAGTGGGTTCAGACCAGGTCAGGTGAGCTAAGACCAGGTCAGACAGGCTTAGACCAGGTCAGGTGGGTTCAATCCAGATCAGGTGGGCTCAGACCCACTTGGGCTTTGTGATCATTGCAAAATTTTTCCTCTTGTATCTTTCTCTCTTTTCCTTCTCTTTTCCTTTCTAACCCCTATTTCCTCCTTTTGAAGGGAGAAAATCAAAGACATAAAAGAAGAGAGAAGAGAAAAGAAAAGAAAGAAGAGAGAGAGGAAATCTTCTGCGAAGGTCTCACTTGACCTTAGTTTTGAAAATATTTAGAAAATTACTCGTCTCCGTTTTGAAATATTTGCGGGAAAACTGTGAGACGGGATTCGCTCGTCGGTACGAGGTTCGACCGTTCCTGGCGCTTTTACCAGGGGTAATCGAACCAAAGGTCGAATTCATGCCTTTTTGCTTTGCTAAAAGATTATCTAAGAATTTATTCTAAGTCTAAATGCATAAAGAGTCATGCTTGTGCAAATGCAAGGATGTATGCTCTTTTCAAAAAAATGATTTTGGAAATCTCCAAGTGTTTCTGATGAATTTGATAATAGAGTGAAGAAATGGCTTCCGAATGGTTGAATCTTAACTTAGAACTTGAGATAGATCAGAAAAGATATTTTGAACTTCTAAGTCTTCAAAAAAATAATCAGAGTTTGGGAGAAATAAATCTGGACTTTGAAAGGAATGGTTTTGAAGTTGAGATAAAAGGAGAAGAAAGGAAGTTTCAAAGTCATAAATGGACTTTGAATTAGAATTTTGAACCTGGATGAATGCTTAAAAATGGAATTTAATTCTAGCTTTGAAGTTTGAAATCAGAATGAGACTTGAGAAATCCAAATAGATTTGAGAAACAGAATGGGTTTTTGGATTTTTTAGGAATCAAGATAAACCTGGATTTTAAAATCTGGAATGAAATGAAATTGGATTTGAAAGTTGGAATTGAAAATAGAATTTGATTTGAAATCTGAAATTTGAGATGGAATTTTGAATCCAAAGTCTGGATCCTAAATAGAATTGAGATCCAAGATGAAATCAAATTATGGATTTAGAATCCTAAATGGGCTTTGGATCTGAAATCTGAGATCCAATGATGAAATGGGATTCTGGATCCTTAAATGGATTTTGGATCTTAAGTCTGAGATCCAAAATAAAGTTGAATTCTGGATCTAGGATCCTAAATGGGAATTGGATCTGAAGTTCGAGATCCAAGATGGAGTTTGGATTCTGGATCCTAAAATAGGTTTTGGATCTGAAATGTGGAATTGGATCTGAAGTCTGAGATCCAAGATGGAATTGGACTCTGGATCCTAAAATGGATTTTGGATCTGAAATCTGAGATCCAAGATGGAATTCGATTCCGGATCCTAAAATAGATTTTTGGACTTGAAGTCTGAGATCCAAGATGGAGTTGGATTCTGGACCCTAAAATGGAATTTGGATCCGAGATATGGAATCCAAGATGGAATTTGCATTTGGAAATCTGGATCCAAGTTGGGATTGGGTTCTAACTTTGGATTTGGATTTTGAAAGTCCAAATGGGACTTTTGAAGATAGGTCTGGGTTTTGAAAACCCGAGTTGAATTTAAAACTTAGAAAGAGTTAAATTTTGAGATTCAGAATCAATCTCAAACCTTGATTTAGAATAAGAAAAATAAACTTGATTTTGAATCAGAAGATGAATCAGAAGATGAATCAGAAATCTCAAAGTTTAAATTGAACTTTGAAATTGGACTTGAATTTTGAAATGGAATTTTGAATAAAACATTGAATTTGAAATTTCAAAGTCAAATTGGACTTTGACATCAAATTTTGAGCCTTGCAAATGAGATAGAATTTGAATTTGAATCTATAAATTTTGATCTGAGAAATGAAGGAAATACTCAAAATCACTTAGAGTTTTAAAGGGAAATTTTGAAAATATGATGCAATTCTATCCTAGATGATGAATGAATCTAAAGAATTTTGAAGTTAGATTTGAAAAGCATATTTCATTCTTTACATGAATTAGAAATAAGATTAAAGATATAATACATCCCTGACTATGGTCATTGAATGTATTATATTATAATCACATTTAAATTCAAGTGAAGAATAAAATATATTTTGGTGCTTTTATAGAGTCTAAAATGAAATTAACTCTCAATATATCCTGACTATGGCCATTCATATATGTATTGAATTAATTTTAAACTAAACTCGGATAAAAGAGGAAAATATTTAAAGAAAATATGATGATTTTTGAAAATGACCTAATGTGGATCCAATGTTATTTTATAAAAGATAAAAATCTTAAGTTTTGTTTACATCCTGACTATGGCCATTGATGTAAATCGTCAACTTAGGATTAATTACCTTTTGCAAAATGGTGCACGTGTCATTCGTGTTTCACCATTGTGAGATTGTGGAAAATAAAGGCAAAAAGCATGAAAACAAGCAATTCATGACATTTACTATGCTCATTCATTCTATCTAAAAGCTGAAAATGTAAATTCTCATTAAGACCTAGCTTATTACAACACTTAAAATTGAAAATACAAATCCCAAGTAATGACTTTCCACATATTTCCTGCAAAACACCTGGTTAGTATGGAAACATAGGAGAATTGCATGTGTCATATTGATTTCAAGGATGCAGATGGTGAGATGATCACATGCCAAGGCATTTATGGTAAAAAGGTAGAAAATGATATATATACCTATATACATACATATATATATAGGTATATATATATGTATATATATATACATATATGACATATACAATACCTTGTTAAATGAGAAAAATGAGAATTAGGGTGGGAAATGAGTGCAGGTGCTGCTGTAGATAGTGGTGATAGTATGCAATGGACAATATGAGTGACTGATATACTAAATGCAAAATGTTGTGCAGCTAATGCTGGCAAAGGTGTGGAGTTGGATGCTGCAGGGAAAATAGTAGGTAATATCTAACAGGGAAGGTGATGATGCTAAAACAGAAGTTGTGTCATAGATGACATGTTATAGTCATAGGGGGGTGATGAAGCCGTAGCATTTGGTGACATTGGGTTGTGGTGAGTGAACATACAGGTGACTGGTGCGCAGGGGCTTACTAACAGGTGTTGTATAGCAGTGAGGTTTGTGTTGTAGGTGGGTGCAAGTAATGCACAGATGAGCTGAAGAATGATAGGAGGACTAATATTGGATTGCAGGGGCTGGAACTAATTGAGGGTGACAATGGTAGGTGAATGTTGTAGTGGATGGTAGTAAGGGCTGCTATGGTAGAAGCAACATGTGTACAGGAAGGATGGACTTAGCACATGTGGAGTGAAATACTAAGTGTAGGATATGCTACAGAATATGGTTGTGATGAAATGAGAAAGAAAGAAAAAAAAAATACAATAGAAATAGTGTTTGCATGTAGGTGCAGAGAAAAATCAGAATTGGAATGTGGCCTACTCACCTGGGCAGGCTCCGGAACAGATGACATTTTATTTTGATTAACAGTTGTACAGTCTTCATATTGACTATTGTTATGAGGAACACTCCCCATGCCATTTAAGGCTTTTAACATGATCTTTTGGTAAAAGGAAACGTCCTTTTCCTGTTTATCAGCATCCACAAAAAATACCACCAAAATGCTATATCTGGGTTACATCCCCTAGGACATATCAATTCATCTGTGTAAGCATCTTCAATGTAGGATACCTACCCGTGTGAGACCTCACAGGGATTAGGTAAGACAGTAACATATGAAAACTATTTTTTTCATAATGTAAAATCTGATAGAGATGGGAAAAGAACTGTACATTCTATACCATTCTGTATTGCATCATATAGATCCATGAAATCTAATAGAATAAAAAAAATGTATGCCAATCAGAAACATACGGGAGCTGACTTCTGTTTTAAAAGCATGCACTACTTGAATTCACCCATCAAGCTTTGAGAGTAGGTGTTTCAAGCAGTTTCCAACGGGCCCCTTTTTAACAATGTATATGCATCATGTGCACTGTATACAACAATTTTCTGTCGTGTCTGATAAGTAACCAACAACATCTATTCAAAGGAGCGATGTCCACTAATCCAACATGGGCCCAGAGGTAAATAGCAAATTATTGAAATTGTTCCCTAAAACTTTCTTTTTACCCTTATTGGTACCTGATGCAACAAAAATCAAAATCTATGCTAATGTATGAATGGGCACCTATTTGATGAAAAGATGCCACAGTCCAATATGTCCCTTCAAACAGCTAGATGACGATGAAATGTAAATAAGTCAGCGAATTAAGATAATGCTATGCTTAGTAAATGTCATGTAATATGATCTATAGCCATGCTCCAACACACGACAGATTTTGCCGGGATGATGATCCAACCAAAAAAAGCATGATGTGATGAATATGCCATGCAGCGCATACATAACAGGTAAAAGTATACCCCTTTGAAGGGTTGATGGAAATGTAATAGATTAGAATGCAGACAACATGAATTAAATGATGTGATGAAGCTAAAGGATCAAAATAGGGAGCATCTGGTTAAATGCGATTATTGAAACAGAGAGTATGAAATATTGGAGGACATATATACAGGTACTCATGTACAGGGAATATGCTAAATGCCTATATTAATGTGGTCGTCTAACATGCTTCCTATTTAGACTGGCAACGGCTTATACATAAAAAAAAACAATCAAATATTCAAATATCTTTAAAACATCCCAGTCCAAATATTTCGTCAACCAGTAAGAAGTAAAAAACCCCTGGAAAATCGGCATCTCTACAACGTCTTTTGCTTATTGAGAACCATATAAGGAGGGAATTCATTTTAGCCATGTAAATAAGTTTCCCCTTTAATCTGGAACTCAACAATGTGAGTTATACCCTTTTTATAAAGAAAGAAAAAAAAATAAACTACCATATGACTTGTCACAGATCCACACGAACCTTACCACCACATTTAAGAGAAAAGGATTGCAAGGTGTTAGCCAAAATGGAGGTCTTCATTTCTGCAGGTGTAAAGATTATTCCTCAGACTTTCGATCCAATAAGGTGGATATTATTGTTTCTACAGGGGAGACTTTAAGGGACTAAAGGCTTTCAAGCAGACAGATATAGCAGAACAAAGGGAAAAGTGCTGGATATATGCTGTGAAATGGAAACGAGAGGTGGTTTTACCCAGACCTCTAACATCGATCTACATAGATGATCAATGCCGATGGCGAATTGTAGCAAAATGCCCATAAGACACAGGGAATGTGATTCCCCATCTAAATATCTGTGATGCAAGGATTAATCTAAGAAAAGAAGAGGGTTAATCTAAGAATAGAAGAGTGTGAGTTTATACTATGAGAGAGCATAACTCAGGCCCATGACGAAACTGCAATAGATTGTCAAAAATAAAAATCCAAACCCCGTGAAGACATGGATAAAAAAAAAAAGTATATATAACATAAATCAATCAATGCGCTGATCTAAAAGAATGAGGATATGAAATCAAATAGCAAAAGGAAATCGAAAACAAAACCTACTGTAACGGAAGAAAAAACAAATTAACTGATAAAGTGGGTGGTCCAGAGGTTGAAATTGGAAATTGAGTGACCCGAAGGTCGAATAGAGAATTCGGTAACCCAAAGGTCAAAATTAGAAATTTAGAATTGGAAATCATAAATTATAAATTGAAAATTGAAAATTGGTTGTTAGAAATTTGGAAATTGGGAATTTGGAAATTGAAAATTGGATGTTGGAAATTGGATGTCGAAAATTGGGTGCAGAATAAATGTAAATGGAATGCAAATGCACATGACAATGCAAATGAAGTGCAAATGAGCGCAAATGGGTGCAAAATGAGAGATTGGTTTATCCTGCCTGCATACAGGATGTTTTGAAGTAAAGATAAATTTTCACAAAAAAATGCCCCAGTGTAACTAGGGAGGAAAATTTTGAATAAAAGAAGGATAATTGGTGAATAAGGCAAACAAGCTCCTTGACCGATAGGCATCCTCAAGACCATTCCTCACAAGAGAGACATTGTGAAAAGGAAGGATAAGCAAATAAGATGGTGCCAAGCTATTGAAAAAAATTCGATGATTTTATTTAAAAATACGGTATCATGACCCATTGTCCGATGAAACTTGCAGAACTGATCTTTGAACCTTCCCATGCTCACAGAAGGATCTGCTATCTTGGGGAGTCTAACCATCCCTTTGGCGATCATATATTCCAGAACTTGCTCGAGCGGTTGTTCTAAGGGAGTAAAATTGCGGTCGTATCCCCAACCATCATGCTTTGGCCTCCCATGGGGCCTTAATTCTAGTTGGATGCTCGCGGGAGAGCTGTCATCATGCTTGTTGATTATGTTTTCTTGTCCTGTATGATCATCTTTGCTGGAATTTAGACTCCCTGACCCGCCGGTGTGGTTCTTTCTGCCACCCCTTTTGCTTTTGCCATTGTTGTTGCCAGGGGCATTCACGGAGAATGTGAAGTTTGACTTCTTCTTGATATCTGAATTGCTCTTTGAGAGTGTGAGGCTCTCATATACTCCATTTTCTATTCCCATCTCGAGCCATTCAGCTCGTTCTATCAATTCAATAAAAGATCATGCTGGGGAGGTAGAGATCAGGCCTCTCAAAGGTTGGGAGAAATTATTCAGGATGACCGACAACGCGTGTCCTTCTGATATTGGGTCCTTCATTTTGTTGCAGGTCTCTCTCCATCTGCGAATGAAGTCTCTGGCTTTTTCACTATCTCCCTGCTTCAGATTACAGAGGTGATTTAAAGTTGGTAGCGCTTCAGCATTGAACAGAAATCGCTCAATAAATAGATTAACCACCTTATCGAATTCTCGCAGCTCGATTGGATTGATATGCTCGGAGTACCACTTGGCGACAGTGCCTTCTAGGCTACAAGGAAAACAGAGAAATAGGACCCTATTGTCTCTCTTGAATTTGGAGCATTCGGCGAAGAACATGGCTAGGTGGGCTTTGGGATCACCAGAACCATCGAATTTAATGAATTTACGAGGCAGGTTTTCTAGACCTTCATCTCCTTCGAGGCCATCATAGAAGTCCTCGCTGGTAAAGACTTTCTTGCCCTTGTCGCGGGCTTGCAGATCTTTAACCACTTTGGCCATTTCCCTGAACTGTGTCTGCAAAAGCTTTTCTGCAACTTGACCTTTTGATTTGTGACTCCTTCTTTGTTCTCGGCTATGTTTCTGAAGTGCTAGAGGCACTTCATATTCTTCATCGGTGTCTTCCTCTGATTCTGATTCATCTGAAATTTCTTCTAGCTGAACTTGCTTCTTGGAAGTATTCTTATCCTTGTGCCCATGAAACCTCTCTCTGAATGAGTTCTTCTCTGCACTGGTCCCAGCCTGTTCACTCATCATTTTGGTCATCATTTTCTGGAACATGGCATACATCTGCGGGTCTATGCCATCCTCCCCTTGCTGCTGCTCTTGACTCCTCTCGCATCGCGGGGAGCCCATCTCTTCTTCTGAGGCTGAGGAGTACTGTGGTGATGTGGTTCTTCTTCCTGACCTTGTTCGAACCATCAAATGTTGTGGATGCTCTCTGCAGGATGAAGTCTTGATTAGACTCTGAGGGAATTTTGGATTGGGAGGAAAATGATTATTGACGATATGGTAGACAATTGGAAGAATATCCCATTGCTAGGGATGGAGTCGCCGATGAAATTACGACAATTGTGTTGTCATTCTTTGTAAGAGAAATAACAACAGAAAATGTGCCTTGTTACCTAGGCGAGGTCGTCAACCACGAGGAAAAACACCATTTTGAAGGAAAGAGATATCTCTTGGAAAACAATCCGCAAACGGATTTAGAATAAGGAGAAGGCAAGTGGGTAAACAATTTCCACCGCAATAATCAAGGTATACACGAGGAAAATAAGGTGCTGAATTTTTTGCAAATAGACAAAAGAATTGAAAATCCAATGAGAGAAAACCTATGATTTTGAAAAATTGCAGGAAGGATGAAAATGCAGCTGGAAATTCGAGATCCAGTAGAACGGAAGAGTGAAAAATCACCTAGAGTTTTGAAAGAAATTGGATATTTGGGAAAATCTTCCAGGGTTTGAGAAAATAAAGGGAAAGGATGAAAATATGGGTATTTGAAAATATTTTAGGAAAAATATAGGAAAAATAGAGGTAATATAAGAACAATCGCATCCTGCACAAACATTTATGCACATACAACACTCCCTAAAAGGCTGACTCTAGATGCATCCTTTTGAAAACAGTTGTAGGACCTTAATCCTAACTCTAGGTTCAGATTATCTTTGTCCAATCTAGTTATGCCGATATACCCGAATTGAAATCCAAGGTACGTGGCATATGATCTCAACTCCGGTTCTAAGGTAAGGTTTTCCAACATCCTTGAGCGCCTACCGATATACTTCGGACTGTGGCCCGCGGTACGTGGTAGGGGGGTGTTAACCCAAATAGTTTGCCCAGTTGTGGGGCTCTGTCCCGAACTATGGTTCTGGAAGAGAGCCCAGCAACGTGAAGACCGGGTAATGATAGGTAATGGAGATTTTGAAAAATGATCACATGCAAGAAATAGAGGGCTCTAAATCCTAGAGAGATAGATTTTGAAAACTTTGAAGAAGCATACATTGTTTGCATTCAGATCTTGAATTGAGGAGAGTTGTATTCAGACCTAAGTCTATGTGAGCATGAAAGTTTCTCCTCAATATAGTCCTACCAAACCATGCCTAAGCTATATGCAATCTATGTCAGCTAGGTCAGAATCTAGGCTCCTAGGCTCACATGATATCAGAAAGTAAAGAGCTGACATTTTGTGAACACAGTTTTAATAATTGAACTAAGTCAAGCACTACTTTGATCAGACGAGGACAGGTCCCATCTCGGTCGCCAAACCTATTATCGTCGCGAAATTTTTCCCCGTCTTCCCTTCCTTGTGGAAGAGAGAGGGAAACGCTTTCGCGCTTCAAACTTGACCGGATTTTGGAAATTGTTTTGAAATACTCGCCTCCATTTTGAAAATTGCGGGAAAATCCATGGGATGGGGCTAGACCTGTCGGTACGAGGTTCGACCGTTCCTGCCGCCTTTAACAGGGGTAATCGAACCAAGGACCAAAATTGTGCTTGACATAGTTAAATCATCAAAATTGTGTTCTATCTTAAATGCACAGAGAATTCTGGCATGTGCTACGAGATTTTGGAAAACGCAGCTTGAGAAAACATGATGTATGCTTAGAAAGTATTTGGAGTTGAAAAGAATCTCTCAGGAAAAAGATGAAAATCAATTTCTCAGAAAACTCAGATGAAAAAGGGTTTTTGAAATCATGAGAAAGTTCATAAAGACTTGGGAAAATCATGAATGGTTGAAAATCCTGGGGAAATAGAAGTGATTCTTGAGAAAAAGGTGAACATTTGAAAAGGGAAACACTTCTCAGGAAGATTCGGACTTTCAGAGTTTTCTTAGGAAAATGATGGAAAATTTATAGGGAAACTCATTGGAGAAGAAAAACTGAAACTTGGGAAATTGAAATCCTGGGAATCTTACCCTTGAAATACTTGGAAATCGATTTTGATCTTTGAGGAAGATTGGAAAACTCTTTTTGAAAACCTTAAAAAAATAACATTTTCAAGGAAAAAGGAAGGAAACTTGGATTTTGGACATCCACCTTTGGAAATTTTAGAAGTCTCTTGAGAAACTGGTTTCCATGGAAAACTATGAAAACTTGACTTGGGAAAACTGATTTTGAAAATTTTTCAGAGTTTCTTGAGAAATTGATTTCTTGAGAATGAAACTTTCTTAAGGAAATCATGGGAAAAGCAGTGTTTTCATGATGCAAATGATATGAGTGTATGAATGCACTTGGAAAGATTTTCTAAGAAATTTGTTGGAAAAATGTGCATTAAGTCAAGATAAATCCTTCACATATTCTGACTGTGGCCATGAATATGTTCAGAGTTTAGTTGATTTAATGCACAATACTTTAAAAATATTAGAAATTTGATGTGCATTTTTAAGATAGCCTAAGAGTGTAGGCTCAATGTGACTAGTAGAAAGATGATGGATCTGGGTCTCGTCCATATTCCGACTAGGGCTGTAAATATGGATTCCACCGAGTTCATCAACTCCCTAAGAGTTGGTGCACGTGCCATTCGTGAACATCCATAGTGTTTTTGAAATAACAATGCATGAATCATATAAGCAGGATATTGCATAAATTTAAACTATATGATATGCATCCTAGTCTAAGCAGAAAAATAAATCTCTTATTTCAAAATTTACATTATTACATCACTAAATAAATGAAATAAAATGAAATTTGCAGACTTCAGCTCCTTCTTTTGAATGTCCCTGCCAAACTTGAAATAAGGTTAGCTCAAATATGTGGGTTTTTCCAAGATTTTCCAATAATATTATGAAATTATTGGATTTAATTGGATATAAACCCTAATCTCATGCTTCCTTGATATTTGAAATGGTGTAAATGCAGGAAATTCGGTGGAAAATAGTTTGAAATTCGGAATTGGGGTCAAAATGACCAAAATACCCCTAATATTAAAGTTATACCTTTAAAATCAGGGTTTTTTGAAGAAAAACTTGGTAAAATTGAGATTTTGAAATTCAAATTGAATCAAATGATGATGAAATGCAGTATGACATGCTTCTAAACACATTAGGACTGTAAAATCAGAATTTGACATTTTGCAATTTATCCAAAATAACGAATTTCGCTTGTTTTTCACTTGGATCTGGGTCCTGCGGGACCCTGTTTTGGTATTATGACTAATCTGAACCTCAAATGGATTCCAAATTGCACTAAATTCGGTATGAAGCATCTACTTACTCTGATAAACAGCCTAGAATGCTAAAAATCACGAAATGATATGATTTAAATGCTAAAATTTAAAGAAAGTCCTAAAATGGTGGATTTTGCCTATGGATCCGAACCAAATGCACTGCTTAACATGATAATGCAAGATTTACACCATGAAAACTTCTGATATTTTGCATAATGCTAAAGTACTCGAAATGGAACATTTTTGGTTTTTACAGCCTCGGAATTTGAATCATGGTGAGTTCGACAACAGGGATTTAGTTATGATAGAGGTAAAAATCACCCTAATCTGATGTAAAATGATAAACAAATAGAAAACAGCCATGGAAATTTATGAACTTAATCAGAGCTACTCAAGACACCTACATGAACAATTTTCATGTTCATGACTTTGGCATTTGATCAACAAAGAGACAGGTAAAAACATAACTTTTCATTCCTAAATTGACAGAACAGACAAATATAGCAAAACAGAGGACTGAAAAGAAAAATCCGAAACAGGTATCACAACTATTCTAAAAATCACAATATTCCATATCCAAACATAGAACATCTCGGACATAACTTTCACTTTTTACAGTTTTGGATTTGGAGCAACAAACAAAGAGAAACCATAGCCCTACTTCGATCCAAAATCTCAGAGTCCCAAATCAGGCTCTAACACGTGTCCCAAACTCTCAGATTTTTGTCAGACATAAAAAAACATCATAAAAATCGGAGAAACTCAGGTTAAAAACTAGACATTCTCTCGAGTTCAGAACATCTTTCGGATCGAAAATAGGATCTCTCATGAGGGATATCTTGATTTTACAAGTCGGCAAATGATTTTCAAAACGCATCCCGGGTAACAAAAGCCGACTTGCCATTTTGAATGTTTACCACAGTAAACAAATTCAAATGCCTCCGAATTTTTGATACAATTTTAGGGACACCTAAGCTCGCATTCCGTGATTTTTTTGGGATTTTTAATAAAAAATAATTGCATGAAATGACGTGTGGACTAACTGACAGAAACAGCGAACTACTGAAAATGAGCAGAATTGGAAAAAATGCTAAATTAATCCTAATTAATTCATGAAACGTGCTAAATTGATGAAATAAAATGTAAATTAAATCTAGATAAATGCATGAATGTTAAAAATCATCAAGAAATCATAATCATGTATTTTTATATATGTCGTTTTATGAGAATAGCTCAATCCATCTCTCGGATGAGCTCTTTCTTCAAACGACTCCTGAATCGAATTATGAGATCAAATGAAGAGGAAAAGAGGTGCACCTTGCTTCGTTAGGCAGCGTTGAAGCTCTTGAGAGGGACAGCTATCATGAGCTTTGTTCGTCCTTCGCTCCGGGCTTCGAATAATTCACCAAGATCGATCCACCGTGCCTTCTTCACCGAGCCAAAGGGGGCGTGAATTCGAAAGTGCAAAAATCGGATTTTCACGAAGGCTAGGTCGAATTTCCAAGTTCACAAGAGCTAAAAAAAATGGTCTCCTCATGCTGGGCGTGGAGCCTTGTTTTTATAGATTTTTCTGAAAAAAAAATGAATTTCAAACAGGCTCAATCTGAGCCCTCCATGTGGCGCCATCTCAGGGGGTGCTATCTGGGGGATTGAAATTCGAATTTGGCTTTTGCAGGGAGTCCTCAGGTGGCGCCACCTCATGGTGGGCTATTTTATTTTAAATAAAATAAAAATAAAAATGAAGCCAAGTGGGACTCTGGATTGGCGCCACCTCAAAAGGTGATTTGAGGTGTAAGGCTGGAAACAATAGGAGCATGCCATGTGGCGCCATCTCTGGAGGTGCTTGACATGTGTCAGAAGGATAGGAGTGAAGGAAGCTAGGAGTGTGCCACCTCAGAAGAATTCAAATTCTACTTTTCTGCAGGAAAGGAGAGGCTGACATGTGGCATTTCCTCAGAGTGGCTCCTACGATGCCATGTGGCAAGAGGGAGGAAAAGGAGGGAAAGGGACACATGGCACCATCTCAGACAAAATAGAAAAGGTGAAGTTCAGGATTTGCGCCACCTCAGCCTGAAGTTTGAATATTTGAATTCTAGCTTTCTCTGAAGGAGGCAGAAAGTGACATGTGTCACTTGCTTTTTCTGAAGAAAGCAGAGAGAGACACGTGTCCCTTGCTTTTTCTGAGAAGAGCAGAGGGTGACATGTGTCACTTGCTTTTTCTGAGAAAAGCAGAGAGTGACATGTGTCTTCTACTTTTTCTAAAGGAAGCTGGAGATGACATGTGTCATCTACTTTTCTGAGAAAAATAGGAGGGAGACATGTGTCCTCTGTTTTTTCTGAAAGGAGCAGAGATTGACACGTGTCGCTTGCTTTTCCTGAGGAAAGGAGAGAGTGACTTGTGTCACTTGCAGGAGACATAATTCAAATGGTGCCACCTCAGGGGAGACAAGTTCTACTTTTTCTGAACAGGACAACACATGACACGTGGCATCTCATGGTGACCTTGGAATGACACATGGCACAGGTGTGAAGATGGTAGACATTGACACGTGGCATAAAACGAAGAGGATGACTAATGACATGTGGCGGCATCTTAAGGTGGCTCCACACTAACATGTGTCAAAGGATGGCAGAAGAGAGAAGGTGACATGTGGCGCCAACTCTAGGTGAACCCTATGCTGACACATGGCAAGTAAATGGGAGGAGAGAGAAAGGATAAGTGGCGCCAATCCAGGGGACAAGGCTCCTATATTTTTGGGTTTTTCAAAATTCAAATTTTCAAAAGAAAAGCCTGTGTGACACCACCTCAGTGTGGGTCCCACATTGCTTCTTTATTGAAATAAAGACAAGACAATAAGCCTCTTTTTGGAATTTTCATAAAATCTGGAATAATTGGTAAAACAGGAAATTTTGGAAAGAGTTGGCCCCTGTAGGGCGATTTTGTAAAAGAAGGATATTGGAAATTGCTGACAAGAGGGCAAAATCTGAGATGAAGTGGCTGAAATCCATATTGAAAACTATCCAGATCGTTTTTCTGAGGAAATATTTTGAAATTCAAAGCTCTGGGGGTAAAATGGAAGAATTGATAATTTTGAAGACCTAGGGTTTTGAAATCAATTTTGAAAAGAGTTGAAATTCTAATCT
This sequence comes from Nuphar pumila, assembly GCF_984573655.1. Lineage (NCBI taxonomy): Eukaryota > Viridiplantae > Streptophyta > Magnoliopsida > Nymphaeales > Nymphaeaceae > Nuphar > Nuphar pumila. The sequence goes on along the minus strand of NC_143257.1, from coordinate 22,467,419 downwards.
GGATTGAAAATTTTGAAATCAATAGTTTTGGACCTCGAAATGACATGCTGTGCAGTGCAGTGATTTGAAATGCTCATGCAATGATATGCAATGTCATGTCTTATGAAATGCAATCTTGAACCAAGACTTGGAGTTGTCTGTCTCCTGTCAGGAATAAATTTTTGAACATCTGAGTTAAAATTAGAAAAATTTTGAGAGTTTCAGATGAAATTTGGACTTTTGCAAGGTTCGAGCTCAGAAAATGACCATTTTGCCCTCCGACGATTTCAAAGGCTGGATGATGGTGTTTGGTGGAAATGCTGGGGAGGTGAGTGAAAATTTGGGGTGTTTACAGATGCCCCTCTTTGCTACTAAGTCGGCTCATGGCCGAGCTTAGTGGCAAAGAAAAACACACCAAATTTGGGCTATACATAAAAAAATGCCCCAGTTAGAAGGATCTGACTGGGTATGAAGAAATTAGCCCGAGGAAGATGGTAGATATGAAGCGAAGAATGAGGAGAAAAGTCTCACTCTGTGAGAGTGAAATTCATGTTTATGCCCTTGACCTGGATGGGACAAAATACCTCGTATGGAACGAAGCTCAGGTTTGACCCTTAACTTGATTGGGGAATGAAATATCTCATCGAAATGAGACTCAGGTTTGTACCCTTAACCTGATCGGGTGGAAGATGAAATACCTCTTTGAAGGAGGCTCAGGTTTATACCCTTATCCTGATTGGGCAGAAAATGAAATACCTCTTAGGATTGAGGCTCAGGTTTATACCCTTATCCTGATCGGGCGGAAAATGAAATACCTCTTAGGATTGAGGCTCACGTTTATACCCTTATCCTGATCGGGCGGAAAATGAAATACCTCTTTGATTGAGGCTCAGGTTTGTACCCTTATCCTGATCGGGTGGAAAATGGAATACCTCGTCGATGGAGGCTCAGGTTTATACGCTTATCCTGATCGGGCGGAAAATGAAATACCTCTTTGATTGAGGCTCAGCTTTATACCCTTATCCTGATCGGGCGGAAAATGAAATACCTCTTTGATTGAGGCTCAGGTTTGTACCCTTATCCTGATCGGGCGGAAAATGAAGTACCTCTTTGAGTGAGGCTCAGGTTTGTTCCCTTATCCTGATCGGGCGGAAAATGGAATACCTCTTTGATTGAGACTCAGGTTTGTACCCTTATCCTGATCGGGCGAAAAAATGAAATACCTCTTTGGATGAGGCTCAGGTTTGTACCCTTATCCTGATCGGGCGGAAGATGAAATACCTCTTTGATTGAGGCTCAGGTTTGTACCCTTATCCTGATCGGGCGGAAAATGAATGGAATCCTCGAAGGAAGAGACCATGATGGAACCTTCGGATCTTGCACAATAAATACGATAGGGTTTTTGCAAAAGGAAGGAAAATGGGGTCCCTAAAGCTTGAAAAGGGATTGATTTTGGGCGTCTCATTGCTGAGACTAAAATCAGCTTTTGAAATTGCCTTTTGCGGAAAATGATCGGTGGTTCGACCTCGAACCGAAATGGGACTGTCTATGGTAGGACAGTGGGGACACCGGGAAATGTGCAAATCTGAGAGTTCATGCTCTCAAAGAAGGGAAGGAATCAAGTCCTTATGAGGGATTTAAAATTGGTGTCAAGATGTATCAAAAACGGACATCAAGCTCTCACTTCACGTCAGGATAGCTAGAAAATATTATCAAAATGTTGTTGATTCAAAGTTTTTGAAAATGTTGCACATTGTTGTAAAGATAATCTTTCTTTTCCACCTAAAGCATTACCTCCAAACAAGGTTCACTTCGTAAAATCGAGATTGGAAATCCAAATTGCTTGTGATTGACCTTCTTTAAGGAAGTTATCAATTTCCTTGATATGAGCAGGAAAGAGAATTTGATATTATGAAAGCAGTTGATGAAAGAGTATTGATAATAGAATTTCACAAATTTAAAGAGGATTCTTGATAGATCTGGCAGTTTGATATCCTGAGAGCTTCTCTCCTGATACTCTTTCGGCTCTCTGGTGTTTTGGCTATATTCTCCTTCATTTTGGAGATGTTCTGATTTTTTTCTCTCTTTCTTCTTCCTCTCTTTCTCTCTTTTGGAAGGGTACGTCACAAACTCCTTCAACTTGGAGATGTTTCGATCCTTCTTGGACGATGTTGGCTCATGGGTTAAAAATCTTTGGAAGATAGCTGAAATTAAATATCTTTTAGGGATTGTCGAGAGGTTCATTGCATCTGCCTTCATCTCGACAGTGCTTTGGACTTTCTCTGGAAGGATCCGTCACAAACTCCGTCATCTTGGAGATGTTTCAAATCTTCTTTGGCCCCGGGGATCTACTCGCTTAATTTGCCTTCATCTTGACGACAAGTGAGAGATCCCTTTTGTAGATATTTAATTGCAGCTTAGGTGGTTTTAAGGAGATAGGGCTTGGATAAATGCTCTCTTTTCTAGCACTCAGGATATTTCCACTGCCTCATTTTACAAGAATAGCCTTTAAAAATGTGCCATTGACTGCAATCAATATCAATCATCTATGGCTTTGCAAAACATTGAATTTTCTTTGTTGGCCATATCGAGGATTTATCCTTCATCCTTTTAGTTGGCCAAATAGAAAGAATTTGAAATTTGAATCTCTTTTCGCAAAAGCTTCACTCTTTTGGAAGTAATGCTGAAGGTAAACTGAGGTAAAGATTTATGCAATAAAATTTTGAAATCAACAATTAATTGATTGACAAATTGATAAATTTTTCTTGAAATCCTTGGTGAAAGAGAGCATTTAACATCCGACTTAACACATCCGTGACGAAAATTGAGTCCTGAAAAGACTCAGTAAAAGATCAATTCGACAGTTGAGTTTTGTTTTGACTTACCAGCTCGAAAGTAGGATTTTAACGAAGTACCAGCTCGAAAGCAGGATTTTATTTGTTTGACCAGCTCGAAAGTAGGATTTTTGGAAGTACCAGCTTGAAAGCAGGATTTTGATAGAAGTATCGGCTTGAAAGTGAGATTTTTGGGAATACCAGCTCGAAAGCAGGATTTTGATTGTTCAACCAGCTCGAAAGCAGGATTTTTGGGAATACCAGCTCGAAAGCAGGATTTTGATTGTTCGACCAGCTCGAAAGCAGGATTTTGATTGAAGTACCAGCTCGAAAGCAGGATTTTTGGGAATACCAGCTCGAAAGCAGGATTTGGATTGTTCGACCAGCTCGAAAGCAGGATTTGGGTTGACCGACCAGCTTCAAAGCAGGATTTTGATTGTTCGACCAGCTCGAAAGCAGGATTTGGGTTGACCGACCAGCTCGAAAGCAGGATTTTGATTGAAGTACCAGCTCGAAAGCAGGATTTTTGGGAATACCAGCTCGAAAGCAGGATTTGGATTGTTCGACCAGCTCGAAAGCAGGATTTGTTGACCGACCAGCTTGAAAGCAGGATTTGGGTTGGCCGACCAGATCGAAAGCAGGATTTGTTGACCGACCAGCTCGAAAGCAGGATTTGTTGACCGACCAGCTCGAAAGCAGGATTTTATCGAAAATGATTGTCATAGATAGAGATGTGACCCGAAGGTTTGAAAATGATAGATATTTGATGAATTTGTAATCCGAAGGCCTGGAAAGTTGGAACCTGCAGGCGGGAAAATGACTGATGTTGGCAAGATTGTAACCCGAAGGCTTGAATTGAGAATCTGATAAAGTGGGTGGTCCAGAGGTTGAAATTGGAAATTGAGTGACCCGAAGGTCGAATAGAGAATTGGGTAACCCAAAGGTCAAAATTAGAAATTTAGAATTGGAAAACATAAATTATAAATTGAAAATTGAAAATTGAAAATTGAAAATTGGCTGTTAAAAATTTGGAAATTGGGAATTTGGAAATTGAAAATTGGATGTTGGAAATTGGATGTCGAAAATTGGGTGCAGAATAAATGCAAATGGAATGCAAATGCACATGACAATGCAAATGAAGTGCAAATGAGCGCAAATGGGTGTAAAATGAGAGATTGGTTTATCCTGCCTGCATACAGGATGTTTTGAAGTAAAGATAAATTTTCACAAAAAAATGCCCCAGTGTAACTAGGGAGGAAAATTTTGAATAAAAGAAGGATAATTGGTGAATAAGGCAACAAGCTCCTTGACCGATAGGCATCCTCAAGATCATTCCTCACAAGAGAGACATTGTGAAAAGGAAGGATAAGCAAATAAGATGGTGCCAAGCTATTGAAAAAAATTCGATGATTTTATTGATGCTTAAAAATCAAGGAAAGAAAATGGGATTACATTATTCTTTTGAAAAGCAAGAGGAGAAATGAAAAAGTGTCGGCATGGTCATCTTCTGGAATGATTGTAAAAAAAAATCTTAGTCGGGATGACTAGTCCTCCTTTTCGTCTTCAACGAGGAGCTTCTTGTCAATGCAGTCTTAAACAATGTTCTTAAGGACGAAACAATGCTCGGTATCATGACCCATTGTCCGATGAAACTTGCAGAACTGATCTTTGAACCTTCCCATGGTCACAGAAGGATCTGCTAACTTGGGGAGTCTAACCATCCATTTGGCGATCATATATTCCAGAACTTGCTCGAGCGGTTGTTCTAAGGGAGTAAAATTGCGGTCGTATCCCCAACCATCATGCTTTGGCCTCCCATGGGGCCTTAATTCTAGTTGGATGCTCGCGGGAGAGCTGTCATTCTGCTTGTTGATTATGTTTTCTTGTCCTGTATGATCATCTTTGCTGGAATTTAGACTCCCTGACCCGCCGGTGTGGTTCTTTCTGCCACCCCTTTTGCTTTTGCCATTGTTGTTGCCAGGGGCATTCACGGAGAATGTGAAGTTTGACTTCTTCTTGATATCTGAATTGCTCTTTGAGAGTGTGAGGCTCTCATATACTCCATTTTCTATTCCCATCTCGAGCCATTCAGCTCGTTCTATCAATTCAATAAAAGATCATGCTGGGGAGGTAGAGATCAGGCCGCTCAAAGGTTGGGAGAAATTATTCAGGATGACCGACAACGCGTGTCCTTCTGATATTGGGTCCTTCATTTTGTTGCAGGTCTCTCTCCATCTGCGAATGAAGTCTCTGGCTTTTTCACTATCTCCCTGCTTCAGATTACAGAGGTGATTTAAAGTTGGTAGCGCTTCAGCATTGAACAGAAATCGCTCAATAAATAGATTAACCACCTTATCGAATTCTCGCAGCTCGATTGGATTGATATGCTCGGAGTACCACTTGGCGACAGTGCCTTCTAGGCTACAAGGAAAACAGAGAAATAGGACCCTATTGTCTCTCTTGAATTTGGAGCATTCGGCGAAGAACATGGCTAGGTGGGCTTTGGGATCACCAGAACCATCGAATTTAATGAATTTACGAGGCAGGTTTTCTAGACCTTCATCTCCTTCGAGGCCATCATAGAAGTCCTCGCTGGTAAAGACTTTCTTGCCCTTGTCGCGGGCTTGCAGATCTTTAACCACTTTGGCCATTTCCCTGAACTGTGTCTGCAAAAGCTTTTCTGCAACTTGACCTTTTGATTTGTGACTCCTCCTTTGTTCTCGGCAATGTTTCTGAAGTGCTAGAGGCACTTCATATTCTTCATCGGTGTCTTTGTCTGATTCTGATTCATCTAAAATTTCTTCTGGCTGAACTTGCTTCTTGGAAGTCTTCTTATCCTTGTGCCCATGGAACCTCTCTCTGAATGGGTTCTTCTCTACACTGGTCCCAGCCTGTTCACTCATCATTTTGGTCATCATTTTCTGGAACATGGCATACATCTGCGGGTCTATGCCATCCTCCCCTTGCTGCTGCTCTTGACTCCTCTCGGATCGCGGGGAGCCCATCTCTTCTTATGAGGCTGAGGAGTACTGTGGTGATGTGGTTCTTCTTCCTGACCTTGTTCGAACCATCAAATGTTGTGGATGCTCTCTGCAGGATGAAGTCTTGATTAGACTCTGAGGGAATTTTGGATTGGGAGGAAAATGATTATTGACGATATGGTAGACAATTGGAAGAATATCCCATTGCTAGGGATGGAGTCGCCGATGAAATTACGACAATTGTGTTGTCATTCTTTGTAAGAGAAATAACAACAGAAAATGTGCCTTGTTACCTAGGCGAGGTCGTCAACCACGAGGAAAAACACCATTTTGAAGGAAAGAGATATCTCTTGGAAAACAATCCGCAAACGGATTTAGAATAAGGAGAAGGCAAGTGGGTAAACAATTTCCACCGCAATAATCAAGGTATACACGAGGAAAATAAGGTGAAGAATTTTTTGCAAATAGACAAAAGAATTGAAAATCCAATGAGAGAAAACCTATGATTTTGAAAAATTGCAGGCAGGATGAAAATGCATCTGGAAATTCGAGATCCAGTAGAACGGAAGAGTGAAAAATCACCTGGAGTTTTGAAAGAAATTGGATATTTGGGAAAATCTTCCAGGGTTTGAGAAAATAAAGGGAAAGGATGAAAATATGGGTATTTGAAAATATTTTAGGAAAAATATAGGAAAAATAGAGGTAATATAAGAACAATCGCATCCTGCACAAACATTTATGCACATACAGCACTCCCTAAAAGGCTGACTCTAGATGCATCATTTTGAAAACAGTTGTAGGACCTTAATCCTAACTCTAGGTTCAGATTATCTTTGTCCAATCTAGTTATGCCGATATACCCGAATTGAAATCCAAGGTACGTGGCATATGATCTCAACTCCGGTTCTAAGGTAAGGTTTTCCAACATCCTTGAGCGCCTACCGATATACTTCGGACTGTGGCCCGCGGTACGTGGTAGGGGGGTGTTAACCCAAATAGTTGGCCCAGTTGTGGGGCTCTGTCCCGAACTATGGTTCTGGAAGAGAGCCCAGCAACGTGAAGACCGAGTAATGATAGGTAATGAAGATTTTGAAAAATGATCACATGCAAGAAATAGAGGGCTCTAAATCCTAGAGAGATAGATTTTGAAAACTTTGAAGAAGCATACATTGTTTGCATTCAGATCTTGAATTGAGGAGAATTGTATTCAGACCTAAGTCTATGTGAGCATGAAAGTTTCTCCTCAATATAGTCCTACCAAACCATGCCTAAGCTATATGCAATCTATGTCAGCTAGGTCAGAATCTAGGCTCCTAGGCTCACATGATATCAGAAAGTAAAGAGCTGACATTTTGTGAACACAGTTTTAATAATTGAACTAAGTCAAGCACTACTTTGATCAGACGAGGACAGGTCCCATCTCGGTCGCCAAACCTGTTATCGTCGCGAAATTTTTCCCCGTCTTCCCTTCCTTGCGGAAGAGAGAGGGAAACGCTTTCGCGCTTCAAACTTGACCGGATTTTGGAAATTGTTTTGAAATACTCACCTCCGTTTTGAAAATTGCGGGAAAATCCATGGGATGGGGCTCGACCTGTCGGTACGAGGTTCGACCGTTCCTGCCGCCTTTAACAGGGGTAATCGAACCAAGGACCAAAATTGTGCTGGACATAGTTAAATCATCAAAATTGTGTTCTATCTTAAATGCACAGAGAATTCTGGCATGTGCTATGAGATTTTGGAAAATGCAGCTTGAGAAAACATGATGTATGCTTAGAAAGTATTTGGAGTTGAAAAGAATCTCTCAAGAAAAAGATGAAAATCAATTTCTCAGAAAACTCAGATGAAAAAGGGTTTTTGAAATCATGAGAAAGTTCATAAAGACTTGGGAAAATCATGAATGGTTGAAAATCCTGGGAAAATAGAAGTGATTCTTGAGAAAAAGGTGAACATTTGAAAAGGGAAACACTTTTCAGGAAGATTCGGACTTTCAGAGTTTTCTTAGGAAAATGATGGAAAATTTATAGGGAAACTCATTGGAGAAGAAAAACTGAAACTTGGGAAATTGAAATCCTGGGAATCTTACCCTTGAAATACTTGGAAATCGATTTTGATCTTTGAGGAAGATTGGAAAACTCTTTTTGAAAACCTTAAAAAAATAACATTTTCAAGGAAAAAGGAAGGAAACTTGGATTTTGGACATCCACCTTTGGAAATTTTAGAAGTCTCTTGAGAAACTGGTTTCCATGGAAAACTATGAAAACTTGACTTGGGAAAACTGATTTTGAAAATTTTTCAGAGTTTCTTGAGAAATTGATTTCTTGAGAATGAAACTTTCTTAAGGAAATCATGGGAAAAGCAGTGTTTTCATGATGCAAATGATATGAGTGTATGAATGCACTTGGAAAGATTTTCTAAGAAATTTGTTGGAAAAATGTGCATTAAGTCAAGATAAATCCTTCACATATTCTGACTGTGGCCATGAATATGTTCAGAGTTTAGTTGATTTAATGCACAATACTTTGAAAATATTAGAAATATGATGTGCATTTTTAAGATAGCCTAAGAGTGTAGGCTCAATGTGACTAGTAGAAAGATGATGGATCTGGGTCTCGTCCATATTCCGACTAGGGCCGTAAATATGGATTCCACCGAGTTCATCAACTCCCTAAGAGTTGGTGCACGTGCCATTCGTGAACATCCATAGTGTTTTTGAAATAACAATGCATGAATCATATAAGCAGGATATTGCATAAATTTAAACTATATGATATGCATCCTAGTCTAAGCACAAAAATAAATCTCTTATTCCAAAATTTACATTATTACATCACTAAATAAATGAAATAAAATGAAATTTGTAGACTTCAGATCCTTCTTTTGAATGTCCCTGCCAAACTTGAAATAAGGTTAGCTCAAATATGTGGGTTTTTCCAAGATTTTCCAATAATATGATGAAATTATTGGATTTAATTGGATATAAACCCTAATCTCATGCTTCCTTGATATTTGAAATTGTGTAAATGCAGGAAATTCGGTGGAAAATAGTTTGAAATTCGGAATTGGGGTCAAAATAACCAAAATACCCCTAATATTAAAGTTATACCTTTAAAATCAGGGTTTTTTGAAGAAAAACTTGGTAAAATTGAGATTTTGAAATTCAAATTGAATCAAATGATGATGAAATGCAGTATGACATGCTTCTAAACACATTAGGATTGTAAAATCAGAATTTGACATTTTGCAATTTATCCAAAATAACGAATTTCGCTTGGATCCGGGTCCCGCGGGGCCCTATTTTGATATTATAGCCAAACCGAACCTCAAATGGATTCCAAATTACACCAAATTCGGTATGAAGCATCTACTTACTCTGATAAACAGCCTAGAATGCTAAAAATCACGAAATGATATGATTTAAATGCTAAAATTTAAAGAAAGTCCTAAAATGGTGGATTTTGCCTATGGATCCGAACCAAATGCACTGCTTAACATGATAATGCAAGATTTACACCATGAAAACTTCTGATATTTTGCAGACTGCTAAAGTACTCGAAATGGAACATTTTTGGTTTTTACAACCTCAGGATTTGAGCCATGGTGAGTTCGACAACAGGGATTTAGTTCTGACAGAGGTAAAAATCACCCTAATCTGATGTAAAATACTAAACAAATAGAAAACAGCCATGGAAATTTATGCAATTAATCAGAGCTACTCACGACACCAACATGAACAACTTTCATGTTCATGACTTTGGCATTTGATCAACAGCGACACATGTAAAAATATAACTTTTTATTTCTAAATTGACAGAACAGACAAATATAGCAAAACAGAGGACTGAAAAGAAAAATCCAAAACAGGTATCAAAACTATTTTAAAAATCACAATATTCCATATGCAAACAGAGGACATCTCGGACATAACTTTTAGTTTTTACAGTTTTGGATTTGGAGCAACAAACAAAGAGAAACCATAGCCCTAAGTAGATCCAAAATCTCATATGCCCAAATCTGGCTCTGACATGTGTCCCGAACTCTCAGATTTTTGTCAGACATAAACGAAAATCATAAAATCTTAGAAACTCCGGTTAACAACTAGACATTCTCCCGAGTTAAGAACATCTTTTGGATCAAAAATCAGATCTCCCATGAGGGAGATCTCGATTTTACAAGGCGGAAAATGATTTTCAAAATGCATCCCGGGTAACAAAACCCGACTTGCCATTTTGAATGTTTACCATAGTAAACAAATTCAAATGCCTCCGAATTTTTGGCACAATTCTAGGGACACCTAAGGTCCCATTCCGTGATGTTTTTGGGATTTTTAATAAAAAATAAATGCATGAAATGACGTGTGGACTGACTGACAAAAACAGAGAACTACTGAAAATGAGCAGAATTGAAAAAAATGCTAAATTAATCCTAATTAATTCATGAAACGTGCTAAATTGATGAAATAAAATGTAAATTAAATCTAGATAAATGCATGAATGTTAAAAATCATCAAGGAATCATAATCATGTATTTTTATATATGTCGTTTTATGAGAATAGCTCAATCCATCTCTCGGATGAGCTCTTTCTTCAAACGACTCCCGAATCGAATTATGAGATCAAATGAAGAGGAAAAGAGGTGCACCTTGCTTCGTTAGGCAGCGTTGAAGCTCTTGAGAGGGACAGCTATCACGAGCTTTGTTCGTCCTTCGCTCCGGGCTTCGAATGATTCACCAAGATCGATCCAACGTGCCTTCTTCACCGAGCCAAAGGGGGCGTGAATTCCAAAGTGCAAAAATCGGATTTTCAGGAAGGCTAGGTCGAATTTCCAAGTTCACAAGAGCTAAAAAAAATGGTCTCCTCATGCTGGGCGTGGAGCCTTGTTTTTATAGATTTTTCTGAAAAAAATTTGAATTTCAAACAGGCTCAATCTGAGCCCTCCATGTGGCGCCATCTCAGGGGGTGCTATCTGGGGGTTTGAAATTCGAATTTGGCTTTTGCAGGGAGTCCTCAGGTGGCGCCACCTCATGGTGGGCTATTTTATTTTAAATAAAATAAAAATAAAAATGAAGCCAAGTGGGACTCTGGATTGGCGCCACCTCAAAAGGTGATTTGAGGTGTAAGGCTGGAAACAATAGGAGCATGCCATGTGGTGCCATCTCTGGAGGTGCTTGACATGTGTCAGAAGGATAGGAGTGGAGGAAGCTAGGAGTGTGCCACCTCAGAAGAATTCAAATTCTACTTTTCTGCAGGAAAGGAGAGGCTGACATGTGGCATTTCCTCAGAGTGGCTCCTACGATGCCATGTGGCAAGAGGGAGGAAAAGGAGGGAAAGGGACACATGGCACCATCTCACACAAAATAGAAAAGGTGAAGTTCAGGATTTGCGCCACCTCGGCCTGGAGTTTGAATATTTGAATTCTAGCTTTCTCTGAAGGAGGCAGAAAGTGACATGTGTCACTTGCTTTTTCTGAAGAAAGCAGAGAGAGACACGTGTCCCTTGCTTTTTCTGAGAAGCGCAGAGGGTGACATGTGTCACTTGCTTTTTCTGAGAAAAGCAGAGAGTGACATGTGTCTTCTACTTTTTCTAAAGGAAGCTGGAGATGACATGTGTCATCTACTTTTCTGAGAAAAATAGGAGGGAGACATGTGTCCTCTGCTTTTTCTGAAAGGAGCAGAGATTGACACGTGTCGCTTGCTTTTCCTGAGGAAAGGAGAGAGTGACATGTGTCACTTGCAGGAGACATAATTCAAATGGTGCCACCTCAGGGGAGACAAGTTCTACTTTTTCTGAACAGGACAACACATGACACGTGGCATCTCATGGTGACCTTGGAATGACACATGGCACAGGTGTGAAGATGGTAGACATTGACACGTGGCATAAAATGAAGAGGATGACTAATGACATGTGGCGGCATCTTAAGGTGGCTCCACACTGACACGTGTCAAAGGATGGCAGAAGAGAGAAGGTGACATGTGGCGCCAACTCTAGGTGAACCCTATGCTGACACATGGCAGGTAAATGGGAGGAGAGAGAAAGGACAAGTGGCGCCAATCCAGGGGACAAGGCTCCTATATTTTTGGGTTTTTCAAAATTCAAATTTTCAAAAGAAAAGCCTGTGTGACACCACCTCAGTGTGGGTCCCACATTGCTTCTTTATTGAAATAAAGACAAGACAATAAGCCTCTTTTTGGAATTTTCATAAAATCTGGACTAATTGGTAAAACAGGAAATTTTGGAAAGAGTTGGCCCCTATAGGGCGATTTTGTAAAAGAAGGATATTGGAAATTGCTGACAAGAGGGCAAAATCTGAGATGAAGTGGCTGAAATCCATATTGAAAACAATCCAGATCGTTTTCCTGAGGAAATATTTTGAAATTCAGAGCCCTGGGGGTAAAATGGAAGAATTGATAATTTTGAAGACCCAGGGTTTTGAAATCAATTTTGAAAAGAGTTGAAATTCTAATCTGGATTGAAAATTTTGAAATCAATAGTTCTGTACCTCAAAATGACATGCTGTGCAGTGCAGTGATTTGAAATGCTTATGCAATGATATGCAATGTCATGTCTTATGAAATGCAATCTTGAACCAAGACTTGGAGTTGTCTGTCTCCTGTCAGGAATAAATTTTTGAACATCTGAGTTAAAATTAGAGAAATTTTGAGAGTTTCAGATGAAATTTGGACTTTTGCAAGGTTCGAGCTCAGAAAATGACCATTTTGCCCTCCAACGATTTCAAAGGCTGGATGATGGTGTTTGGTGGAAATGCTGGGTAGGTGAGTGAAAATTTGGGGTGTTTACAGGATCCAACAGGATATCAGATTTGTTGTCTGAGCCTTTCAAAATTTGCTTTTGGTATTTTAAAATTTTAATTTTAAAAATTGAGATAATGAGTCTCAGATTATTGGATCCGGATCCGAAATCGAATTGGATATATCAATATGGGATTTATTCTAGAAAATCTGAAGAATAACTGAAATTTAGTTCTGAAATTGCTTTGATTTTCTCAGAAAATGGGCCAGAGTCAAAAAGGACATTTATACAAAACTTTGAAAAATTTGGGGTGTTCATAGATGCCCCTCTTTGCTACTAAGCCGGTTGGAAGCCGAGCTTAGTGGCAAAGAAAACACTCCAAATTTTGAAAATGCCCTAGTCAGTAGATCTGAACTGGGTGTGGAAGAATTATTTTGGAAACATGGCTTCTCAGGCTTAAAACCTTATCCTGAATGATTTTTGGGGAGACAAAATCCTTGAAAATGATATGAGTAAATAATAGAAATGAGGAAATCGTAATGGGACCTTGGATGAAAATCCCAAAGATGGTGAAAAATAAGGATTTTAATTAGGTCTCATGGGTGAGACAAGATACGCTTTTTGGAATGATTCAGGTTTAGCCCTTAACTTGGATGGGACAAAGATATATCAAAATGAAATGAATGAAAAAAGGAATACATGAGGACTTTGATGGGACATTTTTGGAAAATGCCTCGTGAAATGAAGCTCAAGTAAAATCCTTTTTTTATGGATATGCAAAGCATGGATTCCTCGATGGGAAGAGCCATGATGGGACTGGAAGAAAAACATCTCGTCAAAACGAGGAATTTTGTAGGAATAAAACTCAGGTTTAACCCAAACCTGAAAAAGGAAGATACCTCGTGGCACGAGATTCAGGCTTAACCCTTAACCTGAAGAGGACGACCAAATGGAATCCTCGAATGAAGAAACCATGATGAGACCTTCGAAGTTTGGACAAACAAATCCGAAAGAGGTTCGCGAAAGGAGGAAGATGGGGTTCTCTAAAGCTTTGGAAAAAGGGATGATATGGGTGTCTCCTTGTTGAGACTGAAATAGCTTTTGAAATCAATGACCTCTCGCAGAAAATTCAGGTTTGACCCTTAACCTGAGTGAGAACAACCATACGGATTTCTTGAATGAAGAAACTGTGATGGGACTGAAAGAGGTACTTCTCCTGAAGGAGACAACTCTTTTGAAAAATATAAACAACGCTAGGTTGCATCAAAATGAATATTGAATACTTATTTTATTCTTGGAATAGGTAGAAAATTTTTCCAATAACATAAAAATTGGTAGTTGACTCAAATGCTTGAAAATGTGCATGTGTGTGCAAAAAGATATTCCCTCTTTTATCTAGAGTATTTCCTCCAATGAGGTTAACTTCTTGGTTTTAAGAGTCAAATTCAAAATTTTAGCGCTGATGATTTTCTTCAAGGAAGCTATCCATTTCCCTGATATGAGAAGAGAAGAAGTATTCTTAATTTGATAAAAACAAGTAGTGAAAAGATACTGATAAAGGAATTTTGCATGAGAAAATATGACTCCTGGCAATTTCGGCAGTTTGATATCTGGGTGTTTTCCATGATGATCTTTTTGCACTCTTTTTTTAAGTCATTGAACTTTCTCGGATTTTTATATCATCCTTCATTTGGATGTGTCTTGACTTTTCTCTCTTTTTCGGGGAAGGGTACGTTACAAACTCCTTCATCTTGGAGATGTTTCGATCCTTCTTTTATCTCTGGCATTATATTGATGACATTGACTCAAAAAGGTTTTTAGATGATAGCAGAAATTAAATATCTTTTAGGTTTTGTTGGTAGGTTCATCACACTCGCCTTCATCTCGATGGTGATCTGAACTTTCCCTGAATGGATCCGTCACAAACTCCTTCATCTCGGAGATGATCCAAATCTTCTTTGGCCCCGGGGGTCTAGCTTGCCTATTCGTCTTCATCTCGACGACAGTTGAGAGATCTTTTTTGCAGATATTTGATTGCAACTTGAAATGACTGTGAAGATATGGGTTGAGTAGATTCTTTTTTATGGCTCAAGATATTTTCATTGCCTGATTGCCAGATAGTCGTCTTTAAATATGCGCCATAGTCATGATCAATATCAATTCACTTCTGGCTTTTCAACATCATTGAATATTTATTTCATTAATCATATCGAGGGTATTTCTTTCATCCTTTTGGTTGACCAACAGGGAAAAGATTTGAATTTTATCCCTTTTCGCAAAAAGCTTCACCTTTTTGGAAAGAATACTAGAAGTAATCTGAGGTAATTCTTTTGTGTAGTAAGAATATTGGAATCAACAACTGCTTTTAGCAAATTGGCAAAGTTTTCATGAATTCTGTGTGAAATAATCACTCAATATAGATTTTGATGAGACCTTGAGCTGAATCTTTGATTTTGGAAATACATGACCAGCAAAAGCTGGAACCTTTGAAATACATGACCAACGAGTGTTGGATCTTTTGAAATACATGACCAGCGAAAGCTGAAACCTTTGAAATACATGACCAGTGGGAGCTGGAACCTTTGAAATACATGACCAGCAAAAGCTGGAACCTTTGAAATGCATGACTAACGAGTGTTGGAACCTTTGAAATACATGACCAACGAAAAGCTGGGACCTTTGAAATACATTACCAGCGAAAAGCTGGAACGTTTGAAATACATGACCAGCGAAAAGCTGGAACCTTTGAAATACATGACCAACGAGTGTTGGAACCTTTGAAATACATGACCAACGAAAAGCTGGGACCTTTGAAATACATGACCAGCAAAAGCTGGAACCTTTGAAATACATGACCAACGAGTGTTGGAACCTTTGAAATACATGACCAACAAAAAGTTGGGACCTTTGAAATACATGACCAGCGAAAAACTGAAACCTTTGAAATACATGACCAGCAAAAGCTAGAACCTTTGAAATACATGACCAACGAGTGTTGGAACCTTTGAAATACATGACCAACGAAAAGCTGGGACATTTGAAATACATGACCAACGAAAAGCTGAAACCTTTGAAATACATGACCAACAAAAGCTGGAACCTTTGAAATACATGACCAACGAGTGTTGGAACCTTTGAAATACATGACCAACGAAAAGCCGGGACCTTTGAAATACATGACCAGTAAAAAGCTGGAACCTTTGAAATACATGACAAACGAGCGTTGGATCTTTTGAAATACATAACCAACGAGTGTTGGAAACTTTTGAAATACGTGACCAGCGAAAAGCTAGAACCTTTGAAATACATGACCTACGAGTGTTGGAACCTTTTGAAATACATGACCAGCAAAAGCTAGAACCTTTGAAATATCAAATCTTGGGAAGTTCAAGTCAAAATTTGAATTTGTAGAAGGAAAACTTTGATCAGAAGGTTGAATTTAGGAAGTTATTGGTGCGAGGACCGGATTTTGTAAATGAACTCCATATATGATTGAAGAGTTTGAGAAATAACCTAGTGCGAGGACTGGGCTGTGAAGATGAGCTAGAAAAATGAATTTTTAGAAAGTAAAGATTCTTTGGTGAAAATTCTGAATTCAATGGACCATCATATTTTAACTGTATGTGGTCTGCTTTCAGGATTTTATCCCCTTACCCTGGATGGGGAAGAAAAAGAAATAAATACCTCATCAGCAGGAGGCCTCAGGTTTATCCCTTATCCTAAAGGGGAACGAATGAAGATTGAAGAATGATAGAATTGATGAAAGATTGATAGAAATTGACAAAATTTTAAGGAAAGATTGATGAAAGTTCTAAATTTTGATAGGCCATCATAGTTAACCGTATGTGGTCTGGTTTTTTAGGATTAACCCCTTATCCTGAACGAGGAAAATAACAAAAAGAATACCTCATTGAAAGGAGGCATCAGGTTTATCCCTTAACCTGAAAGGGTATTTTTAAAGATGGATAAAAAATTGATAGTAAAATTGACGAAAAAGATTTAAAACTTGACAAAAAAAATTGGCAATATTTTGATAAAAAAAATATCGAGAAATAAACCAAATGAAATTAATAAAGATTACGAGATCGATTGAGAATTAATAAAATTTGAGAAAAAGAGCTTTTGTCTAATCCTGCTTGCATATGATAGAGGAAGACAATTACAGATCAAAATAAAATGCCCTAGTATTATGGAGAAGAATGTGAGAATTAATAGAAAATCATTGTTTTATTGAAATGATTCTTTTAAGAGTACAAAAGGCTTTAGAATGAACATTTCAAGTATAAAACTTCTTCAGATGCAAAGCATTGACGGGATCTGGCATTTCCACCCCATCTGTGTTGATCAAACAATATGAATTGCGAGGAAGTGCTTCCTTAACCACATAGGGGCCTTCCCAATTGGGTGACCACTTGCCTCGTGGTCGATGCTTGAGATGAGTTGTCGATCTGAGCACCAAATCGTTAACTCAAAATTTTCTCTCAATGACAGACTTAACATAGTGTCGGGCCATCCTCTGTCGATAAGTTTGAGCATGCTCTGCTGCCTTGAGTCTCTTTTTATCTAGTAGATCCAGCTGCACCAAACTCTGCTGCTGATATTGATCAAGTGGCAATTCTATAAGGGAAGCAAATTTGAGAGCGGGCTTCTGGACGTGAAGAGGTAACACTACTTTAGTTCCGTAAACAAGTTCTGAAGAAGTGGCATTGGTCGGAGTCCGAATAGTGGTTCGGTAAGCCCAAAGTGCATCATGAATTTTCTCATGCCAATCTCGACCTGTTTTCACAGTCCTTTCCAAAATACGGATCAGAATCTTATTGGTGGCCTCTGCTTGGCCGTTCCCTTGAGGATAGTAGAGAGCTGAGAAATGATGGCAAATTTTGAATTTTGAACAAAATGTTTTCATCCTCTCATTTTTTAAATGACTTCCATTGTTAGAAACAATATCATGTGGTATGCCAAAGCAGCAAAGAATGTTCTTGTGAATGAAAGAAACCACATGACGGCCTTCTATTGTGCGTAAAGTAACGGCTTCAACCCATTTTGTGAAGTACTCTGTAGCAGCCAGAAAATACTTTTGGCCATTGGAAGCAGAAGGAGTAATTGGACCTACGACGTCGAAAGCCCACATAGAAAATGGCCAAGGAGAAACAATTGATTGTAGATATGTGACCGGTGCATGAATGGAAGGCGCGTGCATTTGGCAGTTGACGCACTTCTTCACAAATCGATGACAGTTCTGTTGCATGGTATTTCAGTAGTACCCTTCTCGAACGATCTGCTTGACAAGAGTTTGATAGCCAACATGGCCACCACAAATCCCTTCATGTTCCTCTTAGATAATTTTCATAGCTTCTTCTTTGTCTAAGCATCTTGCATACTCAGAACTGAACCCACGACGGTAGAGGACATTGGCGAGAATGAAATAACGGGTAAACATACGCTGAATTGCACGTTGCTCCCTTTTTGGCATTTCTGGTGAAAATTCACCAGTCTCAATAAAATTTTTGATATTTTGGTACCAAGGCTTCTCCTTTTGATTGACCTGGTTTACTTTCATGGTTGAAATAAAAGCAGGTTACTCAAGTCTGCCAACTTCGAAAGAATGACATGATTCACTGCCTTTGAAGGATAAAATAGAGCCCAGGCTGGCTAAGCCATCAGCTATTTGATTGTGTTCTCTTCTTATGTGATTGAGCTGAAATTCTCCGAAGTTGTCCACAAGAGCTAGGATGATCTTCTGATAGGGAATCAATTTGGAATCTTTCACCTGTCATTCAGTGTTAACTTGACTAATAACAAGTAATGAATCGTCAAAGGCATGCACTCTCTTGACATTGAAACTTTGCAGAATTTTGAGGCCTTGTATTAGAGCTTCATACTCGGCCATATTATGAGTGCATTAGAAACCAAGCTTGAGAGAATAAGGGATCATTTCTTTTTCTGGAGTGATTAGCAAAACTCCAATCCCTATGCCAAACATGTTTTTAGAGCCATCAAAGAATAGATTCCAAACTGGGGGTTGTTGGATATTGCAGATGTGCTCATCCGAAAAATCATCTTTTGCTTTAATTTCTTCTATCAAAGGAAAATCTGTCAACTGATTTGCGATCGCTTGGCCTTTAATGGACTTTTGAGAAACATACTCTAAGTCATATTGCATTAGGAGGACCTGCCACTTCGCAATCCATCCAGTGAGAAATGGTTGCTCAAGAATATATCTGAGAGGATTAAGTTTTGATAGAAATTTGATTTCAGATGCCAACAAGTAATGTCTCAATTTCTGGCACATCCAAACCAGAGCTAGACAAGTTTTCTCCATTTGAGAATACTTCTTTTCATAATCAATGAAAGTTTTGCTCACATAGTAGATGGCATGCTCTATCAAACTGCCTTATTCATACTATGCGAGGAATCCACCACAGGCATTCTGATTGACGAAAATATATAGTAAGAGAGGCTTCCCCAATTTTGGCGACTTCAAAACTGGTGGATTAAGGAGATACTGCTTGATGCGCTCAAACGAGAGTTGGCATTCCGATCCCCATTCAAATTTTACTCCTTTTCTTAGCAAATGATTGAAAGGTTCACATCTCATAGCCAAATTCGAGATGAATCTGCAAATAGACTGAATACGCCCTTGAAGGCTTCGCAGTTCCCTGAGATTAGTTGGAGGTGACATATCAATAATGGCTTTTGCTTTAGCTGGATCCACCTCTATTCCTTTCTTGATGATAATGAAACCGAGCAATTTGCCAGACTCTACTTCAAAAACACATTTATGAGGATTAAGCCTCAACTTATAGAGAATAAGTCTTTCAAAAACTTGACTAAGAGCATTGAGGTGATCCTCTTCTTCTTTAGACTTAACCAGAATGTTATCCACATATGCATCCATATTTTTGTGCATCTGGTCGTGGAAAATAACGGCCACTGCCCTTTGATAAGTTGCCCCGGCATTTTTGAGCCCGAATGGCATGACTGTATAGCAGAAGGTTCCCCATGGTGTAGTAAATAAAGTCTTTGACTGATCACGAACGGCCAGTTTGATCTGACCTGAATATCCATCCATAAAGGAAAACATGGCATGACCCGCTGTGCTATCGATCAACAGTTCAATGTTGGGAAGTGGATAATCATCTTTCGGGGTAGCCTTATTGAGATCCCTGAAATCAATGCAGATCCGAACTTTTCTGTTCTTTTTAGGAACTGCCACGATATTTGCCAACCAATCGGGGTAATCAATGGCTCGGATGAAGCCTGCTTTTAATAAATCTTCAAGTCCCTCCTTAACTTGCTGCTCAATTCGAGGGTCTAACTTCCTCAGTTTGTGCTTGATTGGTCTGGAATCTGGTTTCAACTTGAGTCGATGCTCAACCAGCTTGGGATGTAGTCTTGGCATATCCTCATAAGTCCAGGCAAATACTTCTTGATGCTGCTTAAGGAATTGGATGAGTCTTGTTTTTCAACTTGATTTAGACTCGAACCGATTTTAAGGATTTTCGGATCATCTTCCGAACCAATGTTGATATCCTCAGTTGGATCTTGAACCAAAGATGATGGTTCATCCTACTTCTGAATGTGAGCAAATTTTGGCAATTCCTGAATAGTTGAATCAAACTCTGCTAGCTTTTCAGTCTGCTCTGCTGCCTGGCTGACCTCTGCTCTGACTTTTATCTTAGGAATCCTTGCCAATTTTGAATATTTGGGATTGATAATGAATTTCTTCATTGATTCAGGAGTTATGATCCTAAAAAGGCCAAGAAAGGTTTTTAAGAGAAAGTACAAGCCAAAAACAAGCTTTTTGTACAAAGTAAAGAATAATGGCACAGACAAAATATAAGAAAAAAATGATGGATGCTCAAATATGAAGATAAAATTAACTTTTCATTGATTGAAAGTAAGATATTTACAAGATTTGACAAGAATATGGGATTGTGTTGTCCCTACAAGATTTAACAAAAAACAAAAGAAGAAAGCAGGGAAAACTAAGGCATCATCCTCCTCATTTGGTCCCTCTGACGAATACTATTTTCTTGCTAGAATCTTGGCCGGTGAACCCCAACTCTGAACTGTCTGAATGTTGAACGGGAATGATAGGCTCCATTATGCCGTCCTCATTTTTTCCCATGCCTCGGAATGGCTGGTATTCATGTTTTATCAGCAGATCAAACCCTTTTCTTGCCTTGGAAAATTATGGAAATAAGGGATGATCTTTGAAGGAGGTGTAGTTGATGCGTCCTCCCAATTTGAAGAAACAAGGTCCCTGTCATTGGACCGTGGCTGCAACATTTTCTTCATCCATGACATCTTTCAGTTTTAGCATCTCTAAGCTCTCGCTGAGATTGATTTTATCAGCTTCTCTGATGCTTGGAATGTCTGCTGTAAATGTTGGACGGGGAATCATAGGCTGTGGCAGCCTTTCTTCAGGATCTTTACCCATAATGGTGGTAATCATTCCTCCCTTGGACCATTTTATGCACTGATGGAGGGTTGATGGAACAGCATTGGCATTATGGATCCATGTTCGTCCCAACAGAAGATTGTAAGTTGGCGGCACGTTGACGACATGGAATAAAATTGTGTGCACTGAGTAATTGATGAAAAATTCCAAAAAGATCTTGCCCTTGACAGTCTGCCCGTGATTATCGAAGCCATAGATGGTAATAGGATCAGGCACATATTCTTCTTCTTTCAATCCTAAGGCCTTCACTGTCATTTCTGGACAAATGTTGAGGTTGTTGCCTCCATCAACAAGTACATGTGGGACAGTCATGCCCCTGGTCCTTACCACAATATGCAGTGCATTGTTATGAAATGAATGAGGCTTTGGCAAATCCTCATCGGAAAAGGTGATAGGCGCATTAGTCATTGCCTGATTCACGATCTGTGCCATATCTTCTGGCGTAGTGCCTGGCTTCACCTTATCTTCCTTAACAAATCATCTAGCATTTCTTGATGCTTGGCAGAATCATGAGTCAATTCAAAGATGGGAATGTTGGAGAGCGTTGTGATCGGCTTCTGGAGACTATTGGCTCGCTCTCCGGCTGCCTCAGAGGTTTCTGCTTCCTTTGCGAAGGCTTCCTTTTTTAGGAATCTTTTTGGAAAAACTTGAGTTTTTTCGCTCTCGACTAATGCATTCATTTAGTTTAAAAATGAGAAGATGTTCATTTTTTGAGATGTAGGTTGATCCTGATGTTGGAGACTTATGTCTTCACTGGAGCATGGACATATGTGGCTTTGTGGAAGAAATGGGTGTTCTGAAATGGTTGCGGCGGAATGGTTTGGGAATGAAGCTGATAAAATTTCCATTTTTCCTTCCTATTCATCTTCTACGAGGATACTTTTGTCAATGCAGTTCTGGATCAAATGTTTCAGGACAAAGCAATGTTCTGTATCATGTCCCATTGCCCTGTGGAATTTACAGAACTGCTCTTTGAAGTTGCCCATGATCACGGGTGGATCTGCAACTTTGGGAAGATTCACCATTCCGTGGGACAATAGGTATTCCAAGACCTTTTCTAGAGGCTGGTCCAAAGGAGTAAATTTCCGATCCTTACTCCAATTGATATGTTTGGGTTTTTTCTGAAGATCCCCTTTTTGTTGAGGACCGCTCAAAAGAGGCTTATCAATGTTCTTAAAGAACTTTGCTTTTCTCCCTTTGTTCTAATCAGGATTCGTGTCGCTGCTATTGCCGTTTTTGCTGCTACTGCCCTGATTGTCACCTGTAGCCTCGGCCGAGTAAGTAAAGTGTGTCTTCTTTTTTGGATCCTGGACATTCTTTGCCAGAGTGACGCCTTCATACATTCCATTCTCTACTCCCATTTCGAACCACTCTGCTCGTTCTGTTAGCTCAATGAATGATTTGGATGGGTATAGAAAGATGAGGCTCTTCAAGGCTGAGAGAAGTTATTGAGAATGATTTAGAGTGCATATTCCTCGAAAATGGGATTCCTCATCTTGTTACAAATACTTCTCCATTTGTGAATGAAATCCCTGGCCTTTTCATTGGGTTCCTACTTGAGGTTGCACAGATGATTGAGCGTGGGCAGCGCTTCTGTAATAAACAGAAAGCGTTCAACAAACATATTAACAACTTTATCAAAATCCCTCAATTCAATGGGATTGATGTGCTCGGCATACCACTTGGCGGCTATCCCCTCCAAACTGCGGGGGAAACAGAGGAAAAGGGCACGCTTATCCTCGCTGAACCTGGCGCATTCTGCGAAAAACATTGCCAAATGGGCCTTGGGATTGTCGGTTCCGTCGAACTTAATGAATTTCCGGGGGAGGTTGTCCAGATTGTTATCCCCTTTCAATCCAAGGTAGAAGTTCTTCCTGGTGTATGATCTCTTTCCCTTGTCTCGGATTTGCAGATCCTTGACTATCTTGGTTAATGCTTGGATCGGATCTTCCGCAGGTGCCTCGTACTTGGGTTTCACTGATACAGGCTCCTCAACTGCCCTCTTAGACTGTCGCAGATGCTTCGGGATATACATTATTTTATCTTCTTCTTTAGAGTCTTCTTCTGTTGACTCTGAGTCCTCAGAAGTGCTGTCACGCTGGATCTTCTGCTTATTGATCTTGACAGGCTTTTTCATGGGCTTCTTCTTAATTTTGCTCTTAAAAGCTGCTTTCTTTGGACCAGCTTTAGCCTGCTCCGCCATCATCTTTGACATCATTTTCTGAAAAACCTTATACATGGTCGGATCAACATCACTTTTTTCTCCTGAGTTGTGTCCCCTGGACGATCTGGGAGAATTTATTTCCTCTTTCTCGCTGTTGTTGTGTTGCTCAACAGTCTGCTTACCAGCTCTAGTTTGAACCATCTTATGATGCCAATAGTCTTCCTGCAGAATACAAGAATGGTTAGAGTACGGAAGAAACTTTTTGAAAACCATAATTTTTGAGGAAAAAAAAAGAATGAAGGATTTTGGTAGACAATTTTAAGAGATTATCCCATTACCTAGGATTGGGTCATCACATGACTTGCGATAATTTGTGTTACCATTTTTTTATGATAACGGAGAAGTGTGCCTTGTTACCTAGGCGAGGTCATCAACCATGATAAGAGATATTGAAGAGAAGTAGGAGGAATGTCCCATTTACCCGGGATGGGGTCGTCACTAGAATTGTGACCATTTTATAAAACAAGGTGGAAAAATAAAATTTGGCCCAAAAAGTAAATTTTATTGATAGTAATATTCAAAGACAAAGAGAGGGTGGGCAGACAGTTTGCCACCACTCTTGATATTCAGAAGATACATTTGATTCAGGAAATACAGATAGAGCAATGAAGGAATCCCAAGTATATTTGGTGACATGGTATGCCCCAGATCACTGATCCAACTGCAAATTGAATTCTGGCATTTTGTCTGTCGGGAAGCGAATATTTGCGCGAACCTGCCGCTATGAAAACTGCCTGAGACATCTTTCTAACTGATAATCAACACAGAAGAAGGGGCCAAGCAATCTGTAGCGCTTGCTGTGAGCTTAAGTGTAACGAGGGATCGATTCTTTTTTGTCAAAGAAGTCCCAAACAATCTCCTCCTGATGCAGTTTCTTGATCAATACTCGACACTGAATGACATATTTTGGTTGCTTGCTGCTGAATCTGAAGGAACTGGCCTTTGATGGAACATGTCGCAGGAACCACGATTGCAGGGCATAAGTGCATCATTCTACCAAAATAGTTTCTCCAAGAGCGAAATGAGCAAAGCCTCAGTAAAGAAAGGCTAAAGCTGCCATAGAGACTGAAAGTTGACGGGTCTGCTTGCTTCCCCCCCATCTTCGAAAGAGTTGGGCAAATCTGACATCTATAAAATTCTGACCATTTTGGAAGAAAGCTAATCCCACTGTACATAGGATCATGGCATGCTGAATTCTGTCTTTTGTTGCTCGAGACAAGGTGTTAACCTCTTCGTAAGCTTCGTACTTGCGATAGAGTCCGAACAGGTCAATGAACTTATTCCCATCAATCTTAGTGAGAGGCCAGGATCTGCTTCCTGTTGCTCGGGCCAAAGCTTCTCGAACATCTACCCCTTTGATGTTGATCAAGAACTGTTGCTCGACAAGATCATCCGACTGACCAACTGGTTCAAGCAATCCCATGATATCATTGAATTCGTCCATCAGTAGAGTCATCTCTCCCCAAGGAAACCAAAATGTGCAGGTACGTGGATTCCACCATTCTGTCATAGCTTGAATCAGACTTCCGTTGATAGTTCGCTTGCCCACTGCCGATGCCATCTCCAATTCACATTCATCCAAATGGTCTGGGAACATACGCGAGAAGGTGGCGAACCAAGAATAATACCACCGAGGGAAGAAAGGATGAGACTGGATGACCCGATGATCCGAGGATCCATCCTGTATCTGACAGAAGACATGATCTCTCGGAAAGACAGCATCGAGAGAATTGGACGCCATTTGGAATAATATTGTGGCAAAGAAGAGATGAAGAGAATTAGATAGAATGCAGGACTTACAGATAGACTCTTGAATAATCAAACCTGAAAATTTTTGAAAGATCGAGGAAATTTTAAAGGAATTTGATCTAAAAGAGAAAAAGAAATGTAGGTAGAGGAAAATATACACCTGGGGTTTTTTGAAAAATAAGGGGAAGTTTTGAATGATGCGCCCAGGGTTTTTTAAAACGTTTGATACATATATATAAGAGAAACATCGCATAACCCAAGCTGCACAAACAAGGATGCACACACAGCACTCCCTAAAGGCTGACTCTAAATGCAATACTTTGAAATAGCTTGTAGGACCTTAATCCTAACTCTAAGGTTTTAGATCATCTGATTCCAATCAAGATATGTCGATATACCCAAGCCGAAACTCGGAGTACGTGGCATAGAAATATTTCTCTGATTCTAAGGTAATGGCTTCCCAACATCCTTGAGCACCTACCAATATACCTTGGACTATGGCCCTTAGGTACGTGGTAGGGGGGCGCGAACCCAAATAAGTGGTCTAGTTGTGAGGCTCTCTCCCAAACTATGGTTCAGTGAGACAGCCTAGCAACGTGAAGACCGGGACAATATAGGTAGGGATGTTTTCGAAAACATGTTCAGCATGCAGATAAAACCAGAAATCTCTAATGCAAGTCTTAAAAGAGATAGATTAAAATAAAGAGAAGCATATACTTGCATACATTGTTTGCATTCAATCCCTAGAATTAAGGAGAGTTGTATTTCAGACCTAAGTCTAATATGAACATGGAATAATCTTCACAATATGGTCCTACCAAACCATACTTAAATCTTATATGCAATGATGTCAGCTAGGACAAAGTCTGGGCTCCTAAGGTTTACATGGAAATGAAGCTGACATTTATAAAATAAAGACTTAGATAATATCAAAGCAAAAGAGAAAGGCATAAATTTGACCGGACGAAGACGGAAGTCTCATCACGGTCTCCAAAACTGTGATCATCGCAAAAAATTTTCTCTCGTATCTTTCTCTCACTTCCTTCTCTTTTCCTTTTTAACCCCTATTTCCTCCTTTTCAAGGGAGAAAATAAAAGACAGAAAAGAAGAGAGAAGAGAAAAGAAAAGAAAGAAGAGAGAGAGGAAATCTTCTGCGAAGGTCTCACTTGACCTTAGTTTTGAAAATATTTAGAAAATTACTCGCCTCCGTTTTGAAATATTTGCGGAAAAACTGGGAGACAGGATTCGCTCGTCGGTAGGAGGTTCGACCATTCCTGGCGCCATTACCAGGGGTAATCGAACCAATGGTCGAATTCATGTCTTTTTGCTTTGCTAAAAGATTATCTAAGAATTTATTCTAAGTCTAAATGCACAAAGAGTCATGCTTGTGCAAATGCAAGGATGTATGCTCTTTTCAAAAAAAATGATTTTGGAAATCTCCAAGTGTTTCTGATGAATTTGATAATAGAGTGAAGAAATGGCTTCCGAATGGTTGAATCTTAACTTAGAACTTGAGATAGATCAGAAAATATATTTTAAAGTTCTAAGTCTTCAAAAAAATAATCAGAGTTTGGGAGAAATAAATCTGGACTTTGAAAGGAATGATTTTGAAGTTGAGATAAAAGGAGAAGAAAGGAAGTTTCAAAGTCATAAATGGACTTTGAATTAGAATTTTGAACTTGGATGAATGCTTAAAAATGGAATTGAATTCTAGCTTTGAAGTTTGAAATCAGAATGAGACTTGAGAAATCCAAATAGATTTGAGAAACGGAATGGGTTTTTGGATTTTTTAGGAATCAAGATAAACTTGGATTTTAAAATCTAGAATGAAATGGAATTGGATTTGAAAGTTGAAATTGAAAATAGAATTTGATTTGAAATCTGGAATTTGAGATGGAATTTTGAATCCAAAGTCTGGATCCTAAATAGAATTGAGATCCAAGATGAAATCGAATTCTGGATTTAGAATCCTAAATGGGCTTTGGATCTGAAATCTGAGATCCAATGATGAAATGGGATTTTGGATCCTAAAATGGATTTTGGATCTTAAGTCTGAAATCCAAAATGAAGTTGAATTCTGGATCTAGGATCCTAAATGGGAATTGGATCTGAAGTTCGAGATCCAAGATGGAGTTTAGATTCTGGATCCTATAATAGGTTTTGGATCTGAAATGTGGAATTGGATCTGAAGTCTGAGATCCAAGATGGAATTGGACTCTGGATCCTAAAATGGATTTTGGATCTAAAATCTGAGATCCAAGATAGAATTGGATTCTGGATCCTAAAATGGATTTTTGGATCTGAAGTCTGAGATCCAAGATGGAGTTGGATTCTGGACCCTAAAATGGAATTTGGATCCGAAATCTGGAATCCAAGATGGAATTTGCATTTGGAAATCTGAATCCAAGTTGGGATTGGGTTCTAACTTTGGATTTGGATTTTGAAAGTCCAAATGGGACTTTTGAAGATAGGTCTGGGTTTTGAAAACCCGGGTTGAATTTAAAACTTAGAAAGAGTTAAATTTTGAGATTCAGAATCAATCTCAAACCATGATTTAGAATAAGAAAAATAAACTTGATTTTGAATTAGAAGATGAATCAGAAATCTCAAAGTTTAAATTGAACTTTGAAATTGGACTTGAATTTTGAAATGGAATTTTGAATAAAACATTGAATTTGAAATTTCAAAGTCAAATTGGACTTTGACATCGAATTTTGAGTCTTGCAAATGAGATATAATTTGAATTTGAATCTATAAATTTTGATCTAAAAAATGAAGGAAATACTCAAAATCACTTGGAGTTTTAAAGGGGAATTTTGAAAATATGATGCAATTCTATCCTAGATGATGAATGAATCTAAAGAATTTTGAAGTTAGATTTGAAAAGCATATTTCATTCTTTACATGAATTAGAAATAAGATTAAAGATATAATACATCCCTGACTATGGTCATTGAATGTATTATATTATAATCACATTTAAATTCAAGTGAAGAATAAAATATATTTTGGTGCTTTTATAGAGTCTAAAATGAAATCAACTCTCAATATATCCTGACTATGGCCATTCATATATGTATTGAATTAATTTTAAACTAAACTTTGATAAAAGAGGAAAATATTTAAAGAAAATATGATGAATTTTGAAAAGAATCTAATGTGGATCCAGTGTTATTTTATAAAAGATAAAAATCCTAAGTTTTGTTTACATTCTGACTATGGCCATTGATGTAAATCGTCAACTTAGGATTAATTACCTTTTGCAAAATGGTGCACGTGCCATTCGTGTTTCACCATTCTGAGATTGTGGAAAATAAAGGCAAAAAGCATGAAAACAAGCAATTCATGACATTTACTATGCTCATTCATTCTATCTAAAAGCTGGAAATGTAAATTCTCATTAAGACCTAGCTTATTACAACACTTAAAATTGAAAATACAAATCCCAAGTAATGACTTTTTCCACATATTTCCTGCAGAACACCTAGTTAGTATGGAAACAGAGGAGAATTGCATGTGTCATATTGATTTCAAAGATGCAGATGGTGAGATGCTCACATGCCAAGGCATTTATGGTAAAAAGGTAGAAAATGATATATATACCTATATACATACCTATATATATATATATATATATATATATATATATATATATATGTATGTATATATGTATATATACATATATGACATATACAATACCTTGTTAAATGAGAATTGGGGTGGAAAATGAGTGGAGGTGTTGTTGTAGATAGTGGTGATAGTATGCAATGGACAATTTGAGCGACTGGTATACTAAATGCAAAATGTTGTGCAGCTAATGCTGGCAAAGGTGTGGAGCTGGATGCTGCAGGGGAAATAGCAGGTAATATCTAACAGGGAAGGTGATGATGCTAAAACAGAAGAAAACAGAAGTTGTGTCATAGATGACATGTTATAGTCATAGGGGGGTGATGAAGCCGTAGCATTTGGTGACATTGGGTTGTGGTGAGTGAACATACATGTGACTGGTGCGGAGGGGCTTATTAACAGGTGTTGTATAGCAGTGAGGTTTGTGTTGTAGGTGCTATGAGGGTGCAAGTAATGCACAAATGAGCTGAAGAATGGTAGGAGGATTAATATTGGATTGCAGAGGCTGGAACTAATTGAGGGTGACAATGGTAGGTGAATGTTGTAGTGGATGGTAGTAAGGGCTGCTATGGTAGAAGCAACATGTGTACAGGAAGGATGGACTTAGCACATGTGGTGTGAAATACTAAGTGTAGGATATGCTACAGAATATGGTTGTGATGAAATGAGAAAGAAAGAAAAAAAATACAACAGAAATAGTGTTTACATGTAGGTGCAGAGAAAAATCGAAATTGGAATGTGGCCTACTCACCTGGGCAGGCTCTGGAACATATGACTTTTTATTTTGATTAACAGTTGTACAGTCTTCATATTGACTATTGTTATGAGGAACACTCTCCATGCCATTTAAGGCTTTTAACATGATCTTTTGGAAAAAGGAAACGTCCTTTTCCTGTTTATCAGCATCCACAAAAAATACCACCAAAATGTTATATCTGGGTTACATCCCCTAGGACATATCAATTCATCTGTGTAAGAATCTTCAATGCAAGATACCTACCCGTGTGAGACCTCACAGGGATTAGGTAAGACAGTAACATATGAAAACTAATTTTTTCATAATGTAAAATCTGATAGAGATGGGAAAAGAATTGTACATTCTATACCATTCTGTATTGCATCATATAGATCCATGAATTCTAACATAATAAAAAAATGTACGCCAATCAGAAACATACGGGAGCTGACTTCTGTTTTAAAAGCATGCACTACTTGAATTCACCCATCAAGCTTTGAGAGTAGGTGTTTCAAGCAGTTTCCAACGGGCCCCTTTTTAACAATGTATATGCATCTTGCGCACTGCATACAGCAATTTTCCGTCATGTCTGATAAGTAACCAACAACATCTATTCAAAGGAGCGATGTCCACTAATCCAACATGGACCCAGAGGTAAATAGCAAATTATTGAAATTGTTCCCTAAAACTTTCTTTTTACCCTTATTGGTACCTGATGCAACATAAATCAGAATCTATGCTAATGTATGAATGGGCACCTGTTTGATGAGAAGATGCCACAGTCCAATATGTCCCTTAAAACAGCTGGATGACGATGAAATGTAAAGAAGTCAGCGAATTAAGATAATGCTATGCTTAGTAAATGTCATGTAATATGATCTATAGCCACGCTCCAACACACGACAGATTATGCCGGGATGATGATCCAACCAAAGCAAGCATGATGTGATGAATATGCCATGCAGTGCATACATAACAGGTAAAAGTATACCCCTTTGAAGGGTTGATGGAAATGCAACAAATTAGAACGCAGACAACACGAATTAAATGATGTGATGAAGCTAAAGGATCAAAATAGGGAGCATATGGTTAAATGCGATTATTAAAACAGAGAGTATGAAATATTGGAGGACATATCTACAGGTACTCATGTACATGGAATATGCTAAATGCCTATATTAATGTGGCCTTCTAACATGCTTCCTATTTAGAATGGCAATGACTTATACATAAAAAAAAATCTATCGAATATTCAAATATCTTCAAAACATCCGAGTCCAAATATTTCATCAGCCAGTAAGAAGTAAAAAAACCCTGGAAAATCTGCATCTCTGCAACGTCTTTTGCTTATTGAGAACCAGATGGAATTCGTAAAGATTATTCCTCAGACTTTCGATCCAGCAAGGTGGATATTATTGTTTCTACAGGGGAGACTTTAAGGGACTGAAGGCTTTCAAGCAGATAGATATAGCAGAACAAAGGGAAAAGTGCTGGATATATGCTGTGAAATGGAAACGAGAGGTGGTTTTACCACGACCTCTAACATCGATCTACATAGATGATCAATGCTGATGGCGAATTGTAGCGAAACGCCCATAAGACACAGGGAATGTGATTCCCCATCTAAATATCTGTGATGCAAGGATTAATCTAAGAAAAGAAGAGGGTTAATCTAAGAACAAGAGGGTGTGAGTTTATACTATGAGAGAGCATAACTCAGGCCCATGACGAAACTGCAATAGATTGTCAAAAATAAAAATCCAAACCTCGTGAAGACATGGATAAAAAAAGAAGAAGAAGAGTATATATTACAAAAATCAATCAATGCGATGATCTAAAAGAATGAGGATATGAAATCAAATAGCAAAAGGAAATCAAAAACAAAATCTACTGTAACGGAAGAAAAAAAATGAACAAGATACAAAATACACAGAAAAGAAAAGAAGGAAAAAAAAGAAAAAAGGGGGGGGGGGATTCTGTTGGAATGAAACATTCTGTTGTTTTCGCACAGGGGTGGGTTGAGGTTGTACAGGCAACCCAACGCCACCGGTGGTGCTTTAATGGGGCTCGAAATAAGAAAACGAAAAAAGGAAGAAACAGGACTTATCGTGGTTCCAATGGAGTGAGGAGGATCGGTCCTTTTGGCTTGCTTATATTACAGGAAGGATTCTGAGAGAGGGTAGAGTCTTCTATTGCTGGTTTGTTGATCTTCAATTTAGGAGAGAATCTCGATGCCTTATGCACAGTTTATAATAGGAAGCTCTTTTTGTAATAGGCTTCGATCTTCTGGTTGCTTGAAGAAAGTAAACACCAGATGGTATGGATTATTCACCTGATCGAATGTTGATGCTTCTTCCGATGGAATGAATCGAGGTATGCCGAAGGAGGGTTTTTTTGTGTGAGCCTGGATGGAAAATGGATGCTTAACAGTGATCCTTTTGAAGGGGCTTGGAGGCTTCCTTTTAGAGGGGAGCTTGAATCCTTGAGAAGGGAAAGTGGTTGAAGATGGAAGGTGGAGAGGGGAGAAGGCCGTTGAGGATCGAAGGTGGAGAGAGCCCTCCTGCGATGGAGGCTTCCAGAGGAAAAATACGCGGGAACGAGACGGTTGCATATTTCCTATATTTCAAAAAGAAGGCCCCCTTTAAAACAGTTTTCCCTAAAGTGGTTTTTAAGAGGGGCTTTTTAGTAAAACCGACTTTAACCACTCATTTTTCGCATAGTTTGTTTTTCGATTTTTTTGGTTTTTGTGTTGTTTTTCCATATTTTTGTATTTTTAGAGTAAAATTCTAAGATTTACGAGAAAATAAAGATTTAAGACTATTTTTTTGTATTTTTGCAAAATATTTACAAAGGAGGGTTTTCTTGAGAATTCAAAGTTATTTCTCTAAAAAAATCTTCAAAAAGCGAGTTTATATCCAAATTTTGAGGAAATATTTGAGGTTTAAAAACTTCAAATCAAGAAATACAGAGTTGTGGATCCAACAGGATATCAGATGGGTTGTCTGAGCCTTTCAAAATTTGCTTTTGGTATTTTAAAATTTTAATTTTAAAAATTTGGATAATGAGGCTCAGATTACTGGATCCGAATCTGAAATCGAATTGGATATATCAATATGGGATTTATTCCAGAAAATCTGAAGAATAACTGAAATTTAGTTCTGAAATTGCTTTGATTTTCTCATAAAATGGGGCCAGGGGCAAAAAGGACATTTATACAAAACTTTAAAAATTTTAGGGTGTTTAGAGGCTCACTAGGGGAGGTTTAGGAGAGAGAGAGACGTCAAGAGAGAGAGAGAGGGGTCAAAATTATGAGAAGAGAGTGAGTGGGGAGGGCTATTTATAGCCCAAGCCCACCTCATTTATGGATTTTTTTGGAAAACTCAGAAAAATCTCATTCCCTTTATGCCCTTAGCTTTATTTTAATTTCAAGAGGTTCCTTTTGAGGTGGGGCCCACAAGATATTTTCATAGGATATTTTGTGGGTCCCACAAGATATTTTCTGAAGAATATTTTTGTGGGTCCCACAACATTTTTGTGGGTCCCGCAAAAATTTTGGGTTTTCGGCGATTTTTTTTTTGAAAAATTCTGAGTATGTCATTCTCTTCGTATTGACGTAACTAAGAAAGTTGGCTTGTGGAAATCTCTTGATTTCGTTTCTGTAGGAAGTTATGACTTCCAGAGTGTTCAAGCATATATTCGCGAAGATACGAATATCTTAAGTATATCTGGTTCGTATAAATCGATTTGATTCGTATTTCAGATTCAGATGCTATTTTTACTTAGAAATGCCTTGTGAATTTCTTCAGAAATATACAAAAAAATTACGGGTCTTACA
Source organism: Nuphar pumila (assembly GCF_984573655.1). Classification (NCBI taxonomy): domain Eukaryota; kingdom Viridiplantae; phylum Streptophyta; class Magnoliopsida; order Nymphaeales; family Nymphaeaceae; genus Nuphar; species Nuphar pumila. The sequence goes on along the minus strand of NC_143257.1, from coordinate 22,434,241 downwards.
TCATTACCCCCTTAAAGGAATTTCGTCCGCAAAATTCAGTTAAGAGTGTTAAGTGCGTAACTCAGGATATTTCTCTCACATGTTAGATTCATAATGTTATTCACTTAGTTCAACATTGTATTCATTCCAATCATAACCTCATATCATGATTTATGATCGATGAAGCATGCTTCTCATATCTGAGTTTAAATTACACTATAATAACGGCAGTTTTGTTGAATCAATATTCTTTCAACCGGCTATCAACATAGCCATCTTGTGTAACTATTTTATACACATAGATCATTCTTACTAGGATTTAACTATTTTGGAACAAGTTCCCTGTCAGACTACTTGGTATTAGAAACGTACCTCCTCACAGGTTCGCCCTCATCAGACTTACCTATTATTGGATCAGTACACCCTCACAGAATCATACTAGTCAAGCTACTGGTTTTGGAACATATACACTCGCACGAAGCTATATACCCTCACAGGCTCACCCTGGCTAGAGTATCTGATCTTGAATATGTAAAACCTCACAGGACTCACTTCTTGAGAACAATTCCTCGATGGTTTATTTTATTAAGTGACTTTTAGCGTTCTAATTACGTAAACTTAATTTCTTAATAATGAGGTCTATAGCCATCAATTTTTTGGTATAAGCACTTAAAATTCAATTTAACAAATCCAATATTACTTTAGAGAGCAAGGATACATATTGATCCAAATGACCATACTCAAGGTCATAATCCTCTTGTCTCGAGCATTCATTAGATCTTGTCTTCTGATTGCTTTTTACCCAACACAACTCTATCTATCAAGGCATTCAGACTCCTTGATATGGTCATTATCCATGAGTTGTTCGGCTGTCACTGCATAGACATGACCTGCCATAGGCTTCTGCTCTACCCTGGGTAGTGGCAGTCGTCGTTGTTGTGTTTGTTGAGAGGGTCCTCCAGATCTCATATTTCTCCATTGAAGATTTGAAGCCTTCTTGTGACATTCACTTATACGATGCCCTAGTTTACCGCAATATAGACAACCTCCAGTATCGCGAGGACAAACCCCTCCGGGGTGATCTGAGCTACACCTTGGGCATAAAAAATTAGGTTGTTGGTAGGGCTGATTGACTTCTACCATCTGTAATGGCCGCTCGGCCGGTGGAGTAAAGTTCTTCTCTTGAAAATCCCTCTTATAAAAAGGTGGTTGTGATTCCTGACCACCTGGGAACGTCCTCTTATTGTTCTCATTACTTGTTACTGGTCCCTTTACTATGACCCCTTTGCATCGCTCCCAGTCCGCACTAATCTTTGAAGATGTTGTCACAACAACTTGAAAAGTCTGGGGCATGCTGGTTATTTCTCGAGATCGTAACCCTCTCTGTAATCCATTTATATATTTATCAACTCTTTCCTAGTTAGTGTTGAATAACCTGAAGCAGTATCGCTCAAGGTTCTGAAACTTAGTAGTATAATCGATGAGACTCATATCACTCTGCTCTAGTTCCAGGAACTCCATCTTTTTCTTATTTCTGGAGTGCAACAGGAAGTAGTTATCGAAGAAAGTTCTTCAAAAATCATCCCAAGGGATGACTTTAAGCTGAGAGAACTGGATGATCTTAGTGGTGTCCCACCACTTTCGTGCAATATCCTTCAGCCTATATGCGCCAAAGTTAGTCTTTTTCTCTTTCGGTACTCCCGGTACCAGGAAAGCGCACTCTGTCTCCTCAACCCAGCTTTCTGCAAGCTCTGCATCAGCTCTGTCAATGAAAACTGGTGAGTCGAGTTTGAGGAATTTTTCATAGGTTATTCCTTCAAGGTTCTCGTTGCGAGGCGGGGCTGGTGCTTGCCTTGATTCACGAATGGCAGACACAAGCATGTTGAGTGTCTTTAGCAGGAAGCCCTGTGTATGAGACTCCTCGCTCGGCATGGTTCTCCTCATCCTAGGAGCCATCTATTTATGCAAATACACCCAAATCATAAAAAGTATAAAATTTATACTTACAGTGCGATACCGCAAACAAGACGGATCTTGAACCAGGTTTCTCAGACACATGCTTTGATATCAATTCTGTAACACCCGAATTTTCAAAATAAAGCTAAGTTGAAATTTTCATGAATTTTTTTTCTTTGCAGGGGAACTTAGAAAAGCTTTTAGCAGCAGAATTAGATGATAATGAGTCATCAGTTTTAGAAAACCCCAAGCACATTACAGGTATGTGGCCAAGCAACTCATTGACCACCAAAGTGTTCCATTTTATTGAAACCCACATGTTTATTACAACATCGCTACTTGGAAAAGCAGTACAAGTTCAATAAAAGAAGCAGTAAAACTATGTCTAGAGAAACCCTGGAACTCGATGCCGCCTTGATCCGCATATCGCAACGCAGATCCAACACCTATAATCCCCATAAAATGGGGTCAGAACCACTGATGGTCTGGTAAGAAAGCAATCACACATCCATTCAACTCAAGTACATAAGATGATCACTCAGGGTCGCAATTCGCAATGAGGACGCTCAAGCCTCTAAGACTTAGCATATATCGCAAGAGCCTCCTCAGAGCTATGAGTTGAACATTCGCTCAAGTCTTCATGACTTAGCGCAAGCCTCTTCAGGGCTGTGATTTTAATAACCGCTTAAGTCTCCACGACTTAGCTTTGACCTCTTCCGGATCTCAAAGAGATGTCTAGCTCAAGTCTTCATACTTGGCACATCTGTATCCCACGCATCTAAGGACAGCTCCTCGAGCTTCGCTTAGTCATGCGGATACAACACGGGGCTTTGACCAGTCAGTCTAGTCGTATACCGATCATGACATCTTCACAAAGGTTATGCAGGATTGACTCAATAACGTTCATCCACTCATACATTCAAGCATCGTTGAACCTAAGCTAATGCTTTGTTTCGATAATTAACCCCTTTTCCTGAGCTTAAGGGAGGTATATTTGAGTACCAACACGACGATCTTGGGGTTGATTATTCTATATATTTTTAGATACCCCAGAGGCTTGTTGACCCCATCCCCCTAGTAGGATGGTATATCATACCAGAAGAAGTCCCTACTAGATATTCGAATGCATTCTGCTACTGCAGTAGTCGGGTTCAATCCTTAGGATAACCACGAACTCCATACCTCTGAGTGGCGGAGGCCATCGCGAACTCTATCAGGTTCGAAAGTAATATAAGTCACTCAAGGTTGCACCATCACCGCCTTCCTCGGTGAGAATATCTGAAGGGGTCTGCCGGTCTAACAAGCTAATTAATGCATGTCTATAGGGCAGCCGTTGAGGAGTATGTACCTGACCTCGTTCAGTATGCCCCTAACACGGTCACCAACCACGGGGTCTTTTCATTTTATTCATGCTTGACTCTGCTCTCGGCACTATGGCCATCATGAGCATCTCACCTCTTTTAGGTGGACAACGTACTCTGGCTCTGCGACCCTTACGAGTCTAGTTGTATAACTGTTCTCAATGAGCATGCATATGACTCGATCTAAATAGATCGGCTGCTCGGCGTATTTTTATGCAACGAGTCCAAACCTAGTTAAGGCACAACCTCTACTCTGGCTCAGTGGCCCTTACAATCAAGGTGCTCTTACAGGTATTTGGGAGACGAGCCATTCTGGCATCGTTCCAATGACGAACATCATTATGTCATTCAACCGGTTCTGACAGCTCTTCTACCAACCATTTCGCCAGCACCTCCCCTGCTCCAAGGGTAGGAGTGCGACAATCCTTTCTACATCGTAGAAAGTGTTTCATGCACTGGGTAGCACTCTGCTATATGATGGAGTATCCTGCTCCGTTCTTTCTGAGCTATTTCTAGCTTTTTCAGAAATTTCAGCAGCACTTCCTCTCTTTGATGGAGAAAGCGTGCTTTTCTTTTATCCATTTCAGCGGCATCTCCCCTCTTTGGTAGGAAATCGCTATGCTTAACTCAGAAAATGGATGTGCATCGTTGTGCGTATCGGACATCTATCGAGGTTGTTTGGAACCCTGGGCCATAGCCAGGTCATACGTAAATGACTTAGTATTTACAAAAAGAGCATTTTGCCAAAAAGCGAAGCCTTTCCAATAGGGGTTTCATTCGTCAATCAGGATCTTGAACAAGGAGCAGTAAGGGAATCGCATTAGCGATTTGGAGTTGATCTCCATTTGAACACTCATTTACACGCCATATATGTAATACAAGCATAAGCTTATACTTTATACCACGGCGGCGTAAAGGAAATGCATATACATATTGTTTAGGGTGTGTAACTGAACAAAATATTCTACATATATATTTGCAGAAAGTAGGAGCCTTGGCGTCTTTCAACACGACAGTGTATGTAAATGCATAATTGAAAATTGCAGAAAGCAGAGAGCCTTGACATCATACGACACAACAGTGTAATGTAAATGCATAATCGAAAGTTCATAAATGGAAATTACAGAAAGTCGGGAGCCTTAGCATCATACGACGCGACGGCAAAGGTAAATTACAAAGCCTATGCAATATAAGACGCGTCGATAGTATCCAGTCAATATACACCTAAATTTGTATCCAACGAGAGTTACGAGGCGAGCGAGTGAACACCGAAGTGTCCTAAAGGGCTCAACCAAGAACTAGGGTAAGATACCATTTTTTAAAAATGCATATACTGCGTATTCAACATATATATCTGATGATAGTTACGAGGCAAACAATTGAACATCGAAGTGTCCCAAAGGGCTCAACCAAGAACTTGGATCAGATACTACTTCAAAAAGTATATGCTATATATAAACAAGCAAATACTTAAAAGAGATGGATCAATGAAGCAAACTTACTTCAAATTGTGGAAGAAACGACTTTGAAACGCGCTGACTACTTCAAACGGGGTTCGAGCCTTTCTTTGAGATGTCAGACTAGGTCAGATGAGGTCGACCTAGTTGAGAAAGAGAAAGTGTAGGTCAAGCTACTCAACCTAAGTGGTTTGAACCAAACTGGATTCGATCCAAGTCAAATGGGTTCAGCAGGTTCAGACTTAGCCCAAGCTGGCTAGGTCTAGGTTCAGAAAATCAAACCAGGGTTTAGGACCAAAAAGAACTTTGACTTCAAACTCAACTAGGTTCAGGTCAAGTCAACTAGGTTTGGACCAGGTCAAGTGGGTTCAGACCAGGTCAGGTGAGCTAAGACCAGGTCAAGCAGGCTCAGACCAGGTCAGGTGGGCTCAGACCCACTTGGGCTCACTAGAGGAGGTTTAAGAGAGAGAGAGAAGGCAAGAGAGAGAGCGGGGGTCGAAATTATGAGAAGAGAGAGAGTGGGGAGGGCTATTTATAGCCCAAGCCCACCTCCTTTATGGATTTTTCTGGAAAAACCCAAAAAAAATCCCATTCCCTTTATGCCCTTAGCTTTATTTTAATTCCAAGAGGTTCCTTTTGAGGTGGGGCCCACAAGATATTTTCATAGGATATTTTGTGGGTCCCACAAGATATTTTTTGAGGAATATTTTTGTGGGTCCCACAAAGAATTCGGGTTTTCGGCAATTTTTTTCTGAAAAATTCTGAGTACGCCATTCTCTTCGTATTGACGTAACTAAGAAAGTTGGCTCATGGAAATCTCTTGATTTCGTTTACGTAGGAAGTTATGACTTCCAGAGTGTTCAAGCATTTATTCGCGAAGATACGAATATCTTAGGTATATCTGGCTCGTATAAATCGATTTGATTCGTATTTCAGATTCATATGTTATTTTTACTTAGAAATGCCTCGTGAATTTCTTCAGAAAGATACAAAAAATTATGGGTCTTACAACTTACTTGACACAGGCACATGTATCTGTTGTTTTACTTGTTTCATGTTATACACATGTTGTTCCTTTGAGAAATAGATATATATGATGTTGTTGTTTCTTCACTACCTCGCAAGAGTGCTGACCCCATTTCATGGGGATGCAGGTGATGAATCGGTACAATGGCGATGTGATGACACACGGTGAAGGCTTGGGGACCCACACTTAGCTGCAGATCTTGGCTCTTTGTTGGTTTTGGGGTTTTTAGGGGATGTTTTCCTTATTTTTTAGAGATTGTGAGGATTGATGTTCTCTTGTCTCATTTTGTATTTAAACACTTTGGGTTGTATATTTTAGACTTGTTGCATATGTATCACTTACCTGTAGCCCGCTCAGACTTGCGGCCTTGTTACTATGGTTTACCCATTTTCCTTTATTTCTGTTGTATATCGTAAAACCATTTAAAAAAAAAACCTCAAAAATCAAAGGATTTTTCAAGGTCAGGGTTTGGGGCGCCACATATATGCATGATTCAATCACTATAAAAAATTTATTACACCCTTAGAACACATATACGCATGATTGAATCACTATGATTTTTTTTTTACAACCTTAGAACACATATATGCATGCTTGAATCACTATGACATTTTTTTGACAACCTTAGAACACATATCTACATGATTGAATCACTATGATGTTTTTTGTCAGCCTTAAAGCAAATATATAAATGATTGAATCAGTATGAAATTTTTTTGACAGCCTTAGAACACATATATGCATGATTGAATCACTATAAATTTTTTTGACAACCTTAGAACACATATATGCATGATTGAATCACTATGAAAATTTTTTTACTGACTTATAACATATATATTCATGATTCAATCACTATGAAAGTTTTTGACAACCGTAGAACACATATAAGCATGATTTCATTAGTATGAAATTTTTTTGACAACCTCTAAATTTTGTTAATGTCCTTCACTTTATTGGCAGTCTATGTGTCATTCAGCTATGTTACTTTGATTGCCTTAGATTAGGTGCATTGCATATAATTTATTTCATTATATTTTGTTTATCAATACTAACATTTTGGTTCTCTTGTAGGATGCTGGAGATGATCAGCGCAGAGGAGCTGATGGAGGCATGGATGGAGGGGCAGATTGAGACAATGAAGAGGATGATGCTCCAAATCTTGGCGAGGATTAGTTTCATGTGTTGAATTTGTTTCACGTACTTGTTGTTTTAAACGAAACTCTTTGTATATGTTCACCTGTAACTAATTAGAACTTGGCAAGGATTATACTGGGTTGTTAAATTTGTTTCACTTATAACTTGTGTTAAATTTGTTTCACCTACTTTTTATGTGTTTTTTATGTGTACTGTATTTTTTATACACAAGTTATATAAATTGTATAACGAGAAATTTTTTGTCAATATTTATATTTCAAACAAAATTGTTTTATTATTATTTTATTTTTTTGAGATGAATTAGCAACAAATATTATCCATCGCTTATATTCAGTAATAATTTTTTTGAAGAAATTCAGTCGCAAAATGGTGACGGTATTAGGCGATGAATAATATTTGTCACCAATTTAGCGACGGATTAGGGACAGATATTTATTTATCTCAAAAACTAAATCAGTCGATGTTTTGAGATAGAATGTAATCCATCGCTAAATTGACGACGGATAGCGACAGATATGTATCTATCGCAAAACCAAATCAGTGCTTATTTAGGAATGGATTAGAGATGGTTCATGACATTCGCTAATCTATCGTGAATTAGCGATGAAAGTAGCAACAGATCTGTTCTGTCGCTAATTAGTGACCAAGAAATTGCGACAGACACTATCCATCGCTAAGCCATCGACAATCCATTGCTAAACAGTTCATTGACAGATTTGAGAGGGATTAGCGTTGTATAGCATCTGTCGCTAATTCGCAAAATTCTTATAGTGGCAGGGTATTACAGGCATTTTATTTAAAAAATTTCTTGAATTGCCATGCCTATGACCAAGTTGTTACAAAAGGGGACTAAGTTTGTATAGGACACCAAGTACGAAGAGAGCTTCAGGACTCTGAAGGAGAAGCTCACGACAGCCCAAGTGTTGACCTTGCCATCAGGGTAAGGAGGGTTCATAGTCTACATGGATGCCTCGGGTATAGGTTTGGGAGGTGTTCTTATGCAGCATGGGAAAGTAATAACATATGCTTTCCATCAATTGAAGGTGAATGAGAGGAATTATCCTACTCACGACCTTGAGTTAGTCATGGTTGTGTTCGCATTGAAGATTTGGAAACACTATTTGTATAGTGAGCTGTTTGAGGTATTCATCGATCACAAGAGCCTTAAGTATCTTTTTGCCAAGAAGGAGTTGAATATGTAGTAGCACGGATGGTTGGAGTTCATAAAAGTTTATGAGTTCACAATTGCCTACTAGCCAGAGAAGGAAAATTCAGTAGCAAATGCCCTTAGTCAGAAGGCGAGTAGTGTCTTGTCTGGTTTGTAGAGTCTGACTGAAGACCTTATTGAGTGAAATCCTTTTGAAGCAAATTAGGGAAGAATTTTCTTATACAGCATCGTAGTAAGCACTAAGCTAAAGGAATGAGTTATCGAGAAGCGGAAATATGATCCACAGTTCTCACAGATATTGGACATGTGCAAGCAGGATCAGGCAGCCCTACACCTGGAGGAGGACGAAAGCATTTGGTTTAGACACAGATTATGGGTACCAAATGACCCATATATTAAAGGTGACTTGTTAGATAAGGCTCATCAGAGCAAGTACGCCATCCGCCTTGGTGGTACTAAGATGTTCAAAGATATACAAAGGAATTATTGGTGGACTGGTAGGAAGAGGGAAGTGGCTGAGTTTGTGTCTAGATGCTTGACCTGTCAACAAATCAAGATAGAGCACCAGATGCCTAGCAGTTTGATGCAACACATAGAGATCCCTTAGTGAAAATAGGAAGGAATCACAATGGATTTTGTGGTTGGTTTACCAAGGACCCACAGGGGTAAGGATGTGATTTGGGTGAAAGTAGATCGACTCACTAAGTCAGCCCATTTTCTTTCGATCAGGATCAGTCAGTCTTTGGAGAGTCTAGTAGACTTATACGTCCAGGAGATAATGTCATTGCATGGTGTTCCACTATCGATTATATTAAATAGGGATATGAGGTTCACATCCAAGCTCTGGGGACAATTGTAGAAGACCTTGGGTATGAAATTGAAGTTTAGTACTGCCTTTCATCCTCAAACATACGAACAATCAGAGCGGACGATCCAAACTTTGGAAGACATGTTGAGAGTGTGTGTTATAGACTGGACAGGCAAGTGGGATAGACATGTTGTTTTGGCAGAGTTTGCCTATAACAATATTTACCATGCTAGCATAGGGATGGTGCCCTACAAGGCACTGTACAGATGGCCGTGCAGATCACCAGTTGTTATCATCACAAAAAATTTCCCTCCCTCTACGAGAGAGAGAATCGATTCTGTGAGTCAAACTCGACCAAAGTTTTAAAAATTGGTTTTAAAAATTACTCGCCTTTGTTTTGAAAATTTGTGGGAAAATTTCATGGAATGGGATCCACCTGTCGGCACGAGGTTCAATCGTTCCTGACGCCTTTACCAGGGGTAATTGAACCAAGGATCAAAATTTGTGCTTTAACTAAGTTCAAATATCTGAATCATGCTCCATTTTCCTAAAATGCATAGAGAATCAGGCTTGTGCTATGACATTTCGAAAAGATGCACATTTGAGAAATATGATGTTTGCTTGGAAAATACTTGAAAAAGGAATTCCTTGGAATAACATGAATTTCATTGAAAAATGATCTTTGAAATGGAAAATGGATTCTCAGGAAAAATGAAACTTTGAGAAAATCATTTTTTGAGATTTGAACTGCTTTTTCTGAGAAAATTGATTTCTAAAGAGGATTTGAGAATCCTGGGAAAACCAGTTTCAGAGGTATTTCAAAGATTTTGTGAAAATCGATTTGTGAACTTTGAAAATGAAATTGAGAATGTTAAAACATTGGGAAAATCATGATTTGAACTTGGAAAATGCTTGAAATATCATTTGAAAAGCCAAAGTTTTTTAGAAAATCAAATTTTGAGAAAGGCTTAGAAATTTTTTAGAAATTCAATTTCTCTGAAATAGAATTGGAAGCATAAATTGTTTGAAATGATTGAAATGAACGGATATGGATTTGAAAGATATTTCTTCGAGGAATTTGAGAAAATCTTTTTGAGTTTTTGAGAAATGCAGTGCATTTTTTATGTTAGCTTAAGAGTGTAGGTTGAATGTGGCTAATACGAAGATCACAAATCTGGGTTTCATTCATATTCTGACTATGACCATAAATACGAATTCTATCGAGTTTGTCAACTCCCTAAGAGCTTGTGCACGTGCCATTCGTGTCAACCATAGTGGATTTCAAAAAAATATGAATGAATTATACATTCATCAGGCATTGAAATAGAAAAAGCAAACTATATGCAATACAGTCCTATTCTAAGTAGAAAATATAACTCTTATTCCAACTATTACATCTTGATATTACATTGAATTAATAAAATAAAATAAAATAAATAAAAAATCTTCCTTCTGAATACTCATGCAAAACTAGAAGACAAGTTAGCACAAAAAATGTAGGTTTTTTTTTTTATCCAAAAATATTGGGAAATTATCGGATATTATCCAAATATAAACCCTGATTCATACCTCTTTGATATAAACATAATAAATAAATGATAGAAATTCGAAAATAAGGTTGAGAAATTTGAAAATGGGATGAAAATAACCAAAATGCCCCTGATAACAAGACTATGGCCTTAAAATCAGGGTTTTCAGAAATAATTTTTGTAAAATGAGAGTTTTGAAATCCAAATAAAAATAAATCAAACACAAGATGACATGATATGATTGGAAATATGAAAATCAAAGTTTAGAAACTTAAATTTGAGGTAAAAATGACCAAAATGCCCCTGATAGCAAGAATATGGCCTTGAAATCAGGGTTTTCTAAAATAATTTTTGTAAAAATATGAATTTTGAAATTCCAATGCATGAAAATGAGATGGAAATCAAACATAATATGATCTAAAATGATTATATGCATGCTAAAACCCTAAAAATGCAAGAATATTACAAAATCACTGAATTTCGCCTTTGATTTTAAAAGCTAATTAATCACACAAGGCAAATGAACTTGAAATAGACTCAAATTTGTCATGTACACCTAATTTAACCCTAAGAACAGAATGAAATCCGAAAATCTATTTTTTTGGTATTTTCTAATATGGAAATTAATAAAAATCCTAAAAAATACATGATTTTTCCTAAAAAACTAGATTTATCCCTAATGAAAACCCAATTTCTTTTTTAAAAGTTGTGGCATTGGACTCATGGATTGGGAGAAAACAAGGGGTTATCAGACCTCTAATTCTAAGAAACTTGAAATGACAGGGAATGAATAGGTAAGTTTGTAAAATCTAAACATGAAAGAATCTAAATCCTAAAAGTCTTGAAACTCTGCAAAATGATAGAGGATGTTTTAAGGAACAATTCTCTTTTGATAGTTTTGGCATTGGACCTTCAGATTGGGAAGACACGGCATATTAGGGTCAGTCTAGACCCTGACAAATGGATGACAAGAATTTCATAAAGGTCTGAAAAATCTGATTTTTTACAAATAGCAAACCATTTTAGAACAATCCCAAAAAATACAAAAAAATAATAGATTTAATCATGAATCTACTTTATTTTGTTTGGGGTAAATCGGATCTCCCATGGTGGAGAACTCAGATCGACAACCCTGCTAAAGAGGAATCTGGAGTTTCCAGAGGGTTGAAAACCTGATCTGGAGTTTGATTTTTTTAGTGGGGTTAAAGAACCAAAATTAATTCAAATTTTTGGCTGGAAAACAATAACATATAAACCTATTTACCATAAAATTCCAATGATTTATAGACGAAAAAAAATTACATGAAATAATGACTGGCATATATGCTAAAACCAACATCTAGAAATCTCAATGTAAGTCTTAATAACATTAAATAAGCTACCTACAAAACCATAAAACTAACTTAATAAAGTACCTAGAAATCATATTTAACCTAAAAAAGAATAAATGTATCAATAATAGGGAGATATGGATCATATTTATACATTTTTTTTAGTTGTGAAGATGGAAGATTTGATTCATAGATGGAATTGATCTCTTTCATCTACATAGCATCGAAAGGTAAGGCCTATCTAATACATGTTTCCGCAAAATAAAACCCAGATTTAATGATGATTCTCATTTTAAACCGACTCCTTAAAAGAGGACAACCACACAAAAAAAATTAGAGGGGGGAGAACCTAAGGAGAAGAGGGGATTATCTTGGCTTGCTTGGATCGGTTGAAGGTATGTTGCTTCAAGGTTTAAGGCAGGGGCGATCCTTAAGAAGTTGCTACTGTGGTGAAGGGTTGCTACCTTGATTGGGAAGGAGGTTGTGGCACCAATGAAGACGACTGTTGGTGATTAAGTCAATCACTTGGAGGTTGAAGGCTGCAAGGAAGAAGTCTGGAACCAAGGTTGTGGATGTCACCAAGGAGGTGGTTGTTGCTTTAAAGTGGAGGATCTACTTCCAGTTTGATGAAGGGGCTGTAGTGGTTGAAGTGAAGGCGTGCTGGGCGTCTCTTGGAGGGGCCGAAGCGATGGCAACAATGGTTGTTGCCAATGATGCTGAAGACTGCTACTGGAGATGCTTTGAAGATGCTGACCGAAGGTGGTGCTTCAAAGTAGGCATTGGCTGGAGCTTAAAAGGGTCTGAGGGTGATGCCAAGGTGTAGTTGAAGGTGGAGAGAAAAAGAGAGGGGAATGAGAGAGTTCGGTTTGTGAAGGAGAGAGAGCCTTGGGCTGAGAGAGGAGAGCCAAGGGGGCTAGGCGTGTCGTGATTGAGAGATCTGCCCAGTCGTGTAGCCTTGTGTGGTATAACTTAGGGAAAATAGAAAGAACCTAAGTTTTAATGAGATAGATGAATTTAGGAAGGAGAGAGTTTTAATGAAAGAGGGAATGGGAATGCGTGAGCGAGGGAGGAACCACCATAGGTCTTCTTGTTGGAATTTAGTAAGAAGGAAGATATTATAGAAGCGCTGGAGGAATAACGGAAAGGAAGAAAGGAGGAAAAGAAGGAAAGAATGAAAGAAGGAGAAGGAAAGAAGAGAAGAACGAAGAAAAGGAAAGAAAGAAAAGGGAAGAAGAAGGGAAGAAAGAAGAGAAAGTAGGGCTACGTGAATGGGAAAGGAGAAAAGAAAGAAGAAAAGAAAGAGAAAGGGAAGGAAGAAGAAAAAAAAAAGAAAGGAAGAAGAGAAAAGAAAGAAGAAGAAAAGAAGAAAGGAAAGAAGAAGAAGAAAAGGAAATCTGGATTTTTTTTTGTTTTTTTATTTTATTTTTATTTTTTTTACATGTGGCACCACCTTGGAGTGGGCCCACGCGGTTTTCAAAAAGGGTTTTCAAAGTGGGCACCACATTGGAGTGGGCCCACACGATTTCTAAAACAGGAAATAAATGAAATCCACAAAGCTCCAGTGTGACACCACTTAGAGTGGGTCCCACTTATTATTTTGAAAGCCAATTTTGGAAACCAAAGGGGTGAAATGGTTTCTCAGAAAATTTTTTAGATGAAATGAACTATTTTTGGCAACTTTGCAATAAAGCTTAAAATTTGAAATTCTATACCCCTTTGCAGTGTAGATCCAATTTGAAATTTAAAAAATCAAGTTTGAAAAGAATCCAGATTGTTTTCTTGGGAAAATATTTCTAAATTTAGAGCCCTGGGGGTAAAAATGTTAATTTTGGAAGCCCAAGGTTTGAAATTGATTTTGAAAAGCTTTAAAATTCAAATCTGGATTAAAATTTTTAAAACTGAAGTTCTGGATCTCAAGAATCAAATGAAATACAATGAAATGATATGAAATGATAGAAAATGATGAGAAATGATATGAAATGTCATGCAAAATGCTAACCCTAAATGAAGAAATTCGGATATTGAACCCCGATCGACAGTTGTACCTGTTCAAAAAGTGTTAAAAATTATAAAAATGGGCTAAATAATTTAAGAAATGAATTTTGTCTTTGTCGGTTCAGAGTGATACTAAAGATTAGGGTTTGAGCTAAAATAAACTAAATTGAGCTAGGTTTTAGGGGTTTAGAACTCAAATAGACTGACAAGACATTGACTCAATTGAACTCCCAGATTGAATTGTTAAGAAATAGTGTCATTTTTAGAGAAATGGTGAGAAATGGTCACTGGAGTGAAGTGAGTTATGAACACGAGCTAGGTTAGAGCTGGAACAAAGATCAATAATACTGAGATGAACTAAAACTAAAGCTCAAATACTAGCTCAACTGACTGAATTTAGCTCAATTCCAACTAAATAAGCTGAAATGGGCTCCTAGACACTAAGAAATGTATTTGAACTGAAACTTGAGTGTTTGAGCTCCTGGTGAGCTCAAGCTAGACTCAGGGAAATATGATTGACTAGGGATGACTGACTCAGAGACAATTGCTTTGGATTCTAGTTGGAAATGAGCTTATTTCTCAGGAAATGAACCCGTTTTGGCAGGAATGGTCAGAAATGGACATGGTTTGCTCATCGTGAGCTCAGGTGAGCTAGAAATGACTAACATTCTAACTGTTTTGAGCTTACAAAAGAGCTTGGTTGACTCTAACTGACAGAGGTCTAGGATGACCTAGGGGTAAAATGGTAATTTTCTTGATAAAAGGGATAAAATGGCACTTAAACTGGAATAAACTTGAGGTTGAACTCCTATACTGACCTACCGAGGTTGGCATCTGCATTTGGGGTGTATCTGAAAATAGATGAGGAAAATTTGGGGTGTTACAGATGCCCTTCTTTGCTACTAAGCTGGCTTGGGGATGAGCATAGTGGCAAAGAAAAACACACCAAATTTGGGCTTTTTATAAAAAAAATGCCCCAGTTAGAAGGATTTGACTGGGTATGAAGAATTAGCTCTGATGAAGATGGTAGATGTGGAATGGAGGATGAATAAAAAAGATTTACTCTGTAGATTTGAAATTCAGGTTTTGCCCTTAACCTAGATGGGATGGAAAATCCCTCGTGTAGAACCGAGACTCAGGCTTGACCCTTAACCTGATCGGGGAATGAAATACCTCATCAGAATGAGGCTCAGGTTTAACCCCTTAACCTGATCGGAAAATAAAATACCTCATCAGAATGAGGCTCAGGTTTAGACCCTTAACCTGATCGAGAAATGGAACACCTCATTAAAATGAGGCTCAGGTTTAACACTTAACCTTGTCGGGAAATGGAATACCTCATCAAAATGAGGCTCACGTTTAACCCCTTAACCTGATCGAGAAACGAAATACCTCATTCAGAATGAGGCTCGGGTTTAACCCCTTAACCTAATTGGGAAACGAAATACCTCATCAAAATGAGGTGTAGGTTTAACCCCTTAACCTCACCGAGAAACGAATGGAATCCTCGAAGAAAGAGACCATAATGGAACCTTTGGACTTTTGCACAATGAATCTGATAGGGGTTTTGCAAAAGGATGAAAATGGGGGTCCCTAAAGTTTGAAAAGGGGTTGATTTTGGGTGCCTCATTGCTGAGACTAAATAACTTTTGAAATTGATGACATTTTACGAGAAAATGATTGATGATTCGACCTTGAACCAAAATGAAACTTTCTATGGTGGGATAGTGGAGACACAGGGAAATGTGCGAATTTGAAAGCCTAGGCACTCAGATTATACCAAAAGAAGGGAAGGAATCTTGAAAACTCCTGTTATCAAGTCCTAAAGAGGGATGACAAATGATGCCAGGATGTGTCAAAAGTGGACAACAAGCTCTCACTTCACGTCAGGATAGCTAAAAAATATTGTCAAAATGTTGAAAATTGTTATTGATTCAAAATAATTGAAAATGATGCACATTGGTGTGAAAAGATTTCCTCTTTTTTATCTAAAGTATTACCTCCAATTGGGCTTAACTTCATAGAATCATGATTCAAATTCAAATTGCTTGCCATTGGCTTTCTTCGAGGAAGCTATCAATTTCCTTGATATGAACAAAAAAGAAAGTATTCTTGATACTGTGAAAGCAATTGGTGAAAGAATATTGATAATAGAATTTCACAAAATTAAAGAAGATTCTTGGCAGATTTGGCAGTTTGATATCCTGGATTTTTCTTTTCTCATGATGATCTTTTTGCACTCTTTTTGAGACATTGAGCTTTCTTGGGTTTTGGGGGAGTTTATTACATCATCCTTCATTTTAAAGATGTCCTGACTTTTCTTTTCTTTTCTTTTTTCTTGGAAGGGTACGTCACAAACTCCTTCAACTTGGAGATGTTTTGATCCTTCTTTGTCTCAGGAATTATACTGATGTTATTGTCTCTTTGGTTGGAAATCTCTTGATGATAGCATAAATTAAATATCTTTTAGGGTTTGTTGAGAGGTTCATCGCATTCGCCTTCAACTTGGTGGTGATCTGAAGTTACCCTAGAAGGATTTGTCATAAACTCCGTCATCTTGGAGATGATCCAAATCTTCTTTGGCCTCGGGGGTCTAACTCATCCACCAGTCTTCAACTTGACGGTGATTGAGAGATCCCTTTTGCAGATATTTAATTGCAGCTTAAATGATTGGGGAGATATGAGAATTGAGCGGATTTCTCTTTCTTACCCAAGATATTTTGATTGCCTTATTTTCACAAGAATAATCTTTAAAAATGCGCCATTGACTGCGATCAATATCATTCACTTATGGTTTTTGCAACAACATTGATTTTTTTTTGTTAGCCATGTTGAGGATTTATTCTTCATCCTTTTGGTTAGCCAATAGAAAGATTTTGAATTTTTAATCCTTATTCGCGAGAGCTTTGCTCTTTCAAAAGTAATGTTGAAGGTATTCTGAGGTAAAGATTTTGTGCAATAAAGATTTTGAAATCAACAAGTATTTAACAAAAAATTGGCAAAATGTTCTTAAAATCATGTGTGTAAGCGAGTATTTGAAGCATGACTCAACGCATCCATGAAAAAAATTCTCCTCTTCTTTCCCCAAAGGAGAAGACTCAAAATGAAAATTGAAAAATACTCCTCTCTTCCCTGAAGAAGAGGTGTTTGCAAAATGAACTTTTGAAGAGAAATTAAGCTTTCGTCAAAACTTCTTAATATTATGCTTCTCTTATGGAAAGGGGGTCGGTAATGGTGAGGTCGGTAATGGTGAGGTCAGTAATTTGGTCATGAAGGATAGAGTCCATCATACTCTCCCTGAAAAGAGGGTCCTCCATGATGAAATGGCCTAGTAGTGAAAATTGGGTGGGCTACAAGGCAAGCGAGCCTCCGTCGAAGCTCTCCCTAAAATAAAGGTTCCTTGTGTGAAATTGGAAATTATTTTGCAAACGGTTCACAAAGACACGAGTCCCTTCAAACTCTCCTTGAAAAGGGGCTAAGTGAACAAAGGATAGTATGCGAAAATAACGAGCTCTCTCGAACTCTCCCTGTGAAAATGGTTTCTCACAAGAGAAAATGATTGGGATTGATATTGGGTGATTAGAAGGTCAAAATTGAGAATTGAGTGACCCGAAGGTCAAAATTGGAAATTGGAAATTGGAAATTGGAAATTGGAAATTGGAAATTGAAGATTGGAAATTGGATGACCCAAAGGTCAAAATTGAGGATTGAATAACCCGAAGGTCAAAATTGGAAATTGGATGACATGAAGGTCGAAAATGAGAATTGGGTGACTCGAAGGTCAAAATTGGAAATTGAGTGACCCAAAGGTCAAAATTGAGGATTGGTATTGTATTGGATGTAGAATTGATATAAAGATTGAATTTGAAAGAATGACCAACACGCATATAGGAGTTGGTAAAATAACCAATGCGAGGTTGAATTTGATGGAAGGACCAATGTTAAACTGGGGTTTGGAAGGACCAATTTGAAAAATTGGATTTGGGAAGGACCAATGCTAAACCGAATTTGGAAGGACCGACGCTAAACTGGATTTGTAAGGACCGATGCTAAACTAGATTTGGAAGGACCAATTCGAAGATTGGTTTTTTGAAGGACCAATTTGAAGATTGGTTTTTGGAAGGACCAGTGCTAAACCCGGTTTTGAAAGGACCAATTTGAAAAACTGGATTTGGGAAGGACCAGTGCTAAACTGAGTTTTGGCAGGAAGTTTCGAAACAGAATTCAAATCTTCAAGGGAAAACTAAATGAATTGGGTTTTGAAAGAAAATTTGAGTCAGAATTGGATCTTCTAGACCAATTACTAAATTACAGAAAAGTTTGAGTAAAAGTTCAAACTTTTAAAGGAAAGCTAAGGGAATTTGATTTGAAAGAAAATTTGAGTCGAAACTCTAATTTTCTAGACCGATTCTAGACATTTGAATTAAATTTCGAAGAAAATTCGAGTCGAAACTCTAATTTTCTAGACCAATTCTAGACATTTGAATTGGATTTGAAAGAAAATTTGAGTCGAAACTCTAATTTTCTAGATCGATTCTAGACATTTGAATTAAATTTGGAAGAAAATTCGAGTCGAAACTCTAATTTTCTAGACCAATTCTAGACATTTGAATTAGATTTGGAAGAAAATTTGAGTCGAAACTCTAATTTTCTAGACCAATTCTAAACATTTGAATTGGATTTGGAAGAAAATTTGAGTCGAAACTCTAATTTTCTAGACCAATTCTAGACATTTGAATTGGATTTGGAAGAAAATTTGTGTCGGAACTCTAATTTTTTAGACCAATTCAGAATGAAAAGAATTTCAGGTCGGAACTCGAATCCTGAAGGAAAATTAAACTGAGTTAAGGTTTTAAGGAAAGAAGATTTGAATCAGAACTCGAATCCCAAAGAAAAATTCAACCATTTAAAGTTTAAAGGGAAGAGAACTTGAGTCAGAACTCAAATTCTGCAAGAAAACTAGACCAGTGTGGACTGGGTTTTGATTTGGCGAACCAGCTCGAAAGCAGGATTTTTGTTTTGACTTACCAACTCGAAAGCAAGATTTGTTTGACCAACCAGCTCGAAAGCAAGATTTGTTTGACCGACCAGCTCAAAAGCATGATTTGATTGACTGACCAGCTCGAAAGCAAGATTTGTTGACCGACCAGCTCGAAAGTAAGATTTGATTGACCGACTAGCTCGAAAGCAGGATTTGTTTGACCGACCAGCTCGAAAGCAGGATTTTGGTTGACCGACCAGCTCGAGAGCAAGATTTGGTTTGACTGACCAGCTTGAAAGCAGGATTTGGTTGACCGACCAGCTCGAAAGCATGATTTTGGTTGACCGACCAGCTTGAAAGCAGGATTTGTTGACCGACCAGCTCGAAAGCAAGATTTGTTGAAAGGTTGAATTCGATGGTTGAAAATGATTGACATTGATAAGATTGTAACCTGAAGGCTTAAAAAATGTTTGACATTGTATCCCGAAGGTTTGAAAACGATTGTCATTGGTAAAGTTGTAACTCGAAGGCTGAAAAATGATTGACATTGGTAGAATTGTGACCCGAAGGGTGGAAAATGACTTATATTGGTAAGATTATAACCGGAAGGCTTGAAAATGATTGATTGACCCAGAGGTCTGTTTGTAGAAATTTGGCATTATAGAGAATTGTGTTACCTCTATGAATGGTCTTAGGATTATCTCTTATCCTGAATTGGAAGTGAATTGAAAATGGAGGGGAATTGACAAAAAGAGGAATAGAAATTGATAGAAGATTGATAGAAATGGAGAAAATTGAGGAAAGATTGATGAAAGTTCTGAGTTTTGATAGGCCATCATAGTTAACTGTATATGGCCTGATTTTCAGGATTAACCCCTTATTCTGAACGGAGAGTTGATAACCTGAAGGTTGAAATTGAATGACCCGAAAGTCGAAATTGGTTGACCCAAAGGTCGAGATTGGTATAGAGCTTGAATTTTGATGAAAGGTCAGGACAAAGAGTGAACCTAAAAGATCGACTAATGCGACCAATGGGGAAGACACTAACACGAGTGGTAGATTTTAAAAGAGTACCAGTACGTGCACCGAGTTTTGAAAATGTATCAATATAAACATTGGATTTTGAAAATATACTAATTCGATTATTGGGTTTTAAAAATCAACATTGTTTTTTAATTGAGATTTAAATTTTTGGAAAGCGACCGATGCTCTCAAGATATTGTGACAGGAATGATTGTTGGGGTCTCAGGATTATCCCTTATCCTGAATGGGAAGCTCAGGTTTATCCCTTAACCTGAAGGGGAAATGAATTTGATGCAAATGGATGCGAATGCATGCAAAATGATGTAAATGAGTGCACATGCGTGTAAAGTGAGAGATTTGTTTGATCCTGCCTGCATACAGGATATTTGAAGACAATTTTCAAAATAATGCCCCAGTGTAATAGGGGGAAACAAATTTTGGATAAAAGGAAGATAATTGATGTTTGAAGAACGCTCTCTAAAGGTGACAAAGCAACTGACTTTTGATTGATTCTGGAGAGACTCTGAAGAGGGTCATTCCTCATAAAAGGACATTTTGCGAAGAAGAAGAACAAAAGGTGACATCAAGCTTATGAAAAAAATTGATAATTTTATTGATTGCATTGAAGAAAAAATGACAAATCAAGGAAAGATAAACAGGATTACATCATCCTTCTAAAATAAAAGCAAGATGAGAAATGGGAAAATACTGGCATTGTCAGCTTTTTGAATGATTGAGAAAAAAGCTTAGTCAGGATCACTGGTCCTCCTTTTCATCTTCAACGAGGAGATTCTTATCAATGCAGTCTTGAACGATGTTCTTAAAGACGAAACAATGCTCGGTGTCGTGCCCCATTGTTCGATGAAATTTGCAGAATTGATCTTTAAATCTTCCCATGGTCACAGGAGAATCTGTCATCTTAGGAAGTTTAACCATCTCCTTGGTTATCATATACTCAAGAACTTGCTCAAGTGGGTATTCTAAGGGAGTAAACTCACGGTCATATCCCCGTCATGCTTTGGTCTCCCTTGGGGTTTTAATTCTAGTCGGATGCTCGCGGGAGGACTGTCATTCTGCTTGTTGATTCTGTCATTTTGACCTGTGTGGTCATCACAGTCGGGATTTAGGTTCCCCGATCCGCTGGTGTGGTTCTTTCTGCCACCCCTTTTGCTTTTGCCCTTGTCAGCCAGTGGCATTTGTAGAGAAAGCAAAGCATGACTTTTTCTTAGTATCTGAGTTGCTCTTTGAGAGTGTGAGTCTCTCATATACTCCATTCTCTATTCTCATTTCGAGCCATTCAGATCGTTTTATCAATTCAATGAAAGATCGTGCCAAAGGAAGTAGGGATCAGGCCTCTCAAAGGTTGGGAGAAATTATTCAGGATGACCGACAACGCATGCCCTTCCGATATTGAATCCTTCATTTGATTGCAAGTGGATCTCCATCCATGGATAAAGTCTCTAGCTTTTTCATTGTCCTACTTCAGATTGTAGAGATGATTGAGTGTTGGCAGTGCTTCTGTATTGAATAGGAACCACTCAATGAATAGATTGACCACCTTGTCGAATTCCTTCAGCTCGATGGGATTGATATGCTCTGAGTACCATTTTGCGGTTGTTCCCTCCATGCTGTGAGGAAAACATCTAAACAAAGCACGATTGTCTTTCTTGAATCGATTGCATTCCGCAAAGAACATAGCCAGATGAGCTTTGGGATTGCCAGTCCCATCAAATTTGACAAATTTACGAGGGAGATCCTTTAGGCTGTCATCCCCTTCCAAACCATTGTAGAAATCTTCACTTGTGAAGACCTTCTTGCCTTTATCGCGAGCTTGCAAATCTTTGACTATTTTGAGCACGTCTTTGAGTTGTGACTGGTCAGGGTCGTTAATAGACTGATCCTTGAATTTATTGGCTGACCTTTGCCCCTGAGTCATCTTCTGAAAAGCTAGCTGAGCATCACACTCTTCATTGGTGTCACCCACTGACTTGGATATTTTTACCTGCTTCTTGACTGTGTGGCCCTTAGCATTTTTCTTGGTTTTTCCTAAACTGGCTCCTGTTTGTTCAGTCACCATCTTACTCATCATTTTCTGAAATAATGAGTACATTTGTGGATCAACATCACCATTAGCTTGTTGGTTCTGGTTCCTGGCAGATCACGGAGAATCCATTTCTTGCTCGTTGCTACTGCTAGGGTAGTGAGGCAATGTTTTCTTCCTAGATCTAGTCTAAATCACTCCACAATGCCAAAATTCTTTGTATGACAAAGGGATGATCAGAGTAATGGAAAAATTTCTTGAAGGCAATGACTTGGAGAAAAAGGATAGAAGGAGAACAATGGATGAAAAATTTGAAATTAGGTTGACAATTTGAAGAAAATATCTCATCACCAGGGTTTGGAATTGCAATGACTACGCTGTTATTTCGTGAGAGGAAACAAACAATCAGGGTATGCCTTGTTACCTAAGCGAGGTCGTCAACCACGAAGAAAACTACCATTTTTGAAGGAAATAGATACCTCTTGGCAAAAACAATCCACAAAAAGGCTTGGAAAAAGAGCAAAAGGAAAGGTAGATAGACAATTTCCACTACAATGATCAAGGAATGTATGAAGAGAATAAGGTGAAGAATTTTGCAGATGGACAAAAGGATTGGAAATTTAGAGAAAATAGGAGAAAAATATATATATTTTTTTAAAAAATTGCAGGCAGAATCAAAATAAGGCTGGAAATTTGAGATCTAGAGGAAAGGTAAGAAAAGGGAAATTGCCTGGACTTTTTGAGGAAAAATATGAGGTTTTTGAAAATCATCCAGGGTTTTGATAAAACTGTTGGAAAAATAAATGAGATTTGAAAAATGATGTAAAAGGCAAATAAAAGGAAAATGAGAAATAAAGGAGAATGCATTCAATCACATCTTGCATAAACAATTATGCACATACAACACTCCCTAAGAGGCTGACTCTAAATACATCAATTTTGAAATAGTTGTAGGACCCTAATCCTGACTCTAGGCTCAGATCATCTGTGTCCAATCATGCTATGCCTATATACTCGAGTCGAAACCCGAAGTACGTGGCATAAAAATTCATCTCTGGTTCTAGGCTTGTGTTTTTCCAACATCCTTGAGCGCCTGCCAATATACGTTGGACTATGACTCTTGGTACGTAGCAAGGGGGCGTCAGCCCAAATAAGTGACCCAGTTGTGAGGCTTTATCCCGAACTATGGTTCTGGAAGAAAGCCCAACAACGTGAAGACCGGGTAGACATAGGTGGGGTGGTTTCTGAAATATGAGCACATGCAAGCAAACGGAGGGGCTCTAAAACCTAAAGAGATAGAGATTTTTGAAATTTTTGAAGAAGCAAACATTGTTTACATACAAATCCTAGATTGAGGAGGGTTGTATTTCAGACCTAGGTCTAAGTGAGCATGAATAATTTTCCTCAATTGGTCCTACCAAACCATACCTAGTCTATATGCACTTTATGTCAGTTGGGTTCGAGTCTAGGCTCCTAGGTTCACATGATATCATAAAGTAAAAGTTGACATTCCATAGAACACAATTTTGATAATTGAGCTAAGTTAAAGCACACAGTTGATCAGACAAAAATAGGTCCCATCTCGATCGCCAAACCTGTTATCATCACAAAATTTTTTCCTCCCTCTACGAGAGAGAGAAATGATTTTGTGAGTCAAACTCGACCAAAGTTTTGAAAATTGGTTTTAAAAATTACTTGCCTTCGTTTTGAAAATTTACGGGAAAATTCCATGGAATGGGATCCGCCTGTCGGCACGAGGTTCAACCATTCCTGGCACCTTTACCAGGGGTAATTGAACCAAGGATCAAAAGTGTGCTTTAACTAAGTTCAAATATCTGAATCATGCTCTATTTTCCTAAAATGCATAGAGAATCAGGATTGCGCTATGAGATTTCGAAAAGATGCACATTTGAGAAATATGATGTTTGCTTGGAAAATACTTGGAAAAGGAATTCCTTGGAATAACATGAATTTCATTGAAAAATGATCTTTGAAATGGAAAATGGATTTTCAGGAAAACTGGAACCTTGAGAAAATCAATTTTTGAGATTTGAATTGCTTTTTCTGAGAAAATCGATTTCTAAAGAGGATTTGAGAATCCTGGGAAAACCAGTTTCAGAGGTATTTCAAAGATTTTAAGAAAATCGATTTGTGAACTTTGAAAATGAAATTGAGAATGTTAAAAGATTGGGAAAATCATGATTTGAACTTGGAAAATGCTTGAAATATCATTTGAAAAGCCAAAGTTTTTGAGAAAATAAATTTCTAAGAAAGACTTAGAAAATTTTAAGAAAATCGATTTCTCTGAAATAGAATTGGAAGCATAGGATTATTTGAAATGATTGAAATGAATGGATATGGATTTTAAAGATATTTCTTCGAGGAATTTGAGAAAATCCTTTTGAGTTTTTAAGAAATGCAGTGTATTTTTGAAGTTAGCCTAAGAGTGTAGGTTGAATGTGGCTAATACGAAGATCACAAATCTGGGTTTCATTTGTATTCTGACTATGGACATAAATAAGAATTTCATCGAGTTTGTCAACTCTTTAAGAGCTTGTACATGTGCCATTCGTGTCAACCTTAGTGGATTTCAGAAAAATATGCATTAATTATACATTTATCAGGCATTGAAATTGCAAAAGCAAATTATATGCAATGCAGTCCTATTCTAAGCAGAAAATGTAACTCTTATTCCAAATATTACATCTTTATATTACATTGAATTAAATAAAAAAAATAAATGAAAAATATTCCTTCTAAATATTCCTGCAAAACTAGAAGATAAGTTAGCACAAAAATATAGGTTTACCTGGATTTATCCAAAAATATTAAGAAATTATCAGATATTATCCAAATATAAACCCTGATTCATACCTCCTTGATATAAACATAAGAAATAAATGATGGAAATTCAAAAATAAGGTTGAGAAATTCAAAATTAGGATAAAAATAACCAAAATGCCTCTGATGACAAGACTATGGCCTTGAAATCAGGGTTTTCAAAAATAATTTTTGTAAAATGAGAGTTTTGAAATCCAAATGAAAATAAATAAAATACAAGATGATATGATATGATTGGAAATATGAAAATCAAAGTTTGAAAATTTGAAATTGAGGTAAAATGACCAAAATGCCCCTGATAGCAAGACTATGGGCTTGAAATCATGGTTTTCTGAAATAATTTTTGTAAAAATATGAATTTTAAAATTCCAATGCATGCAAATGAGATGGAAATCAAACATAATATGATCTAAAATGATTGCATGCATGCTAAAACCCTAAAAATGCAAGAATATTACAAAATCACTGAATTTCACCTTTGATTTTAAAAGCTAATTAATCACACACGGCAAATGAACTTGAAATTTGCTAAAATTGTCATGGACACCTAATTTAACCCTAAGAATAGAATGAAATCCGAAAATCTGTTTTTTTGGTATTTTCTAATATGAAAATTAATAAAAATCCTAGAAAAATACATGATTTTGCCTAAAAACTTAGATTTGCCCTAATGAAAACCAAATTTCAATTACTAACCTACCATAGAAATCTATGAAATTTTATGGTGTGATAGAGGACAGTTAAGCAAGGATTTTTTTCTTTTATAGATTTGGGATTCAACCTATGGTCGAAGATTTACAGCTCTGGCAAGTTTGATCAAAATCCGGTAACTCTAGAACTTATGGCAGACTGACAGGTTTTTACAAAAAATACAAGAAAAATGGCAAACAGTAGCTAACATGGCTGAAATTTTAGGATAAGGTTTCTGACACACAAAGGAACAGTTCCTTATTTGACAGTTTTATCATTGGACTCATGGATTGGGAGGACACAAGCGGTTATCAGACCTCTGATTCTGATAAACTTGAAATGACAGGGAATGGATAGGTGAGTTTGTAAAATCTAAACATGATAGAATCTAAATCTTGAAACTCTGTGAAATGACATAGGATGTTTTGAGGAACAATTTCTTTTTTGATAGTTTTGGCATTGGACCTCTAGATTTGGAAAACACAACAGATTAGGGTCGGTCTATATCCTTACAAACGGATGACAAGAATTTCACAAGGGTCTGAAAAATCCAATTTTTATAGATATCAAACCATTTTAGAACAATCCCAAAAAATACAGAAAAATAATAGATTTAATCATGAATCTACTGTATTTTGTTTGGGGTGAATTGAATCTCCCATGGTGGAGAACTCAGATCGACAACCCTACTAAAGGGGAATCTGGAGTTTCCAGAGAGCTAAAAACCCAATCTGGAGTTTGATTTTTTTAGTGGGGTTCAGGAACCCAAATTAATTCTAATTTTTGGTAGAAAAACAATAACATATAATCCTATTTATCACAAAATTCCTATGATTTATTGACAAAAAAAATTACATGAAATAATGACTGTCATATATGCTAAAACCAACATCTAGAAATCTCAATGTAAGTCTTAATAACATTAAATAAGCTACCTACAAAACCATAAAACTAACTTAATAAAGTACCTAGAATGCATATTTAACCTAAAAAAAAGAATAAATGTATCAATAATAGGGAGATATGGATCATATTTATATATTTTTTTTAGCTATGAAGATGAAAGATCTGATTCATATATGGAATGGATCTCTTTCATCTACATAGCATCGAAAGGTAAAGCCTATCTAATACATGTTTCAGCAAAATAAAACCCAGATTTAATCATGATTCTCATTTTAAACCGACTTCTCTAAAAAGGACAGGCACACAAAAGTTTTTTAGAGGGGGGAGAACCTAAGGAGAAGAGGAGATTACCTTGGCTTGATTGGATCGGTTGAAGGTATGTTGCTTCAAGGGTCAAGGCAGGGGTGATCCTTAAGGAGATGCTACCATGGTCAAGGGTTGCTACCTTGATTGGGGAGGAGGTTGAAGGATGCAAGGAAGAAGTCTGAAACCAAGGCTGTGGACGTCACCAAGGAGGTGGTTGCTGCTTCAAAGTGGAGGATCTGCTTCCAGTTTGATGAAGGGGCTATAGTGGTTGAAGTGGAGGTGTGCTGGGCATCTCTTGGAGGGGCCGAAGCGATGGCAGCAATGGTTGCTGCCAATGATGTTGAAGACTGCAACTGGAGATGCTTTGAAGATGTTGACCGAAGGTGGTGCTTCAAAGTAGGTGTCGACTGGAGCTTGAAAGGGGATGAGGGTGCTGCCAAGGTGTAGTTGTAGGTGGAGAGAAAAAGAGAGGGAAATGAGAGAGTTCGGTTTGTGAAGGAGAGAGAGAGACTTGGGCTAAGAAAGGAGAGCCAAGGGGGCTAGGCGTGTCGTGAATGAGAGATCTGCTCAGCCGTGTAGCCTTGTGTGGAGCAGGTGCCATGCGATACGGAGCGCGTGAAACTGGTGCTGTACCAGGCACTAGCTCGATCGAGAACTCAATTTCTCGATGCGGAGGCAAACCCGGCAAATCCTCGGGAAAAACATCCGGGAATTCGCGAACAACGTCTAACTGCTCCAAGGACGGCGCCTGACTGTCTTGAGCAGAAACACTGGCCAAGAATACCATGCAACCCTTCTTGTGGTACTTGGAGACCTTCAAAGCTGACACGATCTTCACCCCATCGGTTCGTCTCGTCGGATGGCACAACAATGTCGATAACTTGGGGTGCTCCAAGATTACTTTCCTGCCCCGACACTGGAGGGTCGCATTATGCTTGGACAACCAGTCCATGCCCAAGATGACATCATAGAATGTCATATCCAAAATGACCAAATCGGCCGACAACTCATGGCCTTCTATCACCACGCCTACGGACGGAAAATACTTCCCGCAGGAAGAGGATGCACCCATAGGTGACATCACATCAAGAGCCCTTTCGAGGCTAGATGGAGCCAAATTAAGCAACTTTGCAAACAAAGAGGAAATAAAGCTGTGTGTTGCACCCGAATCAAACATAACACGTGCAAAGTGTTCGGCGACTAAGAATATACCTTCGATCAGATCAGCCTGATCATCCTGGGAGGTTGCTGTCGCTGCGTAGACCCGTCCACTGGTCTTGCGCTGACCCTGCTGCTGTTGAGGCCTCTGCTGCTGTGGTTGTTGCGGTTGTCCACCTGGAACCGCAGGCTTGTTCGGACAGAAGGGGGCAATGTGCCCTGGCTGTTGGCACTGGTAGCATACCCCCTTAAACGATGGGCAAAAACCTAATGGATGATTCTTGCCACATCTGCGGCATGCCCGTTGGGCCTTCCCCTGTTGTCTCCACGGCTGAGGTCGGCCCTGTTGCGTGCCCTGCTGTCGCCCGTCCCAGGTCCGCTGCTTCTTCCCGTTCTGCACTCCCCCTCCTGCTGGAGGATTCTTCCTGGTCCCGCCTGAAGCACCTCCTCCGCTGCCACCCTTCTTCTGAAAACCACCTTTGGATCGTTCCCAGTCCTCGGTCAGTACGGTGGCCGACTCGATCGCCTCGGCCAGGGTAGAAGGACGACCCCCGAGCACACGAGTCTGTAACCCGTCCTTCAGTCCACGAACGAATCTAGCTGCCCTTGCCTTCTCATTCTTGAAGAGGTTTGGGCTATACTTCTCAAGACTCCGGAACTTAGTAGTGTATTCCACTAGACTCATGGTCCCCTGAGTCAGATCGAGGAACCTTTGTTGCATCTGCTCCTCGGCGTAAGGGGGAAAGTAGGCGTCCAGAAACTCCTCCCTGAACGTCTCCCAAGGAATCTCATCCCAATCAACAAATTTCACCCTTCGCAGGGTGTCCCACCAGTTCATGGCATCGCCCTTTAAGCGGTACGTGCCAAAGGGTGTCTTTCTCTCCTCAGGGACAAGTAAGACGTCAAACACCCGCTCAATCTCCTCGACCCATCTCTCGGCAGCCTCCGGGTCTGCCTTTCCTGAAAAGGAAGGCGGGTCCAACTTCAGAAACCTCTCGAACGAAACGCCACCTGCGTTAGGAACGATGTTGACCGGAGGGTCACGAGTCGCTGCCTGCACGGCTGCCTATGCAGCCTGTGCTGCTTGGGCCGTTTGTGCAGCTTGTGCCGCTATAGTCTCTGTTAGGGTATGGATGGTCTCCATCATGAAATCTCTTTCCTCCTGCCAGTTTGTGGGAGCAGCAGTAGAAGACGAAGCGCCTCTACGGGTATAGTGCGACATCTACAATGCACCACCTTTTTCAAATTAGACTATTATTGACACTACCCCTTTAGGGTTGATCATAAACAGTATTCGTTCCCGAATCACATCAGACTTTTAATTCACACCAAAGAACATTAAATTTTAAGTAACATAATCACACAGGACTTATATAAAGCAAAAGTATTAAGCAACATACCAGTGAAGAAGACTGCTCTGGAGGACGAGTCACAACTTGTTGACGCTTCAGGACAGGGCTCACATACCAATTATGAGAATTAAACATTAAAAGACGATAAAATTGCAAGTATTTGTGGGGCTCTGATACCAAACCTGTAACGACACCAACTCATCCCCTTTGAAAATGCAGAATTTTTTTTTTTTTTTAAAATAGTGCGGAAAACTTCCCAGAGACCCGGGGTCCTCACAGTTCCAATTCCAACTGGATAGCCACAAACCACAAAGGAACTTGCAATTAACATCCATAACTAACCATTACCTTTATTCATGAATGAAAAACTAATTCCAAAAATAAAGTGTCTGACTCAAGTAACTACTGGATTTGCGTATAGTTTGGATATCACTTGTGTTGCTTTTTAAAAACAAATTCTTAAAAATTCTCGACACAAATTTGGGGCATTACAACTTCGGTACCATAGCTCAATGAGTCCAACGACCCAACATCACAATAAGTATGTTTCAACATAGTTAGACTAGTGTAATTTGCCTTGTTTGAATTGTTAATTGATAAACATCGTGTGTAATCAAGAACCTAGTCATATGTTAGGAGCATTACACGATGGGTTGGTATGAGAGAACCTAGAACATGCCTAGAAACTCACTGTGATTCGTATTTTTAAATAGATCATGTGGCAGAACATATACAATAACATTATAGATACACTGGGCAATCTCATGGGGGTTGTTGGACAACAGGTGGCCATGATGCAAACTATGTGGGAGAATTTACAACAGGTCGCATAGGATAGGCATACCATAGGGGGTGGTATATGTAACGACCCCAACTCATCCCCTTTGAAAATGCGGATTTTTTTTTTTTTTTTTTTTAAAACAGTGCGGAAAACTTCCCAGAGACCCGGGGTCCTCACAGTTCCAATTCCAACTGGATAGCCACAAACCACAAAGGAACTAGCAATTAACATCCATAACTAACCATTACCTTTATTCATGAATGAAAAACTAATTCCAAAAATAAAGTGTCTGACTCAAGTAACTACTGATGACAATAAGCAAATAACAAGAACACTAAATAAAAAAACAAAACAAAGAGCCACTCTGTCCACATAGAAGACTGTCAAAACTCGTTGTGACTCTCGCGCCCTCGCAGTAGCTGTCGACTTCACTGATCACCTGTTTCTGCGAAAAACCAACGAAGTAGGGTGTCAGAATCGAAATCTTGAGCACAGCTACTTCTTAATGAAACAAGTGAGATAAAGAATGAAGATGAGATATCATGCAACAATTAATGGAAATACATACAAGACAGTTTATAGCAATTGAGAATTTAATCATGCAAGAGTCATAATTGCTAAGCACGCAAAGACAGTAAAGCAGTAGCATCTACTAAAATTTCAGCATGCAACAAGAATTTAACATTCAACATCTACCCTCATGTACTGAGTAAGGAAACCATTAAAGTATGCATGATCTAATGCATAACAGGAAAAATGCATGTCTTTTATGCAATGCATGAATCATTTTATTATCTTCCATTTAAGTCTTTTGTTTCCTTATGCATGCCCTATTAAATGCATACAACTTTAAGTTTCTCTTTTTAATTACTGTTGCCCGCGGATACACCAAACGGGTACAAACCCCGAGGTTAAGTTAGGTTCCCAGGGTAGCTTAACACACAATTTATATTTTATTACTGGGTTCCAACTTAGCCCTCGACCGAATCACCTTCGGAACATTAGACCTCCACATCTAATGTCGGGGACACAAGGGACACCCCACGCCCACAAGTGCCACTTCCTTGGTACCAAAAACAACAACAGCTGTGTCAAACACACCACTCCCGGGTAAAGTGGCGGACTCTCCCTAAAACCGTGGCCAGGAGAAGGAACCTCAATATCGGGTTCAGGGGACCAAAATTAAGCACACGGAGTTTTGTATCCTCACAGTCTCCCCAAGACCGGATTTCTAAGATCCCATTCTCCAGATGGGTGATCCCAGAAGGTATATTACACTGTGCTTTATTATTTCTTTTATTTAAAATTTAATTTCTTAAATTTTGCAACATCATATGCAAAAAGAAAGATAAAAGCTCGCATCTACCTCGCGAGAGCCATCACAGGACTCCGGCCTGTGGAAACATATAGAACAGTGCAATAAAGCTGAAATATTTTATGAAGCATGATCTTTGAAATGCATTGAAATGAGTAAGGGAAAATATTCCCACAACTCGGGTTTACCAAACCCTCGATGATTCATTTTGATCACCGGAATACTAATACAGGGATCACAATTTCAATACCATCTTTAATTTCTAAGACATATCAGAATTAAACCTTGGATGAATCATCGTCTCATTCTAACCATTCAAATTAAAATAAGAATGCCTAACAGCATGATAAATCTGATGCCAATTCATTTAAATAATATCAATATTTTCCAACCATTCAAATTAAAATAAGAATGCCTAACATCATGATAAATCTGATGCCAATTCATTTAAATAATATCAATATTTTCCAACCATTCAAATTAAAATAAGAATGCCTAACAACATGATAAATCCGAATGTTTTTCCATAAAATTTCATATCGATATACGAAAACGCAAAATGGGTCAACAAGGATGGATCAGAAGCTAAGAAAATATTTATATTCATAATGGAAGATTAGGATGGATCACAAAGAGAGTTCACTTGATTCGGTTTGAAAGGGAACATACATTGTATGATTCACAGATGCATCATAGTGATATATTCATGTATAAGGAAAAATACAACTTGAGACTTATTATAAAAAAAAACATGATTAAACATGATTATCATATCGATACATGAAAACACAAATCAGCCCAAAAGGGCTTATAACTTAAATCCCATCCTTCTCTTACTGACCATAACATAATCCAACAGCTTAAGCATCTTTGTTATAGATTATATATTTTTTTTTTATATATATATAGATGAAAAACACCCAGCCCAACCCAGCCGACCCTGTCGGCTGGGTCCACCAGCATGTGCACAGGCCCAGTTTGGGCCTGTGTGTGCTGTCAAAAAGAACAGCATACCTGCGACAAGGAACTGATTTTTTTTTATTTGTTTTTGTTGCAACTCTGCCCAGCCCAGCCGACCTTGATGGCTGGGCTTAACAGCATATACACAGGCCCAATATGGGCCTGTGTATGCTGTCAACAAGAACAACATTAAAAGAACTGTTATTTACGCACATTACCTGTAAAAATGTCATGTATATATTTTTTTTTTTTTTAAAGGGGGAAGAACACCCAGCCCAGCCGACCCTGTCGGCTGGGTTCAAAAGCATACACCCACCTGCCCCAGCCCAGCCGACCTTGTTGGCTGGGCTTAGCAGCATATACACAGGCCCAGTGTGGGCCTGTGTATGCTGCCAGCAATCAACAACATACTTATCTTGCAACTGAAAATTTCTTTTTCTATACATCAAAAGCACAGAAGGTGCAAGGGAGTAACAGTGGAACTGTTCTCCACGATTTTCCATCGACTGCTGCATGAAATCGAACCTCCACCGATGCCCCATTTGAAAACAAAAAGAGGTACCCGTACCTTGTTTCGCAAATCCGGATGATCGGATGCAGCTTACTAGAGAGAGATCGGCTGAGGTCGATCCCACCCCCACTATCGAGCTCCGGCTGTAGGGAAACAACGAGGAGGAGGAAGGACCGTCGCTTGCCAAGGGAGGTGCGCACGTCTGCCGCAGTTGGGGAGTTGCCGGTGGTGTGGCTCCAGCAACGCACTAAAACGAGGAGAGTGAGAGAGATTTGGGGCGAAAATAGAGAGGTAAAGGGGAAGGGGATACCAACCTGCCATCTTAAAGGAGGAAGCCTTCCGAATTTGGTGGAGGTCGTTCCCCTTTCGCCGGAGGCTGCGGCTCACCTTTCCCTTTTTCCCCTCACACGATAGGGGTTAGGGTTTACTCTCAGCACCCTAACCCTCCCCCTTCTCACTTTCCCCTTTTTCAGAAAAAATCGGGCAACCCTTATCGGGTTGCCCCCTTTTTCTTTTTTTTCTTTTTTTTTTTTTTTACTCGACACACAGGGGCGACCCGGGTCCGGACCCGGGACCCGGTAACCGACCCCGAGTTGGGTCTACGCCTATTTCTTAACGAAAATGGGTCCACGAGTTGGATCCAAATGGATCCAACTGTGGATCCGCGAGTTCGCCATGCATATCTCGCTGTATTACAAACATTAATTTACATATATATATATATATATTTATTTATTTTTTTTTTAAAAGCCCTAAGCTATGCATCGATACCCATTTATGGGTCCGAGATCCGAAATATGGATCTAAGGTCCAAATTGCATGTTTTCCCCAAAATTTAAATGGCAAAACTTACGGTTTTTACAGTATATCCTATAAAAAGTTCATGAAGATGGCACCACTGGCCTTCACAAGGAAGGTAGATCCAGTGGTTATAAAAAAATAGGTTCGAGAGATCAAACACATCTTTCGAGATTTAGAGGCTTCTAAGGATCGCAAGGTTGATTACGGGATATACCGAGTAACAAATTAGGTGAATAAGTGGTGGGAGACCCCCCATACTATGAGGTTCTAAGACGAGCTAGTGACTTGGGCCCAGCTTCTTGAAGTGTGCAACATGATGTACTTTCTAAAGCACACCCTCAATAAGATGCAGAAATTCTTAGACCTGCAAAAAGGGGGGGAGTACATTACCTGTTAACATAGCTTGAAGTAGTATTGCCCCAACCTCTACACAACAGACCAGAAATGGGCCATGAAATTCACCCGAGGGTTGAAGTCGACCTTGTGTACAAAATTTTTCATACATGGACCGAATACCTTGGATAAAGTCATCGAAGCAGCTACCTTTTGGAGGATGACCGGTTCGAGAGCTAGAAGACCCTGTGAAAGAAGTCGAGAGATTAGTAGTCGGGTGGCTAGAAGAACAACAATAAGAAAAGATTCAGTAGAAAGAGATTCATGCCACCAACCAAAAGGCACTAACAACAGAAGGACATTGGGTGCCCGAAGTGTCATCGGGCCTATAAAAGGAAGTTGTGTTTGTAGAACACTAGTGCTTGCTTGTAGTGCAGGCAAATGAGTCATTTCATCTCAGAGTGCCCTCAAAGGCAGAATAATGGGAAGAAGTATAGATCTAGAGGCCAACAACACTCGCAACAACAGTCATGTCAGCCTCAACGACAGAGGAAGACTATGGGTCGTGTCTATGCTACTATGATAGCTGAGCTGGGGAAGGACACCGATGTCAGCGAATGTACCATTCTTATTGCAGGCTACAGTGGTACAATACTTTCAATACAGGCGCTACACATTTTGCTTGTTGCTATAAATTTTGCTTTTATCGAAGGTACCATCTCATCATTATCGATATGATCAGTTATGATGTTGTTTTTTAGAATGAATTGGCTATATGAGCACTATGCTTGTATAGAGTGTCATATGAGACATATACGTTTTGTTCGCTCAGATCAACCAATTTTAGAATATAGAGCAGGTAAATCGATGGAGAAGGCAAAGTTGCTTTCAGCGTTAAGGGCATAACATCTGGTTGAGTGTAGATGTGAGACCTTCTTGGCCAATGTTTAACTAGTAGAATTAAAGTCACTCAAGTCGGTTCGAGACTTGGATGTCGTGAATGAGTTCGAGGATTCACCGAGTTTGCCACCGGTTCGAAAAGTGGACATTGCTATAGAGTTGGTGGTTAGGATGACTCAAATCTCTATAGCCCTTTTAGGATGGCATCAGCGGAGTTAGAGGAGCTTAGGAAGCAATTACAAGAATTGACAAACAAAGGATTTATCTGACCGAGTGTGTCACCGTGGAAAGCACCGTATACCTAGCGGGTTGATGCAACATATTGAGACCCCTCAATGAAAGTGGAAAGAAATTACGATGGACTTCGTGGTGAGCTCACCCAGAACCCATAGGGGTAAGGGCACTATTTGGGTGATAGTAGATCAAATAACAAAGTCAACTCATTTACAACCTATCAAATTCATTCAGTCCTTAGAGAGCCTGGCAAATTTATATGTGAAAAGATAATGTAGTTACATTGTGGGCAACTATTTATCATATCAGACAAGGCCCTCAGGTTTATATCCAAGTTATAGGGTCAGTTAAAGAAGACCTTGGGTATATAGTTAAAGTTTAACACTACTTTCCACTCTCAGATGAATAGACAGTCGGAGCAGACCATACAAACATTAGAGATCATTCTGAGAGCATGTATTTTGGTCTCGAGAGGCGAGTGTGACAAATATATTATTTTGGCAGAGTTTGCCTATAACAACAGTTACCATGCCAATATAAGGATGACGCCCTACAAGGCACTGTATGGACAACTGTGCCAATCACTAGTCAACTGGGATGAGGTTGGTTCGAGGGTAGCCGAGGCACCCAATGATAGTTGAACACTACACTGAGCAGGTATGAAAGATTCATGATAGACTACTAGCAGCTTAGAGTAGGCAAAAAAGTTATGCGGACCGATGGCGGTGGGAGCTCACATTCAAGGTGAAAGACTTTATCTTTCTTCAAGTTTCTCCTACTAAGAGTGTGTTTAGTTTCAGCAAGAAAGAAAAACTCAGTCCCAGATATGTTGGACAGTTCAAAGTCATGAAGAGAATATGTGCAATGGCTTACCGAGTAGCGTTGCCACCTCAATATACTCAGGTTCATAATGTATTACATGTGTCTATGTTGAGAAAGTATGTACCTTACTCATCTCATGTGATTCAGTATAAGAATATCAAGGTATAGAAGGACCTGACTATGAAAGAACACCCAGTTGAGATCAAGGACCGTAAGGAGTAGGTATTGAGGGCGAAGACTATTCCTCTATTTAAAGTGCACAGGCAATACCGTGACATTAATGAGTGTACATAGAAACCAAAGGCAAGCATGGAAGAGAAGTATCCACATTTATTCAAGTGAATGTTTAATTTCGCGAACAAAATTCCCTTAAGAGGGGAGGATAAAACCTGTAAATTTTTATATTTATTGAAATAAATAAACACTACAAGAAAAATGCTAATTAGCGACGAAAATTTGTGATAGATTTTTTTCGTCGCGAATTTGCGACGAATTAGCGAGAGAAAACTCTCTGTCGCTAACATTCAAAATATTTACGAAATTAGCGATAGAAAAAATTCCATCGCGAATCCATCACTAATTAGCGACAACATTTTTTCGTCGAAAAACATTACAAGAAAAATGCTAATTAGCTACAGAATTAGTGAGGGAATTATTTCATCGCTAATCTGTAGCTAATTAGTGACAAAATTAGCAAGGGATTTTTTCTGTTGAAAATCTGTAGCTAATTAGCGAGAGATTTTTTTCGTCGCTAATTTTTTATTTAAACCAACCCATCGAGGGCGTGAATTTTTCTCTCTCTCCCCGTGCAAAATTTAAATCGACCATTTGATTAAAGCGCCAGATGGCATGCTTCTCTTTCAGATTGTCCAACTTCCCCGAGAAGCCTTGCAGGTAACAGCCGAAATCTGAGGTCGTCGAGGTCTGTCGGACGAGAGAACTCTCTTTGGAATAACTGGCGATCCACAACTCTCCATGGGCTCATCATCAGAACCGCGAGTGTTCCTCAGCTTCAGCAGGGAGGACGAGGGCCGCCGTGGCGGCATGAGCTTTCATGTCTATGCGATGCTCTCCATCTCAAGGGCGTCTGCACTCTCGCGGAGGAATCAAACGGTGGCAGAGAGAGGGCGGAGGGATTGGTCGTCTGCATGGCTGGAGGGAGACGATGAGCGAGGTCCGATCCGAAGGGAAGGAGGTGAAGGGCTAGAGGGAGGCAATGAGTGAGGTGGGCGAGATTATCGAATACGTCCTCTCCGACGACGAAAGATGTGTGAGTCTCTCTCTCTCTGTGTGTATTGTTATGGATGAGATACGACTTTTGCTTTTCTTTGCAGTGGCGGGCCGAACCGGACAAGTGGGGAACCAGGTCGAGAGGGCGTCAGAGAGCGCATCGATTCTGTGCAGAAGACCCTGCAGTGGCTGTGTAGTGCGGTACAAGTCTGGCCTATTGTTGCTGGAATACCGCCCGACAGAGAGCAAATTTTTTTATTTTTTTTTAATTTAGCGTCGGATAACCAAATCAGTCTCTATTTAGCGATGGATTAACGACGGACATGATTCGTCGCTACCTAGCGATGGATTGACGACATATAATTTCTGCCACAGTTTAGCGACTAGGGTTATGCGACAGACGCTATTCGTCGCTAATCCGTCGCAAAATCCATCGCTAACGTATTTAGCGACGTATAGAGTCTATCACTAATATACATTTTTCTTGTAGTAAAAGACAAATTTTGTTTAATTTAAGATTTTCAGTTTCGATTAAATGGAATTTGAAAATGAGTTAATTACGGTTAAAGTGAATTAAATGTGATTGATTTAGCTTGAATTTCAGTTAATTCGTATTTGAATTTCATATTAATTTCAATAAAATTAAAATGGCTTTTGGACCCAAATAAATAAATTATGGTATTTGGATTTGGATCTTGAAGAGATCCAAATTCTACTTAGCTATTGGATCTAGGATATCCGATGTCCATTCTAGAAGTAATGTTTTTTGGTTCATCCAAATAGTATTGAGAACCAAATTGGATCCCGGTTGAATTAAGAAAAACCTGAATAAGAAATTTTAATTAATACTAAAATAATTTAATCCAGTTTAAATTTTTGTAAAGAGGCCAGGGTGACACACCCCTAGTGGGATCCACCTACTTATGAGGTGAGAGTGGACACCTTTTCTCTCTTTGGCATGTGTTGAAAAAAAAATGAAGAAAATCTTAATTATCTAAAGCAAATAGAAAACCTAACTAATTAGAATTAGATATCTGAAGTAAATGGAGACTTACCTACTTAGGGGACGAGTTACCAATCTCATCCTTATTTTGGAAGGTTGAAAAAAAAGAAGGAAAGAAATACTTACTTTCTTCTCTTTCCATCTTTCTCTCCCTAACATTACGGAGAAAATTCCTTTTTGGAAATGAATTATGCCAAGGCAGCTGAATATGAGGTTCTATCTCTAATAAAAAAGAGAGTGATTCTTTTTTCCCCACACGTCACTTGCATTATCTCTTATCTCTTCCTTCCCATTCTCTCAATTGGAGATTAGTGCAGCGGCCATTAGTGCTGCTGCAAGGTGTTATATGGAAAGACGTAAGCTTGTGAATCATTGAGGTAGATACCTTTATCAAATAAACTTCGATACCTAATATGTGTTCGATATGTTATTTCCTGATTCAGATCCTTTTAAATAACATCTCAATGTGTAGTTGGATCTATTCAAACGGATTACTTTCAGACTCAGATAGGTTTTGCATCAGTAATTTAAGTAAAGCATGGCTCATATCAAGATCAGATCCAATTGCATTTGTTAAGTGTGTTTAGCTTGTCTCATTCTATCTTTCCGGGATCTTGCACCACTCCTTGTACTTCGGATTAAATCTTACCTCATCGGATCTGATTTGCATCCGGATTCAGATTCGGATGTATTGTTTACATTTCAGATTCGGATTCAGATTCGAATCCAATCAGTCGGCACTTGCTGATGGATGAATGATCCCATGGATTCCCGTAAAACGATCCGACCCATTAAGTAGAAAGGCCCCATTACGGAACAAACCGGATCCATTTGCACCTTCTCCAAATTCCCAAACTGGAGAATAAGAAATGCCCCCAACGAGGAGTGCTCTCCACCGCCGCGACCGCCGGGGCCCGGGAACAAGTGAGGGCGAGAGAGGGACTCTGCTGCGATCCGATGAAACCCTAACTGCGCCTTCTTCGTAGTGATGAAGCATGGTCATCTCTCTTTCTGCGGTGTCCTCGTCGAACTCGCCGATAGCACGATGTCTCACTCTCGTTATCCTGTACTCTCTGTCCCTCTGTGTGTGTGCGAGTGTGTGTGTGTGTGTTGTTGTGAGTGTTTTGTTTGAGGACTAAGTTGAGGATTTCATTTTAATGGCAGTTTCGGGGCCGAAACCGGTGGCGTGGAGGAGGAAGTCGGGGATTTTCCGGGGATGGACCGAACGAAGAAATTTTCGTCGCCGGCGAACCGAGTTTTAGGAGAGGGAGAGGCGGGGATTTTGGTTTCCGGGAAGGGGAGAGAGGGGGCTTTTCCTATAGAGGGGGAAGAGGTGGAACCTTTTGGGGCGCTCCCAGGCCACAATTCAGTCCCAGGCCGCCTCAGCGAAACGATGATTATCGGCACTGGGAGTACGCTGCGGCTTTACCGCCTCCCGATTGTGGTACCCATTTTCCATCTTCGTCTTCTTGAGTAAAAAAAAAATGCCAATGAAATGTGGTTTATCACATATTGCCTGTTTGTTGGGAAAATTTCCTGTTGATTGCTTACTCAGAAGCTTACGGTTCGTGCCTTGTTTCTTTGTTCTGTTAGATGCAATTTTCTATCTTGTCTCAATAAACTCGCATTGGTTAGCAACGAATTGTAATACACTTATCTGAAGAAGATACTTCTTTGCTAGTGTAGCGGACCACTGTATGTGGGCAATTTCTAACATGTTTTATAGTTGAATGTTTTACCTTTCCTAGTATTTGGATGGGGACCATTTGCTTCATAAGATTGGATGTCCAATGTAACCTGCCTAGAATTGATGGGGGGACTTCTATAGATGAAATCTCCCATGAGACTTACCTAAGGCATCATGGAAGAACCTGTCTTAACGTGTTATATTGCGTTAATGCTATGATGGTCGGTTGCAGGTCTGAACGTGTTTTCCAATTAGATATGCCTGTTTTTCCTCATTTAGATGCGCTCCCAGCAAGCCCTGATCTACTAGGTGCATTAAGTTTTTTTCCGCCACCCCCTATGCCAGTGAAATCTTCTTATAGAAAGATAGAACGCAACAAGATGGGAAGTTAAAGAAAACCAAATCATCCATATTGATCCTACCTATGAGGGATGTGCAACTAATGTTTGTGCAAGAGTGAGTTTGTTACCATAAATACAATTGCATATGTATGGTGGTGTTTTGATGGGGCAGGGGCCTCACTCTGAAGTGGAATATGTCCTCCAAGCATAATTTTGAGACTGTTGCGTGGTGCATATAGTATTCATTACTTTCACGGTTGAGCTGAGATGTTTGAATATGGGTTGGCATCTATGTCACATGGGTGCGGGTGCGGGTGCGGCACAATTTTAAAATTTTTGGACACAGGGACTCGGCAAAAAAAAAAAAAAAAATATATATATATATATATATAATTTTATTTTATTTTTAAAATGCCACAGGTGTCTGTGCAGTCACAGACTGTGACTGTGCACAGGCACAGCACTGTGCACTGTGCACAGTCACAGACTGTGCACAGTGCACACTGCAAAGACTGTGCACTGTGCACAGTCTGTGACTGTGCACACTGCAAAGACTGCACAGTCACAGTGCCTTTTTTATATATATTTTTTTTAAATAAAAAATATAAAAAATTAGTTTTTTAGAGACATTTTTGGACTCGGTCAAAGTTGACCGAGTCCAAAATGTGGATGGACTCGGCCTGGACTCGTTGACCGAGTCCGACTCGGCGTTGACCGAGTCCGGGCCGAGTCCGAAGCCGCACCCGAGTCCGCACCCGTGTCGGGGCGTGTCGACTCGGGTGCGGCACCTCCTTAGCCGAGTCCGTGTGACATAGGTTGGCATATGAAGAAATTTTATCCGTATGAATAAAGGTTGTATGGGATCAACTATAGAGCTATGTCACATAGAGAGGACAACCAGGCAATCATACCCGTGTCAACATGGCCCAACACAAGTACTGGTACCAGACGCAACACAGGTACATGCTGGTCCGGATTGGGTTGGGTCCAACTTCGACCCTATTAGCATACATAAGAGGAAGAAGAGAAGATGCAAGAAGAGGTGAAGAAGTAGCTTCATTAGATTGCAAATAGGGTTACAACAAGATAAAAGAGGGTGTCGACCCCCTTAGACTCCACTACAGGACAAAACAGAGATAGTAGATTTGTGGGATAGGCTAGTTTACTGTAATGCCCCTATACTAGAATTTATGAACAAAAAGATACAATAAAGGGTATTACATATAATAGAACTATGGCATTTCCTCAACACTCCCCCTCAAGCTTGAGGTAATGAGAATACAATCAACCCAAGCTTGAACAAGAATGATTGGAATAAGGGTAAATTTTTTTAAAACAATCAGCTATCTGGATTTGAGTTCCAATGTATGCCCAGGAGATAACTCCATCCATATATGCCTGACGAGTAAAGTGACAATCTATCTCAATGTGTTCCTCTCATGAAATTTTGGATTTTTGGCGATATGGATATCACTTTGATTGTCACAATAGAAAGTAGTTGCCCTGTCTATATTTACTCCCATGTCGTGCAATAATTGATGTAACTTTTCTTGAAGGTATTTTCAAAAGAGTTTTTTCGATAAAAACTATCACTCCGTGCATCAAATATTAAATTAACCGGTTCACACTAGTGGTGAAGTCCGGGTCAAACTCAAGAAATGGGTTTAGAACTTTGTACTCTACGCAAAATTTTTTTTATTGCCTTGAATAAAATGTAAAGAAAACGAACTACCCTATTACAGAGGTTCGAGCAGAAATAAAATTATTACAAGCTAATAAATTAAATGGTCTGAGGCCCTAAAAAAATAAAATAAAGAAAAATAAAAATTTGCAAGGCTCTTTCCCTCACGATCTTGCTTCATTTGTCTGCACGTGCACAACCCTCGCTATCACGTTTTAATCAATCTTGTACCCACCTGCAAAACACAAAACCACAAAACAAACGACACAACTAGGCCATATAATCTAGTTAATGTTAGTTGCAGGAAATAAAGATCAAATCTAAAAAACCCAAAGAAAAATCTATGTATATTTAATTCTGAAGAAAAGAAAAAAAATCTAGACTAAAAAAATCAATAACCTCCTAACCTAATAGCAAACTGACCAAAGTAAAGCAGTTAAAGCCCGTGAATCAAATTCAGCCAAGCTCACTATTAAGTCTGATCGACAAAACAAATAGGGCAATTGGGCTAGCAGATCAGCCTGCCCGTGCCTGGTCAGATCTGCTCGGTTGTTGATCTGTGCAACAGATGTAGGCTGACAAATCAGCCTAGATTTGTGTAAAAAAAATAGCAGACAGAGTGCTGGCTGTCACGCAGACTGGCTCGGCCTGATCTGACAGATTTGCGTGGATGATGACAGATCAACTGTAGATTTGTCAGATATCGACAACAACTTAATAAATCTGTTCTGGTCTGATTTGACAGGATCAGGGTTCGACAAATCAGATTGGCTTGATCTAGTCTGCAGATTGGATTTGCGTTGGCAGATCAGATATGGGCTGAACTTGCTCTTGACTGACAGATCAAGTATGTCGATGATGACAGATCTGATTTTATATCAGAGAAATTTATTTTTTGTATTTTCTTTAGGGAAATAAAAAAAACTAAATCAAATAGAACACTAACCTGTATGCAGAAAATCAATATCAGTCTATATGAAATATCTAAAAACTATATGCATTCATAAATTCAGAAACCTATTCTACATGCAGGAATGTAAAGAGAAGGGAGAGAAGAGGCGTAC
The DNA here is from genome assembly GCF_984573655.1 of Nuphar pumila. Lineage (NCBI taxonomy): Eukaryota > Viridiplantae > Streptophyta > Magnoliopsida > Nymphaeales > Nymphaeaceae > Nuphar > Nuphar pumila. The sequence goes on along the minus strand of NC_143257.1, from coordinate 22,391,511 downwards.
TTGGGGTCACCTTCGACGGATTGGGGAGATCAGAGTGGCCTTCTCAAGATGATCACCCGTCATGCAACACCTCCGATAAAAAGAAACTCAAACTGGCGAGGAGAGAGAGAGAGAGAGAGAGAGAGAGAGAGAGAGAGAGAGAGAGAGAGAGAGAGAGAGAGAGAGAGACGTGTTTTTCAGAAAGGGAGGACGCTCCCCTCTCTCTTAACATTATTATTTATAATGTTAAGTTAGGTTAGGGGTGTTTAAGAAACTTTTCTAAACAAGTTTTCTAATTTTCAATAATTTCTCAAAACCACCTATTTCAAAAATTATTTTCTAAAAACTTTAGGTTCCTCTTTTTCATATGCATGCCCTACTCATATGCATGCCCTATTCTAAAAACTTTAGGTTCCTTTTCATATGCATGCCCTATTAAATACATACAACTTTAGGTTCCTCTTTTTAATTACCATTGCCCGCAGATACACCAAACGGGTACAATCCCCAATGTTAAGTTAGGTTCCCAAGGTAGCTTAACACACAATTTGTAGTTTATTACTGGGTTCTAAACTTAACCCTCGACCGAGTCACCTTCGGAACATTAGACCTCCACATCTAATGTCGGGAACATAAGAGACAACCCACGCCCATATGTGCCACTTCCTTGGTACAAAAAACAACAGTTGTGTCATACACACCACCCCCAGGTAAAGTGGTGGACTCTCCCTAAAACCGTGACCAGGAGAAGGAACCTCAATATCGGGTTAAGGGGACAAAATTTCAGCACACAGAGTTTTTTTATCCTCACAGTCTCCCCAAAACTGGATCTCTAAGATCTTCATTTTCCAGGTGGATGATCCCAGAATATATATTACACTGTTCTTATTTATTATATTTTTATTAAAGTTAATTCTTTAAATTTGCAACACCATATGCAAAAGTAAAGTGAAAACCCGCATCCTCCCTTGCGGGGATCCTTACGGGACTCCAGCCCGTGAGGACAACTAGAACAGTATAGTAGTGTGCCATACCAACTTGTGTGGTTTAAGTGATGCAATCAAAACATATATGAAAAGGAATCAACCCACGACTCTCAAGGCCGATGAGAGTCCATTTAGGCCATCGATGCATCACATAACAAAACAAAAGTAGTGTTTTATTCATAACACTAGGCCAAAATGCCAAAAGCATATGCACTCATGCAAACATAACCCAACCATATGCATGTCATTTCTCAATCATATGCATCTTCACTATGTGTGGTACCTACATCACATACGGGCTATGTCACATGGGTGCGGGTGCGGGTGCGGGTGCGACACGGGTGCGGCACAATTTTAAAATTTTTGGACACGGGGACTCGGCAAAAAAAAAAAAATATATATATATATATATATATATATAATTTTATTTTATTTTTAAAATGCCACAGGTGTCTGTGCAGTCACAGACTGTGACTGTGCACAGGCACAGCACTGTGCACTGTGCACAGTCACAGACTGTGCACTGTGCACAGTCTGTGACTGTGCACACTGCAAAGACTGCACAGTCACAGTGCCTTTTTTATATATATTTTTTTTAAATAAAAAATATAAAAAATTAGTTTTTTAGAGACATTTTTGGACTCGGTCAAAGTTGACCGAGTCCAAAATGTGGACGGACTCGGCCTGGACTCGTTGACCGAGTCCGACTCGGCGTTGACCGAGTCCGGGCCGAGTCCGAAGCCGCACCCGAGTCCGCACCCGTGTCGGGGCGTGTCGACTCGGGTGCGGCACCTCCTTAGCCGAGTCCGTGTGACATAGCATACGGGTATTAACCAATGCATATCTTTTTTGAGTGTGTGAGTGTACATGTAAGATTTCACATATTCATCAAGCACACATGCTCAAGAAGAAATATCAATAACCGAGTCATGCTCACGTTCATGATTGCGCAACCAGTATCATTTAATGCAAAAATAACATTTATAAAATTATCGGGCAGAAGTGTAAGCTTTGGCATATGCTAGGGAAGATGGCCGGGCTTACCAATCCCGGACCCCATCCTTCTAGCGAAACATTCCAGCATAGTCCCAAAGTTTGAGATTCTTGACATACACATAGGTATAGGTAGGTTCCAAATTTTTTCTTTTGTTCAGATCAGAATTTAGATCATACACAACATCTATTAAATCTGGACCAGTTTTTGGGACCAACAACATGTAATCATATACTTCACTGATATATCAATTGTACATGCATGGATATCCCATTGGAGCATACGATATCCGAATGTAAGCAGTGAATATAAAAATCCAAATTCTGGAATCATGTATTCAATCCAAGAATACAATACTCAAATTTCGGAAATAGCAATTTCATATTAGCCAAAAAGAAACCCAAGATTTCAATCAACCAAAAGAATTCGTTGGATTTTATTGGCTTGCACAGTGTCTTTCTTTCAAACAAAAGAAAAGAAATATGATGATTAAATATCAAGATCACCATTTACGCTCATTATATAGCTATGACCTATACAAACCAAAGTCTCAAAGGCAAGATGAACAAGAAGACTGTTTATTTGCTTAACAGACCTTAAAACAGGGAATGCCGAACCAAGTTGAAGCAAAGCACTAGAAATTTCATAAACCACACGCTCAGGAACACTGCGAAAACATATTAAAGCATGCAGTGGAACACAGTCCCCGTGTTACTAAAAAAAACAGGTTTCCATAGCCCCTCCTCTCAAAGAATCACACGAGATCGAGACCCATCTTCGATTCATCGCCCAAAATCAATAGAAGCACCGTACCTTTTTGGTGATTTTTCGGCGATCGGAGGCTGCCGTGGCGGGAGGATGCAGGCTGGTGTCGCTCCTCTCCACTGTCGTGGAGGAGGGTGCTCGCTGTGGCCTTCGATGGCAGCCAGAACTTTGCCGGCGACGGAGCCCCTTTCTCCGGCGTGCGCAGAGAGAGAGAGAGAGAGAGAGAGAGAGAGAGAGAGAGAGAGAGAGAGAGAGAGACCAGAATGTCGAGTGAGGGGCGGTTTTCCCCTTTTATTCGAGGTTTGACCCCTTCTCCCTCCAGAAGAGTCGGAGGGGTTGGTTACGCCATGCGCAACCCCCCCCCCCCCCCCCCTCCCTTTTCCTTTCTTGATCTGGCCTGCAAGAATCGTGCCCTAGGCACGATTCTTGCTCTCGCATCTCTATTAAAACTTGCACTCGGGTCCGGGTCTGAGCCCCGCGACCCGCGATACCGGATCCAAATTAGGATTTAGATCCGGGGCTAAAGGAATGTGGATCCTGTTATGCAAATAACGGTGGATCCACGAGTTGGATCCGATTGGGTCCAACTGTGGATTCAACCAAAAAAAAAGTTTTCCTTTATTTATTTCTTTATTTCATTATGATTATATATATATTACAATATATGTATATGGATATATGGATCCAGAAGGTGGATCTCGGACCCATCTACACCATCTTAAATAGTTATCACTCGAATTATTTAATTAATTAAAATTATTGCACTTATATATACATATAAGTTTATACGAGATAAATTTATTCGTAAAGATCCCTTTATGGGTCCCGGATCCGAGACTTGGATCCTAGGCCCAAATCAAAATGTTATGAAATTTGTATTATAATATATCTAAATAAATGCCTAAAAATTTGCGGTTATTACACTTACAACCTTTTTCCAGAATTCTTTAGGCATTCCACTATTAAATCTCAATGCCCTGGTAGTCTCCAATATATGTTTGTTCTTCCTTTCTGCCACCCCATTTTGTCTGTTTATGGTTGAAATGCAACTGTGTTCATAAATGCTTTTATAAAAGATTCGTACCTATGTTTATGGTTGACATGCAAATATGTTGTTCATAAATGCTATTATCAATGATTCATAACTAAGTTTGTGGTTGAAATGCAACTATGTTGTTCATAAATGCTATTATGAATTATTTATACGTATGTTTATGGTTGAAATGTAAATATGTTATTCATAAATGATATTATGAATGATTCATACATATGTTTATGGTTAAAATGCAAATATGTTGTCATAAATACTATTATGAATGATTCGTACCTATGTTTATGGTTGAAATGCATCTATGTTGTTCCTAAATACTTTTGTGAAAGATTCATACTTATGCTTATGGTTGAAATACAAATATGTTGTTTATAAATGCTATTACGAATGATTCATACCTATGTTTGTGGTTGAAACACAACTATGTTGTTCATAAATGCTATTATAAATGATTCATACCTATGTTTGTGGTTGAAATGCAGCTATGTTCATAAATGCTATTATGATTGATTTATATCTATGTTTATAGTTGAAATGTAAATATGTTGTTCATAAATGCTATTATGAAATACATATGTTTATGGTTGAAATGCAAATATGTTGTTTATAAATGCTATTATGAATGATTCATACCTATGTTTGTGGTTGAAATGCACCTATGTTGTTCATAAATACTTTTATGAAAGATTCATACCTATGCTTATGGTTGAAATGCAAATATTATCTTCATAAATGCTGCTATGAACGATTTATACAATAAAACTATGACATTTCCTCAACAGACCCAACCCAATTTTTTTGTTTGTCCTCGGTGAAAGGCAGGAAGGAAGAAGAAAAAAGAGGAGAAAGAAAAAGAAAAAGAAGGAGAAGGAAGAAGAAAAAGAAAAAGGAGGAGAAGGAAGAAAAAAAAAAGAAATAGGAAGAGAAGGAAGAAGAAGATGAAAAAGGAAGCGAAAGAGGACGAGAGAGAGAGAGAGAGAGAGAGAGAGAGAGAGAGAGAGAGAGAGATCATGCCCTTTTTATTAAAAAGAGAATTTCATTGCCCCTCTCCCTTATTTTCAAAAATTACATTCTCCCCCTCCCTTACAAACTTTTTCTTTAATTTCTGGTATTTTCCTGCCGTTTTTTTTCATAAAATTATGGTCACCTCCCTTACAGTCTTTTTTTTTTTATTTATTTTTGATATGGACCATATTATAGATCCAGACCCAAACTGTCTTTATCAACACACACACACACACACACACACACACACATATATATATATATATATACAGCCGTGTCCCTGTACCCTCATTTTTTTAAATTGCCGTGTCGTACCCGTACCCATGAGACATAGCTATAGAGGCACTTAGTAGGCTCCTGCACATTTAAGCTTATGTTTATGGCTGACAGCTCTTCAATTCATTTAAGTGATGCATATATTAGCAGCATAAATGTGAGTGAGATCAGCCATTAGAAAAGTTTTGAAGATTTGATCTCGTGGTTGAGTGTGTATGCATTTGAGAACTTGTAGACTGTGTCAGACTGCACAATTTGTGTGGTGACCGCTTTGGCATGTTTGCTAACAAGATCATCCTTTTACGGAGTGAACTACTCTTTTCTTTCCAGTCAAATATTAGTTGGCACTATTACGTGTGAGATTTTCTGGAAGGTGCTATTTCTTTGGGCCTTGATTGCATTTTATTGCACATCGACTTTGACGCTGCATTAATAGCTTTACTTATTTTGTTAATTTTTATGCATATAGTTTTGGTGATTATTTATCACTGCATCTTGTAATATTCTTTCACTGCTGAAGGGGAATTTATATGTTTTTCTTGCTAAGAGGAAATCGTTTGTGAGAAATATGGGGCAACACCAATTCCGACAGATTTTTGTATATTACCAATTCCCATAATGGTTTTACACCTACACCCTTTGCTATTTCTTTCTCCTGGATAACTCATTTAGCTAGAGCAATAAATACTCTTGGCACAACTTTTCTCTCTAACTTATTGTCAAAAAGGCCTGCAGCAATTATAATTTTCTTGTATATGCTATATATTCAGATCGCTTGTCAGCCTTTGAAATTTCTGCTATTAACAAATCTCATTTACTACCTTTGCAAATTTTAATTTGCATTTGATGAATTTGATGTTTCTCTACCTACAAGCATTGCTTTTATATGATTTTCATAAACGATTTTATGCAATCTCCTTGATTGAATAATCTGATGTGATTTGCAGAGAGATTCGTTGTTGTTTCATACAATATCCTTGCTGACTATCTTGCTAGGAATCATCAGATGAGGCTTTATGATCACATACCTCCTCGTATATTGGATTGGGAGTGGCGTAAGAGCAGGATATTATTTGAGCTTGGACTCTGGGATCCTGACATCATGTGTCTTCAGGTTTTTGCCACAATCATTTCCTGCATTATGGAGCTGATCAATCATTGATCTGCAATCTCTATTTGTTCATCCACTGTTTGAAGGACTGGCCATGTTAACTTTGTTTCTGCTTTCCATATTTGGTTGTGTTCACTTTCTCTTTCCATTCTCCACTAATCCTTTTTTGGTCTAAATAGTTTAATTAATAACATCTGAAATTCATGTTCAAGCATGCATTTCTTTCTGAATGTCAACAACATGAATGCTGATATTATTCTTATAGGAAAGTTGGCAGCATAGTAGATATGGAGTTTGAACTTTCATTGTTATACCTTGTGATTACTGTCCAGTTCATTAACAGTTTTACTAGCCTCAGTGCTTAACGTAACTGTAATTTTGTTATTTAAACTACTTGCATTGTACTATACTTTTACAATCATTTTCAACTTAATTTTCTGTCAGGAGGTTGACAGGTTCCAAGAATTACATGATGAGCTTAAGTTCAGAGGATACAGCGGCACTTGGAAGGTGTCCTCTATTAACTTTTTATATACTCTGTCATGAATATTGCTTAAAAAAACTACATTTTTCAATTGGTTGGTTATCAGTATTGGCCTGTTGACAAGTTAGTGCTTCTTGCTTCCTAGTTTAACAATTTTATGATTTGATTTGGCAACTGTGAAGTTCTGAAAAATTTAAGATCATAATTAGGTGGTGTTTGATTTGATTGGACAGTCTGAGTCGCTCCTGTGTGGATGTGCATGCGTGTGCATGTGGATGTGCATGTGCATGTCTGGTGGTTTTCTAGCTTACTGGAAATCACAATCTTATATAATGGTGCCTGATTTTATAACTTTTTTTTGGATGGATTTTACTTGTTGATGCACTTGAGTAGCCATAAGGCCTATGACTGGTGTCATGTTGTAATGAAATATTCTCTTGCCGCTTGTAGTGCTTTAGACATAAATCACTTGAAAGTTTTTATGGTTACACTGCAGATGCGTACTGGCCTTCCTGTTGATGGATGTGCAATGTTTTGGCGATTAGATAGGTAAAATACTATGTTTACAGAATTTTTTTCTTAGTTTGGAGTGACCTTAAAAATGTGTAAGAGATAATTAACATGGTTTTGTACTAGCAATTCTCTAGAAGTTGGTTTAATTTTTTTTGGATTTTGCTTGTTCATTCAAACTGATTATTCACCCTATTGACAGAAATGCAGTCCATTTGATCTACAATATGATGTTGCTTGCACTTAGAATATAAGTTTTTATTTTTTTGGATGTTTTTTTGAGAATTTAACCTCATATACAGATGTTTTAGCAATAGTTACTGGAAGCAGTACTATAAGGCTGGAATTGCGATTCCCAGGAAGCGCAACTGGAAGCAGTGTGAAATCGTGCTTCTTATGCATGGGAATCCCGATTCCCGCTCATGGGAACCCCGATTCCCACTCATGGGAACCCCGATTCCCACCCATGGGAACCCCGATTCCCATGACTGAGTTTTTATTTTCATTAGAATTCTAATTCCCAAGTTAAGGAATTCAATTCCTCATATATAGGAATTCTAGTTCCCCACCAATTGTAGTGTGATTTTGTCTAATGCAGCCACAAGCACATCTTTTTTCTCTTGTTTATCTCAAATAAATGCATAAATTTGCATAGCATATATAATATAATTCCACATGACTTTGACTTAGTCTTACTGTTTTGATTGCAAAAACAATTCCTTTTTTTTTTTGAATTACCATATCGAGTTTGATATGTTTTCTGTATGTATGTTGTACTGTTATGCTCTCTCTTGGTTGCAGTTGTTTGTTCTTTGTTTCATAATATAGCTACATCTGATCAAAACTTCAAATTGCTGAATTCTTGAATAGACGAGAAATAGCTTATCAGCCTAATTTGTTTTACTTTTTGCGCAATAACTCAGTAGCTTTTTATGTATCTTATATGCAGATTTATTATATTACAAGTACTATATTCATACCTACGTTAATATAAAAGCATTAGCAATACATAATTAGCTGTATGTTCTTAGATGTTAGTGCTTTGTTAGCATATATATATATATATATATATATATATATATATATATATATATATATATATATATATATGTTGAAACCACGATTGAGTACGCAGGAAGAGAGAGAGAGAGAGGGAAAGTCTCTAATTCTATTAGGGTTTAATCTCTACTTAAATAGACATTAAACAAGAGCACCAAATTACAAAAATAACCCTCACACAATATATAATAACACGTAAACCCAAAATGCCCTTATAGCTGTCTCAACACTCCTCCTCAAGCTGGAGCATAGATATCAATCATGCTCAGCTTGTCACAACAGTGAGAGAAACTCGGCCTCGCCAGAGCCTTGGTAAAGCTTCGGAAGATACATGATCGGTGCAGATATACCCAGCATGAACCAAGTCGCGAACATAGTGACAGTTAACTTCAATATGTTTAGTCCTTTCATGAAATACTGGGTTGTTGGCAATATATGTAGCAACCCTATTGTCACACATCATCAACATAGGTAGGGATACTTTTACCTGAAGCTCGATCAAAACTGATTTTACCCACATAATCTCAGCTGCGGTCTGGGCCATCGCTCGATATTCAGATTCATCACTTGACTTGGCTACAACGGTTTGTTTCTTACTCCTCCAGGAAACAAGATTTCCTCCCACAAACACACAAAATCCAGATGTTGACTTCCTATCTTCAACAAACCCCCCATAATCTGCGTCAGTGTAAGCAATAACGTCCAAGGAAGGATTTCATTTAAACAACAGACTTTTACCAGGAGATGACTTTAAGTACTTGAGAACTATCATAGCTGCATCCCAGTGAACTTTGCTAGGTTTGTCCATGAACTGACTGATTTTACTCACGGCTAATGAAATGTTAGGTCTAGTAACAGTCACATATAACAACTTACCCACCAAGGATCTAAAGCTGGTACTATCCACATAGTCAGACTTCTCATCGAACATGTGAGTTTTGGGATCCATTGGAATGTTAGCTGGCTTAGCTCCTAGCATTCCGGTCTCTTTTAATAAATCCAACACATACTTTCTTTGCGACAAAACTAAGCCCTCTTTGTTTCTTGCAACCTCGATACTCAAAAAATATCGAAGGTGACTAAGATCTTTAGTTACAAAGTGTTTATGAAGATGATCCTTTGTTGTAGAAATATCTTGGGCACTGCTCCCTGTTAATATGATGTCATCGACATATACCACCATAACAACAATTCTAGCATTGGTTTTCTTGATAAACAAGGAGTGATCTGAAGCTGACCTGACAAATCCAAAATTCGACATTACCTCAAATAATTTGTGAAACCATGCCCGAGGGCTTTGCTTCAGGCCATAAATAGCCTTCTTCAACTTGCACACCTTCTGACACTCCCCCTGAACCTCGAAGCCTGGGGTTTGTAATGAAATGGTGGTCTTCAACAAATGCACAAATAACTCACAAACAAGTGTCTATTTGAGACACTACAAGCATGACCCTTGAAAGGGTATAAAAGGAAGAACACTTGAAAAATAAATAATACTTTATTCATGAACAAAATGCTTAAGAAACATTGTTTTACATTGAAGGGGTTCACCCCTATATATACAAAAAAGTGGAAGAGAGGAGAGCTCATTTTGAGCTCTCCAAAAGAGACGTTGGATTCCAACGTCTCTTAATATAGTTGTTGGACTACAGTCCAACAACATTTATTATTATAGCTGTTGGACTATAGTCCAACAACATTTATTATAGCTGTTGGACTACAGTCCAACAGCTATTTGCACAGTCAAGTTCCAACAGGAACTTGATTGGATCAAATATCTAGTTTCTATTGAACTAGATGCTAAAAAAGAAAATAAAGAAAAATAATAAAAGAAAATAATAAAAGAAAATATAATAATATTAAATAATATATATATATATATATATATTACAATTTACATTTTAACACTCCCCCTCAAACTTACGGTACAATGAGCGAAAGTTTGTCTAAGAGGAAGTGAAATCTGGGAGCAGCGAGAGGCTTGGTGAAGAAGTCTGCTAATTGATATTCTGATGTAACATATGGCAGATCAATGGTTCCATGTAAGTATTCCTCTCTGACATAGTGACAGTCCATCTCAATGTGTTTAGTGCGCTCATGAAATGTCCGGTTGCTTGCAATGTAGATCACACTTTTGTTGTCACAGCACATCTTTGAAACTTGTGTTGCTTTAGCTCCCATATCCGCTAGCAATCGTCTGAGCCAAACAACCTCCATAGTGGTGGTTGCCATGGCTCTGTATTCAGCTTCGGTGGAGGAAAGAGAGACTTTCTGCTGCTTCTTGCACCTCCACGAAATTAAGGTTTCACCTAGGAACACACAAAAACCAGTAGTTGAGTGTCTATTATTGGGATCACCTCCCCAGTCAGCATCAGTATATGCAATTAAATTTAATGAAGATGAAGCAGACAAGAAGAGTCCTCGTGAAAGAGAGGATTTTAAGTATCTAATAATACGCAAAATCGCTCCCATGTGCACGGAGGTGGGAGCATGCTGAAACTGACTGACTGTATGAACCGCATGAGTTATATCTGGCCTAGTAATGAAAAGATAAGAAAGAGCTCCAACAAGCTGTCTATAAGGAGTAGGATCATCAAGAAGTTCTCCATCCTCAATTTTCATTTTAACATTGACAACTTCTGGAGTGTCTACTTTCTTATCATCTGTAATTCCAGACCTGAAAACGATATCAAGAGCAAATTTAGATTGAGATATCAAATACCCCCGAGGGGAATAAGCAACTTCAATGCCTAAAAAATATCTTAATAAACCTAAGTCAGTCATTTCAAAGTGAGTTTTAAGAAGAGATTTGATATTTGCAACTCCCTGTTTGTCGCCTCCGGTGATGATCATATCGTCCACATAGAGAAGAAGAATAATGATGCCTGCATCAGATTTCTTAACAAACAAAACAGTGTCAGTTAAACAAGGTTGAAAACCAATATCAAGCATACCATGACTAAATCGGTCATACCAGGCTTTTGGAGCCTGTTTAAGACCATAAAGAGCTTTTTCTAGACAAAGAGCTTTACCCTTAGGGATACTAATACCAGGTGGGGCTTCCATGTATACTTCTTCAACGAGATTCCCATTCAGGAAAGCATTTTTGACATCTAATTGAAAGATAGGCCATGTTCTAATGAAGGCCAAGGCTATTAAAGTTCCAACAGTGGTCATACGGGCCACAGGAGCAAATGTTTCTTTATAATCGATGCCATACTCTTGGGCATATCCTTTTGCTACTAAACGGGCCTTATATCTTTCCAGGGTCCCATCACTTTTGGTTTTGACTTTGTATACCCACCTACAACCTATAGGTTTCTTACCCGAAGGGATATCTTGTATCGTCCAAGTATTGGCCTTTTCTAGTGCATCCAATTCTATTTTCATGGCTTCTATCCATTCTATATGATTTTTGGCTTGAGAATAGGATGATGGTTCAACATATGATTGTATTAATGTAATGGCGGCCCTATACGTGGGTGAAAAAGATTCATAAGACACAAATTTTTCTGGAGGTTTAGAGATTCTAGACGTTCTTCTAGGTGAGACTTCAGAGTATTTTTGTAATGCACATGGAAGATTTTGCTCTCTACATCTTGAATATTGTAGACTAACATCCCTATGGATTTGCTCTTCATTATCATCATTTTCAACAACAATAGGACTTTGATCATTGTCAAGGTCACATCCAACATCACATTCATTGGATTTTGAAGTTGGATCAATTAAAAACGAGTATTCAGTGACATCCTTGGATTTTTCAAATTCAAAGAAGCTTTCTTTTTCCAAAAAAAATACATTTCTTGACACATATAATTTGTCATTTTGAAAATCGAAATACCTGTAGCCTTTTTGATTATCAGCATATCCTAAAAAGGCACATGGGATTGCACGAGGAGAGAGTTTGTCATTTCTGTTGGTGAAAACAAAACATTTGCATCCAAAGACTCTTAATCTAGAATAATCTGGAGTTAAATTAACAAGCTTTTCTATTGGAGTTGTATTCTTTAATGAGGAAGATGGCATCCTATTAATGAGGTAGGTGGCAGTTAGAACCGCTTCAGCCCAAAAACTTTTTGGAACTTGATTTGCAATTAGCAATGTCCTAGTAGTTTTCATAATGTGCCGATGTTTGCGTTCGGCTAGGCCATTCTGTTGTGGAGTGTGTGGACATGATCTTTGATGTGTAATACCATGTAAATTGAGATAGTCTTTGAATTCGTTGGACATAAATTCTCCCCCTGAATCAGTGCGAAAAACAGAAATATCATTTTGAAACTTATTTTTAAACATTTTATGAAATATTTGGAAGTTAGTAAAGACATCAGATTTATGTTTAAGAAAATAAATCCAAGTATGTCTAGAAAAGTCATCAACAAAAATGACATAATATGTATAACCACCTTTGGAAATAACTGGTGCGGGGTCCCAAACATCCGAATGTATTAACTCAAGTGGTCGTGAGGAAACAAAAGTTCTACTAAGAAATGGTAACCTTTTCATTTTGCCAAGAATGCAGTCTTTACAAGAAAAATTTTCAGAATTACAAAATTTTTCCAAACTTGGAAAATATTGAATTTTAGACATATGAGGATGGCCAAGCCTTTTGTGCCATAAATCCAATTCTAATTTCTGAATATTATAACAAAATGCATTCTTGGGTAATTCCAAAAAGTCCATGTAATAAAGTCCTCCTTCTCTATGGCCTTCCCCAATCAGCTTCCCTGACTGGCGATCCTGTACCCAACAACCATGAGAAGAGAAGGAGATATTACATCCATAATCAGATATTTGCGAGACAGATAAGAGATTCAAATTAAGTTTAGGGATATATCTAACTTCTGGGATAAAAAATCTTTTGGATTTTTGAAGATTTTCAAAACATCCTATTCCTTTTACTTCAAGAGATGTGCCATCGGCTGTAAAAACCTTTGACACACTTGAGTTATTTTTAAGACATTCGGATAGACTATTAACATTTGGGGTCATATGAAAAGAAGCACCAGAATCTAAAAGCCAAGGAAAGTTACCTGGACCGGAGAAAGATGCAACTGCCGCTCTAGTTGAGGCTTCGGTTGAGGAGGATACCCCTTTGAGAAGAGGTTGAAGGATTTTCATCAATTGAGCCATAGACACAGGTGCATCTTGATCTTTTGACTCAGATTCAACAGATGCAACTCTTTTTTCTTCTTTTCTTTTTAACTTTGGACATTGAGGCCTATAGTGCCCTGGTTCATGATGACAAATAACTTTTCTTTTATCAAAGTCGCCGTTTTGCCTTCCAAAATGAGGCGGCTTGTAAGTACGAGTATGATTCCCCGGTCTAGATACAGCTAAAACAGAGTCATTATCAACTTTTGGAGTACTTTTTCTAAGTCTATTTTCCTCCATGGTGAGCTCTTCTATAGTATCAACAATAGAAGGAATTTTTCCACGATGTAAAAGGGCCGATTTGGTGGATTCAAACTACGGCCTTAGACCATTCACAAATTGATAGAAATGTTCCATATCGAGTTGCTTTTGGCGAAGCTCGATGTCTTCGGCACAATGCCATTTGGGCTCAAGAAGAGCCAACTCTTCCCAAAGTTCGGACAACTCATTATAATATTCTCGAATAGTTTTATCTTTTTGAGTCATTGTCCGAACTTTATCTTGTAAATTGCATACATGTGCAATATCTTTAAGGGAATACATGTTTTTGAGGTATTCCCAAGCCTTATCGGCATGCTCAAACTTAGCTAGACTAGAGCATTTTTTAATGTCTATGCCATTGATGAGCCATGACATAATTTTTGCATGCCCTATCCTCCATTCTTTCCATTTCTTTTCATAAGTGGCTAACGCCTTACTCTTCTCTTCTTTCGTTAGAGGAACCTCTTTATCACCCTCTTTCTTGGTAAGAGATAGTTTAGGTTCCAAATCGGAACCATCCACTATACCCCATAAACCTTTTCCCCAAATGTGGTGCTTCATAATCGAAGCCCACATTACATAGTTAGTATCATTTAGCTTCATAGGAATGATGGTGATCTTATCATTGTCATCCATCTTTTACAAGGGTAAGAGAGGAATAAATAGGAGGAGAGAGAGAGAAAAATAAAAAGAAAAGAAAAAGAGTAGACAAAGGAATAAGAGAGGATACAAAACCAAAATTTTTGTAGCACAAGTTCGCCTTTCTTCAAACAAATCTTCTTGAGCCAAGAACAAGGTGATGAAACACCTTTTGTAAATGTGGCACGGAAATCGAGGCGGAAGCACTTCAAGATCTAAGGATTTTGTAGCTCTGATACCATGTAATGAAATGGCGGTCTTCAACAAATGCACAAATAACTCACAAACAAGTGTCTATTGGAGACACTACAAGCTTGACCCTTGAAAGGGTATAAAAGGAAGAACACTTGAAAAATAAATAATACTTTATTCATGAACAAAATGCTTAAGAAGCATTGTTTTACATTGAAGGGGTTCACCCCTATATATACAAAAAAGTGGAAGAGAGAGAAGAGCTCATTTTGAGCTCTCCAAAAGAGACGTTGGATTCCAACGTCTCTTAATATAGCTGTTGGACTACAGTCCAACAACATTTATTATTATAGCTGTTGGACTATAGTCCAACAACATTTATTATAGCGGTTGGACTACAGGCCAACAGCTATTTGCACAGTCAAGTTCCAACAGGAACTTGACTGGATCAAATATCTACTTTCTATTGAACTAGATGCTAAAAAAGAAAATAAAGAAAAATAATAAAAGAAAATAATAAAAGAAAATATAATAATATTAAATTATATATATATATATATATATATATATATATATATATATTACAGTTTACATTTTAACAGTTGCATGAGACAATTTCATGCAAATCCCCATACAAAAAGGCATTCTTGACATCCAACTGAAACAGGGGCCATCCATGGTGCACAACCAACAGAAAGAACGAGACAAATAGTGCCAAGACGAGCAAATGGGGAAAAAGTTTCAAAAAAGTCAACTCCATAAGTCTGAGTATAGCTTTTTGCAACCAACCAGGCTTTGTACCGTTCAATTGACCCATCCGAGTTATATTTAATGCTATATACCCATTTGCAACCTACAATATCTGCATCAGTGGGAGGATCAACCAAGTCCCAAGTGCCTCGAGACCATAGAGCATCCATCTCATCACGCATAGCCTGCATCCATTTGGAGTAGAGTAGAGCTTGACTGTGATGAAGCGGCATAGAGGAGGCAAACAAAGCTGAAATAAAATTCTTCATAGATGCCCCAAGGTTAACTTCTGAAACAAATTGCGAGATGGGGTGGAGAGTGCACTGTCTCTTTCCCTTGCGCAAAGCAATGGGAAGATCATTATTAGGAGCATAAACTGCAGTTTGCTCAGAAATACTTACCTCAGGAGAAGGAGACAACAGAGGCATGGAGGTAGGTGGTACCCTGTGAGAGTATACTATGGGAGGGTTTCGATAGCAAGACATTATGATGGAGCCAAGGACTGAGGAGGGAGTGACTCTAACAGAAACAGAGGAATTGGCAGAGGAAGGGAATCACCAAGGCTCTCCTGTAATCTTGGAGTAGTACTCGAAAAGTATGGAATAGACTCAAAGAAGGTGACGTCCGCACTAACATACTCTTTATGAGATATAGGGTCATAGCAACAATATCCTTTTTGGTTTTTAGGATACCCAAGGAAAACATATTTAATAGACTGTGTAACAAGTTTATCTCGATCAGGACCCAATTTTTTCCTCAATGAACTTCACTTTTTTTTAAAAGTTGTCTTTTTACACCCACCATTTTATCATTACAACAACAACAACTACACCTTCATCCCAAAACAATTGGGGTCGGCGATATGAACCAAAAAAGAAAATCATTCTTGGTCTTCCACATGAATCCTTCTCCTCCAATCATTTCTATCCAATGCCATGTCCTCGGTGAGGTTCAAAGCATTCATATTGTAAAACTCGCATTTTTCCTGCTTCCCATTTGAAATTTTAATGGAAAATTATTAATTTGGAGCCTGGGATCCAAGTTTCGGATCCAGGATCCATATATAATATCATATATATATATAATATATCACATAAATGAAAGCTAACGTGTGGATCCGCAGTTGGATCCATTTGGATCCGACCTACGGACCCACTTCAGTAAGCCATCACGGATCCAACCCAAAAAGGGGCTCCCGGGTTTGGACCCGAGCCGTGCCCCGTGAAACGAAAAAAAAAATACAAGTAACAGGGTAAGCCCGATAAGAACCTGCTAGGGTTCTTTCAGAACCCTAGTAGGAGTCCGCAACACTGTTGGGGTGGGGGAGCACAGTGCAGCCGTCGGGGAGGTTTCCTCCCTTTTCGGGAGGCCACCCTCCTACAAATGGGGACCCTCAAACTCCTCTTCCTCCCACTCTCGCTGTCTCGTTTCTCCCTCTACCTCTTGCTCTGCTAGGCTCGGTGCCTCCCTCTACCAGCTTCCTCCCCTCTCCCTCTCGTTTCGGGTGTGACAGCAGGACACCGCCGCCGCCGACCTCCTTATCTCAACAATAGCAACCCAAACGCCGATCAAGGTAGGACCTCTGTGCTTTTCTCTTGGGTATTGAGAGTGTCGAGCATGTTGAAGTGGGTTACAGGGAAGCCCTAACTCGAGCGACTGGGGTCCCTCTGATTTTCGGTCGCCATGGAACACTGGCTCATGGCTGACGGAAACCCCAAGTCGGAGTTGGGGGTTTCGACAGCTGCGAAACCCAATAGTTGGAAATTTGGGAATCCGAAATCCCAAACCCCTGATTTGGGAAATTTCAGATTTGTCCCACCATTAAAAGGTAATTGGCTTGGGTATTCTGCTAAGTATGGAAGGGGTTTTCCCTGGATGAGTTCAGATTTCTGAAGAGAGTAGATGACTTGAAGTCATGGAAACCGAGATTTTTCGGTCTCCCTGAGTGGTGGTCTTCGGCGAAAGTTTTGTTTGATAGGCCGAAGGGTAGTCGAGCTACCTGGTGATTGCCGCGTGTGCTTTAATTTTCCATGCACATTGTATCTGAACAAGCCGTTATTAGTGTCCTTGCCTCTAAGATTTATCTGTGATGGATAGCATGCTTCGTGAAATCCCAGTTAAAGTTGGATTCAGTGTTTTTTTTTCATGGTTCATTTTAGGCAGTTTTACCATGTTCCCATCAGTGGTCTGTCATGTTTCCTTTTTGTTCTCTCTTGACATTGTTCTGAAATGAATTGTCTTTTACTTAAGGTACATAATCAAACTTGCTTAACAGGTAAATAGGTTATTAGTAGGAATTGAATTGTTGCATGGATCCATGGCAAAATTTTGTTTCTAAGTTAAGTTCAGGGCCCAAGCTGAACGCCACACACTGTTTCGATTCCGATCATTCGCTGTGATTTTCTGTACATAGGATAACAGGAATAACATGTCTGTATAAGGCAGGTTAGGACTATGCGATGAACTTGAAAAAAAAATGTGTATGCTCGGGTAAAGTGATGCATGGTTAAGTGCACTACATATTCCTATTCATGCTGAATTATTAGATGGAATCACTTGTGTTTTAATTGATTGTTAAATTGCTGCAAATGTACTAATGAAATACACATATATATATATATATATTTGTGTTATCATAATGACAAGAATGAGTGTCTGCAGTTGGATCAGAACATGTGCATATTCCTTTTGATTTTCACATGAGTAATCAATGACAACTTAGCTGCCTATTATAATGATTTTCGATTTCACATAAAGTTGCCTGTACTCCATAATTCCAAATGTCATGTTAACTGCCTGTTATTATGATATTTTGTTTTATATGAAATTTCATATTTTATCTGATGTCTAGTTAGCTGCCTATTATGATGAGATTCTGTATCATAGGAAGCTGCATATTTAATTGATGCCTGTGTAACTGTACACTAAGCAAGGGTTCAACCTCCTACTAGGCTGCATGTCAAGCTGATCCTTAATGTTTTTTTTAATGCATAATGAGGGGCTCTTCGATTACTACTTAGCTGTATATGAAATTGATATACACAAGTGGGTTATAACACACCTGAGATATCATGGTATGATCCCTAGATGAATCAATGTGGTCAACATAACTAGATGGATACCCAGTGTGGGTACTTGGACTGTTAGCCTGTGTACTATGGCAATAAAACTGAGGAGAAACTTAACCTTAAATCTTGTGTGCTTGACTGGTTTAAAGGCGTCGGAGCACTCTGAGTGGGTTTGTACAATAAATAAATATTTTTTTTTTGGGATGTTTAGGCCTTGGTAAAATGATTAAGGTCGGGAACCTACTACTAAGATAATAGGAGGTAGTTTGGGGGAAACGCTCCTCTACTGTGGATAATTTAAATAAATGAAAGAATTAACTCACTCAGATTCGGGCTTACCTTGGACAGGATAGGTGGTACAAAACTCCGGGGACATGTGTTTAACTGTTTCGAGCTAAAGTGACTCGTTGGTCCCCAGTCCTCGGAGTTGGGGGACCCAGACTACCAATATGTCCTAGGTGGTAGCTCTTTGTTTTTCTGCAGAAGTTAGGGATGCATCCTGTTTGGTTTTTGGCCTTTGGGAGGTTCTCTCGGTCACTGGACGCTCCCTTATGATTTACAGTTTCGGTTAAAACGTTCGGGTTAATAAAACACCCATGAATAATAAACCCCTGAATGTTCTTTTCAGTTACGGGTGATTCGGCCCGCGAGTACCCGCGGGATAATTAAAGATAAACATTTGAATTAGATCATTTAGGTATCACATCTGAGTAGGTAGTGATAGATTTACAATTTTATACATATATAGTTACTTGTGACATGTAAATATTTAATTTCAGCATGCTTTATATTTTGAGCTTGTGATGAAATGAAATCCTGAAATGTGTGGATATGAGATAATTGAATTCATATTGTGACTGTTACATGAAAGTTATGCATGTTATTGTTATTGTTGTTGCATAATATGCTTTTCTTACTTAATTACAGCTGTTGTATAATCTGCCTACTTGCTTAAGATATATGTCTCTTATGGCATAATCTGTTTTATGTGCTATTGCCTATGCTAAAGAATTATACTTGACACCCACATCACATACTAGATTCATGATATACCTGTATTAAAAATTATAGTAATTCCTACTTAGACAGTTGTAGTCTAATTCCTATAATTTTACAAATTTTCAGGTAAAGTGTAGAGTTATGAGCGGTTGCGGGATGAGGCATCGGATCGAGATTTTGGATTTATTGTTCCAGAGATAGTTTGAGTTCCTTTTATGTTTTTAAAACTCTGATGTCGTTATTCATTGATAGTGAAATGAAATAAATGTTTTGGCTTGCTCTCCACTGTAATGTTCCAGGATGTTTAACCCTACAATATTTATTGTTTCCGCTGTTATAAAAAAAATCCTTAAAATATGGGTTAAAATTTCGGGGCATTACACATATCCTTTCCTATCATCTCCGTTCAAGTCTTCTTAGGCCTACCCCGACCTCTTTTAACTAATATATTTTCTCATTTCTCCATCCTTCTAACTGTAGCATCATTAGGCCTTCGCCGAATATGTCCAAACCACCGTAAACGATTCTCTCTCATCTTATTTTCAATGGATGCAACGCCTACCTTCTTACGTATCTCTTCATTTCGAATCTTATCTTTTATTGTATTTCCACACATCCATCTAAGCATACGCATCTCAACTACACTCATTTTTTGAATATGATGTCTCTTGGCAGCCCAATATTCCGTACTATATAGTAAAGCGAGCCTAATTGTCGTCCTATAAAACTTTCCCTTCAATCGCAATGACATTCTACGATCGCACAACACTCCACTTTCCCTTTTCCATTTCATCCACCCAACCTTTATCCTATGATTTGCATCTCCATCAATTTCTCCATACTTTTGAATGATAGATCCCAAATATTTGAAACAGTCATCCATCGATATTTCTTGCTCACCAAGCTTCACTACACTCCCATCACTACTTCGTTGCTTACTAAACCGACATTCCATATATTCTGTCTTGCTCTTACTCAACTTAAAACCTCTTGCTTTCAATGTCTGTCTCCATAATTCTAACTTAGCATTAACCCCAGCTCTTGACTCATCAATCAAAACAATATCATCAGCAAACAACATACACCACGACACATTTTCTTGAATTGATCTCGTAAGCTCATCCATCACTATAGCAAATAGAAAAGGGCTTAATGCAGATCCTTGATGTAACACAACCGTTATAGGAATCCATCATTTTATCATTATTTCTCATAATTTCTTATACCACTTCCTATTCGCTTCTCGCTTCTCGAATCCTCAAAAAATTTGGATTGACCGCTTCCCGATTCCGCTTCTTATACCACTTCTCGTTTTGACAACTATGGTTTTAGCTATAAGGTTGCATAAAATGACTTGTATTAACATGAATTACAATACGTGAAATTGTGTATTGTTGTGTATCGTATCACAAAACTCAAAAGTAACGATACATATCATACGATACGGTACGATATGTACAACCATGGTTCTAGGTGTCTATAATATAACTATGTTTTTTTTCGGCAAGATCATTTTGTTGAGGGGTTTTTGGGGAAGATCTTTGATGTAAAACACCATTTTCTTTGAGATAAAATTTGAATTCATTTGACAAAAATTCACCTCACGAATCTGAACGAAAGATATGAATGTTGGTTTGAAATTGATTTTTAATCAAATTGTGAAATTCTTTAAAACAAGAGAAAGTTTCTGATTTTTGCCTCAGGAAACATATCAAAGTATATATAGTATAATCATAAATAAATGTAACATATTAGGAGAATCCTGCTTTTGACATGACCAGGGCAGGTCCCCACAAATCCGAGTGCACTAATTTAAACGATTTTTTAGTCCCATAAGTTCTAAAAGGGAAAAAAAGAGTTTTCATTTTTTCAAGTATATAATCTTTACAAACAAATTCTTTCTCATTACAATTTTTTTTCAAAAAAAGAACATGAGATAATTTAAATATACTTGAATGTCCTAGTCTTCTTTGCCAAGCTTCGATATTTTTATCTTGGGCATAGTTACAAAAAGAGTTTCTTGGAATACATAAAAAGTTCATGTAGTATGAATCTCCCCTTCTATGGTTTTCCCCAGTAAGCTTCACTGACTAATGATCCTACACCAAGCAATTCTTAGATGAGAAGGAGATTTCATACTCATAATCAGAAATATGAGAAACTGAAAGTAAATTTAAATTTAATTTTAGAATAACTCAAACTTTTAGAACAAACAAAATTTTTAAAATTACTTTTTAAATCCCCAATACTAGTGATTTCTAAAGAAGTGCCATCAGCGGTAGAAACCCTAGAAGAGTTTTTATTGGTGCGACAATTGGATAATAAAGACCTATTAGGTGTCACATGAAAAGAAGCCCCTAAGTCAAGGATCCACAATGTCATACCCGAAGGAGAAGTGGAAGATACAACAACTCTCGAAGTAGATGTAGATGTTTTTAAGAGTTGTTTCAATTGTGTATTGGATAGATACTTAAATCCACCACCATTTTTGTTATCGACTTCACTACTAGTTTTAATTGAAGTGTCTCCATCCGAAGCCACCCTAGTCTTCAATTTTGGGTAAGCCGGATTGATATGCCCTGGATGAGTATAAAAGTGACAATTTGTTTTTACCTCTATTTTGCTTTTCAAAGTGTGGTGGTATAAGTCTTGGTGGTGACCCCTGGTTTAGAAGCGACAAGAACGACGTCATTGGTATTTTCTTCCTTGATCTCCTTCAGTCTTCCTCCCTCCATGATTAACTCGATAAGAGTCTCATGTAGAGAAGGAACCTTTGATTTGTGGAGTAACATCATGCTTACTCCCTCAAACTTGGGCTTTAAACCATTAAGGAACATGGAGAATTGTTCACTCTTGAGTTCTTGTCTTAGGCGATGATCTCTGGTAGTTTCCCACTTAGGTTCTAAGACGGAAAGCTCTCTTCAAAGGAAGGAGAAGGACATTTTGTTGTAGTAATCTCGGATTAATTTATCACCTTGCTTCAAGGACAAAAATACCCTTGAAGACAATTTTGTCCTAAAGAACAAAAAATAATAAAAAGATAAAAATAAGAAATGGAAAAATTACACTTTTACCCCTAGAGTACATTCTAAAAATGAAAAAAATGCATGTATACATGTGAATGTATATATATATATATATATATATATATATATATATATATATATATAAACAGTGTCACATTCAATGTGGGGAGAATATGATCTCAGTTGTTTATTACTAAGCATATCATTTCAACTTGTAAGCAACATCTCAATGTTACGGTTGTGTGAATTGTTATGATTAGAGTGACTGCAATAACTAATGTCATTCCCGATTTGTTTTCATTTCTATCTTGATGGGTAATGAGAATGGTACTCATATCCTTATGTGTAGGTTTATATTAGTTCATGAGGAGAATATAGAATTCAATCGACTTGGTCTTCGAGACAATGTAGCCCAGATTTGTGTCTTGCAGGTATGTTGTTGCTTTTGTTTGGAATTTTTGCTGTTATGTTACATTTGCATGTGAGTATTTTCATCTCTGCTTCATGCAGTTTTTTTTTTCCATTTGTGTATTGGAGCTATTTTGTGCTTTTCTGAAATTTTCTGTTTGGTTAGACATCTGTTTCTTGGTGTTGTGTATATTATTTTCTTTTCTGTTTGCCCTAACTTCCTTTCAATCTTTGTTGATTACTTTCCATAATAGTCATTCTTTCAATGTATATGAATATAGTGTCATTCTTGGTTCTGACCAGTCTAGGAGTCGATGCCAAGCTGAAATGGGACCAGGAACCTCATTTGCCAGGTGCCTATTTATCTTTCAGTATTTTCTTCAAGTTTTTATATCCACTTTTCTGGTAGCCTGTGGTTCACATGAAATTGTTTTAAACTCTCATATTATTCTAGATGTTAGTAGACAAGTACACCACAGGTATGAGCTTTAGGCTTTTGATTTAGAATGCAAGCACATCATCTGTGGCCATTGAAAGATTCATATTGTCAAAATTTTGGATATGGTAGAATTTAGTGTTTAATAGATTATTTTCTTGTTTTGTTTCTTTCTTTATTTCTCAACTGTGCCTCTCACTGGTACTTTAGCATGGTATGTTTTGTTCTAATGATAGCAAAAAGAATCATAAAATAAGATTTTGAACTTTGCAGTTTTCACAGATCAAAAACACCAAAGCAACTTGTGGTTTGTAACATTCATGTTCTTTACAATCCCAATCGAGGAGAAATTAAGCTTGGACAGGTAAGCCATCATCATATTCAGTGTGATTTTAAGCACCTCTCTTTCAAAATGAGTTTTTCTCAATCAGTTGCAATGACATTTGTTGAGGGTTATCTGACATAACTCACTCAGTGATACATTTATGAAGTTATTTTTTGTTTTTTTAAATTTTCCGTCATATGGAAAGTAGCAGGCTTTCTATTGGGACCACATAAGGATTTCTGTTGGAAATAAATATCTATTAAATGCTTTCAGTTTTCTTGGTGACACTTTCCTTTTGTAATAGAGAGGGATATGGAATAACCGCCTTTGTTTTGTGTGGGACCACTCAAAAGGATTTGTGCTCTCCTAGTGTGCATGATAATGTTTTCAATCAGTTGTTTCCTCGAGTGGTCATGTTTCTTGATGTTCTTGTTTACAACTACATGAATTAACTTTATTATTCCATCTGCGACACTATGGGCTGCTTAATGACTAGGGTTGACTGATGACTTGTTCTCATTCTTGTAATAAATAAAATAAGGTTGTAGTGTGTGATAGACAACTCATATATGTGTTCATCCTTTTGCATTATCGCTTTTGTGTATGTATTCAGCATTGCGATAAATCTAAGTAATTATACCCTTGGATATGCCCTCTCTCTCTCTCCCCATTGTCTGTACACAATAGGAGAGAGACCATATGGATTCAGGTCTAAAACGGCTGTAAAGTACTGTGAAGGAAGGTAGTGCTAGCAGTAGGTCTGAAATGGGCCAAACTTGTGTGGTTTCTGAAATAAAACAAGAAGTGCACAATCACAATGCCAACAAATGGCTACACAAGTGCATGATCACAGTATGGTATCTAATGGACCGAATACAATATCACAAAGGGAATAAATCTCACAAGAGCACAATAGAAATAAGAGCCTTTTTTATATTCACAACTCATATGCTAAAAAGCATATTTAACTCTTTACAATGCTCTGAATGTATAGAGCAATACACACAACACAAAGGGGTGAAAAAGGTCAGAAATATGACCTTTGGAAGCAGTCCAACGACTAGTTGGACAGATTCTCAACAGTCAACTAAAGTTCAAAATAACAAATAAAAAAAGAAAAAAGAAAAACAAAAAGACTAAAAAGAAAATAAAGGGTATAATACAACCCCTATTGGACTGTATATACACAAAGACCAAAATACCCCTGATATACATATATTTATGCAATATACGTATATAAGTTATATATATATATACACACACACACAATGTATTTTAACACTCCCCCTTAAACTTACGGTGAGATCATCGAAAGTTTGTTAAGAAAAAACAAAAATCGAGGTAGAGGAAGAGCTTTGGTGAAGAAGTCGAACATATGGTAAAGTAATCATCCCCTTCAAGTATTCTTCTCGATCATAGTGGCAATTCATCTCGATATGTTTTGTTCTTTCATGAAATGTATGGTTGTTGGTGATATATATAGTACTTTTGTTGTCGCAGCATAACTTTAAAGATTTTGAAATATCAACACCCATGTCTAAGAGTAAAGATCTAATTCACACGACCTCGGTTGTTGCTTTGACCATCGCTCTATATTCAGTTTCCGTGGATGATAAAGACACTTTCTACTGTTTTTTTCATCTTCAAGAAATGACCGAATCACCTAAAAACACACAAAAACCTGTGGTTCAGTGTCAGTTATTGGGATCTCCTCCCCGGTCAGAATCAGTATAAGTAATAAGATTTAAAGATGATGAAGATGATAAAAATAGCCATTTAGATATAGTCTTCTTGATGTATCGAAGTATTCTTAACACAACGCTCATATGAACAAACATGAACGCATGTTGAAACTGACTTGCAACATGAAATGCATGAGCAATATCTGGTCTAGTAATGGATAAGTACATTCGTGACTCGATAAGTTGCCGATAAGGAGTCAGATCATCTAGTAAAACTCCGCCTTCATCTCTCGTTTTAGCATTTATTACTTTAGGAGTGTCAGCAAATTTTGTTTCTGTGATTCCCGATCGCCCAACAATATCAGCTGTAAACTTTATTTGAGACAAAATGTATCTTTTTGGTGAGTATGCTACTTCAATACCTAGAAAATATTTCAAAAAACCAAGGTCAGTCATATCAAAAGATTTTTTAAGCATAATTTTAATTTCTTCAATTTTCCTCTCATCATTCCCAGTGATGATCATATCATCAACATACATGAGCAAAAGGATAAGCGAAGTACCTGTGGATCTTACAAAAAGTGCAGTGTCATTAAAACAATATTTAAATCCAAAATTTATCATAGTTCCACTAAACCGATCATACCATGCTTTAGGGGCTTGTTTAAAAGCCCATAAAGCTTTTCGAAGACAAAGAACCATTTTATTTGCAATAGTCAGACTAGGGGGAGGATCCATTTAAACTTCATTTAAATTTTCATTTAAGAAAACATTCTTGACATCTAACTAATATATAGGTCATTTTCTAATGGATGCTACTGCAATTAAAGTCCTAACGGTGGTCATGGGGGCAACTGGGGCAAATGTTTACTCATAGTCTATACCATATTCTTAGGAGTGCCCTTTTGCAACTAATCTTGCTTGCTTTGTACCTTTCTAGAGATCCATCACTCTTTGTTTTGACCTTAAATAACCATCTACATCCTATCGTCTTCTTTCCCTTAGGAAGGTGTTGAACTTCTCCAGTATGACCCTTATTTAGAACATCTAATGCCATTTTCATATATTCTACTCATTCTCTTATATCTTTGGCTTCTCTATAGTTAGATGGTTCATGATATGAGTGGATTGCTAGAAGACATGCCCTATAATTTGGTGAGAAGGATTCATAGGATGCAAACCTATTTGGCGATCTAGGTATTCGTTTAGATCTTCTAATACTAGACTCTTGTAATATCGTGCGGTTTTCTATTCTGAAATTTCTGAAAATTTGGCTAAGTATTTTGTAAGTTGATCGAAATCTTCGTTTTTAGATGATGTCAGCTGAGTTTGGGCGTGGCCCATAACCCGTTAACAAGACCAAAACGAGGTAAATAAGATTGGTAAAACTTTTTTTGTTTTGACCTTTAAAATCAAGCGAAAATCGAGTGAAATTCGGGTTAAATTCAGGCAAAATTCGGGTTAAATTCAGGCAAAATTCGGAGGCAAAAATCAAGTAGTATATCATTAGATGTGTTTTGTAATTCTGAAAACATTGATATTTCGTTTTTTTAAATTCGGGCTGCGGTTGGCCCGAAAATTGCATTTTTTAAAAATGACTAGTCTCGATGTGACCAGTTCTAGATTGGATCGGATTCGATCCGTTTGATCCAAGTTGATATGGATCTGGACTCAATTCAAGACCCATATTAATTAGCATCTGGTATAGGTTGAGGTCCATATGGATTTTAGATATGGATTTGGATCTAGATCCAGATTTGAAGTCCAAGTCCAACCAAGTTAAAGTTTTAAATTCAATTAAAAGGGTTAAATTTAGTAAATTTCATGTTAAGAAGACACCCAGAGGATGGAGATACCCCATGGAACATTCTTAAAATTTATTATTTAATAACTAAATAATAAATAATTAATAACAGAATAATAATTAATAAAATAATGATGATTCATAAATTCCGAAATTTCTATTCTTGGATATGGTAGAGTTCTACATTTGCGGAACTCTACCTATTGTGTAGGGATTCTAGAGGGGGCGTCACCCTGTAGAAAGCCCAAATGTTGTTGGGATAATTAAATGAAAAAAAAAATATTAAAAAGATAAAGAAAAAGTGGTTAAAAAAAGAGTAGTTGGAGATAGAGTTCTACACTTGTAGAACTCTATTCCCCTAACAAGAGTGGGACTCTAGAGGGGCATCACCCTCTAGAGGAGTCCATTAATTAATAATACAAAAAAAGGTGAAAGAGATAAAGTAGAAAAATCTGGAACAACTTATAAAAAAGGCTGAGTTTTTCTCTCCCTCTAGAATCATTATTCTAGTGAGAGAGAAAGCGAGAGCGAGAGCGAGAAGAAGAAGAAGAAGAAGAAGAAGAAGAAGAAGAAGAAGAAGAAGGATCCTTTCCATTCTGATCGTCTGACGAAGATTTTTAGGTTCTTTTTTCATCTTCGATCCAAGGTACAGGTGCCTCTCTAGGTTCGAACGAGGAAGAAATGGGTATAACTCGATTTATGCATAAATATTTCATGTGAAAAAGGAAAATCTGTTTTAAAAAGGATATATATATATATATTCTTATATAGAGTGACGATTTTTTGTTTTCCTTTTGTTGTGTCGATTTTCCTAAAGCATCCATTGCTGAAAATATGTGTGATCTTGATAGTGGTCGACCTTTGTTGTTGTGGAACTAATACATGTTAATGGTCTTTTCTACTTATGCATGCGAATATACATCATATACTCATTCAATATTGATTTTTATTTTCTGTTTTGGTATAATGGTAATGCATGTGGACAGATTTATACTTCACGAAATTTTTTGTTCACACACATAGCTAGAACACATTTATATATATGTAGTTTTGCAGGCTGCATCATGGTTCTGGTTTGGGATAAGATCAAACCCCAAACCAGGCCTGTCGCAAGCCCTGGCATGCATACATACATACATACATACATACATACATACATACATACATACATACATACATACATACATACATACATACATACATATATGTGTGTGTGTGTGTGTGCATGCGCCCGCTTGAGACTGACCATGCGAGGTCTGTTTTGGATCAGATCTGGCGCAGATTTTCAGCATGCTGTTTTTTTGTACGTGCTGTTATGACTACACTTGTAAAACTGATTTTTTTTACATTTCTACCAACACCAAAGATCTCTTGGTCGTACCACAAAGTGGAGCCGATTCTTTGATTAAGATGTGTAGCAGTGTAAGTTTATTTTCCAGCACTATCGAGGTGTCATATTACAACTATTTGAGGGCTGTTATAAGTTGTTTTTATATCAAATCTGCATTAGATGCAGTTGAGTTGATAAAACTGGTTTTAATATTGACTCTTGAAATGCTGCAAATTCTGTTTTCTTTTGAACCTTCCAAACTGCATATAGGTAATATGGACAGATCTGCAGCTGTTTGCGTAGTGGCAGTTCCTGCAGATCTGAACCGGTCTGCCGATTCACATTTTGTGGACAGATCTGGATCAGATCTGTTGCGTTCACGCAGACAGATCTGGACAGACCTGTCCCTTTTGCTGTCATGGACAGATCGACGGCTGATTATATATATATATATATATATATATATATATATATATATATATATATATATACATGGGCAGTGTCGATTGTGTGCACCTGCATATCTGAACCGATTTGCCGATGCACATGTTGTGGACAGATTTGGTTCAGATCTCTTCAGGTCACTTTGAATGTGCTGGCCGACTGTTTTTGGGGTCGGTCCTCCAAAACCGACTTCGCAAATCAACTTTTTTTTTGATTCTTGGCCATTAAGCTGACTTGTGTAAGGCCTGCCGTTACACAAGTGACCTATTGACTGTTATGCAAGAAAGAAATCTGGTTATGCCAATGGTGCTGTTTTCCATTTCGTTCATCGTGTATTTCTTGATTTCATGAGACCAGCCCTGTACTGTTAAAATAATTTTTTATGCTGTTATGTTTAAGCTGAATTTTTACTTACTCTCAATGCTGCCAAATGAGTTATTCTACTGCTGTTAAATGTATTGTATTTGTGATTTCAGTGGGCTGTTGTAGGGCAGAATAATGCTGCACATTTATGTGCAACATTGTCCGCTGTCCACTGCTTGTGGCTACATCTTTCAGCATGAGAAACATGCTGCCAACAACATACTAATGCTGGCCTATGCATGTGCTGCAACATAGTTATGACTCGGTGGTTATGTTATGCATCCCGAGCAATGTAGTTATGTCCAGATTTATTTTGTATGAATGACAAAGTATTTATTGGATATGTTATGCATTGGATTATCATGTTTGCAATTGCTTATGTCTTGTGAAGATTATTGTATGCCTGAATATGATCATGTGCATATTTGAGAATTTGTGCATAAAATGGATCATGGAAAAAAAGTATGTCGCAAACATTTGTTCATATGCATATGCAAATTGTTTTATATGTACATTCTTGTTGTGTGTGAATGAATGTGCATTGTGAGTATGTTTTGAACAACTGTGTGTGTGCATGCTCACTGAAGATTTTGCATGGGATGCATTGGTGGTCAGATGTGAAACACTTTAGGCCATGTGGGCCAGGAGAATGTGTTACTCAAAGTCTTGTTTTATGCATTGCAAAATTCATTCTGAAATTTATTGGTCTTTTAATTTAATTGCACTGTTAAAATTATAGCGGGCCAAGTCCCGTTTTGGGTTTTGCATGTTGATTTGCAAAACTGTTTTTGTGTAAAGAACTCGACTTTTGTTAAAAAGATAATTTTTTTTCTAGATGTCCCTTCTACAGCGTAGGAATCCCGGTTGGCGATTTTGGGGAAACTGTGAGGATACTAAAACTTCGTGTACATTTATGTTCCTGAACTTGATATGGTGCTTCGCTTTCCGACCACGGTTTTACTGAGTTTTCAGCTACTTTGCCTGGAGGTGGTGTTGTGACACAACTGTTGTTATTGATATACCAAGAAAGTGACATCAGTGGATGCTGATTTCTCTGATGTCCCGATATTAGATGTTGATTTTTAATGTTTCGATGAATAATGTTGATTTCTAATATTTGATGGATGATGTTGATTCTTGATATCGGTCGAGGAACAAGTGTGAAACCCAGTAATAAAAATACAAATTGTGTGTTAAGCTACAACTGAGAATCCAACTTGGATTTTGGGAACCAGTGTGCTTTTTTGAGTATCCGCGGGTTTAATGAAAATTGAAACTAAAATTGTGTGTATTTAATAGGGACATGCATGCAAAAGAGACCTCTGATAATAACTTAATAATTTATTAATGCTTGTGTATTGAATCATGCATATTTATTGTTCTACATTAGTTCATGTATTCTTATTTGTTTCTGTCTCATGTGAAAAATTGTTATTGCATTACCCTTTCTTTTAAATGCTTGAATGGTAAATGGATTATGAGATGGTTGTTGTTATATTCCTCTGAATATTTGCATGAATTTGATTTATGCTCTTTTCTTTTCTGTTTAGACTTTTAGAGGAATTGATATAAAGAATCTCTGGTTCTTACCCGATGTTTCAAATGTTTTTCTCAGGTCCTGGAGCTTAGTGATGGGGTGACTGCCAGATGGAGCCTGCGAGATGGCGTGACTTATTTATTTTATTCTTGACAATATGGCTCTGGATTGCATACATTACTTTATTTTTGTTCTATGACATTTATTTATTGATTAATAAAGTTGGTTACTCGTTGGTTGATTCAATGTAAGATTACTTGTGGTTTGGTAGTTGTTAAGTCTATGAGGCCCCCATATCCTTGGGTTTTGGTTTCCGTAATTATTAAAAAAAAATATTTTCACTTTTCACTGGGATAAGTTGGGGTCATTATACTTCTACATTTGTTGGTTGAATATACTTCTCAAAAGCACATGGATGTTTCTCATTATCACGTGTAGAGTATTGTATCATGTTATGAGTTGGTTCTCTTTCTTCACTTGGTTCATTATTTGACTCAACATTATCATTATCTTCACCACCATTTTCAATAATGGATTTAGGTAGTAAATCAAACAAGAAGACATACTTGGATTTTTCCTTTGTTTTCTCAAGATCAAATATTTTTTCTTTTTCTAGAAATGTAACATTTTTCGATACATAAAGTTTATCATTTTTAGAATCATTACATTGATAGCCTTATTGATTTTCAGCATACTCAAGAAAAACACATTCAATAGCTTTAGGAGAGAGTTTGTTGCATTTTAAGAGAAATACAAAACACTTACATCCAAAAACTCTTAATCTTTTCAAATCGGGTGAAATTTTAAAGAGTTTTTCAATTGGAGATTTTTTTTTTTCAAAATTTGATAAGGTGTTCTATTTATTAAATAAACCACAGTGAGGGCGGCTTTGGCCCAAAACTTCTTCAGAACTTCTTTTGAAATAAGTAAAGTTGTAGCAGTTTCAATAATATGACGATGTTTTCTTTCGAAAATTCCATTTTGTTGAGGAGTCTTTGGACACGATTTTTGATGTATAATACCATGAGTTTTTAAATATGATTGGAAATCATTTGAAAGGAACTCTCCCCCCGAGTCGGAGCGGAAGGTTTTAATATTTGTGTTGAATTGATTTTTAACAAGATTATAAAAATTTTTAAAACATGAAAAAACTTCGGATTTGAGTCCAAGGAAGTAAATCCAAGTGTGCCTACTAAAATCATATATGAATGTAATATAGTATGAGCAACAACCTTTTGATGGGAGCGGGACCCTATACATCCGAATGCACTAATTCAAAAATTTCATTAGTTAAGGAAGTTCTAGATCCAAAATGTATCATTTGCATTTTTTCAAGTATACAATCTTTACATACGATTTTTTTTCATTATAATTTTTTTTCAAAAACGGAAAAAAAGTTAGTTTGGATGTACTTGGATGTCCTAGTCTTTTATGCCAAAGATCCAAGTTAATTTCTTGGATATGTTACAAAGGGATTCTTTAGGTAGACATAAAGTGTCCATGTAGTAAAGGTCTCAT
Organism: Nuphar pumila; assembly: GCF_984573655.1. Taxonomy (NCBI): domain Eukaryota; kingdom Viridiplantae; phylum Streptophyta; class Magnoliopsida; order Nymphaeales; family Nymphaeaceae; genus Nuphar; species Nuphar pumila. The sequence goes on along the minus strand of NC_143257.1, from coordinate 22,359,355 downwards.
CTTCTATGGCGTTGCTCGATCAGCTTCCCTGACTGAAGATCTTGCACCCAACAAGCCTTAGTTGAGAAGACTGCTTTACACTCATAATTGAAAATTTGAGAAACCAAAAAAAGATTTAAATCAAGTTTTTGAATAACTTTAATATTTGAAACAAATTTTTTTTTGAATCATTACTAAGATTTCCTATACTTTTAACTTTTAAAGAAGTACTATCGGCGGTTGACACACGTGAAAAATATGATTTAGTGCAATCGGATAGTAGGGACTCATTATGAGTCATATGAAAAGATGCTCCCGAATCCAAAATCCAAGAGGACTTACCTCGAGGAAAAGAGGAAAGATGGTGGCACCGAATGTAGAGGGAGTGGCTTTTAGTATTTGAGAAATGGCCTCCGCAATTTAAGCAATTGATACATTTTGGAGTTGTTTCCTTTCTTTGACTCTTGAGACTTTTCACTTATCGTGGCCACTTTTTTGAGTTTGGGACAATTTGGTCTTATGTGTCCCGGTTCTTTACAATAGTGACAAATAATCTTTCCTCTCCTATATCCTCCTTTGTATCCTCCTTCATTATTTCCTTCTCCATTATATTTTTTCTCAAAGTGGGGAGATTTATAGGTTTTTACAAAACCTCCAGGTCTTGATACGGCAAGCACTTCATCACTAGACTTGTGCATTCCAAGTCTAGTTTCTTCTTGAGATATTTGGGCAAGAGCATCACTTATAGAAGGAGCGGAGGTCCTATGAAGTAAAGAAGACCGAACTTGCACAAATTCTGGTTGAAGACCATGTAAGAAAGAGAAAAGATTTTCTCTTTCAACTTGTTGTTTTCTCATTTCGGACCTTCCCATTTTGGTTCCAACATAGCCAACTCATCCCAAATAGGAGATAAGAAACCATAATAATCTCCTACGCTCTTATCTCCTTGTTTGGTAGTACATACATTGTCTTGGAGATAATAGTCTCGCCATATCTTTTTGGATGAATGTGCTCCTTAAGAAGATCCATGCATCACAAGCCTTTTTGAACTTGATGTTAGTTGCAATCTTGAACTCCATGGTATTCATAAACAATGAGTATTTGAGCATTATTGGCCTCCCAATCCTCCATTTTTTCTTGGATGTTTTGCAAGGTCTTTTCCTTTTCTTCTTCAGAGATGACTTCAACTTGATCTCCTTCTCTTCTCGTTAGCTTTAGTTGAGGTTCATTAGTGGTTTCACTAACAAAACCTCAAAGCTTGTTTTCCTTGATATGGTTTTCCATTGAGGTAGCCCACATCAAGTAGTTGTTTACGTTGAGTTTGTAGGAGATGATAGAAGCCGATTCTCTTTCACCCATGTTGAAGAATAAAACTTGTGGTTGGAGAACAAATTTTGAAAAAGACCACCACTACAAAATGAGCACACTTACGACAATTTTAAATACTACAAGAGCCAAGGCTCTGATACCATGAAATAAAACAAAACGTGCACAATCACAATGCCAACAACGGGCTACACAAGTGCACGATCACAATATGGCCTCTAATGGACCGAATACAATCTCACAAAGAATAAATCTCACAAGAACACTAGAAATAAGAGCCTTTTCTATATTCACAACTCCTATGCTAAAAAGCATATTTATCTCTTTACAATGGGCTCTATTTATAGAGCGATACACACAACACAAAGGGGTGAAAAAGGGAGGCAGTCCAACAGCCTCCAATGGTCAGAAATATGGCCATTGGAGTTGGACTGCTTCCCAACAGTCAACTAAAGTTCAAATAAAAACAAAAAAACAAAAAAACAAAAGAAAAACAAAAACAAAAACAAAAAAAAGACAAAAGAAAAAAGAAAATAAAGGGTATAATACAGCCCCTATTGGACTATATATACACAAAGACCAAAATACCCCTGATATACATATATCAGTTATATATATATATATATATAGAATGTATTTTAACAGTTTCTAGGGAATCTCAATTCCCCCACACATCTTCTATGCTTCTCACACGCATGGTCTATGCTTCCTATATGCTTTTCTAACATTTCTTTTCATGTTTTTCATGTATTTCCTCTCACGCTTCCACTCACTTCCCATATACTTTCTCTAAATTGGTAACCATCATTGTTAGATTCTTTTACTGAAAAATTATGAAATATAAGAATGATCAATTTTATTTTAGTTTTTGTTTGTTTCTTGTTCGATTCCTGTTCAGTTACCATATTGCTTCATTTTTTATTCATATTTCACTTTCAAATTGATATTTCGCTTCCCGCTTCCTAGAAATTTTAAAATGCATCGCTTCTCGCTTCCGCTTCCGTATCGTTTCCCGCTTCCGCTTCCTATTTTGGCAACCTTAATCCAAACCCATTTTACACTTTTGGCTAGAAGGAAGGGGGTTTGGATGCTTGGTTGCCTCAAATTAAGAGCTTCTCCCTCTATATTTGCCAATATCTCTTATTAACTGCTTTTTATTAATCTTCTTGAAAACAATAATTCTTTACCTTTTGTAATCCTTTTCTTCCTCTCCCTCTTTCTCTTTAGGTCCACATATTCATTATAACAAGCAAAGAATCAAGTTTCTTTTTTGGTTCATAAATTGGGTGTGAGGCCTTACTGAAACCTTATTTGCAAAAAATCCTTACTATAATGTAACAAAAATTAAAATATTGGAAAAGTTTCTGTTTCACGATAGCAAAAGTGAGTGATATCTTACTATATGACACAATGTACCCCCGAAGGAGTGTCTTGTATCATATGGGCATATGAACATATAATTTATCATCTTGTACCATATGATTTAAACGATTGTTGCAACATTGAATATCATCCTAATTGCCTAAGAACCTCCAGCCTACATGTCTAGAACTTTAGATGACTTCTTTTTTGGTGAAAAATTGATCATGGTGTATTAGTTTGGCAACACCGAGGCTGTTTCTTAACTTTTAGTTACTGCTACGACTTATCAATGACCATTAAAAAGATGATTTGCCTGTGTTCTAGAACACAATCCACATTGCAGTTTTATGCTTCTAGGAATTGCAATAATGCCTGCAGAAGTGTCATCTAGCTCAACAGTTTTGCTGGAAATGGAGATCAGACCTCCACAGACGATTACATAAATTTGGAAGTGCATGGTACTTTTCATTGCGAAGTGATTGGGGTGTCATTTGGGTCTGAATTGTTTCAGATCCAATGTGATTCAGATTTGGATCCAATCCTGTTTATTTTGACATGTGCTGCTGTATTGCTATTAATACTTTTGTATTCCTTTACTGCCGCTGTCAGTTATATGTATCATGTCTTATATATGGGACTATTGTTGTAAATTAGCATCTTGGTTAATATATAATGGAAAGAGCATCACACGTTCCCACATTGGGGAAACATGATTCTGAAGGCCAGCCCTATTCTTCTATTCTCTTCTTTTCTTCCTGTGCAAGTAACTCTGAAAATCTGCGGATACCGAAAATTTATTTTGGTATCAGAGCTTCAGGCCGATTGATGGGACTCATGTAAGGTATGTTCTTATAGATCTTGAAGTGCCTTTTCTTAATCTTCTCTTTCTTCTCTCCTAATATTGTTTTTTATCTTATTCTCTTCTTATTTAGCAGTTTCCTGATCGTCATCTGGGTTTATTATCTTTTCTCGTTGCTGCCCTTCTTTTCTATGGATTCTGTTAAGATTTGTATCAGGTCTGATTGTATCCTGCCTTTCTTGATAGATCAAACCTGATTATCGTCATACTCTCCTCTTTCTTGCGTTTTATGCTTTGGGTTCAATATATATTTTAAATCTGATACATCTCTTAGCCATTGTGTTGTTTTACCCTTTCTATTAGTGAGATAAAATCCCCTTTGTTATTGTAGTTGTGACCCACATCTATATACATCAATGTTTACATTGAAGTTTATGGAGAGCAAAAGCGTTTTCGATGTTTCTGTTAAAATATGTGTACTCGTACACATATATGTATGTTGAAATATAATCCTTAAATGTACATGTATATATTTATATATATATATATATATATATATATAAAGATACGTATACATATATATATGTATACGTATCTCTATTTATATATATATATATATATATATAAGTATATATATTTTCTCTTCCTAAAATACCTTCAAGGGTATTCTTGTAATTTGTCATTTTACGCATATTCCAATTGGAATATGCATGTAATTTTTCTTTTATTTTTTAGTTTTTTTCTTTTTTATTTTTTGTGGTTTGCGCCACCTAGGGAGGCTCCCCAAAGAGTCATTGGGGAGCCCCCAAACGACTCCTTTGGGAGCCCCCTATGTGGCTCCTCTCTTGTGTTATAAATAGGGGTCTCTTCCTTTGTATTCTTTACTCCTTGGAGGAGCATTTGCTCCATTGTATTGGGTTTTTACCCTCTTCTTCCTTTTTCTTCAATGATATTCAACTTATGACTTTAAGTCATATTTTGCCCCTTTTGTGGGTTTATGTGTTAGCACATTATGTGCTTGTGTTGTTCCCTTTAGTGGGTATATTCGCATTTCATGTGCATGTGTATGGGTTCATTATTGAACATAATGTATTCAATGTCACTTTCTAACATGGTATCAGAGCAAGGTCACATTGGGGTTGTCCTTTGGTGCAACGGAAAGCGTGTTGCTCAAGAAATGGTGAAGTATTCATTGTTCTTCTCTTTTTCTTAAGTTTCCGGCATGTATCTCTTTTCCTAACATATTATGCATTATGAAACTATTTTTCTTGCATATATTTTGTACATTTAGTGTTTATGATAGTTGAATAATTTCTTTTCACATTTCGCGTGTTCGTATATTTTAAAATATCTCCTTTTAAATTTGGTAAACTTGTTTGTTGTCCAAATATATAATTCTTGTTTATATATTTATCGATTACTCATCATATATAATAGTAATTTATGTTTTTCAAAATTGTCTTCAATTATGAGAGATTTATGATTTTTACATAAGTATTTCATGATTGGACCTATAAGTTATCTTTTAAAAAAAAAAATTATATATGATTTCTTGCTAAATTAATGATCTTTGCTTAAAAGCTTTTGACTCTCATATAAAGCCTAATTTGTTTTGAGTTCCTCTCTTGTTTATGGATTTTAGTGCATTTTTTGTGAAAAAAAATTGATAGAATTCTTGTATGAGAATCTTTCACATCTAAATCTTTGTTGTTTACCTTTTTATGAATCCTAAGTAGTTCTTGTTAATGATAACTATTTATGAGAAAGGCCTTTCAATGTTTTTTGATTATTTAAAGAATTTTGAAAAATTGTTTGTGATAAATATGTTGTATGAACCATTGTGTTCATTAGGAAAGATCTTTTAAAAGAACTTCTCGCACTATATCGAATGCATAGTGTATCTATTGCATCTTTTGGTATAAAAGATTTCATTAATTTTGACTTTTCTTCTAATGATGCAACTTTATAAACTTGTTGGTTTGTATTTTTCACATAAGGTTTCAAAACCTCTTGATTATATCTCTAAAGATGCCTACGTTGGCCGTAATATGGTCTTCTTTGTCTTAAATTGCATGTGTCAAGCATATAATTGCATAATTAAAGTTTGAGAGACTCAAGCATTGCTTTTTCTACGAAGTGCATGCTTGCTCACTTTTGTGTACTTTTTTTTTTGTATTTTGTGCACATTTGTTTTTCAAATATTTGTGCTTGTATGCATTCCCTCTTTTCTATGAAATACATGCCTTAGTGCATGTTTGTTTACACCTTGTTGTGTATTTGTTCAAGTATTGTATAAGTGCCTTCGTGCACATCCATTGTGAAGCTTTTGTGCACATTTCTATTTGGGAAAATATAATGAATTTAGATATTGACTCTTTTGTTTAATCATTATAAAACATTATAAGTGCTTATAGCACTTTATACGTTTCCGCACATCTCATCACAATCAAAGAATATTAAAGCTTGTTGTATGGGATTTAATCCCAATTCTATAAATTTTCAAGTACTTTTGAATATTCTTTCTTTGAGTATTGTGTTATAGCTCTCTTCGGGAACCGTTACGGTTCTTGTGATTCCTTTGTTATAAGCTTGATTGTCTTGATTATCCCAAGATGATTTCTTTATGTCATTATGTTTGTTGCAAAAGTATTTTTGCCTTTTATGACACTTATTTTATCCATCACAAGTTGTTATATGATGCATCAATCCTTTTATGACCTTATTGTTATATTAGAGATGTTTGTTAAGGTGAATTATGGGCACCTTGTGTTATGTCATTTTAGATTGTCCACTTTCCATATTAAAGATGGTTGTTGAGGTGAGTTATGGGCACCTTGGGACTCTAAAATGATTTGTTATACGATCTCTAATTATGAGTGTCACTCGTTTTTCTCTTTTGGCCATTGATCTAGTAGATGCTCTCATTTATATGTAAATGTGATGGATATTTGAAACCTTAAATATTTTAAGGTATATTAAAATCAAGGTTTTTGGGATTATTGCCCAACTTTTTATTGTTTATGAATCTTATTAGTATGTTTGCACATTTGTGTTTTGTGCTTTTGTGCACAAGTGTTCTTGGTGTTTGTATATTCACACATTTATTCCAAAATATTATTGTTATGGGTATTCTTTTTGAAGAATATTGTTCTATTGATTCAAGGTTTTATTTATATGTTTGTCATTATAAGTTTTTTTGCCTCAAAATTCTTTTCCTTTTATGCCCCTTATCTAAGTGTCATCATATGTAGACAAGACATATTATTACACCTTTGTGTGTTGTTAGCCCTTTGTTGGCTTTTTGTTCTTTTGGTCTAGTAGCTGAACACACTTGTCTTGAGTGTTATTATATGTAGACAAGACACGTTGATTCACACCATGGTGTGTGATTTTAGCCTATGTTGGTATTTGTGTCCTTGTTCTAGTCGCTGAGATGTATGCCCATGGTTGGCTTCTTTCACTCATTTCAAGTGCCATCTTATGTAGACAAGAGACGTATTGTGTTTTAGCCCATGGTTGGCTTGATACTCTTGATCTAGTAGCTGAACATACTTGGTCTTGAGTGTATTTTTACGTAGACAAGAGATGCTTTTGGTCCATGTTGGCGGGTATTCTCTTGTTCTTGTCGTTGATGCACTCATTTCAAGTATTATTACATGTAGACAAGAGGTTCTTTGGCACACCTTTGTGTGTGTCTTTGACCTTTAATGGCATTATATTTATTCTTGATCTAGTAGCTTATACACTTGATTTATGGGCTTTTGGAGGACTAATGGGGTAGTTGCTTGTAATGAATGAACTATTGTTGAAATTTATGAAATTTCATTCATATGTCGCTTTCTTTTAGATACAAGTGAATCATATATTTGATATGCATATTTTAAAATCAAATTGATATTTTTGGCCGCTTTTGTATTTGATATGAAAAATGAGTTTTTTTGTCATTTGAGTGAGATTTTTCTAAATGTATAAGGTTCTCTACTAAAATAACACTCATTATTTTGCCTCCTAAATGAATTTAAAACCTTTTGAACTCTTGTGTTCATTTTGTCTAAAATATGTTTGGAGCATGTTCATTAATGATTTCGTTGAGTATTAATTCATTTTATGTTAGTATATGTGTATGCTCATTATGGCCTTTTAGGCCCTCATTCAATAAAGTATCGTTGCTTATGCCTCTTCGTAGGATTATTGTGGTGTCCCTTAGTGGACTATTTTGTTATTCCCCATTATGGGGTTGTGTTTGTCCAATGTTGGACCTTATGAATGCATTATGCATTCTTGCAATATGTTTCCGCTCACTCTTTAAACATGATATATGACTTTGAAACTTTGGATTTCTAAATTTTCTTTTCATGTTAAAGTAATTATCCTATCATGTGCTTCAAATTTCTATGCATAAGTTATAATTTTGCACAATGGTTTTACGGATGAGTCATCTGATATGGTTTCAATTAACCTTGTTAGGAATGTTCCATTTGAGTAGAGTGCAAAGATATTTTTTACTCGTTCTTTGTTGTTATTCCACATGATCTTGGAGATAGGATAAAAAGAAGTACCCTGGATGGATCGGGGAATGTGTTCACCGTTAGAAGGCAATTGGAAGAAGGCATTTACAAGTTTCAATAGCATCCTTACGGAAGCCTCTTGGAGTCTTGCGCCTTTTTTTCAATCTTTTCGTTTCCCCGCAAAGATTGAGGGGGGTTGTTAAAATATGTGTACTCGTACACATATATGTATGTTGAAATATAATCCTTAAATGTACATGTATATATTTATATATATATATATATATAAAGATACGTATACATATATATATATATATATATATGTATACGTATCTTTATTTATATATATATATATATATATATATATTTTCTCTTCCTAAAATACCCTCATGGGTATTCTTGTAATTTGTCATTTTACGCATATTCCAATTGGAATATGCATGTAATTTTTCTTTTATGTTTTAGTTTTTTTATTTTTTATTTTTTGTGGTTTGCGCCACCTAGGGAGGCTCCCCAAAGAGTCGTTGGGGAGCCCCCAACGATCACAAATGTGACCGTTAGGGGCTCCCAACGACTCCTTTGGGAGCCCTCCTATGTGGCTCCTCTCTTGTGTTATAAATAGGGGTCTCCCCCTTTGTATTCTTTACTCCTTGGAGGAGCATTTGCTCCATTGTATTGGGTTTTTACCCTCTTCATCATTTTTCTTCAATGATATTCAACTTATGACTGTTAGAAAGTGACTTGGAATACATTGGGTTCAATAATGAACCCATACTTATGCACGTGGAGTGCAAATATACCCATTAAAGGGAAACAACATAAGCACATAATGTGCTAACACATAAAACCCATAAAAGGGAAAAATATGACATAAAGTCATAAGTTGCATATCATTGAAGAATAATGGAGAAGGGGTAAAAACCCCATTACAATGGAGCATAAGCTCCCTCAAGAATGCAAAATACAAAGGGGAAATCCCCTATTTATAAGCATGAAAAGGGACCACCTTGGGGGCTCCCAAAGGGGACGTTGGAGAGCCCCCAACGTCACTTTTGGGAGGCCCCCAATGTGGTACGAAATCTAAAAATATAAAAAACAAAAAAATAAAAATAAAACAAAAATTACAATGCATATTCCAATTGGAATATGCGTAAAATGCTAATTTACAAGAATACCCTTGAGGGTATTTTAGGAAGATAAAATATATATATTTATATATATATATATATATAAATAGAGATATGTATACATATATATATATATGTATACGTATCTTTATATATATATATAAATATATATATGTACATTTAAGGATCAACATATTTTAACACCCCCCTCAATCTTTGCGGGGAAACGAAAAGATTGAACAAAGGGCAAGACTCCAAGAGGCTCCGGCAAGGATGCAATGGAACTTGAAAAGGCCTTCCTCCTATTGTCTTCAAATTTCCCGAACTATCCAGGGTACTTCTCTTTGTCCTATCTCCAAGATCCTGTGAAATAACAACAAATAAACAAGTAAAACAAATCTTTGTACTTTTATTCAAATGGAACATTTCTAACTAGCACAGGTTAGAAGAGATGCAAATTATGCAAAAATGACACTAAAGTTTCAAAATCATAAATCATGTTTAAAACAAAATGAGCGGAAGCAAATTATGCAGAAATAAATTGCAAGAATGCATAATGCATTCATAAGGTCCAACGTTGGACAAATATAACCCCATAATGGGGAATAACAAAATGGTCCACTAAGGGACACCACAATAAGCCTACGAAGAGGCATGATATACATAAACATTATTGAATGAGGGCCCAAAAAGGTCATGAAGAGCATATGCATATACTTATCATGAAATGAATTAATACTCAAAGAACTCATTAATGAACATGCTTCAAACATGTAATGAAGTGCCAAACAAGAGAAACAAAGTCTCCAAGCATACTTTAGGCAAAATAAACCCAAGAGTTCACAAGGTTTTAAAATCATTTATGAAAGAAATACTTAATACACATTTTGCATATAAGGGTGGCAAAAACCATAAGCACTTAATATATAGATTAAATGCTAAGAAATCAACTTGATATGCATATCAAACATATGATTTGCTTGAAAAACACAAGTCATGAATGAAATTTTGCAAATTTCAACAATAGTTTATCCATTACAAACATCTTTCTCATTAGTCCTCCAAAACCCATAAATCAAGTGTATAAGCTACTAGATCAAGAATATAAAGCCATTAAAGGCCAAAGACACACACAAAGGTGTGTAAAAAAACCTCTTGTCTACATATAATAATACTTGAAATAAATGCATCTACGACAAGAACAAGAGAATACATGCCAACATGGACTAAAAAGTATCTCTTGTCTACGTAAAAAATACACTTAAAACCAAGTATGTTCAGCTACTAGAACAAGAGTAATAAGCCAACCATGAGCTAAAACATAATACATCTCTTGTCTACATATGATAGCACTTGAAATGAGTGAAATAAGCCAACCATGGGCATACATCTTAAGCGACTAGAACAAGGACACAAACGCCAACATAGGCTAAAAATCACACACCATGGTGTGAATCAACGTGCCTTGTCTACATATAAAAGCACTCAAGACAAGTGTGTTCAGCTACTAGACCAAGAGAGCAAAAGCCAACAAAGGGCTAAAAACACACGAAGGTGTAATAAAATTCTTGTCTACATATGATGACACTTAGATAATGGGCATAAAAGGAAAAGACTTTTGAGGCAATAAACTTGTAATAAAATACTCCTTTGGAAATAAACCTCGAATAAAACAATACTCCTTTTAAAATGAATTCTCATAACAATAACATGCATGTAAAAAATATCTTCAACAAGATACTATAATCGATAAAATAAAATTCTTGAGAACAAATGTGTGAACATACACACACCAAGAACACTTAGAATACTTGTGCAAAATCACAAGAACACAAAATCATAAATGTGCAAATGCACTCATAAGATTTATAAACAAGAAAAGGTTGGGCAATAATCCCAAAACCCTTGATTTTTAATATACCTTAAAACATTTAAGGTTTTAAAACACCATATGTCCATCACATTTACATACAAGCATCCATAATATCAATGGCCACAAGAGAAAAAATGAGTGACACACTCATAATTAGAGATCATACAACAAATCATTTTAGAGTCCCAAGGTGCCTATAACTCACCTCAACAACCATCTATAATATGGAAGGTGGACAAACTAAAATGATATAACACGAGGTGCCCATAACTCACCTCAACAAACATCTCTAATATAACAATAATAAGGCCAAATAAAAGATGCATAAAATAACATGTGATGGACAAATATAAATGCCACAAAAAGGCAATAAACACTTAAGGAATCATTTTTCAAAGAAAAGAGGACCGATTAAAAGATTGAATCAAAAGGTCCAATAATCAATAATGTGCTTTATAACAACAATTTTGCATAAACACAAATTATGCTTAATCTTCAAACAAGTCATTTATACAAAAAAGGACTTATTAAGCAATAAACACAACAACATAAAGAATTCATCAAGACAATCAAGCTTTTAATCAAAGAAATCATAAGAACCGTAATGGTTCACAAAGAAGGCTTTAACACAATACTCAAGGAATGAATATTTAAAACACTTGAAAATTTATAAATTTGGGATTAAATCCCATACAACAATTAAAAAAAAAACCTTTGATTGTGATGAGATATGCGGAAACATTCAAAGTGCTAAAAGCACTTACAATGATTTAAAAAGGACTCAATATCTAAATTCATTATATTTTTCACAAAAATAAATGTGCATAAAGGCTCCATAATGCAAAAATGTCTACGAAGAGACAATACACATGTGAGCACAAAAGGCTTTATAAAAGATGTGCACGAAGGCACTCATACAATACTTGAACAAATAAACACCAAGGTGTAAACAAACATGCACTAAGGCATGTATTTCATAAAAAAGAAGGAATGCATACAAGCGCAAATATTTGAGAAACAAATGTGCACAAAACACAAAAATACACAAAAGTGAGCAAGTATGCACTTTATAAAAAGAGCAATGCTTGAAATTCTCAAACTTTAACAATTGCAATTGAGGACAAAGAAAACCATATTGTGGCCAATGTAGGCATTTTTTTTTTTAAAAGATATTATTAAGAGGTTTCGAAACCTTATGAAAAATACAAACCAACAAGTTTATAAAGATGAAAAATGAAATCATTTATACCAAAAGGATGCAAAAGATGAACTATGCACTCTATGTAGTGTGAGAAATTCCTTTTAAAAAAATCTTTCCTAATGGTTTGTCATAAACAATTTTTCAAAAAAGAAACATTGAAAAACTTTTTAGGAGTTCTTATAAGTTATCATTAACAAGAACTACTTTAGGATTCACCAAAGTTTTTTAGATGTGAGAGATTTTCATATAAGGATTATATCAAATTTTTCAAAAAATGCACTAAAATTCATAATCAAAAGAGGAACTCAAATCAAATTAGGGTTCATATGAGAGTTAAAAAATTTTAAGCAAAGATCATTACTTTAGCAAGAAATCATATATATAATTTTAAAAATTAACTTATAGGTCAATCATGAGATAGTTATGTAAGAATTATAAATCTCACATAATTGAAGGTAATTTTAAAAAAACATAAATTGCTATTATATGCGATGAGTAGTTCGATAAACACAAATTATATATTTGAACAACAAACGAGTTCACCAAATTTGAGGGAGATAATTTTAAAATATACGAGCACACGAAATGTGAAAAGACATAATTCAACTATCATAACCATTAAACGAACAAACTATATGCAAGAAACATATTTTCAAATGCATAATACTTTAAGAAAAGGGATACATACCGAATAACTTCCAAGCAAAAAGGAAGAGCAATGAATACTTCACCATTTCTTGAGCGACACGCTTTCCGTTGCACCAAAGGACAACCCCATCGTGACCTCGCTCTGATACCATGTTAGAAAGTGACTTGGAATACATTGGGTTCAATAATGAACCCATACTTATGCACGTGGAGTGCAAATATACTCATTAAAGGGAAACAACATAAGCACATAATGTGCTAACACATAAAACCCATAAAAGGGAAAAATATGACATAAAGTCATAAGTTGCATATCATTGAAGAATAATGGAGAAGGGGTAAAAACCCCATTACAATGGAGCATAAGCTCCCTCAAGAATGCAAAATACAAAGGGGAAATCCCCTATTTATAAGCATGAAAAGGGACCACCTTGGGGGCTCCCAAAGGGGACGTTGGAGAGCCCCCAACGGTCACATTTGTGACCGTTGGGGGCTCCCAACGTCACTTTTGGGAGGCCCCCAATGTGGTACGAAATCCAAAAAAATAAAAAACAAAAAAATAAAAATAAAACAAAAATTACAATGCATATTCCAATTGGAATATGCGTAAAATGCTAATTTACAAGAATACCCTTGAGGGTATTTTAGGAAGATAAAATATATATATTTATATATATATATATATAAATAGAGATATGTATACACATATATATATATGTATACGTATCTTTATATATATATATATATATAAATATATATATGTACATTTAAGGATCAACATATTTTAACAATGACTTTAAGTCATATTTTGCCCCTTTTGTGGGTTTATGTGTTAGCACATTATGTGCTTGTGTTGTTCCCTTTAGTGGGTATATTCGCACTTCATGTGCATGTGTATGGGTTCATTATTGAACATAATGTATTCAATGTCACTTTCTAACAGTTTCAAGCATATAAGGGATTTTGATTTGAGATCTTTGGCCTGTCACACGAACACTCCATTTTGTCTTCCATACTTGTGTCGACACACGTGTTCCCGTGTCACTGTTAAGATATATGTACTATTTTATATATACATATGTGTAATATATATATATATATTTATACATATATAATATATATATTATATATGTTGAAGGATCGATGAGATGCACCGAACCCTAGAGAGAGAGAGAGAGAGAGAGAGAGAGAGAGAGAGAGAGAGAGAGAGAGACGGCTGTACAATAAGAGAACTTGTTCAGTATGATTAGGGCTAATCTCTATGTTAAATAGAGAGAGGCCAAAAAGAGAAATTACACATACGTCCCTCATTAAAATAAAAATTCAAATAACCTCTAGTTTAGGAAAACTTAACCATAAAACCTCTTAATCTCAACACTCCCCCTCAAGCTGGAGCATAGATATCGATCATGCTTAGCTTGTCACAACAATGGGAGAAATTAGGCCTCGCAAGGGCCTTGGTAAAGACATCAACAACTTGATCTTCGGAAGATACATGATCTGTGCAAATATAACCAGCCTGAATCAAGTCACGTACATAGTGACAGTCAACTTCAATATGTTTAGTCCTTTCATGAAAAACTGGGTTGTTGGCAATATATGTAGCAGCCCTATTGTCACACACCATCACCATAGGTAGGGATACTTTCACCTGAAGTTCCGTCAAAACTGATTTTACCCACATGATCTCATCTGCGGTCTGAGCCATAGCTCTGTATTCTGATTCAACACTCGACCTGGCTACAACAGTTTGTTTCTTACTCCTCCAGGTAACAAGATTTCCTCCCACAAAAACACAGAATCCAGTTGTTGATTTTCTATCTTCGATAGACCCCGCATAATCTGCGTCAGTGTAAGCAACAATGTCCAAGGAAGGATTTTGTTTAAACAACAGTCCTTTACCAGGAGATGACTTTAAGTACCTGAGAACCATCATAGCTGCATCCCAGTGAGCTTTGGTAGGTTTATCCATGAATTGACTAATTTTACTCATGGCTAATGAAATGTCAGGTCTAGTAACAGTCACATATAACAACTTACTCACCAAGGATCTAAAGCTGGTACTATCCACATTCAGATTTCTCATCGAACATATGAGTTTTGGGATCCATAGGAATGTTAGCTGGCTTCGCTCCTAGCATTCCCGTCTCTTTTAATAGGTCCATCACATACTTTCTTTGCGACAAAACTAAGCCCTCTTTGTTTCTTGCAACCTCGATACTCAAAAAATATCGAAGGTGACTAAGATCTTTAGTTACAAAGTGTTTATGAAGATGATCCTTTGTTGTAGAAATATCTTGGGCACTGCTCCCTGTTAATATGATGTCATCGACATATACCACCATAACAACAATTCTAGCATTGGTTTTCTTGATAAACAAGGAGTGATCTGAAGCTGACCTGACAAATCCAAAATTCGACATTACCTCAAATAATTTGTGAAACCATGCCCGAGGGCTCTGCTTCAGGCCATAAATAGCCTTCTTCAACTTGCACACTTTCTGACACTCCCCCTGAACCTCGAAGCCTGGTGGTTGTTGCATGAGACAATTTCATGCAAATCCCCATACAAAAAGGCATTCTTGACATCCAACTGAGACAAGGGCCATCCATAGTGCACTGCAACAGAGAGAACGACACGAATAGTGCCAAGACGAGCGACTGGGAAAAAATTTCAAAAAAGTCAACACCATAAGTCTGAGTATAGCCTTTTGCAACCAACCGTGCTTTGTACTGTTCAATTGACCCATCAGAGTTATATTTAATGGTATATACCCATTTGCAGCCAACAATATCTGCATCAGTTGGAGGATCAACCAAGTCCCAAGTGCCCCTAGAGCATAGGGCATCCATCTCATCCTGCATAGCCTGCATCCATTTGGGGTCGAATAGAGCCTGACTGTGATGAAGCGGAACAGAGGAGGCAGACAAAGCCGAGATAAAATTCTTCATAGATGCCCCAAGATTAACTTCAGAAACAAACTGAGAAATGGGATGAAGGGTGCACTGTCTTTTCCCTTTTCGCAGAGGAATAGGAAGATCCTCATCAAGAGCAGGAACTTCAGTATGCTCAGAGATACTTGCCTCAGGAGAAGGAGATAATGGGGGCACGGAGGTAGGTGGTAACCTGTGAGTATACACTATAGGAGGGTTTCTGTATCGAGACTCCCCAGAGGATGGAACCACAGACTGTGGAGTGAACGACTCTAAAGGAAAAGGGGGAATTGGCAGAGGAAAGATATCGCCCTGACTCTCTTGTAACCTTGGAGTAGTACTCGTGAAATATGGAGTAGACTCAAAGAAGGTAACATCAACACTGACATACTCTTTATGGGATATAAGTAATAGCAACAATATCCTTTTTTATTCTTACGATACCAAGGAAAACACATTTAATAGACTGTGAAGCAAACTTATCTCGTTCAGGACCCAGCTTATGCACAAAGCACACACATCCAAAAACTTTAGGGGGGATAGGTAAAAGAGGAACCTCAGGATGGAGAATTTGGATTGGGATCTGTTCTTCTACAGAACTTGAAGGCATGCGGTTTATAAGAAAACCAACAGTCAAAACTGCATCTCCCCAGTATGATGCAGGCATATTGGATTGAATCATTAGGCACCGAGCGACATTGAGAATTTGTCTATGTTTCCTCTCAGCCACACCATTTTGTTGGGATGTATGAGGACATGTAAATTGAGGTTGAATCCCTTTATCAGAATAGAATTGAAGCAAGTCTTTGAATTTGAACTCAAGAACATTATTAGTGCGAACAATTTTAACACACACGTCAAATTGAGTTTTTATTTCAACAATCAAAGATTTAAGAATGACAGGGCCTTGAGACCGATCTTTTAACAAGAACACCCACGATAACCTTGAGAAGTCATCAACAATGACCAAATAATAACGACACTGAGACCTACTAGGAATCCTACTCGGACCCCATACATCGACATGAAGAAGGTCAAACAATCTTTGACTCGATGGACTTTGACTAGAGGGAAAAGAGCTTCGGCAATGTTTTCCCAATTGACATGTTTTGCATTGAAAAGAAACTGAGGGAGGTATATGAGGAATGACTCGACGAAGTTTTGACACTGGAAGATGACCCAGACGATGATGCCATAACAAAGGACTTGATGAAGACGTAACA
Source organism: Nuphar pumila (assembly GCF_984573655.1). NCBI lineage: Eukaryota > Viridiplantae > Streptophyta > Magnoliopsida > Nymphaeales > Nymphaeaceae > Nuphar > Nuphar pumila. The sequence goes on along the minus strand of NC_143257.1, from coordinate 22,342,375 downwards.
ACAGAATAGACAGAACCCACTGGTTGATGTAGATAATACACACCACTTTCCTCATAGCCGCCACCGATCCTCTTCCCCGTAAGCAAGTCCTGAAAAGTGCAACCCATAGGATAAAAAATTACCCTACAATTCAGTTCTTTTGTCATTCTACTGACAGATAATAGATTCTTTGGAAAAGAAGGAGCATGAAGAACATTTGACAGTTGAAGGGTAGGGGAAATAGACATGTTTCCCTGCCCTACAATTGGGGAAGAACTGCCATCAGCAAGGACTACCCCTTTTTGATCGGTTACAGGATTTAAACTTAAAAAGTTACTCGAATTTCCGCACAAGTGTCTGGATGCTCCAGAATCAATGATCCACTTACCACCTTGGCCAGATAGGCCATCACCTGCTAAGCACGCAACCTTAGCAACAGAAGATTTCGAAGAGGATGAGCATAAAGCAAGAAGCTTGTTATATTCAGCCCGGCTAAGAGTTATATAATCATTGGAGCAATCCGCATCTGATTTAACCACTTGAGCCATAAGGAAAAGAATGGGTTAAAAACGAACAAGTACTCAGATTGATGACACTAATTTGTCTCCACCACGACAAAAAAACTCCACACTATGCAGGTCCACACAAAAAAAAACTGTTACCCTGCTTCACGATGTCCCAAGAATGTACAACAACAATAGCATTGTTCAAGTCTACTCCCACGATCCACTAAATAATCGGATCTGAACTCAGTCAGATCTGATTCTTCCTCCTTTTTTTTTCCGGGACCCACAAACGACACAGGAAATTACAATCAGACCTGATTTCTTGTTTGGGACTGCACCATAATATGTAGATCAACAACTGTGTTTGATCTTCACCACGACACACAGATCAACAACTGCCTTTTTTTTTCCGGCACCCACAAACGACACAGGAAATTACAATCAGCCCTGATTTCCTGTTTGGGTCTGCACCACAATATGCAGATCAACGACCATTTTTCTGCACCCTTGAACAACGACTTAGGTAGAGAGTGTCTGACGCAACACCCCGAAATCAGATTCCCAAGTTCGAAGGCTTTGATACCATGTTGAAGGATCGATGAGATGCACCAAACCCTAGAGAGAGAGAGAGAGAGAGAGAGAGAGAGAGAGAGAGAGAGAGAGAGAGAGAGAGAGAGAGAGAGAGAGAGAGAGAGAGAGAGAGAGACGACTGTACAATAAGAGAACTTGTTCAGTATGATTAGGGCTAATCTCTATGTTAAATAGAGAGAGGCCAAAAAGAGAAATAAAACATAAGTCCCTCATTAAAATAAAAATTCAAATAACCTCTAGTTTAGGAAAACTTAACCAAATAACCTCTAGTTTAGGAAAACTTAACCATAAAACCTCTTAATCTCAACAATATATAGTATGTATATATATAATATATATTTGTATATATTATATATATATTATAACTCAACTTAGGTTGACTTTAACTAGCCGTTGGAGGCTAGTCCAACGGCTAGTCAAACTAGCCATTGGACCCTCTCCAACGGCTAGATAGTCTCTCTCTTTACTCTCTCCTCTCCTATTTGTCTATATAATGGTGTGTGTGCATGTGTGAGGTTTGAGAGTGATGGGTAGTATTAGGCCTTTTTATGTGTTTGAGTGTATTCTAGTGAGGACTTTATGTATTTTTCTTGTATATTTTTTACGTTTCTTGTGTCTCATTCACGAAATGGCATGGATCCTGATCCCGATGTATTATGTTTCGATTATTGGAGTTCATTTTGGAGTGCATCGTGATCCATGCCATTGTATTAGAGCGAGGCATCATGAAAAAGATTCGTATTAATGAATGGTATGGATTCAAGGATTTTACATTGGAGTGCATCGTGATTGCTTGTGATGGTCAAATCATTTTTGAGATTTGCAAATATTATGGGATTTTTAAATCTCTATAAAATTTCTAAATTTTTACTACTTATTTGTTCTTGTATGAGAGATGATTACTGAAATAATTTCATGCATTTTGCATTGAATATGCTTTAATTGCACGATTAATGTTAGTTTAAATTTTTTCCATAATTAGCTGCCTTGCGTGTTTTGCATATATATTGATATTTGCTAAATATCATTTCTTGATATTTGTGGGATTTTAAATTTCTTCATGTTGAAAATAGGTGGTTTCTAGTTTAAGTTCTTTCATATTAGAGATTTTTTGAAATTTTGTTCTCATAAGGACTTAGATGTAATTTCTCCTTTTAGCCTCTCTCTATTTAATATAGAGAGAAACCCTAATCAAAGCGTTAACGAGTTTTCTATTCTCCAGTCGTCTCTCTCTCTCTCTCTCCCTTTCTCTCTCTCTCTACACACACAGGTGGCTGTGCATCACATCCTCTTCTACATGGTATCAAAGCCCTCGATCTCGGGAGCGTGATCAACAGGGACTGATCTTCATCAACGAATACGACTTCTTAAAATCAGGTTTGGTCTTGTTTGATTGTGGAAGATCTGATAACAGATCTGGGATGTTACCCAGATCTGTCGTCAGATCTAAGGAGAAGATGTGGAGCCGTAACCCTTGAGCTCCTCATCTGGATCTCCAGCCGTGACCTGTTGTTACCGAGTCCTGTTTCTGCCATGACGTGAGATCTTTCCTGTGTTCGTGAGTTGTCGAGTTGTGTTCCTGCTGTTTGGGAGCAGCATAAATCTTCCTGTGTTGCCGTGATTGCTGAGTTCTTTCCTGTGCTGATTGCGTGTGATCAGAATTTTGCTGAGTTCTTTCCTGTGCTGATTACGTGTGATCAGAATTCTGCCGTGATTACAGATTTCTTTTCTGTGCTAATTGCTTGTGATCGAAATATAATTGATCTGTCTAACTTTGCCTTGAAGACTTATTGGAGATGTCGTGCCTTATATGCTTGGAGAACAACAGGTGTAGTGAATATTTGTTTTGCGACTGCATACTATCATTGGTCGTGATGTGTTTGGGCTCAGCAATGTTCGTGATTCCTGAACTTTAGTTGGTTTATTTCAGAATGTGGATTTCAACAGTCGTGACTCCCTGCTGTGTCGAGTTTTTTTTTGGAAAGAAGCATGGTAGTTTAAGTTATCCTTCTGCCGTGGAAAACAACAGGTGTGATTTCCTGCTGTGTTGATTTTTTTTGTTTGTGGGCTGCTGTTTTTGTGGAAACAGCAGGTGTGATTTCCTGCTGAGTTGAAAATTCCTCTTGAACACTTGCTGTTCAAGTAAGGTAATATGATTTTTATTTGAATCACATCTTCAGTATGGCTGAAACTTCGAAATGTGATTCCAAAATGGAACATATTGGTGTGTATAAGGCTTTTGCCAACCCCTTCTCGTATGGCTCTTCCGTAAGGTTGAATGAAACCAACTATGCCAGGTGGTCCAGAACTTTTATGATGTCGATATCTGGACATCGTCGAAAACATATTTTGTTGGAAGGCGAACCCATTGAGAAATTGGGAAAATATGTTACTTGGGATGAAGATAATGACATAGTTATGTCATGGATCATGAATAGTGTTGAACCCCATATTGCAGATGGATTGATCTACTATAATACAACCCAACTGATGTGGGACAATCTTCGTGATACATACTCACAAGAAACGAATGTGAGTCGTATCTTGCAAGTCGAACATGAAATATATAATTTGCAACAGTGAGATCAAACCTTGGCCCAGTACTATGCCTCTGTCAAAGCTGCGTTTGAAAGACTTAATGCTCACAGGCCTCTTTGTTGCTCGAAGCAAAATGATCATCAAGAACAAACCATGGTTGCTCGTTTTCTTACAGGTCTTTCTTCAGATTTTTCTGTTGCAAAAGTTCAAATGTTGACTGGATCAGATGTTCCCACTCTTGCTGATGCTTACAATCGTCTGAGTAGACTTGCGATCTCTCTGCCACAATCTCAGCCTGTGACTCAGTCATCTGCTCTTGTTGTCTCATCTGGTTATGGGCATGGAAATTTTCAGAACATCAGAGGACGAGGTCGCGGACGAGGTGTGAGAGGCAGAGGAAAACTTCAATGTACATTTTATGGAAAATCTGGACATTTAGAAGATCGTTGCTGAGATAAGCATGGCCGGCCAACAACCTCTTCATCAAAGTCATATGCTCCTAAAGCAAATGTTACTACTCTCGAGGCAACAAAGGCACAGGAAAATATCTCTGCAAATGAAAGTAGTATCACCCTTAGTCGTACGGAATATGATGAGCTGATAGCTCTTCGACCTTTGAGTTCCACCCCTCCTGTAGCTGGTGTTGCCTATTCAACCGGAAATTATCTTCATCTGATTGATAGTAAGTGGGTTATTGACTCAGGTGCATCCAGACATTTGTGTGGAAATTCACGTGTTTTTTCAGATATAAAGGATATTAAGGCTCAGCTTGGAGTCTCATTAGCCGATGGGAGCTCCTCCCCGGTTGTTGGTCAGGGAAATATTTCTATATCCTCCTCATTACAGTTCAAAAATGCTCTTCATGCTCCAAACTTTCCTCAAAGTTTACTATCTGTTAGTTGCCTTATAAAAGAACAAAACTGTAGAGTAATATTTGAGCCAATGGGTTGTCATTTTCAGGATTTGCTGACGGGGAAGAAGATTGGTGGAGGCTATGAAGAAAATGGAATTTACTACCTACATCATCCAATGGGTATTGTTCATGCTGCAGTGGAACATTCATTCAATCCTGTTCAGTGGCATCGTCGTCTTGGTCATCCTTCATTGTCAAAGCTTCGGTCGGTCTTTCCTCAGATTCCTTCCACCACATCATTTCAGTGTGAAGCATGTCAGCTGGGCAAGCATCATCGAAGTTCATTCCCTTCGAGTCAGAGTCAGTCTAGTAATAAAGTTTTTGAACTTCTTCATGCAGATGTATGGGGTCCTAGTAAGATTCCTACTAGGACTCAGTATCGTTATTATCTTGTTATTGTTGATGATTTCTCTAAGTTGTCATGGGTTTTTTTAATAAAAGAACGATCTGAAGTTCCAAGTATTATCAAATCCCTAATTCTTGAAATAAAAACTCAGTTTGAATCTATTGTCAAGATTGTTCGCACTGATAATGCTCTCGAGTTTAAATCAAAAGGTCAGTTACAATTTTACCAAGATCATGGCATCTAACCCACAACTTCCTATGCCTATTCATCTCAACAAAATGGGGTGGCTGAGCGAAAACATCGGCACCTGCCTGATGTTGCCAGGACCATTATGATTCAATCCAATGTTCCTGCGTTCTACAAGGGTGATGCGATTACCACTGCTTGCTATCTGATCAACCGCATGCCTTCGTCTTCTGTGGGTGATCAAATTCCATTACATATCCTAAAACCTAATGCCCCACTTTTTTCTTTCTCACCAAAAATATTTGGATGTGTTTGTTTTGTACACAAACTTGGCCCTGACCGTGATAAATTAGCTGCTCAAGCTAAAAAATGCATATTTATAGGTTATCCAAAAATTCAAAAGGGCTATCGATGTTATGATCCTATTTCTCGCCGAAAGTATGTCAGTGCAGATGTATCTTTCTTGGAATCCTCTCCATATTACTCTATTTCCAGTTCCCCGCTGCAGGTTGATCCAGCTGAGTCTTTTCCATTACCTATACCTCCTTTTCCTTTGGAATCTGTGCCCTTATTACCGAACCAAACTTCATCCACTTCCAGATTTAATAATCCTCCATTGGTATATGTGCGTAGAGCTCCACTTCCGCAAGAGCCTTCATCTTCTTCTTCTCCTGAGGTAAGTTCTACTGACAATAGTGATCTTCAGGATGATGATAACATGCCTATTGCTTTACGAAAGGGGACACGACAATGTTCCTTATATCCCATATCTCATTTTGTCTCCCATGACAGAATTTGACATCAGATGAAGTCTTTTATTTCAGCCTTATCTGCTGAAACTATTCCTCTGAACTATCAACAGGCAGAACTTGATAATCGCTGGAAGCTGGCTATTCAAGAAGAAATGAATGCTTTAGTATCTCAGTATACCTGGGATCTAGTTGATTCCCCAGCAGATGCTGACATTGTTGGATGTAAATGGGTATATACAATAAAGTACAAATCTGATGGTTCTATTGAAAGGTACAAGGTCAGATTAGTAGCGAAAGGGTATACTGAGACATATGGTATTGACTTCTTTGAAACTTTTTCTCCTGTTGCACGGATGGGTACCATCCGTCTTGTTCTCTCAGTAGCTGTTCAGCATCGTTGGAGCTTGTGCTAATTAGATGTGAAAAATGCATTTCTAAATGGGGATCTATCTGAGACCATTTACATACAACAACCTCCATGATTCGAGGTTGAGGGGGAGTGTCAGAAGGTGTGTAGATTGAGAAAGGCGATTTATGGCTTGAAACAAAGTCCTCGTGCATGGTTTAAAAAGTTGTTTGAAGTGATGTCAAGCTTTGGCTTTAATAGATCAGCAACAGATCATACACTTTTTGTAAAGAAAACTAGCTCTGGCATAGTTGTTATGGTGGTATATGTGGATGACATCATTCTTACAAGAGATGATGTGAAAGCTATTGAAGCCACAAAGGCTCATCTTCAAAAACACTTTGTTACAAAAGACCTTAGTTCACTCAGGTATTTTCTGGGTATAGAAGTTGCTAGGAGCAGTGAAGGGATGGTTTTGTCTCAACGAAAGTATGTTCTCGACTTATTAAAGGAAACTAAAATGTTGGGAGCTAAACCAGCAAATATTCCCATGGATCATAAAGTTCAGTTGTTTGAAGAAGGGTCAAAACTGGTTGATAGCAAAAGCTATCGCTCCCTAGTAGGGAAGCTACTGTATGTAACTGTGACCAGGCCGGATATTGCTTTAGCAGTAAGCAAAGTTAGCCAGTTTATGGACAAACCAACTGAGGTACACTGGAATGCAGCTATTATGATTCTCAGATATCTAAAATCTTCTCTTGGAAAGGGGTTATTGTTCAGGAAAGGTGGAACTCTGGAGATAGTGGCCTATTTTGATGCTGACTATGCAGGATCTGTAGTGGATAGAAAATCTACCACAGGATTCTGTGTGTTTCTGGGAGACAACTTGATTTCTTGGAGAAGTAAGAAACAAAATGTGGTTTGTAGGTCGAGTGCAGAATCAAAATATCGGGCTATGACCCAAACAACTGCTGAATTGATGTGGGTTCGTACTGTTCTTCATGATCTTCAAGTGAAGGTTTCCTCTCCCATGACCATGATGTGCGATAACAAAGCTGCAACATATATAGCGAACAATCCTGTATTTCATGAGAGAACAAAGCACATTGAGGTTGATTGCGACTATGTAAGGGATATGGTTCAAGCTGGTCATATCACTACCAAATATCTAAAGTCGGAAGACCAAGTTGCATATATGTTTACAAAACCTCTTGCTAGACCAAATTTCTCAAAATGTTGTGACAAGCTGAGCATGATTGATATCTATGCTCCAGCTTGAGGGGGAGTGTTGAGAATAGGTGGTTTCTAGTTTAAGTTCTTTCATATTAGAGGTTTTTTGAAATTTTGTTCTCATAAGGACTTAGATGTAATTTCTCCTTTTAGCCTCTCTCTATTTAATATAGAGAGAAGCCCTAATCAAAGCGTTAACGAGTTTTCTATTCTCCAGTCGTCTCTCTCTCTCTCTCTCTCCCTCTCTCTCTCTACACACACAGGTGGCTGTGCATCGCATCCTCTTCTACACTTCATATTTTTTGAGTTATCTCTTGAAAGTTTTTCTTCAAATTGGTCCATAAGTGACTTTCATTGGTTCTAAACTATTGCATCGTTCATTCTTATATGCATTAGTTGTGAGGTTAATATTGCTTCTAAAATGTAATAGCTAATTGATCCATGTTTAATTATTTTTTTCTTAAATCTTTATTGAATGATTTAAATCATTTCTTGTATCTTTCGCTGTGTAAAAATGATTCATTCTTAAAAGAAAATCAATTTATGAGTAATGTATTCTCCTTTGTGGGTTCTTATGATGTAAACTCCTTTGTGAGTTATTTATTCATGATATTGATGTTGTTTGAAAATCTATGTTTCAGGCTTTTTATGCATTAATGAGCTTTTCATGATAGATATGTGTATTGACTTTGAATAATGCATGTTTCCATGAATGTTTAAAGTGATTTATGAACTTGTCTTTGAGATATTTTATGCATGCATCTTCCCTTTTGATAATATGCAGTTATATTTTCTTATGAGTTAAGAACTATGTTTTCTTAAAATTATCTATTGAGGTGATTCTTTCTCTATGATAGATATCGCATAGTTGGGATGTTTTGTTAGTTCTATTTACAAGTCCTCAAGTATTGATGATATTGAAGACTCTAAAGATCCTTTGTATAATAGAGCATATGTTTGAATATCACGTGCACACCCCTTAAGGAAGCAACAAATGGAATAACCTGATGGAGTCAAATTAAAACCTTTTATGTAATGGGTCCTTTGTTTGTAGTTGCAAACTTATAAGTTTGATGGGGGGTGTAAAGATATATGTACTGTTTTATATATATACATATATATATGTATATATATATTATATAGTATGCATATGTAATATATATATTTATATATATTATAAGTCAAATTAGGTTGACTTTAACTAGCGGATGGAGGCTAGTACAATGGATAGATATCTAGCAATTGTAATAGGTCCGATGGCTAGATATCTGACCGTTGGAATACGTCCAACAGCTAGTCAAACTAGCCGTTGGACCCTCTCCAACGGCTAGATAGTCTCTCTCTTCTCTCCTATTTGTCTATATAATGGTGGGTGGGTGGGTGTACGTGTGGGGTAGTATTGTCTTTTTGTGTGTTTAAGTGTATTGTAGTGTCCAATAGCTAGTCAAACTACCCGTTGGACCCTCTCCAATGGCTAGATAGTCTCTCTCTTCTCTTCTATTTGTCTATATAATGGTGGGTGGCTGTACGTGTGAGGTTTGAGAGAGTGATAGGTAGTATTATGTCTTTTTTGTGTGTTTAAGTGTATTGTAGTGAGGACTTTATGTATTTTTCTTTTGTATTTTTAATGTTCTTATTAATGAAGTTATTCATTCACATTTCTTGCATCTCATTTTAGTCTCTCTCTTCTTGAATGTTTACTGTATGGTAGAGAATGTTGGGCTGCCAAGAGACATCATATTCAAAAAATGAGTATAGCTGAGATGCGTATGCTTAGATGGATGGATGTGTGGAAATACAATAAAAGATAAGATTCAGAACGAGGAGATACGTAAGATGGTAGGCGTTGCATCCATTGAAAATAAGATGAGAGAGAATCATTTACGGTGGTTTGGACATATTCGGCGAAGGTCTAATGATGCTCCAGTTAGAAGGATGGAGAAATGAGAAAATATATTAGTTAAAAGAGATCAGGGTAGGCCTAGGAAGACATTAATGGAGATGATAGGAAAGGATATGAATGCTTTGAACCTCACCGAGGACATGGCATTGGATATAAATGATTGGAGGAGAAGGATTGGGATGAAGGCGTAATTGTTGTTGTATATTCAGTTTATTTTGAATTTATTATATATAATACTATGTCACATGGGTGCGGGTGCGGGTGCGGGTGCGGGGATTTGGCACTTCCAAAAAATCCGGGTGCGGTGTTGCGGCAGGGGAAAAAATGTAAATATATATATATATATATATATATATATATATATAGAGAGAGAGAGAGAGAGAGAGAGAGAGAGAGAGAGAGAGAGAGAGAGAGAGAGAGAGAGAAGGGGGTCAGGGGTTCCCCCGACGCGGGTCGGGGTTCAGTTTTTTTTGCTGGTGTGTTTGTTTGAAGACTTGTTACCCACGTTCTGCTTGTTGTGTACTTTAGCTCAACGGGACAAAATTGATGAACCGAAAGGATTGGCAATCTGATCGACCCAGCCTGCTGCGTTCTGCTGACTGTCATGATTCAATCATGTCTGAAACTCCCTGGTCTTCACGAAAAAAAAATATAAGTGAAAGGTTTGACGTGGTTTGTTGGAGAGAGAGTCTTCACGAGGCCTACGACGCCACTGCCATACCACTGCCTAGGGTTCTTCAAATTTCATTTTATATACAGTTGCACAGAGATGACAGCTAAAAGAAATTTATTGGATTTGACATGTGGAAAAGAGAGGTCTACACAAGGCTACGGCTAGAGCACCTCGTCAGGAGAAAAGTGAATACTAATAACCACCAAGGCTCTACTCTACCACCATCATTATCATTTATTATGGAGAGAGAAAATCCTTGACGAAAAAGGATTTGGTTGGTTGAAGCATAAAGAATTCAAAATGCTCTTGAATTTTGGTTTTAATTTTTGAGGAAGATGGATCATCATTTCCAAGTTAACAATATGTTTTCCAGCTCTGTGAATTAATTGTTTGGAGGCAGGAATAGCATGGGATGCCAACAAAGCTCGTCAGATGTTGTGGACACAAGTGCCCCTTTATAAAACAAGAGCAGCAGCAACAAGCAACTGTCCAATTTTTTTTTTTTAAAATTCTGCAGCCCATTTCGTAGGGCATTTTTTTTTTTAAAAAAATCCAAACAAAAATGGACCGAAATGATCTTGGGTGCGGTCAACGCACCCAGGATCGGGTTGACCACACCCGGTGCTGCACCCGCACCTGCGTCGAGTCGCGTCGACACGGGTGCGGCACCCTGCTAGCCGAATCCCTGTGACATAGTATATATATATATATATAGCCGTGTCTCCGTACCCACATTTTTTGGAATTGCCGTGTTGTACAATATGTACCCGTACCCGTATCGGTACCCAGGTCACATAGTCTTTGACCCATTGAAAGTTCTACAACAAAAAAAGGCAGATTTGTTTATGATTCCCTTTATTGCTTGATTAGGTGCTCGTTTGTGTGGAGTGGATCACCTTTCCTTTTATCGTTTGTCATTTATTGTTCTCTTTAGGTTTCTTTTCCATACATTTTCCTCCTCTTTTATCTAGTATTATTGCTGCGTGTCCTTCCTTTTCATTATGTGTCATTTAGCACTCCTTTTTTGTCATGGATTTTGGTCTTCAATCATCTTCCCCAAATCCATCCTCCACCTTCCTCCTTCAGCTGGTTTTCAAAAAACTCAATAATTCCAATTTTCTAATTTGGAAAAGGCAAATTACTCTTTTTATAAGGAGTTAAGATCTATCGAGACATCTAGATGGATTTGTCTTGTCTTGCCGGAGTTTGTTGTGCTGGAGGATAAATATGAGAAAGGGTAGGTAATTGCAACAAGAGATTAGAAATCTGTGTTTTCTCACGTCTCCCTCTCTATCCCTTCTACTTGCAACATCCCTAGGTGCTCCCAGGGGTGGCGTGAGGGTTGTGGCGTCCTCCCAAGGTTGCCCTAAGCCTATCGGATCTCTGTCATGTGCGTTGAGTGTGTCAGTAGCCGGCCCTTTGCATACCACAACCAATTTTCATATTTGGGAGTCCACATCTGCATACCGATGTGTGGGAGCCTTCCACACCATATCCGCAGTCCCAAGGGCATATCAAAGGGCCTAGCAACCCCCAAGGGCTTTCTTGGGTCATTGGACTTGGAGGTCTCGGTACCCTCTACAGGAGTTAGTAAGATTTTCAGGGCTCCACTGCGTGCGTAGAGCATACCGAAAACACACTCTCTCCTTGCTGCAACCTCCCCCACTATAGGTGATGTCCTTAGATTTTAATCTACACGTTGAGACCCTCCCCACAACTGATCCAACCCTACATGCAACCGATCACACAAATATATATCCGATCTTGACGTGGAGAGTGTGGGCCACACCAGTTTGGTATAAGAGCCAATAGGGTACCAGAAAGAGGTGGTAGGCACCACAGCAACCGGCCAAGGAAACCCCTCTCTCGATTTAGGTGCCATCATTCGTATGATGTCCGAATTGCATACCTCTATAGACGAGATGTGCACGTCCATGGAGCAACACCTAGACCGCCATGATGTATGCACTGAGGACCTCGAAAACGAGCAGTGCTCATGGAGGTGGGCGTATCTAACATGATTGATTCAGTCCTACTTACCCCATGACAATGCCTCAAGATACCCCTTTTACACTTCATCCCCCTCAAGTTATTCTACTTGGCACTTGCGCCCAATCACTCACCAGGGCCCAATTTCACCTTGTTCTACTCATTTTGTAGCATGTCCTTTTCTTTGTCGAGTTGGTGTGAATTTTAATAACGATTGGTAGAGTAAAAGATCAAAGGGAAGATTCCGTTCTTTCTTCTCCTCACTTCGTTCGAGTGGATTTTCTCTCTTGCTTTTGTGCATCTGTTCTTTTAAAGTAGCATTAAGAAGGCATGGGCCCAGGGGCTCGTAGAGCCAGTAACCTGATCGCTTTAAGATGCTTCTTTCAAAGGGTGGATGTGAAGGCTCTGAGTTCTTGCTATCTTCCCAAGTCAGTTAGTGGATCGAGAAAGCTCTGCCCAAAATGCCTACTGGATGGTCATCATGAGATTTTTTTTTTGTTGCCCAAATTTGAGTAGAGCATGTTAAAATATATATATATATATATATATATATATATATATATATATATATATATATATATATATACCCGATAAAGGGTATTTTTGTAATTCTGCCCATTAGGGGCATTTTAGTCTTTTTACATGTATTTTATTTTTCATTTTTCTTTTTTAATTTTCTATTTTACTGTAAAATGCAAGTAATGCATTGCATTGGGGGTCCCAACCAAAGTAGTCGTTGGACCCCCAACGGTCACAAATGTGACCGTTGGGGGCCCAACGAGTCTCCTTTGGGCCTCTCAAGGTCTTCTCTCTCTCTCTCTCCTTTGTGTATAAATAGAGGGGCATTTCCCCCATAAAGTATGGCTTTTCAAGCCCTCATTCAATAAAGTTCATATATTTTTTTATGTGTTGCCTCTTTGAAGGCTTCTTGTGTTGTCCCTTAGTTGACTATTTCTATATTTCCCATTGTGGGTTTGGGTTTGTCCATTCATTGGACCGTGTGAATGCATTAAGCATTCTTGTTATACCTTTCTGAATACTTTCTTACATGGTATCAGAGCTCAGTTATAATCAAGCTAGTTCTTCGCTGCATCGGGAAGCGTGATATTCAAAAAATCGAAAAAATGGTGAAGCTTTTTGTTACCTCTTTTCTTTCTCTATGTTTTGATGAAGCATTTGTTATCTCTTATCTATCTTCCTTCTACTTGGAATTACTTGGCATGTATTCTTACACTTTTCAAGTATTTAGCCCATGCATTACACATGATAAAAACACTTATATTTTTCTCTACCATTAAAAATATATATAGATATATATGTAAACATATATATACATATATTTTGCATGATTAAAAAAAAAGGAAATGTATGTTTTTTTCTAAAATAGTATTTTAACCATCATTGAACTTGTTTAAGGAAACTAGATATATGTAGTATGTTTTAAATCTTGAAGCCTTTTTGAAAATAACTCTAATATATATATATACATATATATATATGTATATATATAACCATGAATTATTAATTCTAGATGTTCAATCATTGTCTTATCTTAATGATTTGATAACGATGTCTTATTTTATAAAATATAAACTTGTTTTTCACACACACACACACACACATATATATATAATAATAATCGTCAAATACAATTTGTATTTCTTTCTTGATAGACATGCATATTCATATTTGAAATTCTCGATTCATTACATGCTTAAAAATGTAAAATTTTATATAATCACTTGCATATATGCTTAAAACTTGATTGAAAGCATGTTTATTTTATGAGACATGTGGCTTTAATTATTGCCTGAGTGCTTTTTCTATGAGAATGTATGCACTTAGTCTCTCATATTGTTTCTTTTATCTATACATATGCTTTGGTTCCTTGTTAAAACTCTCTTGTGTCATCTTGTGAAAATATGCATTTTTGTATTACAATTGATAGCATTAAGATGTTCTCAATGTTTGAGAATGGTTCTAGATTTTTCATCTCTAGATTGTCTTGAATACATTTTGATAACCGTTTTGTAATTCTTTTTAAGCATTCTTTTACATAAATAAAATTGTTTATTTATGTGTGTTGTTCCTCTTTTACACTTTTTATGGGTTTTGCTTAAAGTGTCTTTTAGGCACCTCCTTTTGAGTGTTCGAAGAGCATTTGTGGAAGACCACCTTTTGCTTAAAATGTGATTGCATTATGATAAATGATTTCATAACCTTCTTTTGGCTTCACCCTTTAGTGGGTTAGTGTACTCGCACTTTATGTGCATGTTTATTGGTTCATTATTGAACCTATTGCATTCAAAATCATCTTCTTGTGTGGGCTCCATCCCACTTTAATGAGATATTTTCTCTATTTTATGTGTGCCTTTTTGAGCATGTTGTATTGTGTTCATTAAAAGAGAGCTTTCGTGAGCTGCCTCTTCTTACATGATACAGAAATTTCATATGCATTATTTGCTTAATGTTTCATGATAAGTCTTTTTTGGTATAAAGTGAAAAATTGATCATGATTAAGCATAATTCGTGTTTATGCAAAATTATTGTTATGAGGCATATTGTTGTGATTGATTATATTGGACCTTTGATTTGATTTTTCAAATCGGTCTTCTTTGTAAAATCTTTTATTTGGAAAATGATTCCCTTAAGTGTTTATTGCCTTTTTATGGCATTTATATTTGTCCATCACATGTTATTTAATGAATCATTTGTTTGGCCTTATTATTGTTATATTAGAGATGTTTGTTGAGGTGAGTTATATGCACCTCGTGTTATGTCATTTTAGATTGTCAACTTGTAGTTTGACTCTAAAATGACTTGTTATGTGATCTCTAATTATGAGTGTGTCACTCGTTTATCTTGGCCATTGATTTTATTATGGATGCTCTTAATTATGTATACATGTGATGGATGTCTAAAGTTTGAAACCATAAGTGTTTTAAGATATATTGAAATTGATAATATGTTAAATGTTTGTCATTACAAGTCTTATTGCCTCAAGTGTCTTCTCCTTTTATGCATTTTATCTAAGTGTCATCATATGTAGACAAGACATATTGTTCACACCTTTATGTGTGTTGGTAGCCCTTTGTTGGCTTTGTTCTCTTGGTCTAGTAGCTGAACACACTTGTCTTGAGTGTCATTATATATAGACAAGGCACGCTGATTCACACCATTGTGTGTGATTTTAGTTCATGTTGCATTTGTGTCCTTGTTCTAGTTGTTGAGATGTATGCCTATGGTTGACTTCTTTCACTCATTTCAAGTGTCATTTTATGTAGACAAGAGATGTATTGTCACACCTTCATGTGTATTTTAACCCATGGATGGCTTGGTACTCTTGTTCTAGTAGCTAAACATGTTTGATTTTGAGTGTCATTTTATGTAGACAAGATGCTTTTTAGTCCATGTTTGCGTTTATTCTCTTGTTCTAGTTGCTGATACACTCATTTCAAGTATTATTATATGTAGACAAGAGGTATTTATACACACCTTTGTGTGCGTCTTTGGCCTTTTAATGACATTATGTTTATGTTCTTGTTCTAGTAGCTTATACACTTGATTTATGGGTTTTGGAGGACTAATGAGGTGATTGCTTGCAGTGGATGAACGATTTGCAAAATTTCATTATTAATTTATTTTGATCCCCATATATCATATGGGATTTCTTCCTAAATGAGTTTTTCTTAATCCTTACTACTTGCAAAGAAAAATATTTATGGATAAAAGGATCATATCATTGATATGCATATTTGAAAATCAATTTTACATCTTGACATTTAACCTACAAGGGGATTCAAATATTTTGCATATTAAGTGCTTATGATTTTCTGTCACCTAGTGAGCTTTTGCATTTGTAAATATTTGAGTGAGAAATTCCTCAATGAGTAAGGTTATCTACTCAAATAATATTCATTCTTGACTCTTGGGTGAATGTTTTTTAATTAGATCATGTCCTTGCAAGTTCATATATGGCATTTGTTTGGCATAAAATTTCTTCTCTCTAATATATAAGAGAAATCATTAACTCATCTTTTGTTGATAAAATGTCTCCCTATTGTTGATTTATGTGTGTTAAACATGCTTTCTTTCGTATGCTCTTATACACATTCCCTTGGGAGCAATTTGTTCTTGTGTGAACATTGTCTTCTTAGATATATTTCTAATACATGAAATTTTTTACTTGATCTTAATACAAATCTCATATTTTGTGTCTTTGTGCACTTGTGAATGTTCTCCGTGCACACACTCCTTACTTCCAAATATTGATAAAACCCTTCGTGAGAATGCTTTTGGGAGCCTTAGTGCTCACCTATTCTAAGAGATTCAATCTTTTGCATTTGTGGGTGTCCCCTTTGTACCTTTGGGTACTTTTATTCAAGTGTTCTTGGTATGTCTTTGCACACGTATTCATTTGTGGTGTTGGTGGTTGAAGTGCACATTTTTGAAGGCATTTTTACATGGTTCTTGGAGATATTTTTGTTCAAATGCTCTTAGTGTGGCCATTGTGCACTTACCTTTCTTCAAGAACTTAGTGTGTTTTATCAATGTTTAAGTTTAATTTGGGTTTTGCATAATACTCAATCGAAATGCATAAAATATCTTTTGAATCATTGTCCTTCTTAATCAATGTTATGGTCTATTATCCATTTTTGATATCTCTTATTTGATTAGTATACAAAGATACTTTTTACTTGGAGTTCTTTTGGCTTGTTCTACAGGATCTTCAAGATGAGATGAAAGAAGCATCTATGGTACATCGTGAAAGGAGCTTGAGGATGATCATTAAAGACAGTTAAAGGCTGACTTTTACAAAGTTCTTTCATGTGCTATAAAGTTGATGACTTCCATTGAAGATTTTTTTGAATACTTGGAACCCTCCTTTTGTATATTCAAACTTTTAGTTATCCCCACACAAAGTTTGAGGGGGGGGGGTGTTAAAATATATGTAATTATATATATATATATCATCATCATCATACCCAATAAAGAGTATTTTTGTAATTCTGCCCATTAAGGGCATTTTAGTCTTTTTATATATATTTTTTTCCTTTTTCCTTTTTTATTTTTCTATTTTATTGTAAAATGCAATTAATGCATTGCATTGGGGGTCCCAACCAAAGGAGTCGTTAGACCCCCAACGGTCACAAATGTGACCGTTGGGGGCCCAACGAGTCTCCTTTGGGCCTCCCAAGGTCTTCTCTCTTTCTCCCTCTCTCCTTTGTGTATAAATAGAGGGACATTTTCCACATAAAGTATGGCTTTTCAAGCCCTCATTCAATAAAGTTCATATATGTTTTTATGTGTTGCCTCTTTGAAGGCTTCTTGTGTTGTCCCTTAGTGGATTATTTCTATATTCCCCATTGTGGGTTTGGGTTTGTCCATTCATTGGACAGTGTGAATGCATTAAGCATTCTTGTTATACCTTTTCGCATAATTTCTTACAGAGCACAGAAGTCTTGCTGTTGAGGTGGTTGACTCTGACCTTGATATTGTTGGCAGGTTTGGTGGTGGAACTGTCGTTGCTGCTGGGTTTGTTTGGACATTGTTCCATCTCCCCTACGTCCCCTTTGGTTTCCTTGAAGTAGCTGGGAAACAGGGAGTGCCTGGAAGCCCCGATGGCTTAGGATATTGTGCTAGAAGTCACAAACGAAGGTTTTTCTTGAGGGCTTAACATTGCCTTGCGCACCAAAGCTTCCAAGGTGGTTCGCCGAAACTAATAGAGGGACCAATACAAGAGCATCCCAGGGGGACCCATCTAAGGAATCTAGATCAAAACCCATCTTATCGAGTAAGTCATCCACGCTGATGAAATTCAGAACAGAAAAAATCTCTATCAAGCCTGCTGGGAATGTATCCGTAGCAGATTTTCAATCAAACGAGAACAATTCACGATATGAATAACGAAGGGGTCGCAATGGCCTCTTAAAAACCTTTATTAACCTGTAGTCTAATTTTGTATACTACACTTGACGCGAACCATCCCTTGCTTTTAGATATTGGAAGCGAACCTTACTCATTTTCTCTCTTAAATGCCAACCGGCCAAACAAAACTAGGAACGAACAATAGGAATGACCAATGTTAGTATTGCTTCTCACCATTAAGAAGTTGCAGCATCGCTCGTAGCCAGACGGGTCCTATTTCTTAGCAAGGGTAAACCATCCATCATTGATTCCCAGAGGTAGAGACCATAAGCTGACAACAGGGTGACCAAGTTCAAGTTTCGATCTTGAAATGCATTCAACAAGATGTGAGTAAGGAACACAAATATCCTACAAATAAATAGCCAATTACTTAGTTAATCTTCCAAAAAATCTACAAAGAATACAATAAATGTTTTATAAATAGTTAGAAAAAATTCAACTCACTCAAAACGAAGAGAACATCATAAGGTCAATAAATTATAGCACTAATCCAATGAACAAAAGATAAACTAATAGGAAACTGAAATATATTAACATGTTTAAAAAAAAAATCAAATAGATACTCTTAACACATAATTTTTATAATTGGCAATAAATGCAAAATCAAAACCCTAATTCTTACATCATCAATTATGCATTTATGCTAATTAAGCATGTAGAATCATGTTTAATGTTAATTTAAAAACACAAAAATACCTAAATTAAATATTTATCTTATTTAAAAACAAAGTAAAAATCTAAATGCTATTCAGAAAAAACACAACAAACTCTAAATATTCATGCTATTTAGCAAAAAACTAAATAAAAACCTCAATCCTAGAAAACATCATTCATAGTTTTCATACATAAGCTAATTGAAACAAAAAAATCACAAAACCCCCAAATTTCTAACTAAAATAAAGCATGTAGATCATGTCTAATGTTGATTGAAAAAATACAGAAATAACTAATTAATATCCATTTAATTAAAAACCTAAATGCTAATTGGAAAAAACAAGCACTAAAACCTTAAACCCTAATTATTGAAACACAACTATTTAAGAAAAAATAAATTTGAAACCAAAATCCTAATCCTAACAAACAACATTCATAATTCCATATGTTAATTGAAAAAATCATAATAAATACCTAATTCAATACTAATTAAAAAAATTACCAAAAACCCTAATGTCTTGTGTATGCATCGGTGCATCAAAGGATGGTGATGGGCCAATGGTGGATGGCCAGCTGGAGGATGTTGCCCTGTTCTGTTGGTTGTGGGGTCTGAGTGAAGCGGGGCCACCACACTGCACACGCCACACCACACCACATGAGCCCTACAGAGGGTTATGTAGATCCTAAGGCACAGGTCAAGCATCTCTTTGTCCGTGCTCATTAGCAACCCGATAAAACAAGCAGGGATCAGCTATTGCTCGCACCTGCAATTGACAATGCAGTTGGTGAACAACACAACCAAACATGTGAAAGAGTTCCTGCCTGAGGCGACGGACCAGCAGGGTCACCATGAAGGATGCAACTGTTGTCAATTGGCTGTGGTTGTTCTCATGCAATTGTGACATCCTGACAGTTCCCCGAAAGTGCAAACCTATTGCCGTTATGAACTCAACTCCATGCACTCAGAGGCCATGTCCCCAACTCCAACAAAACTCAGTTTGGATTGGGAGTTCAACAATGGGTAGGAAGCCGTGATCGAGCAACCGCGAAATCGTCCTAATGCATCGGGACGATCAAAACATTGTGTTTGATCCCGAAGGTGCGACAATTCAGAGGGTTGTGGTCTCCAATTTGGGGGCAAAGTGGTGCAGAGCGTGGTGGTTTGTTACGATATGAAATTTAGAAGATGATCCAGATCTAGTGCCTATGATCTCAATGCCACCTCCAGAGCTCTAGGAGGGTCGACCAACAGTGTGTGGGTTCTAGGGTGATGATGTGGCAGTTGATGTGGCTTATCCAATTAAGGAAAAGACTAATTGTTCAGAGTTTCAGTCAAGAAGAGGAGAAGCTGGACACATGGCACCATCAGGAGGCAGGCTAATTAGCAGAGGGGCCTCACATGAGGGGGCGTGAATCTAGAGAGTCCTAGGGGACGTCTTGATTGTTTTTAATTAAGAGTCCTTAATTAAATTGATTAATTAGTGTGGAGTCCTTATTAAGTAGAAGTTCTAGCTTCGTTGGGTTATTATCTTTTCTAATTAGATGAAATTTGGATAATTAGGACTCAACCCCAACTCTCTCTATATAAGGAGGTTTGAGAGAGCTATTTTCAGTATTGAATAAGATTGGAAGTTCTCACATCTCTCTCTAGCCGTCCCTCTTTTTTTCTCTCTGCTCTCCCTATTCTCTCTATCCTCTCTCAAGACCCCACTGATCCTCCTTGGACCCCTCTGCAAATTATATCTACATGGGTTGGACGACCAACTCTTCTTTGGAGCCCAAACTCCCCCAATGCCCGAACCATGCATTTTGCTCTTTCGGCTAGCCGAGTGGTGTCTCTAGATTGCAGATTGTGTCCACGTTCCCCGAATGTGGGGAACCTCATCCCAACCTGCTCCAAACCTCTTAGGTACCTCTAGCAACCTTCCTTAGCCTTAAACTAGCTTTTGTGAACTTCCTAGGTTTCGAAACCAAAAACCTCATCGGGTCGGACACCCGAAATGCCCGAATTCACTAAACCGATAAATCCTGGTCACCAACAGCCTCTTCTTGAGTTTATGTCTTATCTCAAACCCTCACACACGTCCTTAGGTGTCCTTAGAACTCCTGGACCAGAGCATCTCAGTTCTGGATCGAAACTACACCCGAAACACTTATTAGACCCCAACCACACCTACCCAATTTAGCCGTTTTATCTTGTCTCTCCTGTTTGACCCTATTTTTTCTGTACCTCTCAAACCATTGAGATGTACCGTGACATAGATCCTGAGGTTGCGGGTAGCGGCCATAACAATATACCACGATCAGGGTTATCATTGAGATGTGTGTTTTATGGTGCTATTATTAGAGGTGCACTGCATAGAATTTAAGCAACATATTGTAGGTTTTCGTCAAAAAATACGTCCATGTGATTCTCCATCTATTCCTGCTAGTTTTTGTGCTGATGTTATTGCTGAACTTGAAGCAATTAAAAGAATAAGAAGGTTGCAAACATGCAAAGAAGAAGGACTTCTAATCATTGTTCCAGATTCTGAACATGATGATGATGACCCATTTCCTAAAAAAAGGTGCCAATATGAAGAGATGGTTGTGCGACAGTTAGATGCAACAATGAGGACTTTCTGTCTTAATTTTTGCCCTATAGGCCCTAGATAGTTTAGTTTTAGGATATTTATAATTTAGAGATGAACATTGGCATATAAGACGATGGTTAAATGTGATGTTTTTAGTTATCATGAACTCTTAGTAGTTTAGTTATGACTTATGACATTTTACTATGACTTAGATGTGAATTTAATATTATTAAGACTTTAATTGTGTTTAAATTATGTAGTTGCATTTTATTTACATTGTCAGTTGCATGGTTTGTTTATTCAATTGTTCACTTCTTCTTCTTATAAGTCTATTGTTGTTAATTTTTTTTATACATGATTTTAGATTTTGTATATTGTTTATTCACACATTGTTAGTTTTATGGTATGATTATCCGGTTATTGGTTTGATTATCCAGTTATTCATTTATTCTTAATTTTTTGAGCAGGTTATCAGTTGCATGGTTTGTTTATTCAATTGTTCATTTCTTCTTATTTGTCTATTGCTTATTTTATGTTTATTATTGTTAATATGTTAGCATACATGATTTTAGTTTTTTGTATATTATTCATTCACATTGTTAGTTGTATTGTTTATTCAATTGTTCATTTATTCTTAATTTTTTTGAGCAGGTTATTTAATATAATTGACTTATAGTGTTCGACGACATATTTTGTTTTGTATATTGCTTATTGTTGATTGATTTTGTGTTGTATACATGTTTGTTATTAATTATTTTAGGGGCTCACCGCCTAGGCTCCGCCTAGAGCCTCTGACAACTTAAGGTATTTTGTGCAATTCATCATTGTTTCATGCGTAATGATTTTTTTATAATTTTTACTGATTTTTTGGATTTTTTACGATACAATACATATCTTATTTTGGGCACGACCAATACGGGTAACAATACCATACTTACAACCTTGATTCAGAGTATGCCAAGCTTGCACAGAGTTGATGAGGCTTCTTAACAAATGCCAGTTCAATTTGGACTAAGGGGTCCTGGTCATGCTATGACTTGATATGCAGGTCAGCTGACTTATTAAATTACATTCACTCACTTGAACTACAAGAAGGCTAACTATAGTATTTCATGAACCAGCAGGTCTTGGCTCATATCACAGCCAAGCAGAACCAAGTCAATCCAGTACCCTATCAACTAGAAACTCATTAATGTTTGGCTATATTCCGAAGTCATTTAAGTCGATCATGAGTTGGTTCACATCATACAAACATGATTCTACGCTATAACTAGAGGAATAATAAACCATCAGGAAAAACTAATGACTTTGCAAACTCAAAAAAGGTATGCAGTTTACATATGGACAATAACATCAACAAGAAAACTGGCATTTAATATTCAGCAACGCCTCACATATAACCTTGAAACTATATCTCAGCACCTTCCAAAAAGGTTGAAAATATAGACAAACAGAAAACATTTAAAGCACTAGTTACAGATAAGTGTTCAAAAATTAAATAACTTTAGCAACATAAAAAACAGGCAAAGAGGGGTGAAGAAATAACACTGACAAAAACTAAATTAAAGCCCACAAATGTACATAGGATGTACCTTGCTAATGCAATCCAAAATCTTCTCATCTCTGAGTTTTCCCCTCTCGATCGGTCACATTAAAAACTTCAACAAAAGAAAACAAAGAAACCATCAGAACTAGGAAACTCACATAAATCTGGGCACATCCCAAATATTAAAAAAAACACAAAATATCCCCAAAAAAGTATCAAATCAAGTAAAAATAAAACCATAATTGATATTTAGAGATGGTATGTCAAAATACTTAAAAAATTGGATTTTTACCTTATTTTGAACAACTAACAAAGAGCAATAGATTAGCTTTTCCCATTTGGGTGTCTGAAATTATATTATAAAATAAACAAAAAAAAGAAAAAATTACCATCCATGAACCACTCTCCATCAGAAGAAATATAGGCCTTTATTATAATCAGATTTAAATGAGAATCTGCACAACTTCGAAAAGTATACCATGCTTGTTTGACTATCAAGTGGCCGATTGGGGATGCACAACCGCGTAGGGGCGGAGCTGCGTTGGATCGAGAGTAGGGTTGGGAAGAAAGATGGTTAAAGAGAGAGAAAGAGACAGAGAGAGTGGGGCTCGGACCTTTGGGGTTGGCCCGTCGCCCGTCGGAGAAGGGGGTACGACACGGTGCCCACATAGTCGCCGGGTTACGGTGGGCACTGCCGACCCGACCGATTACCCCCTTGGGTTTTTTTTTTGGGTCAGGGTGGGTGTGCCCACCCTACTCATAATGTGGCTCGACCTCTGCTTGTCATTTTATAGGATCTCCATTCGTCAAAAAAGGTCGTTCCTAATATGTAAATACCAATTCGTTATTCGATGAGATAATGGAACAAATGGCGGTGAGAATCAACTGTATCAATGATTCTCAATGGAGGATCAAGGGGTTTTTGACCAATTGTTCAAGTAATTTGTTTTCGAAAAAGATTCGTTTGAGAAAGAAGATCCATTTCGGGTTGAACCAACCACCATCTTGTGTAGTAATTATGGATGTAGATAGAAAGTCCTCGGTCATACTCGAAGCTGATCGATCACAAATACCCATTGCATCCTCAGTGGATTCAAATATCCCTTTGGGATCGTACCAAAGAATCACTTATCCCATCCCAGCAAACGATCCTCAGGCTTATCAGCCTACTTAACTACGAGAAAACAGAACGAGTTTTTCCGCCATCCCTCCTATTAATCATCTTTCTATGAAAGCCAAGAATGAGACGAGGTAGGTCATCTCGTGTGAGGGAAACTGTAACCGAAAGGTTGAATCTTGGTTCTTTCTTAAGGGCATGTATACTCAAAAGGATCTTGCTAGACAATATTTTTGTCGAGACCAAATTAGATCCACAAGCACAAAAGTGGTCACTATGGCCACACCCACATGTCTTACAAAGGGGATACACACAAAGAAGGCTCAAATAAAATAAAATAATCACTTTTTCGAGTTCCTATTGGTGTTTCAGGTGTTTTTCGTCGCGGTTCGATACCCGTTCTCGTGTTTGTTGTGTTATTTATTCGTTTACATATTGAAGGTACGAGGTTTCTCATTATTCAGCATGTTTAGGGTTTAGTATATAGCAAGGTTGTAAGTAGTGTATTATTACCCGTATCGGTCGACCCAATAGTAACACCGTATTGTATCGTAAACGTATCATAAATTTTTAATAAAAAAATAAAAAAAATTAAAAACAAATCAGAAAATTTAAGTAAAAATTCTAAAAAAATCATATCACATGAAATAACGATGAATTGCACAAACTACATACAAAAAATCACATTATCAAGCATTTATTTCTCTATTACGTACTATAAGAGTCATACTTTCATATTACATACAAAAACATCTCACTTGAACAAGTTTTTTAATAAAACATGAATACATGATACATCAATAATCATAATCATCTTCATTATCTTCTTTTTCTTCTCCTTCTTTGACATCCACATCGTCCCCAAGATACGTGAGGTCTTTATCATCTACCTCTTGTGCTCCTTCCATGTTAATTCATTGAATGTCTTTTTCATTCAAAAGAGCCTCCGCTTCTTCTTCAAACCGTGCATCTAATTCATCAAAATGCTCGAAACTGATGGGATCAAATTGCTCTTTGTGCCTCGTTTCTGATAACTTTTCGATTTGCCCAAAAAGATGACATGAAAAAATTAAAAATAGTTGAGTTTTGAATGAAAATGACATAAACTTTGCAATTTTATATACCGCTGCCTCAGTCGTAAGTTGTAGCGAATGTAGATGAGGTCATTGAGCCTTTTGTGCTCTAATCTGTTTCTTCTTTTGGTATAGATTTGCTTGAAGACGCTTCATTTTCTTTCGCATCCACTTGCACTACTTGTTTTTGCTTAAAATGCGAACGACATAAGCTCTCATATTTGGAACATCACTTTTAAATCTGACCCACTATAAGTTTGAAAAAACAAGAAAATGAGAAATTAATTATAAGACAATAACAAATATATAATCATACAAAACATCATAACTAAATAACAAATTGAAATTAAAATTAAAATAGACAAAATAAATTACCTGGATGCATTCAGGCACAGTTTCACACAGTTCTAAGTCTCCCCATATCATACAATGTATTATCATAAGTTTTCATTTCTTTATGAATTTGATCTTGAACCCTATAATCAAGGTTCAACCTTTCGATGCAATCCAAAAGTCCCTTCTTGAATTCCCTTTCTATTTTAAAAGGGGAGCATGTAAATACAAAATTTAAATATTAAATGCAACATGAAGATGTTGATGAAGTTGCCCAGTCCACCTATGATCAATGATGTTTCGTATAGGCATTTAGAATTTTTTTTCACCTTCAAATTATCTCTAATGACCTCTTTTGCCTTATCCATGACCTCATAGAGATAACTCATAGCTGGTTTGTCTTCACTGTCAATCAATTGAAGCACCTTCACCAAATGTATAGTTATTCTCAATAACTTCACGCATGAATCCCAAAATTCACTTCTTAATACAATATCTACAATTTCTCTGAGATTTTTCTTGTGCAAAAGGATATGCATTCCACTCATCTGATGAAAACATTTATTTAGTGCAGCTTTATTCTTTACTAAACTTTACATTGTCAAAAAATTCGTAGCAAATCTATTAATTGCACTACGAATCAACTCAGTACCACTAGTGTACTCTCATTAGGCTCAAAACCCATGCATGATTGTAAATAAATTTAGTAATTTATTGGCAAGATTCAACTGTCTGTTGTAATTCATCCATGCTGCCAATGTTCTCAAGCATGAGGTCTATGCAATGGGCATCACACGGGGTCCAAAAGAATGACCCAAAATTTTCTGCCAATTCTTTACCTGCTTTCCTATAATTTGCTACATTATCAGTAATGAACTGTACAATCTTTTGAGTCTGAACATCTTCCATAACTTAGTAAAAAACCCTCGACAATACATCTGCTGTCTTGGGCTTATCAGACAAATCAATTGATTTAAAAAACATGGTTCCTTTGGGGCAATAGACAATGAAATTTATCAAGGTCCTCAACTTTATATCTGTCTACCCATCTGCCATGAAGCTACACCCAATCTCTTTTCATGACTGCCTCATCTTATTACAATAAGCCTTCACTTCATTCACATTAACATCTAAATCTTCTCTCTTAAAGCATGATATGAAGACATCTTGTAACTAACCCCCAAAACTGGTTATGACATTTGCCATGGCTTGAAAATGAAAGAAATTTGCCGCATTGAAAGGAATGTAGGCATCATAGAATCATCTCCTAACCGTGACATCTGCCTGCTCGACTAAATGCTGAGTAGTAATAGCAGTACGAATGTCGGGTTGCGCCCCAGAGCAAGTCCTAGGAGGAAAAAAACTCCTAATAGAGTCTCTAGCTTTGCCTCTTGGTCTTTCTCTCGAAGAACTTCCTACTGCTCCTGTTCTTTCTTCTCTTTTTCTTTTTGTGCTCGTGACACTACTACTGGCACCAACCACACATTTTCCCTTCGCTGCAGAACTTCCTACTTATAATCCTATGCTATGGGCTTTAGGATCAGAAGTATGAAGCTCTTATGGAGCTCATCTTCGTAATACACATCCTCACAGGGCTTCCATCTTTCTTTCTTGTCTTTTTCTTCTCAGATCATCAAGTAATTGCTGGCATTGCCATTTTACGGCATCCGACAATTTTCTTGACGTGTATGTGACAACATTATGATGTGTTACATCTAAATGATGCTTCAATCGAGATATAACACCTAAAAAACTATTTTGGCAATAGTTGCATTTGATTCTTAATCGGTTTCCATTCGTTACTTGAGTTTACCATTGCCATGCCGAATCTTTCGATGTCATATTCTCCCCAAAACACTCAATAACAAGCAAAAAATATGGATTTTTAGCTTAACTCACTTCCTTGAGTGGAAAATGGGTGGAAATGCACTCTTGAGAAAATTGCAAAAGCCCTCTCCTTTGCGCAAGAATCGCCCCCCCAAAATCGATCTCACAGAATCTAGGGTGTGTGGGTTCCCTTCTAAGAGCCTCTACACGTGTAGAAGTCGGCCCTTAAGAGGGCTTTTAAACCCAAAACAAAAAAGTGTAAGTTTTGGGTCTTTTTAAGTGCGCTACACCCGTATCGTACGATACGGGGTGTATCGTACGATACACGAGATATGGGTACGAGATACAAGTGTGTATCGTATCGTTAAGTCAAAAAATAATGATACGTATCGTGCTGTATCGTACGATATAGACAACCTTGATATATATCAATCATAGGATCGTATTCCTATGGTTCGATTTATGCTATATTGATTTTAAAAGCCCTATTTCACTTTTGACCTAATCATTTTTAATTGTAGGATTGATTTAACTCGTTTACTGGGAAAAATGATGTAGACATTGTATCATATGATACAATACGAGTATGTATTGTATCGCAAAACACAAGTAACAATATGTATTGTACGATATGGTATGATACATGCAACTATGTCGCAAATACGTATAGGATTTTGACATGGAGAGTGTGGGTCACATCACATGCTGCAGCAAACCCTCAATGGGTTAGGTTCAGAATATCATTTACTTGCTACCACGTTGTCATGTCTTGATGCCAACAAAGGTCAAGGTGATACACATGATGTTCTTTTCACGGGTTCTTCCCGTGTAAGAGGTCGTGGTTTTTCTAGAGGTAGAGGCCATGGAAGAAATAATGCACGTGGACATGCTTTGTTGCCTACACTAAATATACCTCCTCTAATGAATAACCAAGGAGGACGTGAGATTCCTACCTGCTATTTGTGTAAGAAGCTTGGGCACATAAAGGTGAATTATTTGTTCAAAGATGACCCCAAATATAACCCAGAAGTGAATGCAACCCAAAACAGGATGGCGAGAATCAAGGACATCAAAAGGCTTGGTCAAGTGGAACAAATTGCAAATAGTCCAACCGGTGTTACCTTGGATATGTTGCTATTCAGGTGTCTTAATTCATGCATGAGCCAAAGGTTAGTCACATGGTAACAACAAAAAGAATTTTGAGGTACTTGAAAGGTACCACAGGAGATGGATTGGTATATAAAAGGAGATCACGGGTAGAGGACGTGTTAAAGCTGATGGCATTTTTTGATGCAGATTGGACTGGAGATCCAGACGAGAGCAGATTCATTTTTGGCTATTGTGTTTTTTATTGGTAGAAACTTGGTATCTTGGAGTTGTCGGAAACAAAGAGTTGTTGCCAGGTCAAGCACTGAAGCTGAGTATAGGGCTATGACAACACTCACTTCAAAATGAACTTGGATCATGTTTTTGTTGACTGAGTTAGGAGAAACAATGTTGAGGTTGATATTGTTTTGTAATAATCAAAGTGCAATCAAACTATCGTTAAATCCCATTCAGCATGGTGAAACGAAGCATATAAAGGCTGATCAACATTTTATTAGGCAGAAAATTGAAGATGGGGAGTTGGAAGAACAAGTTGTCCATGGTGAACAGAGAATCAAATCACAAATATTTTCACAAAGGGCCTAACAATGCAGAGGTTTTGGTATCTGGATTCTGAAGAACAAGTTGTCCATGGTGAAGACCGTGTACAACTTGATGGAGGCTATTGAGAAGTGGTTGGGGCGTCACTTGGGTCTGAACTGTTTCAGATCCAATGTGATTCAGACCTGGATCCAATCCTGTTTATTTTGACATGTGCTGCTGTATTGTTATTAATACTCTTGTACAGAGTTACCAGTCGAGGAAGCGGGAGCGGGAAGCGATACGGGAAGCGGGAGCGGGAAGCGAGGCACTTTAAAAAATTTAGGAAGCGGGGAAGCGTGGGACCACTTAGAAGAAAATTCCGAACCGTCTCGGAAACGACCTAGGAAGCGAACCGGAAGCGACCTAGGAAGCGAACCGGAAGCGAGGGGAAGCGAAAAAAATGAAAAAATGGGGAAGCGTGGGGGAAACGTGGGGGAAGCGTGGGGGAAGCGCGCTTCCCATTTATGGGAAGCGCGTTTCCCATAAAAGGGGGACGCGCTTCCCATAAAAGGGAAGCGCGCTTCCCAAAAAAGGGGGACGCTTCCCCTCACGCTTCGGAAGCGCAACGTTTCGCGCTTCCGAAGCGCGCTTCGGGGAAGCGCGCTCCCCCTTTTGCCTAGGCGCTTCCGGTAACTCTGCTCTTGTATTCCTTTACTGCCCTTGTCAATTATATATATGTATCATGTCTTATGTATGGGACTATTGTTGTAAATTAGCATCATGGTTAATATATAATGGAAAGAGCATCACACATTCCCGTATTGGGGAAACGTGATTCTGAAGGCTAGCCGTATTCTTCTATTCTCTTTTTTTCTTCCTGTGCAAGTAACTCTGAAAATCTTCAGATACCGAAAATTTATTTCTTTTGTCTAACACTCTCAAACTGAAATGTGACATTTAAAAATTTGATAGTCAAAAGGTTTTACTTTTTAAACTTTAGGGCTTTAGGAAAGAAGGGCCTGCTAAAAGGTTTTTAAAGTGTAATATTAACATTTCATCTGAAAAGTATGAAAATTATTTGTTTCCTTCTTAAAAAAGTGTTTCCTTCTGAGCTTCCATGATTCTTATAACCTTTTGCAAGTTTATTATCTTTCAGTGGATGCTTTGTGAGATTCACATGCAACTAACTTATGTTTATCCATGTCATCAGGTCAGGGTGCTGCTAAATCGCGCACATGCTATCTCAAGGCTTTGGAATGATGCTCCTGTTGTTATATGTGGCGATTTCAATTGCACTCCTAAGGCACAACAATAATTTTTGTATACTTATGAAATACATGGGATTATATATTTGTGTATTAGATTGCAATTGGATAGCTGAGGTTTCTTTTCCCTTGCTTGATTATTTTTCTTCTCCTTTTTCAGAGCCCATTGTACAACTTCATTTCTCAACAAAAGGTAAATGCTTGTTCTCCTGTAATTGTACTTAATTTATCCAAGGAAATAAATATTGTTATGTTTTATTTCCCCTTCCTATTTCCTGATTAAATTTGTGCATCTCTTCCATGCATAATGCGGCCTACCAATGATCATTTGCTGCAGTTAGAATTGTCTGGACTTGCCAGGAATGAGATATCAGGGCAGTCCTCTGCCCATGTAGGTGCACCAGTTTTAAACTATGACCGCAATTTGCACAGGTTAAACCTAAGTCATCCAATAGACACCTGATTATGCTTTTCAGGATACAATTGTTTAAGATGATGTCATTTTCATTTGCAGCACTGCTCGATCTTCACCTTGTAACCAAGGCAGTGGACCGATGAATGGGAACCTCTCCTGTATCAAGGAAACACATAATCAGCATGGGCAGAATTACACTGAATATGTATCCTCAATGAGTTACTTTTTGCCCCATGAAATGGTTGATGATGCGCCTGATACGAAACGAGTTACACCTGCTGCCCAGTGTGAAATAAACAATGATATCAATCCTTATTATGTGAAACTGAAGAACCAGGGAGAGAACTTATCACTACATGTGGGGAAGTCAGGGGAATCTTGTCAAAGTTTGGATGATACGTCTGATACACCCAATGACAAGGGACTACATTTTCTATCAGATCTGGATATTAGGGTGCGGGAGTTAAGTTTGAATCATGATGGTTCCTTGGAAAACAGAAAAATGTTTGAGGGAACTTTAGATTCAACTTGTGGACTTTTGCAAATTCCTGTGAATATGCAAACAACTAAGCTGACGCATGGAAGTACAGAAGAATGCACTGCAACTAGTCAAATGGAGATGAAAGCAATGAACTGTAATGAGGATGCTTCTTTTGAAGGTTTGCTCTCCTGACACGAGTGAAACTTCGCGATACTGATCATTCTTGCCCAAATATCTTGCATGATTAGCTAAGACTAGAATTTCTTTTGTTGATGATCTCAATTGACATTGTTGTTCCTCTAGTTGGTAACTTATATTTCTTTGTCTAGATGTTGGTCATGATGCGAAGCTCTCGAATTCTTCTACTCTGAGCATCCAGTTAACAACTGAAGTTTCACTTGACTTGGTTGAAAAGGAAAGAGAAGTTGACAAGGACAAAGCTGGTTCAAAGGGACAAAGTTTGGGGAATGTGCAGGTTAAATGTGAAGATCTTCTTCTCTCAGTTTCTGATCCTGGGGATAACTTCATCTGGCAAAATACTGATGAACCAATTTATAGGGGCTCTCCTTGTTCAACTGGACCATGTAACACTTGTTTGGGCGATGAAGGCCAGGAAGTACATGAGGCTGGCTCAGGTATCTGTACTGCTTCTGTTGATTATGCCTCAACATCTGATGCATTCTCAAACTTGGTATCATCATCTGATTCTGGAACTGCAGCGTATCTCTCAGAAGAAACAAAAATGGCTTGTTTGAACAAGGCAGAATGTCAAGAGTTATCTTTAGAGAAGATGCCGGTTTCGGCATGTTCATGTCATGTTATGGACCAATCTTTCTTACTGGATAATGTTATCAGCGAAGATGGAGAAATTGACTCCAAGGGGGTTGATATGACAGTTTCACATGAACTGAAACCGGACCCATTGGAAATAACATCTCAGAGGGAACTTTTTGTTTCTACTGGACCTGGGGATGATGAAGTAAAGAGGGTATATCGTGATCCACATATATGGAATCCAGCAGAAATAGAGGCAGCATCTGGAAACTCTGACTGCACTTGTGTTGAACACCATCTTCAAATAAAGAGTGTTTACACTGAAGTCGAGGTATTGCTTTTATGTCTGAGAACATGCTTCAGCACCTTCTTTGGAACCTAAACTGTTGCATGATCTTTTGAAAACATTGTATGCGCTGATCTGGTAATACTATGTTAAAAATCCGAGAAGCCAAGCAGTCAATCCTATTGAATATAAAGTCAGAGGAGCTATTTGAGAAACCTATTGGATTTTGAAGAACTGAATTTTCTCTATGGATGATTGAGTGGATACTGCAAGTTTGAACTAGGTTGTTTTGTTCAAATACTAATCCCTTTCGTGTCAATGATCTATTGAAGATTGTTATGGTCTATCTAGTTAGAAGTGTTTACACAAGCGTCCTAGATGATTTAGACAACCTAATTGAAGATTGTTATGCTCTATCTAGTTAGAAGTGTGCATGTGACCCTAAGTAACCTAGACAAGTGTTGGTGAAAGTGGAAGATTTGTAGGCTGGGGTGTGAGGTGCTGGGGAAAGGGAGTAACAAGAAAATACGAAGTCTTTGTAGATGTGATATTTACAAAGCAAAAAATCATGATTTAATAATTTTTTGATTTTCTTGATTTACATGGGAGCAACACAATTAGTCATATTGGTCATACGTTTCTGCCTAGAGCTTAAACCTTGTACCATAGCTTTTTCTATGTCAGATGGATACGAATGCGGGAACAGGACACAATGTGGATAAGCTTGGTACAATATGATAATTTAAAAAAAATTAGGGCATGGATATGGGCACACACACACGTGTGTGTGTAAAACAATAATTGTACATCAGGAACATCAAACAATGAAGCTAGGATAGAATCAAAATGTAATGTAATTGATGACAAATTTAAAAAAAAAATAGTTCAAATGAATGCGAAATAAGTAAATAATATAGAAGGAAATAGATAAAGTTAATGGCACAATGTTTACTATGTGTGAAACTGGTTTGACTATGTTTATGAAGTGTCCTGGAGTATCCATAAAGTATCCTGGAGTGCCCGTGTGTCATGTCATGTCAACATCAGATACATATGCTAACTAAAGTGTATGTGACACATCTATTTATTTCTAACTTCTATGTCACATGGTTATGGATGCGGGAATGGTACACGGTGCTGATATACTTGGTATGGCACAATATTCTAAAAAATTAGGACACACTCGCAAACCCCCGCCCCCACCCCACCCCACACGCTGACACACACACACACACACATTCACAAACATTATCACTTTATATGCGCGAGAAAGTTGAAAATGAGGAGGTAAAGACTGAATGTGTTAGAGGTTCAGGTAGCTGATATGTTTACCAAGTCTCTATTGAAGGAAATATTTCAGTTTTTTGGAGGCAAGTTGTGCATGTTGGTATCTCATGCATCGACCACATGATCCATGGTTCTTATATTTGTTTAACTATGATGTCAATTATTGCAACCATTGCTGTATTTTTTATAGGATTTTGCTGGAACAAGGGATTCAACCAGGGAACCCCATGTTACAAGCTATAATAGAAAATTCATGGGGACAGTTGACTATATATGGTATGTTATCCTTTATCCTTTGTTTGTTACTTCTTGTGGAACCTTATTAATTGAAACAAGCTCTATTTGGCAATTGGATTTAGTTTAAGTAGTTTTTGATTGATCTACGACAGCTGCTTCGAGTTTTCTTCCTTCCCCTTCACCTCTTACAGAATTGAATATTGGTTTAAATTAGAGTCACCGATATTACCAAAATATTGACAATTTCGTGATATTATCATCAATTTTAAGGTAGTCGTTAATATCGGGGACATATCACAATAGTTTCAATATATCAGCAAATTATATTTCTCACGATATTATCGCTACAGAAAATTGCGTCTGCTTTCAGATTTTTCTTTTTTTTAAACTCTCTTTTATTAAAGATAAAAATTTGGAAAAGACACTATAATTTAAAAAAAAAACCAACCTTGGCCTCAAAATTTGGTTTGATTTGGTTCAAAAACCAAATCAAATCAATGAGTTTTGCACATTTCATGATCTTTTTTCGAAAGATCTTGTTTTCAAAAAATATGAAAAATGGAGGATTTTAAAAACAAAAAAAAATTACTATTAATTTCTATTAATAAAAACAGAATGATTTCCAAAAAATCTCGACTATTGGGTGAAATTTGAGAAAATCCCCAAATCGAGTGTCGTTTTATGAAAAAATGACATTTTGGGGATTATTCAAAACTTTAGAATGTGGGGTTTTAAAAAGTTTTAAAGGGTAAAATAGGAAATAAAAGTAGAAACATGTTTCAAGGGTTTTGAAAAGGGTATTTTGGGGATTGTTTGTTAGTTGTTAGTCACTAACTTAGTTGCTCATTTATTAATTTATTTTGTCTATTTTAAGGTCTTTATCTTAGTTTTTTTCATTTTGCTATTTTCTGCATTTTTACTTATTTTTTAGAATTTTTATTTAATTTTTTATATATTCCCGAGATATTCCCAAAATTTATCAACTTTTGAAAATCTCTCTGAGAAATACGCTCGCCGAGGAATTACCTTTAACAATACAGGTGGCTATGGTTTAAATGTTATTTCCACAATCAAATAGGAATGCTGACTCATGAAATCATTTATATTTGATGTTGCACATCTTTTGTATTCCTAGGTGTGATTTTTGGAGCTTCATGCTATGCTTCTTATGCTTCCTTGTTTTTTTTGGTATCTTACAACCCAATGTTGTTGTGACATGTGGATAGATAACTGTTTTAGCACTGATTATCGTATCAGATGTGCCAGAGATACGGGTGTTATCATACCGTACTAAAAGATACAGAAAAAATGACTTTAAAAATCACAAAAAACTTAAAAAATACAAAATAAGAGAAAAAATCTTC
Source organism: Nuphar pumila (assembly GCF_984573655.1). Classification (NCBI taxonomy): domain Eukaryota; kingdom Viridiplantae; phylum Streptophyta; class Magnoliopsida; order Nymphaeales; family Nymphaeaceae; genus Nuphar; species Nuphar pumila. The sequence continues at coordinate 22,307,634 of NC_143257.1, read as the reverse complement.
TAAACTTCTGAAAAAATCATAGAATGCAATAGAAAAAATGAAAATAAATATACGCATTATGAATAGTTAAACATATGCATGCACTAGTAACCATAGCCACCTGTATCTTTCAAGGTAATTTCTCGGAGTGATTTTTCTCGGGAAAATCTTGGGAGTTCTAAAAAATTTAAAAATATAAAAAATAATGATAAAGATAAGAAAATAATAGGTTTTGTGTAATTTTCTTAGAAAAATATAAGGAAATAAATGTTTTAAAAAGCTTTTAAGTACAAAAAATGGGCTGCCTCCAGTCTTTATCATTATTCAAGACACCTAGCTTTTCTTTTGTTCACTCATCCAACATGTCAAGATTGTCAATGCTGATAATGTCATAGCCACCACTATGGTATCTTCTCGATTTTTTTGCATTTGTCTTCAGCATTTAAATATTAATTATAGTACATGTTGTATAAATTAAATATACTAACATATATCTTAATATTACCTTTGCTTCAATATCATGTTGTAGGTGACAAATCCAAGATCATTCAATATTGAGTGCTACAAACAGTTCCTTGAGCTAAAAAAAACTCCAATTTCTCTTGTATCCACTCTTAGTGCATCTTAACTCAATGTACGTTGAGCAAATGTAGATAACGTGAGAGGCTCTCCTTCAAACCTATTCCACCATTAATCTAAACCATGCAAAAAAAGTAAAAAATCTTGAGTTATCCCTTGCGACACAAAAATGCATAATTTAATACAATATCAGTGAAATTTAAATACATATTTAGCCGCAATGAGTGACACAATGGGATTGTGTTCCTCCTAATATCTTCCTCACTTTGGGTATACTTATCTAACTCTAAATGAATGTTTACCTGCACATTATGATCATTATTTAGAGCCTCAGTGGTGTTTAGGTCACCCTTCCTCGCATCGGCTTCCTTCAACTCACTGTGTAAGGTGATAAATTTCCTTATGAACTGACGTGATCTGTTGAAGGTATGAGAAAAGTAAGGGGAGAGGAGAGAGGTTTCAGAAATCGACAGCCACTGTTAACCCTAGTAGCTGCAGTAATGCTTCATTAGTCTTAATAGGGTTACAATAATCTTTTACAAGGACAAAAGTGCCCCTTATTAGTAACACATGTTACATTAGAATACAAAGGAAATAAAACTCATGATTGGATATGGATCCTTTATTGGATCCATATCCAATCCATATTCCATATTCTAATACCCTCCCTCAAGTTGTGCATGGGGTTGAACCATGTGCAACTTGTTCTTCATATACCAGAAGCGGTGACTTGTGAGACCTTTTGTAAACATATCGGCAACTTGGTCTTCTGAAGGCACATAAACTGGTTCAATCTCTTTGTCGGCTATCTTTTGTCTGATGAAATGTTGATCAATCTCAATATGCTTAGTCCGACTGTGATGAATAGGATTGAATGCAATTTGTATAGCACTTCTATTATCACACATAAGTGTTGAATTTGAGATATCCTCTCCCATCTCTGTAAGTAGATGCCTAATCCAAGTCACTTCTACTGTGGCAGCTGCCATAGATCTATACTCTGCCTCTGTGATAGATCTTGCCACAGCTTTCTGTTTTTTGCTACTCCATGAAACAAGATTTCTCCCAATGAAAACACAGTATCCTGAAACAGACCTCCTCTCATCTGGATCCCCTGCCCAGTCTGCATCTGTATAGGCTAGTATGTCATGTTTTGGTGACTTCCATGAAGATTGGATATATCTGAGTCCATCACCCACCGTTCCTTTTAGATAGCGAAGGATGCATTTGACAACATCCATGTGACAAGTCTTTGGTTCATGCATAAATTGAGATACTTGATTAACAGAATATACAATGTCTGGTCTAGTAAAAGTAAGGTATTGTAGCATACCCACTAAACTGCGATACTTGACTGCATGCATCAGGATATAACTCACCATCACAAATACTGAGCCTTTGGTTGGCAACACTGGGTGTGGGTAGAGGTTTACAATCTGTCATTCCTACTTTAGCCAGAAGATCAAGAGTATATTTATGTTGAGTTAATGACATTTTTTCATCTTGTCTGTCTACCTCTACACCAAGAAAATATCTCAGCTCCCCAAGGTCTTTCATTTTGAACCACATACTCAACAAAACTTTAATTCGCTGAATGTGGTTTGGAGCATTACCAGTGATAACAATATCATCAACATATATGAGTAAGAAAACCATAGTGGTACCGTTCCTATATATAAACAGAGAATGGTCAAGTTGGGAACGAAAGAAACCATGTTTATGGATTTCTAAGGAAAAGCTTTCAAACCATGACCTAGAAGCTTGCTTCAATCCATACAAAGCTCTGGTTAATTTGCATACATATTCTTTTGGGTCTCCCTCTGCATAACCTTGAGGCTGCTCCATGTAGACCTCTTCTTTTCAGTCTCCATGAAGGAATGCATTCTTAACATCAAGCTGACTAAGGATCTAGCCATGTTCAATCGCCAAGCCAAGTATAATGCGAATAGTTCCCATTTTTACCACTGGGCTGAAGGTCTCATCATAATTCTGACCATATTCTTGAGTGAAACCCTTGTCTACAAGACGCACCTTGTACCGTTCAATGCTACCATCCGGTTTATATTTAATTTTATAAACCCATTTGGAACCAACATTTTTATCCGGAGGACGGCCAACTATCTCCCATGTTTGACAGTCATGAAGTGCCTCGATCTCCTCATTCATCGCTTCAATCCATTTGTTGGATTGGATAACTTGATGAAAACCAAGAGGTTCATCGTGTTTTTCAATCTGGGATAGAAAAATCTGAAAGTCTATAGAAAAGTTGTCATAACTAACCCACTTTTCAATAGGATGCCTTATCCTGCCTGATCTTCTTGGTGCTTCTCTATTATTAGACAATGCAATGTGTTCTTCAATAGGTACATTCGTTTGCTCTCTTAGTATACACATTACCTTTGTATCTCAGACACTCTGCTTGTGATGCATCATCTGAAACTGTCTCACCATGTATGCTTTCAGGAGTCAAAATAGTATGCTCGGCAGCATGTGAAATAAGTTCAACACTAAGCCATGGGTCATACCAATTAGCAACTGCACCAATATGTTCACGATTGACGTCTGCTTCTTTTCCCAGAAAACTATTTTCATCAAAAACAACATTTGTGGAAATTCTAATATTCTTATTGGCAGGATCATAGCACCTGTAACCCTTATGTTCATCTGTATAACCTACAAATTGGCATATAGAGGCTTTGTCCTGAAATTTAGTCCTCATGGATTTGTCAATATGTACATAACATGTGCATCAAAAAACTCGTAACTCATTATAATCGGGATGTGCATCAAAGAGAACATAATAAGGAGATTGATTTTCAAGAATAGGCATAGGAAGACGATTTATCACATGAGTGGCAGTGTGAAAAGCTTCAGTCCAAAGACTAATGGGTAAATTACTCCCATGCATCATACTCATTGCACTTTCTACAATATGTCTATGTTTACGTTCAGCAATTTCATTTTGTTGTGGAGTGTACGTGCAAGAAACTCTACGATGCATCCCATTATCTTGGATAAAATCTAAAAATTCTTTGGAGGAATACTCACCACCTCCATCACATTGGAGAATTTGGATATTTTGAGAGAATTGATTTTTACATTAGGCATGAAAGTGACGGAAAATGGAAAAAGCTTCTGATTTGTGTTTCATAAAAAATATTCAGGTAAAACGAGAGAAACTGTCAATAAAAGATACATAATATTTACTTCCAGAAGAGGAAGGATTATGGGCTGGGTCCCAAACATCTGAACATATTATCTCAAAGGGCATGGAAGCTCTTTTATTTATTTGATGAAAAGGGAGTACATGACTTTTGCAGACCTGACAACTGAGACATATTTTATCCTTCAATGAAGGTGAAACCGATCTGCGTGCCTCTTTTAAAGAGGAATAGGAAGGCTCTAGAAGGTGCGAGACAGTTGATGATAGGATGGCTGAGGATAAAGAAGGCGATGGAGGGGTTGGTCCAAGGGTTGGAAGGAGCGGGAGATCAACCGATGCTTCCAGAGGGAGAGAGGGTGAGAGAGAGCTCGTGAAGGAGGAGAAGGCGAGCGACTTTCATAACAGAAAGCCGTTCGCAGGACTTTTTCAAAAATTCAAAAACAAGGCTCTTTTTTAAAAAAAATCTCAAAACGGGTTTTTAAAACCATTTTTTGGTGATTTTCTTTATGTTTTAAAATTTTTGGTTTTTTTTCTTCGTATTTTCTGTATTTTTTATTATTTTTGAAATAAAACTCTAAAACTATGGGTTTCTAAACTAATTTTGAGAAATTTAAAAATATTTTACAAAAGAAGTGTTTTCTGAGAATTCGGGTTTTAACCTTGGAAATTTTCTCAGAAAATGGGTTCGGATCCGGGTTTTGAGGAAATATTCGAGTTTTGAACCTCGAATCGAGAAATACAGATCATTGAATCCAAATGGACACTGGATCGACTGTCTGAGCCTTTCAAAAATTATTTTTGGTATTTTTGCGAATTTAATTTTGAAAATTGAAAAACGAGGCTCAGATTTGGGTTTTAGCACTGGATCCAGATCCAAAATTGAGTCAGATATAGAAAATGGATTTGATTCCAATAAAATCTGAGAAATAACTGGAATTTTGATTGAAATTGACTCAATTTACTCAGAAAATGGAGGTCAGGGGCAAAAGGGGAATATTTATAAAATTTTGAAAAATTTGGGGTATTCACAGATGCCCCTCTTTGCTACTAAGCCGGTTTTAAGCCAAACTTAGTGGCAAAGAAAAACACTCCAAATTTTGAAAAATGCCCAGTCAACAGATTTGGACATTAACTTTTCAATAAAGACTTGACTATAATGACCAAGACGAGAATGCCAGAGATCTGACTTACATTTGGATGTACTTAGGACGCTTTTAGAGACGAGATCAAACTTGGGCTTCAGGACACTGGAGGTTGGATCTTCATTAAAGACATACATGTCTCCACGTCGCTCTCTTTTAGCGAACATCTCCTTCGTTTGAAGATCCTTGACAAAGACAGAAGTATGAGTAAATTCCACAGAAGAATTGGTAGAATCAACAAGCTTAGAAACATATACAATATTTTTCTTTATGTTCGGTGCATGAACAACATCAGATAAAGGGATAGATGACTCAGACAAAGGAATGAGGACATTGCCTAGGTTTGAAATAGGGTGGTGAGTCCCATCTCCGGTTACAATATTAGATTTACCAAAATAGGGAGTCAAAGTAGAGAACTTACCTGCATTGCCAGTGACATGGGTTGCTGCCCAGAGTCAACATACCATATTTCATCATCATTCTGCTTCAGATTCAAGTTGGCCATAGCAGATAGTAGAATATCCTTAGCATCATCATTGACCCAAAATGTACCTGCAGTTCCTTATATACCAACATTTCTAGTGTTTTGCATTCTATTTCGATTTTGTGGGTTGAACCAGCAATTGGCCTTGATATGACCTCGTTTGTTACACTGATAGCATGTGGCAACATTCTTTGAAAAACTGACATTGGAAGTTGGTGTAGGTAGTAACCCACGTCCACCCTGGATTGGATTTTCCTTGCCTCTGCCACATCCTCCTCGTGCACGATCAGCTATCACCCATGTGGCAAGAACCTCAGGCGTAGATGATTGTCCAGTTGAAGCTTCAGACATGCTTTTCAGTGTCATCTCATACTGAAAGAGTTTGGCGCGTAATTCCTCAAAGGAGAGCAACGTAGGCAAGCATAATAAGGATGTAACAAGAACATGATATTCTGATCCCAGGGCATTCAGTGTTTGCTACACCTTTTCTTTATCTGAGACTAGACATCCAACCATGGCTAATTGATCTGTGATGCCTTTGACTTGATTTAAGAATTCAATAATGCTCTTTGCACCCTTTTTTAACATCTGAAATTCGCGTTTAAGAAACAACACTTTAGCCTTTGATATTTGAGAGTAGGTCTGAGCTAAAGCATCCCACAAAACCTTAGATGTGCAATCATCAGGAATGAAAATCAAGACTTCTTGTGACAATGTGTAAGTGATGTATACGACGAGTGCCTGATCACGCTTTATCCAAGTAACAAATGCAGGGTTGCGAATATTATTCGGCAATCCTCCATCCTCTTTGGCTTCGGTTGTGATAAATTCTGGAGGCATTGGAGTCGATCCATCCAAGTGGCCTGAAAGATCTTGACTCCGAATAAAAGGGGCAATCTGCCTTTTCCAAGTCAAATAGTTGTTGATAGTTAACTTTTCTGAAACTAACTGCCCCAGGAAACTGGAAGAGAGACCCGAATTACCTGAAGAATCCATTGACAGACTGTTTGACAGCGGAAATAAACTGGTGACTGGGACAAAAAATAAAGGACTGACAAAGAATTAAGATAAATAAAAATAAGTAGGTGTGTCAGACAAATTTGAGGGCTAATAGCAGATCTGAAAATATTTTCAGATCTGCGACAGACAAAGTGATCACTAAAGGCTGTGACAAAGACGAAATAGCAGATCTGAAGGGATTTCAGATCTGCGAGGAATAGAAGAAACTTGAATTAGACAAGGATCACCAGGAATAGAAGAAAGGACTGATAGCAGATCTGTCACAACTTTCAAATTTGCGATAGAGAGAGTGACGATAATAAATCTGAAAGTATTTCAGATCTACGACACAACAGATCTGAAGGGATTTCAGATCTGCAAGATAATAGAAGAAAAGAAATAGATCTGGGAAACTATCAGATCTACGACAGAGCTTTCAGATTTGCGAGAGAGAGAGAGAGAGAGAGAGAGAGAGAGAGAGAGAGAGAGAGAGAGAGAGAGAGAGAGTAATAAATCTGAAGGTATTTCAGATCTACGACATAGCAGATCTGAAGGGATTTCAGATCTGCAAGATAATAAAAGAAAAGAAATAGATTTGGGAAACAATCAGATCTACGACAGATTGACACTTAAAGAAACATAAATAACAGAAAAGAAAAGAAGGATGAGTTAAGATCACGTGACCTACCAACTTTCCTGTTGAAAAAGGGTTCTGCTGAGATAGATGAGAGGAGATTTCCGATCTGCGAGTTTTCAGATCTGTCAGAAACTGTTCACGCTTTAAAGGAATCTGTTGTTCACGCTAGAACCTGTTCACGCTGAAAAAAGATTTGCTGTTCACGCTGACCAGGGATTTGCTGTTCATGCTGGAACCTGTTCACGCTGAAAAGGGATCTGCTGTTCACGCTGACCAGGCACGTGATCTGCGAACTTCCAACTTTTCACGCTGACCAGGCACGAGTTTTCAGATATTCTTCACGCACAGGATTAATCCTGCTCTGATACCATGATAAATTTCCTTATGAACTGACGTGATCTGTTGAAGGTATGAGAAAAGTAATGGGAGAGGAGAGAGGTTTCAGAAATCGGCAGCCACTGTTAACCCTAGTAGCTGCAGTAATGCTTCATTAGTCTTAATAGGGTTACAATAATCTTTTACAAGGACAAAAGTGCCCCTTATTAGTAACACATGTTACATTAGAATACAAAGGAAATAAATCCATATTCCATATTCTAATATAAGGAAGCATTTTTTACGTCTAGTAGAAACTGTTAAAATGTATCATTCAACTTATGTAATCTTATATATATTTTATATATATAAAGGATAATACATATTCATATATGGTATATATGTATATGTATTATCCTAATTATATATATAAAATATATATTTTTCTATTTATAGGCATAGGGGTAGTTTAGTCATTTCACAGTTTTACACATATTCCATTTGGAATATGTTTGTAATTTTTACTTTTATTTTTCGTTTTTATTTTTCTCTTTTTTAGTGGTTTGCGCCACCTAGGGAGGCTCCCCAAAGAGTCGTTTGGGAGCCCCCAACGGTCACAAATGTGACCGTTGGGGGCTCCCAACGACTCCTTTGGGAGCCCCCTAAGTGGCTCCTTACTTGTATTATAAATAGGGGCTTTCCCCTTGTAATTCTTTCACTCTTTGGAGGAGCTTATGCTCTATTGTATAGGGTTTTTACCCTCTTCTTCATATTTCTTCAATAATATTCAACTTATGACTTTAAGTCATATTTATCCTTTTTATGGGTTTATGTATTAGCACTTGATGTGCTTGTGTTGTTCCCTTAAGTGGGTATATTCGCACTTAATGTGCATGTGTATGGGTTCATTATCGAACCTAAAATATTCAAAGTCACTTTCTAACATGGTATCAAAGCGTGGTCACGATGCGGTTGTCCTTTGGTGCAATGGAAAGCGTGTTGATCAAGAAATGGTGAAGTATTCATTGTCCTTCTCTTTTTTCTTAAGTTTTCGATATGTATCTCTTTTCTTAACATATTATGCATTATGAAATTATTTTTTGCATATGAAGTGTTTATAATAGTTGAATCACCTCTTTTCTTATTTCGCATGTTCAAAATTTTTTAAAAATATCTCCTTTTAAATTTAGTAAACTTGTTTTGCTATTCAAATATATAAATTCTTGTTTATATGTTTATCGATTACTCATCACATATAAATAGTAATTTATGTTCTTTCTTAAAATTGTCTTCAATTATGTGGGATTTATGATGATTACATAAGTATTTCATAAATTAACTTTTAAAGATTATATATGATCTCTTGATTAATGATCTTTGTTTAAAAAAAATAATCTTTGTTATGAATCCTAAGTAGTTCTTGTCAATGATGTTTCAATGGTTTTGGTTTAGTTAAAGGATTTTGAAAAATTATTTCTGATAAATATGTTGTATTAACCATTGTGTTCATTAGGAAAGATCTTTTAAAATCTTCTCACACTATATCGAATGCATAGTGTATCTATTGCATCCTTTGGTATAAAAGACTTCATTAATTTTTGAGTTTTCTTCTAATGATACAACTTTATAAACATGTTTGTTTGTATTTTTCATATAAAGTTTCAAAACCTCTTGATTGTATCTCTAAGGATGCCTACATTGGCCATAATATGGTCTTCTTTGTCTTAAATTGCATTTATCAAGCATATAATTACATAATTAAAGCTTGAGAGTCTCAAGCATTTGCTTTTATTTATGACATACATGCATTATTGCATGTTTATTATTTATACTCTTTTCGCGTATTTTGTTCAAGTGTTGTGAGAGTGCTTTCGTGCACTTCTTTTATAAAGTATTTGTGCTTGTATGCGTATTGTCTCTTCGTAGACATTTTCACATGATACTCTCTTTTCAATAAAGAGATGTTTTATTGCCTCCTTTAGGTCTTGTGTTTACTTTTTATGAACTTGTATGATTGTTTCTTTTATCATTATGAATGCTTCCGCTATATCTTGGTACATGTTGTCCTAAATTTACACATTTAAGATTATTGCCATTTTACATCTTGGTATACATATAATTGCAAATTATAAAGGCTTGATTTGTTTCTTGGATGATTCCAATTCCTTTCTCACACATGACATAGCTTAAGTATTTCATGTTGTGTTTATTGAGTCTTTTGATAATGATCATGATGTTGCTTAATATTTCATAAATTGTGTTAGTTGCATAATAAGTCTTTTTGTATAAATGACTTCTTTTGAAGATTAAGCATAATTCGGATTTATGCAAAATTGTTGTTATAAAGCATATTATTGTGATTAATTATATTGGACCTTTGATTCAATTTTTAATCGGTCCTCTTTTCTTTGAAAAATGATTCCTAAAGTGTTTATTGCCTTTTTGTGGCATTTATATTTACCCATCACATGTTATTTAATGCATCATTTGTTTGGCCTTATTATTGTTTTATTAGAGATGTTTGTTGAGGTGAGTTATGGGCACCTCGTGTTATATCATTCTAGATTGTCCACTTGCCATATTATAGATGGTGATTGAGGTGAGTTATGGGCACCTTAGGACTTTAGAATGATTTGGTATATGATCTCTAATTATGAGTGTCTCACTCATTGTTATGTCATTTTAGTTTGTCCACTTACCATATTATAGATGGTGGTTGAGGTGAGTTATGGGCACCTTGGGACTCTAGAATGATTTGGTATATGAGTGTGTCACTTGTTTAATGTTGGCCATTGATCTTATGGATGCTCTTATTTATATATAAATGTGATGAATATATGATGTTTAAAACCTTAAATGTTTTAAGGTATATTAAAATCAAGGTTTTGGGGTTATTGCCCAACCTTTTATTGTTTATGAATCATATGAGTTTGCACATTTATGTTTTGTGCTTTTGTGCACAAGTGTTCTTTGTGTGTGTATATTCACACATTTTATTTCAAAATGATATTGTTATGGGTATTCTTTTTTGAAGAATATTGTTTCAAGGTTTTATTTATATGTTTGTCATTACAAGTTTTATTGCCTCAAAAGTCTTCTCCTTTTATGCCCCTTATCTAAGTGTCATCATATGTAGACAAGAATTTTATTACACATTCGTGTGTTGGTAGCCCTTTGTTGGCTTTTGCTCTCTTGGTCTAGTAGTTGAACACACTTGTCTTGAGTGTTATTTTATGTAGACAAGGCACGTTGATTCACACCATGGTGTGTGATTTTAGTCCATGTTGGCGTTTGTGTCCTTGTTCTAGTCGCTGAGATGTATGCCCATGGTTGGCTTATTTCACTCATTTCAAGTGTCATCTTATGTAGACAAGAGATGTATTGTGTTTTAGCCCATAGTTGGCTTGTTACTCTTGTTCTAGTAGCTGAACATACTTGGTTTTGAGTGTATTTTTACGTAGACAAGAGATGCTTTTGGTCCATGTTGGCGTGCATTATCTTGTTCTTGTCGTAGATGCACTCATTTCAAGTATTATTATATGTAGACAAGAGGTTCTTTTGCACACCTTTGTGTGTGTTTTTGGCCTTTAATGACATTATATTTATATTCTTGATCTAGTAGCTTATACACTTGATTTATGGGTTTTGGAGGACTAATGAGGTAGTTGTTTGTAATGGATGAACTATTGTTGAAATTTGCAAAATTTCATTTATGACTTGTGTTTTAAGATATTCAAGTGAATCATATTTTTGATATGCATATTTTAAAATCAAGTTGATTTTTTGGCATTTAATCTATATATTAAGTGCTTATGGTTTTTTTGGTCACTTTTGTATGCAAAATGTGTTTTTTGTCAATTTAGTGAGATTTTCCTGAATGGGTAAGATTCTCTACTCAAATAACACTCTTCGTTTTGCCTCGTAAATGGATTTAAAACTTTGTGAACTCTTGTGTTTATTTTGTCTAAAGTATGCTTGGAGACTTTGTTTCTCTTGTTTGACACTTCATTACATGTTTAAAGCATGTTCATTAATGATTTTATTTAAGTATTAATTCATTTCATGATAGTATATGCATATGCTCATTATGGCCTTTTAAGGTCTTCTTTCATTAAAGCATATGTAGCTTATGCTTCTTTGTAGGCTTATTGTGGTGTCCCTTAGTGGACCATTTTGTTATTTCCCATTATAGGGTTGTGATTGTCCAATGATGGACCTTATAAATGCATAATGCATTCATGCATTCTTGCAATTCATTTCCGCATAATTTGCTTCCGCTCACTCTTTAACATGATGTATGATTTTGAAACTTTGGTTTTTCTAAATTTACTTTTCATGCTAAAATAAGTATCCTATCATGTGCTTCAAATTTCTATGCATAAGTTATATTTTTGCACCATTGTTTTGCGGATGTGTCATCCGATATGGTTTCAATTAAGCTTGTTAGAAATGTTCCTATTGAGTAAAGTGCAAAGATATGTTTTACTTGTTTCTTTGTTGTTGTTCCATAGGATCTTGAAGATAAGAGGAAAAGAAGTACCTTGGATAGATCATGGAAGGTACTCATCGTTAAAGACGTTGGAGGAAGACATTTGCAATGGCATTTGTACGGAAGGCTCTTGAAGCCTTGAGAGTCCTCCTCCTGCTTTCTTCAATCTTTTCGTTCCCCCACGCAAAGTTTGAGGGGGGGTGTTAAAATGTATCATTCAACTTATGTAATCTTATATATATTTTATATATATAAAGGATAATACATATTCATATATGGTATATATGCATATGTATTATCCTAATTATATATATAAAATATATATTTTTCTATTTATAGGCATAGGGGTAGTTTAGTCATTTCACAGTTTTACACATATTCCATTTGGAATATGTTTGTAATTTTTACTTTTATTTTTCGTTTTTATTTTTCTCTTTTTTAGTGGTTTGCGCCACCTAGGGAGGCTCCCCAAAGAGTCGTTGGGGAGCCCCCAACAGTCACAAATGTGATCGTTGGGGGCTCCCAACGACTCCTTTGGGAGCCCCCTAAGTGGCTCCTTGTATTATAAATAGGGGCTTTCTCCTTGTAATTCTTTCAATCTTTGGAGGAGCTTATGCTCCATTGTATAGGGTTTTTACCCTCTTCTTCCTATTTCTTCAATAATATTCAACTTATGACTTTAAGTCATATTTATCCCTTTTATGGGTTTATGTATTAGCACTTGATGTGCTTGTGTTGTTCCCTTAAGTGGGTATATTCGAACTTAATGTGCATGTGTATGGGTTCATTATCGAACCTAAAATATTCAAAGTCACTTTCTAACAAAAACAATGGCCAGCTGAACGACAAGGCAAGAGACATGACAATCCTCACACTCACAATTTTTGCAACTGGGCTGAACGTCTCTTCGTAATCCTTTCCTTATTGTTGGTTGTATCCTTTGGCAAACTAACCTTGCCTTAAAACATTCTATACTCCCATCGGATTTGTATTTGATTTTATACACCCACTTGCTATCTACTACATCTTGTCATGTGTTGTTTTGAAACATGGCTTCAATGTCATCCTTCATCGCCTCTACCCATCTTTTGTCTTTAATATCCTTAGCATAATTACTAGGCTCTTTAACTTTGAACACTTCACTGAAACATTTGAATGTCTAATGTAAAGCTATCATAAGATACAAATCTTTCAATAGGATGCTTACTTCTTGTAGATCTCCTTACATCCCCTTGCTGTGTTGGCTGATTTGTTGCTGCACTATTAGAGTCATCTGATACATGGCTTTGCCGTTGCTGTTGGGACAGGTTTTCTGCAATATTCAGTCTCCTTCTCTTGTAAGTAACAAGTTCTTTCTGCAGCTGGCTACTGTCATGAACAACATTGGGCAGAATTTCTGTCCCTCCTTCACGGACTTCAATATTTTATGGGGACCGCTGCACGGATTGATTTATAACTGCATTTTCAGATTGACTATCTTGCCTGCTCGAATCAATAAACTGCAGAAACTCATCTCCGATATGGGTCTGATCTTGAACTTCAGTTTCTGAAGTCTTTTTTTTGGGTGGTCGGCATGTGTAGAATGGCTTGCTATGCTTCTCATGAATGCTGTCAACGCTCCCAAATCCAGCACTACACAAAAGATCTCTGTAATATACAGTTTCATTAAAAGTAACATGACAGGAAATATAAACATGTTTCCTTTGCATAGAAAAGCATATGTAACCTTTATGCTCATTGGAATATCCAATAAATACACACAATCCAGACTTGGGATCAAGTTTCTTTTTATGTGCTTGGTCTATATGCATATGGCATACACATCTGAAACTTTTTAGCACCGAGTAATCAGCTTTGGAACCCCATATCAATTCATAAGGAGTTTTATTGTCAATATTATCAGCCGGTAATCTATTTATAAGAAAGACAACAATATGAAATGCCTCAGTCCACAACATTTTTTGAACTCCACTAACATCAAAGAAAGACCCACTTCAGCAATGTGCTTGTTTTCTTTCAGCAACTTAGTTTTGTTCTAGAGTGTCCACACAAGAAAACTCTCTCTATACCATTGTTCCTTAGATATTGAGTAATAGCGTTGGATGTGAATTCTCCCCCCTCCATCACATCAAAGGATACCGATACGTTTTTTAGACCGATTTTCCACATGAGTTTTAAATTCCTTAAATTTATCAGACTTCTAATTTGCGTTTAAGGAAATAAATCTATGTGAATCTAGAGTAGTCATCAACAAACACAATATAATAACATGAACCATAAAAAGTTAAAGTAGGTGCAGGCCCCCAAATGTCAGTGTTGGTGAGATCAAGAACGGAAGAAGTCTTTTTATTACTCAACTCAAAAGGTGTATGTTTCCCTAAATGACAACCATGACACATCAAAGGATCAAAATTAACACCAATAGATGGGATGAAACCCTTCTATTCAACTTATTCAAAGACTCAACTGAACAATGTCCCAAACGATGATGTCATAGATAGACATCTTTATTATGACTTGTACACCCATGACAACTAGTGACAAGAAGGAAACTTCTTCGAGGGCTGATCATGAATCATATATAACTCTCCATGGCGATCTCCTCTAACGAATGTTGTCACCGACTGGTCCTTCAAGAAAACACACTTAGGAGTAAACCGAAGCATGTTATATGTCCCCCCCGGAACACACAGGTGCGTGTTTTCGGGTCTGAATGAGCGCCACATATGTAAGCACGTGGGGCTCGTTTCCCCGTGTGTGTCGGCATCACTTAGCATCGGAGTCCGGTTTGTTTGTAAAGACTTACGTACCCTTTCCTGCTATTAGTGCCATGAAACGACGTTTCGAGTAAAGGACAAAAATGTCCTTCCGCCAGAAGAGAGAGGGTTAAAATCATCATCGTTTTCGTCCTAAGGAGTAAACGATTATGCTTTAACAGGAGCTCCTAGCAATATGTCGCCCTAAACGTTCTGGCTCACCCTTTGACGATGCACCATCTGCTGTAACAGGAGCTCCCTTTGACGACGCAGCCTTTGACGTCGTCTGTTGCCGTGAGATCACCCTTTGCCGTCGTTTGCTGCCGTCAGAGCAACCCTTTTCGTCGTCTACAGCTGTCGGAGCACCCCTTTCCATCGTCTACTGCATTGAGAGCGTAGTCGGAGCACCGTCGCCACCATCGGCTGCATCTACTTTCTAGGTGTTTCTCTTCCACTGTCGGATTAGCAAAACTTGTGTCCTTTCGGTGAGTTTTGTGTAAGGTTTCGTTATGTAAACAAATCGATTTTCGTTATGTAAATCTGAATACTAAATCTTACAACTGGTTATACTATTCATGCTAAATAACACCTATTTTCATACTAAAACAAATTGATTTGTACTATCCACCTTCTGGGCATCGAAAAACAATTAGCACGATTTGTTCTTATGAAAGCAAAACATTACAACGATATGTACTTATGAGTGCTAAATTTCTACAACGATTTGTAAGTTTGAATTTAACAATGATTTATACATTTAATGCAGCCACGATTCAAAACGAGGAGATACGTAAGAAGGTAGGCGTTGCATCCATTGAAAATAAGATGAGAGAGAATCGTTTACGATGGTTTGGACATATTTGGCGAAGGCCTAATAATGCTCCAGTTAGAAGGATGGAGAAATGGGAAAATATATTAGTTAAAAGAGGTCGGGGTAGGCCTAAGAAGACTTGGATGGAGATGATAGGAAAGGATATGAATGCTTTGAACCTCACCGAGGATATGGCATTGGATAGAAATGATTGGAGGAGAAGGATTCACGTAGAAGACCTAGAATGATTTTCTTTTTTGGTTCATATCGCCGACCCCAATTGTTTTGGGATGAAGGCGTAGTTGTTGTTGTTGTTATACATTTAATGTAGTAGCAATTTGTTTGATGCTACAACGATTTATACGTTTCAAGCAGTAGCGATTTAGCCGATTTATGATTCATGATTTATACATTTAAAGTAGCCACGATTTATATATTTAATGCAGTAGCGATTTATGATTTACAACGATATGTACTTATGAAGGGTTCAATTTCTACAACGATTTGCAGTTAAATTTATGTGTTGTGCAAGTTAGCAATGACTACAATTCATAAGACAAGAAAGCCTTCGCCGTTGGAGGGAATGACTCTTGGAGAAATCATTCGCCAATCCGATATATATGAGGGTTATGTAAAGTACCAAAATATAATAAACATTAACCATAAAAAAGACAAGAACAAATTGTTGGATATTTATTATGCGGAGCCTGATCCATCAGATATTGAAGATGAAAAGCAAACGAAGAAGGATGAGGAAGAACTAAAGATGAAGAATAAAAAGGATGACGAAGAGAAGGAAAAGCAAAGGAAGAATGAGGAGGAGAATGAAAACTACGCGCACTTATGAGGCAAAAGGATTTCTTCCTGCTGACCATGCAAAATTAAATCTACATGCACATCATTCTTCATGTTATCTGTCATGATCGTCAGTTGCATCACACTATACTATGCATCGAGTTGTTATTTACCGTGCCAATAAAAGAAACGACTTATCGTATATGTGTGTTGACAATAGCGATTCACGTGACAACGATTTAATGACAGCTACGACGCTGTGAAGCGATTTCAATTTTAATCGCTAAATGAACAACGATTTGAATACAAAGATCGCCACCGCAATCGTGCAACAATGTAAATGCCGCACACACACGTTTCAATATCATAATACAAATATCTTACAAATCGACACTAGCAACCACATAATATGTTACAAATCAATATACATATTACATAATATATTACAAATCGATACAAAAATTCAATATAATAGCTTACAAATCGCGATTTGCGTTAATAGTATTCCAATATTTTCTATACAAAGGCAAATCGTTGTGGTCGACATATACGCCATTGCGTAAATCGCATAAATCATCAACCAGAATCCAGGTCTCACAATGCATATTGATTTTTGATAACGAGTGGGATGTGGAACGACGTTTACTGTTGAATCCCAAACATTACAACGATATGTACTTATGAAGGGTGCGATTTCTATATCGATTTGTACGTTTGAAGCAACGATTTTTATGTTTAAAGCAAGAGCGATTTATACCTTTAATAAAATAGCAATGTATACTTGTTGACGATAGCGATTCACGTGACAACTATTTAATTACATGTACGAAACTTTGAAGCGATTTTCATAGAAACCCTAAACCCTAAACCCTTAATATCTTACTAAACCCTAACCCTAAACCCATAATATAAACCTAAACACTAAACCCTAAACCTAAACCTAAACCTAAACCTAACCCTAAACCTAAACCTAAACCTAAACCTAAACCCTAAACCCTAAACCTTAAACCCTAAACCCTAAACCCTAAACCCTAAACCCTAAACCCTAAACCTAAACCCTAAACCCTTTAACCGTAAACCCTTTAACCCTAAACTCTAAACCCTAAACCCTAAACCTAATCCCTAACCTAAACCCTACCCTAAACTAAACCCTAAACCGTAAACCCTAACCCTAAACCCTAAACCCTAAACCCTAACCCTAAACCTTAACCCTAAACCCTAAACCCTAAAACCCTAAAACCCTAAACCCTGAACCCTAAACCCTAAACCCTAAACCCTAAACCCTAAAAACCCTAAACCCTAAAATCCCTAACCCTAACCCTAAACCTCAACCTCAACCCTAAACCCTAACCTTAAACCCTAAACCCTTAAGATATTGTTTTGATTTAAGATGAAGTCGACAATTGGGCAATGGAGTACTACTATGCTCGCACACTTGTACAATCAACTTTACCGTGCGAGTAAGGGTACAAAAACCGTCGGGGGGTTTTGGCCATTTGTTCAGGTATTTGTTTATTACATATTTAGTGCTTGTGGACTAAGCTCGTTAAAGGTTGTAGTCTTACTAATATATTGTTTTTGTAGGCCTGAACATGGGAGCATATTGTCACCTTGCGTCCTCAGTGTGGCCCTGCGGTTTGTGGTTTTCCCAATATCGGCCAGTGGGCTTCAATAAATGTCAAGGAGGAAAATGCTCAGTTCATTTTAGATGTGCTGCAATTAAATGAGGTAAATGGTTTAAAATCGTTGTAATGTTTAGCATTCTTAAGTAATCATCGCTTTACGATTTTGTCTTTCTTAGTACAAATTGTTATCTCCTTAGCATCTAACTTTCATTAGCGTAAATCGTTGTAATGTTTAGCATTCTTAAGTAATCATTGCTTTAGGATTTTGTTTTCCTTAGTACAAATCTCTCCTTAGCATCTAACTTTTATTAGCATAAATCGTTATAATGTTTAGCATTCTTAAGTAATCATCGCTTTAGGATTTTGTCTTTCTTAGTACAAATCGTTATCTCCTTAGCATCTAACTTTCATTAGCGTAAATCATTATAATGTTAGCATTCTTAAGTAATCATCGCTTTAGGATTTTGTCTTCCTTAGTACAAATTGTTATCTCCTTAGCATCTAACTTTCATTAGTGTAAATCGTTGTAATGTTTAGCATTCTTAAGTAATTATCGTTTTAGGATTTTGTCTGAGTACAAATCGTTATCTCCTTAGCATCTAACTTTCATTAGCCTAAATCGTTATAATGTTTAGCATTCTTAAATAATCATTGCTTTAAGATTTTTGTCTTCCTTATTACAAATCGTTATCACATTTGCATCTAACTTTCATTAGCGTAAATCGTTGTAATGTTTAGCATTTTTAAATAATCATCACATTCAGCATTTTGTCTTCTTTAGTACAAATCATTATCGCATTCAACATTTTACAAGAATAATTATGTCTATATGTAAACCACAATCTCGATTGTACAGGTTGTGTGGAGACCGTATGGGGATGAGGAGGACGAGAACGACGAGGTTGTTGCCGAGGCTGCGAGACTGTCTGTCTGCGATATTTGGCTCTTTAGCAAATGTGAAGTCGAGTTGCAGTATGGTAGTCGAGTACTCCTATAAGCTGGCTTGGGACAGTCGATACCAAAATTGCCTGTGATATTGAAAAGGAAGATGAATAGTGGTAGAGCCAGGAACGTGAATTGGCACGAACGTTTCATGAAACAATTGGATAGCTGAAACAAAGGAGGTATTTGTGCCATACCATATGATTATAAAGAACGACAATATGACCCTAACTATTTCAAACAATATTGGCAACCCATGCATGAATATCGACAGATTGAGGAGAAACAACCTGAAAGTGAGGTCACTCTTATCATCGAGCATGTCGCCTTCCAGCATTGACGTAACGTCCATCGTGTCTCTTTGGCGGATACTACGATTTCCTTTGTTGTACACAATAAGGGAGCAAACACAACTCCCAAAGGAGAAGGTATCGTCCGACCAAAATTTAGCGATGCTGGAGAGTGAGAATAAAGAGTTACGGAAGGACGCGCAAAATTTGAATAGATAAATTGGGTCACTGGTTGAGATGATTACCAGTGGGTTTAATAAGATCAAGGGAACGAAGAGGCCACCGAATAAAGAGACTCCACCAAGTCCAAGAAAGAGACGATTTATATGTCCATCTAAGTCGTCAAGTGACAGTGAATAAACATATTATGTGATTTGTGTATCCCGATAATTCTATGTTGTAATTCTATCATTTTTTGTTGTAATTATATAATTCTTTCCTTAATAAGTGTAACACAGAAGTGCGACTGAAAAATCGATAAGACTACATAAACTTAGGTTTGTAATTATATAATTCTTTCATGATTTGTACTTACGTTTGCTAAATCGTATAACAATTATTGGATTAGGGTTTATGATGTATCGCGATTCCTGTGATAGCAATTACTCTGTATAGTGATTACTATGTATAGCGATTATGAAGTTACCACGATTTGTACTTACGTTTGCTAAATCGTATAGCGATTACTAGTTTAGGGTTTATTACTTATAGCGTTTTCTGTGATAACGATTACTTAATATGTCGATTACTCAGTATAGCGATTATGAAGTTACCACGATTTATACTTACGTTTGCTAAATCCTATAGCGATTACTAGTTTAGGGTTTATTACTTATAGCGTTTCCTGTGATAGCGATTACTTAATATGTCGATTACTCAGTATAGCGATTATGAAGATACCATGATTTGTACTTACGTTTGTTAAATCGTATAACGATTACTGGTTTAGGGTTTATTATTTATAGTGTTTCCTGTGATAGCGATTACTTAGTTTAACGATTAATAGGTATAGCGATTATGAAGTTACCATGATTTGTACTTACATTTGCTAAATCATATAGCGATTACTAGTTTTGAGTTTATTATGTATAATGATTCCTACAATAGCGATTACTCACTATAGCGACTATGAAGTTACCATGATTTATACTTACTTTTGCTAAATCGTATAGCGATTATCGGTTTAGGGTTTATTACTTATAGCGTTTCCTCTGATAGCGATTACTTAGTATAACGATTAATAGGTATAGCGATTATGAAGTTACCACGATTTGTACTTACGTTTGCTAAATCCTATAACGATTACTAGTTTTGAGTTTATTTTGTATAATTATTCCTGTAATAGCGATTACTAGGTATAGCGATTATGAAGTTACCATGATTTGTACTTAGTTTTGTTCAATGGTTAAGCGATTACTGGTTTAGGGTTTATTATTTATAGCGTTTCCTTTAGGTGCAAGTTACATTGCATAACCTTAGTTTAGGGTTTAGGGAAACGTCATCTGATACATTACTGATGTTATGCGACGTGTCATTCGTTTACACGTACTAATGTCGTTTCGATGATACTAGCAAATGAAACGTCTTTTAATTAATGCGCAATGTAATTTATTTATTTGTTAATATTCTTTGGGCGTGATTTTTGAAAACTGACGGGACGTAAAATGACGTGAAGAATAAATGAATGAAGCGTCGCATAACTTCAGTAGTGTATTCCGCAAGAACACAAGACATTTCCTTTAAGAGCATGGAACAGACGACGTTTCATTTAAAGAAGAAAATGAGCATTTCCTATAACCTGCTTCGTGAGCAACGACCAGAAAATACGACGTTTCCTTTAACCTCCGTCACAAAAGTTGTATCGATGTCGAAGAAGGACGCTGCGATTTAGTCGAACGCCCACAAAAAAGGGTACCTTCAATTCCTTTAACCTGCTTCGTCTTTTTTATGTCGTTTACAGTTCGTTTACTGAATATAATGCTACAGTTTGTTTACTGAATATTCAACTAATTCCAGTGCAACATCCACAAAACAAGGTGCCAGAAAACTCAGCAAAGTGCTCGAAGAGAACATCGACCAGATGCGAGATGAATTTGTAGGACACACTATTAGTAATTTTGTACGTATGAAACTACTATCAGTTATATATTTACGTATGCCATGGGTATGTATATTAACAAGTGCATATTTGTTGTAAACAAACTATACACGATTTCGTCATGTATATTCAAAGCAAGGGAACAACCATGTCGGTCCGTGTCGTCACGTCTTATTTTATGGTATATCGGTTATCTTATATGTTTATTTTCTTTTTTTGATTTACTAATGTACCTTCATGTTTTAAAGTTACTATTATTACTGTTCCGTTCAACAAAGTATTGTCCCCTGAATGCCATACACGACTGGATTTCTAGACGGACTATAATACTAGGGTAAGGATGACCAAATGACAGACTTTTGTTTAAGTGAAAAGTTTGTGACCATATCGATTTGTAAGACAAATTTAACTTTTAGAATAGAAAATTTTGAAGTACTTTTGAATTTTTCAATGCTTTTTATACTAAGAGAACCCATCAATGGTAAAAACATTATTTTGTATTGAATTAGTGCAACATTCGGAAAGTAAGTGTAACATCCCCCCCCCCCCCCCCCCCCCAAAAAAAAAAAAATACTTGGATTCGGGTCGGATCCGAACTTGACCCGGACGCAATGGAGGCACCGCCTCCCTCGTGTCTTTTAAAGACAACGAGGCAAAGGGGGGGAGGTTCTCGAAACCCCCCTTTCCCCTCTCGCTCTCTCTCTCCCCCTGCTGCCTCTCCCACTCTCTTTGTGTCTGCCGAGTTGCCGCCACCAGCGACCCTCTCTGACGATCCCTAGGTACGCTCCTTCTCCTGTTTTCTCTCTCTCACCTCTATATTGCGCAGGGAGGGGGGGGGGGGGGGGGGGGTTGAGCCGCCTCCCTTTTCCCTGTTACGGCTAGGGAGGGGGTCAAAACCTACACTGCTCCCTGTTACGGCAGGGGAGGGGGCCGAGCCCTCCCTGTGCTCCCTACGGCCAAGGGAGGGGTCAAACCCCCTCCCTGCACCACCTTTAGCAGGGAAGGGGCCCAACCCCCTCCCTGCTCTTTGTTATGGCAGGGGAGGGGGCCGGACCCCTCCCTGCTCCCTTTGACAACAGGAGAGGGTCGAGCCCCTCCCCCCTTCTTCTATTGGTCAAGGGAGGGGTCGAGCCCCCTTCCTGCACCCTCGTTGTTTAGGGGAGGGGTTGAGCCCCCTCCCTTCACCCTTTTCTCTCTTTAGGCAGGGGCATCACCTCTGCCTCCACTGTTTTTCGACAGGCAGGGGCAAGGCCCCCTGCCTCCCCTTCGTTGTTGAGAGGCAGAGGTTGCCTCTGCCTCTCTTCTACTTTGTCAAGCAGAGGCGCAGCCCTGTCTGCCCTTGCTTTCTGAGGACAAGGGTGCAACCCCTTGCCTCCTCATAATTTGCTGACAGTAGGTCAGCAAGGGCTCACAGCCCCTGCCCCTGCTTCTTGCGCTTATAGCAGGTGTGCAAGGGCACGATGCCCCTGCCTTTGCTTCCTTCACGTAAGGTCAGCGACAGTGCCCCTGACCTTCTATTTTTGGTGTTAGCTTGCTAAGACTATCGCTTTTGCAGCTCGTACAACGGATTTCGCTCGCACTCCGCGACTCGAGCCGTCAATCGTTTACACCCGCAGGCGCCAACAAGCTTGCAACTCCCCAAGGTAGGGAAAGATTGCACGGGGGACTTGGACAATTGAATTGAGTTCAATTAACTAAAAAGGATACAACAACAACAACAACAACTACGCCTTCATCCCAAAACAATTGGGGTCAGCGATATGAACCAAAAAAGAAATTCATTTTGGGTCTTCCACATGAATCATTTTCCTCCAATCATTTCTATCCAACGCCATGTCCTCGGTGAGGTTCAAAGCATTCATATCCTTTCCTATCATCTCCATCCAAGTCTTCCTAGGCCTACCCCTACCTCTTTTAACTAATATATTTTCCCATTTCTCCAACCTTCTAACTGGAGCATCATTAGGCCTTCGCCGAATATGTCCAAACCACCGTAAACGATTCTCTCGCATCTTATTCTCAATGGGCGCAACACCTACCTTCTTACGTATCTCTTCGTTCCGAATCTTATCTTTTATTGTATTTCCACACATCCATCTAAGCATCCGCATCTCAGCTACACTCATTTTTTGAATATGATGTCTCTTGGCAGCCCAACATTCCGTACCATATAGTAAAGCAGGTCTAATAGTCGTCCTATAAAACTTTCCCTTCAACCGCAATGGCATTCTACGATCGCACAGCACTCCAGTAGCACTATTCCATTTCATCCACCCAACCTTTATCCTATGATTTACATCTCCATCAATTTCTCCATACTTTTGAATGATGGATCCCAAATATTTGAAATAATCATTCACCGGTATATCTTGCTCACCAAGCTTCACTACACTCCCATCACTACTTCGTTGCTTACTAAACCGACATTCCATATATTCAGTCTTACTCTTACTCAACTTAAAACCTCTAGCTTCCAATGTCTGTCTCCATAATTCTAACTTAGCATTAACCCCATCTCTAGACTCATCAATCAAAACAATATCATCAGCAAACAACATACACCACGGTACATTTTCTTGAATTGATCTCGTAAGCTCATCCATCACTATCGCAAATAGGAAAGGGCTTAAAGCAGATCCTTGATGTAACCCAACCGTTATCGGAAAA
Organism: Nuphar pumila; assembly: GCF_984573655.1. Lineage (NCBI taxonomy): Eukaryota > Viridiplantae > Streptophyta > Magnoliopsida > Nymphaeales > Nymphaeaceae > Nuphar > Nuphar pumila. Next base: position 22,283,863 of record NC_143257.1, on the reverse strand, counting down.
TTGGTTGTCACCCCTCCACAAGTGCGGACATTGGTTACTACTCCTTCATACATATCTTTAATTATACTAATGTACTTGAGAGAAACACCTTTCTTCATCATTGTCCACCAGAGAACGTCCCTAGGTACTCTATCGTATGCCTTCTCTAAATCAATAAAAACCATATGCAAATCTTTGTTCCTCTCTCTATATCTTTCAATAAGTTGTCTAAGAAGATGTATAGCTTCCATAGTTGATCTTCCAGGCATAAAACCAAATTGATTCTCCGATATCATGACAACCTTCCTCAATTAACTAAAAAGGATAATTAAATAAATATATACGCATATATATAGTACGTATTTAACTCAAGGACGCGGTTTCGCGATCCTTGTCCTTTACTTTTGTCATGCCTTTCTTTTGCCGTTGCACTTTGCGTCCAGGCTCTTGCTTTTGCAAATGTTTTGTTACTGTCTTGCCATTGCAGATGACGCTCAGGTTTTCGCTCATTGCATGTGCTATAGAGGCATCCTCGTGGAGGATGCAAGAGACATTTACCGCTCTCCCTCTTGCGATAAGAGTTGAGTCAGGAGCTTAGCGATACATCCTCGTCTAAGGAGAGGGATCCCTAGCAGAGGTCTTGGCTTTTCGAGTACGTAGTCCTGCAGAGTAGACTTAAGATTTTAGGGAGCTGCGCAAAAGCATCAAAGACTGCCCAAATCGAAGTATTTGGAAGGATGAGATTGGCTGGTTCTGTTCGTCTATTTGACATATCTCGGGTAACTCCAATTTGGGGCTTAAGTAAGCTTCTTAGCGGGGGTTCTGTTGAGAATCATATCCCGTCTATCGAGGTTGGTATCGAGTCATGCGAGGCATGTAGATATCATGATAGCGGATGAGATTCTAGAAAATCGCATGCCAAATGTGGTACAAGTTGTTGGCTGTTTCAAAAGATAAAGAAGGTCAAAAGTAAAGTTTGAGAAACATTACATCTTTGTGAAACACTTCTGTTGAGGCTCCTATTGAGGAGCTATACCCCTTTCATCCTAAAGTACTTGTAGTCGTGCACTACACGCTAGTACTACGATGATCGGATGAGACAGTCGTGCGACCTCAAACAATGCTAAATGCACAATGCTGTAAAAATATAAAAATGGATTCGCCTTCTCAGGTAAGATGCTCATTAGGTCAAAAGACCAGAGCATATAGAATGAGTCGTCAGTCAATTTACCCCCGACACACTCATTTGCCCTTGTGTTTTTGTCAATGGAGATGATGGATCAGTACAAAACTCCAATGGACAGGTTGTTAACAACCACCCCACGGGCAAAAATCCGACCTCCTAAGTCATTGGAGTTAGGGGAAGGGACTAACATACATTATCCTAGGTGGTAGATCCCATGAACTTCTGCAGAAGTTGGATGCATCCGTTGCCAAGTACCTGCCTTTGGGGAATCCTCTCTCAGCTAAAGCCGTCCCCTTAGGAGCGGACTCAACTAGCTATTCGGGTTATTGAAAATATATAGAATAACAGACGTCCGAACTAGTCTCAGTTGTTTCTACGTTTTGCCTACACGTACCCGCAAGTAAGTAATATCGAAACATAAAGTTTGTTCACACTGGTTGATGTGTCATGAGACTTGCTTATTGCGTAGTAGTTCACAACTTATGATCAAATGAATCGTCATGTTACGTTTGACAGTTGCATTGCTTACTTGCTTTAAACTGCTTACTTGTTTTGAACGACTTGCCTGTTTAACTGCATATCTGCTTTAAACTGCTTAGCATATTGAATTAAATGTACTGAATTCAGTTTCCTGTACTCTTTCTTGTGCACCTACTAGTTTTTCGCGAAACTAACCCATTCTATGGGTACAGGTGATGATTAGGTACACTACGGGCGATGGCTTCAAGATTTCCCATTTTTGCTCTTAGCTCGCGTCCTGGATGTTTTGGGGTTTTGTAATGGATTTTCCTTGGGATATCCGAATTTTATACTATTTGAGAACTTCTTTTAATGAAAGTGTCTTTTCCAAGTGTTTTGCAAGTAGCATGGATTGTGAGTTTGGTTCTTTTAGCTAAAGTGCCCAAAGTTGTCAGCTTGTCTTTCTAAATTCAACAAAAGAATAGTCTTCCACTGATTTCATAAACAAACTCTGAAGGAAAAAGATTTTTTCTAGTCTCTTGCCTGTTTTCTGAAAGGTTCGAAAGTTTGAGATTTTGGGGCGTTACGATGAAGGGCCTCCATGATTTGAGAGGACATGGTTCCAATGAATTTTGAATGTTCATCGGTTCCACTTCTTTCATCGTGAGACGTTCCCACATATGCCACCTTTTTATCTTCTCTTCCCTTGAACTTTGGACAAGAAGGCTTGATGTATCCTGTTTCTCTACAATTATGACATATTATATTTCTTTTCTTGTTGTCATCATATCTAGGTCTCCTATAGTAATGTTTTGAAAAATGTGGTGGTTTGTAAACATTTGTATTGACACTCGGTCTTGAAACGGTCAAAACCTTATCCTTGATCTCTTTAGAATCGGACATGGATTTCAACCTTGTCTCCTCTATACATACTTAAACCAAAACTTCATACAAAGGAAGAGGTTTTTCCCTATGAATGATTTTGACCCGAACCTTTTCAAATTCGAGTCTATGACCTCTAAAAAATTGGAACAATTGTTCCTCATGCTTGTATTTCTTCCATTCTTAAGCATCGTCTCCCATATAAGCTCCAACTTAGTCAATTGATCCCAAAGTCTTTTGAGGGTACTATAGTATTCCCTCACCGTTTTATCACCTTGTTTACAACTATGTGTTTTGTCTTTAAGATCCCACTTGTGAGCAACATCTTTTTTGGTATAGGTTTGTCTAACATATTCTCAAGCTTCATTGGCTCTTTCAAATTCAAGAATATCAGGGCATGGCTCTTCATGCATACTACTCATAAAGAGGGAAAGAATCTTGACATGACCTACTTTTCACTCTTCATAGGCTTTTTTGTACTTAAGCATAGCCTTTTCTATCAACTCCCTCAAGGCTCTCCTCCTTAGGTTCACCATCGGCTCCAACGACCATTTTTGTGAGAATTGGTTGTGGTTCCAATGCGGAACCATCAACAAAATACCACATATCCTTGCCCATGAGGATTCTTTTCACCACCGCGACCCACATATTGTAGTTTTTTCCATCAAATTTGATGGGAACAACCGTTACATTTTCTTTATCAGCCATAGCGAATAAGAAGAGAAATAGAGAAAAGAAATAGAGAGAGGGATAAGAAGAGGAGATGCCCCAAGTTGATGTAGATCCACCGTAAGCTTTTTTACGTGTCTCGAGCTTTCAACAACTCTTCTCGAATCCGCACTCCGTCAAGAGTTTCTAGCTCTGATACCATGTAATAAAACAAGAAGTGCACAAACACAATGCTATATAGGGGGTACAAGTGTGCACATCCACAAATACCAAAGCCACTTATGGGCCAAATACACAAGTGCCACTAAGGGCTAACACATAAACTTCTCAAAAGAGAGTAATAACAAATATAAAAAATAAAAATATTATTGCCAAATGCTTAGAACAAGCATTACCTTAAGAAGGAGCCAACAACCCCTTTTATACAAGATTGAGGGCATTGGGGAGCTCCCCAATGGTCATATTTATGATTGTTGGAGAGTCCCAACGACTCTATGGTCATATTGACCATAGAGCTCCTAAAACAAAAATGTAATTACAAAAAAGAATAAAAGATAAAATATCATAGCTACCCCTAATGGATAGAGTCTATTACATGTAAAAATGACTAAAATACCCCTAGTCATATACCCAAATTACATATATATATATATACATACATATACTCATATACAATACATTTTAACACATATATCAAAATAGTATTAAATTAAATATTAAAAATAAAAAAAGACAAAAGAAAGGGCTTTCGGTGGCTACTCAGATCTATTGGTCCTTTACGGGCCTGTTGTTGGGCCCGTAATTATGTGAGCTTTTGTAATTGCCCCTTATCTATGTTGTCAAAAGTGTTATGCGGTGCCTAGTCGGTAGACCCCTAAAAAGATTAGTCGAGGACTGGGCGGGACTAATTGGATTAGTCGGTACTCCAATTAAAATATAAAAAATATGCAAAATATACATAAAAATATATTTAATTTTTTACTAATAAGATGTTTTTATTATACAAGTACAAAATTACACATGCTTTCACAAAATATATTAATATACATAACCAGAATATATATTATAATTGTAACCACACATATATATTCAATTATTCATAACATATTTAGTAGAATCAACAAAATATGCTTTTAGCCTTTATAGATAAATAATATATATACATCAGAAACAAAGTAACACACACATATATAAAAAACATAATCAATTAAAATTAACTGTGCATGCTTTCAACGTTTTACAGAAAAAATCCCAAAAGCAAAGTAAAACACACACACACACACACACACACACACATATATATATATATATATATATAAATATAAAATTAAGCATGTTTTCTTTGTTTCACATAACAAATCACACACTCACATATATATATATATATATATATATATATATATATATATATATATATATATATATATATATATACCAAAAAATGACAGAATATATAAGAATAATAAATGACTAAAATGCCCTCGTGCCTAAGCAGGGGAAGCTTAGTCAACGATTAGGCGCCTTAGTCGACAAAATTGATACCTTTTAATGTGCTCACCTAGGAATTGCAAAGCCTAGGTGTTTTACTTGCGCCTAGATCGACTAGGCAAATTAGTCGGTACCTAGTCGGGGCTTTTGACTATATAGCCCTTATGCAAGAGACTATGTCACACAGACTCGGCTAGGGAGGCGCCGTACCCGAGTCGACACGCCCCGACATGGGTGCAGCTTCGGACACGGCCAATGCCGAGTCGGACTCGGTCAACGAGTCGAGGCCGAGTCCGTCCTTGTTTTGGACTCGGTCAACATTGACTGAGTCTAAAAATGTCCATTTTTAGGGCAAAAAACAAAAAAAATGATCTTTTTATATATTAAAAAAAACATATATATATATATATATATATATATATATATATATATATATATATATATATATATATATATATATATATATATATATATATATAGCATGAGTCTCAAACATGAGCCCCAGAAAAAAGTACATTTTGCAAAGTTTGTAAAAACACTCATGATGGTGCAAAACTTTAGAGGACAATATCCACATATATGCACACATTGGATATATATATATATATTTTTAAAATATCTATATATATAGCCGAGTCCCCGTGTCCAAAATTTTTAAAATTGCGCCGCACCCGTGTCGCACCCGCACCCGCACCCATGTGACATAGGCAAGAGATCATTAGGGGCTAAGAGCTTTCTCTCTTCAAGAGCATCCATCTTCTCAATTCCTCGATCAAAGATTATTAAACCCCTGGATGGGAAGAGGAAATTGAAGCTTTCAAGATAAATATGATCATTGGATTAATTGATTATTGAAGGGTCACATCTGCTAGCTAGAAGCAACTGCTGTAGTGCTCTGCATCAGAGTGATATTATTTTTGCATTCAAAATTTAGATTCTGATTTGAATCACAAATTCACAACCAAGTCCTATATCATGATAGCTGATTGTGGAATTGAATAGTTGGTACACAGTGGTTGTTTCTTAAACTTGTTTTTCCACTTCCAAATACAGGAATTATAAGTCTACAATTTGTAAGACATTTTAGATACTTAGATGCTAAGTAATCAAATGTTGCTTAGCTGTTACTTCGGTGATATCTTTTGAAGTCCTAGACATTCCTTTCATTATATTCAGATTTTCTTTTTCTATTTGTGTGATAATTTTTGCTAGTTTTACATGAAAAGAAAAGTTGACAAGGCCTTGGCAAATTAGAGTTCAGCGGTCTGAGTTCTGAGTTATGACTGTACTGGTCATGAATCTCTGGGCGTTTGAACTATTGGTGTGTGTTATTTGTGGTGATGCAGGTGCTCAAAAGGTCTTCAGACCATCAAAGTGCTAGATACACTGCCAAAACATGTTCTACAAAGAACTAGAGGGTTCCCAACACACGTATGTTACTTTTGTTTTTATTTTTTTCACTGAGATTGCTGGTTGCTATTATTTTGATCTATACAGCTAGGGGTACCAAAATGTTATGTTTGTCAATATGTTTCTCCTGTCTTTTCTTGTACATGCTTTTGGTTATGCTTTTCTATGTTTTGTTGAAAGCAGTTTATCTTTGTTTCTTTACCGTCTTTGCGTAACATTTCTTCATTGGTCTATCCTTCTAAAGAATTTGATATCTGTCTGGCTCCTCTTGAATGTCGTTGACTTTCTTATTGATGATTGATCATGCTCGTTGTTGTGGAGGAATTGAGCTTGACTGATTTTTCCCTGATTCTTAAACTGTTTTTTTTTAGAAGCATAAAAATGAGTGAATGTGTCCACATGTGTGTGTGTGTGTGTACACACACATGCATAACTACTGCTACACGTGTGGTAACACATGCATAACTATTTCTGCTTCTTGCAGCCTTGCATGCCTTCCTCTTCAGACGTGATTATCTGCTTTTGATTGCTTCATGATTTATGGTGACTCTGTCCATGTGATGTTGGAAGCACATCAGTTATCTAGAGCATCTATTGGAGCTAGGGCAATTTGACTCTGGGATTGTGATTAAAACATTGGAATGGGCAGCAGGAGGTTTAGTCTTCCTTTGGGCATGTTCAGGCTTTAGGACCGTGGGAGGATAATAACAAAAGGGAAGTACCTGTATTGTCTTGGCTCTTGTGGTACTGTCAAAGGCTATGTCACAATGATTCGGCTAACCAGGTGCTGCACCTGCGTCGATGCAACGTGACACGGGTGCGGCACCCGGTGCAGTCAACCCGACCCCGGGTGCGTTGACTCTGGGTGCGACGCACCCAGGGTCATATATGTCTAAATTTTGGACTTAAAAAAAAATTTGCCCGATGAAATTCTCTTGAGGATTAGGGCAAAACAGTTTTGCCCTCTCTCCTCTGTCTCCCGACCTTGATGCTGCGAGCCCGACGCTGCAATCCTGAGCTGCGACACCTCGACGCAGGTGACGCCTATCCGCTGCTACCGTCCGGCGAGCGCGATGCTTCCTCTCCATCTCCAAGGTACGCATTCTCTCTCTCATTCTCTCCTTCAATCTCTCTCTCCACTCATCTCTTAATCTCTCGGCTACCTCTCTCTCTATATTGTTCCCCTTTTTCTTACCTCTCTCTCTCAACTCAATCTCTTTCCCCCCTTACTGTGTACCTCTCTCTTTCTCTCAATCTCGGCTAAACACCATTGTTGCCCATTTTTGAAAAAAAAATATTTACCTATTTTAGGAAAAACTCAGTTCGGCTGACTCATTTTCTTAAAAAACTATCTTTTAAAAGTATTTACATGTAAAAACTATATAATATAAACATTATACATAATATACATAGATATATTATACATAATATGTCTGTTGGGACGTTGCAAGTTCGAATCCTAATCGTATGGCCCGTATGGGGGTCTGTCAAAAATTTTGTTGCTGCTTTAAGCAGCCATTTTGCAAAACATGCTGGCCGAATTGAGTTTTCACAAGCTCAGCCAAGTCGAATCGACTTTTTCCTGTGACATATGGTTGCTTATAATGTGTATTATTTGTTGATGACTTGATGTTGGGTAATTTGATTGTTATTACTGATTTTGTTACTTAAAATTTAGTTGAATGCTCATATTTTTATTACCAACTTACTAGTAGTCTACTATTGTTATTGTTAAATACTTAGATATTTTTAAAATTTGTTATTGTTACTAGTTAAAATTTTAATTACATACTGTTGTTCATTGTTATTGTTGATTGTTATTACTAAATTGATTTGATGATATTATGATAATTGTTTTTTATTTCATTAGTGTTACTATTATTAACTGTTAAAACTTAATATATATATATATATACCCTCCCGCACCCCAGCACCCAAGTTTTTTTAAAGTGCCACATCGCCGCACCCGCACCCGCACCCACACCCATGTGACATAGGTCAAAGGTCTTCTCAGGTTGCAACAATAATGTAAAGCCTTGAGCAGTAAGGTTTCTCTGTTCCAATACAAACATTTGAATGTCCCATGTAAGGAGGCGATTCTAAGGGCATGTTTGGAAGCGAGAAAAACTCTCATAGGAAACGAGTTTTGCCTATGGGAGTTTTTGACATGAGAAGTTTTCCAAAAGAAAGTTTTTAGATTGTTTGTGTAGCATGAGAAAAACGGGCTGGAAATGAAAGATAATTTTTTTTGCTTGTTTGTTTGTGCATGGAATTTTTTTTTGACTAGCTAACAAATGGTAGTTCTTCTTGGGTTGGTTGATTAGATCACACTATCATAACTGAGCTTATCGGGTTCGAATTCCATAGGGGTAATCCTGCAGAATGTCTATCAAGAAAACCAAAAACTGTGCAACATAGATAAGAACAAATATCAGTGTTATGGTTAACCCACTATAGATAAGAACAGAGAGGAACATGTTTTATTATGCCATATAAAAACACTTGAAACATTATGCATTCACAAAACATGGCTTGCTTTACCACTGATGCTTGACATGAAAAGATCCAAAACCCAACCATCTTTGCTATAAGGTTGAAGAAAACATCAGGTCAATCTTTGGCTGACTGCATGTATAACAAGTCCAAGCTAGAACACTCCAGGTTGTATCAAAAGCCTGAGCCAGGTGGACTCAATCCTGCAAACCATGCATGGTTCTAGATGAAACAGGTTTACAGATATGTCTCTTGCTGGCCTTAGAACAAATCAAAAATAGATTTTCTCCCACTTATAGCCTTTTTCAACCTAAAAAAACATAACAATAAATTGATGAATGAAAAGAAATATGCCAAATGAATTGGTATATTAATTTTGGAACAAAAAAAGAACCTTTTGGTACAAATGAAAAGAAAAATGCTAAACTGCAGAAGTGCTAAAATGCTAAATGCTAAACTGCAGAAAAATGTCAAACAGTAATCTATCTCATTCAGAAAAAATGCAATGAGATGTTAAACTGCAGAAAAATGCAAGAAATGTTAAACTGCAGAAAAATGCTAAACTGCAGAAATGCTAAAATGCGAAATGCTAAACTGCATAAAAATGTTAAACTACAGAAAATGCTCTCATTCAGAAAAATGCAATGAGAATCACCACCACAGAACGCTTACCTTGAGAAGAACATAGGAAATCAGACAGAGCACGGAACACCTTCTTGAAAGAGGATCAGAGAAAACAAAAGGTTCAAAGGATAAGAGGGCAAGGGAGGACAGAGGTGCTCTGAGATCTACGACCACACCTGAGCGGGAGAGGTCGTCTTGTTCTTCAATGGCGAATTACGATCTCTGGTTTGAAGGGCGAGAGAGGTGGATAGCCTCCCTGTTGCAAATGAAAGAGGAGGGGCGAGAGACAGGGTTCTCAGAAAAAGTTTGATAGGAAAGACTCCCCCCCCCCCCCCCCCCCCCATGGAGATGTCTTTCCTATCAAAAGTTGTACTTTTTTCAAAATGTTTCTCTCGGTTCCCTTTTCCTACATCTTTCTCGCTTCCAAACGTGCCCTAAATGAGTTGCTAATAATATTCAACACATCAGAAAGTCTTTGGTGGTGGAGACATGATGTTGACAAGTCTTAAGGTTCTTGTACTTGAGTAGGGTTAGTTCCTAAGCCAACTTCTGTTGGAGCTGTAGAAGATGCACCGAACCCTAGATAGAGAGAGAGAGAGATGGCTGCACAGGAAGAGATGACTCGATACTTGTTACTAGGGTCTCTCTCTATGTTAAATAGAGAGAGGCTTAAAGAAATAATTACAGCCAAGTCCATAATAAAGGCAAAATTACAAATAGCATTAAATATAAAAGAACGTCACTTAAAACCACCTGTCTTCAACACTCCCCCTCAAGCTGGAGCATAGATATCAATCATGCTCAGCTTGTCACAACATTTTGAGAAATTTGGTCTAGCAAGAGGTTTTGTAAACATATCTGCAACTTGGTCTTCCGACTTTAGATATCTGGTAGTGATATGACCAGCTTGAACCATATCCCTTACATAGTGGCAATCAACCTCAATGTGCTTTGTTCTCTTATGAAATACAGGATTGTTCGCTATATATGTTGCAACTTTGTTATCGCACATCATGGTCATGGGAGAGGAAACCTTCACCTGAAGATCATGAAGAACAGTACGAACCCACATCAATTCAGCAGCTGTTTGGGCCATAGCCCGATATTCTGATTCTGCACTCGACCTAGAAACCACATTTTGTTTCTTACTTCTCCAAGAGATCAAGTTGTCTCCCAGAAACACACAGAATCCTGTGGTAGATTTTCTATCCACTGCAGATCCTGCATAGTCAGCATCAGAATAGGCCACTATCTTCAGAGTTCCACCTTTCCTGAACAATAACCCCTTTCCAGGTGAAGATTTTAGATATCTGAGAATCATAATAGCTGCATTCCAGTGTACCTCAGTTGGCTTGTCCATAAACTGGCTAACTTTGCTTACTGCTAAAGCAATATCCGGCCTGGTCACAGTTACATACAATAGCTTCCCTACTAGGGAGCAATAGCTTTTACTATCAACCAGTTTTGACCCTTCTTCAAACAACTGAACTTTATGGTCCATGGGAATATTTGCTGGTTTAGCTCCCAACATTCCCGTTTCCTTTAATAAGTCAAGAACATACTTTCGTTGAGACAAAACCATCCCTTCACGGCTCCTGACAACTTCTATACCCAGAAAATACCTGAGTGAACCAAGGTCTTTTGTAACAAAGTGTTTTTGAAGATGAGCCTTTGTGGCTTCAATAGCTTTCACATCATCTCCTGTAAGAATGATGTCATCCACATATACCACCATAACAACTATGCCAGAGCTAGTTTTCTTTATAAATAGTGTATGATCTGCTGCTGACCTATTAAAGCCAAAGCGTGACATCACTTCAAACAACTTTTGAAACCATGCACGAGGACTTCGTTTCAAGCCATAAATCGCCTTTTTCAATCTACACACCTTCTGACACTCCCCCTCAACCGCGAATCCTGGAGGTTGTTGCATGTAAACGGTCTCAGATAAATCCCCATATAGAAATGCATTTTTCACATCTAATTGGTACAAGTTCCAATCATGCTGAACAGCTACTGAGAGAACAAGACGAATGGTACACATCCGTGCAACAGGAGAAAAAGTTTCAAAGAAATCAATACCATTTGTCTAAGTATACCCTTTTGCAATTAATATGGCCTTGTACCTTTCAATAGAACCATCAGATTTGTACTTTATGGTATATACCCATTTACATCCAACAATGTCGGCATCTGCTGGGGAATCAACTAGATCCCATGTATGTGTGAAAAGGGAAACCCTGTTATCGACAGTGAGAGAGGGGGAAGAGAGAGAGAGAGAGAGAGATTTCAGAGAAAAGGGGGTTCAGTCAGTCGTGACTGCTCTCTCATTGTATTAATAATAAAGGTGTAAAATATTAGGGTACGAAAATACCCTTTGACAAAGTATTAACTACACATTATACATGAACTGGGTCTGGACCCGATCCATTACTTAAATGGATCGGGTCAGATATACATAATGAATATGACGATGACTTCTTTTCAGCCTCCCTCAAGTTGTGCATGGTGTTGGACCATGAACAACTTGTTCTTCAGAAACCAAAATCTATCCTTTGTTAACCCTTTAGTGAGGATATCAACAACTTGTTCTTCAGTTGGCACATACATAGGCTCAATCTCTTTGTCTTCAACCTTTTTCCTAATAAAATGTTGATCTATTTCAATGTGCTTTGCTCGACTATGGTGAATGGGATTGAATGACATGTTGATGGCACTTTGATTGTCACACAACAATAGTGACCGAGCAATCGGTTCTCCCATTTCTGTCAGGAGATGTCTTATCCATGTACACTCGGCCGTGGCAGTGGCCATCGATCTGTATTCAGCCTCAGTGCTTGATCTAGCAACTGCCTTTTGTTTTCTACTGCTCCAGGATACCAAGTTTGGCCCAATGAAGCTACAATAACCGGATACTGATCGCCGTTCGTCTGGATCACCCGCCCAATCAGCATCAGCATAAGTGACAATCTCATGGCCCCCGCCTGGATCTACTTCTTCCTTGCTTTTGTATACCAATCCATCACCCACTGTACCCTTTAGGTAGCGAAGTATACGTTTGACTGCCTCCATATGTGAAACACGAGGTTCATGCATAAACTGGGATACCTGATTAACCGAATATACTATGTCAGGTCTAGTAAAAGTCAGGTATTGCAACATGCCAACTAAACTGCGATACTTAGTGGGATCTCCATATACATCCCCTTCTTGTGAACTCAATTTCTGATGAATGACACTTGGAGTTGTTAACGGCTTACAATCTGTCATACCTGCTCTGCCGAGAATGTCCAACGTATATTTGTGTTGGGTAAGGGTAAGTGTATCATTTTTGTTATCAACTTCTACCCCAAGAAAATATCGCAGCTCTCCCAAATCTTTCATTTTAAATCTCTGATTTAATAACTTCTTCACCTGCTTAATGTGACTTTTACAATTCCCCGTGATGATGATGTCATCTACATATATCAACAGAAGAGTAGTAACTCCTTGTTCATTGTGAATAAATAATGAGTGGTCCAAAAGAGACCGAGAGAAGCCATGTCGTTGTATTTCTAGAGAAAAACTGTCGAACCAGGAACGAGAAGCTTGTTTTAGATCATAGAGTGCTCTCTTTAATTTGCATACATATTTTTTGGCGTCTCGTTCTGCATATCCAGTGGGTTGTTCCATGTAGACTTCTTCTTTTAAATCCCCGTGCAGAAAAACATTTTTAACATCCAGCTGGCTCAATGCCCATCCATGTTTAATGGCTAGACTCAACACAATGCGAATGGTCCCCATCTTAACTACAGGACTAAAAGTTTCATCAAAGTCTTGGCCTTCCTCTTGTGTGAATCCCTTGGCTACAAGTCGAGCCTTGTACCTTTCGATGCTCCCATCTGGTTTATATTTTATCTTGTACACCCATTTTGACCCAACAACATTTCTGTTCAGTGGTCTAGGCACAATCTCTCATGTCCCACATTCATGTAAGGCCTCCATTTCTTCATTCATTGCTTCTACCCATCTTCTAGATCTCGCAGCTTGATAGAACATGAGAGGTTCATCCTCTTTACTTATGGATGTCAAGAATAATTGAAAATCCAATGAAAATTTTTTATAACTTACCCACCTGTCAAGCGGATGTCGAATCCGTGAAGATCTTCTGATATCCATTTGCTGCGAAACGGATGATCCAGATGGATTCGTATTCGTACAAGGAATGAATGAGGGCTCTTTCTCTCGCCGGGTGTACACAATACCCTTATACCTTGTTGGCTCCAAGTCATATGTGATAGTTTCCTCCGTTTGAGTCTCATTGGCTGAATCCTCATGTAGCTCCTTCTGACTGCAATTTTCTGGACAGTCTACTTTACCATTGGAGAAGAGTTCTGAATTTAACCATGGATAGTATATCTTAATGTTGGAGCTTGAGTTATCAGTATCTCCCATAGTTGAATTAGTATCCTGATCAGCAAAGTTCATTTCATCGAAAATAACATTCCTTGATATTTTGACACGCTTACTCAGGGGATCATAACACATGTACCCTTTGTAATCTTCTGCATATCCGATAAACCTTCATTTTAAAGCCTTATCTTGGAACTTGTGCCTGAGTGAGCTATCAATGTGTACATAACAAACAGACCCAAACACACGTAATTCATGATAGTCAGGTTGTATGCCAAAAAGAGAGAAGTATGGTGACTTATTTTCTAAGATACTCATAGGCAATCAATTTATCACATGAACTGTGGAGTGAAAGGCCTCAGTCCATAATGATACGGGGAGATTGCTCCCGTGCATCATGCTCATTGCAGTCTCAACAATATGTCGATGCTTTCTCTCAGCAATCCCATTTTGTTGAGGTCTATGAGGGCAAGACACTCTTCTCTTTATCCCATTATGTTGAAGAAAATTAACAAAATCACTCGAGAGAAATTCACCTCCTCCATCACACTGGAAATTAAGAATGTTGGTAGAGAAATGATTTTGAACAAAAGAGTGAAATTTCTGGAACAATCCAAAGACTTCTGATTTGTGCTTCATAAAAAATATCCAAGTATAACGTGAGTAACTATCAATGAAAATAAGATAGTATTTACTGCCAGAAAAAGAAGTAATTGGAGCAGGACCCCAGACATCTGAACAAATGACCTCAAATGGTCTTGAAGCTCTTTTATTGATGGAAGCAAAAGGTAAAACATGACTCTTACATAGATGACAACTAGAACATTTTGTATCAACGACTTCTGAACTTAGACTGGACTTAGGAATAAGATTATTCATGACAAGTTTTTCAATGAAATGGCGACCACAATGGCCAAGACGACTATGCCAAAGTCTTGGCTTATTACTTTCAGAAACAGTAAATATAAAATCAGAATCAAAAGCTTGACGTTGGTGAGGCTTCAAGGATGAATAGTTGGAATGAATGGAGGAAGGATCTTCTTGAAAGACGTACATGTTGCCCCATCGTTTTCCTTCAGCGAATGTCCTCCTCGTGCGAAGATCCTTGACATAAACAGAAGAGGGAGTAAATTCAACTGAAGCATTAGCATCATCAACAAGTTTTGAGACAGAAACAATATTCTTTTGAATATTAGGAGCATGGATGACACTTGGAAGTTTAAGAGAGGACTTTGACATGTGTATAATGGTATTTCCAGTATGTGAGATGGTATGATGGGATCCATCTCCTGTGACTATGCTATTCTTTCCAACATAAGGTGTAAGAGTCAAGAGTTTACCTACATCACCTGTAACATGGGTAGCTGCTCCGGAGTCGACATACCAAATTCCTTTGTCATTTTGCTTCATATTCAATCCTGCCAAGGCTGCCAACAACAACTCTTTTACTTCTCCATCCTTCCTAGCCTCTGCTTGTGGAGCTTTCCCTTTGTTTTGAGGATTAAACCAACAATTTGTTTTAATGTGCCCTTTCTTGTTGCATAGGAAACAGGTGAGAATGGGTCTTTGTCCCTGGATATTGGGTGTTGGAAGTATGCCACGACCTCCATAGTTATTTCTCCCTTGGCCTCCTCTTCCTCGAAAAGAACTTCCTCGTCCTCGACCATAACTCATTCCCATAGCCAGCACATCTTGTGTTCCGGAATTCCCATGAGAGACTTCAGAGGGACCTCTCAGATTCATCTCATATTGCAATAATTTCGCACGAAGATCTTCAAACCTTGGAAGTTCTGGTAAACATAGTAAGGTTGTCGTCATAACATGATAGTCTGGCCCCAATCCACTCAAGGTTTGTTGTACTTTATCTTTTTCACTGACAAGGCACCCAACAACAGCCAACTGATCTGTGATGCTTTTCATTTTATTCAGGTATTCCATAATAGACATGGAATCTTTCTTCAGCATTTGAAATTCTCGCTTAAGAAACATAATTCTTGCCTAAGAAATTTGTGAATATGTCTGAACTAGCGTATCCCACAGTTCCTTTGCCGAACAATCATCAGGAAGAGCAATAAGGACCTCCTGTGAGAGGGTTGAAGTGATGTATGCCACTAGCGATTGATCCCTCTTCATCCAGGCAACATATTCTGGATTCTTGTGAAGAACAACAGATTGTTCTCCTTTATCGTCCGCCTTTTCTTGCGAAAGGAATTCTAGAGGTTGTGGGATTGATCCATCCAGATGACCAGAGAGGTCCTGACTCTTTATAAACGGAATGATCTGTCTTTTCCAGGTTAAGAAATTGCAGTTATTCAGTTTTTCAGAGACTAGTTGACCGAGAAAACTTGAGGACAGGCATGATTGCCCGTGAGTAAAATCCATTGGATGAATATGTTTGAACTGACACTTAAGTATGAAAAACAAAAACCAGAGGGCTAGGCTAACAGAACACTGCTTGGCTAATAGAAAACTTTAGGACAGCAATGATGACAGAACTCTTGACCAGTCAGAGTACTCGGCTGACAGAACCAACGAAACCAGAAAAAAAAATTTAGATAAGGGAAAACAGATGGCTGCTAATAGGTGATACTCAGCAGGCAACTCTCTTTACAGCTCAACACAGAAAAAAGGAAAACACAGATTAAATGCAAAGGAAAAAACAGCAGGTAGCAGTGAAAACAGAAAAAAGGAAACACAGATTGACAGTGAATAGCACGGAAAAAGTGATTATCAGATATTAAAGAAAACCACAGATCAAGAAAGGCAGATTAACAGTGATTAGCAGGTAGCACGGAAAACAGAAAAAGGAAACACAGATTAAATGCAGGGAAAAACAGAAATAGGATCGATTTTTTTTTTTTTTTACAAGGAAAGTGGAACCTGATTTAATAACGTATCCAGGTTTTGCTGATAGAAGCACGCTGATGGATCCACACTGCGATTTTCACACAGATTCACGTGATTCTCACATAGATTCACGTGATTCACGGCTGATAGAGCCGCTCCACGCAGATTCACGCTGCGATTCACTCCCAGATTTGGGCTCACGCAGATTCACGTATCCACAGATTCACTAAGTTCACGCTGGGTCTTTGATTCACACAGATTCACGCTGCCAAAGAGTCACGGCTGATAGATTCACGCTGCTGACGCTGATGGATCCACGCTCCACGCAGATGCTGATGCTGATTGATCCACGCTCCACGCAGATGATAGATTCACGCTGCTGACGCTGATGGATCCACGCTCCACGCAGATGCTGATGCTGATTGATCCATGCTCCACGCAGATTCACGCTGCGATTCACTCCCAGATTTGGGCTTTGATACCATGTGAAAAGGGAAACCCTGTTATCGATAGTGAGAGAGGGGGAAGAGAGAGAGAGAGAGATTTCAGAGAAAAGGGGGTTCAGTCAGTCGTGACTGCCCTCTCATTGTATTAATAATAAAGGTGTAAAATATTAGGGTACGAAAATACCCTTTGACAAAGTATTAACTACACATTATACATGAACTGGGTCTGGACCCGATCCATTACTTAAATGGATCGGGTCAGATATACATAATGAATATGACGATGACTTCTTTTCAGTATGCTGAGATATTAAAGCATCCATTTCTTCTTGCATAGCCAACTTCCAGCGAGTATCAAGCTCTGCCTGCTGATAGTTCAGAGGAATAGTTTCAGCAGATAAGGCTGAAATAAAAGATTTCATCTGATTTCCAATTCTGGCATTAGAGACAAAATGAGATATGGGATATAAGGTACATTGTCGTGTCCCCTTTCGTAGAGCAATAGGCCTGTTATCAGCATCATGAAGATTACTATTGTCAGTAGAACTTACCTCAGGGGAAGAAGAAGATGAAGGCACTTGCGGAGGTGGATCTCTACGCACATATACCAATTGAGGATTATGAAATCTGGAAGAGGATGAAGGTTGGTTCGGGAATGAGGGTACGGATTCCAAAGGAAAAGGAGGTATAGGTAATGAACAAGACTCAACTGGATCAACCTGCAGCGGGGAACCAGTACTAGAGTAATATGGAGTGGATTCCAAGAAAGAGACATCCGCACTGACATACTCTCGGCGAGAAGTAGGATCATAACATCGATATCCCTTTTGATTTTTGGGATAACCTATAAATATGCATTTTGTAGCTTGAGCAGCTAATTTATCATGGTCAGGGCCAAGTTTGTGTACAAAACAAATACATCCAAATACTTTGGGCGAGAGGGAGAAGAGGAGGGTATTGGGTTTTAGGATATGAATTGGAATTTGATCACCCACAAAAGATGAAGGTATGCAGTTGATCATATAGCAAGCAGTTGTAGTCGCATCACCCCAGTATAACGCAGGAACATTGGATTGAATCATAATGGTCCTGGCAACATCAAGCAGGTGACGATGTTTTCGCTCAACCACCCCATTTTGTTGAGATGAATAGGCACATGAAGTTTGGGGTTGGATGCCATTATCTTGGTAAAATTGTAACAGACCTTTTGATTTAAACTCGAGAGCATTATCAGTGCGAACAATCTTGACAATAGATTCAAACTGAGTTTTTATTTCAAGAATTAAAGATTGGAGAATACTTGGAACTTCAGATCGTTCCTTTATTAAAAACACCCATGACAACTTAGAGAAATCATCAACAATAACTAGATAATATCGACACTGAGTCCTAGTAGGAATCTTACTAGGACCCCATACATCTGCATGAAGAAGTTGAAAGACTTTATTACTAGACTGACTCTCACTCGAAGGGAATGAACTTCGATGATGCTTGCCCAGCTGACATGCTTCACACTGAAATGATGTGGTGGAAGGAATCTGAGGAAAGACCGACCGAAGCTTTGACAATGAAGGATGACCAAGACGACGATGCCACTGAACAGGATTGAATGAATGTTCCAATGCAGGATGAACAATACCCATTGGATGATGTAGGTAGTAAATTCCATTTTCTTCATAGCCTCCACCAATCTTCTTCCCCGTCAGCAAATCCTGAAAATGACAACCCATTGGATCAAATATTACTCTACAGTTTTGTTCTTTTATAAGGCAACTAACAGAGAGTAAACTTTGAGGAAAGTTTGGAGCATGAAGAGCATTTTTCAACTGTAATGAGGAGGATATAGAAATATTTCCCTGACCAACAACCGGGGAGGAGCTCCCATCGGCTAATGAGACTCCAAGCTGAGCCTTAATATCCTTTAGATCTGAAAAAACACGTGAATTTCCACACAAATGTTTGGATGCACCAGAGTCAATAACCCACTTACTATCAATCAGATGAAGATGATTTCCGGTTGAATAGGCAACACCAGCTACAGGAGGGGTGGAACTCAAAGGTCGAAGAGCTATCAGCTCATCATATTCCGTACGACTAAGGGTGATACTACTTTCATTTGCAGAGATATTTTCCTGTGCCTTTGTTGCCTCGAGAGTAATAACATTTGCTTTAGGAGCATATGACTTTGATGAAGAGGGGGTTGGCCGGCCATGTTTATCTCAGCAACGATCTTCTAAATGTCCAGATTTTCCATAAAATGTACATTGAAGTTTTCCTCTGCCTCCCACACCTCGTCCGCGACCTCGTCCTATGATGTTCTGAAAATTTCCACGCCCATAACCAGATGAGACAACTAAAGCAGATGACTGAGTCACAGGCTGAGAATGTGGAAGAGAGATCGCAAGTCTACTCAGACGATTATATGCCTCAACACTGAACCAGTCAACATTTGGACTTTTGCAACAGAGAATTCTGAAGATAAACCTATAAGAAACCGAGCAACCATAGTTTGTTCTTGATGATCCTTTTGTTTCGAACAACAAAGAGGTCTGTGAGCATAAAGTCTTTCAAAGGCAGCTTTTACGGAGGCATAGTACTGGGCAAGGTTTGATCTCCCTGCTGTAAATTATATATTTCCTGTTCAACTTGCAGGATACGACTCACATTAGTCTCTTGTGAGTACGTATATCGAAGATTGTCCCACATCTGTCTTGCTGTATTATAGTAAATTAAACCATTTGCAATATGAGGTTCGACACTATTCATAATCCATGACATAACTATGTCATTATCTTCATTCCAGGTAACATATTTTCCCACCTTTTCATTGGGTTCGTCTTCCAACAAGACATGTTTTCTACGATGTCCAGATACTGACATCATAAATGTTCTGGACCACCTAGCATAGTTAGTTTCATTTAACCTTACAGACGAGCCGTACGAAAATAGATTGGCAAAAGCTTTATATTCTCCAATATTTTCCAATTTTGAATCACCTTTCGCCATACTTCTGGTTCAGCAAACAAAAAAAAACTAGACAGACTCCAATCAATTCAGGGAAACACGTGTGTACCACGACCATAAATTTTTTTTTCAGCACGTCAGTGAATCACGACCAACATAACTTTGCATACGCAGAACCTGGTTCATAACATGGGCTGCTCCTCGGACATATACAGCTCGACAATCAGTCATTTTTCAATTACAAGCAACACCACTACTTGTTTGATTGTTGTTTCTTCAAAAACTAGGAAGTCGCAACATGAACTCACGATACAAAAAAAAAACTCAGGGCCCAAATATTAGGGTATCATGGCTGAAATCAAAACATTGATAGATTAACACATTCACGGCTGAAATATCAGGATAGAAGCACTGATATCTTTCACACATTCACGGCAGATCAGAAAGCAAATAGATTAACACACAGGAGCTAACGTGGTTCAGTGCAAACTGTACCCATGTCCACGATATCAAGGTCTCACGCCATGAAATCACGAAAAAACAGGGCCCAAACATATGCAGAATCACCAACATCAACCGCAGACTCACCAGGGAATGAAATAACCAACATTCGTCAACACTTACAGCAGAGTCAACCTAGAATGAAATAAGACTCGGCAACAAAGAACCACGGCAGGAACTCACAGCGAAGAAGAAACTCGGCAACAGGCAGTCACGAAAAAAAACCCCAAGAAGCTACCAAACCCACAGCAAGCATCCACGACCAGCAGCACGCCCAGATCTTTCATCAGATCTTAAAATTTTTTTTAATCGCTGACCTGATTGGAGAAATAGTTTCATTAGATAGAAGTTTGATCACGATCGAGAAAACTTCCACGATCGACTATGCTTTGATCACACTCGATCATGCTCCCACGATCACGATCGGCTACACTCTGATACTATGTAGAAGATGCACTGAACCCTAGATAGATAGATAGATAGATAGATAGATAGATAGATAGATATATATATATATATATATATATATATATATATATATATATATATATAGAGAGAGAGAGAGAGAGAGAGAGAGAGAGAGAGAGAGAGAGAGAGAGAGAGAGACGGCTGCACAGGAAGAGAGGACTCGATACTTGTTATTAGGGCCTCTCTCTATGTTAAATAGAGAGAGGCTTAAAGAAATCATTACAGCCAAGTCCATAATAAAGGCAAAATTACAAATAGCATTAAATATAAAAGAACGTCACTTAAAACCACCTGTCTTCAACAGGAGCAATATAGGATGTTTTTCTCAACTTAAATGTCCGTAAGATTTCAGCAACCACTTCCCCAACTTAGAAAAACGAAACTTTATTTAATATGTTCACTCTACTTCATAGCATTCAATTTGGGTTTCTTCAAAAACATACCTACAACTGAGTTTAGCAAGAAATTTAAGTTTTACTGGATCCAAACTATCAGAATCATCGTCAATGTTTCCATTTTCTGCCAGGGTATTCTTCAGAAATCCATTAGGGACCAGGTTTCCCTTTCTAAAGCAGAAGATGATGTTTTGGCCTAGTATAGATTCCATTCATAGATGAGTTAATGTTTTTGTTCAAAATCTTCTTGACCTTTTCGATTGGGTACTTGGGTTATATGCCTCACTTCTGTACAACCCGCATATGTAATGGGAACTTACCCATTTTCTCTTATGATCTTATAGATTGGAGCCTAGACCATCGTGTATATGATTTGTTAATAAGATATGAAATTTTTTAGACTAATGATGTTGAGTACTAAACCTGGACGGAATATCTTGAGTGGCACAAAAGAATCAGTGGCTAGTTATAAAACAATGTTGGTTCTAGACACTGTCAGAAGCTTTATGAGACTAGAGTAATTCTGAGCTTTGTGTTTTGCTGTAATGGAAATATTTCAGTTCGTGTATGGTGGACTTATAAGCATCTCTTGAAGTGTAGGACTTGCGCTGCTTTTGATAATTAACTTGTATTAAATGCATACAACTTATTCTTGTTCTGATTCTTGTGTATTTTCACAACCTACAGTTTTCTTTTGAAGCATCAACTGCATTTGATTAGATGTTTTTAGTTAAATGCATACAGCTGCTTTAATGTTTTTTGTTGCAGAAATGGGGAAGCGATCATCTCGCTTTAGCTTGTCAATTGGCTTTTACAGATACATCAATCACTGAAGATTAATGAAGATTCTGCTGCCTCACATTTGTGTATATTATGTTGATTATATTGTTTTTTCACCTGGCATCCAACTAAGGAGCAGATTTCCTGTTGTATCATTGGTGCGAGCATAGACATTCATCTGCGGTAAGACATACCTAATCAACAAATGAATGAGTGGCTCATTTTAGCGGATAGACACCTGTGTTCATGGAAATTACACTGGCCCTGAGGTGAATCAGCGTTTCCATGACAGCTTCAGCACTTTTTTTTTCGACAGAGAAAGCTGGGGTTAGACAGACCCCTACCAGTTATACAACTATACTATAGGGATTGGTACTTGCAACGTCCCAACACAAGGTGACGTGCACTAACTGCTCCTGCCACGCTGAGCCCCTGTTGGTCAGCTTCATCACTTTACCGTTGCATCACCGTCCATCACATGCGAGGAATATATCTTTGAGAATTAAAGAAACAAATAGAAGGGTCTATTACAAGTAAAAAGGAAAAAGTTTCTCCAGCATGATACCACGTGACTTTTTAGGTTATTACATACCACCTGTCACACGGATATAGATGTGGGCACCGGACATGATGATGTGGATTTGCTCTGTATGATTCGATAATTTTCAGTAATTAGGACATGGAGGCACAGCTGTATACATACAAAGATGTGTGTACTTATGTGTATGCATAAAACAATAATTTTAAATTGTTATAATTAGAAACATTAAATAATGAAAGTAAATTGAAATTGAAATTGAAATGTAATTGATGACAAATTTTAAAAGAAAAAAAAGCTTAAATAAGATATTTTTTTTATGACGCCCTCACCGAAGCGAGGAAAACCCCTGCGGTGTTACATAAAATCATAAAATAAAATGAGTAAATCTTATACTTTTGGGCCTAGGTCAGAGTTGGTCAGACCTTTGACCCCATCTTGGTTCTAGTGGTGGAACCAGATGGATCTGGACCTGGAAATGGTTCTTAATTTAAGGAATAAAAGGAAAAATGTTTAAATGGCAATAACAGCAGATACAACCCTAATCTACATGCACAATTACCCAAAACCCACAGCTCAGTTGGCTAGGGTAGGCATCGATATATCCCGAGGCTCTGGAGTTCATGACATACAGTGACAGGCACGAAGCAGGACTGTGGGATTGATCCACTTTCCTGGGATTTATCACTACATGGTTCGGCCATTTCAGGCTCCTTCATGTGGGTCCCTTGTCATAAACAAAAAATCCACCAAAGCTTCTAGAATGCCCCCAGATCATTCATATCATTTTCTGGACCATAATTTCTACTTCTTAATTGTGTTTAGAATTTAGATTTATTAACGGTTTCTTTCATAGGAGTTTTACTCAAAAGGTGGAAAGGGTTTTAGGCACATTTGATGTCAAGTGGTGGGTCGACGTGAAACTGGAAAACTTCTCTTGGAGAATTTTGTGGCACCATCGAAAGCACCCTGTAATTTGAGATCTACGTGGTGCATTTTCCGACCTACAAGATTTAAGTGTGTCCAAGCTGAAAAGCAAATTTTGAAATTCAGGATCTTGGTCATATTTCATTGATTTGCAGGCTTACCTACAAATTTTTTGGCACTTTAGGTATTATATAATCAAAATCTAGTGATATCACAGTGACAATAAAACCAACGAGTTGCTCATGGAACAATGTTAACCAAGGGATCTTAATAATGGGTTTTCAAACATACTAATAGAAAAATTTGAAAAAGTGCCAGCTAGATTTAAGCAAAAACTGTGAAGGCAAACTTGCTGCTTTCTTTTAAGGCTGCCTTTGGACTTTGGATAGAAAGCAAAGTTGTTCCCTCTAGAGAGAGGTGCTGTCTCTTTTGCTGGCTCTCAAAATGTGGCTTGGAGAAGGGCAAGCCCGATGTCATTTCCATTCATTATATAATCACACCTTAAGTGAAAAATGTACACAGAAGACATAAAGGACTAGCGCCGTAGGGCCAGTCCAATCTCAGGGTTGACCGCTACAGCCTACAGAGTGGGGCCAATTAAGGCTTGATCTTGGTTGGTTCCATGTCATTAACACAAAAAAAAGAAAAGAAGAAAGAAAGAAACAGTGAGAAAAGTCACCCTTCAGCGCCATTCTTAAATCTTTCACTTTTATTGTGCATGGCAGCTTAAAACAGTTTATGATGTGCAATGCCGGTTAGTAATATCGTTGCCGGATCTAATTCTGTACAAAAACTAAGAAATCACTTGAGTTCTGACCAATTCGGTGTGAAAAAACGAGGTTGCTTCCTTTGTAAAACTTGGATAAAGTTGAGCCACACAATCTCAGTTTTGAGTAGCGGTATTTCTTTAGGGTCAATCTCATCTTCTAGAAATTGGTTCTCTCTGACAACGTATCATCTAAGTTGAAGAGACTGAACAAGATGCTTTTAAGCAAGGTCTTTTTGGTCTTCTATTCAAATGTAACTGATGTTCAGCATAATTGAACAGAAAAGAAACATACAAAAAATATCATATTTGTTTTGATCAGACATGGTGGAAGAAAAAAAAACCTGAATTATTGTTCTTTCCAAACATCATGGGCTATGACACGGGCACGTCGTTTTGGCCATGTCCCTTGTGGCACGACCAGAAAATGTCCGATACGACATGATTTGGGTCCATAACCATGGGTTCCAATGCACGAGCACTTACCAATGAGGTTCTTTCTTATAGATATTACACAAAAGAAAGAAAAGACACTTAATCGTCTAACAAAGGCCCAAGCCCATGACAGATTCCCATTTGTATTACCGATATTTTAACATTTTTAATAATATTTCAATAAAAAATACATGTTTAATCTTTCTGAGGAGGTGCTGCACGTTGGACATGTGTGGCCACCTCCTGTCCAGCCTCTGCGCAAGGCACGGGATCACTAGCGATGGATCTTGGTGCTGTGACGTCTTCCAAGACCCACGGTAGTGTTTGGGGGAAAGACTCTGCAGCCAATCCTCGTTCAGATGGCCGGTGTGGCGTTCATGACAGACGCTGTCCACAACAACGATGGGGTGTAGTTTGCAGGCAGCCATGCAGACGATGGGCGGGGCGGGATCTCGACGATGCTGATAGATAGCCGAACATTGGGATGCACTGATCTAGGTCATGCGATCAAGACAGCGGGCAGCGACAACGTGGAGATGTTGATCTTGCTAGGCTTGTCAAGCTCGGGGCTCGTTCTTAGGCTCAGGTCGTTGGCTGCTCTCTGATCCAGTCGAACCCGGATCTCCCACCACCTCTAGAGGAAGATGGGAGGAAATCGAGTCACATCCCCAAAGCTTTTAAGACGTGAAGCAACAATCCTTCTTGCACTGCCTAATCTAAAAAGTGGGATACGAGATCTTTGGAGCCAGAATTCTACGTCTCAGAGCTATGCATGAGGTGGAATCTACAGTCAAAGCCGATTTTTTCGGCGCTGCCCGATAGCGAGTTCTTGGTGCGATTCAGCAGTCAAGAGGACTTACTCTCGGTTCTTCATCGCGGGCCCTGGAGTGTGGCTGGTAGGACGCTGTTAATGGAGCCATGGGACGGCTCGGATATCCCCAAGTTTCACGAATTACGTCTATTACAGTTGGGTTGCCAATGGTAGTTTGGTGAAACGATGTGTTTGGCGTAATTGCTGAAGCGCTGGGGGGGTAAACTGATCATTGTTGATGAGAGTACCTCTTCGCAAGTGCGATTCCATTTCGACAGTATCCTGGTTGAGGTCTCGATCAATGTTGTCCAACAGGAAGTGATCACGATCACGTTGGGAGATTCTTTTTTCGGGGACCTTCGCTTTGAATTTGAGTCGGGCACTCGACTATGTGACGTGTGTAAAGCTCGCACTCATGTTGCTGCTAATTGCCTTCGTAAGAAGCCATTAATGCTAAGCGTGATGGGTGGCACCAAGTCTTCAAAAGGAAGGTCACCCATGTTTGCGTTCTAAAGGCAACTCCAGGAAGAACTAATGTCTTTGAGATTCTTAATGAGTTGAATGCTGAAGATAATATTGTTAATAACAGGATGAAGGTGAGGTGGTGCATAATCATTAGGTCCAACATGGAGGAAGGGAGGAACAATATGTAATGCCCTGAAATTTTAACCCAAATTTAAGAGGATTTTTTTTTATAACAGCTGAAACAAGTAATATTATGGGGTTAAACATTCCGGAACATTACAGTGGAGAGAAAACCAAAACGTTTATTTCATTTCACTATCAATGAATAATAACATTAGAGTTTTAAAAACATAAAAAGAACTCAAACTATCCCTAAAACAATAAATCTAAAATCTCGATCCGATGCCTCATCCCGCAGCCGCTCATAGGTCTACTCTTTGCCTAAAAATGATAAAAATTATATGAATTAGACTATCACGTCTAAGTAGGAAAACTGCAACTCTTAATGGAGGTATATCATGAATCTTGCATGTGACAGTGAGTGTCGAAGGTGATTTTCAACATATATCTAAACAAGTAAGCAGATTATGCAACAGAAATCAACAATCATAAACCCGAGCATGTAAGCAGTTATACAACAACAATAACTGAGCAGGTAAGGCATAATATGCATCATTAATAAGCAAGTGAGGTATGTTGTACAACGACAAATAACAATAACACGCATAACTTCCATGTAATAGTTCAATCATTTCGTATATGCACATTTCAGGGTTTCAGTTCATTATAAATTCAGAATATAAAGCATGCTGAAAGAATATGTCAATGTCTCTTTAATAACTCCACTCACTGTGATACCTAACTGTTATAAATAGTGATTATTTTATTTTATCTCATGGGTACACACGGGCCGAGGCAACCATCACAGAAGAGAACGTTTGGGGGTATATTATTCAAAGTTGTTTTATTAACCCGAACATTCTAACTGAGATTGAAATCCCAAGGAAGCGGTCAGTGACCGAAAGAACCTCCCAAAGGCCAAAACCAAAACAGGATGCATCTCTAACTTCTGCAGAAGAAAAAAGAGCTACCACGTAGGACATATTGGTAGTCCGGGTCCCCCAACTCCGAGGACTGGGACCAACGAGTCGCTTTACGCTCGAAACCAAAACACATGTCCCCAGAGTTTTGTACCACCTACCCTCTCCAAGGTAATCCCAAGAACTAAGTGGGTTAATCTTTTTATTTAATTAATTTCTTGAAGTACAGAGGCATTTTCCCAACTTCCTTCTACTACTATAGCAGTAGATTCTCAGCCTTAGTCATTTTACCAAGGTTTATAAAACAGTCTCAATCCTTTGTCATATTGATTGCATAAACCCACTCAAAGTGCTTCGGTGCCTTTAAACCAGTCAAGCACACAAGCCCCGGTACCTTTAAACCAGTCGGGCACACCACATTTACAATTAAGTTTTCACCATTTTATTGCCATAACACACAAGCTAATAGCCCAAGTACCCGTATCGGGTAATCAATCCAATATAACCCAATAGGCAAGGTTTTTTCCAAGTATCTGCCTCGCAAAAAGGAACATGTCCATATGTCAATAAGTGCACCCTCGTATGTTTGAAACCAGTATAACAACCTCATTCTTGAAAAACAATTAACATGCTGCATACAAGTAATTCAAATCATATATTTTCTAACCAAGCAGTTTAAGCACGTGGTACTTTATGTAAATCAGTCACAACACTAGAGAAACCTGGAAGTATCCAGCTTATTGGTTAAACATATTACCAAGTCTGATCTGCTGTTTCAACCTTGAAAACATGCAAACCAAATTTTAGTTTTTTTTTTTTCTGGAAAGCCATTTAGCATAATCACAGAACCACAATCTGTTTGAATCCGGTTTTATAATTTGAGCATTCTCAAATATTTAGGTAAACATAACAGAACCAAGTTGTGTGGATTTGATACATAATTTGAACATTTTCAAATACACAGTATGACCGAACCATAGGCTGTTTGGATCAGATTTATAATTTGAACATACAGAACAAAACTATAATTTAGCACAATGTCATCTGAGTAATCGCGGATAGATTGACCAAATCAACACATTTCTTACCTATTCAAGTTATGCAAATCCTTGAGAGTTTTGCATATCTTTATACAAAGGACGTGGTTTGTTTGCATGGTGTATCTGTCTCGATCATATCTGATCGTGGCACTCATTTTACTTCACAATTTTGAAACCAATTTTAGCAAGCCTTTGCGAATGTCCTGACCTTCACATGTGAATGTCCTCACACATTTGTGAACGTCCTCCTGCTTATACCCCTTATGCAATTTTAGTAAAAAGATTTCACACCTTTTGGGGACCTTTGCAAATCATGACCGTGAATGTCACACTATATTTGTGAATGTCATAACATGTCAGGCAAAGGGCCTCATTGCTAATATTTGCAAAAGTGTTGCTAAAAATATAAAAACCTTTAACGATGCTCGTAAAATGCCATTAAAGCCTTTTGGGACGCTCATAAAGTGCCACTAAATCCTTTAAGAGAACATTCACGTATTTAAGAACAAATTCACATATTCTCGTATTTGAGAAAAAAAATTTGCATATTTAAAAAAAAATCGCAAAATTCACATATATAAGAGAAAAATCACATATTTGGATATTTGAAAAAAAACTCCCATATCTGAAAGAAATTTGCTTGTAGAAAAAGTAAAAAAGTCATTTTACAAGCAAAAATTTAAGAATTTAAACTTAGAACAGATTTCAAAAATTGTTAAGGCATTTCAAAAAATGCATCATTTTTGGCATACAGTACCGCCATTTTCTCTAATAAGAATGTTTCTATTCTTGAGTCTGAACAACAGGACTTGCAAGCAGGTGAGGAGGTTGTTGATTGATTTTGATTTCCTAGAAACACGTTTGATTAGACAAACCCGAGCAAGGACAAAGCAGTCTCCTCACAAGTGTTGTCCTCCATTTGAAACGCAGGGAAAATGCTGTTTCCACAGGGACCGCCATATCCCTTATGTAATGAGGCAACAATACTCATGACTAGGGGAGAAACCCACAGATTCTGGACAAGCACCTTCGGATGTGTCTGGATGGCAAACGCCCTCTAAAAGGGGTTCAGTAGAAAAATGGTGGCCTACTGGATCAAAGAAGACTACGGGCAAGGCAGCTATTTGTTGTATGGACCTTAGGTCCAGATCCAAGGGTTAAGGTTAATATTTTTTGTATTATGCTTAAAGGGTTTGTATGCTACCGTTGATTGTGATATGCAGGCATACTGGTTCTAAAACGCAATTTTTGGAATGTGCTCCTACGGGAGATCGATTGTATTATTGTAATAAAATGGGAGGCCTATCCCCCAGCAGCTTCTCATCAAAAAAATGAACCAGCAGAACAAAGTAATTTGAGTAAGCTCCCAATTTTTGAGGCATGAGTTTTGCAAACATCCAAATAATAAAATGAAAAGGCACAATGAATTGGGATTAACTTGGTTCACAATTATTCATCAGTAAGAGGCCACTTCGGTGATAACTTTTGGAGATAGAACTACATAAACATTAGAAACATATATCTATCCCTTGAGATAACGATTTCTTTTACGTGTCCTGGTAGTTTAAATGTGCATAAATATGAAAATTTTAGCAGGAGATACAAGGGCAGGATTGCACAAAACTTGGGGACATCTCCAAGGTTGGTACACAAATATGATTCTTGATGTTAAACCATGTGATCAATGGAAACCATCAGGACAACCAAAACTCTCTATATCAGTATCGTGCATCTTCACTTTTGTGGGGCTTCAATTTTTTCTCAACTACTTCATGTAACATGTTTGAGAGCGAAACCAACTATGATCTGGCAGCTGATGAATTGGGCCAATACCCGCAATGGCAATATCCTAAACACCACAATTGGCACAAATGAGAGGGATGAAGCATTGATAAAAGACAGAATTGATGAAAGAAAATTAGGCTCCAAAGGACAAAGGATCATCCTTAAACTTGTCACGGCACAGTTAGGCCCATGCCATTCATCTATTGGGAGTCGTTGATTTGCTGATACGATTACCTTCTAGACTTCAATAGTAAAGATGAAAGATCCAAAAGAATCAGACCTTATCGACAATTAACTGCATCGCTGTCTGTTTGACAGTACCTACATCCACAGCATCGACTCTTGAGAAAAGTTCCAAGAATGGGAGTGACCTCCCATAAGTCAGCATCTGCACCCAATAGTTATTACTGCACATGGTCACCAAGTACTCAAATGACAAAACAAAAAGAACAGAATAAATAGCAGGTTTCACAAGCGTCTCACTGCCATGTTTTTTTCAAATAATAACTTTTAAAGCAATCTGACAAAATCCAAAAGTATTTTCATGATATTAAAAACCAAAATTCAAAAAGACAATTAATTGTCTGTACTGAAATTTCTGATTAACAAATCAAGTGATAAGAAGAAGACATAGAGAGAGATGATGTAGGCAAATGAGATGAAATTTCTTATCGAGCCCCCATTCTCATTCATAACACTAATATGAGATGCACCAGTACAAATAATATTATGGATCAAAATACCCTTATACCCTAAACAAATGATAAATATGTATAAGCAGGGTAAAAAAGAAAAAAAAAACTCCACTCACACTTAATATGACAAAACTCACTCATTACGCCCCCCACAAGTTGGGGAAAAATATCAAGCAAACCCAACTTGCAAACCATCTTTTGAGATCT
Source organism: Nuphar pumila (assembly GCF_984573655.1). NCBI lineage: Eukaryota > Viridiplantae > Streptophyta > Magnoliopsida > Nymphaeales > Nymphaeaceae > Nuphar > Nuphar pumila. The sequence goes on along the minus strand of NC_143257.1, from coordinate 22,253,171 downwards.
GAATCTACTTATAGCTTTGGTAAGGATGTCAGCCAGTTGAAGATGAGTGCGAACAAGATGAATATAAAACATTTTATCTTCTATCTTTTTCTTTATAAATATGTTTGGTCCTTTCATGATAAACTAAATCAGAGGCTATTTACACAGCTGTCTGATTGTCACAATATAAGGAGATGCGAGTCTTTATTTCTATCTTCAATTTTGAGAGCAAAGGTTTCAACCAGATTCTCACACATCTCTTGAACCATAGCTCTAGACTCAGCCTCAGAACTCAATCCGGCCACAATTGTCTGTTTTTCACTCTTCTAAGATGCTAAATTCTCACCCACCAAAGCACAATACCAAAAGGTAAAGATCTTAATCAATTTGCATCAACATATATCTCTATATCAAAATGATCATAGCTAGAGTATAAAATTCCTTTTCCTGAGTTTTGCTTCAAATATCTTAAAATACAATATATAGTACCCATGTGTGAAATAGTAGGGGAATGCATAAAGAATCACCACACCCGTTACATATTTAATTTTTAGGTCAAGTGATCGAGAGATAAATAAGTTTCCCCAACAAATGCTAATACCTCCCAATATCTTCAAATTTGTCGTCTGTTGGATCCCACTTCTGATTTTGCTCAAATAGGAGTATCTACACTTTTGCATCCTACTATACTTCACTTAATAAGTCCAGTGCACATTTTCACTGGGACAGAAGAATACCTTTCCTTGACTTTAATACTTCGATACCCAGAAAATAATAGAGGCTCAAAGTCCTTGATATCAAAGACTTCACATAGACGCTTCTTTAACATGGACATCTCTTCCTTATCATCTACCATCATCAATATAAATTAATATAGATAATTTAAACCCCCTCGCAGAAATAGTATATGATCACACTTGTTTTATAGCCAATCTAAATTATTGCCATGTTGAAGCTTTCAAACCATGCACCAAGGGATTGCTTAATCCCATATATGGCTTTGTTTAATTGGTATACCTTGTTTTCAACTCATGAAAATAAATTCTGATGGAAATGTCCCATACACACATTAGATTCCCATATATAAAGGCATTTTCACATCCAACTGATGTAGGGCTCACCCTTTGTATGCCGCTAAACAGATGAGAATTCTTATAAATGCTAGTTTGAAAATATGAGCAAAAGTCTTATGATAATCAATACCATATGACTGACCGAGCCTTTTGCAATTAATCATGCTTTATATCTTTTTATCGATCTATCAGTTATAAATTTGAGAGTATACATCCACTTATGGCCAACTGAACTTCTCCCTTCAGGTGTAGTGGTCACTCCCTGGTATGGTTATGTTAAAAAGTGTGTGTGTATATATATATATATATATATATATATATATATATATATATATATATATATATATATATATATGTGTACACACCAATGTATATACATGTATTATATATATATATATATATAATACATGTATATTTATATATTTTTCCTTTTCTTTTCTTTTATTTTTTCTCCTTTAGTTTGTTTAGTTCATTTTGAACTAGACTCAAACTAGTCAACATTTTGTCGTTGACTAGTTTAAGAGCCATTGGACTAGCGCCAACGACTCTATTTGAGCCTCTTCAAGGCCCATTTCTTCCCCCCTCTCTTGTATATAAATAAGGGTGATTCCCCTCTCATTGTATTAATGTTTTTTAAGCATTTTATGTGAATTAAATAAAGATTATTATTTTACTCTTGAGCCTTCTCATTTGTGCCCTTTTGTGAGTTGTGGTTAATGTGTCTTTAATAGACACTTGTTGTGAGCATTTGTGCTTTTGTTGAAGGACTCCATTTCATTACATAGTATCAAAGCTAGCTAGCTCTTGGATCTTGGAAAGTTGCTGCCTTGACTTCCGTGCCATTGAAACAAAAAGTTGCCGCTTCTCTTTTTCGGTGATTCAAGTATTCTTGTGTTTACATAGTTGAAGAAAGGAGTGGTTTGTTGGCTCAAAGAGATCGTTGACTCTACTCAAAGATCGTGGAACCGTAATTGTGCTCTTGTTCTCTCTTTTTTCTCATTTTTTTTTCTTCTTCCCTCTTTTATTTTTCTTTTTCATCTTCTTTCTCTCTCACCCTTGTAAGAATGGATGACAATGAGAAAGTCATTATTAGGTCCATAAAACTAAATGATACCAATTATGTAATGTGGGTTTTAATTATGAAGCACCATATTTGGGGAAAGAGGTTGTGGGGGTTAGTCGATGGTTCCAATTCAGAACCAAAACTAATCCTCACAAAAATAGAAAATGAGAAAAAGGTACCTCTCATGGAAGGAGAGAAGACTAAGGCATTAGCCACATATGAGAGAAAATAGAAAAAATGAAGGATGGGGCATGCCAAGATCATGTCTTGACAAATTAATAGCATAGATATCAAGAAATGCTCTAGTCTTGTAAAGTTTGAGCATGCCAATAAAGCTTGGGAATACCTTAAAAAATATATATTCCCTAAAGATATTGCACATGTGTGCAATCTATAAGACAATGTGCGAACTATAACCCAAAGTGACAAAAGTATTAGAGAATACTATAATGAGTTGTTTGAACTTTGGGAAGAGTTAACTTTTCTTGAGCCAAAGTGGCATTGTTCCGAAGATATCGAGCTTCGCAAAAAACAACTTGATATAGAACACTTTTACCAATTTGTAAATGGTTTGAGGCCAGAATTTGAAAACACTAAATCGGCCCTTGTACATAGAGGAAAAAATTCCTCTATTGTTGACATTATTGAGGAATTAACTATGGATGAGAATATTAGATTTTGTATGTGTGGTTCAGCCTGCACAGGAAAGTAGAGAGAGAGAGAGAGAGGAGATGCACAATCAGCTGGGGCGGCACACTTAGGCTCGACCTCCAAACCCTAACCTTTATAAAATAAAACAGGTATACAACGAGCCTTGTAATATCAGAGATATTACAAGGATGCCATTAATGAAGTTGTATAGAGCATGTGTTTCATTTAACATGCCATGCGTATGGATCTGGATCCAGATCCATACGCAAACTATATTTTAACACCCTCCCTCAAGTTGTACGTGATTTTGGAGCATGTACAACTTGCTCTTCAATAACCAAAATTGACGTCCTGTTAACCCCTTGGTAAACAGGTCTGCCACTTGATCTTCTGTTCGAACATGACGTAGTTCTATCTCCTTCATCTCGACTTTCTGCCATATGAAATGTTGATCAATCTCATTGTGCTTCATTCTGCTATGCTGGATAGGATTACATGCAATGTTTATTGCGCTTTGATTGTCACATAGAAGAAATAATCGAATAATTGTCTCCCTAAGATCACTCAATAAGTGTCTAATCCATGTGGCTTCTGTCGTGCCTGCAACCATCGATCTGTATTCAGCCTCTGTACTCGATCGTGCCACTGCCTTTTGTTTTCTGCTGCTCCAGGACACTAAATTGTGTCCAATATATACACAATATCCAGAGACAGATCGTCTCTCATCTGGATCCTCTGCCCAATCTGCGTCTGTATAAGTGATGAGTTCATGTCCTCTATGCAGATTATCGTTCTTGTGATAAACAAGTTCGTCTCCTATAGTTCCTTTTAAATAGCGTAGAATGCGCTTCACAGCTTCCATATGACCCTCCGTTGGAGCATACATAAACTGGGATACCTGATTGACAGCATAAACTATATCAGGTCTGGTAAAGGTCAAGTACTGTAACATCCCCACGAGACTTCTATACGTTGTAGGGTTGACACAAAGATGACCATCTTCAGAGCTCAGCCTTTGATGTAATACACTAAGAGTACTGACTGGTTTGCAATTCGTCATCCCGGCTCTTTCCAGAAGGTCAAGAGTGTATTTTTGTTGCATGAGTGTCAATGTGTCTTGTTGTCTGTCAACTTCCACACCAAGAAAGTACCTCAACTCCCCTAAATCTTTCATCTTGAAAGTTTTCATTAAAAACTGCTTCACGTCTTGCACATGATTATCTGAACTCCCAGTGATCACAATGTCATCAACATATATAAGAAGTATAACAATATCTGCCTTTTGGTAAATAAAGAGTGAGTGATCCAAAGAGCATCTTCTAAAACCATAACTCTGAATTTGCATAGAGAAACTTTCAAACCAGGAACGGGACGCCTGTTTCAACTGTCGTAGTCTTCACCATATTGTTGTGTGAATCCTCGAGCAACAAGTCGTGCCTTATATCTGTCAATGCTTCCTTCAGGCTTATACTTTGTTTTATAAACCCATTTTGAGCCAATTGCATTCTTTCCTACTGACCGAGGGACTATTTTCCAAGTCTGGCATTCATGAAGAGCTTCTATTTCTTCATTCATAGCTTCAGTCCAATGACGGGATTGAAGAGCTTGATTAAAACAAGTGGTTCATCCTGTTTTGTGAGCTGAGACATAAACAACTGAAAATCAAGGGAGAAGGTCTCATAACTCACCTATCGTTGAATAGGATGCTTAATGCGTGACGGCCTTTGAGCCGGATCATTGGCGATGCTTTCCACATTCCTTGGCTTTGTATTTTTGACCCGTCTAGTGTATATCTGCCCAGAGAAGCGTTCTACTGGGGGTGGCTCAACTGGAGACTCAACTGGAGATAATTCAACATGCATCTATGAGTCATTCAACTCCCTACTCAAGCCGAAGGAAGGACAATTTGTCTGACATGTTTCTCCTGTATTAGCAAAAAGATTTGCGCTCATCCATGGATCATATACTTCTAATTCTCAAGATGGCAACGCTGCAGAGTCATTGACCTGAAATTTTTGTTCGTCAAAAACAACATTTCTGGAGGTCCTAAAATTTTGTTCGTCAAATTCAGAGGGTATAGTGTGCAAGTTGAAGAGGGCCTTGTATTAGCTCAAATAGGCTCCTCGAGCCTAGCTCAAAATTTTTAATTCTGATGTTAGATCTCTTGGTTTCAAGCAGAGTTATCATGATCTAGATTTGTTTGTATCATCTTCCTCCCAAGGGAAATGCATATTACTCCTATATGTTGATGATATGATCATTACAGGAGATGATTTTCAAAAGGTAGATGATACCAAAAAGAAGTTAGCTAATATCTTTAAGATGAAGGATCTAGGAAATCTGAAATACTTTCTTGGCTTAGAGATCGCATTCTCAAAGAGAGGACTTTTCCTCTCCCAACATAAGTATGCAACTGATTTGGTTGTGAAGGCAAGATTAACATATGATTAAAAAAGGGTTAGTTCTCCTATGAAAGTTAATGTTAAGCTAAGAGCTTCAGATGAAGTGGAACTAGACGATCTAATGGTATACTGGCAGTTAGTCAGGAGCCCAATATATTTTACTATATCTAGATGAGATATCATTTATGGTGTTCATGTAGTCAGTTAGTTTATAAGATCTCCTAGGACAAGTCATCTTGATGTGGTACTTCGGATTATTGGACATGTGAGGGACACCATGCACTATGGGATGTTCTTTTCATCTTCTTCCGTAGATAATAAGAGCCTTTTGTGATGTTGATTTTGGAAGCTCTACTAGGGATCGTCTCTCTACTATTGATTTTTCAATTTTCCTGGGGAGGTCCCTAATTTCATGGTAAAATAAGAAACAACAAAGAGTTGCCTTATATACAGCTGAAGCAGAATACAGAGCAATGACTCAGGTTACAACTGAGATTATTTAGACATGATGGTTATTGGAAAGTTGAGAGTTCCTATTGATGGTTGGACCTCCTTATATTGTGACAATTTGAGTGTCATATATTGCAAAGAATCTAGAATTTCACGAAAGAACTAAAATATTGAGATAGATTGTCACTTTAAAAGGAGGCTCTATCAAGATGTTCTCTCTTGAGCATGTGCGCACTAAGAATCATATTGTGAATGCATTCACCAAGAGCCTTGCTCCTTTGCACTTTAGCACATTTCTTTCCAAATTTGGGATGATTACTCTTGCATCTCTCAAGTTTGAGGGGGAGTGTTGAGAGTCTTGAGACTTATGTATCGAAGGTATATTACATTTAGTGTTGCTGCCCCCTCTTTGTATTTATGTGTACATTTCGTTCTTTTCAGGGATATTTTTATATGTAAGCCTTAGTTAGTGGTAGAGTGTAGAGTCAATCGTTTTTGTCTTGTAGTGCATAGAGGAGACGTCCCCTATTTCTGGTTGTTGCTTTTCATTTCAAGACTAATGAAGTTTCCTTTAAGCGTCTCCACTTGTTCTCTCTTCTTCTTCATGCTATTGCTTGATAACAATCAGAGTATTATTCACATAGTTAAGAATCTTGACAATTATCACTTTAACAAATACCACTTTATAACAAAGCCATCATGTAAAATATGTGAAAGTATTGAAAAATAAACTACTTAAGGCAGAGAACTGGGAACCATCCAGTTGGGAAAAAGTCAATTATAACCATAAGCAACTAGGCTGAGTTCACCAACACCAAAATTAACATTAGCCAAGACAATAACTTGCTCAGATCACCTACTCATGGGGATACCATAAGAACATAATGAATACTTCTCAAAAGAAAAAAAAAGAAACAATGAAAGCAAAAAAGCTAAATGAACCCTATTAAGCAAATTCCCTAACAGATCCTTTTGAATCCTTGGTCTTTTTTAGTATTCATTTCAGTCATTACATCTCATAATGTATATGCATGCAAAGTGATACCTTTTGTCATGACTACAAGTTGATGGTGATGTTGCATATGTCAGCAAGGCACATTTATAACATCCCTTTCTGCTTAAGTTTGGTTTAATTCTCAAAAACTTCCACGTAATAAATTAATTCCTTGTAAGATGGTAGCATAAATTTCTAAAGCTTTTGCTTTCTCATGATTTAAATAATTTTATGATATTAAAGTAAAAGTTACAAGGATCATGGCTCAGCACCTCCTCTCACATAAATAAACCACATTGACTCCACATTTTGATATCTGCAGAGTTGCCTCTGCCAAGTTGCAGTATCTAGACCTTTAGAAACTTCTGGAAAACATTTCTAAGCATTATTAGATGGAACTGATATAATCACTCACCTGCCGTCCATTGTTTTCTGCAACAACACTTGTTCCATCAATATGGAGCAGAAGGGCTGACTTCAACTGCATGACAGAGAGAAGAAACATGATATCATTCAAAAGAATAGAATTTCTGACCAACCTAAGACAAGAATTATTAATACCAAGAAGGCTGTGAAAAACAATCATGAGCCATGATTCCCATTTGTCTTCTTTAGAGAGGCACTTAAGAGGGTCTACACGACTTTCCTGGAGCTTTAAAACTGGTTGGGACACCAAGGAGGTGGGTCCCACTGAGCTTCCTTGGTCTATTTCTGGAGGGGGCACCCCACAGGTGGGTCCCACTTGGTCTTCAACCCCATAATTAGAATGGGGAATCCCTTGCATGAGCCCCAATTGGTCTTCGTTGCTGTAATTAGGAGATGGCGCCCCATGGGTGGGCCCCACAAGCTCTAGCATTTGGAGCAGGGAATTTGGATCTGGATCTTCATCAATCAGGTCCGCATCACAGGCCATGGGCTTTGTATTAGACCCAGGCCCGGCTCGATTGGTCAAGGTCCGTCAACAGCCTGATCAAGCTCGTCCACTAAACGGGTTGGGTTGGCCCATCCCGCCTATTGTCCAGCCCTAGTCTCAGTTGTGCAACTTGGACGCAGTGACAGAGAACATGAGGTTTAAGAAGAAATCAAAAGACCTGACATGGGAGTGGGTGTTTTGCAAAAACAAGAATGATTTAAATTTTGTGACATGGTTTTTGCTTGGGAACATATTCTGGTAGGATATTTAGAATCCAACATCTATTTAGCATAGGGGTCAATGTTAAACATGTGGCCAAGTAACACCGATGAATGAAAAGAACAAAAGAATCATGATATACGAGGGAAGATTAGCTAATACACTTTCAAGTGGAGGATCAGAAGTAGTAGTGGTAGCCAGTGAAGTGGTTTTAGGATGAGACCACATCATAAAGGACTAGTGTATTTCTAAGATGATTTAGAGAAAAAAGAAGAAGCAATCATCAGGGGTCATATGGACAAAGCAAATGACTATAGAAAAACGATATAAGGAAAAAAGGGAATGTGTATGCGAGTACATTAGTAGGTGGTTTTATCAAGCTGGCATACCATTCAATGTTGTAAGATTGCCCAGTTCTCAAACTATGATCGAGGTGATCGGGTAGTTTGGCCTTCAAATGGATGCATTATCGCATCATGAGCTAAGAGAGCCATTATTGGAGAAGGATGTAGCCATAACAAATGAATTCTTGACATCGTACAAGCAACATTAGGCCAAATATGGGTGCTCCATAATGCCAGATGGGCGGACCAATACAGAAGAAAGGGCATTGATCACCTTTCTTGTTTATTGTCCTTTAGGGAAGATGTTTTTGAGGTCGATGGATGCACCTAAGCATGTAAGAGATGCAAACTTACTATATAAATTGGTGTATGAGGAAGGAGGTGAGTCCAAAAAATGTAGTTCAAGCGATCACAGACAATGCCTTGAATTATATGAAGGTAGGTAAAATATTGATGAATGAGTTCATTTTATTGGACTCCGGCATTGCGCATTGCATTGATTTGATGTTGGAGGACAAAGGAGAATTGCTTAAAATAAAAGTTGCTTTTAAAAAAGCAAAGAATTGGTGATATTTATATATGCTCATGGACAATCATTGTATTTGATGAGAACATATATGAAAAATGAGCTTTATAACCAGTAGTGACCCATTTTGCCATTAGATTTTTACTTTTCAAATCTTACGTAAATCAAAAAAGGAGCTAAGATCTATGGTTCTTGAGGAAGAGAGTGGCTCAAGAGTAAGATTGAAGATACTATTGGTGAAAGGAGGTGTCAAAGACTAATCTTACAAACTAAATTTTGGGAGAGTGTAAGTCATGTTTGCAGAATAACGAGTCCTTTAGTTGATGTATTTCGCTTGGTTAATACCAATGAAAAGCCAGTCATGAGATACATATATGAGAAGATGGACCATGCAAAAGAGCAGATAAAGGTATATTATAATTTATAAGTTCTATTGGATTTATTGAATAATTGCTTCCATTGATTTTATTTTTACGAATTAATTTGTGGCTTTTACTACTTAATAGGAAAACTTGAAACATAAAGACACACATGTCCTATCTAGAAGATAGTGGATAGAAGATGGGAGTTACAATTGAATCAGCCATTGCATGCAGCTGCATTATACTTAAATCCAACAATATATTACAAGTATGAGAATATTGAGGCGAGAATATTGAGGCAAATGGTGAAATTAAAGGTGGATTGTACAAATGCATTGATCATATTATTCCAAAGAATCCAAACATTGAAGATTGAATTGCTATCCATAATCAATTACGCAGTTATAGCAATGTTGTTGGACCTTTTGACCTGAGATGGCAAAACGAAAGAGGAAGAATTATTTACCATGTAATTTAGCATTATATTTTGTATACAGTATATAAAACTTTTGATTTATTTTAATTACTTATCAATTTCATGCTTTTTATTTTACGTAGGCAAATGGTGGAGTGCTTTTTTGTTATGACGAGGAACCCTCGCTGAAGCGAGGAAAAGCCCAGAGGGATTATAGCATAGGGTGTTCACAGCTGAAAAACGTTGTTATTCGAGTTCTTGGCCTCACTTGTCCAGATTCTAGTTTTGAGCTTAATTGGAGTACTTTTGATAGGTAATCAAAATGTTCAAATTACTTTTGTCGATCTTCTTAATACTATTCATTCTTATAGTATTATATATATATATATATATATTAAGTTGAAGAATTTTTGTGCAGATACATACCAAAGAGAGGAACAAATTGTTACAAAAAGTTGAATAATTTAGTGTTTATGCAATATAATAAAAATTGAGGCAAAGATATGGAGAAAGAATAAGCAAAGGAGACAATGACGCAATATACTTAGAGAAGTAGATGAAAAGGATGAATGGCCAAGTGATGATGATATGGTCTATGACAGTGGTGATTGTTAAAATATATCATGCGTATGGATCTGGATCCAGATCCATACGCTTGGCATATTAAATGAAACACACATGCTAAATTCATCTTCATTAATGGCATCCTTGTAATATCTCTGATATTACAGGGCTCGTTGTATACTCCTTGTATTTTATAAATGTTAGGGTTTGGAGGTCAAGCATGCAGAGTGCCGCCCCAGCCGATTCTGCATCTCTCTCTTTCTCTCTCTCTCTCTACTTTCCTGTGCAGGCTCTTGCAGGCTGAACCACACATACGAGATCGAATACTATTAGGATTGTGTTCAGCGAGATCACAGGTTTTAGCTTGTCTTCCTCTCCCAATCTTTTCCCTTTTTCATTTTCCCCTTTTCCCATTTTCATTCTCCTCTCTGACTGCAGCCATAAACGACTGATCGTAGCATGTTTGATTCAATTTTTGGTTGTAGTCACCATCTTTTTCTATTATGCTAGTTCTTGATTTTCAAAAATTTTAACGTGATCACAATCTCTTTAACGTCTGCTACTCATTTCTTTTTCCCTTCGTCTGCTACTCATTCTTTCTATTTCCAGAAATTTCACTCTTTAACGTGATAACAATCTCTTTGATTTCCACTCTTTAACGTCTTTGATTCCAGAAAATTTTTTTTATTCATTCTTTGATTTCCAGAACTTTTAACGTCTGTCAGTTTCATTCATTCCTTGATTCCAGAAATTCTTTGATTCCAGAAATTTTTCTTTATTGCTATTTTAGTGTCCCCTGTGCAACGCCTACAGGCATATTGTAACTGTTTACAATCTCGATTCTGAACTGAAAAAAAGAAAAAGAAAAATTACTTATTGATTAAGTGATCTCAAACCTGTTTGTTTCTTTCCATTCGTTTTGGTTGTTTATTCATTGTCCCATTGATATGGATTACTCATCGTCATCCGGTCCCTCTGCAAATTTCTTGAGTCAGCTCGTTACAGAAAAACTTACTCATTCTAATTTTTTGACTTGGAAGAGGCAAATCCTTCCTGTTATACGTAGTCAGGATCTCGATGAACATCTGGATGGTTTAGTTCCTATACCACCACGCCTTCTCATGCAGGAAACCAAGGATGAGAAGGGTGACACAATTACCATTTCTATTAAGAATCCAGAGTATACAGCTTGGAGGAAGCGGGATCAGTCTTTGGTTGCTTATATTACGTCAACACTCTCTCAAGAAGTGTTGGTTACTCTTTCAGATGATTGCACTGCGGCGGATCTGTGGAGTAAGCTGTCTCAGACATATTCTCAGATATCAGAAGCCCGAGTTATGTACTTAAAAAATGAATTTCAAAGTTTGAAGAAAGGATCCATGACAGTCATGGAATACATAGGCCGCTTGAAGAGTATTACTGATCAATTGGCGGTTATTGGAAGTGCTATTGCAGATAAAGATAAAGTTCAACAACTTCTCAATGTATTGGGTCCTGATTTTGACATGCTTACCACAGCTTTATCATGTCTTCCGTAGTTGCCCACTTTTGACGACCTTCAAGCGAAACTTCTCCAGCATGAGATGATTATGAAACAAAGGGCAGAAGGAAATGAATCTGCTCGTCCTCATTCAGTTTTGGCCATGGACACTTCTATAAGTTTTGGACGAGGGAATGGAGGGCATCAAGGAGGCAGAGGCCGCGGACGTTTTGGGCAGGGAGGACGTGGTATCTTGCCTACACCTAATATTTCAGGGGTTTTTAATACAGGGAATCAGAGGAGAGTGCCCACTTGTTTCTTATGTAACAAAAGAGGACATGTGAAAGCTGATTGTTGGTTTAATCTACAAAATAGAGGAAAAATAAACAAAATTGATAATAAATCAGCTACTACTGTAGACACAAAAAGGTCATCCACAGATATGCAACAACTTTTGTTATCAGCATTGTCACAGATGACGATCAAGCAAAATGAACAAGGCGAATGGTATGTTGATTCAAGTGCCGCCACACATGTTACGGGTAATGCGGGTAAGTTATCTCACTTATTGTCTTATTTTGAAAAAGGTAGTATAGTTACGAGAGATGAAACTTATCACTCCATTAGTCATACTGGCAGTGCACATATCCCTATGTCAAAGTCCTCACTTCACTTGTCTAATGTCCTTGCTCCTAATATTAAAAAGAACATTGTTTCTGTAGCAAAACTTGTTGATGATATGAATTCTTCCGTCGAATTTACTCCCTCTTCTGTTTATGTTAAGGATCTACGAACGAAGGAGACGTTCGCTAAGGGGGAGCGACAAGGAAACATGTACGTCTTCAAGGAGATTCCTTCAGTGTCTTCGTCTTCAGTCCTAGTTCTCCAGTTGAAGTCGTCCAAGGATTCTTCAGTGTCTTCACCTTCAGAGTCTTTGTTTTTCCCTTCATTGGAAGTTTTTAATTCATCTCATTGTAATAAGTCAGATACTTGGCATAGTCGTTTGGGACATTGTAGTCGGGGTTTCGTTGAAAACCTTGTATCTGATGGTCTCCTTTCAGAGTCTAGTTTATGTTCATTTTTTGATAATAATAATAAATGTTCTTCATGCGAACTCTGCAAAAGTCATGTTCTTCCTTTTCATATTATAAATAAAAGAGCTTCAAAGCCATTTGAGATTATTTGTTCTGATGTTTGGGGACCCGCACCTATTCATTCTCTTTCTGGCAGCTGTTACTATGTTATCTTTATTGATTCTTATTCCCGTTATACTTGGATATATTTCTTAAAACACAAGCATGAAGTTTTTCAAATATTTCGGGAATTCCATTCGATGATCAAAACAAAGTTTGCTTGTGATATTGTGCATTTACAATGTGATGGTGGAGGAGAGTATTCATCGAACGAGTTTATTGCCTTTCTTCGGGATAAAGGAATAAGTCGACTGGTTTCTTGCCCTCATACTCCTCAACAAAATGGGGTTGCGGAGAGGAAACACAGGCATATTGTAGAGAGCGTGATGAGCATGTTACATGATAGCAATGTGCCCGTTAGTCTCTGGACAGAAGTTTTTCACACATCTGCTCATATCATAAATCGTCTTCCTATGACACTTTTGGATCGGAAATCTCCCTATTATACTTTATTCGAGCAACAACCCTCTTACGATGAGCTGTGTGTTTTTGGTTGTGTATGCTATGTACATGTTGATTCATCTCTGTGAAATAAGTTTCAGGACAAGGCTGTCAAGTGCATATTTGTTGGGTATGCAGATGAGTACAAAGGTTATCGATGTTATGATCCTACTACAAAACGTATTAGGACCTCCAGAAATGTTGTTTTCGACGAACGAAATTTTCAGGTCAATGACTCTGCAGCGTTGCCATCTCGAGAATTAGAAGTATATGATCCATGGATGAGCGCAGATCTTTTTGCTAATACAGGAGAAACATGTCAGACAGACAAATTGTCCTTCCTTCGGCTTGAGTAGGGAGTTGAATGACTCACATATGCATGTTGAATTATCTTCAGTTGAGTCTCCAGTTGAACCACCCCCAGTAGAACGCTTCTCTGGGCAGATATACACTAGACGGGACAAAAATACAGAGCCGAGGAATGTGGAAAGCATCACCAATGATCCGGCTCAAAGGTCATCACGCATTAAGCATCCTATTCAACGATGGGTGAGTTATGAGACCTTCTCCCTTGATTTCCAGTTGTTTATGTCTCAGCTCACAAAACAGGATGAACCCACTTGTTTCAATCAATCTCTTCAATCGTGTCATTGGACAGAAGCTATGAATGAAGAAATGAAAGCTCTTCATGAATGCCAGACTTGGGAAATAGTCCCTCGACCAGAAGAAAAGAATGTAGTTGGCTCAAAATGGGTTTATAAAATAAAGTATAAGCCTGAATGAAGCATTGACAGATATAAGGCACGACTTGTTGCTCGAGGATTCACACAACAATATGGTGAAGACTACGATGAAACTTTTAGTCCGGTAGTCAAAATGGGTACTATTCGTGTCATCATATCCCTAGCAGTCGATCGAGGTTGGAGCCTTAGCAAGATGGATGTTAAAAATGCATTTTTACATGAAACTTTAAAGGAAGAAGTGTATATGGAGCAACCTCCTGGTTATGACGAGAAGGATCCTACTGCGTGGGTGTGCAAACTAAGGAAATCTCTGTATGGGCTAAAATAGGCCTCCTGTTCCTGGTTTGAAAGTTTCTCTATGCAAATTCAGAGTTATGGTTTTAGAAGATGCCCTCTGGATCACTCACTCTTTATTTACCAAAAGGCATACATTGTTATACTTCTTATATATGTTGATGACATTGTGATCACTGGGAGTTCAGATAATCATGTGCAAGACGTGAAGCAGTTTTTAATGAAAACTTTCAAGATGAAAGATTTAGGGGAGTTGAGGTACTTTCTTGGTGTGGAAGTTGACAGACAACAAGACACATTGACACTCATGCAACAAAAATACACTCTTGACCTTCTGAAAAGAGCCGAGATGACGAATTGGAAACAAGTCAGTACTCCTAGTGTATTACATCAAAGGTTGAGCTCTGAAGATAGGCATCTTTGTGTCAACCCTACAACGTATAGAAGTCTCGTGGGGATGTTACAATACTTGACTTTTACCAGACCTGATATAGTTTATGTTGTCAATCAGGTATCCCAGTTTATGCATGCTCCAACGGAGGGTCATATGAAAGCTGTGAAGCGCATTCTACACTATTTAAAAGGAACTATAAGAGACAGACTTGTTTATCGCAAGAACGATAATTTGCATAGAGGACATGAACTCATCACTTATACAGACGCAGATTGGGCAGGGGATCCAGATGAGAGACGATCTGTCTCTGGATATTGTGTATATATTGGACACAATTTAGTGTCCTGGAGCAGCAGAAAACAAAAGGCAGTGGCACGATCGAGTACAGAGGCTGAATTCAGATCGATGGCTACAGGCACGGCAGAAGCCACATAGATTAGACACTTATTGAGTGATCTTGGGGAGACAATTATTCGATCATTTCTTCTATGTGACAATCAAAGCGCAATAAACATTGCATGTAATCCTATCCAGCATAGCAGAACGAAGCACATTGAGATTGATCAACATTTCATACGGCAGAAAGTCGAGATGAAGGAGATAGAACTACGTCATGTTCGAACAGAAGATCAAGTGGCAGACCTGTTTACCAAGGGGTTAACAGGACGTCAATTTTGGCTATTGAAGAGCAAGTTGTACATGCTCCAAAATCACGTACAACTTGAGGGAGGGTGTTAAAATATAGTTTGTGTATGGATCTGGATCCAGATCCATACGCATGGCATGTTAAATGAAACACATGCTCTATACAACTATATTAATGGCATCCTTGTAATATCTCTGATATTACAAGGCTCGTTGTATACTCCTTGTATTTTATAAATGTTAGGGTTTGGAGGTCGAGCATGCAGAGTGCCGCCCCAACCGATTTTGCATCTCTCTCTCTCTCTCTCTCTCTCTCTCTCTCTACTTTCCTGTGCAGGCTCTTGTAGGCTGAACCACACATACGAGATCGAAATCTCATAGTGATTCCTCTCACATGCACCATGTTGATTTGGCAACTAGAGCATCAAGGGATAAAGTGGGGCCAAGTACTCGTACCATGAAGGGAAAAGGGAAGAAGAGCATGGATTTCCTAGAAGGGAAAGGGAAGAAGGTAGTGAAGGCTGACGAAGAAGAAGAAGCTAGTTTTGGAAAATGAAAAGGACCAATATGTTGATGATTAAGATGATTAAGATGATTCTGATGATGATGGACTTGCATCATTATCATCTCATTCTCATGACTAGCTTTTTTCTTTTTTTATCATATTTTGGGATATATGTTGACTAAGTATTGGAGTCTTTGACTCCTTGAACATGTGTTGACTATTTTATTGGACTTTACTTTTTTATTTGCTCAAGCTATGTGCTTTTGCTGCTTTTTTCTTTAAATTGGTGTGTTTATGCATACGAATGTGATGTTGAATTTGTATGTGAATGTGACAATGAATATACATGATATGTATATTTTATTGGAGGTTAATTGGTTATCTCTTATTTTAGATTTATCGATGGCACACCAAGAACATCAAGATGATCCGCCACAGCGATACTGCTGAAGTGTTAATAATAATCGAAACTTGTTGTGATGTTTGTTTTGTGATGCTACTATTAGAGGTAGATTGCGTAGATTTAAATTGCATATTGCAAGGAATTTGCATCTCGTTCTCCAAATATTCTAGCCACCTTTCTTGCTGAGGTCATTGCCGAACTTGAAGTTGAAAGAAGAAGATTGCAACAGTGCAAAGAAGAATGACTGCCATAAATTATCCAAAATTTTGAGGATGATGATGATGATCCACCTCCACGGCCATTGATTTTGCGACTCAAAATAGACACTAGAAATATGATGCGGCGGAGCGACAGTTGGATGCAACAATAAGGACTTATTGTCCTAATTCTTGGCCTTTGTAGTTTAGTTCTAGGATCTTTATAGTTTAGTGATAGGAGCTTAGCAAACAAGACATTAAATGTAATGTTATTAGCTTTTCATAAACTATCAACACTTCAGATATGACATGAACTATGAGCACTTGGATGTTATTTTAATATTTTTAAGATTTTAGATTATGTTTAAATTAGTTAGCTTTTGTTGATATTGGGAGTTGTGTAGTTTGTTTATTCAATTGTTTTTAATTCATGGGCAGTTTTTGTGATATAACAGGTTTACTATGTGTTAGAGCCCGAACTCCTACGGAGGATGGTTCTACGGCTTTCGACGAGCTGGTCGGCTATACAGGGAGGCGTGAGGTGAATGGGCGGTCGCCGACAAAGGAGGAAGAAAAAGCATTCCCTCTGGGTTGATGACAGGTGTGGAAGAGAGGTGAGGGAGAAACATGTTCCCTCAAAAAACAAGAATATGAACCAAGAAAGAAGCTTAGAAAAATCTCTGAACAAACTTCATTAAAAATAAACTAAGCAGAGTATATCTATTCATAAATTTACAAGAGGGCAAAAGGATAAAAATACACAATTCTCACCCTAGAGAGGACTCTAGGGGGGCCTCCCACCAGAGTCCCTATAACACCTGAGACTTTACGATAATTTTTTTAAGAAATAAAAATGAAATTCATGTTTTTATTCTTGTTTGGATTTGAATAATTGCAATTTTAGTATCTGGATCCTGAAGTGGACTTTGGATATTATAATTAGGACCCATGGGGTGGGATGCCCATTGGATGTAGATCCACTTGGAATAAGAGTCCAAGGACTCAAGCCAAGTCAAAGTCCAATCCAAGGAAGGATGTCCCGACTTTCCTTTCTCTCCTACTTAGCTTATTAGTCATAAATTGTTTCTTTAATAGATTAGGAGTCTTAATTAGCTAAGTTGTATAAATCGTTTTCTTAATAAATTAAGAATCCTAATTAGCTAAGTTGCCTAAATTGTTTAGGAGTCCTAATTAGCTAGGTTTTCTTATTTGGTTATGGGACCTCTTGAGGAAGGCTATTTAGAGGAAAGCTCTTTCCTTCTCTCTCACACACGATTTTTTTTTCTCGCTTCTCTCTCCCACACGATTTTTTCTCTCTCTTCTTCCTCCCTCATGCCCCTCTGAGAAAAATTTCCCATTGACGCCTAGGGTGTGGTTGCATCTTCATTGGTTGTACAGCTAGTAGGAAGAGGTTGATCGATGGAGACGAATTTCAGGAAGAGTATTCATAAGATCTAATGATTTGAGGTAGGTACACCTTAACTGCGTATGTGTGTATAGTGCTAAGATACATAAGCATATCATGGAATGTGTAATATAGTGCATTTTGATACTTAGCCATTCTTAAATTTTGTCAAAAAATTGGCTAAGTCTGGGAGGAAAATCGTTTGAAGCTCAATTTTTAGACTGATGTCTTTGAGTCTAAGCTTGACCCAGGTCTCATCGACAAGGTCGAGGTGAGCCAATCGAAGCGTGAGAAAGAGTTTTATTTTCGACCTTTAAATTCAAGTGAATATCGTGTTATTTTCAGACGAAATTCAGAATTTGATATTCGTGTAATATGCCGTTGGATGCGTCTCGAAATTCTAAGTGCAACAATATTTTACTTTCCTAATTTCGAGTTCCGGTTGGCCCGAAAATCGCGTTTTTCTGAAAATTAAGCAGTTTGTCAAACCAGATCCGAAGCGCGATCGGATTAGATCCAAGGCATATGATCCGATTTATTATGGATTTGAATCTTAGTTATGACCCATTTTAATCTGGATTTAATCCAGATCTTGATCAATTTTCGTTTTGGTTATGGGTTTAGATTGTTAAATCCGGATCCAAATCCAAGCCCCACGATTTTTTCAGCTTTAAATTCAATATAACGCTTTAATTTGGGGTTTAATAAGGTTAGGGAGCCTACTGGGTTAATTTGGCTATTTTTGAAGTTTTTAGATAATTTTAATTAATTAATAATTAATAATTAATTAATAATTAATAATTAATTAATTACATAAATAAATAATATTAATTCCAAATTTATTTCAGGGCAGAGTAGGACTCCTTAAAAGAGTCCTTATTCTTACTTAAGAAAGGATAAGAGAGAGTTTTAAAAGAATTGGAAGTTTTTTTTAGAAAAGTCAACTTTGGAAGAGTTCAAAAAAATAAAAATTTTGGAAACAAGGTGAGAGAGTTCCAATTTTTTTTGTTGGAAACTCTCTCCAGCCCTGGAGAAGGGGGGGACGTCACCCCCCTCCCCCACTCATAATATAAAGGGGGAAAAAAAGAAAAGAAGGGGAAAGAGAAGGGAAAGAGGAGAGAGAGAAAGGGAAGGAGAGGAAAGAGAGGAAAAAGGAGGAAGAAGAAGAAGAAGGATCTTCTTCTCCAGCCACTCAACCCTTTTTCCACCATTTTTTTTCTCGTTTCTTTCGATTCGCGCAAAAGTACGGGTCTCTTCTTTTGAATTAAGTGAGAAATCGATTACCGATTCGATTCTCATGATATACCTTGGTGTAAACCGTGGTAAAAGAGTAGATCTATATGATCACTCTATAATACACGGAAGAGGATCTATGGATCCCTCTTCCATGTATGCGTTTTGATTTTTATACCCTTTTAAAACTTTGATTTCTGTACATAGTCATTTTAGGGTTAAACAAGAATTTATTTCATGGTAGGAAATAGTTCTTTTTGTGTTTATATGCTAATATTGTTGATGCATGAAAAAAAAAACATATGAAAATCCCTGGTGTATGCATATATTTTGTAGAAAACGTGAATGTAATGGCATGCTCATTGAAAGCTTTGAATAGGTATGCCTTGTTAATTAAGTCTTCCTACATAGATTTAATATTCCTGTTGGATTTTTTGGATTTGTCCATGATCATACATGAACGTAGTCATGTGTAAGCATGCATAACTGGGTTATAAATTTGTAATTGCATGCCTGAGTAAATTTAACTAGTAAATGCTTTCTATTCATACGAATATGTTTAGTTTAGTTTTACAAAAAAATGTGGTTTGTTTTAAAACTAGTGGGCTTCAGCCGACCTACGGTCGGCTGAGCCTTTGAGCAGTCAGCCCCAGCCGACTGGGTCAGCTGGGCTGCGTGACTGACCCAGCCGACTGGGTCAGCTGGGCTGCGTGACTGCTGGGTCACGTTTTTATAAAAAAAAAAAAGAGGGGGAGTTAATAATAAAATTTTTTAGTGGTTGTTCAGTCCTGACAGCACACACAGGCCCGGGCTGGCCCTGTTCATGGGCTGTCAGGCCCAGCCGACAGGATCGGCCTGTCGGCTGGGCTGACTTGGCTAGCCCGGCCTGGCAGGCAGTCCGGCCCGGGGCTGACCAGACCCGACCCAGCTGACTAAGGTCAGCTGGGCCTGTTTGGAACCCCAGCCGACTGGGTCGGCTGGGTGTAAACCCTTTTATAAAAAAAAGTGTGCGTTCAAGTGTTGGGTATGCATTGATGTTCATTCAGTGAAAAAAAAAAGACTGTATTTAAAGTATGTTGATGCAGAACTTAAACAGAATGTGCATTGCTATGTTATGCAGAATTGATTTGGAGTTGCATGAGAATTAAATGAGCATAAGCATTGAGTTATTTAGATCATGCAATTGGCATGATTATGCACACTCGATGAGAATTTGCATTTATATGAGCACGTACATTCAAAAGACATATGCATTGACACGAATTTGGATATTGAGTGAGAGCATCAATGAGTATGTACATGTAATGAAATCATGCATTTGATATGAATGTGCGAATCAAATGAAAACATGCAATGAATATAAAGTGGTGAATTCATGCACATGCATATTATCGTTTTAAGCACATCTTTAAATGGCATTTATAAATATGCATTGAGAAGCATTTAGAAGTAATGCATTGTGGTATGTTATTCATGATTTTTGCATATGGTGCATCGATGATCCAAGTGAATCATCGCAGGTCGGGAGAGCCTCGAGCACTAGATGCTCCTTCTTTACTTACTTTTAAATGCATCGCAAAAATCACATTTATTTTTATTGCATTGTGTTTACATTGTTCTATGTTTTTCCGTGGGCGGTGGTCCCTCGATGGCTCTCGCAAGGGTAGATGCGAGTTTTTGCCTTTGCTTTTGCATGCTGAATTGCAAAACTTAATAATTGACCTTTTAATAAAAGATAATGAATAATAAGAGTGTAATATACGCTCTTAGATATCTCATCGAAAAAATGGGCATCTTAGATATTCGGTTTTGGGGGACCACGAGGATACAAAAACTCTGTGTGCTTTACTTATTACCCATGAACCCGATATTGAGGTTCTTTCTCCTGACAACGGTTTTAAGAAAAGTCTGTCACTTGACCTAGGGTGGTGTGTTAGACACATCTGTTGTTTTGGTATACCAAGAAAGTGGCACTATTGGATGTGGAGGTCCTTAGTGTCCCGACATTAGATATGGAGGTCTAATGTTCCGAGTGTGATTCAGTCGAGTGCTAAGTTTAGAACCCAATAATAAAATACAACTTGTGTGCTAAGCTACCTTGACTTCGAAAATTCTTACCCGTTTGGTGTATCCGTGGGACAAGCATATGAAAGAAAAACTATAATGATAGATAATAATTTACTCATGCATTTCACTGAAGTCATGCATATTCCTGCTATGCATTAGATCATGCATGTTTACCTTTTTCCTTAACTGATAAATGTTAGTGAATGCATAATATTGTTCCCTAAAGCATGTTAAATGGGTGTATTGCTAAATTTGTGATTCTTGTTACTTATTAAATGATTCATCATGCATAACAATTGTTCCTTATTGCAAGAGTGTTTAAGTGAATTATGAATTTGTCATAATTGCATACCTCTAAGTTATTGCATGAATCTTATATTTATTCTTTATGCTCATTTATTTCATAAGAGGGATTCGCACGCAGAATTCCTCAAATTTCTGACACCCTTACTTTTCTGGTTTTTTGCAGCCGCAGCGGATCAGTGAAGCGAGTAGCTTTTAAGAGAGCTACGAGTTTCACACTTTTGCTAGACAGTTCACAGAGGGACAACGTAGCTCAACTTTTCTTTATTTACTTTTATGTCATTTAAATAACTCTTATATGTCTCTTGCAATTATTGTTTAAACACTCTTTTTTCAGAATTAATAAATAATGAGTTGCTATGGTTTGGGATGATAAATGTAAGATCCCTTATGGTGTGTTTGGTTATCTAATTGAAAGTAGAACTATAAAGGCTTCGGGTCTCTAGGAATATTTCCGCAATTGATTAAAAAAAAAATCTGCATTTTTAAGGGGTATGAGTTGGGGTCGTTACAAGTTTGGTATTAGAGCCACCACAAAATCTTATACTTTTATCATCCTTTAGCATTAAAATTTTTATTTTGGTAAGTGAGCTTTATCCTAAAGTGTCAGCAAGTTGTGCCTCGTGCTCCAGAGAAGTGTCCTTTACTGGTAAGGCGGTTTAATATTTTTACTTAAGTATGTAAATTCTTATGCTTGCTTCCATTCATGGTTACTTCTCCTTTAGTGTGTATTAAATATCTGGATGTAATTGTATGAATGAATTGTTCGGGATCAACCCCAAGGGAGTAGGATCGATAAGGGTCTAAATTTTTGTGAAAAATTTGCACGTGTAGATATACGGACGCAAGGGTGCTTCATCTTCCACTGGTGCTCCTGCGGATTGGCAGGAGCAGAGGGAATTCATGATGAATGCCCTCAACACCCTGACCGAGGCGATGGCGGCGCAGGCTTCGCAGGCAGCTACTGGTTCCCAACCCCACGAGGTAATTTAGAACGCTGACGATGTTTCTTTTGAGAGATTCTTGAAGTTGGACCCGCCAACTTTTTCAAGCAAGTCCGACCCAGAGGCAGCCGAGAGCTGGGTCGAAAAGATTGAGCGGGCGTTTGACGTCCTACCTGTCCCCGAGGATAGGAAGACTCCCTTTGGCATGTACCGTCTGAAGGGCGATGCCAAGAAATCATGGGACACCCTGCGGAGGTTGAAGTATGTTGATATGGACGTGGTTCCCTGGGAGGAGTTCCTGGACACCTACTTCCCTCCCTACGCTCAAGAGCAGATGCAGCAATGGTTCCTTGAGCTTGCTCAAAGAAGCATGAGTTTGGTGGACTACACCACCAAGTTTAGGAGTTTGGAGCGCTACTGTCCAAACTTGTTCACCAATGAGAAAGCAAGGGCGACCAAGTTCGTGCACTGGCTGAAGGATGAACTGTGGACTCGTGTGTAGATGAGCCAGCCTACTACCCTGGTCGATGTGATAGAGTCTGCCACAGTCCTGACGGAAGACTAGGAGATGTCCAGGACTGTATTTCAGAAGAGAGATGGCAATGAAGGAGGTTCTTCGGGCGGGACGAGGAAGAACCCACCTGCAGGCGAAAAAGTGCAAGGTGGCATGAAGCAGCGGACCCGTGATGGGCGACAGCAGGGTCGACCCCAGCAGCAGAGGCAGCAGAAAAAGTCCCATCCAAAATGTCGCAAGTGTAGCAAGAACCATCCACTGGGTTTTTGCCCGATGTTCAAGGGGGTCTGCTACCAGTGCCAGCAACTAGAGCATATTGCTCCATTTTGTCCAAACAAGCTAGCGGCTCAAGGAGGACAGTAATAACAAGGACAGCGCAGAACCAATGGACGAGTCTACGCGGCTACAACAGTCACTCAGAGCGATCAGACTGACCCGATCGAAGGTATCTTCTTAGTTGTTGATGACTTTGCTCGTGTGATGTTTGATTCGAGTGCGACCCATAGTTTTATTTCTGCTTCATTCGCGAAATTGCTCGATTTGGTTCCTTCTAGCCTTGAAAGGGCTCTGGATGTGATGTCACCTATGGGTGCATCCTCTTCCTGCGGGAAGTATTTTTCGGTAGCTAGCATTGTTATCGAAGGGCATGAGTTGTCTGTCGACTTGGTCACACTAGATATGATATTTTATGATGTCATTCTGGGTATGGACTGGTTGTCCAGACATAATGTTACCCTCCAGTGTCGAGGCAAGAAAGTTATCTTAGAGTGTCCCGATTTGTCTGTGTTGTCATTCCATTCGACTAGACCGACAAGTGAGGTGAAGATTGTTTTCGCATTGAAGATCTCCAAATACCACAAGCAGGGTTGTATGGTGTTCTTGGCTAGTGTGTCCGCGCAAGACAGCCAGGCGACACCCTTGGAGCAGTTAGACGTTGTCTGCGAGTTCCCGAATGTCTTTCCCGAGGACTTGTCGGGTTTGCCACCGCATCGAGAGATTGAGTTCTCGATCGAGCTAGTGCCTGGTACGACACCAATCTCTCGAGCTTTGTATCGCATGGCACCTGCAGAGTTAGTGGAGCTGAAGAAGCAGTTGCAGGAGCTTCTTGACAATGGTTTTATCAGGCCGAGTATATCTCTTTAAGGTGCACTGATCCTCTTTGTCAAGAAGAAGGATGGTTCGATGCGGTTATGTATTGATTACTGCATGTTAAACCAAGTGACGGTGAAGAACAAGTACCCTCTGCCTAGGATCGACGATTTATTCGATCAGCTGAAAAAGGTAAAGGTGTTCTCGAAGATCGACCTTGGTTCTGGGTACCATCAATTGAGAATCAAGACGGAGGATATTCCGAAGACAGCATTCAGGTCTAAATATGGGCATTATGAGTTCCTGGTGATGTCGTTTGGACTCACCAATGCCCCTGCCATTTATGGACCTGATGAATAGGGTTTTCAGTTTATGGCTGGATTCGTTTGTCATCGTGTTCATCGACGACATTCTTATCCACTCTGAGAGTGGAAGAGCACCGAGAGAATCTACGGATCGTACTGCAGACACTAAGAGAATAACAGCTTTATGCTAAGTTCTCAAAGTGCGAGTTCTGGATTGATATGGTGATGTTTCTCGATCACGTGATATCCGAAAGGGGCGTGGAGGTTGATCCAGCCAAGGTGGAGGCCGTTTTGTCATGGGAGCAGCCAAAGACAGTGACTGACATCAGGAGTTTCTTGGGATTGGCGGGCTACTACCGTCGATTCATTCAATACTTCTCGTGTATAGCTGCCCCGATGATTCGACTGTTGCAGAAAGGAGTGAAGTTCGAGTGGTCACCTCAATGCGAGTACAATTTCCAGGAACTGAAGAAAAGGTTGATCACGGCACCCGTTTTGACGTTGCCTTCTGAGACGGGTGGTTTCGTTGTGTACAGCGATGCTTCAGAGACCGGACTGGGTTGTGTCCTTATGCAGTACAGAAAGGTCATAGCGTATGCTTCTCGACAGCTAAAGGTGCACGAGAAGAATTACCCCACGCATGACTTGGAATTAGCGGCAGTGGTCTTCGCATTAAAGATCTGACGCCACTACCTTTACGGGGAACAGTTTGAGGTTTTGTCCGATCACAAGAGCCTCAAGTACATATTCACGCAGCGTGATTTGAATTTGAGGCAGCGTAGGTAGTTGGAGTTCCTGAAAGACTACGACTTCTCCATCGTTTACCATCCTGGTAAGGCGAATGTGGTGGCAGATAAGCTTAGTAGAAAGGCGTCGATTACAACAGCTAGCTTGATTAGGCGCAGTTGGGATCTGGTCGAGGAGTTCATCAGATGGCAGCCTTTTGCGGATGACTCCGGACATATCCTTTGTGCTGGGATGCAGGTGCGGCCAGAGATCATAGATCGGATCGAGGAGCTTCAGTCAGCCGATCCGAATTTCGAGAAACTATGTGTGAGTTCCCAAAAGACAGAGGCGCAGTTTCGCCGAGAGGAGGACGGAACCATCATGTTCGGAGACAGATGGTGGGTTCTGAAGGCGTTGCGGGAGGAGCTGATGAGTGAAGCCCACAGGTCCAGATATTTCGTTCACCCTAGTTCCACCAAGGTGTTTAAAGATCTTCAGAGGACTTACTGGTGGAATGGGATGAAGTGGGACATCGCGGAGTTCGTATCCCGGTGTCTCACCTGTCAGCAGGTGAAGATCGAGCACCAGAGACCTGGTGGACTTCTGCAACCACTTGAGTTCCCAGAATGAAAATGGGATGATATCTCGATGGATTTCATCGTAGGGTTGCCTTAAGATCCCTTGTGGTGTGTTTGGTTATCCAATTGGGAGTAGAACGGTAAAGGGGTCTTCGGGAATATTTTCGTAATTGATTTAAAAAAAACACCGTATTTTTAAGGGGTATGAGTTGGGGTCGTTACAGAATGATCCCCGAATGTGTATCAGCATGTATGTCAGCCTAGATTGACGTAGGAACTGATATTGTTTTGTGTATGGAAGATTTAAAACCATGATTTTTGTCGTAAAAAGGATTTATATTTGTATTATACAGCAAACATGGTTTTCTTTTGAAAAATGAATTTATATTCATATTATGTGTTGGATTTCTGTATGTATAGCATGTTAAATAATTGTATCAATGGATTTGATGTGTTCTTGATGGATTAAAAACATTAGATGGTTTTCTTGAAGTTCTTTTTGAAAACTTAAAGTTTCTTAGTTGATTCTTGTTATATTTTGTTATGTGGTATTTTGATCTGACCAATCAGAATGATAAATTTGTTTCTCCCAAACCGTAGACCCATAAATCCTGAAAAATTGTGAAGATGATACATACATGTAGAAGTAATTCCATATCAAATTTTAGCCTCGGATGAGTTGTGGACTCAGAGATATGCTATCTTCAAGTCGGTACAAAATTTATCTCATGACTGTAAGTATGTGGAGACAGAGTATTTTGTAAAAATCATATATCCCAAAATACTTAAGATTTGTGGCTAAAATTTTAAGATGTGTTAGTCTAAATATAGAAGAACATATGGTTAAAATTTTAGGGGTCGATTCCGCACGGTTTGAAAACGAAAATTCACGGAAGTCAGTCAAGAATCTGTAATTTTCAAGAACATATTTTGTCGAGTAACAAAAAACAATGTGTTTCAGGATTTTTAGCTCTCAACTGGAATCAAATTAAATTCTAGATTTTTGTGGGCTTGAATCTGACATATCAAGCCACTCAGTAAAAATCCCAACATCTAATTATTCATGGACAATTTATGATGGATTTTTCTTGGAAAAGACAGAATTGCACAAGTATGTTTTGTGCATAGTTTAAAAACTCGTTGGGTTGACCCGGTAACTCGACTCGAGTCGCCCGATCACCGGGTCAAAAAACGTGTTGAACTCATTCTTTACAAAACCAGGCCAAGTCATGGTCTGACTCGACGAGTGATGGTCTGACTCGGTGAGTCGTGGTCTGACTTGGCCAAGTCATGGCCGAGTCAATCGAGTCAGGGGCGAGTCATGCATATATATACATATATAATATATTTTATATATAATTACATATATTATATGAAATATAATATAAATAATATATATAATATATATAAAAATATGGTTATACATGTATTAATAAAATTATACATTAAATATATTATAAAAAATATCATATAATGTATATTATACATAATATATTGGTAAAATACTATAAAATATAGATAGTATATACATATATTTATATATTTTATATAAAATATAAAGTTAACATGACCCGGCCGAGTCACTGAGTTGACCCGACCGAGTCACGAGTCACTCAAGGACGAGTTGAGTGACGAGTCACCGGGTTTTAAAACACTAGTTCTGTGACCAGAAAACAATGTGTTCCAGAAATTTTATTTTCTGATATGTAATGAGTTAAAGTCTAGGTTTTTGAGGGTATGTATTTAACATGTGTAAGAACCTTTAGTTAAAATCCCAGAGCCTAAATCATTTTAATGACAGGTAGATTTTTATGTTATCAGTCCCGAGTTAGTGGATTGTTTTGTTAATGGTATGATATGGTTCTAGAAGTGAACCAGATGAATTCTGTGATGGTTCTAGAAGTGAACCAAATGGATATGTAACATACATATGAACAGAATATGGGCCTATTGAGGTAGTGCGCCTGTGGAATCCTTTATGAAAATCTTTTGAATGTAAAGATTTAAATTTTGTCATGATGTTATAATATGCATCATAATCTTATAATATGTCGCATGTAATTATAATGTACAAGGTATGATATAACATGTGGTGTCATGTTGCAAGAAGTCATGAAAAACATGCATACATACATGAATGCAATCATAAGAACATAAATGAGCAAATGGTTTACAAGAACCAATGTGGTGTCATAAGTGAACAAAGTTACGAAAAACATGCATGAATGCTTATAAGAATACAAGTCAGCAAATAGCTTAAAGGAACCAATGTGGTGCCATAAGTGCACAAAGTTATGAAAAATGTACATGAATGCTCATAAGAACATGAGTGAGTCAGTGGTTTAAAGGTACCAAGGGCCTACTAAATGGGTTATCTATACGAATGTACTAATAAACTGTGTAATTGATATGAGTAAGTGGTATGATGCTCTTGACATGAAGGCAATTTTGGAAAGTTACCCTAGAGGGCTGCATGGGCTAATTGGCCATGGAAGGTCGAATGGTAAATGGCAAATGAATAAAAATGCATTGCCACATTGCCCTTAATAAAGAGAACCCAATAACCCATTTAGTCTAGGTCTACCTTAGAGAGGGTAGATGATACACACTCCGATGGACCACGTTATAATTCTTTGTGAGCGAGAAAATTCATTTGGTCCCTAGTCCTCGAAGTTAGGGGTAAGGGTGTCAACGGGTCGAGTTTGGTTTGGACCCAGGTGGAACCAGACTTGGACCTGGTTTTCAGGTATGGTATTAGGTTCGGACCCGAGTCTAATCGGGTCCACTATAAGAAAAAACATACTTGGACCTGATAAGAACTACATGAACCAAACCCAGACCATACCCAGTAAAACCATATGTTTTATCATTTTTATATTGAAAATTTGCGGGTCTTAATTAGAACTCGGGTCGGGTTTGGGTCTGGTATAAAATTTCACAAACTATACCCGGGTCCATGTATTAATTGAACCTTCGGGTCCGGACTCGGGTCTTATTATGTATCACCATACCGAGACCCTATATGATTTGGTTTGATTTGGGTCAGGTCCGAGTAAAACCGACTCGTTGACACCCCTAATTAGGGGGGCAGACTACCAATATTGTCCTAGGAGGTATATCCATGTCTTTTGCAGAAATTTGTTAGAATATCCTTTTTATGCTCTCACTGTTAGGGTTTGTCTCGATCGTAAATTGCCCTCAGTGAATTTGTTTCAGTAAGTCACTCGGGTCATTAAAATACATGGCATAATAAACCCCCGAGTGGTCTCCTCTGATTCGACGACTTGTCCTGTGCGTACCCGCAAGAATGATAAGCAAGAGAAACAATGCATTAGAATTGAGTAGGTTCATTTTTTAATGAAAAACAAAAAGAGAGAAACATGAAAATATTGTGAAAGCCACATGTAAGATTATGAAAAGACTTTGGTCGAAAGTTATCAAAGGATGCATTTGTGTTAAACTTGTGTTAAAAGCATGCACTTGATGATTTAATGCTTTATCATTGATATGTTCTTGTTTTATAAAATGTTATATGGATTGTCCATCTGAATGCATTATGATTATATTACATTGTACATGTTCCGAAATGATGCATGATTAATTGTATACTTAGTTCTATACTCACATGCAATGTTATAGTGCTCCTACTGATACTCGATGAGTATGTCCCTTATATCATAAACATATAGGTAAGGAGTAAACGAGTTGGAGCGATGGCGAGATACTACAGGCAGTGTCGAGAACCAACTAGTTTAGTTATGAGATTTGTTTTGAAAAATAGTATGATTATAAAGACTTGATATTTTTATTGACAATGTTGCGGGCCTTAGAGTTCAACGGTTACAAATAGTTCATTTATTTGATGAATAGTTTAATTTGGTTCATTAATTGAAATTCTTGTTTCCATCTTGGATTTCGGATTCTTGATTGGACCTGATCCAAGATTTGGACCTAGACCCAAGTTTATAACAGGGAATGGATTCAATCCTATGTTGAGTTAGAGTACCTCTAACCCACCCGAAATTCTAACTAGAACCAAAAAAGAACAATTCCTTGTATTCTAAAGAATTTAAAAAAAAAAATATGAGATTTTAAAGTATATTTTCGAGATAAAATTTTGGGGCGTTACATTCCCAACCTGGTCAGGACTCCAGCATAGTCCTAGCCTAGGTGGAACTCTGGACTGGGCGACTCTTCTGGTCTCTATACACACAGTCCCAGCATGAGTAGGACTCCAAGTTAAGCGGCTCCTCTGGATCGGATCCTGGGGTGGCTTCTCAGGATTGGATCTGGGACGATCCATAACAAACCAACCCTCTCAAACTCGCCTTGCCCTTAAGGAGAGAAATCTGGATAGTGAGTTGTTAGCCGGTCCTCCTCTTTTTCTAATCACGTTCCACCTTGTGGGTTATGCGTCCACAATATGGAACCGAATCTCGGAGCTGCGCTATAAACCGAATGAACCAAGCAAGATCTATCCCAGCATGCGCACTGAAGCCAGGAACATTCTTGATCCAACCAAAGTCATGTGAGAGGCCTCCAAAGTAGAACGAGTCAAACAGATCTAGAGCGACTGGTTGAGACAAAATATAGATCCATTTTGAAGGCACTTAATCTTGTCCAGATGAGTTGAAAATATGGAGCACCTTTGGGTTAGATAATGAGTTTGGGATGGGTTTGGATTTAGTTAGGAAATTGGACATGGAGAGGTTTTGAGATTGGATTTAACAAGCTCAGGTTTAAGCCCATTTTAAGGGTATTAGAGAAGAGGATACGAGGCTCCACAGTGGGTTTAGGAGGGCCTAACATAGGAGATTTGGATTCAAGATGAGTTTGGATCCAAATCTTCTTGAATTGAATTTGGGTCTTGAGAAAGGTCTTGGATGGGTTCTATGAGAGGGATGTCAGGATTAGGTCACAATTGAGTTTCATCTACTCAGGTTTGGGTAGGTTGAGGGGTGTCCGAAAGCTTTTCCTTTTCCCTATTGAGTTCCTTTTCAATATCTAAGGCATGCTGAATAGCTTGCTTGTTGTGATGCTTTTCATTTTCTCGGATATATTGTAATATCGTGTGTTTTCCTTCATGTTAAGTTCTGAGATTTCTAAAAATTTGGCTAAGTATTTTGTAAAGTTATTAAAAACTTCGATTTTAGGTGGCGTCATCTAAGTCTGAGCCACAAGACCTAAACGAGGCAAATAAGATTTTGTAAAACTTTTTATTTTTGACCTTTAAAATCGCGCAAAATTCGAGTTAAATTTAAGCAAAAATCGGAGGCAAAAATCGAGTAATATATCATTAGATGCGTCTCAAAATTCTGAAAACATTGATATTTTGTTTTTCTAAATTCAAGCTACGACTGGCCCAAAAATCGCAATTTTTCAAAAATGACCCTCCTCGATGTGACCAGTTCTGGATTAGGTCAGATTGGATCGGATCCATTTGATCCGAGTTGATATGGATTTGGACCCAGTCCAAGACCCATATTAGTTAGGATATGATCCAAGAAGAGACACATATGGATTCTAGATATGGATTTGGATCTTTAATCCGGATCCGGATTCGAAATCCAAGTCCAACCAATTTAAAGCTTTAAATTCAATATAAAGGGTAAATTGAGTAAAAATTCCATGTTAAGAAGACTCCCAGAGGGGTGAGATACCCACTGGAACATTCTTTAAATTTTATTATTTAATAATTAAATAATTAAATAATTAATAAAATATAATAATTAATAAATTATGAATTTGAATTATCTGGATAGGGGGAAAATTCTACATTTGGTAGAACTCTACCTAGATAGGAGTTCTAGATAGATCTCAAATTAATTAAAAAAAGAAATAAAATAAAAGATAATAAGAGGATAAATAGGAGTAGTTAGAGAGAGAGAGAGAGATATAGAAGCTCTATAGAGGGGACGTCACCCTCTCTCTAGAAGACCAAAAAAAATATTAAAAGGTCTAACTTGTCTATCTCTCAAGATTTCATTTTCTAGAGAGAGAGAGAAGGGAAAAGAAAGAAAGAGAAAAAAAAAGAGTGGAGGAATGGAAAGAAGAATGAAAGGAGGATCCATTTCCGTTCTGATCGTCCGACGAACACTTTTCCGGTCTTTTTCTGTTTCTTAACCAAGGTACGGGTTCCTCTCTTGATTTGAACACAGAGAATAGTCTAAATCAGATTTATGTAGAGATTCTAAATGGAAAATTAATAAATCTGGGTTTTTTTACATGTTCACCCACATGTCTTGATGCAAGATGGCATGAAACTCAATTTTTATGAAAACAAGGTTTGTTTCATGTGTATTCATGTTTAATTTCATAGCAACCACATGCTTAATATGTGTGTGTGTATATATATATATATAGGCGTGGCAAAATCTGACACGACCCGCCAACCCGCTTCTTAGCCGGGTTCGGGTTTGGCTTAAACGGGTTCGTGTCGTAAACGGGTCGACCTGCCTAACCCGTTTATTAAACGGGTCGGATTCGTGTTAGGGGTATGCCAACCCGTTTGATCCGTTTAATAAACAGGTTAGGCGATGGGGGTCAACCCGTTTACACGAACCCGTCGACCCGCAAGCCGTTTATATTTAAAATGGTTCTTTGGGATGATTAAATTCGCAACACGTTTGTAATTTAAACTAGTAATCGTGTCGACCCGTTTTAAATATACACGACACTTTTAAATATTTAAAACTTGCCCTGCAGAGGTGACAAGATTTGAGAGCAATAGCATTAAATGTGAGAGAGAGAAAGAGGTGGAAAGTTAATCGCAGAGGTGACAAGTATTGAAACTGTTTGTGTTTCCGGGATACGGGTTTGGATTGGATCTAGACCCGAATACCAGAATCTGTATAACATCTTATATTTGTATTCGGGTCTGGAACTGATGAAAGGTTATGTAATATCCAGACCCGATCGAGTCTGTAACACATATGTATATAAATGAAAAATAGGGCACGATCTCTCTGAGTGAGATCAGACCATTTGTTGCAGTCGTCCCCTTCTTTCTCACCATCTTTCTCTTCTTTTGCATCAGCGTATACTCCAAGAGGTCACGGGTGCGGGTGCGAGGATTCGGCACTTTCAAAAAACCCGGGTGCGGGGGTGCGGCAGGGGCAAAAATGTCCATATATATATATATATATATATATATATAAGGGGGTCCAAGGTTCCCCCGGCGCGGGTTTTAACAATTTTTATAAATTTAACCCCCGTTTTTAAAGTATATGGCACTAGCGTAATTAAGTGATAGAATGGGGCATTTAACAATTTTTGGAAATACAAATAATCGTTGCTAAGCTGACGCGTGGGGCATCGCAAGGGCGTCAAAGTCTCTTCTTCTCTGTGTGTCAATCGTTGGCACGAAAATTTGTGGAAAAAAAACAAGAAAAAGGAAAAGCAGAGAGAGAAGGAAAGAGGGTTCGGAAGCCAGAAACGCAAATCTGGAAGCAATGACCAGTGAAGCGTCTCTCTTCACTCCACCAGGGAGAGGAACTCGCTCTCTCTACCTCTTCCTACACTCCCTCCCTTTTGTCGTAGAAGGATCGGGATGCGCGTGTTCGCCGCTCGCTCTTCTTCAGGTCAGTGGAAATCTCCCCAATCGCACGCTCGATTTTCTGGGGTTTCGCTCTCGATCTGTGTTTCTCCATGGTTTATGCCGGTTAGCTTCGAGAATTGGAGGAAATCGCGGGATCTTGAGGTGTTCGGGTAGATTTTTTTGAGTGGAAATCGTCTTTTATGAGTCAACACTTGAGCTTCTGGATTTCTGTTTTTAAAAGCCGAGTTTTTCGTGACATTTGTCTTTGAAAAGTGAGATGAAACTTTTTTATTGTATTTCTTTTTTTCTTTAGGTGATCGGAGGAGCGTTTTGAGTAGAAACCGAACGCGTTTGCGGGTTTTTTTGTCTGGACCCGAGTTTTTCATGATATTTGGATCGGGAATTCGAGAAAATGAAGTGTGTTGTTGTATTCTGTCGTTCTTTAGGTGATCGGAGGAGCGTTTGAAGTAGAAACCGAACGAGTACGGGCTTTCTTTGTCTGAACCCATTTCATAGGGCAAATTTTTTTTTAAATTCCGCAGCCCATTTCATGGGGCCAAAAAAAAATTTTTTTAAAACCAAAAAAAAAAACGAAATGACCCTGAGAGCGGTCAATGCACCCAGAGTCGGGTTGACTGCACCCGGTGCCGCACCATGTTACATAGTCCAAGAGGCAAATCTTACATGGTATCAGAGCGGGACTTCATCAGACAACTACCCAAGACGTGAAGTTGATCTCGAAAAGCGTGTCTGCAGAGATTGAACTTCTAACTCCAGGTTAGAGTGATTCTTTCTTTCCTTTGTTTCTAATCATCTCTTCCCTCTTCTAATCATTCATTTCTCCTCTAGATATCGAGAGATCTGAAACTGATTTTAGATCTGCGATTCACTTCTCATTTAGATATCGACAGATCTGAAATCAATTTCAGATCTACGCCTTTTCTTCTCGGTTTCGACTATTCCCCTTAACCCCAATCCCAAACTCTATTTCTTTGTTTCTAATCAGCTCTTCCCTTTTCTAATCATTCATTTCTCCTTCAGATATCTACAAATCTGAAACTGATTTCAGATCTGCGATTCACTTCTCATTTAGATATCGACAGATCTGAAATCAATTTCAGATCTGCGTCTTTTCTTCTCAGTTTCGACTATTCCCCTTCTTCCAATACGAATCTGATTCATTGTTTTCCCAGTTACGTTATCTTTAAATCGGTCCTTCTTGATATTCCTGGAATAGATCAGGTCTGATAACTAAGACCCCTTTATTCTGCTAGTTGTAGACATTGACGTCAACAACAGTTTTAATTTAAAATACAAAAAAAAAGAAAAAAAAAGGACCTCTATCTTGATTAGCCTTCGCTGAATACTAGGCAGCACCAGAACAGTTGGGTGTATTCGATCATTTGCGGCTAACATATCTCTTTAAAAAAAAAAGGAGACGAATTTTGATTGTTGGAATTTCTAATGCGTTGAAATTTCTATTACTACTGCATTGGTTGTTGCCTTGTATTGTTGCTCTTGCACTCGACGTTTTCCTTATTATCTTTCTTTGTATTCTTTCGTCATGGATTCTCCTTCTCTACCATCAAGTTTCCTTGGTCAACTCATCTCTGAAAAACTGAACAATTCAAATTACTGACCTGGAAGAGGCAAATTTTGCCCTTTATCAGAAGTTTGGATCTCTCCGCACACCTCGACGGGACAGTTCATGCACCTCCGGAGCTTGTGATGCAG
This sequence comes from Nuphar pumila, assembly GCF_984573655.1. Classification (NCBI taxonomy): domain Eukaryota; kingdom Viridiplantae; phylum Streptophyta; class Magnoliopsida; order Nymphaeales; family Nymphaeaceae; genus Nuphar; species Nuphar pumila. Next base: position 22,218,486 of record NC_143257.1, on the reverse strand, counting down.
GAAGAGCGAGATGATAAATGGGAGGTTTTCAACAAATCGATTCGTAATCCAGAATTTCGGACATGGAGGAGAAAAGATCAAGCGGTAGTTGCTTACATTACATCACATCTACTTTTTCTCAAGAGGTATTGGTCGGCATTCCCGATGAATGCTCGGCTATGGAGTTATGGCAGAGGTTGGCGCAAACATATTCTCAGATTTCAGAGGCTAGAATCCTACATTTAAAAAGAGAATTTCAGCTCTTAAAGAAAGAGAACTTGTCAGTTATAGATTACATGAACAAGGTCAAGATTCTCACCGATCAACTGGCCATGGTGGGTTGTGAAATTCCTGGCAAAGAAAAAAGTTCAACAAGCACTGAATGGACTTGGCTCCAATTATCACATGTTGGTCACCTCCCTTCTATGCCTTCCTTCGTTGCCAAGTTTTGAAAATCTTCATGTGAAATTACTACTGTACGAAATTACCATTAGGGGAGAGGAGATGGCTATCAACTCCAGTCATCATGATGTACTGGTTACCGGGATGATGTCAAGAAGAGGACGTGAAGGTTTTCGAGATGGTCACGGTCAAGGAAGGAACAATCAAGGAGGTTGTGGGTTGTTGCCCACGCCCAATATGCCACTTAACTCATTCTCAGACAACCAGAGATCCAGGAATATACCAACATGTTTTCATTGCAAAAAAAGGGGGCACATTACAGACAATTGTTGGCACAACCCACAGAACGAAGAAAAATCTAATGGTGCAGGATCCTTTCACAGAGGAAGAATAGGAGAAGACTCAAAAGACGATAAAAAGGACAATATGAAGAATCTTTTGATATCTGCTCTTTCAGCGATAAGCTTCAAGCAGAATGAAGGAACTTGGTACATTGATTCTGGGGCTGCGGCACATGTAACAGGTGATGTCGGTAAGATTTTGAAACCCATTCCTTACCATGAAAAATTTTATATTAAAACTGGAGATGGTACTCTTCATTCTATATCTCACACTGGAAATGTTGATCTTCCACTTCTTAATTCTTCATTGAATTTATCAAATGTCTATCATTCTCCCAGTATTGTCAAAAACATTGTTTCTGTCTCCAAACTTGTTGATGATACTAATTCTTCTATCGAATTTACTCCTGCTGTACGTGTCAAGGACCTTCTCACGAAGAAGACACTCGTTGAAGAAGAAGAACAGGGAAATATGTATGTCCTCAAGGAATCTTTTTCTCTTGTTCGTGGTGCTTTATCAAGTTCGTCAGTCGGTCAGTCAGATCACCCAGTGTCCTTCAAAGATTGTTTTAGTTTGTCTCAGTGTAATAAGCCAGAGATTTGGCATCGTCGTTTGGGTCATTGTAATAAATCATTCATTGAGAAACTTGTGTCAAGTGGGCTTGTTCCACAGTCTAGTTTAAGTGTTGAGTCTGAGACCTCTCTTTGTTCCAACTGTCAATTATGCAAGAGTCATGTTGTTCCTTTTAGTTCAATAAATCAGAGAGCTTATGTGTCATTTGAAATTGTCTATTCTGATGTTTGGGGACCTGCTCCACAAACTTCTTTGTCTGGTAGTCGTTATTATGTTGTCTTCATTGATAGTTATTCCAGATACACTTGGATTTATTTTATGAAACATAAATCTAAGGTGTTCAAGCTCTTTCGTTCATTTCACGCTCTAGTCTGTAATCAATTCTTGTCCAAAATTCAACATTTTCAATGTGATGGAGGGAGGGAGTGTTTATCAAAAGAATTTACTAAATTTCTCCAAGATAATGGAATAAGTCGTCGTATATCTTGCCCACATACACCACAACAAAATGTTGTGGCGGAAAGAAAACATCGACACATTGTGGAAAGTGCCTTGAGCATGTTGCATGACACTCAGATTCCCATGAGTTTATGGATGGAAGCCTTTCATTATGTTGTGTATATCATAAATCGTTTGCCCATGAGATTACTAGAGAATCAATCTCCCTATTTTGCACTCTTTGAAGTTTAGCCTGATTATAATGAATTAAGAGTGTTTGGTTGCATATGTTATGTTCATATTGATAGCTCTCAATGTGATAAGTTCCAGGACAAGGCATGCAGGTGCAAGTTTGTTGGATATGCTGATCAATACAAAGGGTATCGATGCTATGACCCCACCACTCATCGCATTAGAGTCCCACGAAATGTTGTGTTTGATGAAAACACTATTGAGAACTCAGGAAATATAGATGGACACAACAAGGATGTTGAGTGGTATCAGCCATGGTTTGTCGCTGAGTTACTTAACCAACTAGACACAACAGGGACACATGATGTCACCCCATGCCATACCCCACCAGTTGAACAGAGTGAGACCAATATAGAGCCTCAGCCAGAAGGAATGAGAAATATGCAGGTTCCTATCGTGCCTACTTCAGATGCCGCAAAATTCCAAGGAGTCATCTATGAACGACGTCACAAGAATAGTCATCAACACATCGATGTCGCAGCCCAGGAGAACGGGAAGAATCTGACATCCTATTGAGCGATGGGTCAGTTATAACAACTTCTCCACGGATCTACAGTTATTCGTTTCACAGATTGAAAAGCAGGATAAACCCATCAGCTTCTCGAAGGCATACATGTCGACTAAGTGGGTTGAAGCTATGAATGAGGAGACGGAAGCTTTGCATGAATGTGGAACTTGGTAAATTGTTCCTAGGCTTTTAGACAAAAATGTTGTCGGTTCTAAATGGGTCTATAAGATCAAGTATAAACCTGATGGATCCATTGAACGCTACAAAGAGAGACTTGTAGCCAAAGGCTTCACTCAAGAATATGGACAAGACTATGATGAGACTTTTAGTCCTATTATTAAAATGGGAACCCTTCGATTAATTTTATCTTTGTCGATCCAACATGGATGGACTCGCAGTCAGCTTGATGTCAAAAATGCATTTTTGCATGGTAGTCTGAAAGAAGAAGTGTATATGGAGCAACCACCCGGTTATGCAAAACACAGTCCCAACACTCATGACTGTAAATTATGAAGAGCTATCTATGGGCTAATGCAGGCCTCCCATTCTTGGTTTGATAGCTTCTCTGTCGAAGTTCAACGACATGGGTTCACTCGGTCTCACCTCGATCACTCTCTATTTATTTTTCAGAATCATCAGGTCAGTATATTGCTCCATCTATGTGGATGATATTATCATTACGGGGAACTCTGATGAACATATAGAAGGTACAAAATCTCTACTAAGTCGAAAGTTCAAAATGAAAGATTTGGGGGTTCTGCGTTATTTCTTGGGGGTTGAGGTAGATCGGCGGGATAATTCCCTTTGATTAACTCAACACAAATATACCCTGGATTTATTAGATAAGGAGATAAGGGAGGTATGAAGGATTGCAAGCCCCTATCCACTCCCAGCGTGTTGAATCATAAGCTCAGTGCTCAGGACGGGGAAGTATATGGAGAACCTCAACAATATAGCAGCCTTGTGGGTATGCTTCAATATCTAACTTTCACAAGACCGGACATTGTGTATGCAGTGAACCAAGTCTCACATTTCATGCATGACCCACGCACAGAGCATATGAACGCTCGGGTACTCTTGGGGATGGCTTAATCTATCATCAAGTTAAGACCAAAGGGAAGCAACATCAACTAGTTATATGCAGATGTTGATTGGGCTGGAGATCCGGATGACAGAAGGTCAGTTTCTGGGTACAACAACAACAACAACAACAACTACGCCTTCATCCCAAAACAATTGGGGTCAGCGATATGAACCAAAAAAGAAATTCATTTTGGGTCTTCCACATGAATCCTTTTCCTCCAATCATTTCTATCCAACGCCATGTCCTCGGTGAGGTTCAAAGCATTCATATCCTTTCCTATCATCTCCATTCAAGTCTTCCTAGGCCTACCCCGACCTCTTTTAACTAATATATTTTCCCATTTCTCCAACCTTCTAACTGGAGCATCATTAGGCCTTCGCCGAATATGTCCAAACCACCGTAAACGATTCTCTCGCATCTTATTTTCAATGGGTGCAACACCTACCTTCTTACGTATCTCTTCGTTCCGAATCTTATCTTTTATTGTATTTCCACACATCCATCTAAGCATCCGCATCTCAGCTACACTCATTTTTTGAATATGATGTCTCTTGGCAGCCCAACATTCCGTACCATATAGTAAAGCGGGTCTAATAGTCGTCCTATAAAACTTTCCCTTCAACCGCAATGGCATTCTACGATCGCACAACACTCCAGTAGCACTTTTCCATTTCATCCACCCAACCTTTATCCTATGATTTACATCTCCATCAATTTCTCCATACTTTTGAATGATGGATCCCAAATATTTGAAATAATCATTCACCGGTATATCTTGCTCACCAAGCTTCACTACACTCCCATCCCTACTTCGTTGCTTACTAAACCGACATTCCATATATTCAGTCTTACTCTTACTCAACTTAAAACCTCTAGCTTCCAATGTCTGTCTCCATAATTCTAACTTAGCATTAACCCCAGCTCTAGACTCATCAATCAAAACAATATCATCAGCAAACAACATACACCACGGTACATTTTCTTGAATTGATCTCATAAGCTCATCCATCACTATCGCAAATAGGAAAGGGCTTAAAGCAGATCCTTGATGTAACCCAACCGTTATCGGAAAATTGGTTGTCACCCCTCCACAAGTGCGGACATTGGTTACTACTCCTTCATACATATCTTTAATTATACTAATGTACTTGAGAGAAACACCTTTCTTCATCATTGTCCACCAGAGAACGTCCCTAGGTACTCTATCGTATGCCTTCTCTAAATCAATAAAAACCATATGCAAATCTTTGTTCCTCTCTCTATATCTTTCAATAAGTTGTCTAAGAAGATGTATAGCTTCCATAGTTGATCTTCCAGGCATAAAACCAAATTGATTCTCCGATATCATGACAACCTTCCTCAACCTAGACTCAATCACCCTCTCCCAAAGTTTCATAGTATGACTCATGAGTTTTATACCACGATAGTTTGTGCAATCTTGTATATCACCCTTATTCTTATATAAAGGCACCAAAGTACTCTTCCTCCACTCTGGGTATTGTATTTTTATTGATGGGAACTTAATAGCATGGAGCAGCAAGAAGCAACGTGCAGTTGCACGATCTGGTATCGAGGCAGAGTATCGGTCTATGGCAGCAGCAACAACAGAGGTTACATGGCTGAGACATCTTTTGATGAAAATAGGAGAACCTATTCTACCCACTACTCTCCTATGTGATAATCAGAATGCTATACAGATCACTTTCAATCTCATTCATCATAGCCATACAAAACATATAGAGATTGATCAGCATTTCACTAGACAAAAGGTAAAAGAAAAAAAAGTTGAACCAACCTACGTTCGAACATCAGATCAAGTAGCAGATTTGTTCACTAAAGACCTTACCAGCATACGGTTTTGGTTCTTGAAAAGCAAGTTGTTTATGGTCCGCGACCATGCACAACTTGAGGGAGGGTATTGAAACTGTTTGTGTTTTCGGGTTACGGGTTTGGATCTGGACCCGAATACCAGAATCTGTATAACATCTTATATTTGTATTCGGGTCTAGAATTGATGAAAGGTTATGTAATATCCAGACCCGATCCAGTCTGTAACACATATGTATATAAATGAAAAATATGGCACGATCTCTCTGAGTGAGATCAAACCATTTGTTGCAGTCGTCCCCTTCTTTCTCACCATATTTCTCTTCTTCTGCATCAGTGTATACTCCAAGAGGCAAATCTTACAACAAGACTTGAGAGCAATATCATTAAATGTTCTCATCTGAAAAAAGCGTTAATTTTTTTTAACATCAAATCAAGCTAAAAGTATAACTCTTTTTAATTTCTTCTTATTTAAAATAACCCCCCCTTCTTATTTCCTGCTTGCAACATCTTTTAACGGAGAGATATAATCATGTCGGGTCGTCCCGACCCGTTCATTAAACGGGTTAATCATGTCGGGTTGGGTTACCCGTTTAATAAATGGGTCGTGTTCGTGTTTGCCACATCCGACCCGTTTAATAAATGGGTCGGGTTCGTGTTGAGGTGTTCTGACCCGCCGACCCGATACAATTGTCATCCCTATATATATATATATATATATATATATATATATATATATATATATATATATATATATATATATATATATATATATATATATATATATATATATATATATATATGGGGTGGGTGGGGGGGGGGGGGGATTGGTCGTGCATTGGTTGATCTATCATGGTCTGATTTGGGATTAGATCTGATCCAAATCAAACCCGTCATAGTTTAAAAATGTTATTTCTAACTGACTAAATGTTATGTTTCAAAATTGTCACTCAATCATAATTATGTTAAAATGTAGTCTCTCTTTTATATATATATATATAGAAAGATACATATACATATATATATATATGTATATGTATCTATCTAAGTATATATATAAATATATATCTCAAACCCGATAAGGGTATTTATGTAATTTCATGTATTTTACTCATATTCTCACTTGAGAATATGTTTGTACATTTTTTTCAATTTCTCTTTTTACTTTTTTACTTTTTTCTTTTTTGGATTGATGTGACATGAGGGGGCCCTCAAGGCACATGTTGGAGCCCCCTCCAACGATTACATTTCTAACCGTTGGAGGGGCTCCAACGTATTTATTGGAGCCCCCCATGTCTCCTTTACATTATAAATAGGGGTGATCCCCTTTAGCTTTGGTTATCTTTTTGTAAAGCCCCTTTTGGGACCCAATATATTGAAGTTGATATTTTTTATGCTCTTGTGCATGTGTATTCGTGCCTTTGTGCACTTGTGAGAGTTCTTCTTTCTGCCTTTGTGCACACTTCGTGTTTCTAGCATTGTGTTTATACACAAAATCTCTTTTTATAGAGATTTTCACATGGTATCAGAGCAAGGTCGCTTGGAGAAAGAAATTTGTGTCGTTCTTCACAATATCGAGTGCCTCAAAAAGCGTGCCTTCAACTTTTTGGTGATTGGCGTAAAGACTCATCTTCATCCAATATTTTAGAAGATTACTATAACAAGATTTAAAATCTTATTGTGGTATGTCCTCTTTTCTCTCATCTTACATCTCTAATGAATGAAAAAGACTCATTTTTCTCTTGGTTTCAAGCTAAATGGCTCCAATTATCACGTATGGGCCGAAAATATGGAAGCCCACATCAAAGAAAAAGGGCTTTGGGGTTACGTTCAAGGCTCGATTCCAAAATCGGAGCCTAAAATTACGTTGATTCAAGAAGGCGAAATCAAAATTCTTGAGGGAGATGAAAGAACTAAAGCTCTTGAGGAGTATAGTAGAAAACATGAGTGGGAGATAAAGAACTTCAAAATCTTGTCATGGATTTTATCCTCCGTTGAGACAAGAATTAACGCCAATATTATAAAGTTTAAAAAGGTTTCTCAAGCGTGGGAGCGCCTTGAGAAGATGTACACTTCTAGGGACGTGTCCCATAAGTATTACCTCCAAAAGAGGGCGCTAACCCTTCTTCAAGGAGGGATGACTATAAGGGAGTATTTTGCCAAACTCTCTTCCATTTGGGATGAGCTTGCTATGCTCGAACCCAAGTGGAGTGAAGAAGCCATAGAGCTTCGTCATAAACAACTTGAAGAAGATCGATTTTTCAACTTTTTGAACGGGCTAAGGTCCAAGTTTGAGCAAATTAAATCTTCTCTTCTATCCTCCTTCACCTCTCCCTCTCTTGAAGATGTCATTACAAAATTAAGTGGAGAGGAAACTCGTATGGGCATTAGCAAGCAAAATCCAAGTGTTCTTGCAATGCCCACAAATCAAGAAGAATGTGATGGAGTCAATGTCGTTTCTAGGCCCAATAACAACTTGAGGACATATAAACCTCTTCATTTTAAAAGTCAAAATCAAGGAACCAATGGTGGTCAAGGCGGAAGAAGGGACTATAGCAAAGTTGTGTGTCACTTTTGCAAAGAGTCGGGTCATATCAAACCGGTTTGTCCCAAATGGAAGAAATTACTAGCAATGGCCACCACATCTCAACCACAAAAAGAGGAATCTACAAATGGAGCTCTCTCTCTCTAAATCAAATTATTGAAGCTCTTCAACCTCTTCTCAAAGGAGCTATTTTTGGTGTTGTCGTGTCTACTCCTCCAGGTAAAACTTCTTGGCTTTTAGATTTGGGTGCTTCATTCCATATGTCGCCAAACATTTCCTCTCCGAATATTCTGAAAGTCCATCACCATCTTTTGTTTCTACCGCGGATGGCACTTCTCTTGAAATTAAGGGAATTGAAAATTTTAAAACCCAAAACTTCTTTATTCCTAAAATTAGATTTATACCAAAATTGAATTTAAACTTACTTTTCGTCTCTCAACTCTCGGACCTTGGGTGTGATATTCAATTCTCATCTAATAAATGTTTAATACAGGATCACCGGTCCGGAAGGTTGATTGGGGAAGGCTCTAGGAAGGGAGACCTATACTATGTGTACTCTCTTCAAATTCCTAAAACCCCCTTTTGTAATGTGGCCCAACATAAAGACATAAATGTTTGGCACCAAAGACTTGGTCATCCCAGCATCACCAAGTTGTCCTATTTGGACTTTGTTAAACATCTTTGTAAAAGTACTTTCTCTTGTAATGATTGCATTCTTGGAAAAATAAGAAGTATGTTTTTTGAACAAAGATCTATGTTTACCACTAAACCTTTTGAAATTATTCATTCGGATGTTTGGGGACAGACACCCGTCATATTCAATGAAGGTTTTACTTATTATGTAATTTTTTTGGATGATTTTTCCCGATATTGTTGGCTATATTTTCTCAAACATAAGCATGAAGTCTTTTCATGTTTTAAATCATATCATATGATGATCAAAAATCAATTTAATAGTAACTTAAAGATATTTAAGACTGATTCCGGAGGTGAATATCTCTCTAATGAATTTAAGAAATATCTTGAAGACCATGGTATTGTCCATCAAAGATCGTGTCCTAAGACACAGGTTTGGCCGAAAGGAAGCATAGGCATATCATTGAAACCACTAGAACCCTTCTTATTTATCAAAGTATTCCAAAAAAAATTGGGCCGAAGCGGCTCTTGCTTCCGTTTATCTTATTAATCGTCTTTCATTCAAAAATTTAGATAAAATCTCTCCTTTTGAGACTCTATATGAAAAAGAACTCGATTATAATAGATTGAGAGTTTTTTGTTGTAAGTGCTTTATCATTACAGATAAAAATGATAAACTCTCACCAAAAGTCATTCATTGTACTTTTCTTGGGTATTTCGAAACCCAAAAAGGATTTCAATGTTATGATACTAAGAATGATAAATTATATGTCTCAAGGAATGTAACATTTTTAGAAAATGATAGTGGTTTTGAAAAGAATGAATCTCATTTAGAAAATGCTGACTATTCCTTTCTTTTTGATACATTGTCTAAAGATGATATCTCTAGTGATGATGAATCAACATATAACAGTGACAATGAAGTAGTTGAAATCAACAATAATTCTAACCCTATTATCCCTCAAGAAGAAAATATAACTAGAGACCCTATCACCTATACTCAGAGAGATAGATGCACCTTTAGAAGTGCTATTGAGCAATATAGTGAACCTAACGAATCTATCTCCACACATGATTCAAATCCTAGAAGAACCAAAAGAATTAGAAGAACTCCCTCTAGATTCGTATCCTTTGATTCTTTCTCTCCTAAATATCGGGCTTGCTTAAGTGTCATTCACTCATATTTTGAACCGAAATTTTTTGAAGATGTCAAACGATGTATTGAATGGAGAGAAGCCATGAAGAGTGAACTCAAAGCGCTTAGGAAAGCCAACACTTAGGAATTTCAAACGCTTCCCAGTGGAAAGAAACTATAGGATGTCGATGGGTGTTCAAAGTCAAAACCAAGAGTGATGGATCTCTTGAGAGGTATAAAGCTCGTCTAGTAGCTAAACGGTATAGTCAAGAATACGAAATTGACTATGAAGAGACATTTGTTTCAGTAGCTCGTATGATTACTGTTAGATGCCTCATCACCATCGCTTCTATTAGAAAATGGAATATTTATCAAATGGATGTCAAAAATACCTTTTTAAATGATGATCTTAATGAAGAAGTCTACATGGATGCTCCACCTGGTATAGAAATTCCTAAAAATAATGTCTTTCATTTTCCTAATGCTCTTTATGGCTTGAAACAAGCTCCCAAAACTTGGCACGATAGGTTTAACAATGTAATGACTGAAAATGGTTTATTTTCATGCTATACTGACACTGCATTGTTTGTTAAGAAATCTGATACAGGAATTGTTATATTATTGTTATATGTTGATGATATGTTGATAACAGCTGATGATATTAAAGGAATCAAAAGTATTAAATCTATCTTGACTTCAAATTTTGAAATGTCAGACTTAGGATTCTTGACATATTTTTGGGGAATTGAAGTTGTTTTTTCTCACAGAGGTTACTTTTTGTCTCAAACTAAACTTGCTTGTGAGATCCTTGACAGATTAGGAATCACAGATGACAAGGTCTGTGAAACTCCTGAAATAGCAGGTTTGAAGATGAAGATTGATGATGGGATTCTTCTAAAAGATCTCACACCTTACAGACAATTGGTTGGATCCTTAACGTATCTCAGCATTACTAGGTCTGATATTTCTCATGCAGTACATGTTGTCAGTCAATTTCAACATGCACCTACTATAGTTCATATGAGCGTCATTCTTCGCATCATCAGATACATAAAGGGTACAGTAAACAAGAGAGTATTTATATCCTCTTCTTCTGAATTAAGTTTAATTGCTTATACTGACTCTGATTGGAGAGGTGATCCAAATAACCGTCACTGCACCACCGGTTTTTGTATTTTTTTAGGGGAATCGCTAATTGCTTGGAGATGTAAGAAGCAACAAAAAGTATCTCTTTCATCCATCGAAGTTGAGTATAGAGCCATGGCCTCTACCACCATGGAGATTGTTTGGATTCACAGCTTGTTGGAAGATATGAATATTAAAGTTTTAGGGCCCACAAAATTATGTTGTGATAATAAAAGTGCAATTTACATTGCCAAAAATCACACATTTCATGAGCGCACGAAGCATATTGAGATGAACTGCTACTATGTTCGTGAAAAATATTTAAGAAAAACCATTGTCCTTCCTTATGTTACATCAGAATATCAACTAGCAGACTTCTTCACCAAGGCGTTGTGCTCTCCGAGATTTAACTTTTTTCTTGGCAAACTTTCGGTTGTCACACCCTAAGTTTGAGGGGGGTGTTAAAATATAGTCTCTCTTTTATATATATTCATATATATGTATCTATCTAAGTATATATATATATATCAAACCTGATAAGGGTATTTATGTAATTTCATGTATTTTATGCATATTCTCACTTGAGAATATGTTTGTACATTTTTTCCAATTTCTTTTTTGTATCTCTTTTTACTTTTTTACTTTTTTTTCTTTTTTGGATTGATGTGACATGAGGGGGGCCTCAATGCACATGTTGGAGCCCCTTCCAACAGTTACATTTCTAACCGTTGGAGGGGCTCCAACGTATCTATTGGAGCCCACCCATGTCTCCTTTACATTATAAATAGGGGTGATCCCCTTTAGCTTTGGTTATCTTTTTGTAAAGCCCCTTTTGGGACCCAATATATTGAAGTTGATATTTTTTATGCTCTTGTGCATGTGTATTTGTGCCTTTGTGTGAGAGTTCTCCTTTGTGCCTTTGTGGACAGTGCGTGTTTCTAGCATTGTGTTTATACACAAAATCTCTTTTTATAGAGATTCTCACAATTTACAATTGCTGAAATTCGTTGGCTGTTAAATTTTTTTGAAGATATGAATTTATGATGAGATGTATCTTTTCCCAGCACTATCTATATTCATGGTAAAGTATTGTTTGAATTTGTCATGACTGTTATATCGAAACTTTTATTGGACATCGTTAGATTGTCAAATCTGGTTTAATATCAGCACCTGATTTGTAAAAAGAAAATTTATGATGAGATGTATCTGTTTTTTTTTGGCAGCATCATGCTGCTGATTTTGTCATGCACCATTAGCCGCTGTCAACAGCCTGTTAGTGCAAATTTCTGCAGCAGCAGCAACATGCTGCTGACAGTGTGTTACCAACCAGCAACAGCATGCTGTCAACAGCATACTGCTGTACTGGTAACGCAGCAAATGACCGTGCTTGATTTCTGTTCATAGTAATGTTTTTTTCTGTTCATAGCTGCTGTTAGAACTGTGCACAGCCGTATATTTCCGGCATGTTGTGTTTCTGAATTTAGTGGCTGGTATGACTGTGCATCAGCCGTGTACATCCAGCCTATTGTTTTCTTCTATTGACCGTTGTCACGGTTAGGTTTAATCGAGTCCCATTCATACTGTATGCTGAAATTTTTATTGGCTGGTGTAAATTGTTTTATATCAAATCTACCTGAATGCAATTAAGTTAAACAAACCAGTTTGTAGCAATTAAGTTAAACACAATATCAAATCCGGTATTGTGTTTTCTTTTGAAATTTTTGGACTGCATATTGATAATCGGGTCAATCTTGCTCTTTTTGTTGTTATGGGCAGATCGACAGCTGATTTTATATATATATATATATATGGGGCAGTGTCAGCTATGTGCACATGCAGATCTGGACCGATCTGCCGATGCACATAGTGTGGACAAGCCACTTTAAGTGTGATGGCCGAGTGCTTGGGGCTCGGTCCTCCAAAACCGACTACTCAAATCAATTTTTTTTTATTCATGGCCATTAAGCTGACTTGTGTTAGGTGTTAGGTCAGACCAGCATCATTATCCATGTGATTTATTTGTTTTCGGTGGGATGTTGTAATGCCAATAGCATACTAATGTTGTCCTATGCATTGTGGCAGCACAGTTGTGACTCGGTGGGTATGTTTTGTATCCCGAACCATGTAGTATGTCCAGATTTGTTGCATGTGAATGGAAAAAGTGTTTATTAGTTATGATATGCAGGATTATCATGCTTATGCCTTACGCATGGAAACTCATGAAATCTATTAGATGCAATAATATGATCATGTGCATATTTGAGAGTTTATACATATGATGGATCATGAAAAATGCATGTTGCAAGCGTTTGTTCGTATGCATATGCAATTTGTTTTGTATGTACATTCTTATTGTATTTGAATGAATGTGCATTACATGGTCAATAATTGAGTTTGTGCATGTTCAATAAGAATTTTGCATGAGATGCATTGGTGGTCAGATGTGAACCATTGTAGGCCATGTGGGTCAGGAACATGTGTTGCTTCAAGACTTGTTTTATACATTGCAAAATTCATTTTAAATTTATTGGCTTTCTAATTTAATTTCACTATTAAAAATTGTAACGGGTCAGGTCCCGTGTTGGGTTTTGCATGTTGATTTGCAAAACGGTTCTTGTATAAAGAACTTGACTTTTGTTAAAAAGATAACAGTGTAATTATTTTTTTTTAAGTCTTTTCCACAGTGTGGGAATCCTGGATGGCGGTTTTGAGAAAACTGTGAGGACACTAAAACTCTGTGTGCATTTGTGCCCCTGAACCCGATTTGGTGGTTCGCCTCTCAGCCACGGTTTTAGAGAGTTTTCAGCCACTTTGCCTAGGGGTGGTGTTGTAGACACAGTTGTTGTTATTGGTATACCAAGAAAGTGGCATCAGTGGATGTTGATTTTCCTGGTGTCCCGACATTAGATATTGATTTCTAATGTTCCGATAGATGGTGTTAATTTCTGATATCGATCGAGGAACAAGTGTAGAACCCAGTAATAAAATACAAATTGTGTGTTAAGCTGTCACTGAGAACCTAACTTGGACTTCGGGAACTGTTGTACCTGTTTTGAGTATTCGCGAGTTTAATGAGAAATAGAATTAAACTTGTGTGCATTTAATAGGGACATGCATGCAAAAGAGAACTCCGATAATAACTTAATAAATTGTTCATTCATGTGTATTGAATCATGCATATTTATTGTTTTACATTAGTTCATGCATTCTTACTTGTTTTGTTTCGTGTGAGAAATTGTTATTGCATGATACTTGCCTTTAGATGCTTGAATGGTAAATGAATTATGAGATTGTTATTCTTATATTCCTTTAAATGTCTTGCATGAATTTTATTTATGCTCTTTTTTGCCTATTTGGATTTTTAGAGGAATTCGTACAAAGAATCTTTGATTCTTAACCAGTATTTCTAATGTTTTTCTAAAGACCTGAAGCTCAGTGACGGGGATGACTGTCATAAAAAGCCTGCGAGATCGTGTCACTTACTTCTGTTATTTCTGGACAGTGTGGCTCTGTGATTTCATACTTTAATTTATTTTTGTTCCCAGACATTGATTTAGTAATTAATAAAGTTAGTTATTTGATTGGTTGGTTCAATGTAAAGATCACTTGTGGTTTGGAAGTTGTTAAGTCTGTAAGGCCTCGAATCCATGGGTTTTAGTTTCCGCAATTGCTATATATATATATATATATTATTTATTTATTTATTTATTGATTTTCAGTTTTCACGAGGATAAGTTGGTGTCGTTACATATACGAAAATCAAATTCTTCAATATACCTGGTAATCTACTTCTGTGTAGTTTCCTAAATCTGGGTTCCCCATATCACTCAATGAAACATGTTTGTGTATTCTTGTACGGACTTGGAGGCTTGAAAAAGAGACATTAAATTTCCATCATCAAATCTTCATCCATTCTTTACTTGTGTTGTGTTGTGTGCCTGCATGACAGATTACTGCTACTCCAAAGTTCGGGTGATGTAAAAAGGTAGGGTAGGGTTTAAGGGAGGCTCTAAGTTTGGTTGTCTGATATGAGGTATTAGGTATACAAAAATATTTTTTCAGGATTTTTAAAAGGTTGAAACTAATTTATTTCTGGGATAGGCCAGGGCGTTATAGATTCAGTTCGATTTTTTGGGTTCCGACAAGTTTCAAGTATCGGACGAGATCTCAGCGATCCAAACAAATTTTTGGGATCTGTAAATTGGGTTTGAAAGCTAATAAATGTACATTCCTATGGTAAAAAAATCCAGAATTCATGAATCTAGGATCAAGCCTATAGATTTTTTTTAAGTTTAAAAATGTTAGGTCGTCAGGATCTAGTCACTGGATCTAACAGGTTTCGGTAAAACAGTAACATCTACATATCGGGATATGATTTTTTCAATCTGTGAATTAGGTTCAGTTTAGGACAGGTAAGGCTAACTATTGTCACTTTTGGGGGATTTATAGGTTTGTCAAACTCCAGGGATGAATTTTAGAAAATCAAACTTGGATGTAGGCTTGTACTGGTCCTTCCTAAGAACAAGCAGAAATTTGGCCTGACTTCCGGAAGTCGGATCGGAGTCACCAGTGGTCGGATTCTAACGATTCAAAAAATAATTTGGAAGTACGAGAATTGAAGAACCTGATGCCGATGTGATCTCCTTGGAACGATCAGATGAGAGATCCTGAGGTGCAGATTATCATGGTTGATGCAAATCACTGTTGGTTGTAGCTAGATCTATCGTGCGGAGCCGTGAAATTCATTGCTTACCTAAAATTTTATAATAATAAGGTTAGACTTGTGACAATCTGGTAGGTATCTTATCAATTCCAAGTAAAAAGCATAACATTTAATATTTACAATTCAGGGTTCATAAATCTAGAGAGTTTGACTTATGTTATAACATGTATATAGTAGTGTAATTCTTTTAAACTTATGTTTTGATATTTAACTCCCACTGTGGGTACTCATAGAGAAAACTTTGAGTCAATTGAGACCATACGGAAGTTTATTATACCATGTGTTTTAATACCCCATATGACTAATTGACCCTGTGACTTTATAGGAGGCGGTTCAATAACGGGGAGAGAATTCCACCTTGAGCCATAAACAAGGATGCATTATAACCTTTTGCAAAAGTATGAAAACTAACCAACTAGGATTCATCTCTGGAAGATCCCGTCCCATATCTTCGATGGCCAAGGACGTCGAGTCATTACCACTCGAGGTCTTAGGCCCTTGTTGCGTCATCCCAAAGTAACAGCTTAGCGGCATGACTCCTGGGGACGATGCTCTTATACCACTATTAGAATCCAAACTCCCACGGAGGATGATTCTATGGATTTCGGCAAGCTGGACGTGAGACATGGCTCTAGAGAGAGGCGCGCACCACAAGCAGAAGCGGCGTGTAACGTTGAGAGAGAGAGAGAGAGAGTCGTGTCTCTTGGTCAGCTACACATGAAAGCGTGAGGTGGATGGGGGGTCAACGACAAGGGAGGGAGAAAAGGTGTTCCCTTCGAGTCGATGACGAGTATAGAAGAGAGGCGAGGAAGAGACATTCTCTCAGAAAACAAGAACATAAACCAAGAGCGAAACTTAAAGAAATCTCTTAATAAACTTTATTAAAAACAAACTAAGCATGTTCATTTATTTATAGTTTTACAAGAGGACAAAAGGGTAAAAATACACAGTTCCCACCCTAGAGAAGACTCTTAGGGTGGCGTCTCACCAGAGTCCCAACCTAGGTGGGACTCCAGGCGGCTCTTCTGGTCTCTACACAGTCTCAACCTGAGTAGGACAACAGACTGGGCGGCTCCTCTGGATTGGATCCTGAAATGACTTCTTTGGATCGGATATGTGGCGGTCCATAACACTATGCTTGACGAGTAGCAATATCTTATTCTTTGTGTATTTCCTTGTTGATTAATTTTATGTTACATGCATATTTGTTATTAGTTTTAACACTCTATTTTAAGAATTTAGATTATGTTTAAATTATTTAATTTTTGTTGATATTGGCAGTTGTGTGCTTTGTTTCTTCAATTGTTCTTGAGTCTTGGGCAAGTTTTGTGATATAACAGGTTTACTATGCTTGACAAGCAGCAATGTCTTATATTTTTGTGTATGTGGTTGTTGATTAATTTTATGTTGCGTGCATGTTTGCTATTAGTTTTAGCATTTTATTTTAATACTTTAGATTATGCTTAAATTAGTCAGCTTTTATTGATATTGGTAGTTGTGTGCTTTATTTATTCAGTTGTTCTCAATTCTTGGGCACGTTTTGTGATAGAACAGGTTTATTACGCTTAACAAGTAGCAATATCTTATACTTCTGGTATTTCCTTGTTGATAAATTTTACTTACCTTACATGCGTAATTGCAATACCAATTAGTCCTGCCTTGCCTAGTCTCTGACTAGTTTTTTTAGAGTTCCACACAATAGGTACCGACTACTGCTTTTGACTACATAGCTCGCAAGGGCATACCATGTACAATATCCAATATTTGCTGATAACTGATATAATGACCAGTTCTAGTAATATAAGATGTGCATAATATAAATCATTCTTATATGCCCCATGCAATCTTTTTCAATATTCCTTGTGACATTGTATATCTATATTGAAAATAAGCTAATAATTTGATGAAATGCATTTACCTTGCATTTAATTAGGCAACAAATTTTTTGTAATTTGACATGACTAAGTATACTATGAAATGCAACATATGCAACTTCTAGAAGTTTCCAATTATGGGACGGCAAGAGCAGGGATTCTATAATTCTTATATTAATTTGAAAACAAAGACAAGTTACAAACCTGATTTTGGGCCCTTATCACTTCATCTTCTGAGACCTCATGAGCAATTCTAGAAAACTCTTCCATTATTGTACTAGATAAATTACACAATTGGTCAGCCTGCAATCAAAAGCATGACATCATAAAAGAGAGTAACAAAAATTTGCTAAAACAAAGATTCCAACAACTACAAATAAGAAAGACATACAGAATATTAGATTCAGCAAAGAAATAAGAGAGCAATGGAGAAGAAGATCAAAAGAGAGAAACTTCATTAGCTTTTAAAAAATGAGAGGATACAACATATAGGGGTTGACCCCTTTAGTTACACAAAAAAACAAAAATGGTTGACTATACTCTCTATGGCTATGCTACATAATAAACCAAGGTTGCCAGTCGAGGAAGTGGGAGCAGGAAGCGAGGCAGTTCTAAAATTTTAGGAAGCGAAAAGCGCAGAACGACTTATAAGCGAACCATGAATAGTCTCAAAAGAGAGTAGAGAAGCAAACCGAAAGCGACCTAGGAATTTAAACTGAAAGTGAACCAGGATTCGAAAGGAAAACAAAGAGGGAAGAGGCCTAGGATTCAAGTGGGAAAAGAATAAGAATCGAAACAGAAGCAAAAATGTAATTATATTTTTTCAAATTTACCAAAATAGAATATTTATATTATCATTGACAAAATAAAACATGAGTAGATAACATTAAAGTTGATCTATTAATCTCAAAACTGAATCATATATGCAAGTGCAACCATTTAACAAATGCATCTTGTTGCAAGCATTTAATAAATAAATTCATCAAGAAAAAATCATAATACACCCATGGACGTCGTCGAAGCTCGAGATTTCACTGGAAGCCTGGGACTCTAGAACGAGAGAGGTTAGGGTTTAGGAATTGAAAATCCCAAACCCTACTCGATATTTGTTTTTCATATTTCATAATATTTCAAAATGATTATTTTACCCTTTTAAAAAAACTGAATTTCTTTAATTTTTTGGGTAAAAAAATTTATTAAAGGTTAACTTAAAACTCTCCAAGTCTCCAAAAAAGGGAAGATATTGGGAAGCAAGCTTCCCCTTTCCATTTAAAAGTGCTTCCCTCTGCATTTCAGAAGTGTCGCGTTTCGCATTTCGGGGAAGTGTGCTTCCCAAGCCATGTGGACGCTTTCGGTAACCCTGGAACAAACATATATACAAAGAATACAGGGGTAGCGTCAAGGTTGCCAAACTAGAAAGTGAAAGTGGGAAACGATACGGGAAAGCGGAAGCGAGAAGCAAGGTATTTTAAAATTTATAGGAAGCGGGAAAAGAAGTATCAATTTGAAAATAGGAATAAAAAATGAAGCAATATGCTAACTGAATGGGAATTGAACAAGAAGTAAATAAAAACAAAAATCAAATTGATTATTCTTATATTTCATGATTTTTCAGTAAAAGAGTTAATTTTTTGTTAAAATTTAACAATGATGGTTAGCAATTTAGAGAAAGTACATGGGAAGCGAGTCGAAGCGTGAGAGAAAAAACATGAAAAGAAACATGAGAAAAGCATAGACCGTGTGTGTGGGAAGCATAGAAGAAGCATGGGGGAATCGAGATTCCCATGAAGTTTCGGAAGCGAGGAGTATCATGCTTCCAAAGCAAGTTTTCGGGAAGCGTGCTTCCCACCTACCTAAGAAGCTTCTGGTAATTTTGGGTAGCATACACATTTGTAATATGGGTATTACATTCTTCAACACTCCCCCTTAAACTTGGGATAATGAGAACACAATCATTCCAAGTTTAAAGACAAAAGGTTGGAAAGCAGTCCGCTATCTAACTGGCAGTATAATATCCGATATTTTTCAAGTTTTTTTCTCAATTTTATAATTTTTGGATAATGGAATTTTTGAGGCATTATTCATGAATTTTGAGTTTATGGTTGCATTCGTATTGAAATGTCGAAGAGAACAGTCTTTGTTTCATTGAAAACGGAGTTAAATTGAGTTTGGAGCAAGCCTGACAAGTTTTGGGGGTATTTTGATCATTTTATGAGAGTTTCGAGGGTATTTTGGACCCAAGGGGCATAGTCGTCCAACCTAGAGTTGATTGGATCAGTCAACTGCATGGGGGGACATATCCAAAATTATTAGTTTTGTTTGGATGGCATTATTGTGGTTTTGTCTTAGAAAAAGGGTAGTTTTAGACACTTTTAGCCATGATTATCTTTTGAGGGCATTTTTGACCTTTTGGACCTGCCAGGGTCCGCAGAGACCAGCCAAGTGGCTGGTCTCTTTGATGGTTCTGTTTTTGACCCAGTTGGCCTAATAGAAGCCTAACTAGGGCCCAAAGAGCCCTTTCTAGTTTGGATTCAGATTGGATCTCTAAGGATCCAATCCAGGACCCAACCCAACCGAATTCACTTTTTTTAAGAAGACCCAATTTTTCTCTCTCAACCCCTTTCACGAATCTGCATTTTCTCATCTCTCTCCCTTCTCTCTCTCTTTCGAACTCTCTCCCTCTCACTCTTCCTCCATTGTTGGAGTTGTTGGAGTGCTTCTTCCTCCTCCACCTATCCTATCCTCTTCTCTGTGGAGCGGCATGGTGGAGCTATGGAGGACGTTGTAGTTTAGTGAAGCTGCAATTGGTGGAGTGTTGTTGCGTGGTGGATTCGCAAGGACCGACCAATGTAGGTCAGCCCTATCCTTCCCTATTCTTCCTCCACTCCTCTCGTTACTCTTCTCATCATTCCCTTGTTCTGGGTGTCCTCAAGGCGGAGGACGTGTTGCATCTTAGTGAAAAAGGTGCAAAAGGATCTGACTCGATCCATGTAAAGATTGTGTACAGTATACGTTATACGTCTTTTCCTTTTAATCGGGTTTGGATACACCAGACCCGGATCCATACCTGTGTAAAGTAAAGTTATAAATGAATTGTTTTAGGTCACGATTTCAATACAGAAATTGTGACAGCCGCAGACCCCTTCTTGCTTTCTTCTCTTCGTCTCTCTCTCTCTCTCTCAATGCAGGTACAAGTGGATTTCTAACATGGTATCAGAGCTAAGATCTGTCTAAGGGCAAAAAAAAAGGTTTCCGGCAGGTGCGACAATCGGAGTTTTGAGGTTTTCGTTTCTTTCCTTTTCTACTCTTCTTCATTTTCTTTCTTCTCTCGTTCTTCCCTTCTTTTCTGAATTTTTCCTATGTACCCACATCTCACGTGGGCTTGCTTCTCTCTTGGATCTGAGATTCATGTGAATCCTGTTCACGTGAACCCAAACCGTGAAAAACGAGTGGTTGTATTTCACGTGAATCGCTGAAATCGATTCATGTGAAAAATCAGACCAATCGCATGCCCCATTTTAGTTTTTTGTTTGATATTGCCTGCTTGACCCCCTTTATTGCTATCGTCTGTTCGATCTCCCTTTGTCCAATCCCCTCCATGCATCTATTTCTACATATTCAAATATATATTTGTTGTGTAGTTTTCTTCCTGTTTCTCTTTTTGCTACTTGTTTGAAAATATATTTAACGTGGGAAAGTTTTTTTTTACGTCAATATCAGTTTTCTGGAGTGCATAGAAAAAGGTTCAGTCTCTCTATTCTCTAAATCTGGCAGCCGCAAAAAAAAAAGGGTTGAGCATTTCGTAAAAACTCTTGCACTTCGTGAACACTCTTGCTGAATTTCACTCTCTATGGATCCTTATTCCTCTCAATCAAATATTTCTTCAAGTTTTCTCAACTAACTCGTTTCTGAAAAGTTGAATACCTCAAACTTCTTGATTTGGAAGAGACAAATCATTCCTTTTATAAGGAGCCAAGGTCTCTTAGGTCACCTGGATGGAACCACCCCAGTCCCACCAGAATTTGTTTCGAGAGAAGAGAAAGATGATCAAGGGGCGAATTCGATCGTGTATGTCAAAAATATAGAATTTCTCAATTGGGAAAGGAAAGATCAATCAGTTGTTGCATATATCACCTCAACCCTGTCTCAAGAGGTCCTTTTTGTCATTCCTGACAATTGTACATCACTACAACTTTGGGAACGACTGGTTCAGACGTATTCGCAGGTTTCTCAAGCAAGGATGGTTTTTCTGAAAAGGGAATTTCAGTTGTTAAGAAAAGACTCCATGACCATCATGGAATATTTGAACAAGATAAAGATCATCACAGATCAACTTGTAGTTATAGGATGTGTCGTAAGTGACAATGACATGGTGCAACAAACTCTGAGTGGATTGGGATCTGACTACAATATGATAGTCACTTCACTATTGTGCCTTCATGTTCTTCCTACCTTTGATGAGCTACGAGCCAAATTGATCCAGTATGAAATGACTCTGAAGGGATTCTCTGAAGAAACGCACATTCACCCAAATTCTCAAGAAGTTTTTGCCACAGGCCTGATTTATAGTAGAGGACGGGGACGAGGAGGACAAGGGCGAAGTGGATACGGAGGGTGTGGTTTGCTTCCCACTCCAAACATGTTAGCTCATGCGCAGGGACCAAGATCCATCCCTACTTGCTTCCTTTGTAACAAAAAGGGGCATATCAAGGCGAACTGTCGGCATAATCCAGAGAATAAAGGAAAGGGTCCACAGACACAAACCAAAAGAAGATTCACAAATACCAGAGACAGTAGAGAGATTAAAGATCTGTTGATATCTGCCTTGTCAGAGTTGAAATTGAAGTAGAGTGACGAAGGCACTTGGTTTGTCAACTGAGGGGCAGCGACTCATGTAACAGGCGATGCAGGTAAAATTTCTAACCCTATTCCTTATTTTGGAAAAAGTAAGATTGTCACTGGAGATGGATCCCACCATCCTATTTCTCATGTTGGAAAAAATGTCATTCCCATGTCATATTCCACTCTTACTCTTTCTGACGTTCTTCATGCTCCTGACATTAAGAAAAATAGTCTCTGTTTCCAAACTTATTGATGATAATAATGCTTCAGTTGAATTCACCCCCTCCTCTGTGTAGGTCAAGGACCTACGCACGAGGGAAACATTCGCTGGAGGAAAGAGACGAGGCAATATGTATGTCTTTGAAGAAGCTCCATGTCATGTTGTCTGCCTTGTTCATCTGAATTTGAAGCCTTCATTAGAGTCAGGTTCATCCTCTTATGCTAATGTTTTTAGTATTTCTGAATGTAATAAGTCATTCTTATGGCATAGTCGATTAGGACATTGTGGGAGTCATTTTATTGAAAAACTTGTCTCTAATAATCTCATTCCAAAAGAAAGTCTCAATGGGGATGAGAGCAGTCATAAGTGTTTCAGTTGTCTTTCATGCAAGAGTCATGTATTGCCTTTCCATTCCATTAATAAGAGAGCTTCAAAACCTTTTGAAATAATTTGTTCTGATGTATGGGGCCCCGCCCCGATTGCCTCTGGATCTGGGAGCAGATACTATCTAATCTTTGTTGATAACTATTCTCGATACACTTGGATATATTTCATAAAAAATAAGTCAGAAGTCTTCTCTTTGTTTCAAAATTTTCTTTCCTTGGTCAAAAATCAATTTTCTGAGTCCATTCAATTTTTCCAATGTGATGGAGGTGGGGAATTCTCATCCCGTGATTTTATTTCTTTTCTCCAAAATAACGAAATAAGAAGTGTGTCATGCCCTCACACCCCTCAACAAAATGAGATTGTTGAACGAAAACATAGGCATAACGTTGAAAGTGCCATGAGTATGCTTCATGACAGTAATCTTCCCATCAACCTATGGACATAAGCTTTTCATTATGTCGTACATGTGATAAATAGATTGTCTATGGTTGTTCTGAAAAATAAGTCTCCTTATCACTGTCTTTTTGGAGCTCATCCTAGTTATCATGATCTGTGTTTTTTGATGTGTTTGTTATGTGCATATTGATCAGCCCCTGAGAAACAAGTTTCAGGACAAGGCTCAGAAATGTAGGTTTGTGGGATATGCAGATGACTACAAAGGATATAGGTGTTATGATCCCACCGACAAACGCATCAGAACCTCAAGAAATGTTGTCTTTGATGAACAAAATTTTGATCACGAAGCGAACACAACGAACATGCCAACTGAAGTTTACTATCCTTGGCTGAGTTCAGAACTTTTTGCTGGCTCCAATGAAGCATGTTCCTCAGATTGCGTGCAACAAGAAGAAGAGATGTTTGAGAACACTAGGACGTCGGGATCACAGAATGCAGAGAAAGTACTGGGCAAATACAAAGACATTGTCTATTCTAGACAAAGACCGACAGCATCAAGCCATTCATATCATGTATCAGTCGCCAATCCAACTCCTCATACTCTTGAGGTCAGAAAATCAAACCGCATACGACATCCTATTGACAGGTGGGTTAGCTATAACAACTTCTTCTTGGATCTTCAACTCTTTTTAACTGCACTCAATAAGGAAGATGAGCCCATTATGTACTATCAGGCAGTCACTTCTACCAAATGGTTAGAAGCCATGAATGATGAAATGCAAGCCTTGCATGAATGTGGAACCTGGGAAGTTGCTCCCAAACCACCTGACAAAAATGTTGTCGAATGTAAATGGGTCTACAAAATAAAGTACAAGCCAGATGGAACCATTGAACGATATAAGGCAAGGCTTGTAGCAAAAGGATTCACTCAAGAAGCAGGGCAAGACTATGATGAGACCTTTAGTCCGGTTGTAAGAATGGGAACAATTTGAATTATTATTTCTCTGGCCGTTGAACATGGATGGAAGTTGAGTCAGCTTGATGTGAAAAATGCATTCTTGCATAGAGATTTGAAGGAGGAAGTATACATGGAGCAACCCCCTGGATATGAAGAACAAAATTGTAAAACCCATGTGTGCAGGTTAAACAGAGCTATCTATGGTCTGAAGCAAGCATCTCGCTCTTGGTTTGATAGCTTCTCGCTAGAGATTCAGAAACATGGATTTTCACGTTCCATGCTGGAACACTCATTATTTATTTTTAAAAGTCAGACTGTGACCACTCTATTATTAATTTATGTCGATGATATTATCATCACAGGAAACTCTGCAGCCCACATTCAAGAAGTAAAAGACTTACTAGGTCAGAGGTTCAAAATGAAAGATCTTGGAGTTCTACGCTATTTTCTTGATGTAAAAGTTGATAACCAGGCTCATGGCTTGACACTCACTCAGCATAAGTACACCGTAGACGTTTTCATCAAGGCAGGCATGAAAGACTGCAAACCTCTAGAAACTCCGTGTGCTTCATCAAAAACTTAGCGCTGATGATGGAGATCTGTGTGATGACCCCACCAGGTATCGAAGCATAATAGGAATGTTACAGTACCTCACATTCACTAGACCTGACATCGTTTATTCAGTCAATCAAGTGTCGCAATTTATGCATGCGCCACGTACTGGACATATGGAAGCGGTCAAGAGGATCCTTAGATATCTGAAAGGGACTATTGGGGATGGATTGATATATTCACCACAGTCATATGGCAAAGATGAGCACGAACTTACTGTATATTGTGATGCAACTTGGGCAGGAGATCCTGACGAACGAAGATCTACATCAGGATATTGTGTCTTCATTGGAAGAAATTTAGTCTCTTGGAACAGTAGAAAACAAAAGGCTATCACTAGATAAAGCACTGAGGCTGAGTATAGATCCATGGTTGTTGCTACTGCCAAAGTCACATAGATCAGGCATCTACTAACTGAAGTAGGAGAAAAGATCTCCCACACTACCTTGCTATGTGACAACCAAAGTGCTATCAACATGTCATTCAATCCAATACATCACAGTCGTGCTAAGCACATTGAGATTGACCAACACTTTGTGAGACAGAAGGTTGAAGAAAAAGAGATTGAGCCTGAATTCATCAGTACTGAAAGACAAGTTGCAGACATATTTACCAAAGGGTTAACAAAGGATCATTTTTGGATGCTTAAAGGCAAGTTGTTCATGGTCCAAAACCATGATCAACTTGAGGGGGGGTGAAAAAGGTGCAAAAGGATCCGACCCGATCCATGTAAAGATTGTAAAGATTGTGTACAATATACGTTATACGTCTTTTCCTTTTAATCAGGTCTGGATACACCAGACCCGGATCCATACTTGTGTAAAGTAAAGTTATAAATGAATTGTTTTAGGTCACGATTTCAATACAGAAATTATGACAGTCGTAGACCCCTTCTTGCTTTCTTCTCTTCGTCTCTCTCTCTCTCTCTTTCTCAATGCAGGTACAGGTAGATTTCTAACACTTAGTGGGTGCTGCACAGGTCGAGAGTGTACGATTTATCGCGTTTTGTGGACTTATACCGGTCGGAATAGCGAGCAAAGGTAGGAGCTTGACTTCCCTCCTGCAATAGTGGCATGCATAGGCACAAACTATGTTTATGATATGTGAGTTTGTTGTGAAATCATAAAACGTGTATCATACTAGATTTTTGTTGTGTACCTACATGAAATATGTGAGGAAGCTTATGATTGAGCCACTGTTTTTCTGTAATTTGTATGTTGAAATGTTTTAGGAAATATGGATTCTGATGTGTTCATTTACATGCTAAAAGGATTCATTTTGTATAAATATGCGTACTAAAAAATGTTGTTTTTGTATGCTATGCATATTGCATGAAGGCATAAATGTTTTGTAACCATGTTATGAGAGATTTTTAGGCATTGTGTTTGCCAAAAATCGGATTTTGATATGTTGTTGAGGGTTCTGAAATACATAGGAGTTGACTCCCGTAGGTTCACGTGATTTAAGGCAGCACGAGGGTCGACCCTCGATTTTGAAGAGTCGACCCTTGCTGTTTTGTTTGAGTAACTGAGTCAGTGAGAGTCGACCCTTGCAATGTGTTATGTTGAATGTTGTTGTGCAGACCCGCAAGGGTTGACCCCTGTGCTTTAAGGATTGACTCTTGTTGGGCTATGGTGTTGACCCAGACCCACAAGGATCGACCCCTGGTTCCAGGAGTCGACCCTTGCTCAGTCTTGGGTTGACCCTAAAGTGTCTAGGTTGATTCTTGTTGAACAAGAATTGATCATTGCACTGTGTGAGAGGATTTCTAGTATTTTAAATAGTATTTCTTCAACTCGTTGACCCAGTTTTGGATAATATATATATGGGTTTTGTTTGTCAATCTACGAGCATGTGATTTTAGAAAAAGAAAGCCACATTTCCTTTAAAGTTTCGCCAAAGCTTGTGTTGTGAAAATGATTTTAGTACGCTTGAAAGATTGGATTTCTGAATACTTTGGAAGTGATTTTGTATTCTTGAAGGTTCCAGATTTACATATATTTTGGAAATGCTTTTTGAAATCTTAAAGCCTTATGTATGTATATGTGTTCTTGAGAAAGTCTTCAGGATTTAGAATAATTGTCAAATAAGTGTGTTTTTCAAAGGCTTTTTCTGAATCTAGAAAACTTGCAGATTTATGATATTCTGGAATGATTTCTGTAATCTTTAATGCTTGAAGATGTGTATATATGTTTGTTGGAAATTTAGTATTTTTGTACCTCGTCTTATTTTGAATTGTGTTGCTTTGTACTTTCTATTTTTGGGAAGTACCTGACATTGTGAATCAAAGGAGTTGATTTTTGTAGTTCAGAGTCGACCCCTGTTGGTTCGCAAGTTTAGGGCAGACCTGAGAGTAGACTCCCATGCTTGGGAATTGACACTCCATGTCCAGTTGTTGACTCTTGGAGTTGACCCCTGCTTCTTGAGGGTCGATCCTTGTAAGGTGAGAGTCGGCCCTTTTTTAAACAAAATAGTTTTTGTTTCATAAAGAGTCAGCCTTTGCAAGGTGAGTCGACCCCTACGTCGACTTTTCTGAACAGAATGGCTTTCTATTCAGAAGAGAGTCGACCCTGGTGATGTGAGAGTCGACCCTTGCTTAACAGAAAAGGTTTTTTATCAGAAAGAGTCGACCCCTGAGTTGACAGAATCGACTCCTATGCACTTGTTTTCATGATTTTAGTGTTTTGAACTTGGATAAAGGTTGTTTCGCCTAGGTAATGCATGGATTAACCCTGGATCAGGTTAAGGAACCTGTGTGTGGTGTGATGAAGGGTTTTATGCATCAGCTGAGTTCGGTAGTCCAAGGAGGGACCCGAATCATCTTGAGATACTAAATGAGATGTTCATAAATAGATGATCTTTAAATTTGTTAAGCATGTTATATGTTCCCTGTATGTTTGAACTAATATGCAGATGTGTATGTAAGCAAGTTTACAATGGAAGAATTCATATACATGTATGCATATATGAATTAACATGTATGTCATTAAGTTAGGTCATTATGCATACTTGTAGTTATTAGGATTTATGTTGATATACATGGTATAATGACCCTCTGCTGAATAATGTAATATAGCATTAGATTGTGTAATTCAGTTCACTTTCTAAAATGAGTTAGAGATGCTTAGGTCTATGAAGACTACGTATTAGTTTTGGGGTTTCATAAAAGGTTATTTCACAAGTTTACCCCTGATATATAGATTAGACCTTGGGAGATGAAATCTGCCCAAGTGTGAGCTTATAGTGGATCGTACTAAGGCTATTAATGACATGATGTTGTTGGGACACGATGGTGACCCCAAGTGTGCAACTGTGAGTTGGCACATGAAATGAATATTCTCATAAGTTAAGAACAATGTAACTTGTTGGGGCAAGGCCCTATGTACCTAAGTGGTACTATGAGAATTAAATAATGCATATTAATTAAAGATAAAACAAGTTACACAGAAATTGGAAGTCACGCCCTGAAAGATGGGGTGACCTATAAATGGAGTCAACTCGTTGAGCGAGTTAGCACCAATCCCGTAGATGTTGAGTTGGAGGTGGTGATAGTTTCTGGTAGGCCCCGTCCTGGTCACTAGAGGTGGACTAGTCTCCAACCACGGCAGCTTAGGAGACGAAGACTACTTTTTGTTAGAGGTCCTGGCTACGTAAGTTAGTGGTAGTGTACTATAATTTTTCAAGAAAATGAACACCTTAACGAAGGGTTTTGGACTCTTGGTGTTGGTGAATCCGGAAGCTCTTGGCGAATAATAATAAAATATGAAGAAAACACAAACGTGTGAAAATACGCCCCCAAGTAGACCAGTGAGCCTAGAGTGGCCCGGACAGTGGTGCCCCCGTAGAGAAGAAGAAAATAAATCAAAATAGTAAATGTAATGCATCATGTAAAGAGCAAAAGATTAAGATAAATGAAAGATTAATAAAATATGTTCATGCATTTAAAACATGCACGTGTGTTTTCAATCTCTTAGTGAGAGGTTGAGGCGAGTTGATCTCGCAGGGAGTCGGAAGTTTGGACTCGTGTTGAGCCACAGACTTAGTTATAGTCCGGTTCGGCTAGTGACCTATCTGTGTCTGTTATTGCGGGACGGGTGGTCTTGTTCCTGCTGAGACTTGTGGTTAGTCTTACCCCTGCTTCTTTTTCCTTTTTCAGGTACTCGTAGGAAGACGCGCGTCGAGGATGATGGATGTTGAGGACTTGGACACCCCTGGAGCTGATTCTGGACTCTTCTATTTTTGGGACCATAGTTGTATTTTGGACTGTTTTGTATTTTGGGTCGATTGTGTGTTTGGACCCTTGTATTCTTTTTGTACTGTTTGGTATATTTTTATAAACGGTGTTGGTTCACTAAGTTTTTGTTCAGGTGAACGTTAAATTTAGAAATGACGGATTTTGTAAACAGCCCATATTTCGTTGAACTTTTGTATGAAACTTTGAATATTCAATGAATGAAATAGTTTTGCATTTTCCGCTATGCAAAGAATTCTCCTGTTATAGATGAGTTCTTTACTATTTAGTTGGTTTCAAAAGAAAACCCTTTTGAATAGTATTTCTTCCGTTGTGATATGAAATAGCCAAATCTTTTCATATATTTAAAAAGAAATGGCTCAGATTTTCGGTTCGGTGTGTGTTACAAGCGGTCTCAACATATAACAATGATATGACTCCTTCCAAGCATGCTCGACGAGTGAAATGGAAATCTATCTTAATATGCTTGATCCTCTCATGAAATTCTGGATTTTAAACTATATGAATAGCACTTTGATTGTCAGTATACAAAGTAGTAACACCCTCAACAGTAACACCCATATACTGTAGAAAGCATCTTAACCAAGTAATCTTTGATGTGACCTAGGTCATAGCATGATACTTTGCCTCTGTTGTAGGCAAAGAAGCTCTTTGTTGCTTCTTTCTCTTCCATGATATCAAGAAATACCCCATAAATATCCATAACTTGGTGGTTGAATGTCTGACTTGAGATACTCCCACAAAGTTTGTATCACAATAGGCTCTCAATTCCAATGCAGACGAAGCAGAAAAGAATAGAGCATAATGTTGTTAAAGTATGTTGTTCATATATATAAATACATGTGTACACACACACACACACACACGTGTATATGTGTGTAATAGGTAATACTCTCTAGGGGTATTTTTGTAACTTTGTATATGTATATATGTGTGTTTGTAATATGTAATACCCTATAGGGATATTTTCATAATTCTGCATATGTAATAGGTCCTACCCATTAGGGGCAGAATTAATATTTTTACTCCTTTTATTTTATTTTTTTGTCTTTTATTTTCTTTGTAAGGGCGATATGGTCTTTTAGACTCTATAGGGATTACTTGTCCCCCTGTATTCTATGCATTCCTTAATGCATATTTGATGAATAAAATATATATTTTTTAAGTTTGTGCTCTTGTGTTGGCCTTGTGAGATCCCCTTTGTGGGTTGTTCTTGTGCTCTTGCCCATAGTAGGCATTCTACATTTGAATCCTTAAGGATTCATTGCAATGTATCAGTCATTGACTCTTGGCACTTGGCTATTGGGATCATGGTGCTCGTGTGATTGTAGGTGCCACCCTTGCTCGCACATCACTCTCCTTCAAGTGTTCGTTGTGCTCGTGATCAAGTGTTCGTGATGTCATTCTTGCATCCTTCATCTTTCTTTCTCCTCTCTTTTCTTCTCATCTCTATGGCTGACAAAGAGGTTGTTACCATCTTCCCCATCACGTTCAATGGGAACAACTACAATAGACGGACCACGGTGACGAAGAGGTTCTTTGTGGGAAAGGAACTATGGGAACTTGTGAATGGTTCAACTCCGGATCCCGAACTTGTACTTACAAAAAATATAAATGGAGTGGAGGAAGCATTAAAAGATAGTGAAAGAAAAAAGGCTATCTCTAATTATCGAAAAGCCTTGAGAGATTGGGAAGTATGTCATGATAAGGTCCTTTCGTGTTTATAAATAGCATAAACCAAGATCTATGTGACAACATCTTGAACTATGAAAGGGCCGATGAGGCATGGACATTTCTAAAAGAAACATACACTCAAAAGAATGACGCCTATTTGTGAGAACTTAGAGATAAGATCCATTCATGCAAGCAAGGTGACCAATCCATGAGATAGTATTATGGCAAGTTGAAAAAACTATGAGATGAGATGGCAAAGCATGATCCCATATGGGACACACCCAATGATGCCAAACAATGGAAGAAAGAGAGGCTCTCAATACATGAAATATTGGCAGAAGTTTGTACGGAGGAAACTAGGCTCAAATCTTCTATAGAGCCTAAATAACCCAAAGAAACAGTGTTGGATGTGTCTAGGCCCAATTCGAATGTTAGAACCTACAAGCATCCTCACTTTAATAAGTTCCAACATGATGCTCAAAGGAAGAAAAAAATCATTTGCCACTATTATAGAAAATCGGGGCATATCAAACCTTATTTCCCCAAATTGAAGAAGGTGAACAAGAAGAGGGTGGCTTTAGTTCCTTCCCAATAAGGACAAACAAGAGGGTTCGATGATTGTAACGACCGCTCGAAAAATAGTGAAAAAAAATTTAAACAATTGCGAAAATAAATTAAACTTTATAAATTAGAAGTAATAACAGATTTAATATAACCATACCACAAACCATTCCATGTATTGAATCAATTAGAAGTAATAAATTAAACTTCATAAAATTAATCAATAAGTCGAATGTCAAAATATAAAAATCGACTCTCTCAAAAATCCTGCGCACAGGTCAGAACCCAAGTACCAAGTCGCAAGCCTCGAATCCTCCTGTTAGTCAGTCGTACGCATCACTGAGCATTTGTGCCTGTAAAATAGTTTTAGAAAACGGGTAAGAACTGAAGTCCTCGTATGAATTCCTCTAAAAATCCAACAGTAAAGAAAATAGCATAAATTAATTCACGCATAAATTTAAGAGGAAATCACAAGCAATAACTTATCACAATTAACTTAACATTCAAGCATTCAACAAATATCATGCCAAATCAAATATTAAGAAATGCATGAAACTAATGTTGAACAGTAAAATATACATGATTCAATGCGCATGCATGAATAACTTCTTAAGTTATTTATCAGAGTTGTTTTTGCATGTATGTCATTATTTAAATGCACACAAATTTAATTTTTACTTTTCCTTAAACCTGTGGATACTCAAAACGGGTACAAATTCTCGATATCCAACTTAATTCCCAGTTATAGCTTATCACACAATTTTTACATTATTTACTAGGTTCCATCTGATATAAGGTATAAGACACGTGAATTTAAAATCTATATATATATATATAATGTTTTGGATCCAGATTGGATCCAACCGAATCCGGGTCCACACAGCCCCTGGTGTTTCTATTTAAACCCCCCACATAAAGGTTTTCCTTTTTAAAACCTCGAAGACCCGACTCCTCCCCTGTGCAACCCCGACCTCCGACCCTCTCGCCGGAGGCAGTGCTCTCTCCCTCGCCCACCTCTCTTCCTCCTGAGCTCCCCTGTGCTAATCTCTCTCTCCTTCCTCATCTCTCAACCCTCGCCTGATTCCTCCCTTGCACAACCCGGAACCCCCTCACCTCCAAGACCCTGACGGGATCCCCTGTCTGTAAGGCAACCGGAACCCCCGAACCTCCCAATTTTTGCCGGAGCCACCCGAACCCTCAGGTACAAATCTCTCTCTCTCTCTCTCTCTCTCTCTCTCTGTTAGCATGGCAGGAGGGTGCCACCCCTCCTGCCCTCTCTGGTCTCTCTGTTAACGTCAGGGAGGAGGGAACCACTCCCCTCCTCCCCCGTTTCTTCTTCTTCATTTGCTTTCTCAGAGGACGGCACGGTTGTGGCCATTGGGTGCCGACCCCGTAGGGCAGCGGAAGCCGACACCCACTGCCCCCCCCCCCCCCCCTCTCTAATTTTGGCAGGCCGCCCGCCTGCCCCTTCTCTGTTTTTCGAAGGCAGTTCGCTACCCCCCCCCCCCCTTTTCTTAGGACTATCGAAGAGCCTGGTGGCTCTTGCTCATCAAGGGAGAGAGGGTGTTAGACACCCTCTTCCCCTTCCTATTTTATTCAAACAGGCAGTGTGCATAGCTCTCCTCCACCTCCTCTCGTCGTTGGCTGGTGGCGGCAACCACTGCCTCCGACAATGGCCTGACCGTTGGCTTGCCTCACCCCGCCACCCCTTTTGTTCCTCTTCCTCATCAGCGTTTCCTGCCAGACGAGAGAGGCGAGCGAGGTCCCCCCCCCCTTGCTATTGTCGTACCAGGACTATCGACTCCGCTACCGCACCCCTTGGTACTCCCCAGCCTCAATCGAGCTAAGCCTCGACAAGGCCAGCCGCTGTCACCCCACGAGGCGCTATCAACGAGTCTGGTTGTCTGAGAATGCAGCCCTGTCAGCCCTCCTTCCTGTCGCAGCATGGGGACCAAGTCGAGCTCGGCCTGACTGCCGAGCCCACCCCCTTTCATTGGTCGCATAGCCCACCGAGCTAAGCTCGGCTAGAAGCGGGCTCAGCTCGATCTCCGCTTTCGGATTGAGCCGATTCAATTAGAAAGCTGAGCTTGGCTCAGTCGAGCTTTACTACTTGCCTCTTGTACTGAGACCAGCTCGGTCCATTCTGTTCAAATTGGATTCAAGTTCGAACATTGCGACGCAATGATCTCCGCTTTCGTCAAAAACTAAGAACTTAACACAATGCAATCAATTGCAACATACCGCTTCGGCACAACGGATGAGACACATTTACCAAGGCACGAGCCCTTAAAAACCTACGCTCGGAATCGTCAGCAAGTTCGACCATCTCCGAGGTAGGAGAAAGTTGCATACGAGGACAAATGACAAAATACTTCTAACTTATACGTATAGTATATACATATACTTATATATATATGCTTTTAAACTCAAGGACGCAGTTTTGCGTATTCTTGTCCATTTAAAATTTATGTCATTTACTTTGTCGTTACGCTGTTACGTGCACAGGCTACTGCTTATGCAATTTACTTAGCCGATGTACAGTTTTGTACATCGTGCACTGCTTATGCAATTTATTTAGCCGATATATGATTTCGTACATCGTGCATGGCTTACGCAGTTTATTTAGCTCGATGTGTGGTTTTGCACATCAAGTCTAGTTTTATGTCATTTACTTTACCGTCGCACTGTTACGTACACAGGCTACTGCTTACGCAATTTATTTGGCTGATGAACAGTTTCGTACATCGTGCACTACTTACGCAATTTATTTAGCCAATGTACGGTTGCGTACATCGTGCATTGCTTACGTAGTTTATTTAGCTCGATGTGTAGTTCGCACATCGAATTTTGTTTTATGTCATTTACATTGTCGTCGCGTTGTAATATGCACAGGCTTATGTTTTGATATATATGTATCATATATATATATAGCTTTGTAAGGTACGCAGTTTTACGTACTCCTGCCTACCTTGCGTTATGCTTGCATTTAA
This sequence comes from Nuphar pumila, assembly GCF_984573655.1. Classification (NCBI taxonomy): domain Eukaryota; kingdom Viridiplantae; phylum Streptophyta; class Magnoliopsida; order Nymphaeales; family Nymphaeaceae; genus Nuphar; species Nuphar pumila. The sequence goes on along the minus strand of NC_143257.1, from coordinate 22,184,151 downwards.
AGACGTAGAATTGTGCATGCTCGCCAAGTCTTTAAAGAAAAAGGAGATTTCACATGCAAAATCCCAAAGCTCGTAATATGCGTTTTAAAAAGCAAAAACGAATATTTGGTGTTTGCATATTCGCAACCAAGTATTTCCTTCAACCCTGCTAACGAAAGGGCTTCGACTGCGTAACCCTAAGTGATACGTACGGTCCTTTGTTTTGATATCCGAATGATTCGGATATCCCCGGCCTAGAGCACGGGACTTTGAGATTTCAAAAGAATGTTGGGGTTTCTTTTTGAGAAACCAATACCCCTCTCATCGTAACGATACTATCAGACATGCACGGCATGTTAGTAGTACGATGATTGGATGAGAAGTTTATGGTAACCTCGTAATGTGAAAATACAAAATGATAAAAAGAAAATCACATAAATAGTGATAATCGAAACTTTGAGATTTCTAAATAATGTTGGGGTTTCTTTCTGAGAAACCGATACCCCTCTCATCGTAACGATACTATCAGACATGCACGGCATGTTAGTACCACGATGATTGGATGAAAAGTTTATGATAACCTCGTAGTGTGCAAATGCATAATGATGAAAAGACAATCACATAAATGGTGATCATCGCCTTCACAAGTAAGATGCTCGATTTGATTTAAAAGACTAGAGCATGTAGAATGGGTCATCAGTTAAAATAGAACCTAACATACCCATTCGTCTCTTTAGTTTTGTCAAGGGAGAGGATAGAATGGTACAAAAACTTCGATGAACAGGTTGTTAACAGCTACGCTCCACGAGTAGCAATTGACTCGATGTCCCCGGTCATCGAAGTTAGAGAACAGGGCTACCAAAAATTATCCTAGGTATTAGATCCCATGAACTTCTGCAAAACTTGGATGCATCCCTTACCACGAATGCCTTTAGGGAATTCTCTCTCGGTCACTGGTCATCCTCTTAGGAACAGACTCAACTAGTTATCCAGGGTATCAAAATACAGAGCATAACAAACCCCCAGACAGTCTTAGTTGTTTCTATGTTCTCTCATGTGCGTACCCTCAAGACAATTAATATCGAAACAAGATTATGCATGCTCATTTTGCTTTTTCTGAATTGCATATCATGAAAAAGACAACATATATGTTAGTTTTGTTCTTAATTTTGATATTTATGCACCTACCAGATTTTCATCAATCTGACCCATTTTATGGGTACATGTAAAAACCACGAATAAAAAAAAATTATCGGACCTGGATGCTTAGTCGGCTGTGTGCTTATAAAAGCACGCAGCGGCAAAAGGGGAGGTTTCTCGAAACCTCCTTCCCCTTTGTTGTTCTGTCCTCTCTCTCTCTCTCTGCACTCTCTCCCCCCCCCCGACCCCCTCTCGTTTTTGCTCGCCGGAGATCCACCGCCACCGCCTCTTTCCCGTCTCCTCCCTGCATCTCTCTCGATTCTCTTACTGTCGGGATCGGCGCAGGAGACCCACCAGACGACCCCCCACCACCAGTGACCTCCCGTCCGGAAGCCCAGGGGCAAAAGCCCTTTTGTCACCTCCTCTTCCCCTTTTCTTTTTCTCTTCCCCTTTTCTTTTCTTCTTCCTTCCATCGAGCCACAGGGGCAAAAGCCCCTGCCTGTCGGTCTTTTATGGTAGAGAATGGACGTCCGACAGAGGCTTTAGCCCCTGCCACTTTGCCGACAGGTCGGCAGGGGTAAAACCCTTGCCGCCTGTGAGAAGGGTTCTGGAAAGGGGTTTTGGAGCCCCTGCCTGCCCTTTTTATTTTACCAGGGAGGGTTGAGACCCCTCCCTATCTCTTCTTTTTTCACAAGGAGGGTCGAGCCCTCCCTGTCTCCTTTTTGTTGCGCAGAGGAGGGTTCAACCCTCCTTGCCTCCGTTTGTTGCGGGGAAGGGCTCGAGCCCTCCCTGCCTTCGTAGTACGCAGGAGAAGGGGTCGAGCCCCCTCCTTGGTCCCTTTGATGTTAGGGGAGGGGTCGAGCCCCTCCCTGCTTGTCTTTTTCACAAGGGGAGGGGTCGAGACCCTCCCTGCTTGTCTGTTGTGCAGGGAAGGGGTCGACCCCCTCCCTGCTTCCGTGTTTCGCTGGGAAGAGGCCGAGACCCCCTTCCTCCCTCTTTTGGTCAAGGGAGGGGTCGAGCCCCCTCCCTGCACCCTCGTTGTTCAAGGGAGGGGTCGAGACCCCTCCCTGCTCCATCTTTTTTGGCGTCAAGCAGAGGCTTCGCCCCCTGCCTGTTTGTGTGTTCGTCGGGCAAGGGCCAAGTTCGTACCTCTTTGTGTATTCGGCAGGCAGGGATGAAGCCCCCTGCCTCCCCCTTTGTGGCTAACGGGCAAGGGCCTCGCTCCTGCCTCTTTGCTCTTTCGGCAGGCAGGGGTGCAGCACCCTGCCTCCATGTTTCTCGTTGACAGCAGGTCAGCAGGGGCTTGCAGCCCCTTGTAAGTTTTGCAATGCTCGAGTTCTTCCACTCGTGAAGGGTGAGGAGCAGTGGGAGAGAGAAGGAGTTGCAGAAAAAGTCGATTCCAATCTTAGGGTCGGTTGCTCTTCTAATTCCTTTATACTTACATACTAATACAAAATTTAGGGTACTAAAATACCCCTATTACAAAGAGAGGAAATTACATAATGCCATTAATGAAATGGCAATGACTACGGATCTGGATCCCCTAACCCGTGACCCATAACAAGAGATACACGTCTTTTCACCCTCCCTCAAGTTGTGCATGGTCTTGAACCATGAACAACTTGCCTTTTAACATCCAAAATCTGTCTTTTGTCAGTCCTTTTGTAAATATATCTGCCACTTGATCTGTAGTTCGTATAAATTCGGGCTCAATCTCCTTCTCTTCTACCTTTTGTCTCACAAAATGCTTATCTATTTCAATATGTTTGGCAGGACTGTGATGGATTGGATTAAAAGACATACTAATGGCACTCTGGTTGTTACATAAAAGGAGCGATCGAGAGATCGATTCTCCTACTTCTGTCAGTAAATGTCTAATCCAGGTAGCTTCAGCAGTAGCGGCTGCCATTGACCTGTATTCGGCTTCTGTACCAGATCTAGCAACAGCCTTTTGTTTCTTACTACTCCAGGAAACCAAATTCATCCCAACAAACACACAATAGCCGGATACTGATCTACGTTCATCTGGGTCTCCCGCCCAGTCTGCATCAGAATAAACAGTAATCTCATGTGCATTTTGCCCATTAGTCTTTCTCTTATATACAAGACCATCCCCAACAGTTCCCTTCAGGTACCGAAGTATCTGTTTAACCGCTTCCATATGCCCTTCACATGGTGCATGCATAAACTGAGATACTTGATTCACTGAGTAAACAATATCAGGTCGAGTAAAAGTGAGGTATTGTAACATGCCCACTATGCTACGATATTGTGTGGGATTCTCGTATGGATCTCCATCTTGAGAACTGAGCTTTTGGTGAAGAATACTAGGAATTCCCAAGGGCTTGCAATCTTTCATACCTGCTTTATTGAGGACATCAATGGTATACTTATGTTGAGTGAGAGTCATCTCTTCAGGGGTACTGTCGACTTCAACTCCAAGAAAGTATCGTAGTTTACCAAGGTCCTTCATTTTGAATCTTTGATTCAAGAGATGTTTGACTTCCTCAATATGCTTATTGGAATTACCAGTGATGATAATATCATCTACATATATCAACAACAGAGTAATTGTGTCTTGGTTCTTGAATATAAACAAGGAATGCTCAAGAAAAGATTTCCTAAAACCATATTTTTTTATTTCAAGAGGGAAACTATCAAACCAAGAACGAGATGTTTGCTTCAATCTATATATCGCCATTTTTAATCTGCATACATATTTTGTAGGATTGCCTTCTGCGTAACCAGTGGGTTGTTCCATGTATACTTCCTCTTTCAAATTTCCATGAAGAAAAGCATTCTTCACATCAAGTTGACTAATAGTTCATTGATGTTCAATAGCTAAAGAAAGTATGACTCTGATTGTCCCCATTTTCACCACTGGACTAAAGGTCTCATCATAATCATGTTCTTGCTCCTGTGTAAATCCTTTGGCTACAAGCCTCGCCTTGTATCGCTCTATAGTCCCATCTGGTTTATACTTTATTTTGTACAGCCATTTCGAACCAACAACATTTCTGTCAGGTGGTCTTGGTACAACATCTCACGTACCACATTTATGTAGAGCTTCCATTTCTTCATTCATTGCTTCAATCCATCTTCTGGAATTTGATGCTTGAGAAAACGTTATGGGTCCATCTTCCTTGCTCAAGGTTGTTAGGAAAAGTTGAAAGTCCAATGAGAAATTTTCATAACTGACCCATCTTAGAATCGGATGACGAGAACGAGTGGATCTTCTAGCATCAAAGGTAGAAGTGGATGGAGAGGATGTGTCTATTTATGGATTAACAATAGTGGGTGCCTCTCTTCCTCGTCGGGTGTAAACAAGACCTTTATACCTTTTGGGGTCCAAAGATGGCTTTGTATTCTCAGGTGCAATCATCTCATCAGCAGGTATAGATTCCTTTTCCTTTTGAGCACAATCTGAAGGACAGACATCACTAGTTCCGGAGAAAAGTTCACAATTCAACCAAGGATAATAAACCTCAGTTCTGGAATTTGATTCTGAAGGGCTAATGCATCGACAATCAAAATTCAATTCATCGAAGATGACATTTCTTGATATTTTGATGCGCTTGTTCGTAGGGTCATAACACTTGTACCCTTTATAGTCATCGGCATAGCCCACAAACCTGCACTTCAAGGCCTTGTCCTGAAACTTATGCCTCATTGAACTGTCAATATGAGCATAGCATAAACAACCAAACACACGCAAATCATGATAGTTGGGATGGAGACCAAATAGAGAAAAGGAGACTTGTTTTCCAAAATAGTCATGGGCAATCGATTTATCACATAGACTGCAGAATGAAAGGCTTCTGTCCATAAAGTAATCTGAAGATGTAATATAAGCAATGTAGATATAATATAAGCAACTAGCGCCTGGTCTCTTTTCATCCAGGCTACAAATTCAGGATGTCTAACATATACCGTAGTAGATGCTCATTTGTTGTCCCTTTCTTCTCGTGATATGAACTCTGGAAGAACTGGAACGGATCCATCCAGATGTCCAGAAAGATCCTGACTCCTAATGAAATGAATGATTTGCCTCTTCCAAGTCAAGAATTTAGAATTGTTTAATTTTTCAGACACGAGTTGACTGAGGAAGCTTGAAGAAAGAACAGACTGACTAGGGAATGAATCCATCTTTCACAATACTAAGAATGTGTCCAGGACACAGCCTGTCTACAATTTATGCAAATTTTTTTTTTTTGCTGATTGAAAGGTCACGCACCTGACTAATGTAACTGTTGCAACCTCTTCTCCCTTTCCTTTTTTTTTGCAGAGAATACTGTATCAGGCTATGTAAATGGCACTAGATAGAGATTTAAGAGAAGAAAACTGATTCGATATCTAATTCAAATCAATATCTGATTTAAAACAAAATATTGAATACCGATCAGATTTCTGATTTTCAGAAGAGAATAAATAATAATCACTGAATACGAAAACCACAACAAAAAAATATGTGAATAGGAAATCACACCCGATATTAATGCAATGCTTTCAAGTATGAAAAGAAATAGAGGTAAGGAGAACGTCAAAAGAAGAAAAATTCAGATTTGAGTCTGGTCAGATCTGATCAGGAATATGACTCGATCAACTGACACTCGATTACGTGACCAGATCACGCTCTGATCAAAATTGATAAACAAGATATGTTGAGAACAGATTGAAGGATAAGGAGACAGCCTTGAGAATGCTTTGGATCAATATACCTAGACCGAGACGATTCAGATTTATCAGAAAAGAAAACTTGATCAGATCTAATTAAAATCAGATTTGATCAAGATGGAGATGCTAAGAGAAAAATGGGACGAGATGAGAAGTCAAACAGAAAGAGTATTGAGAAAAGAAATTTTCTTGACTTAGAAGAGGAAAACAATGGGATTCAAATCTTTCAGATGGATCTTTGGAGTCAATTTCAGGTCTTGTTGTAACCTGGCTCTGATACCATGTAAGTTTTGCAATGCTCGAGTTCTTCCACTCGTGAAGGGTGAGGAACAGTGGGAGAGAGAAGGAGCTGCAGGAAAAGCTTATTCCAATCTTAGGGTCGGCTGCTCTTCTAATTCCTTTATACTTACATACTAATACAAAATTTAGGGTACTAAAATACCCCTATTACAAAGAGAGGAAATTACATAATGTCATTAATGAAATGGCAATGACTACGGGACTGGATCCCCTGACCCGTGACCCATAACAAGAGATACACGTCTTTTCACTCCTGCCCCTGCTTCTTACACTTAAAGCAAGTTTGCAGAGGCATGTTGCCTCTGCCTCTGCCTCTTTCACGACAGGACAGAGGCAGTGCCCTTGTCTTCTCTACCTTTCTGATTGAGATAGCATATTGACGTCTCGCTTTTACAGCTCGTACGACAGATCTCGCTCATGCCCCGTAACCCGACCCGTTAATCGCTTACACCCGTAGACGCCAACAAGCTCACAACTCCCTAAGGTAGGGGAAGATTGCACGAAGGACTTCGACAATTGAATTGAGTTCAATTAACTAAAAAAGATAATTAAATAAATATATATGCATATATATATATATATATATATATATATATATATATATATATATATATATATTTTTTTTTTATATGGGTACGCATTTAACTCAAGGACGCGGTTTCGCCATCCTTGTCCTTTACTTTCTATCATGTCTTTACTTTACCGTCGCGCTTTGCGCCCAGGCTCTTGCTTTTGCAAATGTTTTGTTACTGCCTTACCACTACAGATGATGCTCAGGTTTTCGCTCATTGAATGTGTTATAAAGGCATACTCATGGAGAATACAAGAGGCATTTACCACTCTCCCTCTTGCGACAAGAGTTGAGTCGGGAGCTTAACAATACATCATCGTTTAAGGAGGGAGATTTCTAGCAGGGATCCTGGCTTTTCGAGTGAGCAGTCATGCAAAGTAGACTTGAAAATTTAGGGAGTTGCGCAAAAGCATCAAAGACTGCTCAAATCGAAGTATTTAAAAGGATGTGATTGACTGGTTTTGTTCGTCTATTCGACATATCTCGGGTAACCCCGAATTGGGGCTTGAGCGAACTTCTTAGCGGAGTACTGCTGAGAAACTCGTATCTTGTTGATCGAAGCCGATATCGAGTCATGCGAGGCATGTAGATACCACGATAGCGGATGATATTCTAGAAAATCGCATGCCAAATGTTGGCACAAGTTGTTGGTTGTTTTAAAGGATAAAGAATGTCAAAAGTAAAGTTTGAGAAACATTACATCTTTATGAAACACTTTTGTTGAGGCTCCTATTGAGGAATTATACCCCTTTCATCCTAGAGTACTTGTAGTCGTGCACTACACGTTAGTACTGCGATGATCGGATGAGACGGTCGTGCGACCTCGAACAGTGTTAAATGCAAAATGCTATAAACACATAAAAATGGGATCGCCTTCATAGGTAAGATGCTCATTTGGTCAAAAGACCGGAGCATATAGAATGAGTCGTCAGTTAATTTACCCCTGACGCACTCATTTGTTTCTTGTAGCCTGTCAAGAGAGAGGACAGAGTGATACACACTCCAATGGACAGGTTGTTAATAACAACCCCACGGGCAAAGATCCGGCCTCCCCAGTCATTGGAGTTAGGGGAAGGGACTACCAGACATTATCCTAGGTGGTAGATCCTATTAACTTCTGCAGAAGTTGGATGCATTCGTTGCCAAGTACCTGCCTTTAGGGGTGGCAATCGTGTCGGGTCGGCGGGTTGGCGGTTCAGAACACCTCAACACGAATCTGACCCGTTTATTAAACGGGTCGGATGTGGCAAACACGAACACGACCCATTTATTAAACGAATAACCCGACCCGACACGGTTAACCCATTTAATAAACGAGTCGGGTCGACCCGGCACAATTATATCTCTCTGTTAAAAGATGTTGCAAGCAAGAACATTTAGCTTGATTTGATGTTAAAAAAAATTAACGTTTTTTCAGATGAGAACATTTAATGCTATTGCTCTCAAGTCTTGTCACCTCTGGGATTAACTTTTCACCTCTTTCTCTCTTTCACATTTAATGTTATTGCTCTCAAGTCTCGTCACCTCTGCAGGGCGGGTTTTAAATATTTAAAAGTGTCGTGTATATTTAAAACGGGTCGACACGATTACCAGTTTGGATTACAAACGTGTTGCGAATTTAATCATCCCAAAGAACCATTTTAAATATAAACGGGTTGCGGGTTGACGGGTTCGTGTAAACAGGTTGACCTACTCGCCTAACCCATTTATTAAACGGGTCAAACGGGTTGGCGGGTTGGCATACCCTAACACGAGTTTAATAAACGGGTTAGGCAGGTCGACCTGTTTACGACACAAACGTGTTTAAGCCAAACCCGAACCCGGCTAAGAAGCGGATTGGCGGGTCGGGTTAGATTTTGCCATCCCTACCTGCCTTTGGGGAATCCTCTCTCGGCTAAAGCCGTCCCCTTAGGAACAGACTCAACTAGCTATTCGGGTTAATGAAAATACATAGAATAACAGACGCTCGAACTAGTCTCAGTTGTTTCTACGATTTGTTTACGCGTACCCGCAGGCCAGTAATATCGAAACATAAAGTTTGTTCACACTGGTTGATGAGCTATGAGACTTGCTTGTTGTATGGTAGTTCACAGCTTACGATCAAATGAATCGTAATGCTGCGTTTTGACAGTTGCATTGCTTACCTGCTTTGAACCGCTTACTTGTTTTGAACGGCTTACCTGTTTAACTGCATATCTGCTTTAAACTGCTTAGCATGCTAAATTAAATGTAATTAATTCAGTTTCCTATAGTCTCTCTTGTGCACCTACTAGTTTTTCGCGAAACTAACCCATTCTATGGGTATAGGTGATGATTAGGTATACCACGGGCGATGGCTTCAAGATTTCTTTTTCCTGCTCTTAGCTCGTGCCCTGGACGTTTGTGGGTTTTGTCACGGATTTTTCTTTGGATATCCGAATTTTGTACTATTTGGAAACTTCTTTAAATGGAAGTGGATTTTCAAGTGCTTTGCAAGTAACATGTATAGTGAGTTTTGGGTTTTTTAGCTAACGTGCCCAAAGTTGTTGGCTTGCCTTTCTAAATTCAACAAAAGAATTATCTTTCACTGATTACATAAACAAACTCTGAAAGGAAAGAGATTTTCTTCTAGTCTCTTGCATGTTTTCTGAAAGATTCACAAGTTTGAAATTTTCGGGCGTTACAGATTGGTATCAGAGGCAAGGGAAGCAAGGATTCTTGACCATTGAGCATCCGCATCGCGCTGTGAGTATACAATTTCTCTTGTTTTGTAGTTGTATTTTGCATTGTTACGCTAAGTGACTTGACATGTTCTGCTTATGTACAAGCATTGCTGGGTTTTTGTAAACTACTCATGTTACGTATGAATGGTACGAATGTTTTTTGCTTCTATCTCGAGCTTCCTGAAATTTCTGATCTTTGGTATCCCTTGTTTACTTCAAGGATAGTAAAGAACTCGAAGGAAGATTCTGCTGACGAATGGTCAGAACAACGGGGATTCGTGATGGATTCCCTAAGTACCCTGGCAGAGGCTATGGGAAACTAGGTTCAATCTTGAAGGGATCAAGCGCCCTTTCCTGAACCGAGCCAACATACCGCAGTGACGTATGAGAAATTTTTGAAGCTTGACCCCCCGACCTTCGCTGGCAAGCCCGACCCAGATATGGCCAAGAACTAGGTGAAGGAGGTGGAACGAGTGTTTGAGGTCTTGTCAGTCCCCGACGACAAGAAAACGTTATACGGGACCTTCAGGCTGAAGGACAATGCCCGCAACTGGTGGGACATGGCCCGGGGTGTGCAGTTTCTGGGAATTTCACCAATTCCTTGGGAAGCATTTAGAAAAGCTTTCTTGGAGAACTACTTCCCTCCTCATGAGAGGGAGAAGAAGAAAGTGGAGTTCTTGGAGATCAGCTAAGGCAATTCGAGTTTAACGGATTATATCGCCAAATTCTAGAGTTTAGAACCCTACTGCCTCAACATGTTCGCGGATGCTCGCGAGCGGTCAGGAAAGTTTATTCGGGGGCTGAAGAAGGGGCTCAGGTCCTAACTAGTATGCCCTTGACCTTCTCTGCGGCAGTTGTTGTCGCCACCCTCCTGAGTGAAGCTTGGGAGCACTCTAAGAGTACACAGAGCAGGAAGCCACCCGCTGCGAGTGGTGAGCCGAAGACACCATCCGGCGGCCCAAGCAAACGGTCGTTCTTTCCCATAAAGATCGAAGGAGGAAAGAAACAGTTTCCTCTTTCGAAGCGTCAGCGGCCTCTGGGCAACCCTCCAACTAGGCAGCAAGCTGGCAATGTATGCCCAGATGCCGACGATCTCACTTTGGGCAGACGTGCCCGCTCGAGACAGGCTGATGCCTGTATTGTGACAAGATGGGCCACTACCTCCTCGAATGTCGCAAAAAAACAGCTGATGACCTAGGCAGAACAGCGGAACACCTCTGCTCCCTCGGCCACCGCAACAGCAGCATCAGTTGCCGCAATCGCAGTCGAGCGGTAAGAAGAAGGCACCGGGACGCGTCTACACTGCCACGGTCGAGCAGTTGACCAAGGGCGACCTAGTGCAAGGTACCCTTTTTGTTGCTAACCGAGCGGCCTTTGTGTTTTTTATTGCGATGCCACACTCTTTTATTTCGATAAATTTTGCCAAGTTTTTGCACATACCGGTAAAACTCTTGCATAATACCCTTGAAGTGTATAATCCGATTAGAAAAAACACAATTTGTGCGGCCTACGTACTAGAGTTGGACGTAGTCTTGGCAGATCGGCATTTACCGGCTTGTGCTATCCTGCTAGATATGACAGAATTTGACATCATCCTAGGCATGGATTGGTTGCACAAGTATCATGCTAAGATAGAAGAATTGTCTTATCTCCACAAGGAATGCCCAAGGTGGAATTCAAGATCGTGAAACCCATTGGAGCGAGCAAGTTGATTTTGTCGCTAAAGGGGCAGAACTACCTGAGGAAGGGATGCACTGCCTTCTTGGTCAATGTCATCCCGTCTGAACCGATGCGAGTCCCGATCGGGGACTTGAACGTGGTTCGGGATTTTCCAAACGTCTTCTCAGAGGAGCTGCTAGGACTTCCTTCGCCGTGTGAGGTGCAGTTCAGCATCGAGTTGCTGCCGGGTACTGCATTAATTTCAAAGGCTCCATATCGGATGGCGCCAGCAGAGCTCGAAGATCTCAATAAGCAGTTGCAGGAGTTAATGGATCAGGGATTCATTCGCCCTAGCGTCTCGCCCTGGGGAGCTTCTGTCTTGTTCGTGAAAAAGGACGGATCATTGCGGTTGTGCATCGATTATCGGATGCTCAACCAGGCAACAATAAAGAATAAGTACCTGTTACCACGCATCGAGGATCTGTTCGATCAGTTACAGAGGGCTAAGATCTTTTCAAAGATCAAGCTTAGATCTGAGTACCATCAGTTCAGAATTGAGGGAGATGATATCTCCAAGACGGTCTTCCGAACCAAATACGAGCATTACGAATTTATAGTCATGCCCTTCAGACTCACTAACGCTCCTGCAGCCTTCATGGACCTCATGAACAGGGTATTCAAACCCTTCTTGGACACATTCGTGATTGTGTTTATCGACGACATCCTGGTGTATTCAGACACTTGGGAGCAACATGGGGAGCACTTGAGAGTTATTCTTGAAACCTTGCAAAAGGAGCGTTTGTTCGCTAAGTACTCCAAGTGCGAGTTTTGGCTCGATGAGATCATGTTTTTGGGGCATGTCATCTCCAAGGAAGAAGTGTCAGTGATCCAACGAAGGTGGAGGCTGTACTGAGTTGGCAGCAACCGAGGAATGTTCATGACATCAGGAGTTTTCTTGGATTAGCTGGGTATTACCGGAGATTTATCCAGGACTTTTCTAAGATCTCTCTACCCATAACGAAGCTCCTAAAGAAGGAAGCTAAGTTCATGTGGGACGGCAAGTGCGAAAGCAGTTTTCAGATGTTGAAGGAACGTCGTACGACTGCTCCTATTCTGGCCTTACCTTCGGGTCAAGGCGGCTTCGTGATATACACTGACGCTTCCGAGATAGGCTTGGGTTGTGTCCTAATGCAGAATGATAGAGTGATTGTCTATGCATCGTGCCAACTTAAAATTCATGAGAAAAATTATCCGACTCATGATTTTGAGTTAGCAGCGATTGTCTTCGCATTGAAGATATGGCGACACTATTTGTACGGGGAGCGGTTCGAGGCTTTCACAAATCACAAGAGCCTAAAATACTTAATCTCGCAGAAAGAACTAAATATGAGACAGCGGCGTTGGCTGGAATTCCTCAAGGATTACGACTTCACCCTGCCCTACCACCCAGAAAAGGAGAACGTCGTGGTCGACGCCCTGAGCCGCCAGTCTCCCAACGTTTCCATTAACTTGTTATTCACTGGGTGAAAGTTGATTGAGGATCTGGTATCGTGGCAACCGTTTGCGGTCACTCAAAATTTGATCAATCTTTCTAGCATGGTTGCTCAACCTGAGCTATTGTCCAAGATCTTTGTCAAACAGAAGATCTATGCGCAGTTCGAAAAGCTGAAGGCTCTAGCACAGCGGGCCGATACCCCCTTCCGTTTGAGTGAGGAAGTGTATGGCATAAGGATCATCTCTTGGTGCCAGAAGATCCTATTTTGAGAGATGAGATTCTCGCAGAAGCCCATAAGTCCAAGTACACGATTCACCGTGGTGGCACAAAGATGTTCAAGGATTTGCAGCGCAGATATTGGTGGAGTGGAATGAAGCAAGACGTAGCTGAGTACGTCTCAAAGTGTTTGACTTGCCAACAGATTAAGATCGAGCACCAACGACCAGGCGGAGTGATACAACAAATGGAGATTCCATAATGAAAGTGAGATGACATCACAATGGACTTCATCGTCGGTTTGCCGAGGACGCGGAGGAAACATGATGCGATTTGGGTGATCGTGAATCGACTCACTAAATCGGCGCATTTCCTCCCTATCCGCCTCGGTCAGTCTCTGGGCAGCTTGGCGTGCCTCTATGTCCGGGAGATTATGAGATTGCAGGGTGTTCCTATGTCAATCATCTCCGATCATGACCCGAGGTTCACCTCCAGGTTTTGGGCCAGCTGCAGTTGGCCTTGAGCACGAAACTGAAATTCAACACTGCCTTCCACCCTCAGACCGACGGGCAATCTGAATGCATGATTCAGACTTTGGAGGACATGCTGCGAGCTTGCATGATGAACTGGAAGGGAGAATGACACTCTCATACCGGGTTGAAAGAATTCACGTACAATAACAGTTATCATGCGAGCATCGAAATGGCCTCGTACGAAGCCTTGTACGGGAAGCCTTGTTGATCACCTGTTACTGGGACGAGGTTGGTGAACAAACGCAGGATTCACCAATAGTGCTATAGCACTATACTCAGCAAGTGCAGATGATCAAGGAATGTCTGCGTTCGCACAAAGTCGGTAAAAGTGTTACGCCGATCGTCGACGTCAGGAGCTCGTTTTCTCAACGGGAGATATAGTTTTTATTAAGGTATCTCCTCAAAAGAGCGTTTTTCAGTTCGGGAAGAAGGAAAAGTTGAGTCCCCGATTTGTCGGACCATTTGAGATTCTGGATCGGATCGGTGAGGCGGCTTATCGTGTTGTGTTGCCTCCTCAGTATGCTCAGATCCACAACGTCTTCCACGTATCTATGTTGAGAAGATACGTTCATGACCCATCGCACATCATTCATTACAATGATGTGGACATCCAAAAAGACTTGACGTTCCAGGAAAGACCTGTAGCAATCGTTGATCGTCGAGAGCAAGTGCTCAGATCAAAAACGATTTCTCTTGTAAAAGTACGTTGACAACACCATGGAATAAATGTATGTACATGGGAGCCTGAGTCAGATATCAGGGGAAAATACCCTGACTTGTATTTTGACCAATGAATGCAATAGAAATTTTGCAGACGAAATGTAAAACCCCCGAATAAAAAAAATGTATCGGACCCATACCCGCATCCGACCCGGATGCTTAGTCGGTTGCGTGCTTATAAAAGCACGTTGTGGCAAAGAGGGAGGTTTCTCAAAATCTCCTTCCCCTCTGTTCTTTTGTCCTCTCTCTGGACTCTCTCCCCCCCTCCCCTCCCAACCCCCTCTCGTTTCTGCTCGCCGGAGATCCACCGCCACCGCCTCTTTCCCGTTTCCTCCCAGAATCTCTCTCGGTTCTCTTGCTATCGGGATCGACGCAGAAGACCCCTCCCCCCGACGACCCCCCACCACTGACGACCTCCCGTCCGGAAGCCCAAGTGTGCACCCCTCTACCGCCTCCTCTTCCCCTTTTCTTTTCTTCTTCCTGCTGTCGACCGACAGGGGGCAAAAGCCCCTGACTGTCGGTGTTTTATGGTAGAGAATGGATGTCCGGCAGGGGCTTTAGCCCTTGCCACTTTGCCGACAGGTCGGCAGGGGTAAAACCCCTGCCGCCTATGAGAAGGGTTCTGGCAAAGGGTTTTGGGGGCCCTGCCTACACTTTTATTTCACCAGGGAGGGTCGAGACCCCTCCTTGTCTCTTCTTTTTTCATAGGGAGGGTCGAGCCCTCCCTGTCTCCTTTTTGTTGCGCAGGGGAGAGTTCGACCCTCCTTGCCTCTGTTTGTTGCGGGGAAGGGCTTGAGCCCTCCCTGCCTTCGAGCTACGCAGGGGAGGGTTCGACCCTCCCTACCTTCGTAGTACGCAGAAGGAGGGGTCGAGCCCCCTCCTCGGTCCCTTTGATGTTAGGGGAGGGGTCGAGCCCCTCCTTGCTTGTTTGTTGCGCAGGGAAGGGGTCGACCCCCTCCCTGCTTCTGTGTTTCGCTGGGAAGGGGCCGAGACCGCCTTCCTCCCTCTTTTGGTCAGGGGAGGGGTTGAGCCCCCTGCCTACACCCTCGTTGTTCAGGGAAGGGGTCAAGCGCCCTCCCTGCTCCATCTTTTCTGGCGTCAGGCAAGGGCTTCGCCCCCTGCCTGTTTGCATGTTCGTCAGGCAGGGGCCAATCCCCTACCTCTTTGCGTATTTGGCAGGCAAGGGCGAAGCCCCCTGCCTCCCCTTTGTGGCTAACGGGCAAGGGCCTCGCTCCTGCCTCTTTGCTCTTTCTGCAGGCAGGGCGAAGCCTACCTCGTTGTCTTCTTCAAGCAGGGGTGCAGCCCCCTGCCACCCTGTTTCTCGCTGACAGCAGGTCAGCAGGGGCTCACAGCCCCTGCCCCTGCTTCTTACACTTAAAGCAAGTTTACAGAGCCATGTTGCCCCTGCCTCTGCCTCTTTCACGACAGAACAGAGGCAGTGGCCCTGTCATCTCTACCTTTCTGGTTGAGATAGCATATTAACGTCTCGCTTTTGCAGCTCGTACGATGGATCCCGCTAGCGCCCCGCGACCCTACCTTGTTGATTGAGATAGCACACTGGTTGATGGGTCATGAGACTTGCTTGTTGTGTGGTAGTTCACAGCTTACGATCAAATGAATCGTCATGCTGCGTTTTGACATTTGCACTACTTACTTGTTTTGAACTGCTTACCTGTTTTGAACGGCTTACCTGTTTAACTGCATATCTGCTTTAAACTGCTTAGGATGCTGAATTAAATGTACTTAATTCAGTTTCCTGCAGTCACTCTTGTGCACCTACTAGTTTTTCGCGAAACTAACCCATTCTATAGGTACAGATGATAATTAAGTACACCACGGGCGATGGTACGATGGCAAGATGGCTTCAAGATTTTCTTTTCCTGCTATTAGCTCGCATCCTGGACGTTTGTGGGTTTTGTCACGGATTTTCCTTTAGATATCTGAATTTTGTACTATTTGGAAACTTCTTTAAATGGAAATGGCTTTTCCAAGTGTTTTGCAAGTAACATGTGAAGTGAGTTTTGGTTCTTTTAGCTAGCGTGCCCAAAGTTGTGAGCTTGCCTTTCTAAATTCAACAAAAGAATTATCTTTCACTGATTACATAAACAAACTCTAAAAGGAAAGAGATTTTCTTCTAGTCTCTTGCCTGTTTTCTGAAAGATTCGCAAGTTTGAAATTTTGGGGCGTTACAGTACAGGTGATGATTAGGTCGGTACGACAGGCGATGGCACGATGACGTGATAAGATCAATATGAGACTCTTTCGCTGACGTTTCGCTCTGATGATGTTTTGTAATTTTACACAAGGGTTTCCTTTGAAAATTGTTCTTTTGTATAAACTCTAAATTATTAAAAATCTCATTTTAAATCTGTTTGGTTTCAATGAATGTACGGAGTTACAAATCCGTTGTGTAAAGGAATGTTCGCCTATAATGCGCCCAAGGTCCGTTGATTTGTTATTACAAACACCATTTTTCATTGAACTGCTATTTTAAACTCTGAAAAAGAAATGAATACAAGTTTTCAAAATTTTTCTAAAAAGTTACAAGTCCGGGATTTTGGAGGCGTTACATCAGGAATCCTCACGTTTCATCGAAACATTAGGAATCATCACTTGATGTCGAGACATCAATGGAAATCCTAAACCATTGACACGACTTTCTTGGTATACTAATAACTACAGTTGCGTCAACAACACCACCCCCAGACAAAGTGGTTGAAAGCTCCCTAAAACCGTGGCTTAAAACGTGAACCTCACATCGGGTTCTGAGGACACAATTGCACACGGAGTTTTAGTATCCTCACGGTCCTCCATGATTGTTATCCAAGATTTCCACAGTGTAGAAAGGGCATCAACGAAGAGTATAATTATATTGTTTTGGTTTCTTTTACCATTTAAATCAATTTCAAGTTCTTTACACAATAATCGTTTTGCAAATCCACATGCAATAACAATTTCGGGCTCTGGCCCTCACAATTTAACACTATAATTAATTTTGGAAAAACAATAAATTCCAAAATTCATTTTAGAATGCATAAACAATTCAATAACACATGAGCAACACGTACTCCTGGCCTATATAAGGCTGCAGTCGTTCACACATAACCACCAACATATCTCAAAAAGTAATTTATGCCAATTGCAAAATTTCAATGAAGATAAACACACACAGTTTCACAATTAATGTTCACAATGCACATTCATCAAACAAAAAGAATGCGCATTTAGCAAGCACATACACAAAAAGCTTGCAGACCACACTATTAATGATCAAATTTATGCATGTGATCAGCAAACATGCATATGATCACAGTCATGCAAATATCTAATTATATTCAGATTCATGTGTATGCTAAGAAAACTGCAAATTGATCTGTTTAGGATGAGATTTATGTACCTAATCAGAAAATATATATTCTGATCAGATTCTTGTATATGACCAGCTGAGTGCAAACATGCATACGATCAGCTTCATGTACAGGAATCGGCTATCAAAAGTAGGTATGCAATACCTGATTAAATTCATGTACATAATCAATTGACTGCAAACTGCATATGTGCAATCAGCTTCATGTATATGATCAACTGACATGGATATATATATATATGTGCTGATCAGTGAATCGACTAACAAAAAATACATAGGAGTGCAGATCAGATTCATTTACATGATCAACTTCATGTACATGAATCGGCTAAGCAAAAAAATATGTATATGCTGATCAGATTCATGTACATGATTAGCTTCATGTACATGAATCGGCTACTCAGAAGCATACAAGTGCTGATCAGATTCATGTATATGATTAGCTTCATGTACATGAATCGGCTCATTAGAAACATACCAATGTTGATCAGATTCATGTACATGATCAGCTTCATTGTGATCTGAAATACATATATATATATATATATATATATATATATATATATATATATATATATATATATCAGATTTTAAACACATGATCAGCAGTCTTAAGGGAATAAACACGTGATATAAAATCGACCAACTGAATTTATGCACATAAACATCAGGTTCATGCAATTGAAATCAGCAGCTTTATACAAATTCCTTTCCCATGTGAATTAAGAGAGAAACCTGTACCTTGATTTGAAAGATCGAAAAAGACTAGAGGATGGATGAAAAAAAGTCGTAGGTTCTTCTTCTTCTTCTTCTTCTTCTTTCTCTAGTTTTTTTTCTCTCTTTTCTTTCTTTTCTTCTCTTTCTCCCTAACTCACATTTTTCCCCTCTCTCTTTGTCTCTAGAAATCAAATTCTAGAGAGAGAGAGGTTCTAACCTCTATAAATAGTCAAAGGAGGCTCTAGAGAGGGGGTGACGCCTACTTTAGGGGTAGAGTTCTACTAAGTGACACTCTCTCTCTCTAGAAATCATATTTTCCTTGTTTGGAAAATTTTTGTATTGAAGTTCTAATTGTTTGCATACTTGAAAAAATGAGGTTTCTTCCCTTTGCCAAAAACGTAATTTTGTTTCTTCCTGATGATTTGAATCGGTGCACTCGTTGTTTGGGGTCCAACCCCATTGCCTCTAAAGGTGGTTTCTCTTATTATATTGTTTTTGTTGATGATTTCTCTAGATATACTTAGATTTATTTTCTTACGCATAAGTCAGAAGCTTTTCATTATTTTAATATCTTTCATGTTATGAATAAAAACCAATGTAATTCTAACTTATCTATTTTTCGAACTGATTCAGGGGGAGAGTATATTTCAAATGATTTTAAAAATTATCTTGATTTAAATGGCATTCGTCATTAAAGGTCGTGTCCTAATATTCCTCAACAAAATAGTTTGGCAGAAAAGAAACATAGATACATTATAGAAACTGCTAGAACCCTCTTAATTTCAAACAATGTTTCAAAATATTTATGGGTTGAGACCAATCTCATTGTTGTTTATTTGATAAATTGCATACCATCATCTTTTGCTGAAAACCAAAAAGGGTTTAGATGTTATGATGTTAAAAATAACAAACTGAATGTGTGAATAAATGTCTACCTTGTTGAAAAGAAAAGTTACTTTGACTCTAGTATGACTAAGAAAGACTATGAATAATCTTTTTTGTTTGATTTATTGCTTAAAGTAGATGTTGATAATGATGTTGATATACTTGATCAAGAAAAAGATGTTGCCAATGTGGAACCTCAAGTAGATAATAACCTAAAGGAGAATGTCACTTCTGAAGATGAGTGTTAGGGCATTGATCTTGGAATTGTTGCCCTAACGGTTTTCTCGAAAACCGTAAAGGACTTGCCCTCCTTGATGCGCTCATGAATCTCGAGAAACCATGGATGCCACGATCGAAGGGATAAACACGTTCCCGACGATCGGAAGCAGTGGGTTCAATCAAAAAGAGATCCTCAATCCTGATGATTGTACCCTCAAAAAATGTGAAAGAAGAAAACGTGATCTCAAAGAGGGGAGTTCCCCAAAAACATCAAAGATACCTTCATTTTGATGCTAAGTCTCCCTTAAATAATCCAGGGGCAGATCGGGTCCAGTGTGGATCTGATCCACTACAAACCAAAGCAAATATGAAAGCTAATACGAATCGATCCAAGATGGATCCGATCTCAAACAACCCAAACCAAATCAACAAGTCTAAAACTCTACTACATGGATCTGATCGATCCAAACAAGAAAAGAATGAGGAAACGGATCCATGTCAATCCGTAATAATTCCCCACCCCTAAAAAATGCCTTGTCCTTAAGGCGTGAAGTTTCACACAGACCAAAATTGGTCCCACTTTCAGTAACAACCCTACTGAAAGCAAACAACTCCTTTAAACCAAGGAGTCCTTTTTACAGAAAATAAGTAACTTACAATACAACCTATGAGCCTTTATTTTGAATGCAAATGAGATGCAATTGGTTTTTGAGGTTGTTGAAATACTCTATTCACGAATTCACTATCTCTCAAAGGGATTTGAGTGAAAAACTGAAGTGAAAATATCAAGTCATTGAGAAAACAAATACTTGAATGAATAGGAGTGAAAAGCAAGAAGTAAATGATTCAAATCGATTGAATTCTTGTTTATTTGAGTGTAAAATGCACTCATATTTATAGTTAAAAAAATTCATACGTTGAGAGTATGAAAGGGTGTCAAAACAGTCTATTTTGAACGATCAAAACGTTTGAAAAATGAAAAGACACGCATTTTTTTGAAGTTTCAGGAAAACGGTAAAATTAGTCGACTAATAGTTAATTATTAGTAGACTGACAGTTATCATCGGTCGATTGATCTGTTAATCGAGCCGTTTGAAAATCTGAACTTTTGAAACTTAGTCGACTAGAGAAAAATTAGTCGACTGATAATATCATCAGTAGACTGAAAAACCTTTCAGTCGACTGCTGCTAAAATCTTCTGAAAAACAAACATTTTGTTCGGTCGACTGATAAAAGCATTAGTCGACTGCTGCTAAATTTTCAGAAAACACATGTTCTGTTCAGTCGACTGATAAAACCATTAGTCGATTGCTGCTAATTTTCCAGAAAACAGACATTCTGTCCAGTCGACTGATAAAACCTTCGGTCGACTAATTTGACCAAAATGATTTTTTAAAAAATATGGCGTGAAAGGATTAGTCGACTGGTAAGTCTATTGGTCGACTAATAAACACAAAAATTTAAGAAAAGAGTTTTATAAAAAGATTTTCATGAGGGGTTCTTTTAGAAAAGTTTTTCTAAAGACTTTTAGGTAAAATGCAACCTAAATATGCACTCTAAGTAAGGCTCTTACAAGAATCTAAGACTTTTTAATGAATTAAACATTTGCACACTAGTCTTCAAAGATTCTTCATCGAATTCTTCAATTTCTTCATAGCCTCAACTGAAATACAGTTGATTCCACTTGCTCATCATCAAAACCTTGTACTTGAAGTATCATGTATGGCTTCATTGTCGTAACAATCTCCCCCTTTTTGATGATGACAAACTTAATCAAAGATGAAGCATTTTAGATGCATAGATGGAGATTTTACTCCCCCTATCAATATGTTGCAAAACATTAAAAGTTAGTACTTTCAAAGCACATATATCACATATTGATTGGTTTGCATTTTCATTCATCATTACTTCATGTATTTATAAATGCATTCATTCAAAGCTTACTTTTTCTCTTAATTTCGCATTTCAATTTCAATGTAATGCTATCTTTTATCTTTTTTTCTCCCTTTGTCAGAATCAAAAAGAGTAAGGGCAGAAATAGCATAAGTAAAATAGAGATACAAGTTTAAAATATTACAACCCATAAAGTATGAAAGTTTAGACAACAAAGATCAGAAAAGTGAGTTTAGCAAATCCTTGAGTGAAGTAATCTCTTTCTGAATCGAAGATAGTTGTTGAGTCACATCTTCACGAAAAGTGTGTTGATGCAGCTCCAAAGCTTCCAGTC
Source organism: Nuphar pumila (assembly GCF_984573655.1). Lineage (NCBI taxonomy): Eukaryota > Viridiplantae > Streptophyta > Magnoliopsida > Nymphaeales > Nymphaeaceae > Nuphar > Nuphar pumila. Next base: position 22,162,747 of record NC_143257.1, on the reverse strand, counting down.
TCTGCATAACTTCATCATTGTCTTGTAGAAAATTTCTTTCTTTTTGATTGAGATGATGGTGTCGCAGAAGGTGAAGGTTCAGAAATAGATGGTTCAGTAGGATCAGATGGTTCAATTTGATCAACATTTAAAGGAGGCAGATATTTAGTTTTCATTCTTTTAAAAATTGTTTAATCAAAGAACTTTTTTTGCTCAATATATTTTTCATTAGTTAAGGGAACTTTGAAATGTCTGAAAATACAAGTTAGAAGACATCCATAAGGAAGAAATGGTTTTTGCTTCCATAAATTTGTAAAATACACATTGGCCCAATTTACAGAAATATTTCCAAATAAAACATAAAGAGTCGCAGATAGATCTGTGGAATAGTAATCAAAAGAACCAGTTTTAGGTAGAACATTGTGGGCAAGGATTCGTCCAGCAATGCGTGCACGAGTTTGAAGATTAGTATTTTTGAAAAGAGGGCAGTGAGGTGCACCTGGAAGAAGAATTTGTTCAAAAATTCTTTCATCATTTAGTTCAACAGTGTTGAAAAGAGTGTCTGAAGGTGTAATTTCTAGAATTTCTCCAAGCAGTTTAAAATCAAACTCGATTTCAACATCACGAACAAGAGAAGAAAGAACTCAAATTTCATGATTAATTTGTAAATTCGTATAAAATAAGTGAATCAGAAAAGGATAATGAAGGGTATTTGCACAGACATCAAAAAGATGTGAAATTCCTGGAAATAATTCTCTTATTTTGTAACGAGAAAACAGGTGAAACAGTACGTTTCGGCTTGGTAAAATAGGTAGTGCAGAAATCGATCCAAAAGTATCATATAAAAGAGGATTTCAGAGTAATCTGAGAGAAAATCCATGTCTTGAAGAAGGTGTAGGAGGAGGAGAACCTAAACCTTTTGCAGATGCAGACTTCGTACGAGGCATGATTAAAAACAGATTTACCAAAAAAAATGTCGGCTTCCAAATGACGTCCGGCAAGGGGAAAATGTTGTCCGGCGTTCACAAACGAAGGAAGATACGGTGGCTGACGGCGAGTGTGAAGGCTGCCACAAGGGGATTCCGGCAATGGCTGAAGATACACCGTCACGGCAAGAGTGTTTCAGCGTGTTTTGAAGATGCGCCAGTTACTGCAAGAGGATTCCGGCGTTTCAAGATCACGGGCAGAAGATTCCAGCGTCTCCTTGTCACGGCAAGAAAATCCCAGCGAAGATCTAACGGCACTCCGAGGGTTTTTCAGAAGAGAGAGAGGAAAGAGACCAAAAAGGGGTTTTCGTTTTAAGGGTTTCGTTCCTTTAAAATAAAAACGAAAAGGTGTGAAAATGAAACGATGTCTATTTAAAAAAAAAAACGGGTGTTAAAAAAAACCAAGGGGTATCGAGTCCCTTCATTTAAATTTTTTTTAAAAAAAAAAATTTAGTCGACTAAAACTTTATCAGTCGACTAAGAATGTGCGACTCATTCTAAAAACATCAGTCGACTAGAAATATATCGGTCGACTAATATGGTGCGATACATTCTAAAAATTTTAAAGCATCACTCGACTAAATTTTTATCGGTCGACTAATATAGTGCGATTTTGAGATATTATTCAAAAATTAGCATTTTTATAAATCTAAAAACGAGCAAATACCTAGTTCTCTCCTAATTCTCATAAAATCTTCATTTTTAAGAGGTTTAGTGAAGATATCGGCATGTTGTTCTTTAGTGGAAATAAAATTTAACGAAATATCTCCTTTTAACACATGATCTCTTAAGAAATGATGTCTAACTTCAATATGCTTAGTTTTTTAGTGCTGAACAGGATTTTTCGAAAGATTTATAGCACTAATGTTATCACAATAAATAGTTGTTGTGGAGTAATTCAAACCAAAATCTTTTAAGGTTTGTTTCATCCATAGTACTTGTGAACATGCTAAACTAGCCGCTATATATTCTGCTTCAGTTGTTGAGAGTGACACTGAATTTTGCTCTTTACTAAACCAAGAGACTAAAGAATTTCCTAAGAAATGACAAGTTTCACTAGTGCTCTTGCGATCAGATTTACTTCCAGAAAAATCTGCATCACTATATGAAACTAAATCAAAGGAAAATGATTTTGGGTAAAACAAACCGAAATCTGAAGTATCTTTCAAATAACGAAGAATTTGTTTTACGGCAGTTAAATGAGATTCCTTTGGATTAGCTTGAAATCTTGCACACATACAAACACTAAACATAATATCAGGTCGACTAGCAGTTAAGTATAATAGAGATCCGATCATACCTCTGTAGAGCTTAGTATCTACACTTTTACCATTTTCATCTTTATCAAGAGAAGTAGTTGTACTCATAGGATTCATTCTTTATTTCGATGAGTCCATCCCAAATCTCTTGAGAAGTTCTTTTGTATACTTAGCCTGATTGATGAAGATTTCTTCTTCAGTTTGCTTTATTTGAAGTCCAAGGAAGTAGTTTAATTCGCCCATCAAGCTCATTTCAAACTCTTCCTGCATAGCTTTAGCAAATTTTTTACAAAGAGAATCATTAGTAGAACCAAATATTATGTCATCAACATAAATTTGCACAATAAGAATATCTGAATTAAGATTTTTAATAAATAAAGTGAGTTTACCCGACCAATGGAAAAACCAGATTGTTCTAGAAAATTTCGTAGTCTTTCATACCACGCCCATACAAAGCTCTTTTCAATTTGTAGACTTTTTCTGGATATTTCTCATTTTCAAAGCCTAGAGGTTGCTCTACATAAACTTCTTCATTGATGTGTCCATTTAAGAATGCACTCTTAACATCAATTTGATATAACTTGAAGTTCATGTAACTAGCAAAAGCAAGCATCATTCGAATTGACTCTAATTGAGCCACTGGTGCATAGGTTTCATCAAAATCTATGCCTTCTTCTTGATTATAGCCTTGTGCTACTAGCCTTGCTTTGTTACGAATGACTTCACCATTTTCGTCCAGCTTATTTCGGAAGACCCATCTTGTTCCAATTACTGGATGATCCTTTGGTCTATCAACTAGATCTCAAACATCATTCCTAGTAAATTGGTTAAGTTCTTCAGACATGGCCAAAAGCCAAAATTCATCATCACAAGCCTCATTGATATTCTTTGGTTCTAATTTAGATATGAAAGCAACATTTGCAATATATTTTTCTAATTGCTTTCTAGTTTGGACACCACTCTTTATTTCACCAATAACTTGTTCATGTGGATGATTAGAAATTTCTTTCCAAACCGGTTGAAGAGGAATATTTTCTTGAGAAGTACTCTCTATCAAGGGTTCTTCTTGAAGTATTACTTCTTCTCCTTCGCTTAGAGGTATAATCTGCTCACAATTCTCATCAAATGCAGCATGTAAAGATTCTTCAAGACAAGATGTTCTTTTGTTGAAAATACGATAAGCTTTACTTCTAGAAGAATATCCAAAAAATATTGATTCATCTGATTTTGAATCAAACTTATCAAGATTATCTTTGGTATTTAACAAGAAACATTTACTACCCAAAATTTTGAAATATGAGATCTTTGGTATACGATCATAATACAATTCAAAACATGTTTTATGTAAAATTGGTCTAATAAGAACACGGTTCAAAACATAACATGTTGTATTTATTGCTTCAGCCCAAAAGTATTTTGGTAAATTTTTATCTTGAAGCATGGTTCTAGCACATTCTTGCAAAGTTCTATTCTTTCTTTCAACAACTCCATTTTGTGAAGCCGCTCTAGGAAAAGCAAAGTTGTGAGATATAACATGTAAATCACAAAACTTTAGAAAAGATTCATTTTCAAATTCACCACCATGATCACTACGAATTTTAATTATAGATGTAGATTTTTCATTTGTAATTCCTTTACAAAGTTTAGAAAATTCCGAAAAAGCATCATTTTTGCTTTTTAGAAAAATCACCCATGTAAACCAAGAATAATCATCTACTATAACAAAAGCATACTTGCTACCATTCAAACTTTGAATTCTAGATGGTCCAAATAGATCTAAATGTAAAAGTTCAAGAGGACGTTTTGATGAAACTATATCTTTTGCTTTAAAAGAACTCTTGATTTGTTTATCCCTTTGGCAAGCATCACATAAGTGATCTTTCTTATATGGTATTCTAGGTAGGCCTCTTACAAGATCATTCTTGGATAACTTTGAAATAATTTTAAAGTTAACATGTCCAAGTCTCTTGTGCCATAACCATTGAATTTCATTTGAAACAATAAGACATTTTTTATTAAAAGTGGGTAATTCATCTAGATATAGTTCATACACATTGTTCCTTCTTTTACCTTTAAAAATGATCTTTTTAGATTGAAAATCAGAAATTAAGCATAAATCATTTTCAAAAGAAACATGAAAACCTTTATCACATAATTGACTAATAGATAATAAATTATGCATTAAACCATCTACTAAAAGAATCAAGGGAAATTTTGGATTACCAATATTACCAATACCTATTACTTTTCCCTTGTTATTGTCACCACAGGTGACGGTTCCTCCATCCTTATTTTGAAGGGTGGAAAATAACTTCAGCCTTCCAGTCATATGTTTGGAACAACCGTTGTCCAATATCCATTTGCTCCTTATATTGTGTACCTACAACAAAATTAGAAAACAGAGCATTTGACCCCTTTCTATTTTTGGGTCCATGAGAGTTAGTCTTAGGAACCCATATCCATTTGGATTTTGGTTTCCTTTGATAATAAATATTCTTTCTATAAAAGAGTTTATCATGTCTAGAATAATCATGTTTAGACTTATAAGCATTATAGTTTCCATGATTAGATGCATTTCTATTAGAACTAGAAGGTTTAGTTCTATGAACAAATGGTTGAGAATAATGTCTTTGATTTTTCACCACATAGTTTGGTCTATTTTGAGTATCAAAAAAGCTATATCCCAATCTGGTTTTATTAACCGAGCATCTTTGAGAACCAAGAAGTTTTTCTAGATTCTCTTGACCATTTGTGAATTTGGTCACTATGAAAAGAAGATCATTTGATATTTTTTTTAGACTAGATATTTCTTTTTGTAAGAGATTGGTTCTAACTCCAATTTCTTTTATCTCAAATGCTTGGCAAGAGTTTTTCTTTCTTAAGATCTTCTATCTCTTGAAGTAACACTTTATTTTGAGAGTCAAGAGTTAAATTTTCAGTTTTTAACTCTTTATTTTTAGAACTTAGACTCTTAAATTTAGCATATAAATCATTGAATGCTTCTAACAAATCATCATAGTCAAATTGACTTATCGAATCTTCTTGTGCTACAAAACACATGTTAGCAACTTCTTCATTTGATTCTTCATCGGAAGAGGAGTCACTATCATCCCAACATGCTTAAAATGCCTTTTTCTTCTTGAATTGGTCCTTGGGCTTGATTTTGAGAAGAGGACAATCTTTCTTGATATGTCCTGTCTTTTTGCAGTTAAAGCACTTGACTTCATTGGGATTGGAAGGATCTGCTTTCGTTACCTTTCTTTGAAATCTTCTCTTTTTGATGAATCTTCTGAATTGCCTTGTGATGAGAGCAATATCTTCATCTTCATCTTCTTCTGAATTTTCTGAGTCAGAAGTAGCCTTAAAAGCAAGAGATTTCTTCTTGGGCTCTTCTTTTTGTCTGTCTTGAAGTTGGACTTCATATGCCATAAGGTTACCAACTAAATCTTCAAGAGTGAGAGTGTTAAGATCATTTGTTTCTTCAATAGGAGTGATTTTTCTCTCTCATTCATGAGTTAAACACCTTAAGATCTTTCTGACTAAATCCACTTGTGAATATTCTTTTCCAAAGGATTTCAAAGTGTTAGTTATATCGGTCATTCTAGTTACCATATCCGATATAGATTCATTTTGCTTCATTTTGAACAATTCAAATTTATGAACTAAAGAAGCAATTTTAGATTCATTTACCTTTGACGTACCTTCGTGAGTCACGAGAAGAGTATGTCAGATTTCATTTGCTGTAGAGCATTGGAAGATGCGATTGAACTCTACCTTGTCAACGACACAATATAATGCATTCATTGCCTTGGCATTAAGTGAAGCAGTCTTCTTTTCTTCATCGGTCCATCGGCTGAAATCAGTTGGAGTTTGAAAATTATCTGAAACAACTCTCCAAATATCGAGATTCATGGATTGCAAGAATATTGTCATTCTCACTTTCCAGTATCCATAGTTTGTTCCGTCAAAGAGAAGAGGACAAACAGAGGAGCATCCTTCTTTGTGCTGAGATGTTGTAGTTGTCATGCTAGATGATGATCAAATCAGAATAATAGCAAACCTGCTCTGATACCAAATGAAAGTGAACTAGGATCGAGGCAACGAGCACTAGAGGGGGGGTGAATAGTGCTTTTAAAAATAATCTGCGAAATATTAAAGAATTTTGCAATTTGAAAATCAATCACACAAAGAACACAAGATTTTATCCTGGTTCGGTCTATCCCGACCTACATCCAGTCCCCAAGCAAAACCCGCTTGAGATTTCCACTATCAACCTTGTTAACGACAAGATCACACAGACCAAAACTGTCCCACTTTCAGTAACACCCCTACTGAAAGCAAACAACTCCTTTAAACCAAGGAGTCCTTTTTACAGAAAATAAGTAACAACTTACAATACAACCTATGAGCCTTTCTTTTGAATGCAAATGAGATGTAATTGGCTTTTGAGGTTGTTGAAATACTCTACTCACGAATTCACTATCTCTTAAAGGGATTTGAGTGAAAAACTGAAGTGAAAATATCAAGTGATTGAGAAAACAAATACTTGAATGAATAGGAGTGAAAAGCAAGAAGTAAATGATTTAAATCGATTGAATTCTTGTTTATTTGAGTGTAAAATGCACTCATATTTATAGTTAAAAAATTCCATACGTTGAGAGTATGAAAGGGTGTCAAAACAGTCCATTTTGAATAATCAAAACGTTTGAAAAATGAAAAGACACGCCTTTTTTTGAAGTTTCAGAAAAACAGCAAAATTAGTCGACTGGAACATCAGTTAGTCGACTAATAGTTAGTTATTAGTAGACTGACAGTTATCGTCGGTCGATTGATCTGTCAATCGAGCCGTTTGAAAATCTGAACTTTTGAAACTTAGTCGACTAGAGAAAAATTAGTCGACTGATAATATCATCAGTAGACTAAAAAACCTTTCAGTCGACTGCTGCTAAAATCTTCTGAAAAACAAACATTCTATTCGATCGACTGATAAAAGCATTAGTCGACTGCTGCTAAATTTTCAGAAAACACATGTTATGTTCAGTCGACTGATAAAACCATTAGTCGACTGCTGCTAATTTTCCAGAAAACAGACATTCTGTCAAGTCGACTGATAAAACCTTCGGTCGACTAATTTGACAAAAATGATTTTTTAGAAAATATGGCGCGAAAGGATTAGTCGACTGGTAAGTCTATTGGTCGACTAATAAACACAAAAATTTAAGAAAAGAGTTTTATAAAAAGATTTTCATGAGGGGTTCTTTTAGAAAAGTTTTTCTAAAGACTTTTAGGTAAAATGTAACCTAAATATGCACTCTAAGTAAGGCTCTTACAAGAATCTAAGACTTTTTAATGAATTAAACATTTGCACACTAGTCTTCAAAGATTGTTCATCGAATTCTTCAATTTCTTCATAGCCTCAGCTGAAATACAGTTGATTCCACTTGCTCATCATCAAAACCTTGTACTTGAAGTATCATGTATGGCTTCATTGTCGCAACACTATTCATAATCCATGACATAACTATGTCATTATCTTCATCCCAGGTAACATATTTTCCCACTTTTTCAGTGGGTTCGTCTTCCAACAAGATATATTTTCTGCAATGTCCAGATACCGACATCATAAAAGTTCTGGACCACCTGGCATAGTTAGTTTCCTTTAACCTTACAGACGAGCCATACGAAAAGGGATTGGCAAATGCCTTATACTCTCCAATATTTTCCAATTTGGAATAACATTTCGAGGTTTCAGCCATACTTCTGCTTCAGCAAAAAAACTGGACAGACTCCAATCAACACAGGAAAAAATGTGTGTTACACTCACACACCAACCAATATGACAACCAACAGTTGTTCACACAAAAAAAAAAAACACGACAGTAAGGAATAGCAGCCCACAACACGAGAACTTTCCCAGCACAGCAGGAAATCTAGCATGCAGTTTCCACGACAGTAGTGAACAGCAGCCCACAAACATGAAAAATAGTTTTAAATTTTTTTTCAGCACATCAGTGAATCACGACCAACATAACTCTGCATACGCAGAACCTGTTTTTTTTTTAGCACATAAACGAATCACGACCAACAAAACTCTGCATACGCAGAACCTGTTTTTCAGCACATCAGCGAATCACAACCAACATACCTCTGCATACGCAGACCCTGAATCATAACAGAGATTGCTCCCCAGACATATACAGCTTGACAGTCAGTCATTTTTCAATCACTAGCAACACCACTACGAGTGTGATTGTTGTTTCTCCCAAAAACAGGAGGTCACGACATGAAATCACGAAACAGAAAAAAAATCATGGCCCAAACATCAGGGAGTCACGGCTGAGATAAGACTCGGCACCAAGAAGTCACGGCAAGGCAAACCTTCATCAGGGTATCACGACTGAAATAAGACTCAGCACTAAGGAGTCACGGCAAGGCAAACATTCGGCACCAGGGAATGAAATAAGGCTCGGAAACAAAGAATCACGGTAGGAACTCACAGCAAGAAAAAAACTCGGCAACAACAAGCATCCACGACCAGCAGCACGCCCAGATCTGTCATCAGATCTTCCAAAAAAAAACAGAAATTAATCGCTAACCTGATTTGAAAGATATTTTTGATGGATCGTAGTTTGATCACGATCGTTCACGCTCCCACGATCGACTGTGTTTTTATCACAATCGATCACGCTCCCACGATCGACTGTAGCTCTGATACCATGTGGAAAGATGCACCGAACCCTAGGTAGAGAGAGAGAAAGACGGTTGCACAGGGTGAGAAAACTCGTTAACCTCTTATTAGGGCCTCTCTCTATGTTAAATAGAGAGAGGCTTAAAAGAATAATTACAACTAAGCCCATTGTGAAAACATAATTTCAAAATAACATCTAATATGAAAAACTTCACTTAAAACCACCTATTCTCAACAAGAACCATAAAGGGGACACAATCTCCAATGGGTGCGGATCTATCGAACAATGATTTAGAGAAGCTGGCAGTGGAAGGATGCATTTTGGTTGATGATCCAACTATGGGTGCATCTTTGTCTGACCCTCTATTGTGATATCGTCAACCACAATCTAATATAATTGTGTATCTCCCTGCCTGAGAACATAGGTCATCTGGCATGTCTCAGTCTTGGCGGGAGGTGCTCGGAGTGTTATGGCTAGAGTGATCCTCTCTCTCGCATTCTGGAACTCTATCTTCATGTCTCTGAAATTCTACTCTACGTTGCGTAACGACTGGAGGCACTGCATTTCCAATACCACATATGCCCCCTTCATGGGCAACACAAACAAGTTGACTGCAAAGCAATGGCCCTGCATCTGTAATGGGGCCTTCGGGCAGCGAGCATCGCACCTCAGCTTGCGAGAAGAGGTGGAGACAGTGGCACCGGTCACGGATTGCCCTTTGAGAAGAGGTTGCAAAGCTTTCACGAGCTGAGAAAGAGACATGTTTGAAATAGATTTGCTTGAAGATTCTTGATGAGCTTATGAAGTTCCAACTGAAGCAAGCTTTCATCTTTTGACTTAAATTCAGGATAATATGGTTTCATATGCCCTGGTTCTCCATAATTATGATAAAGAATAATGCTTTTTTTCTTTTCATTCCCTTTTCCTTCATACATACGAATTTTCTCATAGTTGTTATTATTCTTATAGAAGTGTTGTAGTTTGTATGAATGAGTGTTGGCTCTCGATTTTTAAACAACCAAGACATTATCTTTGGTTTCTCTCGATTCATTTTGAGACCTTAACCTAGTCTCTTCCATGCACACTTGAGCCAAAACCTTTTGGATAAGAGGAAGCTCATCTTGCCTACTATGAATAATATTACTCCTCATTTGCTCAAATTCGGGTCTTAATACCCTCATAAATTAGAAAGAATTGCTCATTATTTATTTTTTATTTCTAAGTTGAGCATTATTAGGAGTCTCCCAAATTGGCTCCAACTTGGCCATTTGATCCCATAGTTTCTTTAATGAGCCAAAATACTCTCTAACACTCTTTTTGCCTTATTTACAATTATGTATGTTATCTTGAAGTTCCCATCTAAAGGCAGCATCACATTGAGTGTAAGTTTGTTTGATAAAAAGTCATGCTTCATTGGCTCTCTCAAACTCAAGAATAGTCTCACAAGTATCTTTACTCAAACTTCTCATGAATAGAGAAAGAACCATGACATGAGCTATTTCTCATTCTTTCAAAGTCTTTTATAGCTTACAAGAGCCTTCACTCTTTCATCTCCTTTAAAAATTTCTTTAATGGTTTCATCCTTTTCTTTTATGGATCTTGTGAGAGTAAGTTATGATTCATTTGCGGAGCTATCAACATATTCCCATAGACCCTTTCCAACGAGGATCCTCTTGATGGCGGTAGCCCATAAATTATAATTCTTTCCATCAAATTTTATTGGGACTACCGTCACAACTTCCCTATCGGCCACAAGGTAAGAGAATAGAATAAAGAGTATAAATGTGTACTTGAAACGATTTGCAGCTTCCTTTAGTGCAACGATCCTTCTATGCATTCAAAAAGAGATAACTCTTCAAGATAAGTGGTCAGCACGCTTCCCAAAGCAAGACCTGATCTCCGCAAATAATTAAATATGCTTGAAGAAGCTCCAAATATCACCAAGGAATTGATCTTGCTCTGATACCATGTCACGATTCAATATGATTCTTCAATGAGCCACTTATGAGCAAAACCTAATATGAGAGACGACCACTTTTGGGTCCAACACAAAAGCAATATTGAAATAAGCCACTTAAGGGCTGAAATGCACATAAAGAATGAACTTGTATTAGGGAAAAACCTTTGAGAAAGATACATTAGAGAGGGGGTCACACCCCTATATATACCCATGAAGAGGGCTCCATAGAGTCGTTGGGATCTACCCAACGGCTAGAAATATAGCCATTGGGTATGGTCCAATGACTCTATAGGAATATTCCCAAAAAAGCCCTTCAAGCTGAGAATATTCACAAAAAAATAAATTAAACTAAATAAAGATACACACTTATTGTGAATTTATATGTGAAAAGACCAAATTCCCCTGAGATAGAAATATATATATATATATATATATATATATATATATATATATATGTTTACATTAACAGCTATGGGGTTTTTGGCACTGGACTCTGAGATTGGCTTATTGGTTCTGAACCTGGCCTATTATGAATATTTTAATATAATTCTGTGTGAATGATGATTTTTAAATTTATGAAATTTATTTGAATAATTGTTGGTTTGATATGATATCTGTAGAATTCTTAATTTCACGTTTTTCGTGCTCTTCTGTTTTCTTGATAAGAGGTTCTTGCCCTTGGATGTCTCTTTCTCGAACTTGATTCTAAAGGGCTATTAAACACTAGCGCTTGCGCACGAGTTGACTCCCTAGAGCTTAGTTTGGTTGGAGCAATACCATAGATAAGGCCTTGCATAAAAAAAATACTCTAAAAAATTGAGTTATAAATTGGAGGCATTACAGACACGCGTGTCTCCGTGTCACGCATCGACACCTGGACATGGGATTTTACCCTCCGTATATACAGGTTTGTATTCAATTTATAATTATATTTTCAGTTTATAACTTTATATTTTTAGTATATAATATATATGTTAGGTATAGCATATATATTTAGATTATATTCAGCTTGTTTTGAATTTATTTTGTATTTATGTGATATTTAATATATATAGTAGTGTCCCCATACCCATATTTTTTGGAATTGTTGTGTCATACCTTCTATACTTGTACCCGTGCTTGTAACCGTACATGTACTTGCCTATACCCGCACCCGTACCCTGGTGACATAGGTTATAGATATTGTGTTTTAGTGTTTTTTTATAGACACATATCTATATAAATACAAATATACTTTTTTGCAAACATACACACATGAATGTATGTTTTTTATGTATATATATACTATACACACACAACACACACGAATGTATGTTTTTGTATATATGTGTGTGTTGCTTCCATATACCCTATGTTTAAAGTGTAAAATTTCATTTTTACTCTGGTTGCAAGTTTTTTTATTAGGGCAACAATAGAAGGGGTTCCCTTCTGTTGGGAATGCTAGAAAATCTAATCAACAAGATAATCATGAGTAAAATATAGCATGTGGTGTCAATTTTTCAGTCATTAGCTCTATCACATGCTATATTTATACATAATCAGCTTGTTGATTAATATCAAGTTGAATACATCTTTGCCATTAATTTTAGCAATTCATTATAAATTCTGTACTTTTTTATTTTTCGGTGCTGACTGGGTCAACTAGTCCCGCCAAAGAACTTGATGTGTGGCACAATAACTCTCAAGTAAAATAATTGCTATAATCCAACTTAATGGAAATTTGGGAAAGAGGGGTTAATATTGAGACTTGGCACACCCATAAGTCTATCATTAGGAGTGATGTTGAGACTAAGCTTTGGTGGGCTGTTAGTTGAAATTCATCCATTAGGATTCATAGTAGGGAATTGGGGATTTTAACCATCCACCATTAAAAGATGGGAAATAAATGGTAAGGGAAATTAAGGGAAACTAGTTTGAGAATAGGAATAATGATTTAGAGACAAAAGAGGGGAATAAAAGAGAAGAATGATTTCTTAGAGCAAAAGAAATAAAGAAAATAAGAAGAAGAGGAAATGAAGAGAAGGAATAAAAGGAAGAAAGAGTAGACTTACCTTGATGAGGACGACAGGGAGGATGGACGGCTAGTATCAATGATGAAGCCTCAAAATCCTCAATCTTTTGTCCCATGTGGAGGTTGCACACTCTTTCTTTTATTAATAAAAGAGGTCCCAATAAGGCGGCATGAGAAAGTCAACACAACTTGGATAACTACAACAATGTCACTTAAGTAAGCTTAGCACAAATAACAAACATATAACAATCTATGTCACACGGACTCAGCTAGGGAGGCGCCGCACCCGAGTCGACACGCCCCGACACGGGTGCGGACACGGGTGCGGCTTCGGACACGGCCCGGACTCGGTCAACGCCGAGTCGGACTCGGTCAACGAGTCCAGGCCGAGTCTGTCTTTTTTTGGACTCGGTCAACGTTGACTGAGTCCAAAAATTGTCCATTTTTAGGGTAAAAAGCAAAGAAAAATGATCTTTTTATATATTTTTAAAATATATATATATATAGCACGAGTCTCAAACATAAGCCCTAGGGAAAAAAATCCGGGGGGCGCTGCCCTTCTACGGCCCCCCCTGTGCCCTTCCCGGTGACCGCGCAGCAGAACCCGCGCCGGGGGGAGCCCCCGGACCCCCTTTCTGCAAGGGCAAAAGTACAATTTGCAAAGTTTATAAAAACACTCATGCTGGTGCCAAACTTTAGAGGACAATATCCACATATATGCACACAGGATATATTATTATATATATTTTTTAATATATATATAGCCGAGTCCCCGTGTCCAAAATTTTTAAAATTGCGCCGCACCCGTGTCGCACCCGCACCCATGTGACATAGATAACAATGAACATTACATAACTAATACAAGTAATGAACTATGGAGACAAAAGACGATAAAATATGAAACCATATGTGTATAACTGCCAAAAAATGATATTGTCTCTGGTTCTAATGGTATCCACATCTTTATATATATGTGGAAAGGTGCTTAAAACTGCCACAAAACAGGCGCCTAATAAGTTAATATGAGGTTAGTGTTTTATTATATAGATGTAACGACAAGGAATTCTAAAATAACAGAGGCGCTCACCATAGCTGTAGCATAGACACCAAATAAGCCAGTATCACGATAGTTAGTGTTGAAGGAAATTATACTCTCAGCCAGGTCACCCATCGCAACCTTCCGAGCAAGTTCTGATCTACTGATTTATGAAAAACATGTTTTGTTTCAACACATCAAGATTGGAATTGGTAAGCATATGCTCACCAAGCAAGTGCAATAAAAGAAAATGAATCACTACTAGTAGAAAGCATGAGAATGAAGATGATAAAGTCCAGCGTCAAACTTTGACTTAAGTTGAAAGTGTACCCAGAAAGGTTGCCAATGCCTGCACTTCGGTTCCAAGACCCCAGCAAACTTTGTACGACCATTAAAGGTATGGAATTTGGATCAGTCCATGAAGCCCCCTCAAACGCAATGGCAAAATGTGCAAAAGGCATGTCATCATTCACCACCCTTACCTGGAAGAAGAAGTACAAACAGACAAGTCAACAGAAGAACTAGGAAAACCAAACAGATCCTAGACGATTGCATACCATCATTTAGGTTGAAAGATGTAATGAAATGACCTCTGAACCAGTGAAAACAGCAGGGTTTTCTTCAACAAGCATAGACGCTGTGGTTGAATCATTGGATAGTCTTGTGAACAGCTTACTGACTTCATCTACCATATCCTCATGTCTAACAGCACCAGCAGCAGATACAACCTAAAATTCACATATTCAACCTCTTAGATGAAACATTCAAAATTAAGTTCGTGGTTCTGTAAAACCCTTATAATGCCATACGTGCACTTATGAAATATTGAACTTGTGATATGCTACGTGGGGCATAAATGAGTGGGGTACTATACGTACACCCTAGCTCATAAGTAAAAGCTAAGATGATGCATATACAAGTACTTGGCTTGGGTTTGAACCAAAATTTTGAAAAGTTGTATTAGTGCTTACTGCACACTAGATTGGGTAAGGTGCATACACTGAGATCACCCCGAGTATTGGTTGGGATTTTGGAAATCCCCTGTGGTGCAATGACTTGCACACCAAAAACAAATAAGAATAAAAAAATATGCACACATAACCTAAATATGGGATTCTGGGTATATCTGAAAGGCGGTATATGTTACTGGTTTCTCGAAATACTGGGTATACCTGAAAATTATATATGTTATTGGTTTTCTAGGGCTTTGGGTACACCTCAAAGATGGTGTATGTTACCGAACCCAAGGTCTACCTTAGAGAGGGTAGATGATATAAGCTTCGTGAGACAATTTCATTTTTTGTGAGAGCGAGGCGTCTCACCCGGTCCCCAGTCCTCGGAGTTAGGGGCTCAGGACTACCAATGCGTCTTAGGTGATAGATTCAAGTCTTCTGCAGAAGTTACAGGGTGCATCCTAATTCTAGTTCTAACCATTGGGGAGTATTCTCTCGGTCGCGAACCGTCCCCTTTGGACCTCTGTATGGCTAGTCATACGAGGTATTAATTGAAAAAGCATAATAAACTCCCATGTGGTTTTTGCTCGCTACGATGTCGAATGCCTATGCATACCCACAGGGTAATTAACAAGAGAAAACATAAAGTTAGTACACTTCTTAAAGTCTTCAAGTATTCACACAATGCTTGATGTTGCATTTGTTAGATTATGATTGTGATTCACTCATGTGATGCTTAGCTTAGACATGTTTTCCTTTACATGAAAAATATGAGAACCTAAATGTGATTCATTCAATAGATCATGAAATGCTTGAATTTAGTGAACTGTACATTCTGAACTTGTTTAAATGTTTGTTATTTCTATATAAATGTGTTGCACATATATTCGTACACATGACACTGTGCACATTCATATAAATATTATGCTTCTTACTCAAACAGGGTAGTCTGACCCCTTCTTAATTATTATTTTTAGGAAACAGATAAATACGGGCAATTGCGGTCGTCGCTGCGGACAGTGTCATGTGACCATATCTTCTGTGGATGTCCTGAGGAACTCTGACTTTAAGAAATTCATTAAGTTTGTAATTTATAACTTTTAAGATTCCTAGGCAAGGTTTTAATTCGCCTAATGTTATTGAGTTAGTGCTATCACCTGTAATCCACCCAAATAAATTGACTGAGGAAGTAATAAAATATTTCCGCTATTGTTTTACAAAAAAAAATTATTCCAAAATTTTTGAGTTAAATATTTGGGGCATTACAGATTTGGTCATTAATATCGATTTGTAATATATTATGCTGAATTGCCGTATATCGATTTGTAAGATATTATGTGTTTTATAGTATCGATTTGTGAGATATTGTTTTGGTTGTTAATATTGATTTGTAAGATATTATGCTGAATTGTTGTATATTGATTTGTAAGATATTATGTTGAATTGTCGTATATCGATTTGTAAGATATTATGTGTTTTCTAGTGTCGATTTGTAAGATATTGTTTTGTTTGTTATTATCGATTTATAATATATTATTCTGAATTGCCGTATATCGATTTGTAAGATATTACGTATTTTCTAGTATAGATTTGTGAGATATTGTTTTGGTTGTTAATATCGATTTGTAATATATTATGCTGAATTATCGTATATTAATTTATAGGATATTATGTTGAATTGTCATATACCAATTTATAATATATTATGCTGAATTGTCGTATATCAATTTGTAAGATATTATGTGTTTTCTAGTGTTGATTAGTGAGATATGGTTTTGTTTGTTATTATCGATTTGTGAGTTAGTATGTTGTTGCTTTGATATTGCAATTCATTCAATCGTTTATTTGGCTTGCTTAACTAATCGGTAGCCGTTGTTATATGCATCCTGAATAAATCGTAGTTGCAGTGAAGATGATGTAACGCAAATTGATATTTTGCTTATGACTGTGTTGAGCATATCTACTAGTTGCAGTGAAGATGGTGTATATCAATCATTGGAAAGTCATGAAGCAATAAACATTCGTACTATCAACGCACCTGAAGAAGTGAATATGTTCACTAATGATGCACATGATAAGAAATGTGTAGGCATTGGATTCACTCTTGACTTGAATATTCCAACAGACGAAATTTAATTCGATAAAGAGGTAGACGATCATGACAGTGCACTTGACAAATGTACAAGCACCTCAAGTCTACATGATAGTACACTTGACTCTATTCTCGTAGAGGGAATGCAATTTAATAATGAGGAAGCTGCATAAAAATTTTACAATGATTATGCCTTAAAACTTGGCTTGTGTGTTAGAAGGTATTTTTGGGCAAAAAATGCACAGAGTGTCGTGGTGAGAAAGGTATATGTTTGTTCTAAGCAAGGTTGGAAGAAGTCAATTGAAAATCCAACAAGGAGCAAGTCGGATTCAAGATGTGGTTGTCCAACAAGAATGGTGTTAAGAAGACTTCCGAATGAGAAATATGTAGTTCATACTTTAATCAATGATCATAACCATGAATTAACCGTTTCATTTATGACTCCTATGTTAAGGTCACATCATAAAGTAACTGAAGTGCATGCTGCAATTGCTGAAATAGCTGATAGCACCGACATTGCACCAAGGAAGACATACAATTTGTGTGTGCACATAGATGGTGATCACGAGAATGTACCATTCACACCTGTGGATCTAAGAAACCACTTGAGAAGGAAGAGGTCAGACAACATGAATAATGGAGGAATATGTTCTTTGGTTGATTACCTACAGAAGAATTCAAGCAATGACCCTGGTTTCTTTAGTGCAATGCAACTGAATGAAGATGGGTATGTTGTGAATATGTTTTGGGTAGATTCAAAGTCAATAGTAGATTATGAATGCTTCAATGATATACTTGTTTTTGATACGACAATGAAGATTAATATGGAACAATGGCCATTTGCACAGTTTGTCGGAGTGAACCATCACTCATAGAGTTGCATATTAGACAACGCTTTTTTGCATGACTAGACCAAGGAAACCTTTGAGTGGTTGTTCAGAGTATTTACACATGCAATGACTAAAGAGGATCTCCTTGTGGGTTCGACTGCAGACAATGGAGAAGTAGCAGCAATGGAGGTGTGGGCTCCTTTGGAATAAGCTGGATGCTTATTGTTGCACTGGCTGAAGCAAGTGATCACCGATTGGAGTTACACCAAGGGGACTTGAAGGTGATGGTACTATGGTGCTGAACCAATAAAGGTGGTGAAGGCTGGATGGAGTCCTTGGAAGAAGTGGTTGCGCCTTGTGAGGAGGGTTGCTGTTGGAGTGGGTGGCTTGGAGAAGGAGGTGGTTGCTGCAATGGTGGATCGACTGAAGGTGGGTAGACCGGCTGAAGGTGGTGGAAAGTTGTTGCTCCCTTTGCTGCCTTGATGAAAGGTGAGAGACCAAGATGGGTCTTGGTGGCTGGATCCAAAGAGGGATCAAGAGAGAGAGGGGAGAGAGAGAGTGAATAAGAGGAAAAAAAAGAGAGCTGGAGGGGATGAGCCGTGTGTTTTTTTTTTAGAGAATAGGAAGGGTCCACACCTTATGGTGTGGGTTGGACCCAAGAGGGAAATGAAGAAATAGAGGGAAAAGAAGAAAGGAAAGAGGGAAGAAAAGGGAAAAGGAAAGAAAGAAGGAAGAGAGGGAAGAAAGAAGAAGAAAAGAAAAAGGAGGGAAGGGTGTTGGTCAACCCAGTGGAAGAAGAAAGAAAGGAGGAAGGAAAGAAGAAAAAGAAAGAAAGAAAGAAGGTGAAGAAAAGGAAGAAAGAAAGAAAAGAAGAAAGAAGAAAAAAAGAAGTAGGGAAAGAAAAAGAGGAGGGAAAAAGGAGAAAGGAAAAAAAATGGGGAGAAGAAAAGGAAAGAGAAGAGAGGGCTGGTCTACCCCCTCGTGGGTCCCACCTCTCTAAAAAAAATGAAATAAAAAAAAAATAAAAAAAATGAAAAGAGAGTAAAAGAAATATATTAATTTTTTTCTTTTTCAATGAAAAGAAATAAAATTCATGGTGGCGCCACCTTAGAATGAGCCTAGAGTGATTTTGAAATTCATTTTGAAGATTAAAGGGGCAAAATGGTCTCTCAGAAAAATTCTGGACGAAATGGATTATTTTTGGCAGTTTTTGAAATGAACTCAGAATTTGGAGTTCTATACTGTTTTTTATATTGCATTTTTTATAACAACCATTTATAACATGTATGTCCATATGCACATCATCGCCTATGTTTGTGGCATATCTTTCAAAATGCAGCAAAGAACATATGACACATTTTTAATCAGATGACATGGTTTGATAAAAAGTTTAGAAAGTGTGTACTCGAGAGCATAGACGAGGTCACCTTTATGTCTGATTGAGAGCAAATGATTCAGATGTACGATCTTGAAGACTGTGTGGTTACAATATTTATATGCAGACAAAATGAAGTGAGTATTGGCATATGAAAGACAATACCTTTGTGTAAGTATGATAAGTACACAAAGAGCTGAATTCATGCATGCCACACTAAAAAAAACCTTGTATTCATGTTTAACAATGTTTCACTTCATGGAACAATATAAATTATTTGTAGACGGTCTTAGACAGAATGAGCTTGAACAAGATGTGAAATGCTTTAACACCCACTCTGTAACTCTGGGCATGAAAATATTGACGCGACCTGCAGATCTGTATACACTAACTGTATTTGAATGGATTAAGAAAGAGGTTATACAGGTCATAAATTGCAACATAGAATGACGTATGCAATATAAAAATATGCACAAATACCATGTTGTATGGGAGGGCGAAGAGCATCCAAAAAGAAAAGAAGCACATGTTACGTATAATGTTGACAACAGAACAATTGATTGTACATGCAAAATGTTTGAATTCAAAGGTATTTTATGTCATCATGCATTAAAGACACTTAATCAAGAGAAGATACAAGAATTACCTAAGTTATATATAATGCGAAGATGGACGAGACACGAAAAGATTGAACTGCTGGATACAAATAATGTTACTCCATTTAGTATTAATGAGAAGTGCCACATAGCCTCCCATTACTAACAACTATGTAGGTCACTTATGCATGTTGCAGATTTGGCATCGAAAAATGAAGAAGCCTATGTATGTATGAGAAAAGTGTCAAGGGAATTACATGAAAAAGTGCAGTTAATTCACCATGAGTCTGTTGCAGCTTATGAAGACCAATATAAGAAAACAGGATCGAACAACATAGGTGAAAATCACGCTTTCGTTGACCCTTATCAGAAGTTGCGTTGAAGTGTAAACATCATCTTCGACAAGTCAAGAGTAAACGTTCTAGATTATGATGAAAATATTCACCTAACGAAGGGTATCAAAAGGAAACCTGCCACTGATCGCAGTCGTCGGAGGACAAAGGGTGCACCAGAATTGGTTGGCAAGAAAATGTCTAAGAAATAACCAAACCCTAAGCAACCAAGCCCTTCACATGAATAGGTATGTAATACAGTATATTGCTTCTAATGTAAATTATATTACATGTAACTTATCAATATCTAACTTGTGTAATTTTCAACATGCAACAATACCCTATAGATGTGCACTACAACGTTGGAACCTACAATCCTCCCGACCTGTTTGAGTGGAATGATGGCATGAGTTTGACAAGTCTTTTGATATGTAATAATTTTGAGAGGATGTTTACATTTCTTGTTGAACTTAATATAGTGTCTGATATTTTTCTGTTTCATGACAGACTCGGTTCAATTCAAAAGTGAGCAACACAACACAGGAATCGCATGTGGATTCTTCAACTACAAAATAGTTGTAGCATTTAACTTTCATTAGTGTAAATCATTGTAATATTTAGCATTCTATAATTCTTCGTTGTAAATCGATAATTCTATGCTGTAATTCTATAATTCTTTGTTGTAAATCGATAATTCTTTATTGTAATGTTATAATTCTTTGTTTTAACTCTACAATAGAAATCATACTACAAATATCATAAAAATGGATACTAAAAAATACAAAATATCTTACAAATTGATATACAACAATTGAGCATAATATATTACAAATTGATACGACAATTCAACATAATAGCTTACAAATCGATATTAACAAACAAAACCATATCTCACAAATCAATACTAGAAAATACATAATATCTTACAAATCGATATACAATAATTAAACATAATATATTACAAATCGATAATAATAAACAAAACAATATCTCACAAATCGACACTAGAAAATACATAATATCTTACAAATCGATATTCGACAATTCGACATAATATCTTACAAATCGATATACGATAATTTAGTATAATATATTATAAATCGATATTAACAACCAAAATAATATCTCACAAATTGATACTAGAAAACACATAATATCTTACAAATCGATATACGAGAATTCAACACAATATATTATAAATCGGTATACGGCAATTCAGCATAATATCTTATAAATCGATATACGAGAATTCAACATAATATATTATAAATCGATATTAATGACCAAATCAATATCTCAAAAATTGATACTAGAAAACACATAATATCTTACAAATCGATATACGATAATTCAACATAATATATTACAAATCGATATTAACAAAAAAATATTATCTCACAAATTGACACTAGAAAACACATAATATCTTATAAATCGATATACATCAATTCAGCATAATATATTACAAATCGATAATAACAAATAAAATAATATTTCACAAATCGACACTAGAAAATACATAATATCTTACAAATTGATATATGACAATTCAACATAATATCTCACAAATCGATAATAACAAACAAAACAATATCTCACAAAAATCGATATAATATCCTATAAATTTATAGTAGACATCGTGTTAGGAAGCAATATCTACAAATCATGATAAAATATCATAAAAATCAAGAGAAAAATTCCAATTAATAGCTTAAAAATAGATATTAAGAATAAGCATACAAATCAATATTAAGAATCAATTTATAATATATTATGCAATATTATATCGATTTGTAAGATGTGTCGATTTGCAAGATATTTGTATTATGATTTTGAAACATGACATTGTTGTGATTTGCGCACTTAAGGTGGCAATTTGCGTATTCAACACGCGTGTGCCAGGTTCATAATTTGGTTTATGGATCAATGTGAATTTTGTACACAGTCTTACAAAATTTGTATACACAGTCTACAAAATCTGTTACAAATGTTTGTAAACAAAAAATTTGTAATGTTCAGGAAATTGAATGTTGAACTGAAAATTGCTCTCTCTCTCTCTCTCAGCAGTAGAACGTAACCCTCTTCAAGTTATCCTTGAGAACAGGTAGACATTTAAAATGACTTCATCTTACTCTTGGGAGCCTCACGCCCTTTGTTGCTTTCTAGGTAATCTTGCAGTCTGGGTTTTTGTATCTTCCATAATTAAAAAATTCATCAATTTTTTGCATAGTTCTGTGCGGAATCCAAGTATATCTTTCTGAAAAAAAACCCGAAAGTCAGAACAATATAGAAATGTAGTCACCAATAATATAGGATAATAAAATATGTTTAAGTGTATAGCATACAACGGTGAATTCTGGTGCTCGTGCTTAGTATATTGCTTCAATATACTTCATTACACATATGCCACAATCGATGCCATTATTTTTGTAAAGGAGCATCCTCTGTGACGTGAAGCCTCCACAGGTCAATGTCGACACCCAACATGTCTTTAAAAAATCCAACCTGTGGTTTATGCAAAAGCAAGTAAATTCTGGGCCACAATACAAGATACGGTAATCTTATAGATAGAAACTTATCAAATGCACAATGTCACGGTCTACACCAATGTTATAGTTCAAGGAGATTGTATAACCATATTTTTTATTTTCGTACATCCAACACATATAAGACCCAATGCTTTTTCGATTGCCATAATGTAGGAATCAATATTTGCAAATCGATTATAAAATATCTTACAAAATCGATATGGAAATGCGTATTAAAAGCATAAAAATCAATGTTAAAAATCAACATATAAATCAATATTAAGAATAAAAAAAATATCTTAAATCAATATTAGGAATCAACATAGAAATCAATATTAAGAATCAGAACAATATCTTAAATCGATATGAAAATTCCTATTGATAGCTTAAAAATAGATATTAAAAACCAACATGGAAATCGATATTAAGAATCAAAACAATATCTTAAATCGATATTAAGCATCAACATAAAAATCAATATTAAGATTCAGAACAATATCTTAAATCGATTTGGAAATTCATATTGATATCTTAAAAATCGATATTAATAATCAAAACAATATCTTAAATCAATATTAAGAATCAAAACATTTTAAATTGATATGAAAATTCCTATTGATATCTTAAAAATTGATATTTATAATCAAAACAATATCTTAAGTCGACATTAAGAATCAAAATAATATCTCAAATCAATATTAAGAATCAACATAGAAATCAATATTAGGAATCAGAATAATATCTTAAATTGATATGAAAATTCTTATTGATAGCTTAAAAATAGATATTAAGAATCAACATAGAAATCAATATTAAGAATCAAAACAATATCTTAAATCGATTTGAAAATTTCTATTAATATCTTAAAAATCGATATTTAGAATCAACATATAAATCGATATTAAGAATCAAAACAATATCTTAAATTAATATTATGAATCAACATAGAAATCAATATTAAGAATCAGAACAATATCTTAAATCGATAAGAAAATTCCTATTGATAGCTTAAAAATAGATATTAAAAATCAACGTAGAAATTGATATTAAGAATCAAAACAGTATCTTAAATTGATATTAAGAATCAACATAAAAATCAATATTAAGATTCAGAACAATATCTTAAATCAAATTGAAAATTCGTATTGATATCTTAAAAATCGATATTAAGAATCAAAACAATATCTTAAATCGATATTAAGAATCAAAACATCTTAAATTTATATGGAAATTCCTATTGATATCTTAAAAATTGATATTTAGAATCAAAACAATATCTTAAGTTGATATTAAGAATCAAAACATTATCTTAAATCAATATTAAGAATCAGCATTGA
The DNA here is from genome assembly GCF_984573655.1 of Nuphar pumila. Classification (NCBI taxonomy): domain Eukaryota; kingdom Viridiplantae; phylum Streptophyta; class Magnoliopsida; order Nymphaeales; family Nymphaeaceae; genus Nuphar; species Nuphar pumila. The sequence continues at coordinate 22,138,784 of NC_143257.1, read as the reverse complement.
AATCGATATTAAGAATCAAAACAGTATCTTAAATCGATATGGAAATTCTTATTGATAGCTTAAAAATATATATTAAGAATCAACATAGAAATCAATATCAATAATCAAAAAATATCTTAAATCGATTTGAAAATTTCTATTGATATCTTAAAAATTGATATTTAGAATGAACATAAAAATGAATATTAAGAATCAAAATAATATTTTAAATTGATATGCAAATTCCTATTGATAACTTAAAAATCGATATTAAGAATCAAAACAAGATCTTAAATAGATTTAACATCTTACAAATCGATATGGTCACAAACCTTTTTACTTGAACAAAAGTTTGCCATTTCGTCATCGTTACCCCAGTATTGTAGTCCGTCTAGAAATTCTGCCGCATATAGTATTCAGCGGAAAATACTCTGTTGAATGAAACAATAATAATAGTAAGTTTAAAACACGAAGGTACATTAGTAAATCAAAAAAGAAAATAAACATATAAGATAACTGATATACTATAAAATAAGGGGTGACGACGCTGACCGACAAGGTTGTTTCTTTGCTTTGAATATATATGACGAAATTGTGTATAGTCTGTTTACAACAAATATACATACCCATGGCATACGTAAATGTATAACTGATAGTGGTTTCTTACGTACAAAATTATTGATAGTGTTTCCTTCTGCAAATTCATCTCACATCTGGTCGATGTTCTCTTCGAGCACTTTGATGAGTTTTCTGGCACCTTGTTTTGTGGATGTTGCATTGAAATTAGCTGAATATTCAGTAAACGAACTGTAACATTATATTCAGTAAACGAACTGTAAATGACATAAAAAAGACAAAGCAGGTTAAAGGAATCGAAGGTACCCTTTTTTGTGAACGTTCGACTGAATCGCAGCGTCCTTCGACATCGATACAACTTTTGCGATGGAGGTTAAAGGAAACATCATTTTTTCTGTTCGTTGCTCACGAAGCACGTTATAGGAAAGTCTTCGATTCTTCTTTAAATGAAACGTCGCTTGTTCCATGCTCTTAAAGGAAACATCTTGCATTCCTTGCAGAACACACTACTGAAGTTATGCGATGCTTTATTCATTTATTCTTCACGTCATTTCACATCTCATCGGTTTTAAAAAATCTTGCCCAAAGAATATTAACAAATAAAAAATTATTTTGCGTATTAATTAAAAGACGTTGTTTCATTTGCTAGTATCATCAAAATTACGTGAGTACGTGTAAATGAATGACACATCGCATAACATCAGTAGCGTGTCAGATGACGTTTCCCTAAACTATAGACCCTAAACCCTAAACTAATGTTATGCGACGTTCCTTACACTTAAAGGAAACACTATAAATAATAAACCCTAAACCAGTAATCACTTAACGATTGAACAAACCTAAGTACAAATCGTGGTAACTTCATAATCGCTATACCTAGTAATCGCTATTATAGGAATCACTATACAAAATAAACTCAAAACTAGTAATCACTATAGGATTTACCAAACGTAAGTACAAATCGTGGTAACTTCATAATCACTATACTAAGTAATCGCTATCACAGAAAACACTATAAGTAATAAACACTAAACCGGTAATCACTATACAATTTAGTAAAAGTAAGTACAAATCATGGTAACTTCATAGTCGCTATATTGAGTAATCGCTATTAAAAAAATCACTATACATAATAAACTCAAAACTAGTAATCGCTATACGATATAGCAAACGTAAGTACAAATCATGGTAACTTCATAATCACTATACCTATTAATCGCTATACTAAGTAATCGCTATCACAGAAAACACTATAAATAATAAACCCTAAACCAGTAATCGCTATACGATTTAGCAAACGTAAGTACAAATCATGGTAACTTCATAATCGCTATACTGAGTAATCACCATATTAAGTAATCGTCATCACAGGAAACACTATAAGTAATAAACCCTAAATCAGTAATCGCTATACGATTTAGCAAACGTAAGTACAAATCGTGGTAACTTCATAATCGCTATACCTATTAATCGCTATACTAAGTAATCACTATCACAATAATTGCTATAAATAATAAACCCTAAACTAATAATCGCTATATGATTTAGCAAACGTAAGTACAAATCATGACAACTTCATAATCACTATACATAGTAATCGCTATCACAGAAATCATGATACATAATAAACCCTAAGCCAGTAGTTGCTATACGAATTAACAAATGTAAGTACAAATCATGAAAAAATTATATAATTACAAACCTATGTTTATGTAGTCTTGTCGATTTTTCAGTAGCACTTCTGTGTTACACTTATTAAGGAAAGAATTATATAATTACAACAAAGAATGATAGAATTACAATATAGAATTATCGGAATACACAAATCACATAATATGTTTATTCACTGACACTTGATGACTCAGATGGACATAGAAATCGTCTCTTTCTTTGCCTTAGTGGAGTCTCTTTATTCGGTGGCCTCTTTGTTCCCTTGATCTTGTTAAATCCATTGGTAATCATCTCAACCAGTGACCCAATTTGTCTCCCCAAATTTTGTATGTTCCTTTGTAACTCCTTATTCTCCCTCTCTAGCATCGCTAACCTTTGGTCGGATGATACCTTATCCTTTGGGAGTTGTGTTTGCTCCTTATCGTGTACTGCAACAGAGAGAATCATAGTATCCACCAAAGGGACATGATGGACGCTACGTCTATACTGAAAGACGACATGCTCGGGAACAAGAGTGACCTTACTTTCAGGTTGCTTCTCCTTAATCTGTCGATTTCAACGCATGGGTTGACAATATTGTTTGAAATAGTTGGGGTCATATTGTCGTTCTTTATAATCATATGGTATGGCACGAACACCTCCTTTCTTTCAGCTACCCAATTGTTTCTTGAAGCGTTCGTGCCAATTCACATTCCTGGCCCCACCACTATTCATCTTTCTTCTCAATAGCACAGGCACTTTTGGTATCGACTGTCTCAAGCCAACTTGTAGGAGTACTCGACTACCATACTGCAACTCGGTTTTATATTTGCTAAAGAGCCAAATATCGCAGTCAGCCTGTCTTGCAGCCTCGACAACAACCTCGTCGTCCTCATCCTTCCCAACCCCATATGGTCTCCACACAACCTGTATAATCGAGTTTGTGGTTTAGATATAAATATAATTATTCATGCAAAATGCTAAATGCGATAACGATTTGTACTAAGAAAGACAAAATCCTAAAGCGATGATTACTTAAGAATGATTAACATTACAACGATTTACGCTAATGAAAGTTAGATGCTAAGGAGATAACAATTTGTACTAAGGAAGACAAAATCTTAAAGCGATGATTACTTAAAAATGTTAAACATTACAATGATTTACGCTAATAAAAGTTAGATGCTAAGAAGATGACGATTTATACTAAAGAAGACAAAATCCTAAAGCAATGATTACTTAAGAATGCTAAGCATTACAACGATTTACGCTAATGAAAGTTAGATGTTAAAGAGATAACGATTTATACTAAGAAACACAAAATCCTAAAGTGATGAATACTTAAGAATGTTAAACATTACAATGATTTACGCTAATGAAAGTTAGATGCTAAGGAGATAACGATTTGTACTAAGGAAGACAAAATCCTAAAGCAATGATTACTTAAGAATGCTAAACATTATAACAATTTTAAACCATTTACCTCATTTAATTGCAACCCATCTAAAATGAACTGAGTATTTTCCTCCTTGACATTTATTGAAGCCCACTGGCCAATCTTAAGAAAACCACAAACCGCAGGGCCACACTAAGGACACAATGCAACAATATACTCCCACGTCCAGGCCTACAAAAACATTATATTAGTAAGACTATAACATTCAACGAGCTTAGTCTACAAGCATTAAATATGTAATAAACAAATACCTGAACAAATGGCCAACCCCCCCCTACGGTTTTAATACCCTTACTCGCACGATAAAGTTGATTGTACAAGTGTGTGAGCATAACAACACCCCATGCCCAGTTGTTGACTTCATCTAAGTCTTTCAGGAACTGCAACCACAAGTAACTTATTCTTGAACCAAAACAATTAGAAAATAAAGTAACTCCAAAAAAATAAAGAAGGAAGCCGCGTAACTCTTGGTCAGCTGCTTCAGATGCACATGCAGTGGACCATCCTTCTCATTTATTACGAAAAAAATAAACTTTCGATGAGGAATTGCTTTCACCAGAAATACACTCACGCCATTCATCCATCGACATTCCTAGAAGGGCCGTGCAATTGTCCCTTTGTTTATAGTTTAAATCTCGTATTAGGACAACACTTTCATGGCATTTTAGACCCATAATCCGTGCCATATCTTCTAGGGTCATAGTGATCTCAAAACCCCCAACTGGAATGTGTTCATCTTATGGTTCCACTTATTGATCAGGTGGGTCATGGTGTTCCAGTAATTTTCAAAATAATGTTGGTCTAGAAGGCCGCCGAAGTGCATCTTTCGTAATTGGTCCTTTTGATATTCACTCAGCAATCTAAACCACGATAGAACTACAGGTCACTGACACCGCCCTTTCAACTTTTTACTTGCTACTCTGCTTCTCTTCTGACCTGCCTGTAACACAAAATATCAAATCACAATTAATCACTATATATAGTAATCGCTATCGCAATAATCACTATACATAGTAATCACTATCGTAGTAATCGCTATCGCAGTAATCGCTATACATAGTAATCACTATACATAATAATCGCTATACAGATTAATCACTATATATAGTAATCACTATACATAATAATACCTACAACAGTACATCGCAATAGACAGTAGCGATTTATGTACCTTGGTCACACTTTTCTCCTCTTTATCCCCTCCCTTCCTTTGTTTTTGTACTTCTTTCTTCCCTCCTTCGCTCTTTCGCATCCATCCTCTGCTTTTTCCTTTCCCTTTCCTTCTCTTCCTCCTCCTGCTTTTTCCTTTCCCTTTCCTTTTCTTCTTCCTTCTGCTTCTTCTTTTCTCTTTCCTTCTCTTCCTCATCCTCCTTCTCCTTCCTTTTGCCTTTTCTTCTCTTTCTCGTCCTCCTTCTCCTTCCTTTGTCTTTCCTTCTCTTCCTCGTCCTCCTTCTCCTTCCTTTGCATTTCCTTCTCTTCCTCATCCTGAATCTGCTTCCTTTGCCTTTTCTCTTCCTTCTTCTTCAATTGTCTTTGCTTCTCTTCCTCCTTTTTTTTCAACTGTCTTTGCTTCTCTTCTTCTTCCTTCTTCTTTTTCAATTACCTTTATTTCTCTTCCTCCTTCTCCTTATTCTTCCTTTGCTTTTTCCTCTCCTCCTCCTCCTTCTTCTTTTGCCTTCGCTTCTCTTCCTCCTCATTCTTCCCTTGATTTTCCCTCTCCTCCTCCTTTTGCCTTCGTTTCTCTTCCTCCTTCTCCTTATTATTCCTTTGCTTTTCCCTTTGCCTTGATTTCCTTTGCTTTTTTTTTCACTATCCTCCTCCTTCCTTTCATTTTGCTTCTCTTCGTCATCATTCTTCTTCTTTTTCATCTGTACTTCTTCCTCATCATCCTTCATTGGATTATCATCATCAATATCTGACAAATTAGGTTCCGCTTTATGCTTTACCAGTAATTGCTCCCTTTCTTTATCATTCTCAATCATCGTTATTCTGTAGTACGCTTCTAATTGCACATACAAAGCATATTGTTCGATAATTTCGTCAAGAGATTTTCCCTCTAACGACAAAGTGTTTCTTCTCTTACGAATGTAAGCCATTGGTAACCTGCATAATAGAGAAAGTTACCGAGACGGTAAAGGGTGCTCCGACGAAAGAAGACGAAGCGTTATATTTTTTGTAGAACGTTTAGGAGGAAATATTGCGAAGAGCTCCTTTTATAGCAGAGGAGTTTAATGCTTATGGGACCTGCCAAATATTTTATAATAAAATAACATATACCTTTAAGCGGTTCACGTTTTAGGTGATTTACGCAATGACGTCTTTTTCGACCACAAAGATTTGCCTTTGTTACGAAAATATTATCATAGTATAACACAAATCAATGATCAAATATCATACAAATCAATATGAAAATTCCTGTTAATAGCTTATAAATCGATATACAGAATCATGATATAAATCGATATTAAGAATCAAAACAATATCTTAAATCAATATCAAGAATAAGCATAGAAATCAATATTAAGATTCAGAACAATATCTTAAATCGAATTAAAAATTTGTATTGGTATCTTAAAAATCGATATTTAGAATCAAAACAATATCTTAAATCGATATTAAGAATCAAAACATCTTAAATCGATATGATTTTTTTTATTGATATCTTAAAAATCGATATTTAGAATCAAAACAATATCTTAAATTGATATTAAGAATCAAAACAATATCTTAAATTGATATCAAGAATCAACATAGAAATCAATATTAAGATTCAAAACAATATCTTAAATCGAATTGGAAATTCATATTGATATCTTAAAATTGATATTTAGAATCAAAATATCTTAAATCGATATTAAGAATCAAAATAATATCTTAAATCGATATTTTAAACACCCCAAATTTTTCCAAAAATCCAAAAATTCCCCTTTTGCCTCTAGGTCCATCTTTTGAATAAATCAGGTCAATTTCTGATCAAGTTTCCATTCATTTCTTGGGTTCACTGGAATCCAGACTCAAATTTTCACTTCTGACCCAATTTCTGATCCAAATCGGATCCAATTCTGATCCGGAATCTTTTCATTCTCAAAAAGATCAAAAAAATCAATTTTTTCTTATTTTCTCGAGTTTTTTCTCAATTCAGGGTCCAAACCCAATCCAAAATCCGAAATTCTAAAGCTTTATCAAAAACTCTAGATCCAGATCCATTTTGAAACAATTATGTTATTCCAAAAGCCTTATTTTGTAAAAACTTCAAGATTTCAAATTAAGTATTTTCAAAGAGGCCTCGTCTGGATCCCATCTTCTAAAAACCTCAGGTTTTCCCCTCGCATTCGTCTCACATTTTCCCTCAAAAATATCTTTTTAGAAAAACAACCTTTTCCCCTCTTTTTGAATTTTTTTATAAAAAAGCCACTTCTTCAGAAATGGTATAAAAATTCTGGACCCAATCTGCAAAAGGCCTAATGGCCTCTCGTCACGAAGGAGAAACCGCAGAGGCAAAGGGCGTGATGCCTTCCCCCTTTCTCCTCCGTTCATCTCCAACGACCCCATTTTTCCCGAATCTTCCACCCCTTCTATAAAATGGGCGCAAGAAGGAAGCTCAAGCCATCCCTTTATCACCCCACCATAGTTTCTCATTCTCGGTTTCCCCTTCTTCCTCCTCTTCTTATTCTTCTTCTCTGATTTTCCCATCGCTGAAGTGAACGATCAATCCCAAAAGCCACGTTGCTATTGTAAAGGAATGGGAAGTCAAGGCCAAGCACCAACAACTTATCAGTGGGGTGTCTGTCCTTGCATATTGGATTTCTATATATATTTGGGACTTCAACATCTTACTGTTTCCTACTTCTCTTGCAATATTTGTCTTTACAGTGTTTGGCCTTGATCAACTTTATTGGGATCATTCAATGGCACAAACCATGGTCCTCTTGGTCCATTTCTTTAGTGGACTTGTTCTTATGGTATTATCATTCATAATGGGGCTCATAAAAGCTACTAAAAATGCAAATATTTTTCTTAAGCAAAATTTTAGGCTATCTTCTGGATTTTGCTTGGCGGATGGGCTTGCTTCACTTGCTCTTCGCAGACAAAGAATAAAGCCTTGGTCAGGAATCTTAGATTGGAATGTCACTGGTGCTTCTCTCTGTTATTTGAGACTAGAGAGTATCATTTACTTTGTGTTTGTTCTTGGGATTGAAGTTCTGCCTTCGTCCAAGTTGGATTTGTGCAAAGAAACAAGTTGGTGAAAAAAAATTTGTAAGAGGATTCATGCACGATGACCCTGAGAGTTCACTTGAGCCTTTGTTGAGGTCATCTTTAGAATGTTACAAGCGTGAGTTTGATGAGGACATAGATGTTCAAGCAGAAAGATAGAGAGTCCTCTCTGGTGCAGCCAAAAATAGTATAATCAGCTTATCTAATCTTCACAAGGTGTATCCTGGGGGAAGGAAATATCATGCAAAGGTTGCTGTTGACTCTTTGTGCTTTGCTGTTCAAGAAAGAGAGTGTTTTGGCTTTCTTGGAAGAAATGGGGCCAAAAAAAAAAAGAGTCACATTCAGTGTTTGCTCCCTGCTTCTATCCTTCCTGTGTGCGATGCCAAGCTTTTTAAGTGGTGCAAGTCTATCAATCCGAAAGCTGAAGTGGATCCTGAAATATCTTTGGCACTTATAACAAAGTCTGCAAGACAGTCTGGTTCTCTATGTACCTCAGGAGATAAGCTCTGGATATCAAGACAAACACCTTACCCTGCAAAGGTCATACATTCATTGATTGAAACATCTTCACTATCTCCACATCTCCCCTCACCATACCCACTACGCTGTAGTCATCCACACCTACACAGTGCACATGTTGTTGGTACTTTTCTGCATTCTCTGCAAACACCACCATCCACCATCCCCTGTCACCTACTACTTCTGCTTCACTGTTGCACACTCACCATCTTTATGCACTTCACTTCACTGCATGGCAAGCACTCAACACCACCAATGCTCAACATATGTCATTTAGCCCACACCGTATACTGGTGTTAAACAAACTTTTTTTTTCTCTGCAATCTGCACTATTCACCATCCTATTCCAAACACTTTCACTCACGTCACTTGCTCACAACACCATTTTCACTGCACTATTACTATATTCAGCATCTTCGTAATATACTCTGTTCACTGCTGTCACGATAGCACTCCATCTCCATCCTATACATTAGACTTTCAATGGTGTTTTCACCATCACCAGTGGCCTACTCTCTTTACAAACCATTTGCTAGTCATCCCCTTCTTTCCACTGCTATACTAGTACAACACCACCCCTGTACATAGTTGACAAAACCTCCACATTACCATTGCACTCCCCTGCCACTATCATCTGTACCTCCTGTAATTTTCCCTTTCACAACTACAACCTACTATTTCATCATAACATTCCATCTTCAGCATGTCCAATTACCTTGCTGCATCCATGCACAGTCTCCAGCTTCACCCCATTCCAGCCATGCAACCACTACTTAGTTTATCTTTACACAAACCTTCACTTCCAGCTACCCATCTCATGCCATCATATACCCAGACACCACCGTATTCACTTTCTTACATCCATCCATCTACTTTCCTAGCCCAGTGCTGCCATCACATTGCAATCACTTACACATATCGCAACACAAGCTTCTACCTGCTATAACACAGCCACTTCGTTCCTTTACAAGCACCCCACCTCTTTCACATGCTTGTGCTGTGATTTTCTGCATCATTAATATATGGCACCTTCTTCAGCATCCACCTTCACTTCCCAGCATTTGCAACACCATCAACCTCCCTTCATGCTTGCCCATCACATCTACAACATATGTTTCTAATATCAGCAGGCACCCCACATGTTGCATTTATCTGTTATCCCCTGCATATGTCTATTTCCTACCCATGCTTTCTTTTCTCATACTTTTTTTTTTGAAATTCTTGCTTTATCTTTATATTTCCTGTTTTGTGTCTACTGAATTTTCAACCAAATTAGTTGAATTATATTTCTATAGCAAAATTACCCATCATCTGTTGTAGTCCTTGCATTATGTCTATCATTTAGCCATAGCCCCCTCTTCTATATTGCTTCAAATCACATCTACTTCATCTATAGACCTTTCTCATGAAGCATAACCTTACTTAGGTATTCAGACCTACAAAGATTACCGACTCTGACACCTATCTCCAGCCTAGTGGGCAATTAGAATATGACCCTGTGCAGACATATATGTATATACCCTTCATTATGCTTAACCATATGCAAGTGGGCTTATGCCATGATATTTTTTTTTGCTTTTATGCTAACTTATTCTACAGGAAATACATGGAAAATGCTGATTTCCTCTCCTACATTAGAGATTTTAATATTTTCAATCTCAATTCAAGTTCGTAATAGTAGATGGTAATGAGAATTTTCATTTTCATGTCTTGGATTAGAATGTATGAGCATGTAAACATCATAAAATACTTGTTCTATGTTATTTTTCTCTTTTCTTTCATAAATTCACGATTGGGAACACGAATGGCACATGCACCATTCTAATAAAAGGTGATTAAATCCTAAGTTGACGATTTGCATCAATGGCCATAGTCAAGGTGTGAACAAGACTTAGGATTTTCATCTTTTATGGAATAACATTGGATCTACACTGTATCTCTTTTCAAAATCATCATATTTTTCTAAAATATTTTCTTCCTTTATCAGAGTTTAATTTGAAATTAACTCAAAATATATATCAATGGCCATAGTCAAGATATATTGAGGGTTAATTTCATTTTAAACTCTATAAAGGTACCATAATGTATTTTATTCTTCATATGAATTTAAATACAAATTATTATATAATACATTCAATGACCATAGTCAGGAATGTATTATATCTTCAATCTTATTTCAATTCCCCTAAAGAATGGAATATGCTTTTCAATATCCAACTTTCAAATTCTTTAATTCATTACATCATTTAGGACAGAATCACATCATATTTTCAAATTATTTTAATTTTTTCTTCAAAAATCAAGTGATTTTTGAGACAATTCTTCAAGTATCTTCTTCACTTATCAGATCAATCTTCAGTTCTCATTTGTAATTCAAAATCTCCTTTCTATTCTCAAATTTTATCTTACTTCAAAAATTCAAAACTTCAATTTCAAAGTCCCATTTGACTTTGAAAATTCGAATCTACTTCTATATTCTGAATTCAATTTTCAATTCAAATCGAATTTCAGAGTTCAATTCAACTTTGAAAATTCCATATTCATTTCTAGGATCAAGATTCAATTTCAAAATTTAATTTAATATTCAAAATCAAGTTTCAAAGTTCAATTCAACTTTAAAATTTCCAGATTCATCTTCTGATTTCAAAATTCAAGTTTAAAAATCAAGTTTCATCCTATATCCTTCTTCCCAAAATTGCACAAATTGATCTAGGATTTCTCAAATCCAATTTTTCAAAGTTCTATCTGGGTTCCCAACATCCAATTTTATTCTCAAAACCCATCTATATTTCCAAAGCCGAGACCCATCTTCGGATCTCATCTGGATTTTCAAAATCCAGATCCATCTTCAAATCTCATCTGGATTTCTAAAATCCAGATCCATCTTCTAATTCCATATTGAATTCCAGACTTTGGATCCAATTCCATTTAGGATTCCAAATTTTGGATTCAACTCCATCTTGGATTCCAGACTTCGGATCCAAATCCATCTAGGATTCTAGATTTCAGATCAAATTCTACTCCAGACTTTGGATCCAATTCTATTTAAGATTCCAGATTCCAAACCCAATGCCATCCTGAAATCCAGATTTCAAATTCAATTCCATTCTCAAAATCCTTTTTAATTTCTCAAGTCCAATTCCATTTCTAAATTCCATATAGATTTCCAATCTAATTTAAAATCCAAATTTTAGATACTATCTCAAATTCAGGCTTCAAGTCCAAATCCATGTTTTTCAAAGTTCCATATCTCAAAACCCAATTCCAAAATCCCATTTAGATTTCTTAAATCTCATCCAACTTTCATCCTGATTTCAAAATTTAAAACTAGAATTCCACTCTATTTTCAAATTCCATCTTGACTTTCAATTCTAAACTCCATTTTTGAAATCTATATTCAACTTTCAATTCTTATTTTCTAAACTCCCTTTTTCAAATTCAGGTTCATCTCAATCTTTTATTATTTCAAAACTCAAGATCCATTCTGAATCTTAAGTTCGAAAAACTAACTTCTCCAAGTCCATCTTCAACTTTAAAAAAAACCATTTTTTCACCATATTCTCAAATTTATTTCAGAATCACTTGGAAAATCCCAAATTTCAAAAAGTGTTTTCTAAAAAATATACACGTTTGCATTTGCATTGCACAAGCATGATTATTTGTGCACCCTTAGACTTAGAATAAATTCTTACATAATATTTAGGCAAAGCAAAAAGGCATAAATTCGATCCTTGGTTCGATTACCCCTGGTAAAGGCGCCAGGAACAATCAAACCTCGTACCGACGAGCGAATCCCGTCTCTCCCTTTTTCCCGCAAATATTCAAAAAACGGAGGCGAGTAATCTTTTAAATCTTTTCAAAATTAAGGTCAAGTGAGACCTTCGCAAAAGAGTTCCTCTCATTCTTTCTTTTCTTTTCTCTTCTTTTCTGTCTTTTATTTTTCCCTTCAAAAGGGGAAAATAGAGGCTAGAAAGGAAAAGAGAAGGAAACACAAGAGGAAAATTTTTGCGATGATCACAGATATGAAAATTCCTATTGATATCTTAAAAATCGATTTTTAGAATCAAAACAATATCTTAAATCGATATTATGAATCAAAACAATATCTTAAATTGACATTAATAATCAGCATAGAAATCAATATTAAGATTCAGAGCAATATCTTAAATCAATTTGAAAATTCATATTGATATCTTAAAAATCGATATTTAGAATCAAAACAATATCTTAAATTGATATTAAGAATGAAAAAATATCTTAAATCAATATGAAAATTCCTATTGATATCTTAAAAATCGATATTAAGAATCAAAATAATATCTTAAATCGATATTAAGAATCAACATAGAAATCAATATTAGGATTCAGAACAATATCTTAAATTGATTTGAAAATTTGTATTGATATCTTAAAAATCGATATTTAGAATCAAAACAATATGTTAAATCAATATTAATAATCAAAACAATATCTTAAGGGTTTAGGGTTTAGGGTTAGGGCTTAGGGTTTTTAGGGTTTTAGGGTTTTAGGGTATAGGGTTTAGGGTTTAGGGTTTAGGGTTTAGGTTTAGGTTTATGGTTTAGGGTTTAGAGTTTAGAGTTTAGGGTTAAAGGGTTTACAGTTAAAGGGTTAGGGTTTAGGGTTAGGGTTTATTAATATATTAAGGGTTTAGGGTTTAACATTAGGGTTTAGGGTTTAGGTTTAGGTTTAGGGTTAGGGTTTAGGTTTTAGGTTTTACGTTTAGGGTTTAAAATTTAGGTTTATGGTTTATGGTTTATGGTTTATGGTTTATGGTTTGGGGTTTAGTAATATATTATGGGTTTAAGGTTAAGGTTTAGTAAGATATTAAGGGTTTACGGTATAGGGTTAGGTATAGTAATATATTATGTGATATATGTACCGATAAGTAAAATATTAAGTGCTTTCTAGTATCAATTTGTTAGATATTGTAGTATGTAATTGAAAACTGTGCGTGAAGAATTTACATTGTAACGACATGAGGTGGCCATTTGCGTGTTCAAATCGTTGCTCATTTAGCGATTTCTATGGAAATCGCTTCAAAGCTTCGTACCTGTAACTAAATAGGTATAACGTGAATCGCTATTGTCAACAGGTATACATCGCTATTTCATCAAACATATAAATCGTTCCTGCTTTAAATGTACAAATCACTGCTTAAAACATACAAATCGATGCAGAAATCACACCCTTCATAAGTACATATCGTTGTAACATTTGGGCTTCAACAGTAAATGTCTTTCCACATCCCTCTTGTTGTCAAAAATCGATATGCCTTATGAGACTTGGATTCCGGTTGACGATTTATGCGATTTACACAATGGCGTATATGTCGGCCACAATGATTTGCCTTTGTATATAAAATATCGAAATAGTATAACGCAAATCGTGGTTATAGTAACATACTATCGATTTGCGAGATATTGTTTTGTTTGTTAATATCGATTTGTAAGCTATTATACTGAATTTTTGTATTGATTTGTAATATATTATGCGATATGTATAGCGATTTATACCATATTATGTGTTTGCTAGTGTCGATTTGTAATATATTTGTATTATGATATTGAAACATGTGCGTGCGACATTTATATTTTTGTGTGATTGTGGTGGTGATTTACGTATTCAAATCGCTGTTCATTTAGCGATTAAAATTGAAATCGCTTCACAGCGTCGTAGCTGTCATTAAATCGCTATCACGTGAATCGCTACCGTCAACACACATATACGATAAGTCGTTTCTTTTATTGGCACGATAAATAACAACTCGATGCATAGTATAGTGCGATGCAACTGATGATCATGACAGATAACATGAAGAATGATGTTCATGTAGATTTAATTTTGCATGGTCGGCAGGAAGAAATCCTTTTGCCTCTTAAGTGCACATAGTTTTCATTCTCCTCCTCATTCTTCCTTTGCTTTTCCTTCTCTTCATCATCCTACTTTTTCTTCTTCATCTTTAGTTCTTCCTCATCCTTCTTCATTTGCTTTTCAGCTTCAATATCTGATAGATCAAGCTCTGCATAATAAATACCCAACAATTTGTTCCTGTCTTTTTCATTCTCAATGTTCATTATATTTTGGTACTTTACATAACTCTCATATATATCGGATTGGCGGATGATTTCTCCAAGAGTCATCCCCTCCAACGATGAAGGCTTTCTTGTCTTACGACTTGTAGTCATTGCTAACCTGCACAACACATAAATTTAACCACAAATAGTTGTAGAAATCGAACCCTTCATAAGTACATATCGTTGTAAATCATAAATCGCTACTGCATTAAATGTATAAATTATGGCTGCTTTAAATGTATAAATCATGAATCATAAATTGGTTAAATTGCTACTGCTTGAAACGTATAAATTGTTGTTGCATCGAACAAATCACTACTGATTGAAACGTATAAATCGTTGTTGCATCGAAGAAATCGCTACTGCATTAAATGTATAAATCATTGTTAAATTCAAACTTACAAATCGTTGTAAAAATTTAGCCCTCATAAGTATATATCGTTGTAAAGTTTGGCCTTCATAAGAACAAATCGTGCTAACTATTTTTCGACGCTCAGAAGGTGGATACATACAAATTGATTTGTTTTAGTATGAAAATATGTGTTATTTAGCATGAATAGTATAACCAGTTGTAAGATGTAGCATTCAGATTTACATAACGGAAATCGATTTGTTTACATAACAAAACCTTACACAAAACTCACCGAAATGACACAAGTTTTGCTATTTCGACAGTGGAGGAGAAACACCTAGAAGGTAGATGCAGTCGATAGTGGCAACAATGCTTCAACTACGCTCCGACGGTAGTAAACGACGAAAAGGGGTGCTCCGACGGCAACAGACGACAACAAAGGGTGATCCCGCGATCGTAGACGACGTCAAAGGCTGTGTCGTCAAAGGGAGCTCCTGTTACAGCAGATGGTGCATCATCAAAGGGTGAGCCAGAACGTTTAGGGTGACATATTGCGAGGAGCTTCTGTTAAAGCAGAATCATTTACTCCTTGGGGCGAAAACGATGATGATTTTAACCGTTTCTCTCTTATGGCGGGAGAACATTTTTGTCCTTTACTCGAAACGTCGTTTCATGGTGCTAATGGAAGAAAATGGTACTTAAGTCTTTGTAAACAAACTGGACTCCGATGCTAAGTGATGCCGACACACATGGGGAAATGAGCCCCACGTGCTTACATACATGACGCTTATTCAGACCCGGGGGGAACATCAAACCTATTTCGGGGGAAGATTGGTTGATGAAATGGGTCAGATCTGTCATACTGGTCCGACTACTGACCCCACTAAGACACACTAAGACCTCACTGTCACGGGTCCGAATTACAGATAGTTGATTGGTCCTCTTTCGGGTTGGGTATGTTTGATGGCTTGTTCAGAATTGGACGAAATGAACAAAAAAGACGGAATAGAACATTGATTCTGTTCGTGCTATAACAATTGTTCCAAGTCCAACGTTTGTTTAGACTATACTCTGATCCTATGTTCCAAATTTATGTTGTTTGATGACGATGTGAGGACAACTTGGACAATCATGGATAATAGGTCGAATTACTTTGTTTTGGATCGTTTGACCCAATCCGTTCACCATTTTACATGTTTTAACAAGTTGATTGTGCTTTCATGCCCGGATATGGATTCAATTACAAAATTATGTCTAAAATCATGCTTTTTTGTCTCGAATATGGATTTGGAATTGGATTTTTGCTAAAAACATCACTTTTTTTTGGTGAGCTTATTTGTATTGTAATACCTGCATATAAAGAGATGGTGTATAAGGTTGATGTAATTGATACCTCATTTTCTCTACCATGGATATGACTGATATGGCCATTTTATGAAGTTTTTGGTGTAACTAGTATAAAGGGGATGTGAAACAGTATCAAAATAGAACACCTAATGATAAGCATATTAAATGAAATGCGAACACCAGAAAAAAGGAACAACCTCGTTCATCAGAAAGCAATAACATAGATAAATAATACCAGTAGGGCATAGCAGTTTATAGAAAAAGGAATGACCATGGCAGTTACAACTCCAGTAATCCGAGTTTTGAACAACAGAATCACCTAAACAACATCAATATCAATTGAAAAATATTCTCTCAGTCCTCAACAATGAATTCCAGCAGTCAAAGACAACAAGCATGCAAACATGAATTAAACAAGTTTCAGAAATGTGTTATCTATTTTTGCAGCCAACGAATATCCAATCTTAAGCAGCAACACAAGGGTTGTTCACGAACAGTTTGAGCAGTAGAAAACGATGATTCCAACATCCATACAACAATAGCTAAGGCTTCACGCCTTGTTCACACACACAAAAGCCTCAACAAACCACAACAAGGGTTTCCTCCTTATTGAAACTGCAACCTCTATCACATCTAACCCATTTCCATTCCCCTTTGTTTCAGAATTTTCTTCTTCTTTAAAATAACAACAGCTCCCCCATGGTTGACCCCCCCCCCCCCACTTGGGCTCTTAAACACCCAAAATAGAACTTCATAAAGAGGGCCAGGCCTTTCCAAGGCAGCCTCTTTCCAAGGCTAATGAAATGGCCATTTTTGAATGTGCACATTAAACTCTCTTCATCAACCATTTTGACTTTCAAAGTCAAGGGTTGGATTCAAAAGAAGGCTAGAAATGTCCACCAAAGGTGGCGCCACTTTGGATCTAACGGGTTTGGATCTTGAACAAGATCCAAATTAGCTATAAATCAGATCTTGCACCAAATATTGCTTAAAACAAAATGTAATAAAAAAAAGAAAACTACCCTACACCCTCTAGTGCCACAAAAAAATCCTAAAGGGCACCAGAACTATCCGGATCTGTAGAATCCGACACCTAAAAAAAAAATAATAAAAGAAATATCTAATATGATTCCTTAATTTGACAAAATGGAATAAAAAAAAATAAAAATACAATTTTAGTAATTAAAATAGAGATCCAATTGGACTCAAAAGGTCCTGCATGTCATTAGATCTACATGGTAACACATCTCGGATCGAGTTTGGTGAATTGGATTTGGATCCAACTCATCTACAATGAATTGATGATTTGGATGCTCTACATCATTTTCTTAGGTAGGCTTAGGTAGAAATTAAAAATTCATAAAATACTTGAATTCTTACAAATGAAGATTCCATAAAAGCCAACTAATTTTTATGGTTGATCATGGTTCTTGAAATGAGAAAACACCATTGAAAGTGGTGCTTCTCCATTTCAAACATGAACATTGCCAAAATCGTGTGGTTTAAGAAAGAGATATATGAGGGAAAAAGATAATAATATGCAAATTCCTTTGTCATATCTGCATGTATTATGAAAACACATGTTTATATGGTTTGAGGAGAGAGAGTGGTTATAAGAGAGATGAAGGTTTGAATAATTACCATTATGCATAAATCATAAATCCACTTACCTTGACTTGTGAAATATAACTCGACTTTGATCTTCTTCTTCACCTTGGATCTTATAACTCACTATGGGTGTAGAGAAGAGTTCTTTAAATGACACCTTTCACTACACTAAAGTGGAGAAAGAGGAGAATTGCAAAAATCATGAATGAGGAATAATGCAAGAGAGAGAAAGAGTTTGTGAACTCTTGGATGTCTCTTCTTCATAAATTGATGGGGTATTTATAGGGTTAAGGTAATGATTACATCTAAGATGTGTGGCTTGGATCTATTACAAGGAATAAAGTGTTGAGATCTAATCATCTCAATTCTCAAATATTTCTCCCAAGCATAACCCTTGACCTTCATATCACATGTAGACTTTTCCTAATATGGAAACCTATTCCAAGCTAGAGATTCTATCTTCTCTACTTTATTTGTTCTACCTATGATATTTTGGAGATTCACTTTGGGATTGAGTGTATCTCACTTGGATTTAAAATCTAAAAAACATCATTATAAAAAACTGCCCCTTCCTTATTGTACTTCCATTTAGTTCAAATCAAACTATCCTAACTACCTAGTTACCTTTTCTCTTTACTTTATTTAATTATTATTTTATTATTGATTGATATTCCATTTAACAACCTTAATTCATGATAATTTCATATTAGATCTTATTTTTCTCAAAATTTCATACCAAGTCTTTATTTTCATGAAATTCCATCTTGAGTCTTTATTTTTTTAAAATTCCATTTTGAGTCTTTATTTTTCTAAAATTTGATTTTGAGTCTTTGTTTTTCTAAAATTCTATTTTAAGTCTTTGTTTTTTTGAAATTCCATTTTGAGTCTTGATTTTTTTGAAATTCCATTTTACTACTTTCTTTCTACTTTGAACCTTCTAGCTTGATCTAGTCCACTAGGTCAAAAACTTTACATAAATACTATAGTTTATTTTTTATTAAATGAAATCATGGCTTAAGGCCTAATTAAGAAATAACTAACTATTATAAATTTAATTAGACCTTGCTTTTTAAATCAAATTTAAAAAATAACTACTAATTTAACATTTTTAGTTAATTGATATAAAAACTCTATATTCTAGAAATATAAGCAACATATAGGATCAATATTTTCATATTTAAAAATTCCTCTATATTGTACTAAAATACTAAAAAATTTGTGGGTCTTACTTCCTACCCTTCTTAAAAAGGATTTCGTTCGTGAAATCTGATCATGAATCTATACAAATAGGTCAAGATATTTTTCTCTCATACTGGTCTTGAGTTCCCATGTACATTTCTCGATGCCATGGTGTTGCCAACGTACCTTGACCAATGGATTAGTCTTTGATCACAAAATTTGATCTCTACGATCAATGATCTCTATCGGTCATCCTGACATGGTTAGATTCTTCTATACCTCCATATCCTCATACTTAATGATGTGGCATGGGTCATAAATGTATTTTCATAACATCAATATGTTGAAAATATTATGAATCTAGGCATACTATGGCAGTAATTCCACACAATATGCTGCTTCGTCAATCTGTTCCAGGATTTTGAATGGTCCAATGAATCTTAAGATTAATTTCTCCTTCTTTCTGAATGAAAATATGCTCTTGGTAGGAGATACTTTCACAAACACCATGTCTCCTTCCTCGAAAGTGAGCTCTCGATGCCACTGATCAGCTTAACTCTTCAGCCTGTCCTAGGCAACTTTCAATTTGTCTCAAATCTTTTGGACTTGTTGAGTGTACTGCTGTAAAACTATCGGTGATTTGGTTAATCACTCACCGATGTCAACCTAATAAGTTGGTGATCTTCATGGCCTTCCATACAAAGCCTCGTATGGAGCCATCCCAATACTTGCATGATAGCTGTTGTTATACGTAAATTCTACCAAATTAGATACACATCCCAGTTATTCTTTAAACAGAGCATACAAGCTTGTAGCATGTTTTCTAGGGTTTGAACCGTTCTCTCTGATTGGCCATCAGTATGTGGATGAAATGCGGTACTAAACTTAAGTTTCGTACCTAATGCTTGCTGAAGTTGTCCCCAAAATTGTGATGTGAATCATGGATCACGGTTTGAGATGATCAAAATTTGTACTCCATGTAATCTCACGATTTCCTTAACATACAATTCAGCCAGACTCTCCAGAGGTTGATTGATCCTGATGGGTAAGAAGGGAGCAGACTTGGTGAGTCTGTGAACTATAATCCAAATCACGTCATGCTTTCTACGGGTATTTGGTAAACTTACCATAAAGTCTATGGTAATGTCTTCCCATTTTCATTGAAGAATCTCGATTCTCTGCATCGTTCTTTCAGGCCTTTGGTGCTCGATCTTAATTTGTTGACAAGTCAAGCATCTAGAGACGTAAGCTACTATTTCTCGCTTCATGCCATTCCACCAATATCTTCGTTGCAAGTTTTTGAACATTTTGGTACCTTTAGGATGGATGGTGTATTTGGTCTTATGGGTTTCATCGAGAATTTCTCGTCTCAGCTCAGGGTTATCTGGTACCCAGAGTCATCCTTTCATAAGGACACTTCCCATAATTTTCAATATGAAAATATATACGTTCTTCTAGCGCTCGTGCTTTCAATCTTTTGTATTTAACGTTCAGCTTTGGCTTCGCAATGATTCTCGAAAGAATCTTCGATTGTATGGTTAAACCCAACAATTGAATAACTCCACGATTGTCTAAAAATGGTTTCTATGCATTAAAATCTTTTACAAGCTTCCAACTTCTCACAAGACTGGCCAGAACACTACCTGACTTGCGACTAAGCGCATCTGCTACGATATTTGCCTTTTCTGGGTAATAGCATAAGGTAATTTTGCAGTCCTTGATGAATTCTAACAATCACCATGGTCTCATGTTTAACTTCTTCTGAGAGAAGAGATATTTGAGACTCTTGTGATCTGAAAAGACATCAAACTTGTCTCTAAACAAGTAGTGTCGCAAAAACTTCAGTGCAAACACCACTGTTGCTAGCTCCAAGTAATGGGTTACTTAGTTCCGTTCGTGAGTCTTTAATTGACGCGATGCATAAGATATAACTTTATCGTTCTGCATAAGCACACAACCCAAGACTGTTCCAAAGGCATCTGTGTACACTACAAATCCTCCTCAACCAGAAGGCAAAGCTAAGACAAGAGCTATCGTGAGCTTTATCTTCAAAATATAAAAACTCTCTTTGCATTTATCCATGCATTCAAATTTGATTCCTTTGTGCAGGAGTTTGGTCATAGTCAAGGTAATTCTAGAAAAGTCTTCGATGAATCGCCGATAGTATCCTGCTAGACCAAGAAAACTCCTAATGTCGCTGACGTTCTTTGGCTACTCCCAATCCAGTACAACTTCTACCTTGGTAGGATCCACAGGTACTCTATTCCTAGATATCACGTGACCCAAAAACATCACTTCTTTGATAAAAAATTCATACTTGGAAAACTTAGCAAATAACTGATGTTTCTCTAAGGACTCGTAGTATGATTCTCAAGTTCTCTCTATGCTGCTCTATATTTTCTGAGTAGATCAGGATGTCATCGATGAATACAATCACAAATGTATCCACATACGGTTGGAATGCTTGGTTCATGAGATCCATGAAGGTTGTTGGTGCATTAGTGAGTTTGAAAGACATCACTACAAATTCATAATATCCATACCTTGTTCGAAAGGCAGTCTTAGGGATATCTTCGTCCCTAATCCTGAGTTGATAGTACCCAGTTCTAAGGTCAATCTTCGAAAATACCTTTGTCTTTTGCAGTTGATCGAATAGATCCTCTATACGTAGTAATTGATACTTATTCTTGATAGTAGCTTGATTGATCATCTTGTAGTCAATGCACAATCTCATCGTTTTTTCATTCTTCTTCACAAATAATATTGGTGCACCCCAAGGTGACACACTCGGTCGAATAAATACTCGATCCATAAGTTCTTGTAGTTGTTTCTTTAACTCATGGGTTCTGCTGGCGTCATTAGGTATGATGCTTTGGAAATTGGCGTTGTTCCAGGCAATAACTCAATGTTGAATTCCACTTCTCGCTGCGATGAAAGTCCAGGTAACTCCTCCGAGAATACAATAGAGAATTCTCTCACTATATCCAAGTCTTCTATCGATGTATGG
This sequence comes from Nuphar pumila, assembly GCF_984573655.1. NCBI lineage: Eukaryota > Viridiplantae > Streptophyta > Magnoliopsida > Nymphaeales > Nymphaeaceae > Nuphar > Nuphar pumila. The sequence goes on along the minus strand of NC_143257.1, from coordinate 22,116,801 downwards.
TTATAATTTTTGCAATGGTATTTTTAAAACATATTTTTTTATAAAGTTTTGAAAAATCGCCAACCAAATGTTTAAAACCGACTTTCCATAAATGTGGCAAGTACGTGTCAAATCCACAAGAAATAGGACAATATTTGCTAGTATTTTTAAAAATTTCAATTTATCAATATTACAATTGTCTACAATAAAAACAACTACAATTAAGTTACATATTAATAATAAAAAGAAAATTAAATAAGAAAAATCTAAGTTAGGCTGCTCCAGCTTCCTCCAAGTCTAAGGGGCATTTTCATCATTTCATCAAATATGGCCTTCGCGTTCTCGACATAAATAGCCTTTAACCTGCAAGAGACTTGTCAACCTATAACAAATAAAGTAAAAAAAATCAGTATTGAAATAACTACAATTAATTCAAAATTACAACTAATTCTAATTTTAAAAATAACTCATAAAACTAAATCGTAATTTAAATCAAAATAACATAAAATGTGAATTCTACCTAAACTAACTAATTTATGCTAAAAATAAATTCTGTAATTACACTAACTATTCTGCAGAAAAATTTGGACAATTACAGAAAACTAACTAATTAGTGAAATGTCTCTTTTGCCCTCGCTACAGTGCATGAATGGATTTCTAACAAGTTTTCAAAATAAGCAGTTTGAAGTATCAAAACAGATCAAAAAATTCTAAAATTTGTTTTATTGTATTTCTGACACGTGCAAAAATCAGACCCTTTTTACAGAATCTAAAAAACCATCTGGAAGCTCCAAATATAAGCGTTTTAAAATCAATCAAAATTTGAAAATTTGCCAGTCCCGAAATTCAAACTTTTGAAAAACCGTTTTTTGAAAAACATTTAAAAATCCAACCAAATCAACTCTGAATGAGTTGAATTTTGGTTTGTAGACAGTCAACACATAGATGACGAAAACAAAACCGATTCCTTTAATTTTTTTTGAGAATTTTTATATAAAATGATAAGAGTGTCTGGCTGTAAATTCGGGTGCAAAAATTCAATTTATTTTAATCAAGAGTAATGGCATGCATGCATTCTTAGCACTATGCGGTTGTAATATCACACAAACCAGTATTATCACACTTGATAGAACACACTACACAGATCTTAATTAAGCTAACAAATGAAATCTAAACAAGAATTTAAATTATCAAAAAAAATTGTAAGGAGGAGCTCTAATGCAATACGAAAATAAAATTCTATCATGAATGTAAACTTTGGATGAATGGATTTACCTAACTATGGAATCTATTCAAATGATATTTAAAATAACTAGACTAATTCAAATATGTTAACGACAATGCTAAATAACCCCTATACTATCTTAACTTCTAATTTAAGTATAAATTACTAAGACATGTGCAAATAAAAGACTGACCTAGTGCATCAACCCTAACTACAATGATTAATCACACCAAAGAAAGTACGTAATAGTAACCATTATAATGCATAAACTATAAACATTCATATGCAAAGAAAGAAAGGCTTTATCTAAAAATGCACTAATACTAAAGGGAAATGGTACCTAATCTAAACCGTCTCCTATATGGGACCGACTTGACACTTAACTAGCTGTTGTAGGGAAAGAAGAAAACTTAATTATAATGATAATGAACCTACCCATCATGCAAGATTAGTTCATTAATCACATACCCTATATAAAACGTCTAAGCAGATCTTTCCTAAAGAATTGATGGAATATGCAATTAATTATGCTATTCTAAGTTACCGAAAAGAAGGGATCATGAATGAAAATCTAGGCCTGATTAGATTTAAGAGGATTCCCTTCGCATTTGCCTTAGAGGGAAATTCTTACCTTTATAAGCCAAAAACGTTAACCATAAATGGGCCCACACGTTTTTAGCTGGTACACTTGAATTAAGAAAAGATCTTTCCTTTACTCAAGAAATTCGAATTCTAAGGAAGGTGATTAAATTTTTTTGAATCACCTTACTTAATTAGTTAAGGAAAATATACTCCAAGGCTGGACCATTAAAGGGGTATCCAGACTTTCCAAAACAATCTCTTACAAAATTGGAAGTCCCACTTAATTGCCAAACTCGCCTAGTGATTGAAAATTCCCAATGTACCCTTCTTTCAAAATTCAAATTCTCAAAGTTATAATAAACTAACTATACTTAACAGACTATATATCATGTCTAAATAGCAAATGCATGGTTAGAAATGGAATGCCAAAAAAAAAAATCGTTAATGCTAATTAACAATATAAGAACTACCTATAGTAATTTAATTAATGAATGACTAATTAAAATCTATGCCCTAAATGCATTTAACATCAAATCAAGACTTGCTAAAACTAAATTAGACTTTCTAAAAAGGAAAACACATCAGACCTTGCAACTGGATAAATAATGGTTGTCTTCTTCCTTGAGGAAGATGACAGCCTAAAAATAAAATAAAAACGTTTTAACACTAGATCCAAGAAAAATAATTGTTAACTAAAATAAAAATCTAATTAAAAATGGATTTTTATTTACACTAAACTATGAACTTGACTCGATCTTAGACTATAAAAATTGGGTTTTTTAGCTATTGTAAAAGACTAAACAACATCAGACCTAAATTTTGTAAAAGACCAAAACCAGCTAGACTATGTCTAGCCAATTTTCCAAATTAGCTAAAAACACAAAAATAAAATAAATTTACAATCTAAATTAAATAAGATTCAATCTTAGAATCTGGAAAAATAGGAATTGAAGGCACTACTACTGCTAAAAAAAATCAGAACATAAAAAATTAACTTAGAAAAAACTTGACTCGACAAGGGTTGACTCGATCTAGCCTAGAAGAAGGGGATGAGAAAGATGTACCTCAGAGGGCTGTTCGATGATGGAGGGGAAAGGAAGGGCGGTTTGATGCTTTGGAAGACCTACTCACGTGTTCACCATGGACTGCAAGGTCTACAAGTGTTTGCACCCAGTTCGGAGGCCGATTCGAATTGCAAAAGACAAAGGTGGAGGGAAAGGATGAGAGCCGGTTGGGGGAAGTAGGTCCGGCCGATTCCCGTTGATGTAGACGAGACACCAACTAAGGAGACCTCTTCAATGGTCTGCAACACCTGCAAAACATACAGCAACCAAATTAACATTTTTACCCCCAGAACTCTAAATTTAGAAATATTTTCTCGAGAAAACAATCTGGATTCCTTTCAAACTTGATTTTCAAATTTTCAAACTGGATTTGGTTTGCAAAGGGGTATAGAATTTTAAATTTCGACTTTTATGTCAAAATTGCCAAAATGTTTCATTAAATCCAAAATTCTTTTGAAATTTTTTATAAAACCATTCTATCCCTTTGATTTTCAAAATGAATTTCGAAATTATGTGTGGATCCACTTCCAAGATGGTGCCACATTTTGAATTTTCAAAAAAAAAAAATCTTTTCTTTCCCTATTTCTTCCTTCTTTTTCCATTTTTTTTATTTTATTCCACCTTGAGAAGGGAGTGGACCCCACAAGGGGGGTCGACCCCCTCTCTCTCCTTCCTTTCTTCTCTCCCCCCTTTCTTTCCTTTTTTCTTTTTTTCCCTTCATTTTCTTTTTCTCTTTTCTTTCCTTCTTCTCTTTCTTCTTTCCTTCTTTTATTCCCTTTCTTCTTTCTTTCTTCCTTTTCTTTTCTTCTTTCTTCCCTTTCTTTCCTCCTTTTCTTCCCTCTTCCTCCTTGTCGCCAGCCACTTCCTCTCCTTTTCTTCCCTTTCTCTTCCCTTTCCTTCTTTCCTTTTCCTTCTTCCTCCTCTTCCTCTCCTTTTCCTTCCCTTCCTTCTTTCCCCTTTCAAAAACCTAAGCATCACACGACTGCCTCTTCCCCATTCATTCAAGCACTTGTCTCTCTCTATCATTCAAGCCTAAGACATCTCTCTCTTTTCAAACTTTCTCTCTCTCCCCCTCTCTTACGCCAGCCACATCAAGAGGGCAACTTCTCCCTCTGATTCACTCCCTCCATTGTTCTAGCCTTCTATTAGCAGCTGCAACCTCCTCCAAGGCAGCTCTGCCACCCCCCCTTCAGCAACCTCTTCTACAGTCACCTCCTTCAACCGGTGCTTCAGCCATTCCAATCAGTCGGTGCTACCATTGCCGCAGTCTAGACCCTTTGCTTCGGCCCACCTTCTTCACTTGACCATAACCATTGCAATCACTACAACAGTTACCTTCCTTGGTGGCAGCCATCTCTACAACAAACCATAACAACTCCAGTCCTTCTTGTTTCAACCATTGGTGCAACAAGGTTCCAAGGTTTGTCGAAGTTCTTGATCGATTGTGGCTTTTTGACATGTAAGTCAGATGCCCTGACTGTCAAAAAAGGAATTGATCCTCATTGCGTCCTCTATCATTTCCCAGATTTTCAAGATTTTAGAATCCATATTTTATTTGTTTTAGATTTTACAAGTTTACTTGCTGATTCCCTGTTATTTTAATTTCACAAAATTTAATGGTCTGATAATCTAGTGTGTCCTCTGTAACCGTAGATCTAATGCCAAAACTATAAAAAGAGAATTTGATTCTCTGTTTGTCGGCAACATTCTCCTAAAATTTCAGCATTTTTGGCCATAGATTAGTATTTGTACCATAATTTTCATGAAAACCTGTCAGTTTGCCTACAATCTCAAGGTCGCCGGATTCCGACCTAGATTGTCGGAGCTGTAGCTCTCTGACCATAGGTCGAATCCTAAATTTGTAAAAAAAAATCATTGAATAGATATCCTCTGTCACTATGTAAATTTTGGTGAGTTTTCATGGTAAGTTTCTACCCGAAATTAGGTTGTCATTAGAATAGGTGCAGGCTAAAAGGCAAAAATCATGCATTTTAGGGTATTTTATTGAATTTTCATATTGAATATTACCAAAATAAAAAGATTTTCGTATTCCATTCTATTCCTAGAATTAAAATAGGTGTCCGTGACAAATTTGGTTTGATTTTGAGTTCAATTTCCATGTGTGTTAATTAAACTGTCAGAAGAAAGGCGAAATTCAGGCACAATTCAGTGTTTTTGAGATATTTTTGCAATTTTAAAGTTTTAGCATGCATATAATCATATTATATCAGCTTATGTTTGATTTTATCTTCATTTGCATTCATTTAAATTTCAAAAATCTCATTTTTTTAAAAATTCTTTCTGAAAACCCTGATTTCAAGAACATAGTCTTGCTATCAGGGGCATTTTGGTCATTTTCATCTCAATTTTGAATTTCAAAACTTTATTTTCATATTTTCATGCATTTTCATCATTTATTTCTCGTGTTTACATCAAGGAGGTATGAATCAGGTTTATATCTAGATAAAATCCGATAATTTCCCGATATTATCTGATAAATCCAGAAAAACCTACATATTTGTGCCGACTCATTTTCTAGTTTTGCAGGGATATTCAGAAGAAGATTTTATTTATTTTTTTTTTATTTCATGTAATGTAATATAAAGTATAATATTGGAATAAGAGTTACATTTCTGCATAGAATAGGATGCATTGCATATAGTTTGCTTTTTGTAATTTTCAATAACTGATTGAATGATAATTCATGCATTTTTTCAAATTCACTATGATTGACACAAATGGCACATGCACAAGCTTTTAGGGAGTTAAAAAACTTGATGGAATTTGTATTTATGGTCATGGTCAGAATTTGAATGAGACCAGATTTGTCATCTTCGTATTAGTGTAAACACCCCAAAATTTTCAAAATCTTGTAAATACTCCATTTTTTTCCTCTGGCCCCCATTTCCTGAATAATTGAGTCAGTTTTAATCAAAATTCTAGTTTATTTCTCAGATTTTACTGGAATCAAATCCATTTTCTATAACTGACTCAATTTTGGATCTGGATCCAATATCAGAATCCAATTCTGAGCCCCGTTATCCAATTTTTAAATTGAAATTACAAAAATACCAAAATAATCTTTGAATGGCTCAGATAGTCCATCTGGTATCCATTTGGATCCACTGTTCTATTTTCCTCAATTTGAGGTCTAAAACTCGAATATTTCCCCAAAAATCTAGATCCAAACCCATTTTCTGAAGAAATTTTCAAAGAATAATCCTGAATTCTTAAAAAACCCTTCTTTTGTAAATATTTTTAAAATTTTGCAAAAATAGTTTAAAATCCTTTATTTTCTCATAGTTTTAAAGTTTTTATTTCAAAAACACAAAAAAATATAGAAAATATAAAGAAAAAGAGCAAAAAAAATCAGAATAGAAAAGAAAAATACGAAAGATTGCTCGAGAGACCCTTTTTAGGTTGTTTTAGTAAAAACCCCTTTTAGAATTTTTTTATTGAAGGAACCCTCTTTTTGAAAATATGAAAACCCTGCAAACGAGATCTCCTGCTTCAGGAATATCTCTCTGGTTCGCTCGATCTCTCCCACATCCGTCTATCTCCAACCATCGTCGCTCTTGATGGATCGACCCTCCGATCAATATTCCTCTTACATCCACCATCGATCCCCAACGACATCAGCCCCTTCCTGAATCTTCCTCTTTCTCTATAAAAAGAAGCACAGGGAAAGAGTTTGAGGATCGGCTTTTCCACCTTCCCATCGCATACATCGCTCTTCCCTTCATTGTTTTCTTCTCCTTCTTCCTTCTTCTGTTCCCATTTTTTCTTCTCTTTGATATTTTCTTCTGGGTCGACTGAAGCAACCTCCATTCCAGCAAAAGTAGCCAAGAAATTTGAATCTGCATAGCATAAAGAGGGAATTTCATCTGGTCTAGGTACGATTCTTATTCCATTCGTTCATCCTCTATTCTTCCTATTATCCCATCTATTTTGATTTCCTGTTTTTTCTTTGCTTTTATTCCATTAAAGCACATTCGGTAGCATTGGATTGCCTATGGCAATATCGATCTCCCTTCATGCAATATCAAATGGAACAATCAGGTTCCGACATTATTATTATTTTTTTCTTTTTTTTTGTTTTGTTGTTTTTGTAAGACATTGTTCTGATTCTCGATTGGATACACTTTTGTATTTTACTTTATCGCGTTTTACTTACATTCCCCTTTTAGTCTGTAGATTTTTCACTTTCATAATCTTTAAATCATTATTTACTTCTGTAGATCCCTTGATGTACTACTAAGTTCTATTACAACTCATCATAGTTACATTATCTTTATCATTTTTTTTTGTTCTTCTGCTAATTTCATTTAATTTTCTTTTCATGCATCGTGCACGACAGATGTTTATGACGGGTTGTAGCATTAAGCATATGCCTTCACTTTCTGTCATCAGTTCAGCGCATTGTTCGCATGGTCAATTATTTTCATAACTTGTTCTCTTTCATTTGATATCTCTATAACCTATCATCCGATGCATTCTACTAGCATCTGGATGATGCACATTCGGGCGTTGTGTATCCACCCACCAATGATCATATGGTATATCCATCATCACGCACGGACCCATGAACTTCATTAGATTCAGCCACCCTTCATCGTTTTGTGTTACATATACTGCATTTCACTTACTTAAATTATGTTTTGTTTCATTTTATGATTTTTGGTGTGGTTCATTAAGCTCCATCTGCATCAACGATATCATTGATGTTCATTGTGTTTGATATTTTATGTCACTTCTTGTGTTTCTGCAATATGTTATAGCATATAGCTTAATCTCTGTTTTGAACTTAGTCTCACCAGGTATTGATCTTATCTGTCTCATTTAATTTCTATTGTATTGCCTGATTCATCAGGGAACCAAACCTGAGTTTGATCTCATAGATATACAGTGGTTCATTGTGAATCCCTTTACATTAGACATTCCTCGGCCACGATCTGTCTGCAGATGCCCTCAGTCGATCACCTTATTACCAGTGTGATTAGGTTTTTGTGTCTTCCCTGCATAAAAATTCATGCCTAGTAGACCGGGATAAGTCCCACATGTATTAGTGTAACAAGGAAGCTTCAGGAGGATGCATTTGTGGGTCCGATGCTTTCTAGCTTCCCCAATTCATCTCTGATAACTGATCTGCAAATAAGCAAATGATAGCTCCTCCTTGTCACTCATTGAAGATGCAAAGTCCCTAAATGCATTGGTCTCAAAAGGCAATGTGATGCCTGTTAGCTTCCCGGCAGATGTCTGGAATCATATAAAGCTACAGTACTCAGAGCTAAGCTACTTGATTAGTCAATTGCTAGGTTCTCACCTCACTATGGGTTTACTTTCTTTCTTATTCTTGGGAAACAACCTTTTATCTGGTTTAAAAAAAAAAGAAAAGAAAAGAAAAAAAAGAATAATAAGGGCCCCTTGTCAGTGGATATAGAGAGGCTGTTCTGTCAGATGCGTATGGTTATGCCAAGGTAAGTCTCATTTCAGCACTTTTATATATATATATATATCTTTAATTCCATTCATACTCATGTAAAACATGTGCATTCAATACAATCATTTTTTTTCTTCCTTAATTTCTTATGCTTTGTGGAAAATACGTTCAGTTCTGAATTTTCAGTGATCATTATCAGTATTAAATATATATTTGAGCAGCTGATCGAAATGGGAGTGATAAAATCCACCTTCGCTTGATCAATGGAACATGGGTGTTCCATAACCCTCTCTCTTCATCAACATGTAGTGAGCCGCTAGATCAAGATTCAAATAGAGGAATTAATCCCAACTCTTTATCCCTTAATGCATCTCATTTTATCACAACCTTATTTCCTATATACTTCACTTTGTCACTAGTGTTAGCTCCTTTCTATTCTAACCTGCTATTGCAACAGTGTCATTTTCAGTAGGCATTCACCTTTCACTTGGTTGCATATCATCTGTAACTATTGTCTAGTAACATCACCATGTTGTCACATTGCCATATTACCTTACTGCATCATGCTCATCATCACTTCAGTGGCACCATCATTGCACATCATGTGTGCCATTAAGGCTTCTTCCTACAATCACTACTGTTACGCATACACAGCCCCACATATTGCCACATTTCTCTTGTATTTCCCTGTGTATAGTGTATCACCACACATTACAACTACCACCCAATCCTACAATAGCATCTTGCTGCGCCACCTCCCTGTAGCCTATCACAGTCACATCCATCACTGCCCAACACTATCCATTATCTATTGTAGTTACCTTTACCTATAGCATCCCTCATTTCCTGCATTTTTTTTCTTTTCAGCAATACATGCCTTCAGTATTTGCTGTCTTCACTTACATAGTGCAAACATTAGTTCCCTCACTAGCTGTCATTTCATATATATTACTATTCCCAGCTCGTTCTTCATTATACTACCTATCTATGTCATCTGTGCACTCGCTAAACATCTCCATAACACCCCTTTCTGAGCAACACTGCTGAACACCATGCACTTATACAAGTCCAACATCATTTCTCACTGCCCTGTAGCTGCATTCAACCCCTCATCACATTTCTCCTCCATTGCTACCCCATTACCATTCATTGGTGCATCATACAATGCATGTCATGGTCTTAGTGGCATGTGCATTTAGCTTTCCTATTAAAATCTCCATCATAAATATGCATGCCAATCTAGTTTATACATTCCATATAGATCTATATCTTCCAGTATCTCCATCTTGTATGAACATTTTTAATGACATCGAAAGGGCATTTCATACATCATCTAGGCATGATCAGGTGCATGTTTTTAGGCCATACATGGTTATTCCATCATTTGTATTCCAAGTCCATAATGATATCTCTTTCCATATGCATCTATTATGTTGTGCTAACTCTGTTCTTGCAGGAAAATATATAAAAACGGTCATCTTCCTTGACTTAGAAATTATAATTTTCATTTCAAATCTTAGAATTGTAATAGCTAGATATTAATGAGAATACTTACTTCTTTGCACTAGATTAGAATGTATGAGCATACATATCTTAGAAATTGGCACATGCACAATTCTAATAAAAGGTCATTAAATCCTAAGTTGATGATTTGCATCAATGGCCATAGTCAAGGTGTGAACACAACTTATGATTTTCATCTTTTATGGAATAACACTGGATCCACACTGGATCTTTTTAAAAAATTCATCATATTTTTCTAAATATTTTCTTCCTTTATCAGAGTTTAACTTAAAATTAACTCAAAATATATATCAATGACCATAGTGAGGATATATTGAGAGTTAATTTCATTTTAAACTCTATAAAGGCACCAAAATATTTTTATTGGTCATTTGAATTTAAATATGATTATTATATAATACATTTTATGACCATAGTCAGAGATGTATTATATCTTCAATCTTATTTCAATTCATTTAAAGAATGAAATACGCTTTTCAAAGCTCGATTTCAAATTCTTTTAATTCATTCATCATTTAGGATAGAATTTCATCATGTTTTCAAAATTCTTTTTCAAAACCCAAGTGATTTTGAGATAATTCTTCAAATATTTTCTTCACTTCTCAAATCAATCTTCAATTCTTATAAATTCAAATTCTTCTTTCTATTTCTCGAATTCTATCTTATTCCAAAAATTCAATCTTCAATTTCAAAGTCCAATTTGACTTTTAAATTTCAAATTCATTTCTATATTCGAAATTCAATTTTCAATTCAAAATCCAATTTCAAAGTTCAATTTAACTTTAAAAAATTCAAATTCATTTTCATTTCCAAGATTCAATTTCAAATTCAATTTAGCCTTTTAGATCAAATTTCAAAGTTCAATTTAACTTTGAAATCCCAAATTCAATCTTCTGATTTTCAAAACTGAAGCTTTAAAATCAAGTTCAACTTTTATCTTTCAAAGTTCTATCTAAAAATTGAGTCTTGATTCTCAATCAAGGTTTTTTTTAGATTGATTCTGAATCTCAAAATTTGATTTTCTCCTTTTGAAATTCAAATATGGATTTTCAAAATCCATATCCATCCTCAAAAGTCCCATTTAGATTTTCAAAATCCAATTCCATTTTGAATTCTAGATTTAGAACCCAGTTCCACCTTGGATTCAGATTTCCAATGTCCATCTTGGATTCCAGACTTCGGATCCAATTCTATTTAGGATTCTAGATTCTAAATCCAATCCCCATCTTGGATTCCAGACTTTGGATCCAATCCCACTTAGGATTCTAGATTTCAGATTCAACTCTATTTTGGATTCCAGACTTTGGATCCAATTCCATTTTAGGATTCATATTTTGGATTCAAATCCATTTAAGATTCCAGATTTCATATTCAACTCCATTTTAGATTCTAGACTTCGGATCTAATTTCATTTAGGATTCAAATCCAGTTTCATTTCCTTTTCCAATTCCTACTAAAAAAAAAAACCATTTTGAAATCTATTTCTTAAATATGAATTCAAATTTCAATTCCTGTTTTAGGTCCTGAATTCAAAATTTCCTTTTTCAAAATCGATTCTTGAAAATCGATCCAAATTCAAAGTCCATTATGGATTTGAAAATCCATTCTTATTTCAAAATTTCAATTCTAAATTTCTTTTTCTCTTCGTCTAAAGGCTTATCCTTCCAAATTCTGATCAAGACTTGGAATTTCAAGTCTCTTCTTCCAGATCTATTTCCAATTCTAAGTTAGATTCAAAAATCTAACTTTTGCAAATCAAACCTTTGAATAGTTTCTTCACTCCATTATCAAATTTATTTCAGAATCACTTGAAAAATCCCAAATTTCTAAACTGTTTTCTCAAAAGATACATTTCTGCATTTGCATTGCACAAGCATGATTCTTTGTGCATTTAGACTTAGAATAAATTCTTAGATAATATCTAAGCAAAGCAAAAGGCATGAATTCGATCCTTGGTTCGATTACCCCTGGTAAAGGTGCCAGGAACGGTCGAACCTCGTACCGACGAGCGAATTTCGTCTCTCCATTTTCCCACAAATTTTCAAAACGGAGGTGAGTAATTTTTCAAAACATTTCTTTGGTCAAATGAGACCTTGCAAAAGAGTTCCTCTCTCTTCTTTTCTATCTTTTATTCCTCTTAAAAAAAGGGAATAGAGGCTAGAAAGGCAAAGAGAAGGAAAAGGGAAACGAGAGGAAATTTTTTGCATGATCACAGGTTTGGCGACTGAGATGGGACCCGGCTTTGCTTTGATATTGTCTAAGTCTTTATTCTACAAATGTCAGCTTCATTTCCATGCAAACCTTAGGAGCCTAAACTCTGTCCTAGCTGACATCATTGCATATAGGATCTAAGTATGGTTTGGTAGGACCATATTGAGGAGATTATTCCATGCCTACTTAGACTTAGGTCTGAAATACAACTCTCCTCAATTCTAGGGATTGAATGCAAACAATGTATGCAAGTGTATGCTTCTCTTCATTTTAATTCTATCTCTTTAGGACTTGCATTAGAAACATCTGATTTCTTGCATGATGAACATGTTTTCGAAAACATCCTTACCTATATTGTCCCGGTCTTCACGTTACTGGGCTGTCTCACTGAACCATAGTTTGGGAAAGAGCCTCACAACTGGGTCACTTATTTGGGTTAGCGCCCCCCTACCACGTACCTAAGGGCCATAGTTCGAGGTATATCGGTAGGTGCTCAAGGATGTTGGGAAGACATTATCTTAGAACCAGAGAAATATTTTATATGCCTTGTACTTCGAGCTTAGACTTGGGTATATTGGCATACCCTGATTAGAATCAGATGATCTGAATCATAGAGTTAGGATTGAGGTCCTACAAGCTATTTCAAATATTGCATTTAGAGTCAGCCTTTAGGGAGTGCTATGAGCACATCCTTGTTTGTGCAGCTATGATTATGCAATGTTTCCTTGAATTCTCCTATATATATCCGACCTTTTCCAAACCCTGGGTATATTATTCAAATTTTTCTCTTTATTTTCAAAAAACCCTGGAAAATTCTTTTAAAATTTCCTTGATCTTTCAAAAATTACCAGGTTTGTATCTATTCTTCAAGAGTCTATTCATAAGTCTTGCATTCTATCTGATTCTCCTCATTCTTCTTTGCCCCAGTATTATTTCGATGGCGTCCGATTCCCTCGATGCTGTCTTTCCCAGAGATCATGTCTTCTATCAAATAAAGGATGGACTCCCAGATCATCGAGCTATCCAAACTCATTCCTTCTTCTCCCGGTGGTATTTTTCTTGGTTCGCCACTTTCTTACGTATGTTCCCGAACCACTTGAATGATTGTGGATTGGAAATGACATCGACAGTAGGCAAACAAACCATCAACGGAAGTCTGATTCAAGCTATGGCAGAGCGGTGGAATCCACGTACCTGCACATTTTGGTTTCCATGGGGAGAGATGACTTTACTAATGGACGAATTCAATGACATTATGGGATTGCCCGAACTAGCTGGTTAGCCAGATGATCCTGTCGAGCAGCAGTTTCTGATCAACATCAAATGGGTAGATATTCGAGAGGCTTTAGCTAGAGCAACAGGGAGAAAATCTTGGCCTCTCTCTGAGATCAACGAAAGTCAGTTTATTGACCTATTTGGACTCTATCGCAAGTATAGAGCTTACGAGGAGGTTGCCACTTTGTCTTGAGCAGCAAAAGACAGAATTTAACATGCCATGATCCTATGTACATTGAGATTAGCTTTCTTTCAGGACGGTCAGAATTTCATCGATGTCAGGGTTTCCCAACTCTTTCGAAGATGGGGACGCAAGCAAACCTGTCAACTTTCAGTTTTCATGGTAGCCTTAGCTTTCCTTTACCGAGGCTTGGCTCGTTTTGCTCTTGGAGAGACCATTCTGGTGGAAGGATGCACCTATGCCCTGCAGTCGTGGTTCTTGCGACATGTGCCATCAAAGGCCAGTTCCTTCAGGTTCAACAGTAAGAAGCCGAAGTCTGCTATTCAGCATTGAGCTTTGATCGAGAGTCTGCATCAGGAGGAGATCATTTGGGATTATTTCGATAGGCAAGAATCAGTTCCTCGCTACCCTTATGCTTATAGCAAACGCTACAGATTACTTGGCCCCATCTTCTGTATCGATTATCAGCCAGAGAGGTGTCTCAGACAGTTCTTGCAGCGGCAAGTTCGTGCCAATATTCGCTTCCCGATGGATAATATGCCGGAATTCAATCTGCAGTCAGATCAGTGGTCTAGGGCATACCATGTAACCAAATATACTTGGGATTCCTTCATTTCTCTATCTGTATTTCCTGGATCAAATGTATCTACTGAATATCAAGAGTGGTGGCAAACTGTCTGTCCACCTTCTCTTTGTCTCTAAATCTATTATAAAAAAAATTTACTTTTGCTCTACTGAAAAGCTGTTTGGGCCAAATTTTACTCTTTTGTTTTATTACATAAATGGTCACAATTCTTGTGACAACCTCATCCCTGGTAATGAGATATTTCTCATATTCTTTTTTAAAGTCTTTTATTATGGTTGACGACCTCGCCTAGGTAACAAGGCATATTTTTTTCGTTATCATAAAAATGGTAACACAATTATCATAAGTCTCGTGATGACCCGATCCCGGGTAATGGGATAACCTTAAAAATTGTCTACCAAACCCTCCATTTCTGCTTTTCTTGAAAAATTTTCAAAAGCGCTTCTTCCGTACTCTAACAATTCCCTTATTCTCCAGGAAAACTTTGGCATCTCAAAATGGTTCAGACGAGAACTGACAATCAAACCGTTCAGCAACACAGTGACAACGAGATAGAGGAAATGAACTCTCCCAGATTGTCTAGGAGACATGGCTCAGAAGGGGAAGATGATGTTGATTCTGCCATGTACAATATATTTCAGAAGATGATGTCAAAGATGATGTCTGAGCAGGCTGGTGCTGGTCCAAAGAAGGCAGCATCTAAAAGCAAAATCAAGAGAAAACCCATAAAAAAGCATGTCAAGATCAGTAAATAGAAAGTCCAGCATGACAACACCTCTGAGGACACAAAATCGATAGAAGAGGATTCTGAAGCGGAAGAGCAACAAATGTTTATCCCAAAGCACCTGCGACAGTCCAAGAGGGTGGTTGAAGAGCCTGTATCGGTGAACAAACCTAAATATAAGCCCCCCACAGAAGATCCAATCCAAGCATTGACCAAGACAGTCAAGGATTTACAAATTCGAGATAAAGAAAAGAAAGTATATACCAGGCATAACTTCTATCTTGGATTGGATGTGGATAACAACTTGGAGAATCTCCCCAAGAAATTCATTAAGTTTGATGGATCCGGTGATCCCAAGGCCCGTCTTGCAATGTTTTTTGCGGAATATGCCAGATTCAGTGAAGATAACCGTGCTCTTTTCCTGTGCTTCCCCTGCAGTTTAGAAAGCATAGCTGCGAAGTGGTATGCAAAGCATGTCAATCCCATTGAGTTGCGAGATTTTGATAAGGTCGTCAACATGTTCACTGAGCGATTTCTGTTCAACATGGAAGCTCTTCCCACACTCAATCATTTATACAACCTCAAGCAAGAAAGCAATGAAAAATCCGGATATTTCATCCACAAATGGAGAAGTATTTGCAACAAAATGAGAAATTCCATCTCTGAGGAGCATACCCTCCAAATTATCCTCAACAACTTCTCACAGCCTTTAAGAAGCCTCATTTCTACATACCCATCAAAATCATTCATTGAACTGACAGAACTAGCAGAATGACTCGAAATGGGAATGGAGAATGGAGTGTATGAGGGCATCACTCTGGTCAAGAATGCCCAAGATCAGAAGAAAAAAGCACATTTCACTTACTCAACCGATACCTTAGGCGACGGTCATGGCAGTAGCAACAAGAACGGTAACAACAACGACACAAAGCCTGATCAGAACAAAGGAAGGAAAGGAAAGTTCTTCAAGAACAATGACAAGCCTCTTTCGAGCGGTTCCCAACAAAAAGGGGATCTTCAGGAAAAACCCAAGCACATCAATTGGAGTAGGGATAGAAAATTTACTCCTTTGGATCAGCCTTTAGAGAAAGTCCTGGAATACCTATTGTCCCAAGGAATGGTTAAACTTCCCAAAATCGCAGATCCTCTAGTGATCATGGGAAGGTTCAAAGACCAATTCTGCAAATTCCACCGGACAGCGAGACATGATACATAGTATTGCTTCATCCTCAAGCACTTGTACAAGATTGCATAGATAAGGATATCCTCATATAAGATGAAGATGAAGGAAAAATAGAAATCCTGTCGGCTCCATTCCTGAAACATTCCACGACAACCATCTCAGAATGTTCCTTTTTACCACAAAACCATATATGCCCATGATCCAATGAAGACATCAGTCTCCAACATCAGATCATAGTTCTGCATCCAGACCAGCCTACACCCAAAAAAATGAACATCATCTCCATCCTGAGTCAGAGGAACTCGTCGGCTGAGAACAAAAGGGTCCCTGGTTTCCCCAAGAAGTTTATCAAAAAGCAAATCCCTACAGAAGAAGCAGAAACCTCTAAAGCAGCTGAAGAGCGAGCCAATCTATTGTAGAAGCTAGTCACGGTGCTCTCCAATGTTTCAATTTTGGAGCTAACTCATGATTCCCCAAAACATCAAGAAATGCTAGATGATTTGTTAAGAAAGATTAAAGTAAAGCCAGGCACCACTCCGGAGGATATGGCACAAATTGTGAATAAGGCGATGACCAATGCGCCTATCACCTTTTTTGATAAGGACTTGCCAAAACCTCATTCTTTTCATAACCACGCGTTATACATTGTGGTGAGGACTAGGGGCATGACAGTCCCACACATGCTCATTGATGGAGGCAGAAACTTCAATATTTGCCTAGAGATGACAACAAAAGCTTTGGGATTGAAAGAAGAAGAATATGTGCCTGATTCGATCACAATCTACAATTTCGATAATCACGGGCAGACTGCAAAGGAAAAAATTTTTTTAGAAATTTTCATCAACTACTCAGTACATACAGTTTTATTCCATGTTGTGAATGTGATGCCCACCTACAATCTTTTGTTGGGACGAACATGGATCCACAATGCCAATGTTGTTCCGTCGACCCTCCACCAATGCATTAAATGGTCCAAGGGAGGGATGATCACCACAATTCTGAGAGAAGATCTCGAAGAGAGGCTGCCACAACCTATGATCCCCCATCTGACATTTACAACGAACATCCTCAGCATCCGAGAAAGTGATGAAATCAACCTTAGCAAAAGTTTAGAGATGTTGAAGCTGAAGGATGTTCATGCAGAAGAAAACATTGCATCAGTAGTCCAATGGCAAGGACCTCCTTTCTTCAAGCTGAGAGGACGTATCAACTACACCTCTTTCCAAGATCATCCCTTATTCCCTCAGTTTTTCAAGGTCAAAAGGGGATTTGATCTTCTGATAAAGCATGGATATCACCCATTCAGAGGCATGGGAAAGAATGAGGACGATATAGTAGATCCGATCATTCCTGCTCCACATTCAGCCAGTTCAGGGTTGGGGTTCGCCAGCCAAGCCTCCAGCTAGGAAACCATATTTGTCAGAGGAGCCAAATGAGGAGGATAATGCCTTAGTGTGAACACCCCAAATTTTTCAAAATCTTTTAAATATTCCCTTCTTGCCCCTAAATTCATTTTTGAGCAAATAAGTCATTTTTTAATCTAAATTCCAGTTCATTTCTCAAGTTTTACTGAAATTAAATTCATTTTATATGTTTAAATTGATTTCGGATCTAAGATTCATTATCCAGATCCAAATATGAGTCTCGTTGTCCAATTTTAAATTTAAATTATAGAAAATACCAAAAATAGTCTTTAAATAGCTCGGACAGTCCATCTGACATTCGTTTGGATCCATCACGTTGTATTTCTCGATTCGAGTATCGAAACTCGAACATTTTCTCAAAACTCGGGTCCAAACCCACTCTTCTGAAGAAATTTCCCCGAAATGGTCTGAAATTCTCAGAAAAACACTTTTGTAAATATTTCTTAGAAAAATACAAAAAATTAGTGTTTAATCTTTGTTTTTCCGTAAAACTCTAGGATACAAAAATTGGAAAATGCAAATAGAAAAGAAACAAAAAAATTAGTTTTTGAAAAACCGCTTTTGAAAACCATCATTTTGCAAAATAATCTTTTTTGAAAACACCTTTTTAAAAATCGGGTTTCATAAAAACACCTTTTAGGCAAAATATATTAAAAAACCCCCTCTTTGTAAAATTTTGAAATAACAGGGGCCTTTTCAAAAATATTTTTTTAGGGTTTCCTTTGAAGACTCTTTTCGTAAAGAACTCCAGGAGAAGAGCGCCTTCTCCCTGACTCTCGCCATTTCCCTCCCTTTGCCGACTTCCCTTCTTCCACTTTTCCAACAACCTCCAGCCGAACCCTCATCGCACGCCCCCATGTGCGAGCTCCTCCATCTCTCGATCTCCGTCCATCTGCAACAAACCCCCAACCGCATCCTCCTTCTTCCTCCCTAAAAGGGGACTCAAGAAACCCTAAATCGGGTCGTCTTCTACCCCTCCACCTTCTTCTTCCTTCACGGACCGCTTCTTCACCACCGCACCCCTCTCCTCTTCTTCTTCTCCCTTTTCTTGTTACTTTCTTCTTGAAGCCTCTCCTCTGATAGATAGGAAGATTTCTCTTTTTCAGTAAAAGCAACAAGAGGTAAGTGGCCCATCTTTGCCTTTTCCTTCGTATTACTCATCCTCGTCATCAATTTACCGTATTTCAGTTTTTTTTCCCTTTTATCTTGGTCTTGTTTATAGAAATTTTACCTTTACCATTCAGATTTCGCTGTTCTTCACCTTTGTTTTACCAAAATGCATTGAAGGTGGGATCGATCTGCATATAGCAGGATCGACCCACCTGTTGTCGCTACATTAAGGGAGTAATCTGACTCCAACAATTGCTTTGTTCCTTCCTTTTAAAATTTCTTTATGTTAAAGTAGTATTAATTGATTTAGTATTTTTTTTTACTCCCTTTACAGCTTTGCACCCCTTCATTCTTCTCCAGCATATTGTGTAGATTGCAGCTCTTGTTTTAAAATCATTTTTGAGGCATCCCTGATTCATTATTGTTGTTTGAGGCATTGCCTTTCTGTTATTATCTGTGAATATAGTACACCTAATTCTCATTTTTCCCATCTTATGCGATCTCCATTTTTCTGTTTGATAGTTTTTATTGTTGCTGCAGCATCGTTGTGGTTTCCGGGTTCATCAAATGTGATTTAGCATCACTATTTTCTACATCGTTCTCTGTTTATCTACCTCTGGAGTTCCTGTTTATATTAGCAATTACTTTTGATTTTCGTGCTGCCTTGCCGCAAGAATTCTGATTGAACTCAATTTTCTGTTTTGTATAGACCATCACATCATATCTGCATAATTTCTAGTTCCTTCCTGGGTATTTTTGCATCTCTTCATATTCCATATCATCATTTTTTTTATATATATTATCCTCTGTATATCTCCATTCTGCAATGTATATCAATACAGGTAACCCCAAATATGAACCACGTTGTTGGTCTACTAGAGACTGATCTCACTATGGTTTGGCTAGTTCACTTTTTAGCAGAGTGGATACATAATTTTACTCATCTTGAATTAATGAGTCGCAGAAGCTTCGTGATGAAGCTGCTGATGAGCAACTCTCCAAGGGAAAGCCATTGATGTAATATTTTGGTCCAAAATTCTGGAATCTTAATGAAGAGATGCTGAGTTGGGATGATCTAGCTATGATTTGTTCAGTCAACGGAGATCAAATTAGATCTCAATCGCTAAGTTTCTTGTCATCAGCAAGAGGATCTTCTTTTTAACTTAACCGATGCTGAAGAAGAAGGCATATTACCTTCAATATTGTGTGATTTGGAAGTAACCAAGCTACAAGTCAGGTTACTATAATCACGTAAGAGTTGCTCATCCTTTTTTTTTATTATTCACTGCTTGAGATTTTTGCATTGTAATATTCTCTTTCTGCACGATTCTTAATATGTTAATGTTGTAATTAAGACAACCTGCGTGAATAGTTATCCTTGATGCAAATACCTTTAGCCACTGCTAATATCCCATCCTTCCTATGTCAAGTGATATGTCCCTGTTTCATGATGTTAATTATTTCAACATTTTTTTTTATTTTTATCAAAGCCATTGCTTTACATCTGGGTGCTTATGTATATCCTTGTTGGTAATCTGTCAAAAACCTCGAGGAATCAACTTTCAGTCGGTAAGTTCAAGTCGGTTCACCCAGGTAACTTACTGCTCGATCTGTACAAATGGCTAAAATATATGCAGGTGGCGTTCCTCATCAACAACGGAGGTTGAACTTTTGACCTTTCTTACTGGGAATATTTGATCATTTTGGTATGATTCTCTTGCAGTTCTTTAACCTAGAAGATTTAAAAACGCTCGAGGTCATTTCTACTACAAGCACATTAGTCAAAAGGGAGGATAGACTATAGAGTGTTCAATATTCGAAAGTGTTTAATCTCCCTTTTGATGGCATTTTCAGGCTATTCGAGGTATGATTCATCTCGCCGTATTCTTCATACATCCCAATGTTTCTTTTAGCACTTTATTGTTTTTCTTTTTTCATTTGCCCATTTACCTTACATCAGAAGCGCTGACTATGGAGATATCGTTTGGATCATTAGCAAGGATAGCTTAACGTCAAAAAAAAGAGTTAGACTACATCATTTTTTTTCTATATTCACAAAATTATGTCCATTTGAGATACTCTTCAGCTATCTGCGATCTCATTTACCTGTATATTTGTGCTCTCCCCTCTTGGTTTTGAATATGCTAGGACACCCTATTCCTGCATAAGTGTCACCTGTGATCCATAATATAGCACTATCATAGCACTCTTACAACCTGGTTCAGTTATGTATTCACACTACAACAAAGCAGTAGATTAGCGACGACCACATTTCGTCGCTACACATGTTAGCGATGGATTAGCGACAACGAGGCGACGGTATGCTTACATCGCGAATATTTCGACGCTAACTGACGACAGAATTATTCCGTTGCGAGGTCCTTCGCTAATTGCGACAGACTAACGAGTGCTATATTCCGTCGCCAATCCGCCGGTACTAAATGGCGACCACGGCTTGGCGACGGATTTACTTCCGTCGCTATGCCGTCGCTAGATTAATATGAATAGCGACGGATGGTTCCGTCGCAAACACGAAAAAAAATTTAAAAAAATTTATTTGAAAATTAAATACCGAGAACTGTACAATTTATATTTCCTGTAAATAAAAAACAAACCACACAAAAAATTTCATATAACAAGAATCTACAACAATTAATCGTTCCACCTTAAAATTAACAAGTTTAATTATTTACAATTCAACAATTACAATTAGGAAACATAAAAAAATAGAACTTCTTCAACACAGTTCTCTAATCATCGCCAAGATTTTGTGCGTCTTCTTGTTCATTGTCTTTATCTGTCCCTTCAGCTCCACTACGCTGATTATCGCTAGCAGCCTACACAAGAAAAGAACAGTCAGTATTGATAAACAAAATATAATGAAATAAATTACACACTATATGTGATTCTATCATGTGCTCATGTGTGATCTAAGGCAATAAAAAAACTCTATATGTGATTCTATCATGCTCATATGTGCTCTAAGGCAGACAAAAAGTTATATATATATGTGATTCTATCATGCTCATATGTGTGCTAAGGCAGTCAAAAAATTGAATATGTGATTATAGCATGTTCATATATGTTCTAAGGCAGCTAGAAAAACTCTATATGTGATTCTACCATGCTCAGATGTGCTTTAAGGCAGGCAAAAAACTATATATGTGATTCAATCATGCTTGTATGTGTGCTAAGGCAGTCAAAAAATTGAATATGTGATTATAGCATGCTCATATGTGCTCTAAGGCAGGCAAAGCAAAAAAATTTATATGTGATTTTATCATAAATGATATATGTTCTAAGGCAGTAAAAAAACTCTATATGTGATTTGTGCATGCTCATATGTGTTTTAAGGTAGTCAAAAAACTGAATATGTGATTATAACATGCTCATATGTGTTCTTAGGCAGTCAAAAAACTGAATATGTGATTATAGCATGCTCATATGTGCTCTAAGGCAGGCAAAAAAACTTTATATGTGATTATAGCATGCTCATATGTGCTCTAAGGCAATAAAAAAAACTCTATATGTTATTATAGCATGCTCATATGTGCTCTAAGGCAATAAAAAAACTCTATATGTGATTCTATCATGCTCATATGTGTGCTAAGGCAGTCAAAAAACTGAATATGTGATTATAACATGCTCATATGTGTTCTTAGGCAGTCAAAAAACTGAATATGTGATTATAGCATGCTCATATGTGTTCTAATGCAGTCAAAAAAACTTTATATGTGATTCTATCATGCTCATATGTGTTCTTAGGCAGGAAAAAAAACTTTATATGTGATTATAGCATGCTCATATGTGCTCTAAGGCAATAAAAAAAGTCTATATGTTATTATAGCATGCTCATATGTGCTCTAAGGCAATCAAAAAACTCTATATGTTATTATAACATGCTCATATGTGCTCTAAGGCAATAAAAAGACTCTATATGTGATTCTATCATGCTCATATGTGTGCTAAGGCAGTAAAAAAACTGAATATGTGATTATAACATGCTCATATGTGTTCTTAGGCAGTCAAAAAACTGAATATGTGATTATAGCATGCTCATATGTGTTCTAATGCAGTCAAAAAAACTTTATATGTGATTCTATCATGCTCATATGTGTTCTTAGACAGGCAAAAAAACTTTATATGTGATTATAGCATGCTCATATGTGCTCTAAGGCAATAAAAAAAGTCTATATGTTATTATAGCATGCTCATATGTGCTCTAAGGCAATCAAAAAACTCTATATGTTATTATAGCATGCTCATATGTGCTCTTAGGCAGGCAAAAAGTTATATATGTGATTCGATTATGCTCATATGTGTTCTAAGGCAGACAAAAAACTGAATATGTGATTATACCTAGAGGGACCTGAAATCGAAGATCCCCTTTCCAGAACAGCGACCTTGATCTCATTTCGGAGAAAGGGGGCGACAGTGTATTGGAAGTAGTTATTCAGTGATTCATTAACGATCTGGCGTACATCATCACCGGAAAGAATAGTCGGTTGCTTGGAGCTTATGTCGGTGCAAGAAGTCGGTGAGCCGTAACTGGAAGAACCAATAACTGGTGAAGTGTTCATATTACTCCCAAACCCGAACACGCGACCTTTTTTGGGTTCACCTGCTGCAGTCACCCATGCTGTAGGATCAAATGATGGATGCTGAGTAGCGTCATCACCATATCGCTCTACCATCTGTTGCTCATATGCCTCCTACAAAATAATGTTTAAAGTATTCATTAATAATTAATGATAACATTATGATAACTTGCATATATATTGCAATGATTATTAATAGAATTAATACATACCGTTGTCGTTCTCGCCTTCTCTGATACGAAGACTCCCGTGGTCTTCCGTTTATGTGTTTCAACAAACACATCCTTATATGGTACACTGTCTCCTTTTTCTGCTTCCTGCGAAGTTAAATAACAAAAGATTTAGTACACAAGTTTGCAACAATACTTATAAAATTAATATTATATATTAATGAGTTACCATTTTCTTCAGGTGACTCCCAAATGTCCTAGATCCACCTGTGTGTAGATGGGCTTCAGGCATCTTCGATTGATTTTGTGCAGCCTTCGCAGAGCGATTTCTAAATGCATCTCCCACCCACTTATCGCACATTTCATCCCAGTAATCTCTCCTGATAGTAATAGGACCATGGCCCTTCCACAGTAATGGATCATCTACTACGCCAAATGCGTTTTTTGCTGCAGTCTTCATAGTGTGCAACATGTCTGCAAATCGATTGGCAGCCACCTTCTGCCACACCTTCCTTGCATCATTTTCTTCCACCGTAGTTGCGAAGCGATTCTAAGCCTACAAATATTTTAAGAAAGTTAGTAGACATTTCTTAAATAAATTAAATATGAAACACATTAACTATGATGAACAACTGTATACCATGAATGAGGACCACAATCTGTCTAACACCTCCTTTGGGTACTCTTTCCATTGAGCAACTGGTCCTGGTAGATGTTGAAGAAGTGAATTCCTAATCTCCCGTACTACTTCTTGTGGCTCAAACATCGTGCTGCACATGAATTGTTACACAGTAAATATCAATATAAAATATTTAAAAGATATGCAATAATTGAAAACAAAATACATCACTAGAACTCATAGCAGAACCCAGTTCTGTTCCTGCGGCATCAAATATCAAATTCGTATATGGATTATCGTGCACCACATTCACCCGTGCATCAAAATTGTTTCTAAATTCTTCTCCATGAAACGTCCAGTTCTGATAATCACTCACAAAACCCTTCCTGTATAGGTGATGCCTAACGCCATGAGGTTCTACAAATCGATTATTCTTACAAATCTTGCAGGGACACCTAATCCGACCCATGGGATCCACTGTACTAACACTTGCCGTTGCAAATTCAATGAAACTGTCAACACCATCCATATATTCATGCGATAACTCATTGTCCACTATCTTACGGTACATCCATTCACGGTTTGCAGTCATTTTGTCGTATGATGTTACGAATAGTATCCTAACCAGTTAAAAGAGAATCATCAGAATGCTATGATGAAGAAAATATCAAATTTATCATGCAATATATGATGTCATACAATCACAAGAATTATGATGCATGCATTGATAACTTAATATTTTCATGTGCAAACTATTCATGACACGATACATTCATTTGAAGCATGATTTCAGTATACAATTTCACATGGAAGACATAATTAAATTGAAAGTAACTACATGGAAGCATGGATACCATCACATCAAACATTGCAATACATCGAAATAATTCATATCAAACAAATGTCAAACATGTACCTGCAACAAACACACTTCAATATCCCACTA
Source organism: Nuphar pumila (assembly GCF_984573655.1). Lineage (NCBI taxonomy): Eukaryota > Viridiplantae > Streptophyta > Magnoliopsida > Nymphaeales > Nymphaeaceae > Nuphar > Nuphar pumila. The sequence continues at coordinate 22,091,960 of NC_143257.1, read as the reverse complement.
ACTACTACCATGCCTAGCATGGACTCCGTACTTCAAAAATAAGAACACTTCCATATTCATACATTAAAATCATGCTCAGCATGATCTCCGAACTCCAACAAAACAGTCCTAGATATCAACAACTAAGTGAGTGTGTGAACAATAAAGTGTTACATTCAATAAATTAAATAACATGTGATGCGCTTGCATCACTTACTCACCACGGGTATTTACCCGATTTGCATTGTTTTTGTCACTTACTTACCACGGGTGGCGGGGCATGTGATCATCGCAAAATTTTTCCTATTCTCTTGTGGTTTATCTCTCTTCCTTCTCTTTTCCTTTTCCAACCTCTATTTTCCTCCTTTTTGAAGGGAGAAAAATAAAAGAAAGAAAAGGAAAAAGAGAAGAGAAAAGAAAGAAAGAGAGAGAGAGAAGAGGAACTCTTTTGCGGGTTTTCACTTGACCTTGATTTGAAAATATTTAGAAAATTACTCGCCTCCGTTTTGAAAATTCGCGGGAAAATGGAGAGACGAGATTCGCTCGTCGGTACGAGATTTGACCGTTCCTGGCGCCTTTACCAGGGGTAATCGAACCAAGGATCGGATCTATGCCTTTTGCTTTGCCTAAATATAATCTAAGAATTTATTCTAACTTTAAATGCACAAAGAATCATGCTTGTGCAATGCAAAAATGTATGCTCCTTTTGAAAATTGATTTGGAAATTTCCAAGTATTCTGAGATGAACTTGGGAAGGAAGTGAAGAAATGATTGAATCTCACTTAGAACTTGAGATAGATCAGAGAAGTTCTAAGTCTTTGAAGTAAATCAGAATTTTGGAAGAATAAACGAGGAGGAATGACTTGAAGCTTTGAAATGGAAGGAAATGAAATTTCAAAGTTAAGAAATAGATTTTGAATTTGAATTTGAATTTAGGAAAGGAAATGAATATTTGAGATGAAATTGAATCTAGATTTTGAAATTGGAAATCTTAAATTTAGAATGGATCTGAGAAATCTAAATGGTGTAGAGATGAACTCCAGATATGATCTGTAAGTGGACTTAGATTTGAAGTCTGGAAATGAAATGGAATTGGATCTAAGATGGATCCGAGATCTGAGATCCGAGATAAAATTGGGTTCTGTATCCTAAGATGGATTTGGATAAGAAGTCTAAGATCCAATATGTGATTGAATTCTGGATCCTAGAACTGGATCTGAAGTCTAAGATCCGAAGTAGAATTGGATTTCGGATCCTAAGACAAATTTGGATCTGAAGTCTGAGATCCAATGTAGAATTAGATTCTGGATCCTAGAATCAAAAATTGGATCTGAAATCTAAGATCCAAAGTGAAATTGGTTCTGGATCCTATAAGTAAATTGGATCTGAGGTCTAAGATCCAATATGAGTGTTGAATTTTGGATCTAAAAATGGATTTGGAGTTAAATTCAGAAAAGGAATCAAGAATTTCTAAGTCTGGTTTGAATTTGGGAAAAGGAATTTTAGACATTTGAATTTTGAATATACAGATGAATCTCAAAGTCAATTTAGACCTTGGATTTGAAGCTTGAAATGAATCGAGAATCTCAAATTTAAATTGAACTTTGAGTTTGATTGGAGCTTTTAAAAATGAATTTGAAATTTCAAAGTAAAATTGAACTTTGAAAATGGATTTGAATTGGAAATTTTGAATATGAAATGAATTTGAAATCTCAAAGTTAAATTGGACTCTGAGATGGAAAATGAAATAGAATTGAATAAGATTGAAGATTGATTGAAGAAGATATTTATATCACTTGGAGTTTTGAAAAAGTAATTTTGAAAATATGATACAGTTCTATCCTAAATGATGAATGAATTTAAAGAATTTGATTTTTGGATTTTTGAAAAGCTATTCCATTCTTTAAATGAATTAAAACAAGATTGAAGATATAATACATCCTTGACTATGGTCATTGAATGTATTATATAATAATCTATATTTAAATTCAGGTGAAGAATGAAGCACATTTGGTGCTTTTATAGAATTTTAAAATGAAATTAACTCTCAATATACCCTGACTATGGCCATTGGTATATATTTTGAATTAATTTTAAATTAAATTCTTATAAAAGAAGAAAATATTTAAAGAAAATATGATGAATTTTGAAAACAGATCCAGTGTGAATCCAGTGTTATTTCGTAAAAGATAAAAATACTAAGTTTTGTCCACACCCTGACTATGGCCATTGATGTGAATCATCAACTTAGGATTAATTTACCTTTTACGAAATGGTGCACGTGCCATTCGTGTTGCCATTTGTGAGAATTTGGAGAAATAAAGGAAAAGATGCATGAAAAGCAAGTAATTCATGATATTTACAATGCTCATTCATTCTATCTAAGACAGGAAATGTAAATTCTCATTTTAAGGTCTAACTATTACAATATATGATTTTTTTACAACTCCAAGTAGTGATATCTTTCACATGTTCCCCTGCAAAACACTTTGGTTAGTATGAAAATAGAAGAGAATTGTACATATATCATATTAATTCCAAAGATGCAAATTATTGAGACATTCATATACCTACTTTATGAAATGACAGGGATGATCTGAGGTATAGAAGGGTAGCCATTTAATACATTTATATATATAGATATAGGTCTATGTATACATATATATGTATATATATATATATACACTCTCTTATATATATATATATATATCTATATATATATGGATATATATATTAACATGTATGTAGAATAGGTGACTGGAAATGTGCTGGGAGTGTGAATGGTAAGACGAATGACAATTATGTTATACTGAAATATCCATGAATGTTATAAAAAAAAAAGTGACATGTGCTGAAGGTTTTGTGATGACAGGGTGAAATATGAATCATAGGTAATACAGGGAAGAAGCTGGATGGTGGATGCTACAGTGAAAGATGCAAGGGTAGGTGGTGGTGGATAGCATGTGCTGTGTAAATAATAGCATTAAGGTGGCAGTGAAGGAATGGCTGAACAATAAATGCAAAAAGTGTTGTTAGCAGGAGACGTGCACAGTGGCAGTTAGTGAGGTGATAGGTGACAGGGGATGCACACAGGTGCAACAGAATGTGTTGCGCCTGTGACAACAGTGAATGTGGGAAGGAGGTAGTGACAAGGTAGAAGTATACAGTGAGTGCAGTGATGTGGAAAGTGAAGATGAGAATAATGTGTGATAAAACTAAAAAAAATGGATTGTAGCAAATTGAGAGGCCACATATATGGGTTTCATGAAAGGTGCCAATGATGGACTGAAAGGTATATAGGTGAGTGTAAGGGGTTGTGATGATGTGACAAGTGAATTCCCGAAGTGAAGTTTCATAGACCCAAATATCCAGCTTGGGAGAGCAGAAGAGCTGGAAGAAGTCAATGCATATTTTATGTCAGCAACAAGCATATTATATTTGAAAAGATTATCTGAATCCATGCTAATCAGAAAATACACATCAGTCATGAGCAAATTAGTCTACTCAATCGAAACTAGCTGAGTCACTTGATCTGATCTCCTGTACTTATGACAGGTGTATACCCCTGGCACAAGCTTTTGTGGGTTATATGTAACTTCTCCAGTTAAGGATTCCTTTACCCACTTCGAACTTTTAGGGGCCTTGTTCCCTTCATGAGCATCTTATGTTTGCCCACTTCATCAGCATCAGGACCCATCAACACAATTTTCAACTCCTTCAGCTTGTCCCCAATGCTTGAACCATAAGCCGCATCAGCATCATGCGAAGATGAAATTTCCCCAAAATGAACCTGCAAATTTCCTTGGATACTTGTTGGTGACTTGTGAAAACTATTTATCTCCAGTAATGAATTATAGGAGGGGGCTAATCACAGAGAAATTCTCAGTAAGACTGTAATTCTCTTGGTTGTTGCTTTGGGCAGAAAAATTATCACCATCAAATGGAGTTGAGAGAGGTGAGTGTGAAAGCACAGGTGGAAGCATGGTAGGACTTCACTACTTACACTTTGAGTCATGTTTAAGCATGCATGTGCTTACAGCAGCTGGCCTTCCCATTACCAGAAGAAACCTACTCACTGCCAACCAGTTGCCCTACCTTATTTAAACCTTATAGTCAAAGGATTGACACAGAATGTGCACAATTGATCGATCAGTAAACAACAGGTGCAAATATTTCAACATTATAGATAAAAAGAAAAAAAAAATTGGCTATCATATAATGGCTTGTCAATATCACCAGCATATAAACCTGCCATATGTATTTTTAACCAATATAATCCTAACTTCCCTATTGGGTACCCTTTTTGCAAAATTCAGGATTCCCCTGCAAAAGATATAATCTAGGATGATTCAAACATGGATGTATTAAGGAATTTGAGGATTACAGAACACAGAAAATGCATGGATGGGAAGCGAGGAAGATTCAATATAACAAACATAAGAACCAAACGAAACCAGAGAATCTAAGAGGTGCAGAAATTTCAATTATCTACTAGACAGCAAAGCTAATATACAGTAAAAAGAAAAAGAAAGAAGAAAAGGAGAAAGGAAAAAAAAGAAAAAGAAAAAGAAAAGAAAACTCAATAAAATTTAGTAAGAATATAAAATTGCAGGATGAAAACCTATTAAATCGGAGGTTGATATTAACTAAACCTGCTCAACAATTATATCTACCTTACATTTCAACTAAACTGACAAACAAATCCTATAATCCCAACTTGGTTCCCCATCTAGACGACCTATATAAAATCAACAAAGATTATCGTCATTCCTTGCTACATACATTTCAAAAGCCACAACAATCTATCAGAGATCTATTCTTATGACAATGAGAGTCCTATTTACAGAAATTAGGGGAATCCATTTAATGACTTAATCATCTTGGAGATTAGGATTGAGGCTATGCCTCAAATCTTCCCTCATAGAAGAAAAATTTGGAAGGTAATGGAGGGGCGAATTTCACAGTAGGCATTTTTACAGTAGATCCAGATCTGGCCTCAGATCCCCCACCAAGAGAGCTTTCACGAATAAGCTCAATTGTGGATCAGAGCAAAATATCTTCTCAGCAAATCCAAATCAAGTGCTGGACTTTTACTAAAACTCTAATATGGGTTTCAGAGTAACGGGTGACATGAATAAGGAGGATATTTGAAGTTCAGACATCATGATGATGAATTGGATGCCATTGCCAAGATGTATAGATAGGCACCATCGTGAATGTAATAGAAAATACATGCTATGAAAACAATCAGATGCAATGAAACAAAATGTAACTTAAAATGAATAAAACCCAGGGAATTATATGAATGAAGATGCAATCAGAAAGACGACAAAACGCCATCAAAATCAGAAATCAAACATAAATTGGGATTAAAAATGTAAATTAAATGCAAAATCAGAAAAATAGAAATAACCTACGATACGCAGGAGGGTGATGGAACAGGTAAACATGTAGGATGAAATGCAAAAATTCAATTGCAACTAATACATAATAAAATGAGGATACATAATGAGAATACAATAAATCAAGAGCATATAAATCAACAGGGAAAGGATTGTAACCCTGAAGAGGGTTGGATTTCTATTGCAAAATGCAAGTCGATACTGCCATAGGTAGATCAACGTTGCATACATTGCTTCAATAAACAGAGAATCAAAATCTAGGAAAAAGAAAGAAAGAAATGTAAATTTACAGAAAGGGGAATAGAGGAAGAAGAGACAGGGGTTTTCTTACCGTGAATCTGCTTCAATTGGGAGAAATCAGATCTGTCTTCTTGTCTACCGATATAGGATGAGATCAACCACACTCTGCCATCAATTGAGAGAAAGAAAGAAAAAAAAAGGAGAAGAAGAAGAATACAAGAAAGGGGAGAGGTGCAGGAGAAGAAGAAGAATCGAGAAGAAGAAGAAGAAGATGGTGGGGTGAATGGCGGATCCTCTTTAGGGTTTCTTGAAGGTGGTTTATGTAGAGGGTGGAGGATCCTTCTGGAAAGGGGGAGCCTGCGGCTGATGGAGGCGTGAAGGAGAATCCAGTGGTTGAAGATGAGGGGTTGAGGGAAGAAGGAGTTGTTGCAGATGAAGGGTAGACAAGAGAGAAGGGAAGTGCGCGGGAATGATCCGTTGTGGATTTTCCCAATTTCCAAAAGAAGGCCTCTTTTGAAAGTATTTTTGTAAAAAAGAGTGGTTCAAGAGAGGTTTTTGGCAAAAATTCAAATTTTCAAGTTTTAAAACCTTTTGCTTTTCCCAATTTTTTCGATTTTTGCATCATTTTCCATTTTTTTTAGTTTTGTAGTAGAAAACTAAGATTTAAAAAGAAAACTAAGTTTTTAAACACTAATTTTTTTGTATTTTTCTGAGAAATATTTACAAAAGTATTTTTCTGAGAATTTCCGACCATTTCGGGGAAATTTCTTCAGAAGAATGGGTTTGGACCTAGGTTTTGAGAAAATGTTCGAGTTTTGACCCTCGAATCGAGAAATACAATGTGATGGATCCAAACGGATGTCGGATGGACTGTCCGAGCTACTTTGAAAATTGTTTTTGGTATTTTTCTTAAAAATTGGACAATGAGACTCAATTTTGGATCTGGACAATGGATCCGGATCCAAAATCAAATTAAAATGAATTTAATTTCAGTAAAGCTTGAGAAAAGAACTGGAATTTAGATTTTTTGCTCAAAAAATGAATTTAGGGGCAAGAAGGGAATATTTAAAAGATTTTGAAAAATTTGGGGTGTTCACAGGGCACAAGCGAGTTCCGTTGAGAAATCTGCAAAAAACACTGTGTTAAAATGAATATTGAAGCTAATTAGGGAAACACAAACACTTATGCAATGCAAAAAACAACTAAACTGATGATGATATATCTAATGATGAAATGCGATGAAATAAAGTGTGCAAGTAATGTACTGCAATGAATATTGAAGCTAATTAGGGAAACACAAACACTTATGCAAAGGAAGCAAAAAGACTAAACAGAACTTTTACAAGAATGAAAAACTAAAAGATTAACATTATAATAGTCATGTTTTTGTGTGTTTTGTTTAGCTCATAAGTGACATTATAATTATACTCTTGTTCTAGTAGCTTATACACTTATTTTGAGTATCATTGTAGGTAGACAAGAGATGTTTTCAATGTGGTGAGTATTGATGGGTATTTTTAGGTTCTTTTGTGTGTGTTTTAGTGTATTGTAGTTTGTTTATTTATTATGTAATTAAATCATTTATTCAATGTGGTGACTATTGTGTTTGAAAAATTATTGATTTTTTAAAAATGTTAAATTGTCTTATTAAATATTTTTTATATATCATATTTGTGATGTGTTTGGCCATCTTCTCTCCATAATATATAACTGATATAGTTTATTTTTGAAATATTTAATGTTTCATGATATATATATATATATATATATATATATATATATATATATATATATATATATATATATATATATATATATATATATATATATATATATATATATGTATATAGTTGAGATGTTTTGTTAGCTTTATTTACATGTTCTCAACAATTAAATGATATTAAAGACCATTTCTGGAAGAGAACGGTCAATGGCTTGGTGTGGAAACATAAGCTTTTTGTTGCTTTTGCTTTGATATAGAAATCATGTAGTAAATGGATCCATCTTGTAAGGTCTGACTGATTGAATATTGTATAGTAACCATGTTTGAATGAAAGAATTGGAAGCATAACGTGAAGTCACCCGAGTGTTGGACGTAAAAAGAAGTCCTCAAAAAAGGAGGGAAACGAGAAAAAAGATTAGAAGGCTTCCTGTGCTACAAGTTCTTATACAGGTTTGCCTGGCATGCCTAGGGCACAAGGGTGCATGGGCCTAGTTGTTAACGAGGCCCTCTTTATGATACCGCCAGGATCCCCCTCAGCTGTCATTCCTTAATGCAATGAATGTCATCCAACCACCATGGATGGGTTGTTTGGTTCTCAGTCAGAGCTCAACAAAATTCTTTGAAGCTCAAGAAAGGCAGTTCAGCGATGGATGCCATCATTGTATGAATCAACAACCAATGACCCTAGCAGTTAGCAAAGTTGGAACGGAACCAGCTGCTAGACAGGCAGTTTGGATTCAATTCCTGTGGCCATTATCTCCTTTGCATAAGCCGAACCTAGCATAGGCCATGGGGTCAAGGGTACTAGCCATGGCGTTTTATGGCCCCGAGAAAGCGACCATCTCCAGACCCAAGACTGCAGTTTCCTCGTGTAAAATATGGAAAAAAACAACAACCATGGATCAGTTCTGAATGAATGGCATCTGACCACCATGGATGGGTTGTTCTGCTTTCAGAGAATATCTATTCGACATGAAATCCAATCGTTCTTAATGATGTTTGGCAAAGTAGGAATTCAAGATAATTTTAGCACACCTTAATCACTCTAAAAAATCAACAAAGGATCAAGTCATCGGTGTAAAAGGTAAATGCCAGTACAATGATCATGTTTTTCGATTCAACACCATCCAGTAGGAACGAGCTCATCTGAAAATTCAAATTCGTAATTGTGGAAACAAAAGGGAATGTTGGCACCAGGCTCTGTGGAACTAACGAGGCAGGGGGGGCGACCCCCTGCCGGAAAAACTAAAAGGGGTGGGAGAAGAATAAGAAGAAGAATGAAGATGACTTACCGTACCAGAAATGATTACCTGCGCGTCGCCGAGCGGTGGCGGGAGGGTGACGGGGAGCGGCGACTGGCGAGCGGTGGACGGCTGGTGAGCGGCGGCTGGCGAGCGGTGGACGACTGGCGAGCGGCGGCTGGAGAGCGGTGGACGGGGAGCGGCGGCTGTCGAGCGGCGGCGGCCGGGCGGTGGCGAGAGCCGACGGGCGGCGGGAGGGAGAGGGCGGCGGGCGGGCGCAAGACAGCGAAACAGGAAAAAGAGAAAGAGGGATGGGATTAGGGATTTACGTGACATTTAACGACGGCTTAGCGACGGAATAATTCCGTCGCTAAGCCGTCGTAAATCAAAATACCAAAAAAGCGACGTAATATATTCTGTCGCTAAGCCTTCGCTAATTAGCGACGGATTAGCGCCGACAGAGTTCCCTCTCTAAATCCATCACTAAAATGGTGTTCTTGTAATAAGAATTAGCGACAAAAAATTGCAGTCGCTAATCCGTCGCTAAGTAGCGACGGATTAGCGATAAAAGTTGTTTCCTCGCTAATCTGTCATGAATTAGCGACAGATTGTTTCTCTAGCTAATCTGTTGCTAATTAGCGACAGAAAAAATCTGTCGCAAATTTCCGTCGCTAATTAACAATTTTCGTGTAGTGTCATGCTGGGTGTCAAGCTTAGTTTTTTTTAAACTTTGTTGGATGTGATGCAGAATTAGGATCATACCCTCCATAGCATTCATTACCATTAGCCACATCTTCATTTATGTCTTATAGCCATCCATCAACCTGTGCCTGGCATATCCATTTCAAGAAATATGTGCATCTGCTTTGCAGTAAAGTGTTCTGTAATATAGCATCACATGATTCCCTGTGTGGGATTAATTACTCACGGGACAGTTATTCCATTGTCCCCTTTACTCACTATCTAGATCCGGAGAAACCAGCCTTTGAGTGGAAGGCTATGGATATTTGTTTCTCAACATTTGAAAGGTTGAAGGTTAATCAATCACCAGCCATGAATAATTCCCACATAGTAATCATACAAAGACAGAAAACATTCATTTGGCCACTACTTTCAGTTGCTTTCTTGGTCTTAAGGATATGGTGACTTTAGTCTTCCATACTGGTAGGATTCATTATGTTACTAATGTGATACATGACACAACTGTTGATAGTTTGTTTAAAAATTCACTTGATTTTAAGCTATCAATTCATAGTTCCTGTACAGATTATTTCAAGAAAAGGTGTGGAATTAAATTTCATTATAGCTAGCAACCCCTGTTGCTGCTGAAACCAAACCATAGTGACAGTAGGGTATGGAGATTAAAAGCTTACACAGTCTTTATAGTCTGAAGCCATTTCACTTATCTCCTCTACTAGGTCAGTCTGAGCAGCTTGACCCCAGGATGCTTTCAGCCTTGAGTTAAGTCCTAGACTCTCAGCAAAATCACATCAGTCCATTCAATGACTGAGAGAATCAAATATGCCTCAAATCATAGAGGTTTAGAGAGCCCTTGATGCAGAATCTGTTGCAAGTGGCGATAGCATATTATAATCAAGTTGTTTTACATTTCTCGGTCACTTGTTGGAGTGTATAATATGTTGAGACTTAGAATTTTTTACAGGGGGCCAAGTCACTGGTGTTGTTTTGATTGATGCTCCAGCCCATTTGATTAGATTTCTGCATTACCATCTTTTTTTTTTTATTTTAGCAGAATCCTCCACTTGTATTGTATGAAGAATAATGGAGAGCCAAATGAATATAATAGAAGTACATAGGTGTTTTGCGTGTACTTAATTTTGATTAGCATAAACCTGTGCAGGAGCTTATTCCTTTTTCTTTTGCTCCTATTGATGTGCAAGACTTATTCCTAAGACTTGACAATAATAAAATTTGCTTCCATCATGGACCAGTTAGTTTATGAGGCTGTATATATCAAATTACAACCAAGTTTATATGTTCTGCTGACACTTACCTGCTGCACCTGTAGCATTGTCCACATTGCTGCATCCTTGCAGCAACCCACGGCTGCTCCCACCCCTTGCCACTACCACAACACATATCCTCATCATTTCATCAATCACCTATTCTATATCCACATTATATGTATATATACATATACATATATATACATGTATATATATACATACATATATATATATATATATATATATATATATATATAGGTATATATATATACATACGTATATATATACAAATGCACTGAATGGCTACCCTTCCAAGCCTTGGATCACCTACATTATTTTGTTGAGGTATTAAGCACAAGATAAGTATATAAATGTTTCATAATTCGTATCTTTGAAATCAACATGATATATACAAATTCTCCTCTGTTTGTTTATGCTAACTATGTGTTTTGCAGGGAATATGTAAAAAATATCCCTACTTGGAGTTGTAAAATTTTCATGTATTGTAATAGTTAGATTTTAAATGAGAATTTACATTTCTTGTTTTAGATAGAATGAATGAGCATTATAAATACCATAAATCACTTGTTCTCATATTTTCTCCTTTATTGTCAAAAATTCACGAATGGCTACACGAATGGCACGTGCACCATTTCGTAAGAGGTAAATCAATCCTAAGTCGACGATTTACATCAATGGCCATAGTCAGGATGTAAACAAGACTTAGTATTTTTATCTTTTATAAAATAACACTGGATCCACACTGGATCTTTTCAAAAAACCATCATATTTCCAAATACTTCCTTCTTTTATTAGAGTTTAACTTAGAATTGGCTCAAAATATATACCAATGGCCATAGTCAGGGTATATTGAGAGTTAATTCCATTTTAAACTCTATAAAAGCACAAAAATATGTTTTATTCTTCACCTGAATTTAAAATATAGATTATTATATAATACATTCAATGACCATAGTCAAGGATGTATTATATTTTCAATCTTATCTTAAATTCATTTAAAGAATGGGATATGATTTTCAAAATCCAATTTCAAATTTTTTAAATTCATTCATCATTTAGGATAGAATTGCATCATATTTTTCAAAATGCTTCTTCAAAACTCCAAGTGATCTTGAATATCTTTTTCAAATTCATCAATCCTATCTCATTTCAAAGTCCAATTTGACTTTGAAATTCCTTTGTACATTCAAAATTCAATTCTCAAATCAAATTCCGAATTCAAGTTTCAAATTCAATTTGACTTTAAAATTCATTTATATATTCAAAGTTTAAATTCTCAAATCAATTTTGAAATTCCTAAATCCAAAGTTAGATCCTAATCTTGGATCCGGATTTCCAAGTACAACTCCACATTGGGTCTCAGACTTCAGATCCATTCCGTTCTAGGATCCAGAATCCAATTACACTTTGGATCTCGGACTTCAGATCCAAAATCCATCTTAGGGGCCAGAATCCAATTCCACTTTTGGATCTCAGACTTCAGATCCAATTCCATTTTAGGGTCCAGAACTCAACTTCTACTTTGGATCTCAGACTTCAGATCCAATTCCATTTAAGGATCTAGAACCCAATTCTACTTTGGATCTCAGACTTCAGATCCAAATAGGGTCCAGAATCCAATTCCAATTTAGATCTTAGATTTCAGATCCTAAATCCATTTTAAGATCCAATTCCATTCTCAACTCTAGATTTCAAATCCAAATCCATTTTCAGATCTCATCTGAATTTCTTAAATCCATCTCTACTTTTAAATACCATTTGGATTTCTCAGATCCGTTCTAAATTTCCAACTTCAAAATCTAAATTCAATTCCATTTCAAATATTCATTTCCTTTCCTAAATCCAAGTTTAAAATCCAAATTCAAAGTTCGTTCCTTGCTTTGAAACTTCATTTCCTTTCATTTCAAACTTTAAATCATTCTTTTTCCAAAATCAAGATTTATTCTTCCCAAAACTCTGAATTACGTCAAAAACTTAGAACTTCTCTGATCTATCACAAGTTCTAAATTAGATTCTACCATTTATAAAACCATCTCTTCACTTTATTTAAGTTCATCTCAGAATACTTGGAAAATTTTCAAAAATATCTTTTCAAAAGAGCATACATCCTTGCATTGCACAAGCATGATTCTTTGTGCATTTAGATTTAGAATAAATTCTTAGATAATATTTAGGCAAAGAAAAAGGCATAAATTCGATCCTTGGTTCGATTACCCCTGGTAAAGGCGCCAGGAACGATCGAACCTCGTACCGACGAGCGGATCCCGTCTCCCAGTTTTCCCGCAAATATTTCAAAAACGGAGGCGAGTTATTTCAAATATTTTCAAAATTAAGGTCAAGTGAAAACCCGCAAAATAGTTCCTCTCCTCTCTTTCTTTCTTTCTTTTCTCTTCTCTCTTTCTTTTCTGTCTTTTATTTCTCTCCCTTTAAAAAGGAGGAAAATAGAGGCTAGAAAAGGAAAAGAGAAGGAAGAGAGAGAAAACCACGAGAGAGGAAAATTTTTGCAATGATCACAGTTTTGGCAACCGTGATGGGACCCGTCTTCGTCCGGTTGAGTCTATGCCTTTGCTTTGCTTAAATATTATCTAAGTCTTTATTCTTTTATGTCAGCTATATTTCCATGCAAACCTTAGGAGCCTAGACTCTGTCCTAAGCTGACATCATTTGCATATAGGATTTAAGTATGGTTTGGTAAGACCATATTGAGGAGATTATATCCATGTTCACATTAGATTTGGGTCTTAAATACAACTCTCCTCAATCTTAGGGATTGAATGTAAACAATGTATGCAAGTGTATGCTTCTCTTTATTTAAATCTATCTTTTTAGGACTTGTATTAGAGCCTTATGATTTTATTGCATGTTGATCATATTTCAAAAACCTCCTTACCTATATTGTCCCGGTCTTCACGTTGCTGGGTTGTCTCACTGAACCATAGTTCGGGAGAGAGCCTCACAACTGGACCACTTATTTGGGTTCGCGCCCCCCTACCACGTACCTAAGGGCCATAGTCCGAGGTATATCGGTAGGAGCTCAAGGATGTTGGGAAACCTTTTACCTTAGAACCGGAGGAATATTTCTATGCCACGTACTTCGAGCTTCGGCTTGGGTATATCGGCGTACCTTGATGGGAATCAGATGATATAAATCTTAGAGTTAGGATTAAGGTCCTATCAGCCATTTCAAATATTGCATATAGAGTCAGCTTTAGGGAATGCTGTTTGCGCATCCTTATTTGTGCATCTGTGATTGTATGATATTTTATATCTTCCCTATATTCTTCAAAACCCTGGGTATATATTATGCAAAATTTTCTCTTTTTAAACCCAGGTGTATTTTCCCTTTATTTTTCTGATTTCTTCAAATTCTTTGATCCTGCCTGCAATTCTTCAATTTTTTCTTTAAATATCCTCTTTCAAATTCTTTTGTGATAAAATAAATTTTTGTCAGGATATGTCCCTTTCAAAATTAAGTATTTGTTTATCCTTTTTCAGAAAAACAATGTGGTTGTCCCAAATTTTTGGTGACAACCCGATCCCTCGTAATGGGATATTTTCATTATCAGACTTTGATTTCCTTCTTTCCTCCAATTTTTTTTCTAAATATCACATTCTTACCTTCAGAGAGGACATTGACATTTCATCATGGTTCGGACAAGGACTGGAAAGGAAACAGTGCCCCAGCAAAGCGACAGTGAAGGAGAGAAAATGAACTCCATCAGGTCATCCAAGCAGCAGAAAGCAATGTTGATTCAGCTACATACAAGTTGTTTCAGAAAGTGATGGCCAAAATGATGTCTGAACAGGCTGAGGAAAACTCTAAGAAAATATCTCCTAAAAACAAAGCCAAGGGAAAAGGCAGCAAGAAGCAAGTTCAGTATGACAGCACTTCAGAGTCAGCAGAGGAGGACTCAGAGGAAGAGCAACCGACATATTTTCACAATCCCTTGTATCGGCCCAAGAAAGTCAATGAGGGGCACGAGTCAGCAAGCAAAGCCAAAGGTCAGATCCCAGCAGAAGATCCGATGCAGGAGAAAATGAGAGAAATGACTCGTGCGATCAAAGACTTACAAGCCCAGGACAAAGGCAAAAAGGGCTACACCGATGCAGATTTTTATGACGGCCTAGAAGGAGATGACAATTGGGAAGATCTTCCTCGTAAATTCATAAAATTTGATGGGACCGGCAACCCCAAGGATCATCTGGCCACATTTTTCGCCGAGTGCAACTGATTCAGAAAGAACAATAGGGCTTTATTCCTGTGCTTTCCTCGCAGTCTGGAGGGAGTTGCAGCAAGATGGTATGCCGACCACATCAACCCGATTGAACTGCGAGAATTCGACAAAGTCATCAACTTGTTCATTGAAAGGTTTCTCTTCAATACCAAGGCTCCGCCTACCCTCAACCATCTTTTCAACCTAAAGCAGAATGACAATGAGAGGGCAAAGGATTTCATTCATAGAAGGAGATCTACCTGCAACCGGATGAAGGATCCGATATCAGAGGGACATGCACTCTCAATAATTTTGAACAATTTTTCTCAACCTCTGAAGGGTCTGATCTCTAATTCTCCGTCTAAATCTTTCATCAAATTAATAGAGCGAGTCGAATGGCTCGAAATGGGATTAGAGAATGGAATCTATCATGGCATCACCTTGGCAGAAGGCAGTCAGGATGTGAAAAAGAAAACCAACTTTACCTTTTTTACCAGTTCCTCCAACAACAATGGCAAAAACAAAAGAGGTGGCAGAAAGAACCACACTGGCGGGTCAGGCAGAGATGACTATTTCAGTCAAAAGAGTGGGATCAACAGGCAGAATGGCAGCCCTCCTTCGAGCATCCAGTTAGAGTCTAAGCCCCAAGGGAAGCCGAAGCATGACGGTTGGGGATATGACCGCGAGTTTACACCCTTAGAGCAAACACTTGAAGAAGTTCTTGAGTATATGACAACAAAAGAGATGGTTAAACTTCCCAAGGTAGCAGATCCACTTGTGACTATGGGAAGGTTCAAGGATCAATTCTGCAAATTCCATCGGGCGATGGGGCATGACATCGAGCACTGCTTTGTTTTCAAAAACATCGTCCAAGACTGCATTGATAAACAACTGTTGGTGGAAGATAAAAAAAAGAGTAGCTACCGTCCTGGCCTAGCTTCCCGAACCATGTCAATATTTTTCTGCTTTCTCTCTTTTCAGTCACCTAATAGGGACAACTCAGTCCCAGTCTTTTGTGACCTTTGGTCAAACAAGCTTGTAAATATTTCAGTCGTTGTTATCAATACTTTCCTATCAATGAAAATGTCAAATTTTCTTCATACCTATTGATATCAAATACCTCTATCCTTCGCCACCATGGGGCATTTATTTTGGAAAAATTTGTATTTCTCCTATTCTTTTTAAATTAAGGGACAATCCAAAGCATCATCATGAGAGAAATGATATTACCTATGAGGGATTTTCAAAATCATAAAAATCTTGAGAATTTCTGCAAAAAAACTTCTTCATGATCACCAAAAATTCAAAATTTTGATCTAATGTTCTTCAAAATAAACTATCACATTGATTTTTTTTGGGGGTTTTTAAACCATTATCTTCAAAATTAACTCTCATGATGATCTCTCATGATGATTCCTTTTAAAAGGATCAGATCTCAATCCTTACAGTGGACCTTCTCCCCAAAAATGATTTCTCATTTATCTTTTAAATAAACATCTTTCCTTTCAAGATCCCATATGCAGACAGAATCAGAAAAACTCCTTTTCCTTTTAAATCTTATAAATTTTCAGTTAATTTGATATCTTTATTAGTTGCATTCATTTTATTCATATTTTTGTCAAAGTTTACATCAGTTTTATCATGTTTTATAAAGTTTTCCTCAAATTCTATTAAAATTTTATCAACTTTACCCTTTCAGGTTAAGGGATAAACCTGATGCCTCTTTCCCATGAGGTATTCTTTTATTCTTTTCCCCCTCAGGTTAAGGGATAAACCTGACCCTCGTTGTCCGAGGTGTTGCCATTCAGAATAAGGGATAATCCTGAAACCCCGCATAGGAGCGATATTGCTACCTGTGCGAATTCTTTGTGCAAAACAATTTTTCTTCAATCTCTTTGTACTTTTGTAAATTTCTATCAATTTCTCTTTTAATTT
Source organism: Nuphar pumila (assembly GCF_984573655.1). Lineage (NCBI taxonomy): Eukaryota > Viridiplantae > Streptophyta > Magnoliopsida > Nymphaeales > Nymphaeaceae > Nuphar > Nuphar pumila. The sequence continues at coordinate 22,075,238 of NC_143257.1, read as the reverse complement.
TCCCCAAAATTCATTTATTCTTTACCCTTTCAGGTTAAGGGATAAACCTGACCCTCGTTGTCCGAGGTGTTCCCATTCAGGATAAGGGAAAATCCTGAGACCCCTCGTAGGAGTAAACAACGCTACCTATGAGGATTCTTTTGTAAATAAAAGTTTTGCCAATCTTTACTGATTTTTTAGATTTATATCAATTTCCCTCCATTAAATTTTCTTAAATTCTATTCTTTTCCCATTCAGGATAAGGGAAAATCCTGAGAGCCCTCGTAGGAGTAAACAACGCTACCTATGAGGATTCTTTTGTAAATACAAGTTTTATCAATCTTTATTGATTTTCTAGATTTATATCAATTTCCCTTCATTAAATCTTCTTAAATCCTATTCTTTTTCCCAGTCAGGATAAGGGATAATCCTGAGACCCCTCACAGAAGCAACAAGGCTATCTGTGAGCATTCTTTTCAAAAACAAAGTTTTCATAAATTTATTCATTTTCCTCACTTTTTCTTATCCTTTTCCCCTTTCAGGTTAAGGGATAAACCTAAACCTCGACATTCGAGGTATTCTTTCTTAGGACAAGGGATAATCCTGAGAAACTCATGGGAGCAACAAATGCTACTTGTGAAAGCTCTTTTACAAAGTAAATAAATTCCCTCAAAATTTTCTCCATTGTTTATCAATATTTCATCAAAATTTTATTTCCCTTCTATCTGTTTAAATTTTATTCTTTTTCCCATTCAGGACAAGGGGTTAATCCTAAAAATTGGACCGCATACAGCCAAATGTGCTGGTCCATCTAAATCCTAAATCCTAAATCCTAAATCCTAAATCTTGTCATATCTTTTCTAAATTCAAGTCTCAAGTATATCCTCAAAAATCTCCCTCTTCCCTTCCAGGTTAAGAGATAAACCTAAATCATTGTCTATTATATCCTAAATTCTCATCAAATGTCTATCAATTCATTCAATGTCTATCATCTTCAAGCCTTCGGGTCACAACTTCATCAAAGTATATCATTTTCAAACCTTCGGGTCACAATTTTATATCTCTCAAAATCTCAAGCCTTCGGGTTACAATCTCATTCATGTCTATCAAATCTCAAACCTTCGGGTTACAATCACATTTCACATCTATCCTTTTCAAGCCTTCGGGTTACAAATTCGTCAATGTATATCAAAATTCAAGCCTTCGGGTTACAATCTCATCAAATATCCATCATTCTCAAAACCTTCGGGTCACAACTCTATCAATGTCAATCATGCTTACCAATCAAATCCTGCTTTCGAGCTGGTCGGGCAATCAAATCCTGCTTTCGAGCTGGCCGGTCAAACAAATCCTGCTTTCGAGCTGGTCGGTCAAACAAATCCTGCTTTCGAGCTGGTCGGTCAATCAAAATCCTGCTTTCAAGCTGGTCGGTCAATCAAAATACTGCTTTTGAGCTGGTCGGGCAATCAAATCCTGCTTTCGAGCTGGTCGATTCAACAAATCCTGCTTTCGAGCTGGTCGGGCAATAAAATCCTGCTTTCGAGCTGGTCGGTCAAACAAATCCTGCTTTCAAGCTGGTCGGTCAAACAAATCCTGCTTTCGAGCTGGTCGGTCAATCAAAATCCTGCTTTCGAGCTGGTCGGTCAAACAAATCCTGCTTTCGAGCTGGTCGGTCAATCAAAATCCTGCTTTCAAGCTGGTCGGACAAACAAATCCTACTTTCGAGCTGGTGCTTCCAAAAAATTCTGCTTTCGAGCTGGTCGGTCAAAACAAAAACCTAAATATTCCTTCCCAAGTTTCAACTTAAGGTCCCATCAAAATCTATATTGAGTGATTATTTCACAAAGGATGCTCGAAAACCTTGCCAATTTGCTAAAAATATCTGTTGATTCCAATAAAATCTTATTGCATAAAAGAATTACCTCAGATTACCTCTAGTATTTTCTCCAAAAAGGTAAAACCTTTTCACGAAAAAGAGGTAAAATTCATATCTTTTCCCTGTTGATCAACCAAAAGACTGAAAGAAATATCCTCGGTATGATTAGCGAAAGAAACATTCATTGACATTGAAAAGCCGGAAGCGAATTGATATTGATCATAGTTACGACACATGTTTTAAAATGATTTTCTAGCAATTAGTCAGTGGAAATATCCTGAGCGATAAAAAGAATCCACTCAACCCATTCATATCTCCTCATCCACTTAGAGTTGCAATCAAATATCTGCAAAAGGGATCTCTCAACTGTCGTCAAGATGAAGACGAATAGGCGAGCTAGACCCCCGGGGCCAAAGAAGATTTGGATCATCTACCAAGATGAAGGAGCTTGTGAAGGATCCTTCCAGGGAAAGTTTAGATCACCGTCGAGATAAAGGCGAGTGTGATGAACCTACTGACAAACCCTAAATGATATTTGATTTCAGCTATCATCTAAAGACCTTTTGAGCCAATAACATCGATATAATTCTTGAGATAAATGAAGGATCGGAACATCTCCAAGATGACGGAGTTTGTGACGTACCCTTCCCTGAAAAAGAGAGAAAAGCCAGGACATCTCCAAAATGAAGGATGATGTAAAAAGCCCAAAAAAGTTCAATGACTCAAAAAAGAGTGGAAAAAAGATTATCATGAGAAAAACACTCAGATATCAAACTGCCTAAATTGCCAGAAGTCGTCTTCTCTTATGCAAATTTCTTTCATCAATATCCTTTCACTACTTGTTTTTATGAAATTAAGAATATTTCTTCTCTTCTCATATCAGGGAAATGGATAGCTTCCTTGAAGAAAATCATCAACACTAAAAATTTGAATTTGACTCTTAAGACCGAGATGTTAACCTCGTTGGAGGAAATACTCTAGGTAAAAGAGGGAATATCTTTGCACACATGTGCACATTCTCAAGCGTTGAAGTCAACTATAAATTTATCTTATTGGCAAAATTTTTTAGATATTCTAAAAATAAAATAAATATTCAATATCCGTTTTGTTGCAACCTAGCGTTGTTTATATCTTTCAGAAGAGTTACCCCATTTAGTTGAAGTATCTCTCCTGTCCCATCACGGTTTTGAGAAATTCCGTATGGTTGTTCCCACTCAGGTTAAGGGTCAAAACCTCTACTCCCTGCGAGAGGTCATTAAATTCAAAAGTTGATTTAGTCTCAGCAATGAGACGTCCAAGTTCATCCCTTTTTCAAAGCTTTAGGGAACCCCATTTTCTTCTTCCTTTCGCAAAACCCTTTCGGATTTGTTCGTCCAAACTCCGAAGGTCCCATCATGGTCTCTTCACTCGAGGATTCCGTATGGTCGTCCCCTTTAGGTTAAGGGTTAAGCCTGAACATCGTGTATCGAGGTATCTTCCTTTTTTAGGTTTGAGTTAAACCCGAGTCTCGTTCTGACGAGGTTTCTCATTTTGACGAGGTGTTTTCTTCCAAAGTCCCATCATGGCTCTTCCTATCAAGGAATCCATACTTTGTATATCCATCCAGAATAAAATCCTACTTGAGCTTCATCTCATGAGGAGTTTTCTCAAAAATGTCCCATCAAAGTCCTCACATATTCCTTTCCCCATCCAGCTTATCTTGACATATTTTCATCCCATCCAGGTTAAGGGCTAAACCTGAGTCATTCCACAAGGTTGATCTTGTCTCACCCATGAGACTTGATCAAAATTCTTATCTTTCACCATTTCGGGATCTTTGCCCAAAATCCCATCACGATTTCCTCATTTCTATTATTCAGTCATATCATTTTCGAGGATTTCGTCTCCCCCAAGCCATTCAGGATAAGATATTAAGCCTGAAATCATGTCTTTCAAATAAATTCTTCCACACCCAGTTCAGATCTGCTGACTGGGGCATTTTTTCAAAATTTGGAGTGTTTTCTTTGCCACTAAGCTCGGCTTTCAACCGGCTTAGTAGCAAAGAGGGGCATCTATGAACACCCCAAATTTTTCAAAATCTTTTAAATATTCCCTTCTTGCCCCTAAATTCATTTTTGAGCAAATAAGTCATTTTTTAATCTAAGTTTCAGTTCATTTCTCAAGTTTTACTGAAATTAAATTCATTTTATATGTTTAAATTGATTTTGGATCTAAGATCCATTGTCCAGATCCAAATATGAGTCTCGTTGTCCAATTTTAAATTAAAATTATAGAAAATACCAAAAATAGTCTTTAAATAGCTTAGACAGTCCATCTGACATCCATTTGGATCCATCACGTTGTATTTCTCGATTCGAGTATCGAAACTCGAACATTTTCTCAAAACTCGGATCCAAACCCACTCTTCTGAAGAAATTTCCCCGAAATGGTCTGAAATTCTCAGAAAAACACTTTTGTAAATATTTCTCAGAAAAATACAAAAAAATTAGTGTTTAATCTTTGTTTTTCCGTAAAACTCTAGGATATAAAAATTGGAAAATGAAAATAGAAAAGAAACAAAACAATTAGTTTTTGAAAAACCTCTTTTGAAAACCATCATTTTGCAAAATAATCTTTTTTGAAAACACCTTTTTAAAAATCGGGTTTCATAAAAACACCTTTTAGGTATAATATATTTAAAAACCCCCTCTTTGTAAAATTTTGAAATAACAGGGGCCTTTTTCAAAAATATTTTTTTAGGGTTTCCTTTAAAGACTCTTTTCGTAAAGAACTCCAGGAGAAGAGCGCCTTCTCTTTGACTCTCGCCATTTCCCCCCCTTTGCCGAGTTCCCTTCTTCCACTTTTCCAACAACCTCCAGCCGAACCCTCATCGCACGCCCCCATGTGCGAGCTCCTCCATCTCCCGATCTCCGTTCATCTGCAACAAACCCCCAACCGCATCCTCCTTCTTCCTCCTTAAAAGGGGACTCAAGAAACCCTAAACCGGGTCGTCTTCTACCCCTCCACCTTCTTCTTCCTTCACGGACCGCTTCTTCACCACCGCACCCCTCTCCTCTTCTTCTTCTCCCTTTTCCTGTTACTTTCTTCCTGAAGCCTCTCCTCTGATAGATCGAAAGATTTCTCAGTTTCAGTAAAAGCAACCAGAGGTAAGTGGCCCATCTTTGCCTTTTCCTTCGTATTACTCATCCTCGTCATCGATTTACCGTATTTCAGTTTTTTTTCCCCTTTTATCTTGGTCTTGTTTATGGAAATTTTACCTTTACCATTCAGATTTCGCTGTTCTTCACCTTTGTTTTACCAAAATGCATTGAAGGTGGGATCGATCTGCATATAGCAGAATCAACCCACCTGTTGTCGCTACATTAAGGGAGTAATCTGACTCCAACAATTGCTTTGTTCCTTCCTTTTAAAATTTCTTTATGTTAAAGTAATATTAATTGATTTAGTATTTTTTTTTACTCCCTTTACAGCTTTGCACCCCTTCATTCTTCTCCAGCATATTGTGTAGATTGCAGCTCTTGTTTTAAAATCATTTTCGAGGCATCCCTGATTTATTATTGTTGTTCGAGGCATTGCCTTTCTGTTATTATCTGTGAATATAGTACACCTAATTCTCATTTTTTCCATCTTATGCGATCTCCATTTTTCTGTTTGATAGTTTTTATTGTTGTTGCAGCATCGTTGTAGTTTCCGGGTTCATCAAATGTGATTTAGCATCACTATTTTCTACATCGTTCTCTGTTTATCTACCTCTGAAGTTCCTGCTTATATTAGCAATTACTTTTGATTTTCGTGCTGCCTTGCCGCAAGATTTCTGATTGAACTCAATTTTCTGTTTTGTATAGACCATCACATCATATCTGCATAATTTCTATTTCCTTCCTGGGTATTTTTGCATCTCTCCATATTCCATATCATCATTTTTTTTTATATATATTATCCTTTGTATATCTTCATTCTACAATGTATATCAATACAGGTAACCCCAAATATGAACCACGTTGTTGGTCTACTAGAGACTGATCTCACTATGGTTTGGCTAGTTCACTTTTTAGCAGGGTGGATACATAATTTTACTCATCTTGAATTAATGAGTCGCAGAAGCTTCGTGATGAAGCTGCTGATGAGCAACTCTCCAAGGGATAGCCATTGATGTAATATTTTGGTCCAAAATTCTGGAATCTTAATGAAGGGATGTTGAGTTGGGATGATCTAGCTATGATTTGTTCAGTCAACGGAGATCAAATTAGATCTCAATCGCTAAGTTTCTTGTCATGAGCAAGAGGATCTTCTTTTGAACTTAACCGATGCTGAAGAAGAAGAAGGCATATTACCTTCTATATTGTGTGATTTGCAAGTAACCAAGCTACAAGTCAGGTTACTGTAATAAGGTAAGAGTTGCTCATCCTTTTTTTTTATTATTCACTGCTTGAGATTTTTGCATTGTAATATTCTCTTTCTGCACGATTCTTAATATGTTAATGTTGTAATTAAGACAACCTGCGTGAATAGTTATCCTTGATGCAAATACCTTCAGCCACTGCTAATATCCCATCCTTCCTATGTCAAGTGATATGTCCCTGTTTCATGATTATAATTATTTCAACATTTTTTTTAATTTTTATCAAAGCCATTGCTTTACATCTGGGTGCTTATGTATATCCTTGTTGGTAATCTGTCAAAAACCTCGAGGAATCAACTTTCAGTCGGTAAGTTCAAGTCGGTTCACCCAGGTAACTTACTGCTCGATCTGTACAAATGGCTAAAATATATGCAGGTGGCGTTCCTCATCAACAGCGGAGGTTGAACTTTTGACCTTTCTTATTGGGAATATTTGATCATTTTGGTATGATTCTCTTGCAGTTCTTTAACCCAGAAGATTTAAAAACGCTCGAGGTCATTTCTACTACGAGCACATTAGTCAAAAGGGAGGATAGAGTGTTCAATATTCGAAAGTGTTTAATCTCCCTGTTGATGGCATTTTCAGGCTATTTGAGGTATGATTCATCTCGCTGTATTCTTCATACATCCCAATGTTTCTTTTAGCACTTTATCGTTTTTCTTTTTTCATTTGCCCATTTACCTTACATCAGAAGCGCTGAGTATGGAGATATCGTCTGGATCATTAGCAAGGATAGCCTAACGTCAAAAAAAAGAGTTAGACTACATCATTTTTTTTCTATATTCACAAAATTATGTCCATTTGAGATACCCTTCAGCTATCTGCGATCTCATTTACCTATATATTTGTGCTCTCCCCTCTTGGTTTTGAATCTGCTAGGACACCCTATTCCTGCATAAGTGTCACCTGGGATCCATAATATAGCACTATCATAGCACTCTTACAACCTGGTTCAGTTATGTATTCATGCTGGGTGTCAAGCTTAGTTTTTTTTAAACTTTGTTAGGTGTGATGCAGAATTAGGATCATACCCTCCATAGCATTCATTACCATTAGCCACATCTTCATTTATGTCTTATAGCCATCCATCAACCTGTGCCTGGCATATCCATTTCAAGAAATATGTGCATCTGCTTTGCAGTAAAGTGTTCTGTAATATAGAATCACATGATTCCCTGTGTGGGATTAATTACTCACAGGACAGTTATTCCATTGTCCCCTTTACTCACTATCTAGATCCGGAGAAACCGGCCTTTGAGTGGAAGGCTATGGATATCTGTTTCTCAGCATTTGAAAGGTTGAAGGTTAATCAGTCACCAGCCATGAATAATTCCCACATAGTAATAATACAAAGACAGGAAACATTCATTTGGCCACTACTTTCAGTTGCTTTCTTGGTCTTAAGGATATGGTGACTTTAGTCTTCCATACTAGTAGGATTCATTATGTTACTAATGTGATGCATGACACAACTGTTGATAGTTTGTTTAAAAATTCACTTGATTTTAAGCTATCAATTCATAGTTCCTGTACAGATTATTTCAAGAAAAGGTGTGGAATTAAATTTCATTATAGCTAGCAACCCCTGTTGCTGCTGAAACCAAACCATAGTGACAGTAGGGTATGGAGATTAAAAGCTTACACAGTCTTTATAGTCTGAAGCCATTTCACTTATCTCCTCTACTAGGTCAGTCTGAGCAGCTTGACCCCAAGATGCTTTCAGCCTTGAGTTAAGTCCTAGACTCTCAGCAAAATCACTTCAGTCCATTCAATGACTGAGAGAATCAAATATGCCTCAAATCATAGAGGTTTAGAGAGCCCTTGATGCAGAATATGTTGCAAGTGGCGATAGCATATTATAATCAAGTTGTTTTACATTTCTCTGTCACTTGTTGGAGTGTATAATATGTTGAGACTTAGAATTTTTTATAGGGGGCCAAGTCACTGGTGTTGTTTTGATTGATGCTCCAGCCCATTTGATTAGATTTCTGCATTACCATCTTTTTTTTATTTTTATTTTTTTTAGCAGAATCCTCCACTTGTATTGTATGAAGAACAATGGAGAGCCAAATGAATATAATAGAAGTACATAGGTGTTTTGCGTGTACTTAATTTTGCTTAGCATAAACCTGTGCAGGAGCTTATTCCTTTTTCTTTTGCTCCTATTGATGTGCAAGACTTATTCCTAAGACTTGACAATAATAAAATTTGCTTCCATCATGGACCAGTTAGTTTATGAGGCTGTATATATCAAATTACAACCAAGTTTATATGTTCTGCTGACACTTATCTGCTGCACCTGTAGCATTGTCCACATTGTTGCATCCTTGCAGCAACCCATGGCTGCTCCCACCCCTTGCCACTACCACAACACATATCATCATCATTTCATCAATCACCTATTCTATATCCACATTATATGTATATATACATATACATATATATACATGTATATATATATATATATGTATATATAGGTATATATATATACATACGTATATATATACAAATGCACTGAATGGCTACCCTTCCAAGCCTTGGATCACCTACATTATTTTGTTGAGGTATTAAGCACAAGATAAGTATATAAATGTTTCATAATTCGTATCTTTGAAATCAACATGATATATACAAATTCTCCTCTGTTTGTTTATGCTAACTATGTGTTTTGCAGGAAATATGTGAAAAATATCCCTACTTGGAGTTGTAAAATTTTCATGTATTGTAATAGTTAGATTTTAAATGAGAATTTACATTTCTTGTTTTAGATAGAATGAATGAGCATTATAAATACCATAAATCACTTGTTCTCATATTTTCTCCTTTATTGTCAAAAATTCACGAATGGCTACACGAATGGCACGTGCACCATTTCGTAAGAGGTAAATCAATCCCAAGTCGACGATTTACATCAATGGCCATAGTCAGGATGTAAACAAGACTTAGTATTTTTATCTTTTATAAAATAACACTGGATCTTTTCAAAAAATCATCATATTTCCAAATACTTCCTTCTTTTATTAGAGTTCAACTTAGAATTGGCTCAAAATATATACCAATGGCCATAGTCAGGGTATATTGAGAGTTAATTCTATTTTAAACTCTATAAAAGCACAAAAATATGTTTTATTCTTCACCTGAATTTAAAATATAGATTATTATATAATACATTCAATGACCATAGTCAAGGATGTATTATATTTTCAATCTTATCTTAAATTCATTTAAAGAATGGGATATGATTTTCAAAATCCAATTTCAAATTCTTTAAATTCATTCATCATTTAGGATAGAATTGCATCATATTTTTCAAAATGCTTCTTCAAAAGTCCAAGTGATCTTGAATATCTTTTTCAAATTCATCAATCCTATCTCATTTCAAAGTCCAATTTGACTTTGAAATTCCTTTGTACATTCAAAATTCAATTCTCAAATCAAATTCCGAATTCAAGTTTCAAATTCAATTTGACTTTAAAATTCATTTATATATTCAAAGTTTAAATTCTCAAATCAATTTTGAAATTCCTAAATCCAAAGTTAGATCCTAATCTTGGATTCGGATTTCCAAGTACAACTCCACATTGGGTCTCAGACTTCAGATCCATTCCGTTCTAGGATCCAGAATTCAATTACACTTTGGATCTCGAACTTCAGATCCAAAATCCATCTTAGGGGCCAGAATCCAATTCCACTTTTGGATCTCAGACTTCAGATCCAATTCCATTTTAGTGTCCAGAACTCAACTTCTACTTTGGATCTCAGACTTCAGATCCAATTCCATTTGAGGATCTAGAACCCAATTCTACTTTGGATCTCAGACTTCAGATCCAAATTGGGTCCAGAATCCAATTCCAATTTAGATCTTAGATTTCAGATCCTAAATCCATTTTAAGATCCAATTCCATTCTCAACTCTAGATTTCAAATCTAAATCCATTTTCAGATCTCATCTGAATTTCTTAAATCCATCTCTACTTTTAAATACCATTTGGATTTCTCAGATCCATTCTAAATTTCCAACTTCAAAATCTAAATTCAATTCCATTTCAAATATTCATTTCCTTTCCTAAATCCAAGTTTAAAATCCAAATTCAAAGTCCGTTCCTTGCTTTGAAACTTCATTTCCTTTCATTTCAAACTTCAAATCATTCTTTTTCCAAAATCAAGATTTATTCTTCCCAAAACTCTGAATTACGTCAAAAACTTAGAACTTCCCTGATCTATCACAAGTTCTAAATTAGATTCTACCATTTATAAAACCATCTCTTCACTTTATTTAAGTTCATCTCAGAATACTTGGAAAATTTTCAAAAACATCTTTTCAAAAGAGCATACATCCTTGCATTGCACAAGCATGATTCTTTGTGCATTTAGATTTAGAATAAATTCTTAGATAATATTTAGGCAAAGCAAAAGGCGTAAATTCGATCATTGGTTCGATTACTCCTGGTAAAGGTGCCAGGAACGGTCGAACCTCGTACCGACGAGCGGATCCCGTCTCCCAGTTTTCCCACAAATATTTTAAAAACGGAGGCGAGTTATTTCAAATATTTTCAAAATTAAGGTCAAGTGAAAACCCGCAAAATAGTTCCTCTCCTCTCTTTCTTTCTTTCTTTTCTCTTCTCTCTTTCTTTTCTGTCTTTTATTTCTCTCCCTTCAAAAAGGAGGAAAATAGAGGCTGGAAAAGGAAAAGAGAAGGAAGAGAGAGAAAACCACGAGAGAGGAAAATTTTTGCGATGATCACACTTAGTTTTTCTGCTTTCTGTTCTTGCTTTCCAGTCAATCTTGTAGGGACAACACAGTCCCAGTCTCTTGTATCCCTTGTCGGTTTTTGTAAATATTTGGTCGTTGTTCTCGACTTTATTAAAATCAATGAAAGCTTGATCTTCTCATTACATTTGAGTGTTTACCATTCTTGCTTATATTTTGTCTATGCCATTATTCCTCACAAAAGTTTGTTTTGGGCTTGTGCCTTCCCTTAAAAAAACCTTTTTGACATTTTCAGGATCGTCAAAACATGGCTCCTGAATCGATAAAAAGATTTATTATCAATCCCAAATTCTCCCAAAAAAATTTAAAGCTGGCAATAATCCATAAGATTAAGGCAAGAGCAGGGATCAACAAGGAGACAAAACAAACCGAAGGGCTAACAGAGTTTGATTCAACTATTCGAGAATTGCCAGAATTTGCTCATATCCAAAAGCAGGATGAACCATCATCTTTGGTTCAAGATCTAACTGAAGATGTCAACATTGGATCAGAAGATGATCCGAAAATCCTTAAAATCGGTTTGGGCCTAAATAAAGACGAGAAAGCAAGACTCATCCAGTTTCTTAAGCAGTATCAAGAAGTATTTGCTTGGACTTATGAGGATATGCCAAGATTGGATCCCAAGCTAGTCGAGCATCGACTCAAGTTGAAACCAGATTTCAGACCAATCAAGTAGAAACTGAGGAAGTTAGACCCTCATGTTGAGCAACAAGTTAAGGAAGGGCTTGAAGATTTGTTAAAAGCAGGCTTCATCCGAGCCATTGATTATCTGGATTGGTTGGCAAATATCGTGGCAGTTCCTAAAAAGAATGGCAAAGTTCAGATTTGCATTGATTTCAGAGATCTCAATAAGGCTACCCTGAAGGATGATTGTCCACTCCCCAATATTGATCTTTTGATCGATAGCACGGCGGGGCATGCCATGTTTTCTTTTATGGATGGATATTTAGGCTACAATCAAATCAAGTTGGCCGCTCGTGATTAGTCAAAAACTTCCTTTACTACACCATGGGAAACCTTTTGCTATACAGTCATGCTGTTTGGGCTCAGAAATGCCGGGGCAACCTATCAAAGGGCAATGGCCGTTATTTTTCATGATTCAATGCACAAGAATATGGATGCATATGTGGATGACATCCTGGTCAAGTCTAAAGAAGAGGAAGATCACCTCGATACTCTTGGTCAAGTCTTTAAAAGACTCATTCTTTACAAATTGAGACTTAATCCTCAGAAATGTGTTTTCAGAGTAGAATCCGACAAGTTGCTCGGTTTCATAATCAACAAAAGAGGAATAGAGGTGGATCCGACTAAAGCAAAAGCAAAAGCAAAAGCAAAAGCAAAAGCAAAAGCAAAAGCAATCATCGATATGCCACCCTCAACCAATCTCAAGAAACTGCGAAGCCTTCAGGGGTGCATTTAGTCTATTCGTAGGTTCATCTCCAATTTGGCCATGAGATGTGAACCTTTCAATCATTTGCTAAGAAAAAGAGTAAAATTTGAATGGGGATCGGAGTGTCAACTCTCGTTTGAGCGCATCAAGCAGTATCTCCTTAACCCACCAGTTCTGAAGCCACCAAAATTGAGGAAGCCTCTCCTATTGTATATCTCTATCAATCAGAATGCCTGTGGTGGATTCCTTGCACAGTATAAAGAGGGCAGTTTGATAGAGCACGCCATCTACTATGTGAGCAAAACTTTCATTGATTATGAAAAGAAGTATTCTCAAATGGAAAAGACTTGTCTAGCTCTGGTTTGGATGTGCCAGAAATTAAGACATTACTTGTTGGGATCTGAGGTCAAATTTTTGTCAAAGCTTAATCCTCTCAAATACATTCTTGAGCCACCATTTCTCACCGGACGGATTGCGAAATGGCAGGTCCTTCTAATGCAATATGACTTAGAGTATGTTTCTCAAAAGTCAATTAAAGGCCAAGCTATCACAGATCAGTTGGCAAACTTCCCTCTGACAGAAGAAATAAAAGCAGAGGATGGTTTTCCTGATGAGCACATCTACAATGTCCAACAACCTCCAGTTTGGAACCTATTCTTCAATGGCTCTAAAAATATGTCTGGCATAGGGATTGGAATCTTATTAATCACCCCAGAAAAAGAAATGATCCCTTTTTTTCTCAAGTTTGGTTTCCAGTGTACTCATAACATGGCTGAGTATGAAGCCCTAATACACGGTCTCAAAGTTTTGCAAAATTTCAATATCAAGAGAGTGCATGCCTTTGGCAATTCGTTACTTGTCGTCAGTTAAGTTAACACTGAATGACAGGTGAAAGATTCAAAATTGATCCCCTATCAGAAGATCGTCCTAGATCTAGTGGACAACTTTGAAGAATTTCAGCTCAGTCATATCAGGAGGGAACACAATCAAATAGCCGATGGTTTAGCCAACCTGGGCTCCATTTTATCCTTTAAAGGCAGTGAATCATGTCGTTCTTTCGAAGTTGGTAGGCTTGAGCAACCTGCCTTCATTTCAAATATGCAAGTAAACCAGGTCAATCAGAAAAAGAATCCTTGGTATCAAGATATCAAAAATTTCATTGAAACTGGTGAATTTCCACCAGAAATGCCAAAAAGGGAGCAACATCCAATTTAATGCATGTCTCCCTGTTATTTTATCCATGCCAATGTTTTCTATCGTCGTGGGTTCAGTTCTAAGTATGCCAGGTGCTTAGATAAAGATGAAGCTATAGAAATTATCCAAGAGGCACATGAAGGGGTTTGTGGTGGCCATGTTGGCTATCAAACTCTCGTCAAATAGATCATCTGGACAGGGTATTACTAGAAGACCATGCAACAGGACTGCCATCGATTCATGAAAAAGTGCATCAAATGCCAAATGCACGCATCTTCCATTCATGCACCGGCCGCATATCTACAATCAATTGTTTCTCCTTGGCCATTTTCTATGTGGGCTTTCGACGTCGCAGGCCCAATTAGTCCTTCCGCTTCCAACGGCCACAAGTATTTTCTCGCCGCTATAGAGTATTTTACCAAATCGGTTGAAGTTGTTACTCTGCGCACAGTAGAAGGCCACCATGTGATTTCTTTCATTCATAAGAACATTCTTTGCCGCTTCGGCATACCACATGACATTGTTTCAGACAATGTAAGTCATTTAAAAAATGAGAGGATGAAAACCTTCTGTTCCAAATTCAAAATTTGTCATCATTTCTCAGCTTTCTACTATCCTCAAGGGAACAGTCAGGCAGAGGCTACCAATAAGATTTTGATCCGTATTTTGGAAAGGACTTTGAAAACAGGTCGTGATTGGCATGAGAAAATTCATAATGCACTTTGGGCATACCGAACCACCATTCGGACTCCGACCAATGTCACTCCTTCAAAATTTGTTTATGGGACTAAGATAGTGTTACCTCTCCATGTCCAGAAGCCTGCCCTCAGATTTGCCTCACTTATAGAATTGTCACTTGATAAATATCAGCAACAGAGATTGGTGCAACTTGATTTACTAGATAAAAGGACGCTCAAGGCAGCCGAGCATGCTCAATCGCCCGACAATATGCTAAGTCAGCCATTAAGAGAAGATTTTGAGTTAATGATTTGGTTCTTAGGTCAACAACTCATATCAAGCATCGCTCGCAGGGCAAGTGGACACCTAATTGGGAAGGTTCCTACATGGTCAAGGAAGTGCTTCCCCGAAATGCATATTGTTTGATCAATGCAGATGGGGTGGAATTGTCAAATGCTATCAATGCTCTACATTTGAAGAAATTTTATACCTAAAAAGTGTCTTTGTTATCATTTGTATTCTTCCAAGAGCTTTTTCAATAAAAATGATCTTCTATTATCCTGACATTCTTCGCCATTATACTGGGGTATTTTATTTTTATAATTTCATCTTACTTCAAAGTTTCTATATGCAAGAAAAACCAAATCATTTCTCTTCTCTACCCATTCAGTATAAGGGGATAAATCCTAAAAGTGGCCCACATACAGTAAACTATGAGGGTCTAATGAATCCATATTTTTTCATCAAAAAACTCTATTTTTTAAATTCAGTTTAAAAATCAAGCTCATTTGCAAAAACCCAGTCCTCGCATCGGGTATTCCTCAGAATTTTCAATCATATACCGAGCTCATTTACAAAACCCAGTCTTCACACTGGAAACTTTCAAAAATTCAATCTTCTCATTAAAGTTTGTTTCTTCTAAAAATTCTAGTTCTAACTTGAACTCCCAAAATTTGACTTATTCCAAAGGATCCAGCTCTCGCTAGTCATATATTTCAAAAGATCCAACACTCCTTGGTCATGTATTCCAAAAGATCCAGCTCTCGCTGGTTATGTATTCCAAAAGACCCAGCTCTCACTGGTCATGTATCTTGAAGGCTCCAACTCACGTTGGTCGAGCCCTCAAATCAATGTATTTCACAAATTAAACCTTCAGGTTGCAATTTCTCAACCCTATCATTTCCTAACCTTCGGGTTGCAATATTCTCAAAATTCCATCATTTTTCTCAACCCTCGGGTTATAATCTCCCAAATTCAATCATTTTCAAACTGTCAGATTAAACATTTTATTCAAAATCCAGTTTCTCATAACTGGTTAGGATTTCAAATCCAGTATTTTTCACTGGTCGGGATTTCAAATTCAGTTTCTCATAACTGGTCGGGATTTCAAATCCAGTTTCTCATAACTGGTCGGGATTTCAAATCCAGTACTTTTCACTGGTCGGGATTTCAAAATCCAGTTTCTCACAATTGGTCGGGATTTCAAAATTCAATTTCTCATGACTGGTCAGAATTATCAAAATCCAGTTTCTCATAACTGGTTGGGATTTCAAATCCAGTTTCTCATAACTGGTTGGGATTTCAAATCCAGTTATTTTCACTGGTCGGGATTTCAAATCCTGTATTTTTCACTGGTCGGGATTTCAAAATCCAGTATTTTTCATTGGTCGGGATTATCAAAATCCAATTTCTTATAACTAGTCGGGATTTCAAATCCAGTTTCTCATAACTGGTCGGGATTATCAAAATCCAGTTTCTCATATCTGGTTGGGATTTCAAATCCAGTATTTTTCACTGGTCAGGATTTCAAAATTCAGTATTTTTCACTGGTCGAGATTTCAAAATCCAGTATTTTTCACTGGTCGGGATTATCAAAATCTAGTTTCTTATAACTGGTCGGGATTTCAAATCCAGTTTTCTCATAATTGGTCAGGATTATCAAAATTCAGTTTCTTATAACTGGTCAGGATTTCAAAATCCAGTACTTTTCACTGGTTGGGATTTCAAAATCCAATTTCTCACAATTGGTCAGGATTTCAAAATCTAGTTTCTCACAACTGGTCAAGATTATCAAAATCAAGTGTTTTCACTAGTCGGGATGTCAAAAATCCAGTTCCTAATAACTGGTCAGGATTTCCAAAATCCAGTTTCTCATAACTGGTCGGGGTTTCCAAAATCCAATTTCTCATAACTGGTCGGGATTTCAAATCTAGTATTTTTCACTGGTCAGGATTTCAAATCCAATATTTTCACTTGTCGGAATTTCAAAATCCAGTATTTTTCACTGGTCGGGATTATCAAAATCCAGTTTCTCATAACTGGTCAGAATTTCAAATCTAGTTTCTCATAACTGGTCGGGATTAGCAAAATCCAGTTTCTAATAACTGGTCGGGATTTCAAATCTACTTTCTCATAACTGGTCAGGATTTTAAATCCAGTTTCTCATAACTGATCGGGATTATCAAAATCCAATTTCTTATAACTGGTCGGGATTTCAAATCCAGTTTCTCATAACTGGTCGGGATTATCAAAATCCAATTTATCATAACTGGTCAAAATTTCAAATCCAGTATTTTTCACTGGTCGGGATTTCAAATCCAGTATTTTTTTACTGGTCGGGATTTCAAAATCCAGTTTCTCACAACTGGTCAGGATTTCAAAATCCAGTATTTTTTACTGGTCGGGATTATCAAAATCCAATTTCTTATAACTGGTCAGGATTTCAAATCCAGTTTTCTCATAACTGGTCGGGATTATAAAAATCCAATTTCTCATAACTGGTTGGGATTTCAAAATCCAGTACTTTTCACTGGTCCGGATTTCAAAATCTAGTTTCTTATAACTGGTCGGGATTATCAAAATCCAGTGTTTTCACTAGTCAGGATGTCAAAAATCCAGTTTCTAATAACTGGTCGGGATTTCCAAAATCCATTTTCTCATAACTGGTCGGGATTTCAAATCCAGTAATTTTCACTAGTTGGGATTTCAAATCCAGTATTTTCACTGGTCGGGATTTCAAAATCCAGTATTTTTCACTGGTCGGGATTATCAAAATCTAGTTTCTTATAACTGGTCGAAATTTCAAATCTAGTTTTCTCATAACTGGTCAGGATTATAAAAATCCAGTTTCTCATAACTGGTCGAGATTTCAAAATCCAGTACTTTTCACTGGTCGGGATTTCAAAATCCAGTTTCTCACAACTGGTCGGGATTTCAAAATCCAGTTTCTCACAACTGGTCAGGATTATCAAAATCCAGTGGTTTCACTTGTCGGGATGTCAAAAATCGAGTTTCTAATAACTGGTCGGGATTTCCAAAATCTAATTTTCCCCCTATAGCTAAATCAAAGGTTCCAACCCCACTGGTCTGTCTGTCGAAATACAGTTTCTTATAACTGGTCGGGATTTCAAATCCGGTAATTTCCACTGGTCGGGATGACAAAAATCTAGTTTCTCATGACTGGTCAGGATTATCAAAATCAAGTTTCTTTTAAACTGGTCGGGATTTTCGAATCTAGTGTCTTTCACCAGTCAAGGTTTTCAAAGTCTGACCTTCACACTATTCCACTAAATTTCAGCTAAAGGTCTCATCAAAATCTATGTTGAATGATCATTTCACAAAGGATTCTCGAAAACTTTGCCAATTTGCGAAAAATATGTTGATTCCAATATTTTACTGCGCAAAAGAGTCACCTCAGATTACCTCTAGTATTCTTTTCAACAGAGTGAAGCTTTTGCGAAAAAGAATAAAATTCAAATCTTTTCTCTGTTGATCAACCAAAAGGATGTAAGAAATATCCTTGGTAAGATTAGCGAAAGAAATATTCAATGATGTTGAAAAGCTAGAAGCGAATCAATACTGATCATAGCTATGGCACATGTTTAAAACAATTTTTGGGCAATCAGGCAGTGAAAATATCCTGAGCGATAAAAAGAATCCACTCAATCCATATCTTCACATTCATTTAAGCTGCAATCAAATATCTGCAAAAGGAATATCTCAATTGTCGTTAGGATGTAGATGAATATGCGAGCTAGACCCGCAGGGCCAAAGAAGATTTGGATCATCTCCGAGGTGAAGGAGTTTGTGACGGATCCTACCAAAGAAAGTTCAGATCACCACTAAGATGAAGGCGGATGCGATGAACCTACTGACAAACCCTAACAAATATTTTATTTCTGCTATCATCTAAAGATTTTGACCAATGAGCTAATATCATCAGTATAATTCCGAAGAAAAAGAAGGATCATAGCATCTCCAAGATGAAGGAGTTTGTGACGTACCCTTCCTAGAGAAAAAAAAAGTTAGGACATCTCTAAAATGAAGGATGATGTAATAAACTCCTCGCCAAAAACCCAATAAAGCTTAATGACTCAAAAAGAGTGCAAAAAGATCATCGTGAGTACAACTCAGATATCAAATTGCCAAAATTGTCAGAAGTCATCTTTTCTTATGCGAATTTCTTTTATCAATATCTCTTCACTACCCACTTCCATGAAATTAAGAATGTCTCTTCTCTTCTCATATCAGGGAAATTGATAGCTTCCTTAAAGAAAATCATCTGCGCTAAAAATTTGAATTTGACTCTTAAAACTGAGGAGTTAATCTCATTGGAGGAATACTCTAGGTGAAAAGAGAGAATATCTTTTGCACACACATGCACATTCTCAAGCGTTTGAATCAACTATGAGTTATCTTATTGCCAAAACTTTTTAGTTATCCAATAATGAAATAAGTATTCAATATCTATTTTTGATGCAACCTAGTGTTGTTTACCTTTTTCAAAAGAGTTGTCTCATTCAAGCAAGGTATCTATTCTAGTCCCATCACGGTTTCTTCATTTGAGAATTCTGTACGGTCTCACCCGCTCAGGATAAGGGTTAAAACCTGATTTTTCTGCGAGAGGTCATCCATTTCAAAAGCTATTTCAGTCTCAACAATGAGATGCCCAAGATCAATCCCTTTTCCAAGCTTTAGAGAACCCCATTTTCTCCTTTCACAAACCCCTTCTGGATTTTTTCATCCAAACTACAAAGGTCCCATCATGGTTTCTTCGTTCAAGGATTCCGTATGGTCGTCCCTTTTAGGTTAAGGGTTAAGCCTGAACCTCGTTCCATGAGGTGTTTTCCGTTCAGGTTAGGGTTAAACCTGAATCTCGTTTTGACGAGGTAGCTCTCCCATGTCCCATCATGGTTTTCCACGTCATGGAATCCATGTTCTTCATAACCATCTAAGAAAGGATCATACTTGAGCTTCATCTCATGAGACATTTTTTCTCAAAAAAATGTCCCATCAAGGTCTCCGTATATTCCTTTTCCATTTAGGTAAGGGGAGAACCTGAAAATCATATTGATATATCTTCATCCCATCCAGGTTAAGGGCTAAACCTGATTCATTAAAAAAAAAAGCTTATCTTGTCTCACTCATGAGACATGATCAAAATTCCCATTTTCACCATTTCAAGATCTTCACCCAAAGTCCCATCACGACTTCCTCATTTTCTACTATCCAGATATCTCATTTTCAAGGATTTTGTCCTTTTCAAAGCCATTCAGGATAAGGTGCAAAACCTAAAAATAATTTGTCAAAACAATTCTTCCACACCCAATTAAGATTTTCTGACTGGGGCATTTTTTTAAATTTGAAGTGTTTTCTTTGCCACTAAGCTCGACTTTTCACCGGCTTAGTAGCAAAGAGGGGCATCTGTAAACACCCAAAAATTTTCAAAATCCTGTAAATATTCCATTTTTTGCCTCTGGCCCCCATTTTCTGAATAATTGAGTCAGTTTTAATCGAAATTCTAGTTTATTTCTCGGATTTTACTGGAATCAAATCCATTTTCTGTAACTGACTCAATTTTGGATCTGGATCAAATATCAGAATCCAATTTTGAGCCCCGTTATCCAATTTTTAAATTGAAATTACAAAAATACCAAAATAATCTTTGAATGGCTCAGACAGTCCATCCGGTATCCATTTGGATCCACTGTTCTATTTTCCTCAATTCGAGGTCCAAAACTCAAATATTTTCTCAAAAACCTGGATCCAAACTTGTTTTCTGAAGAAATTTTCAAAGAATAACCCCGAATTCTCAGAAAACCCATCTTTTGTAAATAATTTTAAAATTTTATAAAAATAGTTTAAAATCTTTTATTTTCTCATAGTTTTAAAGTTTTTATTTCAAAAACACAAAAAAAATATAGAAAATATAAAGAAAAAGAGCAAAAAAATCTAATTAGAAAAGAAAAATACGAAAGATTGGTCGAGAGTCTATTTTTAGATTGTTTTAGTAAAAAACCCTTTTAGAAAATTTTTATTGAAGGAACCCTCTTTTTGAAAATATGAAAAAACGAGCTCTCCCGCTTCAAGAATCTCTCTCTCTTTCTCTCGCTCTCTCTGGTTCGCTCGATCTCTCCCACATCTGTCTATCTCCAACCGTCGTCGCTCTTGATCGATCGACCCTCCGATCAATCTTTGTCTTACATCCACCATCGATCCCCAACGACATCCGCCCCTTCCCGAATCTTCCTCTTTCTCTATAAAAAGAAGCACAGAGAATGGGTTTGAGGATCGACTTTTCCACCTTCCCATCGCATACATCGCTCTTCCCTTCATTGTTTTCTTCTCCTTCTTCCCTCTTCTGTTCCCATTTTTTCTTCTCTTTGATCTTTTCCCCTGGGTCGACTGAAGCAACCTCCATTACAGCAAAAGTAGCCAAGAAATTCGAATCTGCGTAGCATAAAGAGGGAATTTCATCCGGTCCATGTACGATTCTTATTCCATTCGTTCATCCTCTATTCTTCCTATTATCCCCTCTATTTTGATTTCCTGGTGTTTCTTTGCTTTTATTCCATTAAAGCACATTCGGTAGCATTGGATTGCCTATGGCAATATCAAATGGAATGATCAGGTTCCGACATTATTATTATTTTTTTCATTTTTTTTTGTTTTGTTGTTTTTGCAAGATGTTGTTCTGATTCTCAATTGAATACACTTTTGTATTTTACTTCATCGCGTTTTACTTACATTCCCCTTTTAGTCTGTAGATTTTTCACTTTCATAATCTTTAAATCATTATTTACTCATGTAGATGCCTTGATGTACTACCAAGTTCCATTACAACTCATCACAGTTATATTATCTTTATCATTTTTTTTTGTTCTTCTGTTGATTTCATTTAATTTTCTTTTCATTCATCGTGCACTACAAATGTTTATGCCGGGTTGTAGCATTAAGCATATGCCTTCACTTTCTGTCATCAGTTCAACGCATTGTTCGCATGGTCAATTATTTTCATAACTTGTTCTCTTTCATTTGATATATCTATAACCTATCATCCGATGCATTCTACTAGCATCTGGATGATGCACATTCGGGCGTTGTGTATCCACCCACCAATGATCATATGGTATATCCATCATCACGCACGGACCCATTGGCTTCATTAGATTCAGCCACCCTTAATCGTTTTGTGTTATATATACTGCATTTCACTTACTTAAATTATGTTTTGTTTCATTTTATGATTTTCGGTGTGGTTCATTAAGCTCCATCTGCATCAACCATATCATTTATGTTCATTGTGTTTGATATTTTTTGTCACTTCTTGTGTTTCTGCAATATGTTATAGCATATAGCTTAATCTCTGTTTTGCATTCAGTCTCACCAGGTATTGATCTTATCTGTCTCATTTAATTTCTGCTGTATTGCCTGAATATAGTTGTTCATCATGCCCTCTGTTTTGATCCATTCACAATGCAGTTTCATCATTCTCATAACATTGTATTTCCCCTTTCCTCATCATGATTTGCTTCTGCATCGATTGTCCCTGATTTCAGTATTTACAAAGTTTGCTACCTCTGTTGAAATACGTCAAAAGCCTGATTCATCAGGGAACCAAACCTGAGTTTGATCTCATTGTAAGACAATGGTTCATTGTGAATCCCTTTACATTAGACATCCCTCGGCCACGATCTGTCTGCAGGTGCCCTTAGTCGATCACCTTATTACCGGTGTGATTAGGTTTTTGTGTCTTCCCTGCATGAGGATTCATGCCTAGTAGACTGAGATAAGTCCCACATGTATTAGTGTAACAAGGAAGCTTCAGGAGGATGCATTCGTGGGACCGATGCTTTCTAGCTTCCCCAATTCATCTCTGATAACTGATCTGCAAATAAGCAAATGATAGCTCCTCCTTGTCACTCATTGAAGATGCAAAGTCCCTAAATGCATTGGCCTCAAAAGGCAATGTGATGCCAGTTAGCTTCCCGGCAGATGTCTGGAATCATATAAAGCCACAATACCCAGAGCTAAGCTACTTGATTAGTCAATTGCTAGGTTCTCACCTCACTATGGGTTTACTTTCTTACTTATTCTTGGGAAACAACCTTTTATCTGGTTTAAAAAAAAAGAGAAGAAAAAAAAAGAATAATGAGGGCCCCTTGTCAGTGGATATAGAGAGGCTGTTCTGTCAAATGCGTATGGTTATGCCAAGGTAAGTCTCATTTCAACACTTTTTTTTTTATATATATATCTTTAATTCCATTCATACTCATGTAAAACATGTGCATTCAATACAGTCAATTTTATTATTTTTTTCTTCCTTAATTTCTTATGCTTTGTGGAAAATACGTTCAATTCTGAATTTTCAGCGATCATTATCAGTATTAAATATATATTTGAGCAGCTGATCGAAATGGGAGTGATAAAATCCACCTTCGTCTGATCAATGGAACACGGGTGTTCCATAACCCTCTCTCTTCATCAGCATGTAGTGAGCCGCCATATCAAGATTCAAATAGAGGAATTAATCCCAGCTCCTTATCCCTTAATGCATCTCATTTTATCACAACCTTATTTCCTATATACTTCACTTTGTCACTAGTGTTAGCTCCTTTCTATTCTAACCTGCTATTGCAACAGTGTCATTTTCAGTAGGCATTCACCTTTCACTTGGTTGCATATCATCTGTAACTATTGTCTAGTAACATCACCATGTTGTCACATTGCCATATTACCTTACTGCATCATGCTCAGCATCACTTCAGTGGCACCATCATTGTACATCATGTGTGCCATTAAGGCTTCTTCCTGCAATCACTACTGTTACGCATACACAACCCCGCATATTGCCACATTTCTCTTGCATTTCCCTGTGTATAGTGTATCACCACAAACTACAACTGCCACCCAATCCTACAACAACATCTTGCTGCGCCACCTCCCTGTAGCCTATCACAGTCACATCCATCACTGCCCAGCACTATCCATTATCTGTTGTAGTTACCTTTACCTATAGCATCCCTCATCCTGCATTTTTTTTTCTTTTCAGCAATACATGCCTTCAATATTTGCTGTCTTCACTTACATAGTGCCAACATTAGTTCCCTCACTAGCTGTCATTTCATACATATTACTATTTCCAGATCGTTCTTCATTAAACTACCAATCTATGTCATATGTGCACTCGCTAAACATCTCCATAACACCCCTTTTTGAGCAACACTGCTGAACACCATGCACTTATACAAGTCCAACATCATTTCTCACTGCTTTGTAGCTGCATTCAGCCCCTCATCACATTTCTCCTCCATTGCTACCCCATTACCATTCATTGGTACATCATACAATGCATGTCATGGTCTTAGTGGCATGTGCATTTAGCTTTCCTATTAAAATCTTCATCATAAATATGCATGCCAATCTAGTTTATACATTCCATATAGATCTATATCTTCCTGTATCTCCATCTTGTATGAACATTTTTAATGACATCGAAAGGGTATTTCATACATCATCTAGGCATGATCAGGTGCATGTTTTTAGGCCATACATGGTTATCCCATCATTTGTATTCCAAGTCCATTATGATATCTCTTTCCATATGCATCTATTATTTTGTGCTAACTCTATTCTTGCAGGAAAATATATGAAAAGTGTCACCTTCCTTGACTTAGAAATTGTAATTTTCATTTCAAATTTCAGAATTGTAATAACTAGATATTAATGAGAATACTTACTTCCCTACACTAGATTAGAATGTATGAGCATACATATCTTAGAAATTGCTTGTTTTCATATCATTTCCCTCTTTTATTTCGAAAATTCATGAATGGGAACACGAATGACACATGCACAATTCTAATAAAAGGTGATTAAATCCTAAGTTGATGATTTGCATCAATGGCCATAGTCAAGGTGTGAACAAAACTTATGATTTTCAACTTTTATGGAATAACACTGGATCCACACTGGATCTTTTTAAAAAATTCATCATATTTTTCTAAATATTTTCTTCCTTTATCAGAGTTTAACTTAAAATTAACTCAAAATATATATCAATGGCCATAGTCAGGATATATTGAGATTTAATTTCATTTTAAACTTTATAAAGGCACCAAAATATGTTTTATTGGTCATTTGAATTTAAATATGATTATTATATAATACATTTTATGACCATAGTCAGAGATGTATTATATCTTTAATCTTATTTCAATTCATTTAAAGAATGAAATACGCTTTTCAAAGCCCGATTTCAAATTCTTTTAATTCATTCATCATTTAGGATAGAATTTCCTCATGTTTTCAAAATTCTTTTTCAAAACCCAAGTGATTTTGAGATAATTCTTCAAATATCTTCTTCACTTCTCAAATCAATCTTCAATTCTTATAAATTCAAATTCTTCTTTCTATTTCTCGAATTCTATCTTATTCCAAAAATTCAATCTTCAATTTCGAAGTCCAATTTGACTTTTAAATTTCAAATTCATTTCTATATTCAAAATTCAATTTTCAATTCAAAATCCAATTTCAAAGTTCAATTTAACTTTAAAAAATTCAAATTCATTTTCATTTCCACGATTCAATTTCAAATTCAATTTAGCCTTTCAGATCAAATTTCAAAGTTCAATTTAACTTTGAAATCCCAAATTCAATCTTCTGATTTTCAAAACTCAAGCTTTAAAATCAAGTTCATCTTTTATCTTTCAAAGTTCTATCTAAAAATTGAGTCTTGATTCTCAATCAAGGTTTTTTTTAGATTGATTCTGAATCTCAAAATTCAATTTTCTCCTTTTGAAATTCAAATATGGATTTCCAAAATCCATATCTATCCTCAAAAATCCCATTTAGATTTTCAAAATCCAATTCCATCTTGAATTCTAGATTTAGAACCCAGTTCCACCTTAGATTCAGATTTTCAATCTCCATCTTGGATTCAAATTTTCAATCTCCATCTTGGATTCCAGACTTTGGATCCATTTTTATTTAGGATTCTAGATTCCAAATCCAATCCTCATCTTGGATTCCAGACTTTGGATCCAATCCCACTTAGGATTCTAGATTTTGGATTCAACTCCGTTTTGGATTCCAAACTTCGGATCCAATTCCATTTTAGGATTCATATTTTGGATTCAAATCCATTTAAGATTCCAGATTTCATATTCAACTCCATTTTGGATTCTAGACTTCGGATCCAATTCTATTTAGGATTCAAATCCAGTTTCATTTCCTTTTCCAATTCCTACTTAAAAAAAAACCATTTTGAAATCTATTTCTTAAATCTGAATTCAAATTTCAATTCCTGTTTTAGGTCCTGAATTCAAAATTTCTTTTTTCAAAATCGATTCTTGAAAATCGATCCAAATTCAAAGTCCATTATGGCTTTGAAAATCCATTCTTATTTCAAAATTTCAATTCTAAATTTCTTTTTCTCTTCGTCTAAAGGCTTATCCTTCCAAATTCTGATCAAGACTTGGAATTTCAAGTCTCGTCTTCCAGATCTATTTCCAATTCTAAGTTAGATTCAAAAATCTAACTTTTGCAAATCAAACCTTTGAATCATTTCTTCACTCCATTATCAAATTTATTTCAGAATCACTTGAAAAATCCCAAATTTCTAAACTGTTTTCTCAAAAGCATACATTTCTGCATTTGCATTGCACAAGCATGATTCTTTGTGCATTTAGACTTAAAATAAATTCTTAGATAATATTTAAGCAAAGCAAAAGGCATGAATTCGATCCTTGGTTCGATTACCCCTAGTAAAGGCGCGAGGAATGATCAAACCTTGTATCGACGAGCGAATCCCATCTCTCCATTTTCCCGTAAATTTTCAAAACAGAGGCGAGTGATTTTTCAAAACATTTCTTTGGTCAAATGAGACCTTGCAAAAGAGTTCCTCTCTTTTCTTTCTTTTCTTTTCTCTCTTCTTTTCTATCTTTTATTCCCCTTTAAAAAAGGAGAATAGAGGCTAGAAAGGCAAAGAAAAGGAAAAGGGAAACGAGCGGAATTTTTTTGCATGATCACAATTAGCCACATTCAGCCTACACTCTTAGGCTATTTTGAAATTCACTGCATTTTCCAAATGATTTCCTTAGGAAATATTCTTTGAAGTTACATTCATTCATATTTGCATTATGAAAGCATTTCAAAGAGCCAAATCCTCTGTTATTGAGTTATCTCACTGAAAAATCAATTTTCTCAAGAATCTTTAAATTACCTCTAAAACTGGTTTTCTCAGAATTCTCAAATCCTCTTTCATTGACTTATTTCAATAAGAAATCAATTTTATCAAAAGAATAATCAGATTATTTCAAAAATCAATTTTCTCAAACTTTCAATTATCCCGAGAATCAATTTTCCATTCAAAAGGAGACTTTCAAAGAATTTCATGATTTTCCAATGAATTCCTTTTCCAAATATTTTCCAAGTATCAGAAGCAAACATCATCTTTTCAAATATGCATTCTTCAAAAAACTTCATAGCACATGCCTGATTCTCTGTGCATTTAGGAAATAGAACATGATTTAAATATTTGAGCCTAGCTAGCACACATTGATCCTTGGTTCAATTACCCCTGGTAAAGGCGTCAGGAACGGTTCAACCTCGTACCGACAGGCGAGTCCCATTCTATGGAATTTTCCCACAAATTTCAAAAATGGAGGCGAGTAATTTTCAAAAACAATTTTCAAAACTTTGGTCGAGTTTGACTCGCGGAATCGTTTCTCTCTTTCACAGAAAGAGAAAAAAATTTTGCGATGATAACAAAATGCTATGAAACTGAATTAACACAGAAGATTAACTATGCAAATGAAATGGATGATGCTAAACATAAATGCAACAGAGAATGATGCATATGATATCAAAAAATAGAATGTTGATGCACAAAGGCTAGATCCACATCAACGGAGGCACCTCTTACACTTGAAAGAGAATGATGTGCGCTAGTGAATGCCATGGATATGATGCAAATGAACCATGATGCAAATGATGCTATAATGCAGATACAAAAAATGTATGATGAAAATACAACGATGAATTACAAAAGAAAATTGAAGCATGGGCAAAATGAAGATAAGAATGAAATTACTGTTTTATTGCATGATACAGATCGAATCTGCTATAGGCAGATCAATGCTATATTAGAGGCTTTCGATGGATAATGGGAAATAGAGGAAAGGAATTAACAATGCAAAACTTGAAAAACTAAAGAAATAAACTCACAGAACATCAAAGAGGGGAAGAGTATAGTTCTTACCGTAGCCTCTTGCTACTGATTCAAACTCCTTCACGAAAGAAAGAGAAGAAGAGAAGGGGAGAAGGAAAGGGGAAATGAAGAGAGGAAGGCGACGGATGCTGCAAGAGATGATCGATGGATGATCCTTGATGGTTTTTGATGGTCTCCCCCTCCCTCCCATGATGGTGGTTATAAAGGGGGAGACCGTTACCTTTCTTTCGAAAGAGATCCCTCACTATTTTAAAGAATTTCAAAAGAGGTTTTAGTGAAAAAGAGTTTCAAAAAGAGGTTTTAGTTAAAAAGAGTTTCAAAAAGAGGTTTTAGTTAAAAATAATTTCAAAAAGAGAGTAAAGCTTGCTTTCTTTTCTGAAATTTTATCTTATATATATATTGTTTTTGAAAAATTTATGAAAGTATTGAATTGGGAATTTTGAGGTTTTTATAAAAAGAGAGTTTTTGAAATACCAGAGTTATTTTTTTTAAAAATCGAGTTTCAAAATAGATCTAGATCCGAGTTTTTTAGGAAATATCGAGTTTGGACCTCGAACTGAGAAAATGAAATGAGAAGAACGAATCCAAATGGAGATTGGATCCAGATGTAATACCTGAGCCAATACAGAGAATTCATTTTTGAAATTTTGAAAAATTGAAGATGCGAACTCATAATTGGATTTGGATATCTGATATGGATCTGAGATTGGGTCAAATATGGAAAATGAAATTGGATTTTGGATCCTCAACAAGGAAGTGAATCCGAGAATTAATCAGAGATTGACCCAATTGCTCAGAAGGTAGGGGCTAAGGGTAAAAAGGGAATTTTTGAAATTTTAAAAATTTGAGGTGTTCACACCTCCCTGAATAAAATCAAGAGATTTGTATGAGCCAACTTTCTTAGTTACATCAGTACGAAGATAATGGCGTATTCAGAATTTTTTGGAAAAAAATCGACGAAAAGCCAAAATTTTTATGGGACCCACAGAAATGTTGGTGGAACCCACAAAAATATTCCTTAAAAAATATCTTGTGGGACCCACAAAATTTTCCATGAAATATTCTATGTGGGCCCCACACAAAGAAACCTCTTGGAATTTAAAAGAAGCTAAGGGCAAGAAGGGGAAAGAAGCTCTTTAGATTTTTTCAGAAAAATCCAAAGAGGAGGTGGGATTACTTGGGGGCCAAGTAATCTTGGCTATAAATAGAGGTGCCCCCCTCCTTGAAAAATCGCTAACCCCCCTGTCTCCTCCTCTTCTCTCTCTCTCCTAAACCTCCCCTACCTAGCCTAGCCCTAACCTGGTCCGAGCCTGCCTAACTGGTCTGAACCCACTTGACTTGGCTTGAACCCTACTGGGTCTAGTCAAAGTCAAAGTCCCTTTTAGTCTTGAAACCTGGTTTGGTTCACTTGACCCAGACCCAGCCTACTTGGGCTAAGTCTGAACCTGCTTGACCCAGTTGAGTTGGACCAAACTCAGTTTGGTTCAAAACACCTAGGCTTAGCGGCTTGACCTGTTCTTCCTCTTTCTCAACTAGGTCGAACCCATCTGACCTCTTAAAAGAAGGATCAAACCTTGTTCAAAGCAGTCGGAACGTTCCAAAGCCATTTCTTTCCTTATTTGAAGTAAGTTCACTTCGTTAATCCATCTCTCTCACGTATTTGCTTGTTTGTATATAGCATATACCTTCTGAAGTAGTATCTCACCCTAGTCCTTAGTTGAGCCTTCTAAGACACTTCAGTATTCATGCGCTCGCCTTGTGACTATCGTCGGATATATATGTTTGAATGCACAGTATATGCGTTCTTAAAAATAGTATCTCGCCCTAGTCCTTGGTTGAGCCCTCTAGGACACTTCGGTGTTCATGTGCTCACCTTTCGACTATCGTTGGATGCTGATTCCCGTGTATAATGTATTTTGTCTTGCCGTCGCGTTATATAATGCCAAGGCTTTTGCTTTCTACAATTTACATTATGCACTTATATTACGCATTTTGTTTTGCCATCGTGTCGAATGATGCCAAAGCTCCCGCTTTCTGCAATTATAAATGTAAGATATTTCGTTCGGTTTCACCCCTTAAACAATATGTATATGCATTCATTTACGCCATAGCCATATAAAGCACATGCTTCTGCTTATACTACATATAATGCGCATAAATGAGCGTTCAAATAGAGATCAACTCCAAATCGCCATTGCGATTCCATTATCGCTCATCAATCAAGATTTTGCTTGACGAATGAAGCCCCTATTGGAAAGGCTTCACTTTTGCGCAAAACCACTTTTTTGTAAGAACTAAGTCACTTGCGTATGGACTGGATATGACCTAAGGTTCTATCGAACATCGATGGATGCAAAGTATGCACAACCGTGCCCATCCATTCCTGAGTTAAAGCGTAGCGATTTTCCCATCAAAGAGGAGAAGTGCTGCTCGAATTCTGAAAAGATGCTCACAGAGCTTAAAAGAAACACATGCTTCCTCAGATAAAAGAGAGAGTGCTGCTGAAATTTTTGAAAAAAGGTCAACCAAGCTTGGAAAGAGCGTAGCATGTTACTCCATCATACAGAGGAGGTGTTGCCCATATTTCGTTAGGAACTTTCTACAACGTAGAAAGGTTTGACTCACTCCTGCCGTCGAAGCAGAGGAAGTGCTATCGAAATGGATGGCATAAGAGTTGTCAGAACCAGTTGAATGGTATGAGGATGCCATGTTGTTGGAACGCTGCCAGAATAGCTTGTTTCTATGTTTCGCCTGTAAGGGCACTTTACTCGTAAGGGCCGCAGAGCCAGAGTAGTTGTTGTGCCTTGACTAGACTACTGCTCCTAAGGGCCGCAGAGCCAGAGTAATTATTGTGCCTTGAATAGGCCAATTGCTCATTGCGGTGATTCACGCCGAGCAATCGATTCATTGAGATCGAGTCATATGCATGCTCATGAATATTGTTATACAACTAGACTCGTAAGGGCTGCAGAGCCAGAGTACGTTGTCCACCCAAAAGAGGTGAGGTGCTCGTGATGGCCGTAGTGCTGAGAGCTCAGTTAAGCATGCATACGAATAAGACTTAAAGTTTGAATGAACCCCGTGGTCAAAGAATCATGTTAGGAGAGATTACTGAATGAGGTCGGTGTTATCATCGCAAAATTTTCCCTCCCTTTGCGAGAGAAATGATTCTGCGAGTCAAACTTGACCAAAGTTTTGAAAATTGTTTTTGAAAATTACTCGCCTCCGTTTTTGAAATTTGCGCCAAACTTGTTATCATCGCAAAAATTTTTCCTCCCTATGTGAGAGAGAGAAACCATTCTGCGAGTCAAACTTGACCAAAGTTTTAAAAATTGTTTTTGAAAATTACTCGCCTCTATTTTTAAAATTTGTAGGAAAATTTTATAGAATGGGACTCGCCTGTCATGACGATGTTCAACCATTCCTGACACCTTTGCCAGGGGTAATTGAACCAAGAATCAATGAGTGTTTAGCTAGGCTCACATATTTAAATCATGCTCTATTTCCTAAATGCACAGAGAATCAGGCATGTGCTATGAAGTTTTTGAAGAATGCACATTTGAAAAGATGATGTTTGCTTCTGATACTTGGAAAATATTTGGAAAAGGAATTCATTGGAAAATCATGAAATTCTTTGAAAGTCTTCTTTTGAATGGAAAATTGATTCTCAAAATAATTGAAACTTTGAGAAAATCGATTTATAAAATAATCTGACTATTCTTTTGAGAAAATCAATTTCTTATTGAAATAAGTCAATGAAAGAGGATTTGAGAATTCTGAGAAAACCAGTTTTAGAGGTAATTCAAAGATTCTTCAGAAAATCAATTTTTCAGTGAGATAACTCAATAACAAAGGATTTGGCTCTTTGAAATGCTTTCATGATGCAAATATGAATGAATAATGTGACTTCAAAGAATATTTTCTGGGGAAATCATTTGGAACATGCAGGGAAATCATTTGGAACATGCATTGAATTTCAAAATAGCCTAAGAGTGTAGGCTGAATGTGGCTAATACG
Organism: Nuphar pumila; assembly: GCF_984573655.1. Classification (NCBI taxonomy): domain Eukaryota; kingdom Viridiplantae; phylum Streptophyta; class Magnoliopsida; order Nymphaeales; family Nymphaeaceae; genus Nuphar; species Nuphar pumila. The sequence continues at coordinate 22,043,423 of NC_143257.1, read as the reverse complement.
AAGATAACAAATCTGGGTCTCGTTCGTATTCTGACTATGGTCATAAATACGAATTTCACCAAGTTTGTCAACTCCCTAAAAGCTTGTGCACGTACCATTCGTGTCAACAACAACAACAACTACGCCTTCATCCCAAAACAATTGGGGTCAGCGATATGAACCAAAAAAGAAATTCATTTTGGGTCTTCCACATGAATCCTTTTCCTCCAATCATTTCTATCCAACGCCATGTCCTCGGTGAGGTTCAAAGCATTCATATCCTTTCCTATCATCTCCATCCAAGTCTTCCTAGGCCTACCCCGACCTCTTTTAACTAATATATTTTCCCATTTCTCCAACCTTCTAACTGGAGCATCATTAGGCCTTCGCCGAATTTGTCCAAACCACCGTAAACGATTCTCTCGCATCTTATTTTCAATGGGTGCAACACCTACCTTCTTACGTATCTCTTCGTTCCGAAACTTATCTTTTATTGTATTTCCACACATCCATCTAAGCATCCGCATCTCAGCTACACTCATTTTTTGAATATGATGTCTCTTGGCAGCCCAACATTCCATACCATATAGTAAAGCGGGTCTAATAGTCGTCCTATAAAACTTTCGTGTCAATCATAGTAAATTTAGAAAAATGTATGAATTATCAATCAATCAGATATTGAAAATTACAAATAGCAAACTATATGCAATGCATCCTACTCTATGCAAAAATGTAACTCTTATTCCAATATTACACTTGATATTACATTGAATGAAATAAAAGAAAAATAAATAAAATCTTCCTTCTGAATATCCCTGCAAAACTAGAAAATGAGTCAGCACAAATATGTAGGTTTTTTTGGATTTATCCGGCAATATCAGGAAATTATCAGATTTTATCTAGATATAAACCCTGATTTATACCTCCCTGATGTAAACACGAGAAATAAGTGATGCAAATGCATAAAAATATGAAAATAAAGTTTTGAAATTCAAAATTGAGGTAAAAATAACGAAAATGCCCCTAATAGCAAGACTATGTTATTGAAATGAGGGTTTTCGAAAAGAATTTTTATAAAAATGAGATTTTTGAAATTTAAATGAATGCAAAAGAAGATAAAATAAAATATAAGATGATATGATATGATTATATGCATGCTAAAACTTTAAAATTGCAAAAATATCTCAAAAACACTGAATTGTGCCTGAATTTCGCCTTTCTTCTAACAGTTTAACTAACACACATGGAAATTGAACTCAGAATCAAATCAAATTTGGCATGGACACCTATTTTAATTCTAGGAATGGAATGGAATGGAATACGAAAATCAGTTTTTTTGGTATTATTCAATATGGAAATTCAATAAAAAACCCTAAAATACATGATTTTTGCCTTTTAGCCTGCACCTATTCTAATGACAACCTAATTTCGGGTAGCAACTTACCATGGAAACTCACTAAATTTTACAGAGTGACAGAGGATAGCTAGGCAATAATTTTTGCCTTTTATAGATTTAGAATTTTCCCTATGGCCGGAGAGCTACAACTCCGGCAATCTAGATCAGAATTTGGCGACCTTGAGATTGCAGGCAAACTGACAGGTTTTCATAAAAATTATGGGAAAAATACTAATATAGGGCCAAAAATGCTGAAATTTTAATAAAATATTGCCGACAAATAGGGAATCAGATTCTCGTTTTACAGTTTTGGCATTGGATCTACGATTACAAAGGACACACTAGATTATTAGACCCCTAAATTTGGTGAAATTGAAATAACAGGGAATCAACAAGTAAACTTGTAAAATCTAAAACAAAAAAAATATGCATTCTAAAATCCTGAAATTCAAGAAAATGACAAATGAGGAACAATTCCTTTTTTGACAGTCAGATCATCCGACTTGCAGGTCGAAGAGCCACGATCGATTTAAGTCGATCTAGACCCTGTCAAACCTATAACAAACACAATACAATAATATGTAAAACTCGATTTTTGACAGATAACAAAGTTTATAAAAAAAATTCAGTAAAATCCAGTAAAATAATAGATATATCCCTTAATCCACTGTATTTTACAAACCATGAATCAGATCTCCCATGAGGGAGATCTCAGATTAGCAAGTCTGCTACAGGGGGATCGAGTGTCTTCACTGGATTGAAATTTAGGGTCAACTTTCAGTCTTTTAAATGGGGTTGTAGTTGTCAAAAGGATCTGGGTTTTTGGCAGGAGATCACCGACAAACAAACATGACTATCATAAAAATTTTAGGATTTATGGATGAAATTTTTTACATTAAATAATGACCGGACTCCATACGTAAACTAAAACCTATAGACTTCTAGGCAAACACTAATGAAATTGAATAAACTACCTATAAAGCAATAAAGTGAGTTAAGTAAAAATGCTTAGAACATGCGATTTACATGATATCTCAAAAACACTGAATTTCATCTTTCTTTTGACAGTTTAACTAACACACATGGAAATTGAACTTAGAATCAAACCAAATTTGGCATAGACACCTATTTTAATTATAGGAATGGAATGAAATATGAAAATCAATTTTTTTGGTATTATTAAATATATAAATTCAATAAAAAACCCTAAAATGTATTATTTTTGCCTTTTAGCCTGCACCTATTCTAATGACAACCTAATTTCGGGTAGCAACTTACCATGAAAATTCACCAAATTTTACAGGGTGACAGAGGATAGCTAGGCTATGATTTTTGCCGTCTACACATTTAGAATTCGACCTATAGCCGAAGAGCTACACCTCCGGCAATCTGGGCCAGAATCCAGCGACATTGAGATTGCTGGCAAACTAACAAGTTTTTATAAAAATTATGGGGAAAATACTAATATATGGCCAAAAATGCTTAAATTTTAGGAGAATGTTGCCGACAAACAGATAATCAAATTCTCATTTTACAGTTTTGGCATTGGATCTATGGTTACAAAGGACACACTAGATTATCAGACCACTAAATTTGGTGAAATTGAAATAACAGGGAATCAACAAGTAAACTTGTAAAATCTAAAAAAAATAGAAATATGCATTCTAAAATCTTGAAATTCTGAGAAATGATAGAGGAGGTCATGAGGAACAATTCCTTTTTTGACAGTCAGATCATCTGACTTACATGGTAGAGAGCCACAATCGATTTAAGTCGATCTAGACCCTGTCAAATCTGTAATAGGCATAATACAATGATCTGTAAATCCCAATTTTTGACATATAACAAAATTTATCAGAAAAATTCAGTAAAATCTAGTAAAATAATAGATATATCCCTTAATCCACTGTATTTTACAGACCATGAATCAGATCTTCCATGAGGGAGATCTCATATTAGAAATTCTGCTACAGGGGGATCCAGTGTCTTCACAGGATTGAAATCCCGATTCGACTTTCAGTCTTTTAAATGGGGTTGCATTTGTCAAAAGGATCTGGGTTTTTGGCAAGAGATCACAGATAAACAAACATGACTATCATAAAATTTTTAGGATTTATGGATGAAAATTTTTACATAAATAATGACTGGACTGCATACGTAAACTAAAACCTATAGACTTCTAGGAAAACACTAATGAAATTGAATAAACTACCTATAAAGCAATAAAGCTAGTTAAGTAAAAATGCTTAGAACATGCGATTTACATGATAGTCATGCTAAAAGAAAGAAAAGAAAAGAAAAGAAAAGGGAAATATGACATTCCATTGATATGGACTATTGGAACAGGAGGTTCGATCCATTAAAAGGATGAACTATCTCATCCACGTAGTCTAAACATAATATTGATTCTCTGAGTGTGAAGAGGGTCAACTCTCGGTATAGGAAAGCGAGTGCGGCCATGGCTATAGAGAGGCGGCTGGTCTGTCGACTTCCCCACCTTCGCAGAAGCTGAACTATCTGGATGTCCATATAATTTTGTCCGTCTAGAAAGAAGGCTAGTCCCACAATGCATAAGACCATTGCGTGCTGAATTCTCTCTCGAGTTATTCAGGATAATGAGCTGACTTCTACAAATATCCCATAGTGTCGTTAGATCTCGAGCAAATCCACATATTCATTTCCATCTACTTCGATCAGTGGCCAAGATTTATATCCTGTCATGCGAGCTAAAGCGTCTCGGGGATCCTGACCTATGACATTGATCAAGAATTGTTGTTCCAATGGATCTCCAGGTTGACCGGCTGGCTCGGGTAATCCCATAATCTCTGAAAATTCATCCATCAATAAGGTCATCTCTTCCCACGGGAACCAAAAAGTACAAGTGCGCAGATTCCACCGCTCTGCCAATGCATGGATCAGATTGCCGCTGATTGTCTGCTTTCCCGCTGCTGATGCCAGTTCTAACCCATAATCGCTCAGATGGTCCAGAAACATACAGTTAAAATTCTTGAGTCAGGAATAATACCACCAGGGAATGAAGGATACAATGCTTGGGAAGACCTTGCCGCACCTCGTAGGAGATGTGACCTTCAGGAAAGACAAAGTCGAGTTGACTGGATGCCATCAGACTGGAAAATAGGAAAAATTGGAATAAGATTTAGGAAAATATAGGAATTTTGGAAAATTGCAAGCAGGATAAAATGAAGTTGGAAATTCAAGATCCAGAGGAACAAAAGAATGGAAATTCACCTGGAGTTTTGAGAAAAAGTAGATAATTTAGGAAAATCATCTAGGGTTTTGAGGAAAATAAGAGGAAATATTTTATGAAAATGAAAGATAAGGATATTTTAAAAAATTGGTCAATATTTTTGTGAAAATTGGGAAAATATTGGAAAATAAAAGGAAAAATGAATATGATACATTCAATCAAATTATGCACATATAGTACTTCCTAAGAAGCTGACTCTAAATGCATCAATTTTGAAATAGCTATAGGACCCTAATCCTGACTCTAGACTCAGACCATCTGTGTCCAATCATGCTATGCCGATATACTTGAGTCGAAACCCAAAGTACGTGGCATAAAAGTTCATCTTTGGTTCTAGGCTTGTGTTTTCCTAACATCCTTGAGCACCTGTCGATATACTTTAGACTATTATCCTTGGTACGTGGCAGGGAGGCGTTAACCCAAATAAGTGGCCCAATTGTGAGGCTTTGTCCCAAACTATGGTTCTAAAAGAAGGCCCAACAACGTGAAGATCAGGTAGAAATAGGTGGGGTGGTTTTGGAAATATGAGCACATGCAAGCAAATCAGAAGGCTCTAAAACCTAAAAAATAGATTTTGAAAAATTTGAAGAAGCAAACAATGTTTACACATAAATCCTAGATTGAGGAGGGTAGTATGAGACCTAAGTCCATGTGAACATGAATAATTCCTCCTCAATTAGTCATATCAAACCATGCCTAGTCTATATGCAATCCATGTCAGTTGGGTTTGAGTCTAGGCTCCTAGGTTCACATGATATCAAAAAGTAAAATCTGACATTTTATAGAACACGATTTTGATAATTAAGCTAAGCTAAGGCACATGATTGATAAGGCGAAAACAGGTCCCATCACGGTCGCCAAACCTGTTATCATCGCAAAAATTTTCCCTCCCTCTACGAAAGAGAGAAACGATTCTGCGAGTCAAACTTGACCAAAGTTTTAAAAATTATTTTTGAAAATTACTCGCCTCTGTTTTTGAAATTTGTGGGAAAATTCCATAGAATGGGACTCGTCTGTCGGTACGAGGTTCAACCGTTCCTGGCACCTTTACCAGGGGTAATTGAACCAAGGATCAATGTGTGCTTATTTAGGCTCAAATATTTAAATCATGCTCTATTTCCTAAATGCACAAGGAATCAGGCATGTGCTATAAAGTTTTTGAAGAATGCATATTTGAAAAGATGATGTTTGCTTCTGATACTTGGAAAATATTTGGAAAAGGAATTCATTGGAAAATCATGAAATTATTTGAAAGTCTCCTTTTGAATGAAAAATTGATTCTCAAGACAATTGAAATTTTGAGAAAATCGATTTCTGAAACAATCAGATTATTCTTTTGAGAAAATTGATTTCTTATTGAAATAAGTCAATGAAAGAGGATTTGAGAATTCTGAGAAAATCAGTTTCAGCGATAATTCAAAGATTCTTCAGAAAATTGATTTTTCAGTGAGATAACTCAATAACAGAGGATTTGGCTCTTTGAAATTCTTTCATGATGCAAATATGAATAAATGAATGTAACTTCAAAGAATATTTTTTAGGAAATCATTTAAAAAATGCAGTGAATTTCAAAATAGCCTGAGTGTAGGCTGAATGTGGCTATTACGAAGATGACAAATCTGGGCCTCATTTATATTCTGACTACGGCCACACATACGAATTTCACCGAGTTTGTCAACTTCCTAAAAGCTTGTACACGTGCCATTCGTGTCAACCATAGTGAATTTGGAAAAATGCATGAATTATCGTTCAATCAGATATTGAAAATTACAAATAGCAAACTATATGCAATGCATCCTACTCTATGCAGAAATGTAACTCTTATTCCAATATTACACTTGATATTACATTGAATAAAATAAAAGAAAAATAAATAAAATCTTTCTTCTGAATATCCCTGCAAAACTAGAAAATGAGTCAGCATAAATATATAGGTTTTTCTGGATTTATCCGATAATATCGGGAAATTATCGGATTTTATCTAGATATAAACCTTGATTTATACCTCTCTGATGCAAACACGAGAAATAAATGATGTAAATGCCTGAAAATATGAAAATAAAGTTTTAAAATTCAAAATTAAGGTAAAAATGACCAAAATGCCCCTAATAGCAAGACTATGGACTTTAAATCAGGGTTTTCAGAAAGAATTTTTGTAAAAATGAGATTTTTAAAATTTAAATGAATGCAAATGAAGATAAAATCAAACATAAGATGATATGATATGATTATATGCATGCTAAAACTTTAAAATTGCAAAAATATCTCAAAAACACTGAATTTCGCCTTTCTTCTGACAGTTTAACTAACACACATAGAAATTGAACTCATAATCAAACAAAATTTGGCATGGATACCTATTTTAATTCTAGGAAAGGAATATAATACGAAAATCAATTTTTTGGGTATTATTAAATATGGAAATTCAATAAAAAAACCCTAAAATGCATGATTTTTGCCTTTTAGCCTGCAACTATTCTAATGACAACCTAATTTCGGGTAGAAACTTACCATGGAAACTCACCAAATTTTCCAGGGTGACAGAGGACAGCTAGGCAATGATTTTTTCCTTTTACAGATTTAGAATTTGACCTATGGCTGGAGAGCTACAACTCTGACAATCTGGGTCAGAATCCGGCGACCTTGAGATTGCAGGCAAACTAACAGATTTTTATAAAAATTATGAGAAAAATACTAATATATGGCCAAAAATGCTGAAATTTTAATAAAATATTGCCGACAAATAGATAATCAGATTCTCGTTTGACAGTTTTGGCATTGAATCTACGGTTACAAAGGGCACACTAGATTATTAGACCCCTAAATTTGGTGAAATTGAAATAACAGGGAATCAACAAGTAAACTTGTAAAATCTAAAATAAATAGAAATATGCATTCTAAAATTCTGGAAAATGACAGAGGAAGTCATGAGGAACAAATCCTTTTTTGACAGTCAGATCATCTGACTTACAGATCGAAGAGCCATGATCGATTTATGTCGATCTAGACCCTATCAAACATGTAACAAACACAATACAATAATCTGTAAAACCCGATTTTTGACAGATAACAAAGTTAATAAAAAAAACTCAGTAAAATCCAGTAAAATAATAGATATATCCCTTAATCCACTGTATTTTACATACCATGAATCAGATCTCCCATGAGGGAGATCTCAGATTAGCAAGTCTGCTACAGGGGGATCGAGTGTCTTCACAGGATTGAAATCCTGGGTCAACTTTCAGTCTTTTAAATGGGGTTGCAGTTGTCAAAAGGATCTGGGTTTTTGGTAGGAGATCACCGACAAACAAACATGACTATCATAAAAATTTTAGGATTTATGGACGAAATTTTTTACATAAAATAATGACTGGACTCCATACGTAAACTAAAACCTATAGACTTCTAGGCAAACACTAATGAAATTGAATAAACTACCTATAAAGCAGTAAAGATAGATAAGTAAAAATGCTTAGAACATGCGATTCACATGATAGTCATGCTAAAAGAAAAAAAAAAGAAAAAAAGAAAAAGAAAAGAAAAGAAAAGAAAAGGGAGATATGGCATTCCATTGATATGGACTATTGGAATAGGAGGTTCGATCCATTAAAAGGATGAACTATCTCATCCACGTAGTCTAAACGTAAAAGCATTCCAACTATGCCATTTGAACTTATCTACAATCTGTTGTATTATGCTAAGACTGGAATTTAAATGAGTATTCACGCCATATTCATTCTTTCCAGCAGATTGCACTGAGATCTGATTCAATATCTATTGATAAAATCGAGCAATAAGGTAAAGTGATGGAAGATCATGATACCATGGGATCTTTTGCACCAGCTGAAGTCATAACAACAATGAAGGAGTCGATTGCTGTGGAGATGGCTATCACCAAAGAAGGTTCGATGTGGTTGGAGCTGCTGCACCAGTGGCTGGAAGTCTTGAAAGTTGAAGATGGTGAAGCTGCTGGAGTTGCTAAAATCTGTGGCTGCAGCAGTGGCTACACAAATTGGAGGAGGCTTGCTGCCTTGATATGGAGAGGCTGCACCTACTAATAGAAGGCTGGAGAGGAGCTGAACCTGCTGGGCGTGAAAGAGAAGGAGAGTTAGAGAGGAGAGAGAGTTGGAAAGGGTTTAGCCGTGTGATGTGTTGGTTGGGTCTTAGAAAGAGGCACTAGGTTTTAAGAAGAGTGGGTGACATGAATGAGAGAGAGGGATAGATGACCTTAGGGTTAACCAAGAGAGGGGATAATGAATGAATGAGCCCCAGCCGTATGATGCTTTGAGAAATAGTAAGAGGAAAAGAAGGGAGAAGGAAAGGAGGGAAAGAAAGAAGGAAAGAAAGGAAAGAAGGGAGGAAAGGAAAAAGGAAAGAAAAGAAGAGGAAGAGAAAGGGAAGAAGGAAGAAAAGAAGAGAGGGGCTGGCGGCAAGAGGAAAGGAAGAAACGAGGAAGGAAGAAGGAAAGAAGAAAAGAAAGAGAAAGAAGAAGGAAGGGAAGAAAGGAAAGAAAAAGAAGCGAAGGAGGAAAGGAAAAAGAGAGAGAAAAGAAGAGAAAGGAAAGAAGAAGGAAAAAAGAAAGAAAAGGAAAGAAAGGAGAGGGGGTCGACCACCTTGGTGGGACCCACTTGTGCTAAAAAAATAAAATAAAAGAAAGAAAAAGAGGAAAATAGGGGAAAAGAAATATATATATATATATATATATATATATATATATATATATATATATATTTAGAAAACCTTAAGTGTGACACCACCTTGGAGTGGGCCCACACATTATTTTGAAAGTTATTTTGAAAACCAACAGGGTAGAATGGTTTCTTAGAAATTTTTTTTGATTAAATGAGATATTTTTTGGTAATTTTAAAATAAAACTCAAAATTTGAAATTCTATACTACTTTGCAGAGTAGATCCAGTTTGAAAATTTGAAAATCAAGTTTGAAAGGAATCCAGACTATTTTCTCGAGAAAATATTTTTAAATTTAGAGTCTTGGGGGTAAAAATGTCAATTTAAAAAACCCAAGGTTTGAAATTGAACTTTGAAAAGCTTTAAAATTTGAATCTGGATTGGAATTTTCAAAACTGGAGTTTTGGATCTCGAAAATGAAATGAAATGTAATGAAATGTAATGAAATGATGAAGAATGATAAGAAATGATATGAAATGTCATGCGAAATGCAAACCCTGGATAAAGAAATTTGGATATTGGACCCCAATTGACAGTTGTACCAGTTTAAAAAGTGATAATTTTGACAAAAATGGGCAAAATGGTTCAAGAAATGATTTCTGGTCTCTACAGAGCCAAGAGTGACACTAACAACTAGGGTTTTAGCTGGTTTGAACTGAAATGAACTCGAATGAACTGGGTTCTAGGGTTTCAGAACTCAAATGAACTGACAAGACACTGGCCTAACTAGACTTCTAGATTGAATGGTCGAGAAATTGTGTCATTTTCAGAGAAATGGTCACTGAAGTGAAGTGAGTTACGAACAAGAACTGGGTTTGAGCTAGAATAACGATCAGTAATACTGAGATGAACTAAAACTAAAGCTCAAACACTAGCTCAACTAACTGGACTTAGCTCAATTTCAGCTGAAATGAGCTAAAATGAACTTCTACACTGCGGGAAATGGTTTTGAACTGAAACTGGAGCACTTGAACTCCTGATGAGCTCAAGCTAGACTCAAAGGAATAGGATTGACTAACTCATAGACAATTGGCTTGGATTTGAGTGAGAAATGAACTCATTTCTGAGGAAATGAACCCATTTTGGCAGGAATGATCAGAAATGAACATGATCAGCTCACTATGAGCTCAGGTGAGCTAGAAATGACTGACATTCTAACTGTTTTGAGCTTAAGAATGAGCTTGGTTGACTCTAACTGACAGGGATCTAGTATGACCTAAGGGTAAAATTGTATTTTTCCTGGTGAAAGGGTTAAAATGACACCTAAACTGAGACAAACTTGGGGTTGGACTCCTATACTGACCTACCAGAGTTGGCATTTACAAGAGGGGGGTGTCTGAGAATGGATGAAGAAAGTTTGGGGTGTTTACAGATGCCTCTCTTTGCTACTTAGCCGAATTAGGGTCGAGCTTAGTGAAAAAAAACACACACCAAATTTGGGCTATAGAAGATTAGCCCTGATGAAAATGGTAGGTATGAAATGAAGAATGATGAAGAAGGATTCACTTCATAGAAGTGAGGTTCAAGTTTTGCCCTTAACCTGGATGGGATAGAAGATACCTCACGTAGAAACAAGGGGTCACAAAAAGGACAATGAAAATACTTTTCCCAAAAAGCTTTGGAAAAGGGAGTGATTTTGGGTGTCCCATGACTGAGACTGAATATCTTTTGAAGAATGGCCTTTTGCGAAAAATGATTCAGGTTTAACCCTTATCTTGAAAGGGAGATGAAATACCTCATCAGAATGAGGCTCAGGTTTAAACCCTTAACCTAATCGAGAAATAAAATACCTCATCAAAATGATGCTCAAGTTTAAATCCTTAACCTGATCGAAAAATGAAATTCTTCATCAAAATGAGGTTCAGGTTTAACCCTTAACCTGATCGAGAAATGAAATACCTCATCAAAATGAGGCTCAGGTTTAACCCTTAACCTGATCGGAAAATGAAATACCTCATCAAAATGAGGCTCAACTTTAACCCTTAACCTGATCAGGGAATGAAATACCTCATCAGAATGAGGCTCAGGTTTAAACCCTTAACCTGACCGGGAAATGAAATACCTCATCAGAATGAGACTCAAATTTAACCCTTAACCTGACCGGGAAATGAAAATAATGGAATCCTCGACTGAAGAAACCATGATGGAACCTTCGAATTTCGCATAATGAATCTGATAGGGGTTTTGCAAAAGGCTGAAAATGGGGGTCCCTAAAGCTTGAAAAGGGTTTGATCTTGGGCGTCTCATTGCTAAGACTAAATAACTTTTGAAATTGATGACCTTTTGCGAGGAAATGATTGGTGGTTTGACCTCGAACAAAAATGGGACTGTCTATGGCAGGACAGTGTGGAACACAGAGAAATGCATGAATCTGAGAGCCCAGATGCTCAGATTATACAAAAGAAGGGAAGGAATCTTGAAAACTCCCATTATCAAGTCCTAAAAAGGGATGACAAATGACGCCAGGATGTATCAAAGTAGACACCAAGCTCTCACTTCACGCCAGGGTAGCTAGAAAATGTTGTCAAAATGTTGAAAATTGTTGTTGATTCAAAGTAATTGAAAATGATGCACAGTGGTGCAAAAAATATTTCCTCTTTTCTACCTGAAGTATTCCCTCCAATTGGACTTAACTCTGTAGAATCAAGATTCAAATTCAAATTGCTTGCCATTGGCTTTCTTTCAAGGGAGCTATAAATTTTCTTGACATGAACGAGAAAGAAAAGATTACCATTATGAAAGCAATTGGTGAAATAATATTGATAATAGAATTTCACAAAATTAAAGAAGATTCTTGACAGATTTGGTAGTTTGATATCCTGAGATTTTTTTTCTCATGATGATCTTTTTGCACTCTTTTTGAGACAAAACTTGAGCTCTCTTGGGATTTTGCGAGAATTTCATTGCATCAACCTTCAACTTGGAGATGCTCTGACTTTTCCTTTTTTTTTTTGGGGTGGGTGGGTGGGTGGGAGGAGTATGTTACAAACTCCTTCAACTTGGAGATGATCCGAGTCTTCCTTGGTCCCAAGGATTATATTGATAAAATTGTCTCTTTGTAAACCTCTTGATAATCTTTTGTGCTCTTTTTGAGACAGAATTTGAGCTTTCCTGGGTTTGGCGAGAATTTCATTGCATCAACCTTCAACTTGGAGATGCTTTGACTTTTTTTTTTGGGGGAGAGGGGTATGTCACAAACTCCTTCAACTTGGAGATGATCCGAGTCTTCCTTGGTCCCAAGGATTATATTGATAATATTGTCTCTTTCGATTGAAATTGCTTTGGATGATAGCATTGATCAAATATCTTTTAGAGATTGGTGGGAGTTTCATCGCATCAGTTTTCAACTTGACGATGATTTGAACTTTCCCTAGAAAAATACGTCACATACTCCTTCAACTTAGAGATGTTCTGAATCTTCTTTGCCCCCGTGGATTTGATTCGTCCACCGTCTTCAACTTGACGATATTTGAGAGATCTTTTTTGCAGATATGTAATTGCAACTTTGATATTTATTGAAAAGATATTGAAATTGAGTGAATTTTTCTTTATTGCCCATGATATTTTCATTGCCTTATTACCACAAGAATGGTCTTTAAAAATGTGCCATTGACTGCGATCAATATCAATCACTTATGACTTTGTGATAACATTAAATTTCCTTTGCCAGCCATATCAAGGATTTATTCTTCATCCTTTTGGTTGGCCATGGGAAAGAATTTTGTATTTTTGAATCTCTCTTCGCAAGAGATTTGCTCTTTCAGAAGGAATGTTGAAGGTATTCTAAGGTAATTCTTTTGTGCAATAAAGATTTTAAATTCAACAGGTATTTGATGACAAATTGGCAAAATGTTCTTGAAATCCCTAGTGAAAGCGAGCATCTGAATTATGGCTTAACGCATCCATGACAAAAAAAATCTCCTCTTCTTTCCCCAAAGGAGAAGAATGAGGCTTAGCCCTTACCTGAATGGGAAATGGAAAATTACTCCTCTCTTCACTGAAAAGGAAGTGTTTGCAAAATGAACTTTCGAAGAGAAATTAAGCTTTCGTCAAAACTTCCTAACATTAGGCTTCTCTTATAAAAAGGGGCCGATAATGGTGAGGTCGGTAAATTGGTCATGAAGGAACGAGTCCATCACACTCTCATTGAAAAGAGGGTCCTCCATGATAAAATAGCCTAGTAAAGAAATTGGGGGGCCACATGGAAAGCGAGCCACCGTCGAAGCTATCCCTGAAATAAGGGTTCCTTGTGTGAAATTAAAATATTGTTTTGCAAATGGTTCACAAAGACACGAGTCCCTTCAAACTCTCCCTGAAAAGGGGCTAAGTGAACAAAGAAGATAGCATGCGAAAAGAACGAGCTCCCTCGAACTCTCCCTATACAAGGTTCCCTCACAAGAGAAAATGATTGAGATTGATATTGAGTGACCAAAAGGTCAAAATTGAGAATTGGGTGACTCGAAGTTCGAAATTGGGTGACCAGAAGGTCGAAATTGGAAATTGGATGACCTGAAGGTCGAAATTGAGAATTGAATGACCCGAAGGTCAAAATTGGTTGACCTGAAATTGAGAAATTGAGTGATCCGAAGGTCAAAATTGGAAATTGGATGACCCAAAGGCCGAAATTGGAAATTTGAATGACCCGAAGGTCAAAATTAGAAGATTGAATGACCCGAAGGTCGAAATTGGTGTAGAGCTTGAATTTTGATGAAAGGTAAGGACAAAGACTGAACCTAAGAGATCGACTAATGCAACCAATCGGAAAAACATTAACACGAGTGCTTTGCATGTAATTTGAACTTATTTTGATATGAATTTTTTACTGCAACTTCATGCATATGTTTTTGGGATCTTTACAAAAAATCAGATCATTCAGATGTCGTTTGGCCCACTTTAAAAATCAGGATTCGAAACATGTTTTCTGCATCGTTATAGTGATGTCAAGAATATAACTTGGAAAGTCATGAATTGAGATTGGAAAATACTTGGAAAATCTTTGAAAAACCAAATGTTTTTGAGAAAATCAATTTTAAAGAAAATCAAGGCAAATTTAAGAAAATCAATTTTATGAGATGGAATTTGGAAAATACATCAACAGAATGGGCATGTGGCTCTGTGAAATATTTTCATGATGCAATCTAAACCTAGATGATGCATGAATATGATGTTGAGAAAAGATTTCTCAGAAAATTGTTTGAAAAAGAATTTTTGTGCCTTATAGAATTTCCATGAATCAAATTCTCTACACATCCCTGACTATGGCCACAGATATGGATTGAATATAACCCACTTGATTCTAAAAGGATAAAAACATTTATAAAAGATTGAAATATGCTATGGTTTTTGAAAATAGACTAAGAGTGTAGGCTGATTGTGGCTTCAAAGAATATGGTAAATCTGGATTTCCTTCGTATTCTGACTATGGCCATAAATATAAACTCGATCGAGTTTACCAACTCTCTAGAAGCTAGTGCACGAGTCATTCGTGTAGACCATGGTGGAATTGAAATATGTGCATGAATGACAAACATAACAGTTATATATTAAAATTTAAACTATATGCAATGCAAACCCTAATTCTAAGCAGGAATTGAAATTCTTATTCCAAATTTGTTTACAATTTACATCACTAATTGAATTTAAATAAAGAAAAATAAAAGGAGAAATATGACCTTGAATGTTCCTGCAAAACTAGAAAACTTGTTAGTGAAGATATGTTGGCTTTTCTGGATTTATCTAATAATATCTGGAAATTACTCAATTTATCTAGATATAAGCCTTTTTCTATGTTTTCCCTAAGATAAACATAATAAAATAGGATGTAAAATTGAAGAAATAATAAAAATAAACAACTTTGAAATTCAGAATTTGGGGAAAATTGATAAAAATACTCCTGAAAACAAGACTATGGCCTTGAAATCAGGGTTTTTTCAGAAAATATTTTGGTAAAACTTTGGATTTAGGGTTTAAAAAGACTCAAATCAAAACTAAATCGAATATTCAATGTCCTAGCATGATTCTAAATGTGTACAAACCCTAAAAACATAAATTTTTATGAAGAAAATAAAAAACAACACAAAAAATATGATTTTGCTAGTGTTTCAGGATCCTGCGGGCACCCTGTTTTGAAATATAATCAATTTGATCATCAAATGAGTTCCAAAATTAATAAAAATCAACACCTGAACTGTTGATAACCCTAAAATTAAACTTGAATAAAAAAAATTAATTTTTGACATCATTTAAATAATAAAATTGAATAAAAACTCTAAAATATGCTATTTTTATTTATGGGCACGTACCTGTCATAGTGTTAGACCCGAATTAGGAGCCAAATCACCATAGAAATTCATAAAATTTTATAAAAAACTACTCAACACAAAAACAAAGATCTTTTTTTACAGATCAGAAAAATCATCTCCGGTTAAGGAGATATCGTTCCGGCAATCTGTGCTTGAATTTAACGAATATAAAATATACTAAAACAGGTGATTCTGGTTTCGGGTACAAAGAAAAATAGTAAATCATATTCAACAATTCTAAAATTTTATAAGTGAATATCAGACACTTAAAAAAAGATTTTACCTTTTTACAGATTGTCAATCGGATCTTCGGTTAAGGATATATGATTGACACAAGTCAACTTAGGGTTTAAAGAAAGCATAACGAGTTCTGAGAAGTAGATCTTATTTTATGACAGAGGAAAAATAGCAAACAAAAACAAAAAAATATAATAAAATTACATCAAATAATAAACACTAATACAAAGCTACTGCAATTTACAAATTTCAAATCGGACCTTGGATGACATAAATATCTCATCTGCAAGTTATACCTAAATATCAATAGCGATTTTAAGAAACAAGAATCATGGTTCAACTTTGTATTTTTCTGACAGAGTTCCCGAACCCAAAAATATCTAAATTTTTTATAGGGAGTTACTGACAAATACTTGGACCAACAATAAAAAAATCAGAATTTTCTAGCAGATATTTAAGCATGAAATAGCATGATTTCTACAGACCTAAAATCAAAACATGCGAATATCCAATAAAACACAAAAAACTATGATTTAAACATGAGAAATAAAAAAAAATACATAAACAGCGTAACAAAATTTGATTTAATGCTAGAATATATATAATAAACACTAATATGAAAGGAAAATAAAAAAAAAATACAGGGAATCCATGGTTGAATTTGATTTACCCTTTGAAAAGATGAATTTAGCCCATTTAACGAACAAATCACATCTTTCATTGGTTAAGAACATAAAAAATGGATTTCTAAACAATTCTAATGGATTAGAATCCTATAAATCACATTAAAACAGAGTTAGATCATCTTCTTGAATCAATTTTGGAGGTTCTTGAATGAAAACCATGGTTGAATCCAACATCAAATGGGCGGCAATGGCTAGAATATGAAATAAAATAAAGAAAAAACTAAAAAAATAATAAAAGGAGGAAGAGAATCATACCTTGGATGTTGTAGCAATGGGGGAAGCAGCTGGGAGGAGAGAGAAGCTTCAAGAAGAGGATGAAAGAGGAATAGGGGTCGACCCCCCTATGGGCTCTTTAAATAGAAAGAAATTAGGTTTTCTTTTTTAGAAAGTTTTTGTTTTCTTAAAACTCTATCTAAAACTATTAGTGGGGGGAATTTTTTCTGAAATTTCCTAACCTATATGGACTCTAGCTAACCTAATTAATACCTAATTAGACTCCTAACTAACCTAAAAGACCCCAAATGTGGCGCCACCTAGTGTGGGCCCACATTGGGTTTTTAAAACTACAAATTAAAACTTAGAAAAACAATAGTTAAAAACCAAAGTTAAAATGAATTTTCAAAAATTAATTTTGACTCTTCTAAACCTCTAAGCTAACTAGGACATTGACTAACCCTAGTCTAATCATGACTTCTGCAAATGTGGCGTCACCCCGAGTGGGGCCCGTTTGATTTTTCAAAACGATTTTAAAACTTGAAAATGAGAGTTTTTTCAAAAGATATTAAAAAATAGGCTTGAAACTGAAAGTTTTGAAATGACACAGAGTTCTGAATGGGTCAAAACTCCTCTAGATATGGCACCAATTGAGTGGGCCCCACATCAGGGTTTTGAAAATTTTAAAATGAAGACTGAAAACGGCTTTGAAAAGGGGTTAAAATCAACAAATGAAATTCAAAGATTTTGAAAATAAAGTTCTAAGTGAACTAAAACTCCGAACCAGAGTCCTGAACCAATTAGGACTCTGAGATTTTAGATTTTTGAAAGCTAAATGAAGGAGTTTTTGAAAGATTTTATCAGAACTAGTAAAAGTAAGTCAAAAAATACACTTAGGGTTAGAGTCCTAACTCAACCGAAACTCTGAAATAGAGTCCTGAATCAACTGGAACTCTGCAAAATGGGCCAATTTTGAAAAAACAAATGGAGAAAATGGAAATGAAGGTAGAAACAAAATTTAGAATAGAGTCCTGATCAGATTGGGACTCTAAGACAGTGTCCTGATTGGACTGAAACTCTAGTTTTTGGGTCTTTTATGAAAAACAAATGAAAGAATTTATGAAAATCAGTGAAAATGGCAACAAGCAGTGAAATCAAAATAGAGTTTTGATCCAATTGGGACTCTGGGGACAAAGTCCTAATTTGACCAGGACTATTAAAATTTTGGATTTTCTGAGAAAACAAACAAGAGGATTTTGAAAATAAGGTGGAAATTGAAGTCAGATTTAGAGTCCTGATCTGACTAGGACTCTGAGGAAGAGTGCTAATTCGACTAGAACTTTAAAAAATTTTGGTTTTCTAGAAAGCAAATGATGAAATTTTAAAAAAAACTTTTGAAAACAGGTGAAAATGAATTGAGAAAATGAAATCAGGATAGTGTCCTGATTCAATTAGGACTTGAAAGAAGAGTCCTGATTCAACTAGAACTCTAGAATTTTGGCTAAAACAAAAGGTTTTGAAAGGTTTTCTCAAAAATAGGTAAAAATGGTAGTAAAAGGTAGAGTTCTGATCCGACTAGGACTCTGAAAAAAGAGTCTTGATCCAATTACAACTCTGGGAAAGAGTCTCAATTCGATTGAGACTCTAAGATTTTGGTCAAAATGAAAGATTTTGGTCAAAATAAAAGATTTTGAAGGTTTTCTCAAAAAGCAGGTAAAAATGGTGGTAAAAGGTAGAGTTCTGATCCGACTGGGACTCTGGAAAAAGAGTCCTGATTCAACTAGGACTCTGAGATTTTGGCCAAAATGACAGAGATGGATAAGGGACATGACTAAAACTGATTTAAAATCAAAATTGAGTTTTTTTAAAAATGTTTAAAAAGATTAAAAAACAGAGTTCTGATTCAATTAGGACTCTGAAGTTTTTGAAAATTTTGATAAATGAAAGAATCCAGAAGCAACACCACCTAGATGGACCTCATCTGAGGATTGAGATCAGTTTAAAATGGATTTAAAACAAATCCAGATTGTTTTTCTGAAGAAAATAAGATCCTGGGGGTTAACAAGTGAAAAATGTCGGTTCAAAACCCAGGTTTTGAAATTAATTTCGAAAGAAAAGTTTTAAAACTCGAATATGGATTCAATATTTTGAAAAATAGGAGTGCTGGATCTCGATAATGAGATGTAATGACATACAATGCTATGTAATGCCATGAAGTTATATGCCAAATGCATGCAGTGATATGCAGTGACACATGAAGTGTAAACCCTGGATGGGGGACTTGAAATCCTGGACCCCTGGTGGAGACAAAGGACTTGGAGATTCTCATCTGAGGATGAGAACTGACAATTGAAATTGAGATAAAATGAGGATTGAATCTTGATTGCAGAATGGAGTATTGAAATTTATTTGTAAAATTTTGGCCATCAACAACCCTGGCTCAAAGGTCGACCAGCTGATTCCCTGAAGACTGCAAAGAGTGGGTCCCAGTGGCAGGCGACAAGTGTTTGTGAATGAGGGTGAAAATTTAGGGTGTTTACAATCACTAAAGTGTAAGTGACTATTGTGCAAGTGCAGATATGTTGTTTCTAATGTAGATGAAATGCTAAACAGAAAATGACCTGCTGTGAAGAATCAAATGATATGCTATGAGAAATAAGATGGCATGCTATGAATACATATGAAGCTACAATGAATGCACATGAAGCTACAATAAACGCGCATGTAGCTACAACATGCAGGGGAAGAGATGAATGCATATGCTAGTATGCCATGCAATGCAACATAAGAAATGAATTATAGTGAACGATATGCAAATGTAAAGGTGATGTTTGATATGCACAACAAATCGAGAACCTAGTTTAACCTAAGAAATGAAATGCAATGAATAACATGTGAATGCAAAAGGTGTTGTACAAGTGTACAGGGTATGAATGAGATGCAGTGGGTGAACTTCATTTGACTGGGAAACATTGGAAGGGGGCAGAAGACAGTCCACATGGCACGTCTCCCAAATAGATGGGAATCTTGTTCCATTTGCATTATAGGCCATAATGGTGCACCACTAGTCAGGAGAGACAGGAAGGAGGAGTAACCAACAGATGCAACCGCAAAGGGCTTACCTTCCAATAAGCCAATAAAAAATGCAGCTAAACCCAGGATAAATGCCAACAAGCAAACTAAGAACATCTGGGTCTTTGTCAAATAAAAATTGTTCTGAAGCCTAATAATGAATAACACCAATAGCAAAGACAACTAACAACAAAACAAAAAAAAATAAAAACCCTATCGTCCATGATTTAACAGTTATTATAACAACTGAGATTGTGCCAAGCAAAAGAAGCAACTCAATGCCAATAAAGACAAACACCACGAGAGAGTTACCAGTCATCATCTTTCCATTTGTACAGCCTAGGGCAAAGCGATAGAACTGCAGGAATGCACACGAGTGGTAGCAATGCCTTCCACATATTAAAGGGAGACATGCCCTAAAACTGACTAGTCCTCTTGAATTTATGGAGTTTCCATGATGAATTACATAATGAAACTTGTTGCTTATTTGCAACAAGAAGCTTTCTAAGTAAATCATATTGCTTGAAAAGATGATCAACCAATCAATTTGCAAGAGGATAGTCCTGAAGAAACACACAACTAAAGGAAAAACGCACAGGATAACAATTTTGTGATTCTTGAGGATATCCAAGCAATCTTTGTTTTTTTCTAGCCAAACCATTATCGTGACAAAACATTTCAATCAATTAGCAAATTGATAGCAAATTAACCAATATTCACATCTATCAATGACACATGAGATGAAAATAAAGAAAGTTCTATGTGTGTGAGAGAGAGGTGATAAAATGCAAATGCTGAATGTAAGATGAACAAAATATTGTAAGATGAAATACCTAACAAACAGAGGTTAAAATAAAAAATAATAATAAAAAAAATGCAAAGAATCAACACTTGATTGCGAGACCGACATCTACTACAAAATATGAATCTAAAGTGCAGAGGAAGTAATGAAGATGATGGATCGCTGATGGGTGAAATGCCAAATGCTAGTATAACACATGATATGCATCTAAAAATAAAGATGAAATGTGTTACAGAGTTTAACCAATGAAACGTAGAAGTAAGTGCACCCTAATAGAGTGCATAAAAAAAATGAAAAGGCACAAACAAAAGGAAATGTAAGACAACAAGGGAGATGTTGATGACCGTGAAACAAAGCAGATGATTTTTTATGGAGATCTTATAGCATCCGATTAGATGATAATCTGATTAGATCCAGAAACATATAAATGATCTGATTAGCTATGCAAATTATACTAGATCAGAGGATACAACTGATCCAGATACATGAAAAGGCTAGTAAAAGCATACTTAATCAAATCATTTAAGCAGTAGAAATGACAATCATCTATTGGTGTGGATGATGTATGATGCATATCAGATAAAGGACGTGAATGTGTTGCAGAGTACCTCATTGCACAACAAATGAAGTACAATATTGTGGATGGATAGGAAATGAAGCATACAGGAAATCATATACAGGTGATGCAAAATGGATGAGATGCTAAACAGAAATGCAACAGAGAATGATGTGTATGATATAAAAAACAGAATGCTATTGTATGAAGGCTAAATTCACATTAATGAAGGCACCCCTTACACTTGAAAGGGGTATGTCGTTCAGTGGTGAATGCCACAAATATGATGCAAACAAGCCATGATGCAAATAATGCAGGAGAAATGCATAAACAAATGAATATAGAGCAATGCATTATAAACAAGAAATTGAAGCATAAACAATACAAGGATAAGAACGAGATTAATACCTTGTTGCAATATGTAGATTGATGCTGCTATAGGCAAATCGATGCTACATCTTGCATTTTCAATAGACAATTGAGAATGAAAGAAAAATAACAGCCGATGCTATGTAAAATTAGAAAGAAAAGAAGAAGAGAAACGTAATTTCACAGAAAAAGAATAGGGAAGAAAAATGAGATGATTCTCACCTTGATTTAGTTCGGATTGAGAGGAGAGAAATGTCTCCACTGTTTACTTTTGCTGGACCAAAACTCCTTCAGTCAATCAAGGGGAGGAACCAGAGAAAAAGAGGAAATAGAAAAAGAAAAAAGAGGGAAGAGGGGAAACAAGAGAAGAGAGAAAAGGAGGACCTCTCGCAAAGGCTCAACGGTGCTCGATGATGGTCCCTTTGCCAAAATGCTTGATGGATGAGAGCCTTCTCTGCGTTGGTTTATATAAGAGGAGACCGTTACAGATTTTTCAAAAGGGGTCCCTCATAGTTTTAAAGAATTTCAAAAAAAGGCTCTAAGTACGAGGAATTTCTAGAAAGGGGTAAAGCTACTTTATGAGTTTTTTTTTTATATTTTTTGAAAGAAAAACCTAAAAATATGAGAGATTTAAAAGATAAGATCCAGATGAGGTTTTTGAATGCTTTACAAAAATATTGAATTTGGAATTTTGAGGATTTTACAAAAGAAGGGTTTTGTAAAATAACAGAATTGATTTTAAAAAAAAAATTGGTTTAAAAAATGGATCTGGATCTAGGATTTTGAGCAAATATCGAGTTTGGATCTCGAATTGAGAAAACAAATGGAGATTGGATCTTGATAAAATACTTGAGCCAATACAGAGAATTAATTTTTGATTTTTGAAAATAGAAGATCTGGGCTCAGAATTGGATTTGGATATCTGATCTAGATCTAAGATTGGGTCAAATATGGAAAATAAAATTGGATTTCGGATCTTCAATAAGAAAATAAATCTGAGAAATGATAAAAAATTGACCCAGTTGCTCAGAAGGTGGGTGCCAAAGGCAAAAAGGGAATTTTTGAGATTTTGAAAAATTTGGGGTGTTTACAGTTTTCTAAAAACTCTAAAAACCAATGCTAACTACTAAAACTTCCTAAAAACTCTAACGCCGATTATTTTTTTCTAATCTAACTACTTAAAATCTAAATCCTAAAGAGAATATCTCTAACTAATTCCTAAATGACCTAAATTGCCAATTTTAACTCGCAATTTATGTTTTTCTGATTTTTACCTTTTTTTGCGTATTTTTCTCGAAATTAATGATAAATGTGAGAATTTAATGCAATTATTCATCATACCATGCATGAATTAATATGATAAAATGCTAAAATAAATGCATGATCATAGATCTCATGTTTGATCATTGGATCAAATCACTTATGAGATTCTATTCCATTCAATTATGTTAAGATGATATTTTCAATTCTGGTCAGTTTTTTTCTTCATAATTTTGCATATAATTAGGTATTATTTTAATCTAATTTTTTACCACATTTTTATTAGTATGTTTTTGAGATCCACACCAAAAATCAGATCAATCTGAGTTGGTTTTATCCCTCAAAAAAATCAGAGTTCGGACCCTACCATTTGGTCTCGTCCGAATTTTCCCAGAAATTAGACCAACTTGTTGGAGTGATTTCTACCTAAAAAAAGATGATATTTCAAATATGTAAATAGGTAAATCTATAGCATTGAATCTAGTTTATTCATGTAAATTTTTATCAATTTCTATGGTGTTTTTATATCTGATTTTAGTCAAAAACCATGACCCTGTAACTCTATGTTATTTTAATGGTTCAGAATTTTATCCTTTTTGTCAAAGACATATCTCCCTAATGGTAGATAATTTTCAAGATCTGTAAAACAGATCCTCTTAATATGTATGTCTAGTTTTTTTATGTAAATTGTCATCCATTTTTATGGAGTATTTCTATTTATTTTGCATTTTACGTCGAGACACTATTTGTTTTCATTTTTGGCTATTTCTCAGACTTAAAATCAACTTGTTGCATTCATATCTCCCTAATGGGAGATTATTTTTTAGATATGTAAAAAGGAGTTTTTGCCTTAGAATGTCTAGTTTATGCATGCCAATTTTCATAAATTTTCATTAAGTTTTCATCTATCATTTGGATCAAAAATAAAAAACCTGTTGAATTTTCTTTCACAGGATTCTACAGATTTTTATTCAACTTGATCAGATTGGATCTCCTCAATGAGAGATCATTTTCTAGATATGTAAATTGGAAATGTTTCATGATTGAACTAAAAAACTTCTCTCACAAATTTGAGAGAATTTAAATCAGTTTAGCCTCTAAAACTTAAAAATTACAGAAACTTGTCTGTCAAAGCTCAATTTCCTAATTTCAAAATGTATTTCTCAATGTTTTAATCATATCTCAAGTTTTAAAAATGATTTTTAAGATCTGTAAAAGGGATATGGTTTTTTGAAGAGTTAAAAATCCATGAAATTAAGTTTCAACTCAATCTAAGTTGTTTTAGGCTTCCATTCATTTGAAATACTCTAACAGAGTTGATTTGCATATATCGATTTTGAAATGTCTTGTCTTGGATAAAAAAAGCAAATTCGGGTTTTCCTTCAAATGTTTTCTGCATTTTTAGATTTTAGTACACTTTTAAGGTTATTATGAACCTTCAAATCCAATTTTATCAATTTCTAATATGTTTATGGATTTTTCCTCTATTTTTTGGGGCATAAAAAGGCTAAATTATGGATTTTTCTCAATTTTTCAATAATTGAAGAAAATTCCTAAATGCCTACATTTATTTCTAATATGTTTGCTCATTTTACATGATTTTACTTTTTTTTATTTTTAATTAATGTCAATTCATTCAAGTGTTGTAATAATACATTCATGAGAATTTTATTTTATGCTAAGTTTAGAATGAATGAGCATTTAGATTAAATTCCATAATTGATGTATTTCATTCATTTTTTTTAAGAAATTCACCATGAAAAACATGAATGACACATGCACTATTTAATGAAGAATAAATAATCCTAAGTAAAGTTTATATTTACGACCATAGTCAGAATATGAATAATACTTAGAATTATTATTCTTTATTAAAATACAAAAATCAACTTACACTCTTAAGTCTTTTTTTTTAAATCATCATATTTCAAGAAAAATGCATTTTCTCCCTTTAATAGAATCTAAAATAAAGATTAAATTAAACTATATTCGTGGCCATAGTCATAAATATATGAAAATTTAATTTTATTTTAATTCTATAAAGGCATAAAAATTTATTTCATTCTTTATTAAATTTTAAATAAAGATTAAATTAGAATAAGTTTGTGACCATAGTCATGAATATATTAAAATTTAGTCTTGTTTTAATTCTATTAAAGAATGGAATTTACTTTTAAATTCCAACAATTTTTTTAATGCATTCATCATTTAAGACAGAATTGCATCATTTTCTTTTAAATTATTTCAAGTTATTTTCACATTTCCAAGTGATTTTCAAAATAATTTTCAAAAACAATTTTCATTTCTAAATTCAAAGTCATTTTCAATTTCCATTCATAAATTCAAATTTATTTTTCAATTTCATTTCTAATTCCATTTAACTTTAAATCCTATTTCAAATAATTATTTTCAATTTTTATTTCTTACTTTCCATTTTTCAAATTCCAAATTTCAATTTTGAATTTCATTTTAATTTGAAATATCAATTTCAATTTTCTAATTCTTTTCAAATTCCAAATTTTGAAATTTCATTCGAAATTCAAATACCAAATCTTATTTTTCCATTTTTCAAGTTCTAATCTGAATTCCATTTTCAAATTTTCAACTTCCCATTTTTAATTTCAAAATTCTATCTTAAATTCAAATTTTAATTCGAATCTCAAAGTTAAATCCTCAATTTCAATTCTAAAATTGAATTTTGAATTTCATCTCAATCCTAAATTCCAATTTCTTTTCAAATTTCAATTTCGATTTCAAATTCAATTATATTTTCAAATTCAAATTTTAATTCTTCAAATTTAAGTTCAAAGTTCAATTTTTAAATTTCAATCATAACTTCTGATTTTCAATTTCAAATTCTGAATTCAAATTCCAAGTTTGATTTCAAAAGTTCAATTCTCAATTCAGAAATCAAACTCCAAATTCAATTTTTCCATTTTAATTCAGATTTTCAAATTTCAAAGACTTAACTTTGAATTCAATTTCAAAATCACTTGAAAATTTTATATTTTTGAAATATTTTCAAAAGCATACACATTCTCAAAACTAAAAATCATAATACAAGCCTTATTCAACGTGCATTTAGGACTTAAAATAATTTCTTAGGCAAATTTAGGCAAAGCAAAGGCATGAATTTGATCCTTGGTTCAATTACCCCTGGTAAAGGTGTCAGAAACGATTGAACCTCGTACTGACGAGCGAATCCCATCTCCCCTTTTTTTCTGCAAATTTCAAAACGAAGGTGAGTTATTTCAAATTCTTTTTCCAAAGGTCAAGTGAGTCCTTGCAACAATTTTCTTTTTCTTCCCCTAAAAAGGAAAAAAGATTTTTTTTTGCAACGATCACAAGTTTGGCGACCGAGATGGGACTCGTCTTCGTCTGATCAAGTTAATGCCTTTTCCCTTGTTTAAATTTTTCTAAAACATTATTCATAAATGTCAGCTTCATTTTCATGCAAACTTAGGAGCCTAGACTTTGACCCAGCTGATATGATTCATATAGGCTTAAGTATGGTTTGGTTGGACCAAATTGAGGAGATTCATTCATGTTCACTTAGACTTAGGTCTGAAATACAACTCTCCTCATTCTAGAGATTGAATGCAAACAATGTATGCAAGTGTATGCTTCTTATGATTTTCAAAATTCTATCTCTTTAGGACTTTGAATTAGAGACATCTGATTTCTTACATGATTGAATCATATTTTCAAAAACATCCCCACATATATTGTCCCCGTCTTCACGTTGCTGGGCTTTCTCACTGAACCATAGTTCGGGAAAAAGCCTCACAACTAGGCCACTTATTTGGGCTAATACCCCCCCTACCACATACTAAGAGCCATAGTCCAAAGTATATCGACAGGCGCTCAAGGATGCTGGAAAACCATTATCTTAGAACTGAAGAAATTTTTATGCCACGTGCTTCGAGCTTCGACTTATGTATATCGGCATATCTTGATTGGATTCAGATGATCTAAACCTTAGAGTTAAGATTAAGGTCATACAAGCTCTTTCAAAATTTGCATATTATAGTCAGCTTCTAGGGAATGTTGTTCTGCACATCATTTTATAGCTTTGCTTTTTAATGTGGATGTTATCTTGTAACCCTCGTTTATTTCTGGTATTTCCTTACATTTTCAAAACCTTGGATATTTCTTCCAAAATTTCCCTCTATTTTCGAAAATCCAGGCGTATATTTTTGCTCTTTTGATATCTCTTATATTTCTTCAGAATAAATCTCAAAAACCTTGAGAATCTTTTCTAAAATTTTCTTTCAAAAACTCCAGGTATCTCTTCCTTTCCTTCCTTTTGGATCTTGATTTCCTCAACATCTACTTTCTATTTTACTTCAATAAAGTTCTGCATTTTTTTTTCTAACTCTCTCTGTTTTACCTTCTTCAGTCTCGTTCAAATGGCGTCCAGTTCACTTGATATCATCTTTCCCAAAGACCATATCTCATATGAGATAAGGCAGGGATTCTCAAATCATTGTGTCATTCACACATGTCCCTTCTTTCCTTGGTGGTATTATTCTTGGTTCGCCACCTTCTTTCGTATGTTCTCAAACCACCTGGATGACTACAGACTGGAGCTGGCATCGATAGTGGGCAAGCAGACCGTCAACAGAAATCTAATTCAAGCTATGGTAGAACGATGAAATCCTCGTACTTGCACATTTTGGTTTCCATGGGGAGATATGACTATGCTGATGGATGAGTTCAATGACATCATGGGATTACCAGAACCACCTGGTCAACCTGATGATCCCATCGAACAACAATTTTTGATCAACATCAAAGGATTGAATATTTGAGATGCCTTAGCCAGAGTGACCGAGAGTAGATCTTGGCCACTTATCAAAGCAGATGGAAGTTAGTTCATCGATCTGTTCGAGCTCTATCGCAAGTATGGGGCATACAAGGAAGTTGATACCCTATCCCGAGCAACCAAAGAAAGGATCCAGCATGCCATGGTCCTATACACAGTGGGACTAGCTTTCTTTCAAGATGGCCAAAACTTTATTGATATCCGAGTTGTTCAACTCTTGCAAAGATGGGGGAGTTAGCAAACCCGTCTCTCCATTTCCATGGCCGCCCTAGCCTTCCTCTACCATGGTTTGACTCATTTCGCCCTTGGTGAAACTATCTTGGTAGAAGGATGCATCTTTGCCCTGCAGTCGTGGTTCCTGCGACATGTGCCATCAAAAGCTAGTTCATTTAGATTCAATGGTAAAACACCATAGTCTACTTCTCAATATCGAGCCTTGATCGAGAGTCTGCATCAAGATTAGATCGTTTGAGACTTCTTCAACTGGCAGGAATCGGTCCCTCGTTACACTTATGCGCATAGCAAGCACTACAGATTACTTGGTTCATTCTTCTGTGTTGATTACCAGCCAGAAAGGTGCATCATACAGTTCTCGCTGTGGCAGACTCATGCCAACATTCATTTTCCAACAAGGATTATGCTAGAATTTGATTTGCGGCCAGATCAGTGATCCAGAGTATACCATGCGACCAAATATACTTGGGATTCCTTTGTTACTCTTTCCATATTCCTTGGACCCAATGTATCTTTTGAGTATCAAGAGTGGTGGCAAACTGTCTGTCCACCCCCTCTTTGTCTTTGATCTGTCATCAATAAAATTTACTTTTTTGTTTTCTCAAAAGTTACATAACAAATTTTATTTTTCAATGATTTTACTCCTAAGTAAAACAATGCAATGGTCACAATCCTTGTGACGACCTTATCCCTGGTAATGAGACATTCTTTCCAAATGTCGATTCAATTTTTGTACTTCTCTATTTTTCTTAAATACCTTTTATCGTGGTTGACGACCTCGCCTAGGTAATAAGGAACATTTTTAGTTATTATAGAAATAATAACGCAATTGTCATAATTCTTGTGATGGCCCAATCTCTGGTAATGGGATAATCTCTCTGAATTGTCTACCAAATCTCTCATTTTTCCTTTACTCAATAATATCATCCTAAAACTTCTTTGGTGGTTTAACTATTCCTTTATCTCTGCAGAAAACATTGGCATTTTGACATGGTTCAGACAAGGACTAGGAAGAAAACCGTTCCACCACAGCACAATGACAGTAGTGCAGAGGAAATAAATTCCCCCAGATCGTCCAAAGGACGTGGCCAAGAAATGGAAGATGATGTTGATCCAGCCATGTACAGTCTGTTTCATAAAATGATGGCAAAGATTATATCAGAACAGGCTGGGGCTAATCCAAAGAAGGTATCTTCCAAAATCAAAATCAAGAGAAAGCCCGTGAAGAAGCATGTCAAGATCAGTAAGAAGAAAATATAGCACGACAGTGCTTCTGAAAATACAGAGTCAACAGAAGAGGATTTAGAAGAAGAACAACATGTATTCATGCAAAACTCTCTGTGTCAGTCTAAGAAAATGGTGGAAGAGCTTGAATCAGTGAACAAACCCAAATTCGGAATCCTAGTGAAAGATCTGATCCAGCTGCAATTGAAGAAAATGACCCACATGGTCAAAGATTTACAAGCCCGGGATAAGGGTAAGAGAACCTACACCAGCAAAGATTTCTATAACGACCTCGAAGGAGATGACAATTTAGAATACCTTCCTATAAACACCATAAATTTTCCTCATTCATGTTCATACACATCCCTTGTGTGAGTGCCAACCCTGTTAGGTCAGTGTAGGTGTCCAACCCCAAGTTTGTGTAAGAAAACTACCATTTTACCCACTTTCATTAGGAAAATTATCATTTTACCCTTAGGTCATCCCAGACCCCTGGTCAGTCAGAGTCAACCAAGCTCATTGGTCAGTTCAGAACAGTTAGATTGTCAGTCATTTCTAGCTCACCTGAGCTCATGATGAACGGACCATTTTCATTTATGACCATTCCTGCCAAAATGGGATCATTTCTTCATAAATGAGTTCATTTCTCACTCAAATCCAAGCCAATTGTCTCTGAGTCAGTCATTTCCAGTCAATCCTATTCCCCAGAGTCTAGCTCGAGCTCACCAGGAGTTCAAGTGCTCCAATTTCAGTTCAAAACTATTTTCAAGTGTCTAGAAACTCATTTTAGCCCATTTAAGCTCTTTCAGCTGAAATTGAGCTGAGTCTAGCAAGTTGAGCTAGTGTTTGAGCTTCAATTTTAGTTCATCTCAGTATTACTGATCTTTGTCCCAACTCAAACCCAGCTCTGGTCCACAATTCACTTCACTCCAGTGACCATTTCACACCATTTCTCTAAAAATACAGCTTTTCTTGACAATTCAGTCTGGGAGTTCAGTTGGGTCAGTGTCTTGTCCAGTCAAGTTATAAAAAACTCTAAAACCCAGTTCAATCCAGTTTATTTTAGTTCAAATTAGTTCAAACCCTAATTTTCAGTGTCACTCTGGCCCGGTAGAGCACGAAAACCATTTCTTGAACCATTTTGCAATTTTTATCAAATTTATTACTTTTTGAACTGGTATAATTGTCAATCGAAGTCTAATATCCAAAATTCTCCATTCAGGGTTAGCATTTCGCATGGCATTTCTCATCATTTTCCATCATTTTCAGCATTTCATAACATTTCATCACATTTCATTTCATTTTCGAAGTCCAGAACTCCAGTTTTATAAATTTTAATCCAGATTGAGTTTTAAAAGTTTTCGGAAATCAATTTCAAACCCTGGGTTTCCAAAATTGACATTTTTACCCCCAGGATTTTAAATTTGGAAATATCTTCTCGAGAAAAACAATCTGGATTTCTTTCAAACTCAAATTTTCAAATTCTAAACTGGATTTGCTTCACAACGAGGTACAAAATTTCAAATTCAGAGCTTATTTCAAAAACTGCCAAAAATAACTCATTTTGTACGAAAACTTTCTGAAAAGACTATTTTACCCCTATGATCCTCAAAATGAATTTCAAATTTGGAAAGTGAGCCCACTCTGAGATGGCTCCTTCATTTACATCTACATTTTTATTTTAAAAGAAAAAAAATATTTTTTTCTTTTCTTTGTTTTCTTTTATTTTATGTTTTCTTTTAAATTTTAATTTTTATTTTTTTCTGAGAGAAGGTGAGACCCACAAGGGGGTCGACCCCCTCTTCCTCCTTCTTTCCTTTTCTTTCCTTCTCCTTCTTTCTCTTCTTTCCTTTCTTCTTTTCCTTCTTTTCTTCTTCCTTTCTTTCTTTTTCTTCCTTTCTTCTTTTTTCTTCCTTCCTTCCTTCCCTCCTTCCCTCTCTCCTTGGTCGATCCCCACGTTCCTCTTTTGTTCTTCTCTTCCTCCTTTCTCTTCTTCTTCTTCTTTCTTTTTCTTTCTTCCTTCTTTCTTTCCTTCATCCCTCTCTTTTCTTTCCTTCTTCTTTTCTCTCCTTTCTTTCTTTCCCCTTTCCTTGGTCTATCCACCTTAAAGGCTTTTCCTCCTTTCTATTTCCCAAGAAGCACATACGTTGGATCCCTCTCAGCCCTATCTCTCTCCCCCTCTCTCTTGATCCCTCTTTGGATCCATCCACCAAGACTCCTCTTGGTCTTTTCGTTTTTCATCAAGGCAGCACAACAACACTTTCCACTCTCCAGCATCCTCAAAGCTTTGTTGCAGCCGGTTCTAACTCCTTCCGACCACCTTCAGGTCCTCTCCTTCCAACCTCCCACCTCAAGCCTCTACTTCATCGACATTTCCAGCAAACCTCGAAGTGGAGCCATCCCTAGCAGTTTCAGCAGCCTTTAGCCCACGGTTCCAGCAAACCAAGAAGTGGAGCCACCCATAGCAGCTCCAGCAGCAAGTCTTCTTCTTCAACCTCCTTCACCATCTTCAGGCTTTGCAGTAGCTGCTTCGCCAAGGAGTCAGACTTCCAGCCATCTTTTGTCGCAGCTACAACACTTCTTCCAGCCGACTTCATCTCCTCCCTTGTTGCGGCTAAAATCCAAGGTAGCAACCTGTCTCTTTGCCTATACTTTATATCATTTTTATCAAGGCATGTTGAATAGGTTTGAATGGTAGATTTCATGTAAAATTTGTTTCAAAACTTGGATTTAGGATGATGTGCTGCATTTGAATGGTAGAAGTAAAGAGATGTTTATTTCGTGAACATAGACTATGCAAAAGGGGCGATTCATCGATTCGATGGGTCGAATCCCCCATTTTGATTAAGTCAACATTAAATGAATCATGCTCCCTGATTAGTTCTTGTTTTACTTTCATAGTTCATATAGCTTTTGTGTTTAAATATTGCACATATGTTAGCTTTATCATTTCATAGTCATTTTGATTCATTTTATGTAGCTTTGCTAATATTTCATAAGTTTCATTTTTTTGCAGAGTCTAGTCGTTATTTCATGCAAGCATTATTGTTCAAAAATCCAAAAAAAATCATTTGTAAATCTCTTTGTTTGTTTGTGATGTCCTATCAAAAACCTAGTACCATTTAGGTTTTGGGACTCTCTCTAATGAATCGGATTCCAAATCGGGTCTTAAACCCTCTAGAAATTTCAGACTTCCTTTTAGCAAACTTGTCGGTCTAAGATCTCCCAAACGGACGATCTAAATTTTCTTTTAAAAAATACAATGGATCCATGTTAGAATCTATTATTTTTTCAGTATTTTTCCAGTTTTTTCCAATGAGGTTTGGTTTCTGTTAAAAATCAAATTTTCCAGACCCCTGTGAAAATATTGATTTCTCCTTGTCAGGGTCTAAACCGACTCTAATTCGCTGCGATGCTTCAATCTATAGGTCGGATGTTAAAACTTTCAACAAAGGAATTGTTCCTCATTATTTCCTCTACCATTCCCCAAAATGTGAGAATTTTAAGAGCATCCTAGGTATTTTTACCGGAATTAAACTCCCTAGTTGTCAAAATCCAGTGTCTAAGAATTACAGAGATTTAGATCTTTGATAGTCCTCTGCTCCTTTCCAAACCGTTCATCTAATCCCAAAACTGTAAAAATAGGAATTTTTTCTCTGTTTGTCAGGGACATTCTCCCAAAATGTCATTCATTTTATCCACTGTTTGCTATTTTTCTCATAATGTTTCCCAAAACTTGTCAATCTGTCCTAAGTCCTAAAGTCGCCGGATTCCGATCCGACTTGCCGGAGCTGTCAAGCTTCTACCATAGGTCAAAACCAAAACCTATAAAAAACAAATTTTTTTGCCTAACTGTCCTCTGTCATCCCATAAAATTTGGAGAATTTTTATGGTATTTTAGTACCCAAAATTCAGTTTAGATTTAAAGTTTTAGGCAAAATCTTGATTTTTAAGATTTTTAGTTAATTTCTATATTAAAAAAATATCAAAAAATAGATTTTCGAGTTCCATTCTGTTTTTAGAGTCAGTCTAGGTGTCCATGCCAAATTTGGATCAATTTCAAGTTCATTTGCCTTGTGTGTTAGTTAATCTTTAAATTCAAAGGCAAAAATCAAGTTAAATTCAATATTTTATGATATTTTTGCCATTTTAGGGCTTTTATCATGTGAATAAGCATACAGTATCATATTAGGGTTGATTTTAATATCATTTTCATTTCACATTTCAACTTTTTGCAAAATTTATTTCAGAAAACCCTAGTTTCAAGGCCATAGTCTTGTTATCAGGGGCATTTTGGTCATTTTGACCTCAATTTTGAAATTCCAAACTTTAATTTTCCATATTTTCATCCATATCATTATATTGCATTATATTGCATCATATTGTGTTTCATTTTTTTTTCATTTGATTTTCAAATTTCCAAATTTTATAAAAATTCTTTTTGAAAACCCTGATTTCAAGGTCATCAGGGGTATTTTGGTCATTTTTACTCCAATTTCGAATTTCTAGGTTTATTTTTGAATTTGATTACTTATTTATCATGTTTATATCAAAGGGGGTATGAATTGGGTTTATATCTGAATAATATCTGATAATTTTCAATATTTTTGGATAAATCGAGATAAACCTACATTTCTGTGCTAACATGTTTTCTAGTTTTGCAGGAACATTCAAGAAGAATATTTAGTTATCTTATCTCTTTTCCTTTATTCAATTCAATGTAATATCAGATGTAATAATTTGGAATAAGATTTACATTTCTTGCATAGAATAGGACTGCATTGCATATAGTTTAATTCTGCAAATTTCAATATCTGATATATGATGCATATGCACATTTTCCAAAATCACTATGGTTGACACGAATGACACATGAACAAGTGCTTAGGGAGTTCACAAACTTAATGGAATTCATATTTATAACCATAGTCAGAATACAAATGAAACCCAGATTTGTGATCTTCGTATTAGCTACATTCAGCCTACACTTAGGCTAACTTCAAAATTGCACTGCATTTCTCAAAATTTTAAAAGGATTTTCCCAATTCCTCAAAGAATTCTCTTTCAAATTCATATTCATTCATTCAATTTGCATCATTTTCAAACTCATTTCTCCAATTTCAATTCAGAGAAATCGATTTTCCCAAAATTTTCTAAGTCTTTCTCAGGATTTGATTTTCTCAGAACTCTGAGTTTTTAAATGTCATTTCAAAGTATTTCCCAAGTTCAAATCATGATTTTCCAATGTTTTAACATTCTTGATATTATTTTCAAAGTTCAAAAATCGATTTTCTCAGAGATCTGATTTTCTCAGAGATCTGATTTTCTTGAAAACCTATTTTCCAAGCAAAAGTCATTTTCTAATGAACTTGATTTTCTCAGAATTCTCAAATCCACTTTTAGAAATTGATTTCCTCAGAAAATCAATCCAAATTTCAAAATCGATTTTCTTAAAGTCCAAGTTTTCCAGAGAATCCATTTTCCAATGCAAATTTCTGATTTCCAATGAAATTCAATGATTTTCCCAGGAATTCCATTTTCAAGCACTTTTTTGATCATTTTCCAAGTACATCTCAATTTTTCAAGGCAAACATCATATTTCTCAAACTTGTATCTTTTCAAAATTCCATAGCACATGCCTGATTCTCCGTGCATTCTAGGAAAATAGAACATGATTTAGATATTTGAGTCAAGTTAAAGCACACATTTGATCCTTGGTTCGATTACCCCTGGTTAAGGTGCCAGGAACGGTCGAACCTGGTACCGACAGACGGATCCCATTCCATAGAATTTTCCCGTAAATTTTCAAAACGGAGGCGAGTAATTTTCAAACTATTTTCAAAACTTTGGTCGAGTTTAACTCACATACTCGTTTCTCTCTCTCGTAGAGGGAGGAAAATTTTTTTGTGATGACAACAGGTTTGGCGACCGTGATGGGACCTGTCTTCGCCTTATCAATTGTGTGCTTGACTTAGCTCAAATTGCCAAATCGTGCTCTACAAAATGTCAACTTTATTTTCTGATATCATGTGAACCTAGGAGCCTAGACTTGAACCCAGGTGACATGGATTGCTTGTAGACTAGGCATGGTTTGGTAGGACCAAATTGAGGAGAATTATGCATGCTCACTTAGACTTAGGTCTTAAATACAACACTTCTCAATCTAGGATTTGTATGAAAACAATGTTTGCTTCCTCAAAATTTTCAAAATCTCTATCTCTTTAGGTTTTAGAGCCCTCTGTTTGCTTGCATGTGCTCATGTTTTCAAAACCACCCCACCTATGTATACCCGGTCTTCATGTTGCTGGGCTCTCTTCTAGTTTGGGACAAAGTATCACAATTGGGCTACTTATTTGGACTAACACCCCCCTTCCATGTACCAAGGCCCATAGTCCAACGTATATCGACAGACGCTCAAGGATGTTGGGAATACACAAGCCTAAAACCGGAGATAAATTTTTATGCCACGTACTTCGAGTTTCGAATCAAGTATATCGACATAGCATGATTGGACACAACTGATCTAAACTTAGAGTTAGGATTAGGGTCCTACAACCATTTTCAAAATTGATGCATTTAGAGTCAACTTCTTAGGGAGTGTTGTATGTGTATAATTGTTTGTGCAGGATGTGACTGTAATCATTTTCCCTTTATTTCCCCATATTTTTCCATTTTTTCCCAATACTGGATGATTTTCCAAAATACCCCATTGTCTTATTTTTGAAGCATTCCTTGATATTTTCTCAAAAACCCTGGACGATTTTCTTAAATCATCCACTTTTTACTCAAAACTCCAGGTGATTTTCCATTTTTTCATTCCTCTAGACTTCGAATTTCCAGCATTTCATTTTATCCTGCCTGCAATTTTCAAAATTTTTGTATTTTTCCCAAGTCTAATTTCAATCTTCCTATCTTTCAGTCCAATGGCATCCAGTCAGCTCGACTCTGTCTTTCTTGAGGGTCACATTTCCTATGAGGTGCGACAAAGTCTTCCCGAGCATCAAGCTCTTAGCACTGAACCCTTCTTTCCCTGGTGGTACTATACTTGGTTCAAGAACTTTTCCCGTATGTTTCTGGACCACTTGAGCGATTGTAGGTTGGAACTGGCATCCGCAGTGGGAAAGTTGATAATCAACGACAATCTGATTTATGCACTGGCAGAGCAGTGGAACCCGCACACTTGTACTTTCTGGTTCCCATGGGAGGGGATGACCCTGCTGATGGATGAGTTTTCAGAGATCATGGGATTGCCTGAGCCAGACAGTCAACCTGGAGACCCACTTGAGCAACAATTTTTTATCAATGTCAAGGGTCTGAATCCCAAAGATGCTTTAGCTCGCATGACAGAGCGTAAGTCTTGGCCACTGATTGAGGAAAATGGAAATGAATATGTGAGTCTGATCGAGATCTATCGACAGTATGAGACATTCACAGAAGTCAGCTCATTATCTAGAACAGCTTGAGAGAGAGTCCAGCATGCCATGGTTTTGTGTACTGTGGGACTCGCTTTCTTTCCAGATGGACAAGATTATATGGATGTCAGAATAGTACAACTTTTGAGAAGATGGGGAAGTCGACAAACCAGTCGTCTCTCGATAGTCATGGCCGCACTTGCTTTTTTATATCGAGGGTTGACTCACTTCATGCTTGGAGAGTCCATCTTAGTCGAGGGATGTACCTATGCACTTCAGTTCTGGTTCCTCCAGCATGTGCTGACCAGAGCTAGTTCATTCAGATATAATGGCAAGGCGTTCCTTCTATTGGTACGGTACCGGTTCCTGATTGATCATCTACAGGAAAAAGAAGTGGTGTGGGACTACTTTGATCGAGAGCAATCACCTCCCAGATACACCTATGCACACGACAAGCAGTTCAAGCTGCTTGGTCCATTCATTCTACGCCTAGTATCATCCGAAGCAGTGTGTCCATCAGTTTTCCCAGAGACAGAAGCGCGTGGAGATGCGATTGCTATCGGGGGTTGTGCCAGAGTTCGACCTTACATCAGCACAGTGGTCCAGAATATACTATTCTGCCAGATATGGCTGGGACACTTTTGTTACTCTTTCTCTTTTTTCAGGTCCTTGGTTGGCTTTTTATAAATGCTCTTTTTAAAAGATAAATTTTCAGTAAAATCCTTGGAAAATCGTCAACCAAAAATAAATAACCGACTTTCCACAGAGTGGTAAGAACAGGTCGAATCAACAAGGAACGAGAATTACTCGATTATTACTAAGGAATACAATTTATTAATCACAAATACCAGTCTACAAGTACAAGGCTAATAACAATTACAAATTAACACTAAAATAAAATGGAAAAGCACTTCAGTCTTCTATTACACGCCAAGGGTATTTCTGTCTTTTCGCCACTTCTTAAGTTTTCGTGCTTGGACAAGAATCCATGGAAAATTGTTATACTTTTCAACCTAATAACACAGGAAAATACGAAGTTAGTAAATAACTCCAATAATTCAAAGTAGAAATGAAACTAAACCTAATTTTCAAGAAATTAACAAAACAAATCCTAATTACAATAAAATAATCAAATAAAATATTAAACTAATTCTAAAATTACCTAATCTAAGTCTAACAATGCTGGATGATGCAAATGCAGCAATTAAAATGCAGAAAATAATGAAAATAGACCTAAAATGACTAAAAGAATGAAATTACAAATCTACCCCTGAATAGTGCAAAATAGACTTCTGATAGCTCTTCGTAAACTGACTGTTTGACAAAACAAACGAGGTCTGAATTTCCCGAAATTTATTCTATTCTGTAACTAACAGATTCAAGAATCTGACAGTTTTTACAGAATTGAAAAATAATATCTGGAACTCCAGATATAAGCGTTTCAAAACCGGGGAAAATCTGGATATCGCAGGTCCCGAAATTTTAAAATCCGAAAAAGCTGTTTTCAAAAAATGCTTAAAAATCAGACCAAATCAACTCGAATTTAACTGAAATTTGGTCTGAAGACAGTTAGCACGCCAATACAGTGAATAGAAAAAGAATTTTTGGAAAACCCAAAAATTTTGCACATGAAATAACGATTATGCGACAGGGAAAAAATCGGGTTTTGAGTTCAATACACTATTCACTTTAGAAATCTATTTTTCACATTAAGAATGCAATCTAACACTAATGCATACCTAAATGATTCTGAATGACAGTTTATATGCAGACACTAAATACAATTATACTAAATGTAATGAAAATTGAATAAAATATGCAAATTATGACTAGAGCTAAGTTAACTAATACATCAAATGC
The DNA here is from genome assembly GCF_984573655.1 of Nuphar pumila. Taxonomy (NCBI): domain Eukaryota; kingdom Viridiplantae; phylum Streptophyta; class Magnoliopsida; order Nymphaeales; family Nymphaeaceae; genus Nuphar; species Nuphar pumila. The sequence continues at coordinate 22,005,040 of NC_143257.1, read as the reverse complement.
AATTATCTTAACTAAAGATGCAAGCCTAACTATATGAACTAAATGATGAATTACTTAATACTAAACACCACTAACTAGATGAAATACACAAATCAAACATTCACTAAACAATTACATATTAAGTAAACACTTACTTCTAACATATAATTCTATCAAGCAAATGACCAACTAGGTTAACTTACTTTATAGCTAATATTACTTCAAACTACAATCAAATAAACACCTAAACACTAATAGGGTGCGGGTATAGGATTGACTTGGAAGAGGTACACACCCCACTTAGATGAGTCAACTAAGTTGACCCACTTAGACACTTACTAATTAAGGAATCTAATTAATTAAGATCTAATTAATAAAAACCGAAAATGAAAATGATAACTTACTATGATGACTCTATCTATATTATATGCCCCTATGAAATACAATTAATATGATAATAACTTATCTAACTAAAATATACTATTACTAAATTTGATAGCTAAGCTAAGTAAGTAATACCTAATCTAATAAACATAATCTAAATTAATAAAGAAGGTTAGAAGGGGGCAATAAATGGTGAATAATAAATTTTTAGAAAAACTTGACTTAGCAAAAACGTCCAGCCCAAAAGAATGGAAATTGCCTTAAGTGCTTGATAAATCAAATGGGAAATGAAGAATTGAAAACGTCCAACTCACAAGGGGGCCCACACGTTTTCAACCTTGCTTTAAAAACATTAAATAATTTTTGAAAACATTTCCAAAAACCTTGAACATGTTTTTGGTTGTCTTTAGAAATAATCTCAAGCCCAAAAATCATGTATAGACCTTTTAGCAAGTCTTTGAAATCCAAGTGTTGTTTCCAAAAATATTAAAAGGAGGAAACTTTCTCTCTTGGCTGGAGTAAATGTTCAAAACATTTCCAAAATGAGATTCACGAATTTGGGTGACATCATTTTTTTCTAAAAAACAAATGTTTTCCACCCCAATTGCCTCTTTGCTCTCCTTCCAAAAACGATAACACCTAACTAATGCAATGATGCTATTCTAACCTAATTAACGAGTATCCAACTACATCAATGAAAATATTAATGCTACCAAAATAAACATTCTAAACCATATTAATTGACATAATCCTAAAATCAAACTTACCTAATCACACAAAAACGTTTCCTAAGCTACACCAATGAACCTAAACACTCTAAGGAACTTTCTATATCCTAAAATAACCTACCAAAAGCAGCCGAGAGCTCTACTGAAGCTCTAATGGCTGACGCCCCTCCTTGGGGGAGATGACTATCTAAAACATCAAAATCAAAATATAAAAATTAAGCTAAAATGATAAAACTAAATTAACACACATGACCATAACTAACTAATTACACTAATGTAAACCAAATTAACTAAGGAATATGCTGAAAATGAACAATACATAAAACGTTAATCAACAACCTAACTAAACGCATAACATAAATAAAAAACTGCTTAGCTTTATGTCAGAATTGAATCTATCTAGACTTATACCCTAATCAGCACATTATAACTACTTTAATAACTAACTAAAAAATATATGGAACCTACTACAGCCGGCTGGACGACACTTAAGACTTGGAAAATAAAACTCAAATTTGCATTTTCACAAATCAAAAAAAAGAAACTACAACAATGACACGAAATATAAATTATTCCTAAAACAATCAAGTTGACTAACACCAGATTTATTAGCTTGAGAAACAAACTAAGCAAACTAAGACATACGACTTGCAAAATGAACACACACACTTCCCTAGATTCAAACTCTCATTCCACGAATTTGTTAAAACAATTCACACGACACACCTAAATCGACCCTCACCTAAAACGAAGATAAGGGACACTGGAAACAGATGAACAAACTCAGATCTCACGAGGGAACTATAGAAAAACTGCAGAACTTACAGTCACAGAAACACAAAGATCGGTTAGAAATAATCTAGTCGATTTTTTTTTTCTTTTTAATTGAAACACCAATCAATCAAACCCAACGACCAAACTAAATCAAAATGAAAATTTTAAACTGATTTTTCCATTGGAACAATATAGAAAAACAAATAGAACAAAAGGTTAAAATCGGCTAGAACAATATCTAGCCGATTTCCATGTTTTGGTGCTAAAATGGATCAAACTCAACAATCGAACATATAAAAATGAAGAACAACCTAGATCTACCGTGCTGGTGTATGCACTAAAGCTATACTAAGGTTGGAACGATAAAAACATAGCACACAAACAGAAAATAACACGAAAAATGAGCACACACGATTTGGGTTTTAACTAGAAGAAAAGGAAGAAGAAGACCTACCTCCAGGGCGATCCGATGATTGTGGGAAAGAAGAGAGCGGACAATGGCTCCAGATTGACATCCCGGATTGTTCAAGGATGCTGGAATATCTCCATGAGCAGGGGTTTTATAGCTGCAACACGTTGGAGATCCACCGAAGATGGATAAGGTGCCGATTCGCGATCGGAGGGCTTAGAAAACCGGATGGAGGTAGGGCCGACTCATCTTGTTGGAGTGTTTTGCACTTCCACACAAGATAGATGTTCTCCACCTCTGCTACACCTGCAAAAACACAGCAACCAATGGTTAATCACAGCAAGGATGAAGAAGAAACGAAAAGAATTGAAACGGGAGATGAATCAATGCTTGAGTTTCAAGCAAAACTCAATCTTCAAGGTAAATGATGTGAGATGAAGGGTTGGAAGGGGGCTGGAGCTAGAATCACAATGGGGGGCGCCAATTCCAATGCCAAAGACGTATAGGGCTTAGCCAAAAAGTATATTTATACTTTTGGTAATTTTCAGAAACAAGGTTATAAAAAAATTATTTTCTCTGCGCCACTTTCTAAGGGGTTTTCTGCAAATCTTTTTGTATTGGGTATGAATATGCGTGTGTGTTGGATTTGGGCTCTCTAATGATTGGTCCAAGGTCCAAAACAGCCTAGTTGGGTCGGATATGGATCCGATCCACCTCGAAATCCGTGCCCAAACACTAAAATAGCCATAATTCTCTCATTTTAACTCTGATTTTTCTAAAATTCGAACTACAATCCCTTGATATCAAAATATATCTAAACATGGGTTTTAAACCTTAATCTCACTATAAAATGCATGAATAACTCGTTCACATGATGTGCATTTCATGCATCATCAAATACCCCCATGCTTGAATGTTTGTTAGTCCCTTAACAAACCACTAACTATGTTATGCAACAAAAACACGAAATGCTAGACATGTATGCATGAAAAACTAACTCACTTTCGTAGGAATCACGGTTGCATTTAGCTTATGCAACAAGCCCTTTAAACCCCTGAGTTACTCCAGTGAACGAGTAAGGTCTCGTGAGGGTTTGTAGAGATGCTACCCACAAACATCAATGAATTGCAGGAATAATTTTTTTCGTTTAAAAAATAGTAGGCAATTAAGAAAACAGTTGGAACAAATATTTCATGTAATGGACACTCTCAAAACAAATTCAGAAATCTCATGCCACCACAGTAAAGATCTTTTTCCTTCACTTTTCTAAAAGTGTAGCTATCTTATGATTTTTCTCAGAGAGTCAAGTATTCTCATGTTGGTACTCGTTTATCCTCACTTGTAATTTTTCTGCACAGTAATTTACAATTATTCTTAAGCAATGAAATTTTTCTCATTCAGCTCATTCTTTTTCTTTCTTTGGATTTTTGATTTTTTCACCCTTTTTCAATTCTTTCTCTTGAGCATTCGTCTCACTTGAGCACTATTTCGAATATCCAGTTTTCGTGACCCGTGTAGCGAGCTTTGGGCCAGTGACTCCCAGGCCAGACGACCTTAGGGCACTAGATACAGAGTATCCCTCGGACTTACTTGCTCGAGTCCCTAGACCTTCTATTCTAATAGTTTACGTATAGTCTTCCTCTCGTCATGTGCAATGTCTCTATCTCTTAGGCTTTCTATGTAGTTCATGTAACAAGCTTTCGAACCGGTGGCTCCCAAACCAACTGGCTTTGGGGCATCAGGTGTAAAACACCCTTCAGATTCTACTTGCTCGAACTACAAAGGCTATAGATATCGACTAGACAAGAGGATGATTTCCTTCGTTATCCTTTTCGTCAAGAGACTCAAACACTTCATCTCATGTCGGAGTTCCACTACTAGGATTCACGAAGACATCAACAACTAAACGTAGCTCTACTCTTTAAAGCTCATTTTTCAAAAACATCTTTCCATTGCTTATTTCTTTCACAAAACATACTATGCATACTTATACTAAAGTGATTCAAAACTTTCTAACAATCAAATACTATCTTTTCTTTGAATTTTCTCATAAATAACTACTCTATTTGAATCAGTTCAGAGATTTTTTTTTTACATGGGGCTTAAAAATTTCTAAACTGTTAGATTATGCCAAAAACAATCATATATGCTACAAACTTATTCTCAAAAGCCTACTTTAGCTACCAAACATAATTTTTTTTTTAGTGTGCATCTAAACCACCCCCCATGCTTGAATGACACTGTCCCTAGTGGCATACAAAATATGTAAAACTGCAATGCAAATGCACACTAAAAGACAAGAAAATGAATATGGGAGAAAGGATAGATACAACATGATTTGTGTCGGGCTTCTGAAATTGATTGACTTGACTTTTGCAGCATCATATGTATATCTGATTGCATAATTTTCTGCTCATCTGGTCAATATATGCTCTGAAAACTCTACCATATACCTGGTAACTCATTCTCATGCATTAAATGTTAGATTCATCCTGCATAAACCAAAAGCAAATGTCAGCACATATGAAATGAAATACTGAAATAAAAGCAAATACTGGAATAAAAAACAAAACTAATGTACATATGATACATCCCTCTGGTTGAATCCTCATGCCTTTATGAGATGCACTATCTCACACTCACCATTCTACAAGGAATTTGAAATGTAGGGCTTCAGTCTTTGCCCATTAACCTTGAATGTACCTTGGGTCATAAGATCGAATAATGTAACTGCTCCATGTGGAAACACTTCTTTCACAATATACGGTCCTGTCCATCTCGATCTCAATTTCCCTAGAAATAAATGCAAACGAGAATTGTATAGCCAAACTTTCTGCTCCGGCTCAAACACTTTTATGATAATGTGCTTATCATGAAATGCTTTAGTGAGAGCTTTATATAACTTGGCAGTCTCATATGCATCATTCCTGAGTTCCTCTAATTCTGAGAGCTGCAATGCTCTCGCTTTGCCAACCTGGGTGAGGTCAAAATTTAACTTCTTGATGGCCCAATACGCTCTATGCTCCAGCTCGACAGGAAGATGACATGCTTTCCCGAATACAAGGCGATACAGAGACATGCCAATGGGAGTCTTAAATGCAGTCCTATATGCCCAAAGTGCATCATCTAAGCGCTGGGACTAATCCTTGCGGCCTGAGCGAACTGTCTTCTCTAGAATTCACTTAATCTCCCTATTCGAAACCTCTACCTGTCCACTGATCTGCGGATGATACGGAGTGGTGAATCTATGATTGACAGAATATCTTCTCAGCAGAGAAGCTATATGTATATTCCTAAAATGCTTGCCACCATCACTGATCATCGCACGTGGCACACCAAAATGACTGAAAATGTTGTGCTTAATGAACTTAAGCACTACTCTATGGTCATTGGTCTTGGTTGCCACAGCCTCGACCCACTTGGACACATAATTAACCACCACTAAAATGTATAAATTTCTGAATGATGGCGGAAATGGTCCCATAAAATCTATGCCCCAAACATCAAAAATCTCGACTATCAAAATCGAGAGCAAGGGCATCATGTCCCTCTTGGACATGTTCCCAATCTGCTGACATCTAATACATCTCCTGCAGAACTCATGCGCATCCCTGTAGAGTGTGGGCCAATAAAATCCAGACTGCAAAACCTTTGCAGCCGTCTTCCTACTGCTAAAATGCTCTTCATAGGCTAAAGAATGGGAAAAACTCAAAATGGACTCGTACTCTTCCTTCGACACACATCTCTTGATGATCTGGTCCGCGCAATATTTGAACAATTCTAGTTCATCCCAATAATAGTGCCTCACTTGAGATAGGAATCTCTCGCGCTCATTCTTATTCCATTGCTCAGGTATCTGTCTCGAAACCAAATAGTTCACAATATCAGCAAACCAGGGTAACTGCGATGTTCTAACTGACATAGTCTACTCGTTGGGGAAAGAATCACTAATAGGCTTCTGATCCTGCGTGGTCTTCACGATCAGTCTAGAAAGATGGTCTGCTACTACATTCTCGCTTCCCTTCTTATCTCGAATCTCGAGATCAAACTCCTATAGTAGCAGAACCCAATGAATGAGTCTCGGTTTGGTGTCTTTCTTGTTCAACAAATACTTCAATGCAGCATGATCAGAATAGACAACCACCTTTGAACCGAGAAGATAAGACCTAATCTTGTCCAATGCAAATACTACAACAAGTAGCTCCTTCGTTGTCGTGGTATAATTCATCTGAGCATCAGACAAAGTTCTACTTGCGTAGTAAATCACATAGGGCTTCCTGTCAACCCGCTGCCCTAAAATGGCCCCCATAGCATAGTTAGAAGCATCACACATGATCTCAAATGGGAGCGTCCAATCCGGAGGTCTAAAAATGGGCGCTGTAATCAGGGCTTCTTTGAGAATCTCAAAGGCCTTCATGCAATCCTCACTAAAAACAAAGGGCTGATCCTTCTCCAATAAAGTACAAAGCGGTCGAGAGATTTTGCTGAAATCCTTTATGAACCGCCTATAAAATCCCGCATGCCCTAGAAATGACCTAATCTGCCTCACAGTGGTAGGTGGAGTCAAACGAGAAATGGATTCCACCTTCACTCTGTCAACCTCAATGCCTTTCTTGGACACAATGTGTCCAAGCACAATCCCCTCCTGGACCATAAAGTGGCTCTTTTCCCAACTCAGGACAAGATTTGTCTCCGCACACCTACTTAGTACTCGAGTATGTTTTTGGAGGCAATCTTCAAATGAAGAGCCATATAGAAAAAATCATCCATGAACACTTCCATAACATCATCTATCATATCGAAGAAGATAGCTAGCATGCACCTCTGAAAAGTTGCAGGGGCATTGCAGAGCCCGAACGACATACGTCTGAATGCGAAGGTGCCATAAGGACATGTAAATGTCGTCTTCTCTTGGTCGTCAGGATGGACAACTACCTGATTATATCATGAGTATCCATCTAAAAAGCAATAGTAGCTCTGCCCCGCGAGTCTCTCTAAGATCTAATCAATGAACGACAACGGGAAATGATCTTTCCGAGTTGCCACATTCAGCTTCCTATAGTCAATGCAGACTCGCCAAGCTGTAGTGGTCCTCATTGAAATTCTTTCCCCCTTCTCGTTCTCCACAACAGTGAGTCCTGACTTCTTCAGTACAACCTGAATCGGACTGACCCACTGGCTATCAGAAATGGGGTAAATAATCCCGGCATCCAACCACTTCACCACCTCATTCTTCACCACTTCCTTCATGTTGGGATTTAACCTTCTCTGCATATCCCTCACTAGCTTGACTTCCTCATCACAATGAATTCTGTGCATGCAGAATGAAGGATCAATCCCCTTCAAATCAGCCACTCCCCAGCCAATCGCTGTCTTGTGCTCTCGTAAAATAGTCAGTAATCTCTGCTCCTGCTCCTCAGTGAGCAGTGACGAGATGATCACAGGCAGGGTCTCATCACCTCCGATGTATGCATACTTGAGTGAATCCAGTAAGGGTTTCAACTCAAGTTTCGGAGGAGACTCGATCAAAGATTTGGCGGGGGTCTCCGCAAGTGGTGGGAGAGGGTCAATGCCCGCTCTCCAAGGAGGTAACTCTGACGACACTCTAGACACATCTACACTAACTATACAACTATTCTTCTCTATATGGTATAAATCTAATGAATCCTCGATAATATACAAATCGGGTTGCTCCTTCACTAACTCCTGTGCAATGTCTACATGGAAACAGTCCATATCTCCTGCTGGACCCATCGCGGCATTGAAAATGTTCAACTTGACTTTCCTGTTGCCGAATGATAGATCCATGGCTTCGGTCCTACAGTTAATACATGCATTGGCAGTCGCCAAGAATGGTCTGCCCAAAATGATCGGAGTCTGGTGCTGGCTATCTACTCCTTCCATATTGAGAATGATGAAATCAACAAAGAAATAGAAGTCATCCACCTTAACTAGCACGTCCTCCAAGACACCTCTCGGTATCTTGACAGAATGATCTGCCAGCTGAAGTGTAATAGGAGTCGATCTCATCTCTCCTAGCCCGAAAGAATCATAGAAATATCCAGGCCGAATGTTCACGCTTGCTTCAAGATCAAGCAAAGCGCGTTCTATCCGGATGTTTCCTATAGTACAAGCAATGATCGGGGCTCCAGGGTCCTTGAGCTTTGGTGGTGTCTGATGCTGAAGTACTGAACTCACTTGCTCAGTCAGATGGACCCTGTTAGAAACTCTCTCTCTGAATTTCCTCTTCTGCGTACATAGTTCCTTCAGGAATTTGGCATAAGCCGACACCTGCTGAATCGCATCGAGCAGAGGCAAGTTGATCTGCACATGCTTGAATATGTCAAGCATGTCCTGGATCTTCGTGCTCTACTTTCCTCTAAATCTGGGAGACTCTAATGCTTTGGGATAGAGTGGTGGGGGAATATACATGGGTGCCTCCTCCTCTTTGTGAGAAGGTTCACTCCTATCCTTCTTCTGAACTGAGGTGAAAGATGATGATGGTGAAGGTGATGGGGATGAGGATGAGGATGGTGATGATGATGGCTGAGCAGAAGAAGATGGAACACTGGACTCTGGCTCATCGATCCTCTCTCTACTCTCTCTGGTCTCGACGTGGTACTCACGTCCGCTCCTCAGGGCCATAACAGATTTGGCCTGCTGTTGTGACTCAGTATGAAACAGGCCTCCGGTCATTTGGTCCTTGCCCTTCGGGTTCATGATAGCCTGGCTCGGCAATGTACCCTCGGGCCTCCTACTGATAGCTTCTGTTAACTGTCCCATTTGCGACTCTAGCTTAGCAATGGACTGCGTGTGTGAGCTCAAAATCTGGCTACACTTCTCGAAAACATTCTGATTAGAGGTTTTCACCTATTGAAATGCTTGGAGAAGTCTCTCCTCAAAAGATGTCTGTGGGGCAGACTCTTGCGGAATCGGGGGAGGAAATGAGGAGGAAGTCTGAGGATAGTTCGGCCGCTGGAATGTCTGAGTGAATGATGGCGACCGAGCTGACTGAGAGGATGTAGGCATCTGGATGGAAGACTGTGTATTCTTCCATGAAAAATTGGGGTGGTTACGCCAACCCGGATTATACATAGATGAAAATGGGTTGTTTTGAGGTCTGACGTAACCTTGAGTTGCCTGAACTTGTTCTTGAACAAATTCAGGGTACTGAGCTGCCGAAGGGCACTCAGTAATCTCATGTGCCGGACTGGCACACAGAGTACACACCTGTTGAGCAGTGGGTGGTCCTGAGAGAAGCTGGTCCAACTTCTGAGCAATCATGTCTACCTTGCACTGTAGTGCAGTAGATGGACCAATCTTGAGAACACCAGCTTTCTTCTGAATGTTGGGTGTGGCGCTATCCGAATGAGAGCTCGAAGCATGGTGGAGGGAATTCTCTGCCAATGTATCGAACAACCTCCATGCTTCATCCTCGCTCTTCAACATGAATGTCCCACCACATGAAGAGTCGATCATCTGACGATTCCTGTCAGACAATCCGTCATAAAAGCTCTGCACTAGCTGCCATCTCAGCACCTGATGATGGGGACACTTCCTAAGGAAATCCTTCATTCTCTCCCAGGTCTCATGAAAATGCTCTCCATCTAGCTCCGAGAAGCTAGTGATGGCTCGCTGGTACTGGTTCGTCCGACCAATGGGAAAGTACTTCCTAAGAAACTCCTGCTGTAGCTGATCTCATGACCCTATCTCTAAGGAATCCAAGGACTTTAGCCGATACTTGGCCTTGTCCTTCAATGAAAACGGGAATAAGGTCAACCTCAAAGCATCATCGTTGAAATTTTGTATCTTTATAGTAGAACAGATCTCGAGGAATTCGTCTAAGTGCCGATAGGGATCCTCGTGACTAAGGCCATAAAAAGATGGAAGCATCTGAATAATGCTGGCCTTAATCTCATAGTGAGGAGCTCCTACATCGAGTCTTCGAATGCAGGATGCCTGGACATAATCTGTGGGAATGAAGTATTCCCTCAGAGGATGTAGATGAACTGGAGGTGGAGCTGGAGGATCCATATCACCCATTGTTGTCGAACTTCGAGGAGAATGTAAAATTCTCTCTGGGTTGTCAACAAATGGATGTAATGGGGTTCCTAAACCTCTTCGCCCTTGCATACACTGGTACTAAGACCAGATGTAAGCACATGACCTAAATCTAAATCTAAACTAAACTAAACACTAAAATGTAAATAACACAAATAAAGACTACTAAAGAATAATATTCTAAACTAATTATGTAAGAACTAATTAACTAACTAAATGAAATAACATGATAACTATTCTAATTTACTGAAAAGGAAAAAATATAGGAAATCACAAAGTAAGTTTTCTAAAACCCACCTGTATAATCACTCCTTGCAGAATAAATATAGAGTGAATCCTAGAAAAACAGTACGTGAAACCAATATGTACTAACTATGTTAATCCTATGTTCACTTACTAATCCTACTAACTAGAAAATAAAAACAACTAATTAACTAACTAGCTAACACAAATTAATAAATTAAACTCTAAGAAATAAAAGAAGTAATTTGCCGTTCCCCGGCAACGACGCCAAAATTTGGTTGGCTTTTTATAAATGCTCTTTTTAAAAGATAATTTTTCAGTAAAATCCTTGGAAAATCGTCAACCAAAAATAAATAACCGACTTTTCACAAAGTGGTAAGTACAAGTTGAATCCAGAGGGAACAAGAATTACTCGATTATTTCTAAAGAATTCAATTTATTAATCACAAATACCAGTCTACAAGTACAAGGCTAATAACAATTACAAATTAACACTAAAATAAAATGGAAAAGCACTTCAGTCTTCTATTGCACGCCAAGGGTATTTCTGTCTTTTTGCCACTTCTCAAGTTTTCGCGCTTGGGCAAGAATCCCTGAAAAATTGTTATACTTTTCAACCTAATAACACAGGAAAATACGAAGTTAGTAAATAACTCCAATAATTCAAAGTAGAAATGAAACTTAACCTAATTTTCAAGAAATTAACGAAACAAATCCTAATTACAATAAAATAATTAAATAAAATATTAAACTAATTTTTAAATTACCTAATCTAAGTTTAACAATGCTAGATGATGCAAATGCAGCAATTAAAATGTAGAAAATAATGAAAATAGACCTAAAATGACTAAAAGAATGAAATTACAAATCTACTCCGGAATAGTGCAAAATAGACTTCTGATAGCTCTTCGTAAACAGACTGTTTGACAAGGCAAACAAGGCTCGAATTTCCCGAAATTTATTCTATTCTGTAACTAACAGATTAAAAATTCTGACAGTTTTTATAGAATTGAAAAATAATATCTGGAACTCCAGATATAAGCGTTTCAAAACCGGGGAAAATTTGGATATCGCAGGTCCCAAAATTTTAAAATCCGAAAAAGCTGTTTTCACAAAACACTTAAAAATCAGACCAAATCAACTCGGATTGAGCTGAAATTTGGTTTGCAGACAGTTAACACGCCAATACAGTGAATAGAAAAAGAAGTTTTGGAAAACCCAAAAATTTTGCACATGAAATAACGATTATGCGACAGGGAAAAAATCGGGTTTTGAGTTCAATACACTATTCACTTTAGAAATCTATTTTTCACATTAAGAATGCAATCTAACACTAATGCATACCTAAATGATTCTGAATGACAGTTTATATGCAGACACTAAATACAATTATACTAAATGTAATGAAAATTGAATAAAATATGCAAATTATGACTAGAGCTAAGTTAACTAATACATCAAATGCAATTATCTTAACTAAAGATGCAAGCCTAACTATATGAACTAAATGATGAATTACTTAATACTAAACACCACTAACTAGATGAAATACACAAATCAAACATTCACTAAACAATTACACATTAAGTAAACACTTACTTCTAACATATAATTCTATCAAGCAAATGACCAACTAGGTTAACTTACTTTATAGCTAATATTACTTCAAACTACAATCAAATAAACACCTAAACACTAATAGGGTGCGGGTATAGGATTGACTTGGAAGAGGTACACGCCCCACTTAGATGAGTCAACTAAGTTGACCCACTTAGACACTTACTAATTAAGGAATCTAATTAATTAAGATCTAATTAATAAAAACCGAAAATGATAACTTACTATGATGACTCTATCTATATTATATGCCCCTATGAAATGCAATTAATATGATAATAACTTATCAAACTAAAATATACTATTACTAAATTCGATAGCTAATCTAAGTAAGTAATACCTAATCTAATGAACATAATCTAAATTAATAAAGAAGGTTAGAAGGGAGCAATAAATGATGAATAATAAATTTTTAGAAAAACTTGACTTAGCAAAAACGTCCAGCCCAAAAGAATGGAAATTGCCTTAAGTGCTTGATAAATCAAATGGGAAATGAAGAATTGAAAACGTCCAACTCACAAGGGAGCCCACACGTTTTCAACCTTGCTTTAAAAACATTAAATAATTTTTGAAAACCTTTCCAAAAACCTTAAACATGTTTTTGGTTGTCTTTAGAAAGAAAGGATAACTTTTAATCTCAAGCCCAAAAATCGTGTATAGACCTTTTAGCAAGTCTTTGAAATCCAAGTGTTGTTTCAAAAAATATTAAAAGGAGGAAACTTTCTCTCTTGGCTGGAGTAAATGTTCAAAACATTTCCAAAATGAGATTCACGAATTTGGATGACATCATTTTTTTCTAAAAAAAAAATGTTTTCCACCCCAATTGCCTCTTTGCTCTCCTTCCAAAAACAATAACACCTAACTAATGCAATGATGCTATTCTAACCTAATTAACGAGTATCCAACTACATCAATGAAAATATTAATGCTACCAAATAAACATTCTAAACCATATTAATTGACATAATCCTAAAATCAAACTTACCTAATCACACAAAAATGTTTCCTAAGCTACACCAATGAACCTAAACACTCTAAAGAACTTTCTATATCCTAAAATAACCTACCAAAAGCAGCCGAGAGCTCTACTGAAGCTCTAATGGCTGACGCCCCTCCTTGGGGAAGATGACTATCTAAAACATCAAAATCAAAATATAAAAATTAAGCTAAAATGATAAAACTAAATTAACACACATGACCATAACTAACTAATTTCACTAATGTAAACCAAATTAACTAAGGAATATGCTAAAAATGAACAATACATAAAACGTTAATCAACAACCTAACTAAACGCATAACATTAATAAAAAACTACTTAGCTTTATGTCAGAATTGAATCTATCTAGACTTATACCCTAATCAGCACATTATAACTACTTTTATAACTAACTAAAAAATATATGGAACCTACTACAGCCGGCTGGATGACACTTAAGACTTGGAAAATAAAACTCGATTTTACATTTTCACAAATAAAAAAAAAGAAACTACAACAATGACACGAAATATAAATTATTCCTAAAACAATCAAGTCGACTAACACCAGACTTATTAGCTTGAGAAACAAACTAAACAAACTAAGACATACGACTTGCAAAATGAAAACACACGCACTTCCCTAGATTCAAACTCTCATTCCACGAATTTGTTAAAACAATTCATACAACACACCTAAATCGACCCTCACCTAAAACGAAGATAAAGGACACTGGAAACAGATGAACAAACTCAGATCACACGAGGGAACTACAGAAAAACTGCAGAACTTACAGTCACAGAAACACAAAGATCGGTTAGAAATAATCTAGTCGATTTTTTTTTCTTTTTAATTGAAACACCAATCAATCAAACCCAACGACCAAACTAAATCAAAATGAAAATTTTAAACTGATTTTTCCATTGGAACAATATAGAAAAACAAATAGAACAAAAGGTTAAAATCGACTAGAACAATATCTAGCCGATTTCCACGTTTTGGTGCTAAAATGGATCAAACTCAACAATCGAACATATAAAAACGAAGAACAACCTAGATCTACCGTGCTGGTCTATGCACTAAAGCTATACTAAGGTTGGAACGATAAAAACACAGCACACAAACAGAAAATAACACAAGAAAAATGAGCACGCACGATTTGGGTTTTAACTAGAAGAAAAGGAAGAAGAAGACCTACCTCCAGGGCGATCCGATGATTGTGGGAAAGAAGAGAGCGGACAATGGCTCCACATTGACATCCCGGATTGTTCAAGGATGTTGGAATATCTCCATGAGCAGGGGTTTTTGTAAACACCCCAAATTTTCACTCACCTCCCCGACAGTTCCACCAAGCATCATCATTCAACCTCTGAGATCGCCAGAGGGCAAAATGGTCGTTTTCTGAGCATGGAACCTGCAAAATTTCAGATTGCATCTATAACTCTCAAATTTTCTCTATTTTTATCTCAGATGTTCAAAATTTTACTCCTGACAGGAGACAGACATCTCCAAAGTCTTGGTTCAAGATTCTATTGCATAAGAAATGACATTGCATATCATTGCATGAGCATTTCAAATCACTGCACTGCACAGCATGTCATTTCGAGGTCCAAAACTCTTGATTTCAAAAATTTCAATCCAGATTAGAATTTTAACCCTTTTCAAAATTGATTTCAAAACCCTGGGTCTTCAAAATTATCAATTCTTCCCATTTTACCCCCAGGACTCTGAATTTCAAAATATTTTCGCAGGAAAACGATCTGGATAGTTTTCAATATGGATTTCAGCCACTTCACCTCATATCTTTCCCTTTTGACAATTTCAAATATCTTCCTTTTACAAAATTGCCCTACAGGGGCCAACTCTTTCCAAAAATTCCTGTTTTACCAATTAGTCCAGATTTTATGAAAATTCCAAAAAGAGTTGTTGTTTTATCCTTATTTCAATAAAGAAGCAATGTGGGACCCACACTGAGGTGGTGTCACACAAGCTTTTCTTTTGAAAATTTGAATTTTGAAAAACCCAAAAATATAGGAGCCTTGTCCCCTGGATTGGTGCCACTTGTCTTTTCTCTCTCCTCCCATTTCCATGCCAAGTGTCAGTGTGGGGCTACCTTAAGAAGATGCCACATGTCATCCCATTTATCTGCCATGTGTCAGTATCCTATCAGGCGCCATGTGTCATTTCAAAGAACACCAGAAGATGCCAAGTGTCATAGGTTGTCCTGTCTAGAAAAAGTGGAGTTTGTCTCCTCTGAGGTGGCGCCACTTGAAGTGTGTCTCCTGCAGGGGACATGTGTCAACCTCTCCCACCTTCTAGAAAAGTAGTCTGACACATGTCTCTCCCTACTTTTCTCAGAAAAGTAGGAGACACGTGTCACTCCTAGCTTCCTCCAGAAAAGGTAGGCTTGTCTCCTCTGAGGTGGCGCCATTTGGAGTGTGTCTCCTGCAGAGGACACATGTCCATCTCTCATTTCCTCAGAAAAAGCACATGCCATGTGTCACCTCCTAGCTCTCTTCAGAAAAGCTAGAATTCAAATATTCAAATCTCCTCATAGGTGTCGCAGATCCTGAGCTTCTACCTTTTCATCTTGTCTGAGATGGCGCCACATGGCTTGGCCCTCCTTCTCTCCCCTCTGCCACGTGTCATTCTCTGCTTCTTTCAGAAAAAGCAGGTGACACATGTCTCCTTCTACCTCCTTCAGAAAAAGTAGAGGACACATGTCTTCTCCCTACTTTTCTCAGAAAAGTAGGAGACACATGTCACCCCTGGCTTTCTTCAGAAAAAGCAAACCATTCAAAAATTCAAACAAGGCCTAGGTGGCACAAATCCTGAGCTCTGATTTTCCAGATGGCCTAGGAGTGCGCCACATGTCCCTTGCCTATCCCTCCTGCCACATGGCATTGTAGGAGCCACCCTGAGGTGGCGCCACATGTCCACCCCCCATTACTCCAGGGCCAACCTCCATTTAAAATTCAAATCCCCCATGAGGTGGCGCCATCTGAAGAACCTCCTCCAGCAGGCTGACACTTGTCAAGTATGGAACCATCCTGGACTGCCACATGTCCAGATCTCCTTTCCTGCAGAAAAAGCAAAATTTCAAACATTTGAACTCCCCAGAGGTGGCGCCACATGGCATGCCCCTACTATTCCAACTTTACACCTCAGAACACCTTTTGAGGTGGCGCCATTCCAAAACTCCATTTGGCTCCATTCTGTATTTATTTTATTTCTTTTAATAAAAATAGCCCTTTTGAGGTGGCGCCACCTGAGAACTCCCTACAAAAGGTGAGTTTGAATTTCAAATTCCAAGAGAGCACCCTCTGAGGTGGCGCCATCTGGGAGCTTCCTGTAGAGAAAATCAAGCAAACCAAATTTTGAAAAATTTCAAATCCTGCTGAGGTGTCTCACCCACAAAAATCTTATTTTTTATTTTCTCAAAAATCAAAATAGCACCCCTAGGATGGCGCCACATGGAGGGCTCAGATTGAGCCTGTTTAAAATTCAAAATTTTTCAGAAAATCTATAAAAACAAGGCTCCATGCCCAGCATAGGGGAGACCATTTTTTGTGAACTTGAAAATTCGACCTAGCCTTCCTAAAAATCCAATTTTTGCACTTTGGAATTCACGCCCCTTTGGCTCAGTGAAGAAGGTGTAGTGGGTCGATTTTGGTGAACCATCCGAAGCCCGGAGCGAAGGACGAAGGAAGCACGTAATAGCCGCCCCTTTCAAGAGCTCCTACGCTGCGTAACGACGCAAGGTGCACTTCTTTTCCCCTTTATTTGATGCCATAATTCGATTCGGGAGTCGTTTGAAGAAAGAGCTCATCCGAGAGATGGATTGAGCTATTCTCATAAAACGACATATATAAAAATATTTAATTATGCTTTCTTGTTGATTTTTAGCATTCATGCATTTAGCTAGGTTTAATTTGCATTTTATTTCATTTATTCAGCACATTTCATGAATTAATTAGGATTAATTTAGCATTTATTTCAATTCTGCTCATTTTCAGTAGGTCTCTGTTTTTGTCAGTCAGTCCACACGTCATTTCATGCATTTATTTTTTATTAAAAATCCCACAAAAATCACGGAATGCGACCTTAGGTGTACCTAAAATTGTGCCAAAAATTCGGAAGCATTTGAATTTTTTTACTGCGGTAAACATTCAAAATGGCAAGTCGGCTTTTGTTACCCGGGAGGCGTTTTGAAAATCATTTGCCGACTTGTAAAATCGAGGTCTCCCTCATGGGATATCCGATTCTCGATCCTAAAGATGTTCTTAACTCGGGAGAATGTCTAGTATTTAACCTGATTTTAGCAGATTTTTATGATTTTTTTATGTCTGACAAAAATCCGAGAGTTCGAGACACGTGTCAGAGCCTGATTTGGGCCTCTGAGATTTTGTATCGACTTAGGTCGATGGTTTCTCTTTGTGTATTACTCCAAATCCAAAACTGTAAAAAGTGAAAGTTATGTCCGCTGTGTCCTCTGTTTGCATCTGAAATCCTGTGATTTTTTGGAACAGTGTTGATACCTGCTTCGGATTTTTCTTGTCAGTTTCCTGTTTGGTCACATTTGTCTGTTTTGTCAATTTAGGAATGAAAAGTTATATTTTTACCTGTGTCCCTGTTGATCAAATGCCGAAGTCATGAACATGAAAGTTGTTTATGTAGGTGTCATGAGTAGCTCTGATTAATTTCATAAATTTCCATGGCTGTGTTATATTTTTTTAGCATTTTACATCAGATTAGGGTGATTTTTACCTCTGTCAGAACTAAATCTCTGTTATTGAACTCACCATGGCTCAAATCCCGAGGATGTAAAAACCAAAAATGTTTAATTTCGGGTCCTTTAACAGTCTGAAAAATATCATAAGTTTTCATGGTGTGAATCTTGCATTATCATATTAAGCATTGCATTTGGTTCGGATCCATAGGCAAAATCCACCATTTTAGGACTTTCTTTAAATTTTAGCATTTAAATCATATCATTTCGTAATTTTTAGCATTCTAGGCTGTGTATCAGAGTAAGTAGATGCTTCATACCGAATTTGGTGCAATTTGGAATCCATTTGAGGTTCGGATTAGCCATAATACCAAAACAGGGTCCCGCAGGACCCGGATCCAAGTGAAAAACAAGCGAAATTCGTTATTTTGGATAAATTACAAAATGCCAAATTATGATTTTACAGTCTTAATGTGTTTAGCAGCATGTCATCATGTCTCTTACTGCATTTCATCATCATTTGATTCAATTTGAATTTCGAAATCTCAATTTTACCAAGTTTTCCTTCAAAAAACCCTGATTTTAAAGGTGTAACTTTAATTTTAGGGGTATTTTGGTCATTTTGACCCCAATTCCGAATTTCAAACTATTTTCCACTGAATTCTCTGCATTTACATCATTTCAAATATCAAGGAAGCATGAGAATAGGGTTTATATCCAATTAAATCCAATAACTTCACAATATTATTGGAAAATCTTGGAAAAACCCACATATTTGAGCTAACCTTATTTCAAGTTTGGCAGGGACATTTAAAAGAAGGAGCTGAAGTCTGCAAATTCCATTTATTTCATTTATTTAGTGATGTAATAATGTAAATTTTGGAATAAGATTTTAATTTTCTGCTTAGACTAGGATGCATATCATATAGTTTAAATTTATGCAATATCCTGCTTAGATGATCCATGCATTTTATTTCAAAAGCACTATGGATGTACACGAATGGCACGTGCACCAACTCTTAGGGAGTTGATGGACTCGGTGGGATCCATATTTACGGCCCTAGTCGGAATATGGACGAGACCCAGATCCATCATCTTTCTACTAGTCACATTGAGCCTATACTCTTAGGCTATCTTGAAAATGCACATCATATTTCTAAAATTTTCAAAATCTTGTGTATTAAATCAATTAAACTCTGAACATATTCATGGCCACAGTCAGGATATGTGAAGGATTTATTTTGACTTAATGCACATTTTCCAACAAATTTCTTAGAAAACCTTTCAAAGTGCATTCTTTCATTCATATCATTTGCATCATGAAATCATTGGTTTTCTTAAGAAAATTTCATTCTCAAGAAATTGATTTCTCAAGAAACTCTAAGAATCTTTCAAAATTGGTTTTCTCAAGTCAAGTTTTTCCACAGTTTTCTATGGGAAAAGGTCATTTTCCCAAGATTTTCTAGAGAAGTCTCTCACCTTTCTCAAAGTCAAAATCGATTTCCAAGTATTTCAAGGTTAAGATTCTCAGGTTTTCAACTTCCCAAGTTTCAATTTTCCTTTTCCAAAGAGTTTCCTATAAATTTTCCATCATTTTCCTAAGAAAACTCTCAAAGTCCAAGTTTTCCTAAGAAGTGTTTCCCTTTTCAAAGGTTCACCCTTTTCTCAAGAATCACCTCTATTTTCCCAGAATTTTCAACTATTCATGATTTTCCTACATCTTTATGAACTTTCCCGTGATTTCAAAAACCCTTTTCTTCTGAGTTTCCTGAGAAATTAAGCTTTTTCCTGAGAAATGTTTTCCCACTTCAAACATTTTCTGAGCATACATCATGTTTTCCAACTTACATTTTCCAAAATCTCATAGCACATGCCTGAATTCTCTGTGCATTTAGGATAGAACACGATTTTGATGATTTAACTAAGTCAAACATAGTTTTGGTCCTTGGTTCGATTACCCCTGTTGAAGGCGGCAGGAACGGTCGAACCTCGTACCGACAGGTCGAGCCCCATCCCATGGATTTTCCCGCAATTTTCAAAACGGAGGCGAGTATTTCAAAACATTTCCAAAATCCGATCAAGTTTGAAGCGCGAAAGCGTTTCTCTCTTTTTCTCTTCCGCGAGGAAGGGAAGACGAGGGAAAAATTTTGCGACGACAACAGGTTTGGCGACCGTGATGGGACCTGTTCTTGTCTGACCTAAATTATGCTTGACTTAGTTTAATTATCAAAATTATGTTCACAAAATGTCAGCTCTTTTACTTTCAATATCATGTGAGCCTAGGAGCCTAGATTCTGACCTAGCTGACATTGATTGCATATAGCTTAGGCATGGTTTGGTAGGACCATATTGAGGAGAAATTTTCATGCTCACATAGACTTAGGTCTAAATACAACCCTCCTCAATTTAGGATCTGAATGCAAACAATGTATGCTTCTTCAAAGTTTTCAAAATCTATCTCTCTAGGACTTAGAGCCATCTATTTCTTGCATGTGATCATTTTTCAAAATCTCCAATTACCTATCATTACCCGGTCTTCACGTTGCTGGGCTCTCTTACAAAACCCTAGTTCGGGACAGAGCCTCACAACTGGGCCAACTATTTGGGTTAACACCCCCCTACCACGTACCGCGGGCCACAGTCCGAAGTATATCGGTAGGCGCTCAAGGATGTTGGAAAACCTTACCTTAGAACCGGAGTTGAAATTCTATGCCACGTACTTCAGATTTCGGTTCGAGTATATCGGCATAACTGGATTGGACAAAGATGATCTGAACCTAGAGTTAGGATTAAGATCCTACAGCTGTTTTCAAATTGATGCATCTAGAGTCAGCCTTTTAGAGAGTGCTGAATGTGCATAAATGTTTGTGCAGGATGTGATTGTATGTATGATTTTCTCCGTTCTTTATATTTCCCAATGTTTTTTTAACTCATTAGGCCTTTTTCAAAACATCCTTATTTTCCACAAGATGTTTTCTCAAACCCTGGATAATTTTCTCAAATATCCAATTTCTTCCAAAACTCCAGGCGATTTTACATTCTACCTTTCTACTGGATCTCGAATTTCTAGCTGCATTTTTATCCTGCCTGCAAAATTTTTCAAAATTTCTCACATTTTCCTAAGTCTCATTCTGAGTCTTTCTCTGTTTTCAGTTCGATGACATCCAGTCAAGTCGATCCTATCTTTCCTGAAGGTCACATCTCCTTCGAGGTGCGACAAGGTCGTCCTGAACATCGAGCCCTTAGCACCAGAACTTTCATTCCCCAGTGGTATTATTCCTGGCTAAAGAGATTTTCCCGAATGTTCTCAGACCATTTGAGCGAGTGCGGATTAGAGATGGCATCAGCAGTCGGAAAGCAGACCATCAATGGCAACCTAATCCATGCAATGGCGGAGCGATGGAATCCTCGGACGTGTACCTTCTGGTTCCCATGGGGAGAAATGACCGTCTTAATGGATGAATTTTCAGAAATCATGGGGTTACCAGAACCAGCCGGTCAACCAGGAGACCCATTAGAGCATCAATTCCTTATCAATGTCAAGGGTTTGGACCCCCGAGACTCCTTAGCTCGTATGACAGGCCGCCGATCTTGGCCCCTGATCCAGTTAGAAGGGAATGAATATGTTGACCTACTTGAGTTGTACCGCCAGTACGGGACCTTCATCGAAGTCAGCTCGCTTTCAAGAACATCCAAAGAAAGGATTCAGAATGCAATGGTTCTGTGCACTGTAGGATTATCCCTCTTCCCAGATGAACAAAACTACATGGACATCAGGATAATCCAACTTATGAGAAGATGGGGAAATCGGCAAACCAATCGCTTCTCCATAGCCATGGCAGCGCTCGCCTTCCTATATCGAGGTCTGACTCGATTCTCACTTGGAGAATCCATTTTAGTTGAAGGGTGCATCTACGCACCTCAGTCCTGGTTTTTCCAACACATTCCAACCCGAGCAAGCTCTTTCAGATACAATGGTCAAGAACTTCTCCCAGTGTTGCAGTACCGAACCATGATCAACAACATTCAAGAGGATGATGTAGTCTGGGACTATTTTGATCGGCAGCTGTCTCCTCCCCGATACACGTACGCTTATGGCAAGCGATTCAAGTTGCTGGGACCTTTCTTCTGCACTTATTACCAACCAGAGAGATGTGTTCGGCAGTTCTCTCAAAGGCAGCAGTACGTTGAAGCTCGCTTGTTATCAGGAGTTATGGCAGAGTTTGATCTCACTTCCGCACAATGGTCCGAGGCATATCATTCTGCCCGCTACAGCTGGGATTCCTTTGTTTCTCTTAAAATCTTTCCTGGTCCTAGGGTGTCTGCCGACTATCATGAATGGTGGCAAATTGTTTGTCCCCCACCTCTTTGTCAAGATCAATAAAGTCATGTTTTCTCATTTCTATAAAATTGTCTCTCTTTCCATTGTGGTTTGATGACCTCGCCTAGGTAACAAGGCATATTTTCGTTGTTTATTTCGTTTGCAGAAGGAATGACAACACAATTGTCGTGATTCCCATGACGACTCAGTCCCTAGTAATGGGACATCTTTTCCAAATTGTCTACCATATTTTCAGCAAATATTTCTTTTAAAAGCTAATTCCATCATAATCTAATCAGGACTTTGCCCTGCAGAGAGCATCCATTTGATGGTTGAGACAAGATCAGGCAAAAGAACCACGGCATCCCAGTACTCGTCAGCCTCGGAAGAAGAAATGGGTTCCCCTCGATCCGAGAAGAGTCAAGAGCAGCAGCAAGAAGATGACGGCATAGACCCTCAAATGTATGCCATGTTCAGAAAAATGATGAATAAGATGATGAATGAGCAGCCCGGGACCAGCTCAGAAAGGAATCCATTCAGAGAAAGGTTCCATGGTCACAGGGGTAAGAAGGCTCCCAACAAGCGAATCCAGCCAGAGGAAATTTCAAATGAATCAGATTCCACTGAAAACACAGATGAAGAATATGAGGTGCCTCCGGCATTTCAGAAGCGTGGCCAAAGTAAAAGCCGCAGATCAAAGAGCAGAGATAAAGAAGAGCCGTTGCAAGCGCATTTTAAAGAAATGGCCCGAGTTGTCAAGGATCTCCAAGCCCGCGACAAGGGCAAGAAAGTCTTCACCAGTGAGGACTTCTATGACGGCTTAGAAGGGGATGATGATCTGGAGAATCTCCCTCGTAAATTCATCAAGTTCGATGGTTCTGGCGACCCAAAAGCGCATCTCGCCACTTTCTTTGCTGAATGCTCGAGGTTCAGAAGGGATAACCGAGCATTGTTTCTATGCTTCCCCCGCAGCTTGGAAGGAGTTGCAGCCAAGTGGTATGCTGAGCATATCAACCCCATCGAGCTCAAGGAGTTCGACAAAGTTGTGAATCTCTTTATTTAACGCTTCTTGTTCAACACAGAGGTGCTTCCTACATTGAGTCATCTCTGCAATTTAAGGCAGAACAAGAACGAAAAAGCACGGGACTTCATTCACAGATGGAGATTAGCCTGTAATAAGATGAGAGATCCTATCTCGGAAAGGCATACATTGTCCCTAATCCTCAACAATTTTTCGCAGCCGTTAAGAGGATTAATCTCCACAGCGCCATCCAGGACCTTCATTGAGCTGACTGAGCGAGCCGAATGACTCAAACTGAGTGTGGAAAACGGAGTCTATGAAAGCTTCACATTCTCCAAGAACAACTCCCAAGGTGAGCAGAAGAAGAAAGCTCACTTCACTTATTCTGCCAACAACAACAACAAAGGCCAAAATCGTTACAAAGGGCAGAAGAAAATTCACTGCTACAGCACCGGCAGTTCAAACAACAAGGACCAAAAAGCAAAGCCTGCTCCTCAGTACAACAAGCCTCCTCAGCAGGATCAAGGGCCGAAGCTGCGTGAGAAAGCTAAACATGAAGGATGGAGCTACGACAGAAAGTTTACTCCTCTTGACCAATCACTCGAGGATGTGCTCGAGTACATGCTATCAAAAGAGATGGTTAAGTTGCCCAAATTGGCCGATCCCCCTGTGCCCATGGGAAAATGGAAAGATCAGTTCTGCAAATTCCACAGGACAGTGAGACACAACACCGAGAACTGCTTTGTTCTCAAAAACATCGTACAAGACCTCATTGAAAAAATCTTTTAGTGGAAGGAGAAGAAGAAGAAAAGATGGACATTCTCAATCACCCCTTCCCTTCGCACACCACAGCGGTAGTGTCTGCACAGCCATTCCTACCGCACGAGCACATCAAGCCGTGTTCTGCGCAAGATCTCCAGGTTCAACATCAGGTGTCGGTGCTACGACAGGCAGCTCCAGCTTCTAAGAAGATGGACCTAATCTCAGCATTCGGCAAAATGAAAGTTTCGGAAGCACCTGTAAAGTCAGCCGCCAAATCAAAAGGGACTCCTGACTTTCTCAAGCAAATCGTTAGACCAAGGTCAGAAAGGTCAAGTCAGAAGCCTCTGACCGCTTTATCAAATGTCTTCATCCTTGACTTGGCCAGGAATTCTAGCAAGCAT
Source organism: Nuphar pumila (assembly GCF_984573655.1). Lineage (NCBI taxonomy): Eukaryota > Viridiplantae > Streptophyta > Magnoliopsida > Nymphaeales > Nymphaeaceae > Nuphar > Nuphar pumila. The sequence continues at coordinate 21,980,632 of NC_143257.1, read as the reverse complement.
CAGCAAGTACTGGATGATCTGCTCAGGAAGATCAAAGTTAAGCCCAGTACCACTCCTGAAGACATGGCACAGATTGTGAACTCTGCCATGACCAATGCACCAATCACCTTCTCAGATGAGGACATTCCAAAGCCTCATTCCTTTCATAATAATGCTTTGTACATTGTCGTTCGAGTCAGAGAAATGACAGTACCCCATGTGCTAGTAGATGGAGGCAACAACCTCAATATATGTCCCGAGATGACCGCAAAAGCATTAGGGATCAAAGATGAAGAATACATCCCAGATCCCATCACAATATATGGATTTGACAACCATGGTCAAACGACAAAAGAGAAGATATTCCTGGAGGTGTTCATCAACTATTCAGTGCATTCAGTGCTTTTCCATGTGGTTAACGTACCACCCACATACAACTTGCTGCTCGGAAGGACATGGATTTACAATGCAAATGCAGTGCCTTCCACCCTACATCAATGTGTGAAATGGTCAAAAGGTGGAATGATTACCACAATACTGGGAGAAGACCCAGAAGAAAGGCTCCCGCAGCCCATGATTCCCCGACCATCATTCAATGCAGATATTCCCAGCATCAGGGAAAGCGAAGAGATCAGTCACGGAGAAAATCGAGAAATACTCCAGGCATCCTCAGAACTATCTCCGCACACAGTAGCCATGACCCGATGAAAAGGTCCTCAATTCTTCAAGGTTGGAGGCCGAATCGACTACAACACCATTAAGGATCATCCCTTGTTTCCTCAATTCATGAAGTCAAGAAAGGGATTCGATTTGCTCCTGAAACATGGTTATCAACCCTTCAAGGGACTCGGCAAGAATGAGGATGGCCGCATCGAGCCAATGATCCAGAGACATCGTCCCCACAGAGCAGAACTAGGGTTTGCCGGCGGAAGCTCGTCAAAGGAGACTGTTTTTGTCAAAGGGGCACAATGAAGACCATTTGTTATTTTCTTTCTATTCTTTTCCAAATAAACGTCTCATTTTACCAATGTCATTGATCAATTCAATCAATAAAATTCCAAGTTTCTTTGTCTATCCGGATGCCATCTACTCCCTTCCTGTCTATCTCTTCATTTTATAATTCGATTATATGCATGGTTCTCTTCAAGTGATTGCTTGTCTTACTATAGGCCGATTTATCTGAACCAGATTTCTTCTCCAAAATTTTAGAATGACTTCTCGGACAATTAAGAAGCTCGTTCTCAATCCCAAGGCTTTTAAGAAGTCGACAACAATTCACAGAATCAAAGCAATCACCGAAGATGGCCAGATTGCAAAGCGATCAGATGATTGTGCTGAATACGATCAGTCTCTTCAGGAATTACCAGAGTTCGCCGCTGTTCAGAAGCAAGATGAACCATCTCCTCTAGTACAAGATCCAACTGAAGGTGTCAATATCGGTTCAGAGGAAGATCCCAAAATTCTCCAGATCGGAACCAGTCTGAGTCCGGAAGAAAAGAAAAGGCTTACAGATTTTCTCAAGAGGCATGAAGAAGTGTTCGCATGTACATATGAAGATATGCCGGGCTTAGACCCCAAATTGGTCGAGCACCGACTCGTCTTGAAACCGGATGCTAAACCAGTTAAGCAGAAGCTGAGAAAAATGGATCCCAGAATAGAACAACAAGTCAAAAAAGGACTTGAAGATTTGCTTAAAGCAGGATTTATCCGAGCTATTGACTACCCGGATTGGTTGGCCAATATCGTTGTTGTCCCAAAGAAAAGTGGCAAAGTGAGGATTTGCATAGACTTCAGAGACCTCAATAAGGCAACTCCGAAGGATGACTATCTACTTCCAAGCATCGATCTTCTAGTCGATAGCACGGCAGGACATGCCATGTTCTCTTTCATGGACGGATATTCCGGCTACAATCAGATTAAGTTGGCCGCCCGCGACCAATCAAAAACTTCCTTTACTACGCCTTGGGGCACTTTCTACTACACAGTTATGCCTTTTGGGATCAAGAATGCTGGAGCGACGTATCAACGGGCAATGACTGTCATCTTTCACGATCAGATGCGCAAAATCATGGATGCGTATGTTGATGATATTCTCGTGAAATCTAAAGAGGAAGAAGATCACCTCAAAGCCCTTGATCAAGTCTTTAAGCGACTCATTCTTTACAAGTTAAGGCTTAACCCACAAAAATGTGTCTTTGGAGTCGAATCAGGCAAACTGTTGGGTTTTCTGGTCAGCAAAAAGGGAATTGAAGTTGACCCAGCCAAAGCAAAGGCTATCATTGATATGCCACCCCCGAAGAATCTCAAAGAACTACGTAGCCTTCAAGGACATATGCATTCAATCCGGCGATTCATTTCCAATTTGGCGATGAGATGTGAGCCCTTCAACCACTTACTCAGAAAATGAGTGAAATTCGAATGGGGACCAGAGTGCCAACAATCGTTCGATCGAATAAAAAAGTATCTTCTTAATCCTCCCATCCTGAAGCCGCCAGAATTGGGAAAACCTCTTTTATTATACATCTCAGTTAATCAAGTCGCATGCGGCGGATTCTTGGCACAATACAAAGAAGGCAGCCTGATAGAACATGCCATTTATTACGTGAGTAAGACTTTCATAGATTATAAAAAGAGATACTCTCACATAGAGAAAACCTGCCTAGCTCTGGTATGGATGTGTCAGAAGCTAAGACACTACCTGTTGGCATCAGAGGTCAAAATCTTGTCTAAACTCAATCCCCTCAAATACATCTTAGAACAGCCTTTCCTCAGCGGATGAGTCGCAAAATGGCAAGTCTTACTGATGCAGTATGACTTAGAATATGTCTCGCAGCAATAATCAAAGGTCAGGCAATTGCAGATCAATTGGCGGATTTTCCTCTGGCCGAAGAAGTGAAAGCCGAAGATGACTTCCCTGATGAGCAGATTTGCAATCTCCAGTAATTTCCAGTCTGGAATTTATTTTTCGATGGTTCCAAGAACATGGCCGGAATAGGCATCGGAATTTTATTAATCACTCCTGAGAAGGAGATGATTCCGTTTTCTCTCAAGTTAGATTTTCAATGCACCCACAATATGGCTGAATATGAAGCCCTGATTCAAGGTCTAAAGATTCTATTAGACTTCAATGTCAAGAGAGTACATGCCTACGGTGACTCATTACTTGTTGTCAATCAAGTTCGAGCCGAATGGCAAGTCAAAGATCAGAAGTTATTTCCCTATCAGAAAATTGTTTCAGCTCTTGTCAGCAAGTTCGAAGAATTTCAGTTATTCCACATCAAGAGAGATTTTAATCAAGTGGCCGATAGCCTAGCCAGTTTAGGCTCCATTATGGCATTCAAGAATGGAGAATCTTGTCACTCTTTTGAAATCGGCAGACTTGACCAACCTGCCTTCCTACCAGCGGAGCAAGTAAACCAGGCTGAGCAAAAGAAGAAGCCTTGGTATTACAATATCAAAACTTTCATAGAAACTGGCGAGTTTCCTCCAGAACTCTCAAAGAAAGAGCAGCGAGCAATCCAGCGTATGTCTACTCGATACTTCATTCTGGCAAATGTCCTCTATCGTCGTGGATTCAGTTCAGAGTATTCTAGATGTTTAGATGAAAACGAAGCCAAAGAAGTCATGCGAGAAGCACATGAAGGCATTTGTGGCGGCCACGTCGGCTACCAAACCCTTGTCAAGCAAATCATAAGAGCAGGGTACTACTGGAAGACTATGCAACAAGACTGTTATCATTATGTGAAGAAGTGTGTACAATGTCAGATACACGCACCTTCTATCCATGCTCCAGCAACATATTTACAATATGTTGTTTCTCCATGTGGGCCTTCGATGTCGTAGGTCCCATCACTCCTTCAGCTTCAAATGGCCACAAATACTTCCTTGCTGCAACAGAATATTTCACCAAGTGGGTAGAAGCCATCACTCTTCGCACAGTTGAAGGCCGACACGTGGTCTCTTTCATTCACAAGAACATCCTTTGCCGTTTCGGCATCCCACATGACATTGTGTCAGACAATGGCAGTCATTTCAAGAACGAAAAGATGAAGACATTCTGCTCAAAATTCAAGATCTATCACCATTTTTCCGCTCCATATTATCCTCAAGGGAATGGTCAGGCAGAGGCCACCAACAAGATTTTAATTCGTATCTTGGAGCGAACTGTGGAAACAGGCCGTGACTGGCATGAGAAGATCCACGATGCACTGTGGGCCTATCGGACCACCATTCGTACACCAACGAATGCTACCCCATCAGAACTAGTCTATGGAACAGAAGTAGTATTGCCGCTACATGTTCAGAAGCCCGCTTTAAAATTTGCTTCACTTCTGCAATTACCTCTTGATCAATACCACCAGCAGCGACTAGTGCAACTAGACTTACTCGATGAGAGAAGGCTAAAAGCAGCAGAGCATGCTCAATCCTACCACCAGAGAGTAGCCAGGCAATATGCGAAATCTATCATCGAAAGAAGATTCAAAGTCAATGATTTAGTACTTCGATCCACAGCTTATCTCAAGCATCGTCCCGGCGGCAAATGGTCGCCAAATTGGGAAGGTCCCTATGTTGTCAAAGAAGCATTACCCCGCAACTCATATCGGCTCATCAATGCCGATGGGGTAGAATTGCCAGATCCTATTAATGCGTGACACTTGAAAAAGTTTTATACTTGAAACATTTATTCTTCTCTTGTAATCCTTCCTGTTTCCTTCAAATAATGATCCAACTTTCTTTCCCAGTTACACTGGGGCATTTTAAAATTTTGTTCTGTATGCAAGCAGGATAAACAAATTCCTCATTTCATGCACGTGTGCATTCATAGGCATCAATTCATATTCATTTGCATTCAACTGCATTAACAACAATCTGGTCAGTATTGGGATTTCAACAAACAGTCCCATCATGATTCCTAAATGATTCAGAATCGAAAGGTCATCACCAAACCAAAACCCAGCACTCGGACTGGTATTATTTCAAAATCCAGTACTCAAACTGGCACATTTTCAAAATCCCAATTTTTCAGAAAACCGAGTTCCGACTCGGGTTTTTTATTCAAATCATTTTCATTTGTTGATCCGGGTTCCGACTCGTGATCTCATTATCTTATTTGAGCTCTGATTTGAGCTCTTCATTTTCTTTTGTTGATCCGGGTTCCGACTCGAGATCTCTTTAGTTACTCGAGCTCAGATTCGAGCTCTTCATTTTTCCTCTGTTGATCCAAGTTCCGACTCGTGATCTCATTATCTTATTCGAGCTCAGATGCGAGCTCTTCATTTCTTTTGTTGATCCGGGTTCCGACTCGAGATCTCTTTAGTTACTCGAGCTCAGATTCGAGCTCTTCATTTTTCCTCTGTTGATCCGAGTTCCGACTCGTGATCTCATTATCTTATTCGAGCTCAGATGCGAGCTCTTCATTTCTTTTGTTGATCCAGGTTCCGACTGGAGATCTCTTTAGTTACTCGAGCGCTTCATTTTCTTCTGTTGATCCGGGTTCCGACTCGTGATCTATGAATTTTATTTGAGCTCTGACTCGAACTCATCATTCTCCTTTGATTAATCCAAGTCATTTCAATCATCAAAGTCTGTCAATTGCTCGAATTTGACATTTTGACCTCCAAATTCCAATTTAAATCTTCAAATCAGGCAATTCTCCAATTTCGACCTCTGGGTCACCCAATTTCCAATTCTCAATTTCAATTACCAATTTCCAATATTCGACCTTTCGGTCAATCAATTGCCAAATTTTCGACCTTCGGGTCAATCAATTTCCAATTTTCGACCTTCGGGTCAATCAATTCTCAATTTCGACCGTCAGGTCATCTAATTTCGACCTTCGGGTCATTCAATTTTCAACAACCAATTTCCAATTTCCAGTTTCGACCTTCGGGTCAATCAATCTCAATATCCAATTTCAATCATTTTCTCTTGCGAAAGACCCTTTTTAGGGAGAGTTCGAGGGAGCTCGTTCTTTTCGCATGCTATCCAATTTGTTCACTTAGCCCCTTTTCAGGGAGAGTTTGAAGGGACTCGCGTCTTTGTGAACCGTTTGCAAAACAATTTCCAATTTCACACGAGGAACCCTTTTAAGGGAGAGGCTCGATGGAGACTCGCTTTCCTTGTGACCCCTCAATTTCATACTAGGCCATCTTCATCATGAAGGACCCTCTTTGCAGGGAGAGTATGATGGACTCGTTTCTTTCATGACCCAATTTTCAGACCTCACTATTATCGGCCCCCTTTCCATAAGAGAAGCCTAATATTAGGAAGCTTTGACGAAAGCTTAATTTCTCTTCGAAAGTTCGTTTTGCAAACACCTCCTCTTCAGGGAAGAGAGGAGTATTTCCCAATTCCCATTCAGGTAAGGGCTAAGCCTGAGTCTCTCTTTTTGGGGAAAAAGAGAGGAGAATTTTCGTCACGGATGCGTTGAGCCGGATTTCAAATACTCATTTTCACCAAGGATTTCAAGAAAATTTTATCAAATTTGTCAATCAATTGTCGATTTCAGAATCTTTATTGCACTAATCTCTATCTCAAATTACCTTCAGCATCACTTCCAAAAGAGTGAAGCTTTGGCGAAAAGAGATTCAAAACTCAAATTCTTTCTATTGGCCAACCAAAAGGATGAAGGATAAATCCTCAATATGGCCAGAAAAGAAGATTCAATGTTATCGAAAAGCCGTAGATGATCGATATTGATCGCAGTCAATGGCGCATCTTTAAAGGCTATTCTTGTAAGGACGAGGCAGTGGAAATATCCTAAGTGCTAGAAAAGAGAGAATTCACCCAAACCCTGTCTCCTCAGAATCACCTAAGCTGCAATTAAATATCCGCAAAAGGGATCTCTCACCTGTCGTCAAGATGAAGGCGAATTAGGCGAGTAGACCCCTGGGGCCAAGGAAGATTCGAAACATCTCCAAGATGACGGAGTTTATGATGGATCCTTCCAGGGAAAGTCCAAAGCACTGTCGAGATGAAGGCAGATGCAATGAACCTCTTGACAATCCCTAAAAGATATTTAATTTCAGCTATCTTCCAAAGATCTCCAAACCCATCATTAAAGAAGGATCGAAACATCTCCAAGTTGAAGGAGTTTGTGACGTACCCTTCCCAAAAAAAAGAGCAAGAGAGGAAAAAGAAAGAGAGAAAAAGTCAGAACATCTCCAAAATGAAGGAGAATGTAGCCAAAAAACTCAAAGAGAGCCAAAAGAGTGCAGAAAGACTATCATGAGAGAAGCTCTCAGGATATCAAACTGCCAGATCTATCAAGAATCCTCTTTAACTTTGTGAAATTCTATTATCAATACTCTTTCATCAATTACTTTCATAATATCAAATTCTCTTTCCTGCTCATATCAAGAAAATTGATAGCTTCCTTGAAGAAGGTCAATTGCGAGCAATTTGAATTTCAAGTCTCGATTCTACAAAGTGAACCTTGTTTGGAGGTAATGCTTTGGGTAGAAAAGAAAGAATATCTCTGCAACCATGTGCAATATTTTCAAAAATTTTGAATCAACAGCAAAATTTTCAACATTTTGACAATATTTTCTAGCTATCCTGACATGAAGTGAGAACTTGATGTCCATTTTCGATGCATCCTGACACCAATTTTAAATCCTTCCTAAGGACTTGATTTCTTCCCTTCTTTGAGAGCATGAACTCTCAGATTGCACACTTCCCTGTGTCCCCACTGTCCCACCATAGACAGTCCCATTTCGGTTCGAGGTCGAACCACCAATCATTTTCTCGCAAAAGGCAATTTCAAAAGCTGATTTTAGTCTCAGCAATGAGACACCCAAAACCAATCCCTTTTCAAGCTTTAGGGACCCCATTTTCCTTCCTTTTGCAAAACCCCTATCGGATTTACTGTGCAAAATCCAAAGGTTCCATCATGGTCTTTTCGTTCGAGGATTCCATTCATTTTCCGCCTGATCAGGATAAGGGTACAAACCTGAGCCTCAATCAAAGAGGTATTTCATCTTCCGCCCGATCAGGATAAGGGTATAAACCTGAGCCTCAATCAAAGAGGTATTTCATCTTCCGCCCGATCAGGATAAGGGTATAAACCTGAGCCTCCATCGACGAGGTATTACATTTTCCGCCCGATCAGGATAAGGGTACAAACCTGAGCCTCAATCAAAGAGGTATTTCATCTTCCGCCCGATCAAGATAAGGGTACAAACCTGAGCCTCAATCAAAGAGGTATTTTATTTTCCGCCCGATCAGGATAAGGGTACAAACCTGAGCCTCAATCAAAGAGGTATTTCATCTTCCGCCCGATCAGGTTAAGGGTATAAACCTGAGCCTCAATCAAAGAGGTATTTCATCTTCCGCCCGATCAGGATAAGGGTACAAACCTGAGCCTCAATCAAAGAGCTATTTCATTTTCCGCCCAATCAGGATAAGGGTACAAACCTGAGCCTCAATCAAAGAGGTATTTCATTTTCCGCCCGATCAGGTTAAGGGTACAAACCTGAGTCTCCTGTTATGAGATATTCCATCCCCAATCAGGTTAAGGGCCAAACCTGAGCTTCGTTCCATACGAGATATTTCTGTCCCATCCAGGTTAAGAGCATAAAACCTGAATTTCGCTCTCACAGAGTGAGTCTTTTCTCTCCATTCTTCGCTTCATATCTACCATCTTCCTCGGGCTAATTTCTTCACACCCAGTCAGATCCTTCCAACTGGGGCATTTTTTTATGTATAGCCCAAATTTAGTGTGTTTTTCTTTGCCACTAAGCTCGGCCATGAGCCGGCTTAGTAGCAAAGAGGGGCATCTGTAAACACCCCAAATTTTCACTCACCTCCCCGACAGTTCCACCAAGCATCATCATTCAACCTCTGAGATCGCCAGAGGGCAAAATGGTCGTTTTCTGAGCATGGAACCTGCAAAATTTCAGATTGCATCTACAACTCTCAATTTTTCTCTATTTTTATCTCAGATGTTCAACATTTTACTCCTGATAGGAGACAGACATCTCCAAAGTCTTGGTTCAAGATTCTATTGCATAAGAAATGACATTGCATATCATTGCATGAGCATTTCAAATCACTGCACTGCACAGCATGTCATTTCGAGGTCCAAAACTCTTGATTTCAAAAATTTCAATCCAGATTAGAATTTTAACCCTTTTCAAAATTGATTTCAAAACCCTGGGTCTTCAAAATTATCAATTCTTCCCATTTTACCCTCAGGACTCTGAATTTCAAAATATTTTCGCAGGAAAACGATCTGGATAGTTTTCAATATGGATTTCAGCCACTTCACCTCATATCTTTCCCTTTTGACAATTTCAAATATCTTCCTTTTACAAAATTGCCCTACAGGGGCCAACTCTTTCCAAAAATTCCTGTTTTACCAATTAGTCCAGATTTTATGAAAATTCCAAAAAGAGTTGTTGTTTTATCCTTATTTCAATAAAGAAGCAATGTGGGACCCACACTGAGGTGGTGTCACACAAGCTTTTCTTTTGAAAATTTGAATTTTGAAAAACCCAAAAATATAGGAGCCTTGTCCCCTGGATTGGTGCCACTTGTCTTTTCTCTCTCCTCCCATTTCCATGCCAAGTGTCAGTGTGGGGCTACCTTAAGAAGATGCCACATGTCATCCCATTTATCTGCCATGTGTCAGTATCCTATCAGGCGCCATGTGTCATTTCAAAGAACACCAGAAGATGCCAAGTGTCATAGGTTGTCCTGTCTAGAAAAAGTGGAGTTTGTCTCCTCTGAGGTAGCACCACTTGAAGTGTGTCTCCTGCAGGGGACACGTGTCAACCTCTCCCTCATTCTAGAAAAGTAGTCTGACACATGTCTCTCCCTACTTTTCTCAGAAAAGTAGGAGACACGTGTCACTCCTAGCTTCCTCCAGAAAAGGTAGGCTTGTCTCCTCTGAGGTGGCGCCATTTGGAGTGTGTCTCCTGCAGAAGACACATGTCCATCTCTCATTTCCTCAGAAAAAGCACATGCCATGTGTCACCTCCTAGCTCTCTTCAGAAAAGCTAGAATTCAAATATTCAAATCTCCTCATAGGTGTCGTAGATCCTGAGCTTCTACCTTTTCATCTTGTCTGAGATGGCGCCACATGGCTTGGCCCTCCTTCTCTCCCCTCTGCCACGTGTCATTCTCTGCTTCTTTCAGAAAAAGCAGGTGACACATGTCTCCTTCTACCTCCTTCAGAAAAAGTAGAGGACACATGTCTTCTCCCTACTTTTCTCAGAAAAGTAGGAGACACATGTCACCCCTGGCTTTCTTCAAAAAAAGCAAACCATTCAAAAATTCAAACAAGGCCTAGGTGGCGCAAATCCTGAGCTCTGATTTTCCAGATGGCCTAGGAGGGCGCCACATGTCCCTTGCCTATCCCTCCTGCCACATGGCATTGTAGAAGCCACCCTGAGGTGACGCCACATGTCCACCCCCCATTACTCCAGGGCCAACCTCCATTTAAAATTCAAATCCCCCATGAGGTGGCGCCATCTGAAGAACCTCCTCCAGCAGGCTGACACTTGTCAAGTATGGAACCATCCTGGACTGCCACATGTCCAGATCTCCTTTCCTGCAGAAAAAGCAAAATTTCAAACATTTGAACTCCCCAGAGGTGGCGCTGTAAACACCCCAAATTTTCCACATCCATTCTCAAACAATCCTCCTCAGGCAGTGCCAACCCTATTAGGTCAATGTAGGAGTCAAACCTCGAGTCAGTTTCAGAAAATCACCATTTTACCCATTTTCATTAGGAAAATTACCATTTTACCCCTAGGTCATCCCAGACCCCAGTCAGTCGGAGTCAACCAAGCTCATTGGTCAGTTCAGGATAGTTAAAATATCAGTCATCTCAAGCTCATCTGAGCTCACAATGAACAGACCATTTTCATTTCTGACCATTCCTGCCAAAATGGGATCATTTCTTCAAAAATGAGCTCATTTCTCACTCGAATCCAAGCCAATTGTCTCCAAGTCAGTCATTCCCAGTCAGTCATGTTCCCCAGAGTCTAACTTGAGCTCACCAGGAGTTCAAGTGCTCCAGTTTCAGTTCAAAACCATTTCCAAGTGTCTAGGAGCCCATTTTAGTCCATTTTAGCTCTTTCAGCTGAAATTGAGCTGAGTTCAGTCAATTGAGCTAGTGTTCAAGCTTTGATTTTAGTTTATATCAGTATTACTGACCTTTGTTCTAGCTCAAACCCAGTTCAGGTTCGTAATTCACTTCACTCTAGTGATCATTCCGTACCATTTTATAAAAATGGCAGCTTTTCTTGAAAATTCAGTCGGAAAGGTCAGTTGAGTCAGTGCCTGGTCTGTTCATTTGAGTTCTAAAACTCTAAAACCCAACTCAATTCAGTTCATTTCAGTTTAATCTAGCTCAACCCCTAATTTCTAGTGTCACTCTAGCTTGGCAGAGCTCGAAAATCATTTCTTCAACCATTTTTGCAAATTTTGTCAATTTTAACACTTTTTGAAATGATACAAGTGTCAATCGGGGTCTGACATCCAAAATTCTTCATTCAGAGTTAGCATTTCGCATAGCATTTCATGTCATTTCTCATCATTTCATATCATTTCTCAGCATTTCATAACATTTCATCACATTTCATTCCATTTTCGAAGTCCAGAACTCCAGTTTTATAAATTTCAATCCAGATCAAGTTTTAAAAACTTTCAGAAATCAATTTCAAACCCTGGGTTTCCAAAATTGACATTTTTACCCCCAGGAGTCTAAATTTGGAAATATTTTCTCAAGAAAAATAATCTGGATTTATTTCAAACTCAAAATTTTGAATTCTACACTGGATTTGCTTCGCAACGGGGTATTGAACTTCAAAATCCGAGCTTGTTTCAAAAACTGCCAAAAATAGCTCATTTCGTTTGGAAATATTTTCTCGAGAAAAATAATCTGGATTTCTTTCAAAATCAAATTTTCAAATTCTACACTAAATTTGCTTCGCAACGAGGTATTGAACTTCAAAATCCGAGCTCATTTCAAAATCTACCAAAAATAGCTCGTTTCACCTGAAATTTTTTTGAAAAGACTATTTTACCCCTCTAATCGTCAAAATGAGTTTCAAAACTGTAATTTGGACCCGCTCTAAGATGGCCCACTCATTTACATTTCTGTTTTATTAAAAAAAAAATCTTTTATTCCTTTCAATTTTCTTTTTATTTGTTTATTTTTATTATTATTATTTATTTTGCATTTTAGAGAGGTGGGACCCACAAGGTGGTCACCCAAGCCTCCAGCCCCACTTTCCATTTTTTTTTCTTTCCCTTTTCCTTTTTCCCTCCTTTTCTTTCTTTCCTTTCTTTTTCCCTCTTCTTTCTTTTTCTTCTTTTTCTTCTTCCTCTTCTTTCCTTCTTTCCTTCCTTCCTCCCTTCCTTTCCCTCTTGCCCAGCCATTCACGTAAAGGCTTTTTCCCTTTCCTTCCCTAATTAAAACTAAGAACTTAGGGAAAGATATAATCTTCCCTAAGTTAAGAAAACCAAAAAAAAAGAAAACAAAAGAAAAAGGCTACGACAGCCCATTCTACAGATTCACGCCTCTCTCTCTCTCTCTCTCTCTCTCTCTCTCTCTCTCTCTCCCTTTTGGCTGCAGCTCTCCTTGGCTGCAACTCCCAGCCATTGAAGTCTCTTCCAAAGGCTCCCACAGCAGCCCTTGCAGCCGATCTCCATCACAGCCACCTCTTCCAAAGGCTCCCACAGCAGCCATTGCAGCCGATCACCATCACAGCCACCTCTTCCAAAGGCTCCCATAGCAGCCATTGCAGCCGATCACCATCACAGCCACCTCTTCCAAAGGCTCCCACAGCAGCCATTGCAGCCGATCTCCAGCACCACCTCTTCCAAGCCTTCACCCACTGCAACCACTAGCTTCAACAAGGCATCTCCAACCAAGCTTTCTTAGGAGCAGCACCCTTAGTCTTCAACCACCATCTAGTGGCTACAGCCACCTCCATGTAGCTGACACCCACTTGCAGCTACAGCAACCGCTCCTCCATCGGTGACCAAGGCTGTCTCCAGCGATTTCCCTTGGCAGTAGCCTCCCCACCGGTGCAACCAACTGCAGCAGGCGTCACCTGCAGCCTCCAACACCTCTAGTACAGCCACTGCATCCTTCAAGATCTCCAGCAAAATGAAGCAGTTGCCTGCTTCAGCCCATCTCCTTCAACACCTTCAGCAACAAGCCCTCCTCTCCGATCAAGGTGACAGCCACAACAACAAATCTCCACCTGCTTCAACAGTCCAGCATCTCCACCAAGGTAGCTCTCCTCTCCGATCAAAGTGACAGCCACAGCAACAAGTCTCCTTCAAGGTAAAGTAAGAAAAAAAAAAAAAGAGCAAAAAGAAAAACTCTGTCTCAAGGTGCAATGAAAATTTTTCATATGATGTTTACATAGATCTAACACGAATACAGTTTAAAACTGGATTCACGAGTTTCTTTATGACGATTGAATGATGTGAAACGGTAGTCGCCCATGTCAACGCTATGCATGTAAGATGATCCATTCGGAAGATGAATCGGATCTCTTATGTCAAAAGCCAACAACAATCAATTTCATATCCCTTTTTTTTATTTTTTTATTTATTATTATTTTATGTTATTTTAATCATCATTTTAGTGAAAATCATATGCCTTAGGCGTTTAGCTTAATTAGTTATTGTTTTTTCTTTTTTTTCTTTTATTAGTTTCATTAATACATGTCTATTGCTTTATCATTTTTTTTTTTAATTCATGTATAGAGTCTAGTTGTTATCTCATGTATGAATCTTCGTTGATAAATCCTAAAAATTTTGTATTAGACATTCTTGCGTGTTATTGATATCCTGCAAAAATTCTAGATTGGTTTGAGGTCAGAAATTTCATTTCAAAAGTCAAGAACCGAATCAAGTTTTGAACTCTCCAAAAATTTCAATCTCTGATTTAGCAGAAAATAACCTTCGGATTCATCCTTGTGGAGCATTCGGATTTTCCCCTAAAAATCACAGTGGATTCATAATGGAATCTACTAGTGATCTGGAAATTTTTAGGTTTTTACAATTAGTTTTGACCTCTGTAAAAAATCGGATTTCTCAGACCCCTGGGAAAATCTTGATTTTCTTTCGTTAGGGTATAGACAGAATCTAATGCACCAAGTCCACCAAATCTGTAATCCGTATGCAAAAACTTTAAACATGAAAGTTTTTTCTAACATAATTTCCTGTCATTTCCCAAAATTTGAGAATTTTTGGATCTGCTTCATTATTTTTCCCGGATTTTCTTTTTCTGTCTAACAGATTCCAATGTCCAGAAATTCCAGAGATTTAGGTCTCTGATAACAGTGTAGCCTTTTCCAAACCGTAACCCGAATTCCAATGGTGTCAAAAGATCAAATCTTCCTATGTTTGTCAGTAACATTTTCTCACAATTTCAGCCATTTTCCCATCTGTCTGCTATTTTTCCCACATTTTCTACCGAAACCTGTCTGTTTCCTTCATTTACTAGAGTCGCCGGATTCCGATCAGACTTGCCGGAGTGGTACAGCTCCGACCATAGGTCAAAACCATAAAGTGTAAAAGGAAAAAATCATTGCCTTACTGTCCTCTGTCACCCCATAAAATTTGGGAAATTTTTATGGAAGTTTGATATCCTAAATCTCCTTTAGAATCAACATTTTAGGCAAAAATCACAAAATTTAGGATTTTTATTTGAATTTCCATATTTAAAAATACAAAAAAATAGATTTTGGAGCTCCATTATGTTTATAGGGTTATTTTAGGTGTCCATGCCAAATTTGGTTTAATTCCAAGTTCATTTGCTCCATGTGTTAGTTTATCTTTAAATTCAGAAGCGAAAATCAGGCGAAAATCAAGTTAAATTTGATATTTTATGATATTTTCGCCATTTTAGGGTTTTTATCATGTACATGAGCATGTAGAATCATATTAGGGTTAATTTTAATCTCATTTGCATTTCATATTTTTCAATTTTGCAAAATTTATTTCAGAAAACCCTGGTTTCAAGGCCATAGTCTTGTTATCAGGGGTATTTTGGTCATTTTGACCTAAATTTCGAAATTTCAATTTCTAATTCTCCAAAATTTCATGCATATCATCATATTTTATCATATTATGTTTGATTTATTTCATTTGATTTTCAAAATTCCAAAAATTTACAAAAAAATTCTTTCATAAAACCCTGATTTCAAGGTCATCAGGGGTATTTTGGTCATTTTGACCCCAATTTCGAATTTTCAAGTTTATTTTCAAAATTTATTCATTATTTTTCATGTTTATATCAAAGGGGGTATGATTCTGGGTTTATATCTGAATAATATCCGATAATTTTCTATATTTTTGGATAAATTCAGAAAAACCTACATTTTTGTGCTAACTTTGTTTTCTAGTTTTGCAGGAACATTCAAGAAGAAGACTTAGCTTTTATTTTTTATTTCAATTCAATGTAACCTCAAATGTAATAATTTGGAATAAGAGTTACTTTTCTGCTTAGAATAGGGTTGCATTGCATATAGTTTAATTTATGCAAATTTTAATATGTGATGTATGATTCATGCACATTATTTCAAATTCACTATGATTTACACGAATGGCACGTGCACAAGCTCTTATGGAGTTTATAAACTCGGTGGGATTTGTATTTATGGCCATAGTCAGAATACGAAGAAAACCAAGATTTATGATCTTCATATTAGCCACATTCAGCCTACACACTTAGGCTAACTTCAAAAATGCACTGCATTTCTCAAAGTTTCAAAAGGATTTCTCCATTCCCCAATGAAATTCCCTTTTTAAATTCATATTCATTCATTCATATCATTCAAATTGCATTATTTTCAAACTCATTTTCCAATTTCAATTTCAGAAAATTCAATTTTCTCAAGAATTTCCAAGTCTTTCTCAGGATCTGATTTTCTCAAAATCCTAAGTTTTCAAATGACATTTCAAAGCATTTCCCAAGTTCAAATTAAAATTTTCCTATGCTTTAAAATTCTCAAATTTCAAAATCCCAAGTTTTCAGAAATCGATTTTCTCATATTTTCCAATTTTCCTGAGAATTCATTTTCCATTTCAAAAGTCATTTTCCAATGAATTTCTTAGATTTTCTCAGAATTCTCAAATCCATTTTCTCAGAAAAGCAATTCCAAATTTCAAAATCGATTTTCTAAAGTTCAAATTTTCCTAAGAAATCACTTTCCATTGCAAATTTCTGATTTCCAATAAAATTCAATGATTTTCCCAGAAATTCCATTTTAAGCATTTTCCAGGCCTTTTCTAAATGCATTTCAATTTTCCAAAGCAAACATCATATTTTCTCAAACTTGCATTTTTCAAAAATTCCATAGCACAAGCCTGATTCTTTGTGCATTCTAGGAAAAATAGAGCATAATTTAGATATTTGAGTCAAAGTTAAAGCACATAATTGATCCTTGGTTCAATTACCCCTGGTAAAGGCGCCAGGAACGGTTGAACCTCGTACCGACAGGCGGATCCCATTCCACGGAATTTTCCCACAAATTTTCAAAACGGAGGCGAGTAATTTTTAAAACCATTTTCAAAACTTTGGTCGAGTTTGACTCGCGAAATTCGTTTCTCTCTCGCAAGGGAGGAAAAAAAATTTGCGATGATAACAGGTTTGGCGACCGTGATGGGACCTGTATTCGTCTGATCAATTTTGTGCTTTGACTTAGTTCAATTATCAAAATCATGCTCTACAAAATGTCAGCTTTATTTTCTGATATCATGTGAACCTAGGAGCCTAGACTTGAACCCAGCTGACATGGATTGCATGTAGACTAGGCATGGTTTGGTAGGACCATATTGAGGAGAATTATGCACGCTCACATAGACTTAGGTCTGAAATACAACACTCCTCAATCTAGGACATGTATGAAAACAATGTTTGCTTCTTCAAAAAAAATCAAAATTCTATCTCTTTAGGATTTAGAGCCCTCTGTTTGTCTGCATGTGATCATATTTCAAAAACCACCCCACCTATGTCTACCCGGTCTTCACGTTGCTGGGCTCTCTTCCAGAACCATAGTTCGGGACAGAGCCTCACAACTGGGCCACTTATTTGGGCTAACGCCCCCCTGCCACGTACCAAGGGCCATAGTCCAACGTATATCGGCAGGCGCTTAAGGATGTTGGGAAAACACAAGCCTAGAACCGGAGATGAATTTTTATGCCACGTACATCGAGCCTCGGTTCGAGTATATCGGCATAGCATGGTTGGACACAGATGATCTGAGCCTAGAGTCAGGATTAGGGTCCTACAGATCTTTCAAAATTGATGCATTTAGAGTCAGCTTCTTAGGGAATGTTGTATGTGCATAATTGTTTGTGTAGGATGTGATTAAATGCATTCTTCTTTTATTTCTCAATTCTCTTTTATTTTCCTTTTACAAATTTCATCTATTTTTCTTCAACAATTTTATCAAAAACCCTGGACGATTTTCAAAACCTCATATTTTTCCTCAAAAGTCCAGGCGATTTTCCTTTTCCTACCTTTCCTCTGGACTTCAAATTTCTAACCTTATTTTGATCCTGCCTGCAATTTTTCAAATGTTCAAATCTTGTCAAACTTCTCTTCTTCATATATGTCCTCCAAATTCTATTCAGAATTTTTGTCTCTTTCCAAGTCCTTAGACATCTCCTTCATCATCTCTATTTTAACCAAAAATCCTTTAGTCTAAACTATTCCTTTATTCTGCAGAAAGTATTGGCATTTCACTATAGTTCAAACAAGGTCGGGAAAGAGAACAACACCAAGCAGTATCGAAGAGATGAGTTCTTCGAGGCCAGTCAAGAAGCAGGACAAGACAAGTGAAGATGAGATTGATCCAGTCATGTACAGAATGTTTCAAAAAATGATGACAAAGATGCTATTAGAGCTACCCGAGTCAAGCACCAGAAAGGAACCAGCCAAGCGGAATGATCAACCTCTCCAGTCCAGTACCCAGCATAAAGGGAAGGAGAAAGAAAAACCAAAACACAAAGACTGGAGCGTTGATCGAAAGTTCACCCCTCTGGATCAGAAGCTCGAGACTATTTTAGAAAATTTGCTTGCAAAAGGCATGGTCCATTTACCAAAAGTTGTTGATCCTCCATCAATCATGGGCAGATTCAAAGAGCAATTTTGCAAGTTTCACCGTGCAATAGGACACGGTACAGAAAATTATTTTGTCCTCAAGAATATCGTTCAGGATCATGTTGATAAGAATATTTTAGGGGAAAGCAAAATAGCAGACCAGTCGACTGTCCTAGCCAAACCTCTTCAATCCCAGCAGAAAGCAAGTAGTCAAAAGAAACCAAAACATGACGGTTGGGGTTACGATTGCGAATTTACCCCTCTAGATCAGCCCCTCGAAGAGGTCCTTGAATACATGCTGAGCAAAGGAATGGTTAAACTTCCAAGAATTGCTAATCCTCCGGTCGCCCTAGGGAAATGGAAAGATCGCTTCTGCAAATTCCACCGAGCTACAGGGCATGATACTGAGCGATGTTTCGTCTTCAAAAATATCGTTCAAGACTGCGTTGACAAGAATCTCCCTATTAAAGAGGAAGACCAGTCGGCCGTTCTGACCGAGCCTTTCCTTGATCATTCATGAAGACGACAAATGCCAATGCTTTCTCATTTCCATCATTTCTGCTTTTTGCTTCTCTGAATAAATGTAGTCTCCAGTTGCTTTCTTTAAATTTGTCATCCTTCCTCCAAAACATCAATAAAATCATCAGTTTTCCTTATATTTGGAGGTCATTTTCTTCATAATGTTATTTTCTGAACTCTCCTGCAATATGCCCTTTGGGATGAATGCTTTTCCCTAAAAAAATTCTTCCTTCTCAGATAACCTCCCAAGTTCGTAGGGAAGCTCATTACCAATTATGCATTACTTTGTTATATTCCTTTAAAAATGTCTTTTTCTTCATGGTTGACGGCCTCGCCTAGGTAACAAGACATATCTCGATTGTTTATTTCCTCTCATGGAATAACAATGCAATTGTCGCAATCCCAGCAATAATCCCATCCCTGGTAAAGGGATATCCTTCAAACTGTCAACCCAATTTCAGATCTTCATCCATTATTTTCATTCTATTCTCCAAGTCATTGCCTTCAAGAATTTTCTATCATTCTAATCATCCTATTTGTCTTACAGAGAGTTTCGGCATCGTGGAATGGTTCAGACCAGATCCAAGAAGAAAATAGTGTTGCTTCAGTACCCTAACAGTAGCAGCGAGCAAGAGATGGATTCTCCGCGATCTGCTAGGAACCAAAGTCAACAAGCCAATGATGATATCGATCCTCAGATGTATGCCATGTTTCGAAAGATGTTGAATAAGATAATGGCAGATCAAACAGGGGACAGTTCTGACAAGATTCCTACCAAGAAAAAGATCAAGGGTCGAACATTAAAGAAACAACTGAAGATATCCAAGAAGTGTATCCAACATGAGGATACATCTGATGAAGTAGAATCAGGAGGTGGCACCGATGAAGAGTGTGAGGCTCAGCAAGCTTTTCAAAAGATGACACAGGGGCAGGGGTCAGACAATAAGCTAAAAGATCATTCTGCTAATAACTCTGACCAGTCGCAACTCAAAGATGTGGTCAAAATGGTTAAGGATCTGCAAGCCCGCGACAAGGGCAAAAGGATTTTTACAAGCGAAGATTTCTATGATGGTTTAGATGGGGATGACAACCTAGAAGATCTCCCCCGTAAATTTGTCAAATTTGATGGGACTGGCGATCCCAAGGCTCACCTGTCTATGTTCTTTGCCGAGTGCAATCGATTCAAGAGAGACAATCGTGCTTTGTTCAGATGTTTTCCTCACAGTCTGGAGGGCACCGCCGCCAAGTGGTACTCAGAGCATATCAATCCCATCGAATTGAAGGAATTTGATAAAGTGGTTAATCTGTTCATTGAACGATTCCTTTTAAACACCAAAGCGCCACCAACGCTAAACCATCTCTATAATACAAAGCAAAGAGATAATGAGAAAGCCAGAAACTTCATCCGCAGATGAAGGGGCACTTGCAATAAAATGAGAAATCCCATCTTAGAGGAGCACGCACTCCAGATTATTCTAAACAATTTCTCACAACCGTTGAGAGGTCTTATCTCCACCTCACCCTCCAAATCTTTTATTGAGCTTACTGAACGGGCCGAGTGGCTCGAGATGGGAATAGAGAATGGGGTCTATGATGGCATCACCCTTGTCAAGAATAATCAAGATTCAAAGAAGAAGGAAAATTTCATCTTCTCTGCCAATGTCGGCCGCAGTGGCCACAAAAATAGCAAGAGCAATCATGCAGGTCAGAAAGAAAAGTCTTCAAAGAAGAATGAAAAATTGAGTCAGCAGAAAGAAAAGATAAAACGGGATGGTTGGGGTGACGATCGTCAGTTTACTCCTCTTGAGCAACCTCTCGATGAAATCCTTGAATATATGTTGACCAAAGAAATGGTAAAGCTTCCAAGAGCCACAGATCCTCCCATGATCATGGGAAGGTTCATGGACCAATTCTGCAAATTCCATCGGGCAGTAGGACATGATATTGACCACTGTTTTGTCTTCAAGAACATTATTCAAGATTGCATTGATAAGAATATCCTCGTTGAAGATAAAAAGGACTAGCCATCTTTCCTCGATTACTCAAAAAGCCGACGATGCTAGCATTTTCCCATTTCTCATTTTGCCTTCAAAGGATGATGTAATCCTGTCTATCTTTCCTTGATTTGTCATTTTCCTTCAATGCATCAATAAAATTATCAATTTCTCCTTCTCTGCACCATGTCCTTCTGCGAGAAGTGATATTTTTCAGAGTCTCTCCTGAATCAATCAAAAGTCAGAAAGTATTCTTCAAATATCAATTACTTATCCTTTCATCCAACTTCTCACTCCCCAGTTATACTGGGGCATTATTTTGAAAATTGTCTTCAAAACATACTGTATGCAGACAGGGTCAAATAAATCTCTCATTTTGCATTCATTTGCATTCATTTGCATTTGCATGCATTCATTCGCATTCATTTGCATCCATATGTACCATTTTCATTTTCCCCTTCAGGTTAAGGGATAAACCTGAGTTACCCCTTCAAGATAAGGGATAAACCTGAGTTTTCCCTTCAGGTTAAGGGATAAACCTGAACTACCCATTCAGGATAAGGGATAAATCCTGAGACCCCGACAGTTGTCTAAGTCATCGTGAGGATGAAGATTGAAAATCTCTCATCAAAATCAGTTGGGTAAATTTTCAAAATCCAGTGTTCGTGCTGGTAAGATTTTCAAAAACCAGTGTTCGTGCTGGTAAAATTTTCAAAAAAAAAAAAAACCAATGTTCGTGCTGGTAAATTTTCAAAAACCAATGTTCGTGCTGGTAAGATTTTCAAAAACCAGTGTTCGTGCTGGTAAAATTTTCTAAATCCAGTGTTTGTATTGGTAATCTCTCAAAATCCAGTGCTCGTACTGGTAATCTTCCAAAACCCAGTATTCGTACTGGTAATTTTTCAAAACATAATGCTTGTACTGGTACATTTTCAAAATCCAGTGCTCGTACTGGTACCCTTTAAAAATCTAACACTCGTGTTGGTGTCTTGCCCATTGGTCACGTTATTCAATCTCTTAGGTGCAGTCTTCACGCTGACCTTTCATCAGAATTCAAGTTCAATATCAATTATGTCAATTTCGACCTTCGGGTCATCCAATTTCTAATTTCCAAATTTCTAATTTTGACCTCCGGGTCACCCAATTCTCTATTTCAACCTTCGGGACATCCAATTTGATCAATCAGGCCTCTGGGCCGCCCACTTTATCAGATTCTCAATTCAAGCCTTCGGGTTACGATCTTACCAACATCAATCATTCTCCTGCCTTCGGTTTACAACTTTTTCAATATCTATCACTTTCCAAGCCTTCGGGTTATAATTTCATTAATGTCAATCATTTTTAAATCAACAAAATCCTGCTTTCGAGCTGGTCGGTCAACAAATCCTGCTTTCGAGCTGGTCGGTCAACAAATCTTGCTTTCGAGCTGGTAAATCAAAACAAATCCTGCTTTCAAGCTAGTAAGTCAAGACAAATCTTGCTTTCGAGCTGGTCGGTCATCAAATCCTGCTTTCGAGCTGGTCGGTCAACAAATCCTGCTTTCGAGCTGGTCGGTCAACAAATCCTGCTTTCGAGCTGGTCGGTCAACAAATCCTGCTTTCGAGCTGGTAAGTCAAAACAAATCCTGCTTTCGAGCTGGTCGGTCAACAAATCATGCTTTCGAGCTGGTAAATCAAAACCAAACCTAACCTTTGAGTTGATCTCTTACTAAGTCTTTTCAGGATTCAATTTAGTTATGGATGTGTTGCGTTGCACCTCAAATGCTCACTTTCACAAGGGATTTCAAGAAAATTTTGCCAATTTGCCATTAAATATTTGTTGATTTCAAAATTTTTATTGCACAAAAACATTACCTCAGAATACCTTCAATATTATTTTCGAAAGGTCAAAGTTTTTGTGAAAAAGGATTCAAAATTCAAATTCTTTCTATTGGCCAACCAAAAGGATGAAGAATAAATCCTCGATATGGCCAGCAAAGGAAATTCAATGTTGTTGCAAAGCCATGAGTGATTGATATTGATCGCAGTCAATGGCACATTTTTAAAGATCATTCTTGGAAAATAAAGCAGTCGAAATATCCTGGGTGATACAGAAAAATCCATTCAATCCCTATATCTCCTCAATCACCTAAAGCTGCAATTAAATATCTGCAAAAGGGATCTCTCAACTGTCGTCAAGATGAAGGCGAATTAGGCGAGTAGACCCCCGGGGCCAAAGAAGATTTGGATCATCTCCAAGATGAAGGAGTTTGTGACGAATCCTTCCAGGGAAAGTTCAGAGCACTGTCAAGATGAAGGCGACTGTGATGAGCCTCCCGACAAACCCTAAAGGATATTTAATTTCTGCTATCATCAAGTGACTTCCAACCAAAGAGCCAATAACCGTCAATATAATCCCTGAGAGAAAAGAAGGATCGAAACATCTCCAAGATGAAGGAGTTTGTGACGTACCCTTCCAAAAAAAAAAAAGAGAGAAAAGTCAGGACATCTCCAAAATGAAGGATGATGTAATAAAATCCCCCAAAACCTAAGAGAGCTCTAATTCTACCAAAAAAGAAAAAAAAGTGGGCAGAAAGATCATCATGAGGAAAGAATCCCAGGATATCAGACTGCCAAATTTGCCAAAGAATCTTCTTTAATTTTGTGAAATTCTATTATCAATATTCTTTCACCAATTGCTCTCACAATATCAAGAATACTCTCTTTTCTGCTCATATCAAGGAAATTGATAGTTTCCTTGAAAGAAAGCCAATTGCAAGCAATTTGAATTCGAATCTTGATTCTATGGAGTTAAACCCAGTCGGAGGTAATACTTCAGGTAGAAAAGAGGAAAGATTTTCATACCAATATACATCAATTTCAAGCATTTTGAATCAACAAACAATTTTTAACATTTTGGCAATATTTTCTTACTATCTTGACATGAAGTGAAGAGCTCGATGTCCATCTTGACACATCCTGATATCACCTTTTACCTCCTTGAGAGAGTAACCTTTATCATCTTTCGCGTTGTTGAAAGATTAGCCTTTTCTGTGAAAGGATCGCCTTTGTTATCTTTCGCATTGTTGAAAGAATTCATCTTTTGCGTTGTCAAAAGAATCGCCTTGCTCCTTTGGATCGCCTTATCATCTTTCGCGTTGTTGAAAGAATCGCCTTGTTCCTTTGGATCGCCTTCTTCCATCTTTCGCGTTGTCGAAAGAATTCATCTTTTGCGTTGTCAAAAGAATCACCTTACTCCTTTGGATCGCCTTATCATCTTTCGCGTTGTTGAAAGAATCGCCTTGTTCCTTTGGATCGCCTTTTTCCATCTTTCGCGTTGTCGAAAGAATTCATCTTTTGCGTTGTCAAAAGAATCGCCTTACTCCTTTGGATCGCCTTATCATCTTTCGCATTGTTGAAAGAATCGCCTTGTTCCTTTGGATCGCCTTTTTCCATCTTTCGCGTTGTCGAAAGAATTCATCTTTTGCGTTGTCAAAAGAATCGCCTTACTCCTTTGGATCGCCTTATCATCTTTCGCGTTGTTGAAAGAATCGCCTTGTTCCTTTGGATCACCTTTTTCCATCTTTCGCGTTGTCGAAAGAATTCATCTTTTGCGTTGTCAAAAGAATCGCCTTGCTCCTTTGGATCGCCTTATCATCTTTCGCGTTGTTGAAAGAATCGCCTTGTTCCTTTGGATCGCCTTTTTCCATCTTTCGCGTTGTCGAAAGAATTCATCTTTTGCGTTGTCAAAAGAATCGCCTTGCTCCTTTGGATCGCCTTATCATCTTTCGCGTTGTTGAAAGAATCGCCTTGTTCCTTTGGATCGCCTTTTTCCATCTTTCGCGTTGTCGAAAGAATCCATCTTTTGCGTTGTCAAAAGAATCGCCTTACTCCTTTGGATCGCCTTGTCATCTTTCGCATTGTTGAAAGAATCGCCTTGTTCCTTTGGATCGTTTTGTTATCTTTCGCGTTGTCGAAAGAATTCATCTTTCGTGTTGTTGAAAGAGTCACCTTATTCCTCTTCAAGAAAATTGTCTTATTCACCATCCAACTTACCATTTTTATTTCACTTCCCAATCAGGATAAGGGTACAAACCTGAGCCTCCTTTGATGAGGTATTTCATTTTCTGCCCAATCAGGATAAGGGTATAAACCTGAGCCTCCTTTGATGAGGTATTTCATTTCCCCGCCCAATCAGGATAAGGGTATAAACCTGAGTCTCTTTTGATTAGGTATTTCATTTTTTTCCCAATCAGGATAAGGGTACAAACCTGAGCCTCCTTTGATGAGGTATTTCATTTTCTGCTCAATCAGGATAAGGGTATAAACCTGAGCCTCCTTTGATGAGGTATTTCATTTCCCCGCCCAATCAGGATAAGGGTATAAACCTGAGCCTCCTTTGATGAGGTATTTCATTTTCTGCCCAATCAGGATAAGGGTACAAACCTGAGCCTCCTCGGATGAGGTATTTCATTTTTCGCCCAATCAGGATAAGGGTACAAACCTGAGTCTCCTTTGATGAGGTATTTTATTTTTCGCCCAATCAGGATAAGGGTATAAACCTGAGTCTCCTTTGATGAGGTATTTCATTTTCCGCCCAATCAGGATAAGGGTACCAACCTGAGCCTCATTCTGATGAGGTATTTCATTTCCCGGTCAGGTTAAGGGTACAAATCTGAGCCTCATTTTGATGAGGTATTTCATTTCCCGGTCAGGTTAAGGGTTAAACCTGAGCTTCGTTTTTACACGAGGTATTTCCCGTCCCATCCAGGTTAAGGGCAAAAACCTGAATCTCACTTCTTTTGAAGTAATTTTTTCCTCTCTATTCTCCATTTCATATCTATCATTTTCATCAAGCTTAATATTTTCATATCCAGTCAGATCCTTCAAACTGGGGCATTTTTATAGCCCAAATTTGGTGTGTTTTTCTTTGCCACTAAGCTCGTCTTCAAGCCGGCTTAGTAGCAAAGAGGGGCATCTGTAAACACCCCAAATTTTCCACATCCATTCTCAAACAATCCTCCTCAGGCAGTGCCAACCCTATTAGGTCAATGTAGGAGTCAAACCCCGAGTCAGTTTCAGAAAATCACCATTTTACCCATTTTCATTAGGAAAATTACCATTTTACCCCTAGGTCATCCCAGACCCCAGTCAGTCGGAGTCAACCAAGCTCATTGGTCAGTTCAGGACAGTTAAAATATCAGTCATCTCAAGCTCATCTGAGCTCACAATGAACAGACCATTTTCATTTCTGACCATTCCTGCCAAAATGGGATCATTTCTTCAAAAATGAGCTCATTTCTCACTCGAATCCAAGCCAATTGTCTCTAAGTCAGTCATTCCCAGTCAGTCATGTTCCCCAGAGTCTAACTTGAGCTCACCAGGAGTTCAAGTGCTCCAGTTTCAGTTCAAAACCATTTCCAAGTGTCTAGGAGCCCATTTTAGTCCATTTTAGCTCTTTCAGCTGAAATTGAGCTGAGTTCAGTCAATTGAGCTAGTGTTCAAGCTTTGATTTTAGTTTATATCAGTATTACTGACCTTTGTTCTAGCTCAAACCCAGTTCAGGTTCGTAATTCACTTCACTCTAGTGATCATTCCGTACCATTTTTTAAAAATGGCAGCTTTTCTTGAAAATTCAGTCGGAAAGGTCAGTTGAGTCAATGCCTGGTCTGTTCATTTGAGTTCTAAAACTCTAAAACCCAACTCAATTCAGTTTATTTCAGTTTAATCCAGCTCAACCCCTAATTTCTAGTGTCACTCTAGCTTGGCAGAGCTCGAAAATCATTTCTTCAACCATTTTTGCAAATTTTGTCAATTTTAACACTTTTTGAAATGATATAAGTGTCAATCGGGGTCTGACATCCAAAATTCTTCATTCAGAGTTAGCATTTCGCATAGCATTTCATGTCATTTCTCATCATTTCATATCATTTCTCAGCATTTCATAACATTTCATCACATTTTATTCCATTTTCGAAGTCCAGAACTCCAGTTTTATAAATTTCAATCCAGATCGAGTTTTAAAAACTTTCATAAATCAATTTCAAACCCTGGGTTTCCAAAATTGACATTTTTACCCCCAGGAGTCTAAATTTGGAAATATTTTCTCAAGAAAAATAATCTGGATTTATTTCAAACTCAAAATTTTGAATTCTACATTGGATTTGCTTCGCAACGGGGTATTGAACTTCAAAATCCGAGCTTGTTTCAAAAACTGCCAAAAATAGCTCATTTCGTTTGGAAATATTTTCTCGAGAAAAACAATCTGGATTTCTTTCAAAATCAAATTTTCAAATTCTACACTAAATTTGCTTCGCAACGAGGTATTGAACTTCAAAATCCGAGCTCATTTCAAAATCTACCAAAAATAGCTCGTTTCACCTAGAAATTTTCTGAAAAGACTATTTTACCCCTCTAATCGTCAAAATGAGTTTCAAAACTGTAATTTGGACCCGCTCTAAGATGGCCCACTCATTTACATTTCTGTTTTATTAAAAAAAAAAATCTTTTATTCCTTTCAATTTTCTTTTTATTTGTTTATTTTTATTATTATTATTTATTTTGCATTTTAGAGAGGTGGGACCCACAAGGTGGTCACCCAAGCCTCCAGCCCCACTTTCCATTTTTTTTTCTTTCCCTTTTCCTTTTTCCCTCCTTTTCTTTCTTTCCTTTCTTTTTCCCTTTTCTTTCTTTTTCTTCTTTTTCTTCTTCCTCTTCTTTCCTTCTTTCCTTCCTTCCTCCCTTCCTTTCCCTCTTGCCCGGCTACGGCAGCCCATTCTACAGATTCACGCCTCTCTCTCTCTCTCTCTCTCTCTCTCTCTCTCTCTCTCTTTTGGCAGCAGCTCTCCTTGGCTGCAACTCCCAGCCATTGAAGCCTCTTCCAAAGGCTCCCACAGCAGCCCTTGCAGCCGATCTCCATCACAGCCACCTCTTCCAAAGGCTCCCACAGCAGCCATTGCAGCCGATCACCATCACAGCCACCTCTTCCAAAGGCTCCCACAGCAGCCATTGCAGCCGATCTCCAGCACCACCTCTTCCAAGCCTTCACCCACTGCAACCACTAGCTTCAACAAGGCATCTCCAACCAAGCTTTCTTAGGAGCAGCACCCTTAGTCTTCGACCACCATCTAGTGGCTACAGCCACCTCCATGTAGCTGACACCCACTTGCAGCTACAGCAACCGCTCCTCCATCGGTGACCAAGGCTGTCTCCAGCGATTTCCCTTGGCAGTAGCCTCCCCACCGGTGCAACCAACTGCAGCAGGCGTCACCTGCAGCCTCCAACACCTCTAGTACAGCCACTGCATCCTTCAAGATCTCCAGCAAAAGGAAGCAGTTGCCTGCTTCAGCCCATCTCCTTCAACACCTTCAGCAACAAACCCTCCTCTCCGATCAAGGTGACAGCCACAACAACAAATCTCCACCTGCTTCAACAGTCCAGCATCTCCACCAAGGTAGCTCTCCTCTCCGATCAAAGTGACAGCCACAACAACAAGTCTCCTTCAAGGTAAAGTAAGAAAAAAAAAAAAAGAGCAAAAAGAAAAACTCTGTCTCAAGGTGCAATGAAAATTTTTCATATGATGTTTACATAGATCTAACACAAATACAGTTTAAAACTGGATTCACGAGTTTCTTTATGAGGATTGAATGATGTGAAACGGTAGTCGCCCATGTCAACGCTATGCATGTAAGATGATCCATTCGGAAGATGAATCGGATCTCTTATGTCAAAAGCCAACAACAATCAATTTCATATCCCTTTTTTTTTATTTTTTTATTTATTATTATTTTATGTTATTTTAATCATCATTTTAGTGAAAATCATATGCCTTAGGCGTTTAGCTTAATTAGTTATTGTTTTTTCTTTTTTTTCTTTTATTAGTTTCATTAATACATGTCTATTGCTTTATCATTTTTTTTTTAATTCATATATATAGTCTAGTTGTTATCTCATGTATGAATCTTCGTTGATAAATCCTAAAAATTTTGTATTAGACATTCTTGCGTGTTATTGATATTCTGCAAAAATTCTAGATTGGTTTGAGGTCAGAAATTTCATTTCAAAAGTCAAGAACCGAATCAAGTTTTGAACTCTCCAAAAATTTCAATCTCTGATCTTGCAGAAAATAACCTTCGGATTCATCCTTGTGGAGCATTCGGATTTTCCCCTAAAAATCACAGTGGATTCATAATGGAATCTACTAGTGATCTGGAAATTTTGAAGTTTTTACAATTAGTTTTGACCTCTGTAAAAAATCGGATTTCTCAGACCTTTGGGAAAATCTTGATTTTCTTTCGTTAGGGTATAGACAGAATCTAATGCACCAAGTCTACCAAATCTGTAATCCGTATGCAAAAACTTTTAAAATGAAAGTTTTTTCTAACATAATTTCCTGTCATTTCCCA
Organism: Nuphar pumila; assembly: GCF_984573655.1. NCBI lineage: Eukaryota > Viridiplantae > Streptophyta > Magnoliopsida > Nymphaeales > Nymphaeaceae > Nuphar > Nuphar pumila. Next base: position 21,951,684 of record NC_143257.1, on the reverse strand, counting down.
AAATTTGAGAATTTTTGGATCTGCTTCATTATTGTTCCCGGATTTTCTTTTTCTGTCTAATAGATTCCAATGTCCAGAAATTCCAGAGATTTAGGTCTTTGATAACAGTGTAGCCTTTTCCAAACCGTAACCCGAATCCCAATGGTGTCAAAAGATCAAATCTTCCTATGTTTGTCAGTAAAAGTTTCTCACAATTTCAGACATTTTCCCATCTGTTTGCTATTTTTCCCACATTTTCTACCGAAACCTGTCTGTTTCCTTCATTTACTAGAGTCGCCGGATTCCGATCCGACTTGCCGGAGTGGTACAGCTCCGACCTTAGGTCAAAACCAGAAAGTGTAAAAGGAAAAAATCATTGCCTTACTGTCCTCTGTCACCCCATAAAATTTGGGAAATTTGTATGGAAGTTTGATATCCTAAATCTCCTTTAGAATCAACATTTTAGGCAAAAATCACAAAATTTAGGATTTTTATTTGAATTTCCATATTTAAAAATACAAAAAAATAGATTTTCGAGCTCCATTATGTTTATAGGGTTATTTTAGGTGTCCATGCGAAATTTAGTTTAATTCCGAGTTCATTTGCTCCATGTGTTAGTTTATCTTTAAATTCAGAAGCGAAAATCAGGCGAAAATCAAGTTAAATTTGATATTTTATGATATTTTCGCCATTTTAGGGTTTTTATCATGTACATGAGCATGTAGAATCATATTAGGGTTAATTTTAATCTCATTTGCATTTCATATTTTTCAATTTTGCAAAATTTATTTCAGAAAACCCTGGTTTCAAGGCCATAGTCTTGTTATCAGGGGTATTTTGGTCATTTTGACCTAAATTTCGAAATTTCAATTTCTAATTCTCCAAAATTTCATGCATATCATCATATTTTATCATATTATGTTTGATTTATTTCATTTGATTTTCAAAATTCCAAAATTTACAAAAAAATTCTTTCATAAAACCCTGATTTCAAGGTCATCAGGGGTATTTTGGTCATTTTGACCCCAATTTCGAATTTTCAAGTTTATTTTCAAAATTTATTCATTATTTTTCATGTTTATATCAAAGGGGGTATGATTCTGGGTTTATATCTGAATAATATCCGATAATTTTCCATATTTTTGGATAAATTCAGAAAAACCTACATTTTTGTGCTAACTTTGTTTTCTAGTTTTGCAGGAACATTCAAGAAGAAGACTTATCTTTTATTTTTTATTTCAATTCAATGTAACCTCAAATGTAATAATTTGGAATAAGAGTTACTTTTCTGCTTAGAATAGGGTTGCATTGCATATAGTTTAATTTATGCAAATTTTAATATGTGATGTATGATTCATGCACATTATTTCAAATTCACTATGATTTACACGAATGGCACGTGCACAAGCTCTTATGGAGTTTATAAACTCGGTGGGATTTGTATTTATGGCCATAGTCAGAATACGAAGAAAACCAAGATTTATGATCTTCATATTAGCCACATTCAGCCTACACACTTAGGCTAACTTCAAAAATGCACTGCATTTCTCAAAGTTTCAAAAGGATTTCTCCATTCCCCAATGAAATTCCCTTTTTAAATTCATATTCATTCATTCATATCATTCAAATTGCATTATTTTCAAACTCATTTTCCAATTTCAATTTCAGAAAATTCAATTTTCTCAAGAATTTCCAAGTCTTTCTCAGGATCTGATTTTCTCAAAATCCTAAGTTTTCAAATGACATTTCAAAGCATTTCCCAAGTTCAAATTAAGATTTTCCTATGCTTTAAAATTCTCAAATTTCAAAATCCCAAGTTTTCAGAAATCGATTTTCTCATATTTTCCAGTTTTCCTGAGAATTCATTTTCCATTTCAAAAGTCATTTTCCAATGAATTTCTTAGATTTTCTCAGAATTCTCAAATCCATTTTCTCAGAAAAGCAATTCCAAATTTCAAAATCGATTTTCTAAAGTTCAAATTTTCCTAAGAAATCACTTTCCAATGCAAATTTCTGATTTCCAATAAAATTCAATGATTTTCCCAGAAATTCTATTTTAAGCATTTTCCAGGCCTTTTCTAAATGCATTTCAATTTTCCAAAGCAAACATCATATTTTCTCAAACTTGCATTTTTCAAAAATTCCATAGCACAAGCCTGATTCTTTGTGCATTCTAGGAAAAATAGAGCATAATATTGATATTTGAGTCAAAGTTAAAGCACATAATTGATCCTTGGTTCAATTACCCCTGGTAAAGGCGCCAGGAACGGTTGAACCTCGTACCGACAGGCGGATCCCATTCCACGGAATTTTCCCACAAATTTTCAAAACGGAGGCGAGTAATTTTTAAAACCATTTTCAAAACTTTGGTCGAGTTTGACTCGCGAAATTCGTTTCTCTCTCGCAAGGGAGGAAAAAATTTTTGCGATGATAACAGGCGCCACATGGCATGCCCCTACTATTCCAACTTTACACCTCAGAACACCTTTTGAGGTGGCGCCATTCCAGAACTCCATTTGGCTCCATTTTGTATTTATTTTATTTCTTTTAATAAAAATAGCCATTTTGAGGTGGCGCCACCTGAGAACTCCCTACAAAAGGTGAGTTTGAATTTCAAATTCCAAGAGAGCACCCTCTAAGGTGGCGCCATCTAGGAGCTTCCTGCAGAGAAAATCAAGCAAACCAAATTTTGAAAAATTTCAAATCCTGCTGAGGTGTCTCACCCACAAAAATCTTATTTTTTATTTTCTCAAAAATCAAAATAGCACCCCTGGGATGGCGCCACATGGAGGGCTCAGATTGAGCCTGTTTGAAATTCAAAATTTTTCAGAAAATCTATAAAAACAAGGCTCCATGCCCAGCATAGGGGAGACCATTTTTTGTGAACTTGAAAATTCGACCTAGCCTTCCTAAAAATCCGATTTTTGCACTTTGGAATTCACGCCCCTTTGGCTCAGTGAAGAAGGTGTAGTGGGTCGATTTTGGTGAACCATCCGAAGCCCGGAGCGAAGGACAAAGGAAGCACGTAATAGCCGCCCCTTTCAAGAGCTCCTACGCTGCGTAACGACGCAAGGTGCAATTCTTTTCCCCTTTATTTGATGTCATAATTCGATTTGGGAGTCGTTTGAAGAAAGAGCTCATCCGAGAGATGGATTGAGCTATTCTCATAAAATGACATATATAAAAATATTTAATTATGCTTCCTTGATGATTTTTAGCATTCATGCATTTAGCTAGGTTTAATTTGCATTTTATTTCATTTATTCAGCACATTTCATGAATTAATTAGGATTAATTTAGCATTTATTTCAATTCTGCTCATTTTCAGTAGGTCTCTGTTTTTGTCAGTCAGTCCACACATCATTTCATGCATTTATTTTTTATTAAAAATCCCACAAAAATCACGGAATGCGACCTTAGGTGTACCTAAAATTGTGCCAAAAATTCGGAAGCATTTGAATTTTTTTACTGCGGTAAACATTCAAAATGGCAAGTCGACTTTTGTTACCCGAGAGGCGTTTTGAAAATCATTTGCCGACTTGTAAAATCGAGGTCTCCCTCATGGGATATCCGATTCTCAATCCTAAAGATGTTCGGAACTCGGGAGAATGTCTAGTTTTTAACCTGATTTTATCAGATTTTTATGAGTTTGTTTATATCTGACAAAAATCTGAGAGTTCGGGACACGTGTCAGAGCCTGATTTGGGCCTCTGAGATTTTGGATTGACTTAGGTCGATGGTTTATCTTTGTGTGTTGCCCCAAATACAAAACTGTAAAAAGTAAAAGTTATGTCCGCGGTGTCCTCTGTTTTTATCTGAAAGCCTGTGATTTTTAGAACAGTGTTGATACCTGCTTCAAATTTTTCTTGTCAGTTTTCTGTTTGGTCACATTTGTCTGTTCTGTCAATTTAGGAATGAAAAGTTATATTTTTACCTATGTCTCTGTTGATCAAATGCAGAAGTCATGAACATAAAAGTTGTTCATGTCGGTGTCATGAGTAGCTCGGATTAATTTCATAAATTTTCATGGCTTTTTATATTTTTTTAGTATTTTACATCAGATTAGGATGATTTTTACCTCTGTCAGAACTAAATCTCTGTTATTGAACTCACTATGGCTCAAATCCCGAGGCTGTAAAAACAAAAAATGTTTTATTTCGGGTCCTTTAACAGTCTGCAAAATATCAGAAGTTTTCATGGTGTTAATCTTGCATTATCATATTAAGCATTGCATTTGGTTTGGATCCAAAGGCAAAATCCACCATTTTAGGACTTTCTTTAAATTTTAGCATTTAAATCATATCATTTCGTAATTTTTAGCATTCTAGGCTGTCTATCAGAGTAAGTAGATGCTTCATACCGAATTTGGTGCAATTTGGAATCCATTTGAGGTTCAGATTAGCCATAATACCAAAACAGGGTCCCGCAGGACCCGGATCCAAGTGAAAAACAAGCGAAATTCGTTATTTTGGATAAATTATAAAATGCCAAATTCTGATTTTACAGTCTTAATGTGTTTAGCAGCATGTCATCATGTCTCTTACTGCATTTCATCATCATTTGATTCAATTTGAATTTCGAAATCTCAATTTTACCAAGTTTTCCTTCAAAAAACCCTGATTTTAAAGGTGTAACTTTAATTTTAGGGATATTTTGGTCATTTTGACCCCAATTCCGAATTTCAAACTGTTTTCCACTGAATTCCCTGCATTTACATCATTTCAAATATCAAGGAAGCATGAGAATAGGGTTTATATCCAATTAAATCCAATAACTTCACAATATTATTGGAAAATCTTGGAAAAACCCACATATTTGAGCTAACCTTATTTCAAGTTTGGCAGGGACATTTAAAAGAAGGAGCTGAAGTCTGCAAATTCCATTTATTTCATTTATTTAGTGATGTAATAATGTAAATTTTGGAATAAGATTTTAATTTTCTGCTTAGACTAGGATGCATATCATATAGTTTAAATTTATGCAATATCCTGCTTAGATGATTCATGCATTTTATTTCAAAAGCACTATGGATGTACACGAATGGCACGCGCACCAACTCTTAGGGAGTTGATAGACTCGGTGGGATCCATATTTACGGCCATAGTCGGAATATGGACGAGACCCAGATCCATCATCTTTCTACTAGTCACATTGAGCCTACACTCTTAGACTATCTTGAAAATGACATCATATTTCTAAATTTTTCAAAATCTTGTGTATTAAATCAATTAAACTCTGAACATATTCATGGCCACAGTCAGGATATGTGAAGGATTTATTTTGACTTAATGCACATTTTCCAACAAATTTCTTAGAAAACCTTTCAAAGTGCATTCTTTCATTCATATCATTTGCATCATGAAATCATTGGTTTTCTTAAGATAATTTCATTCTCAAGAAATCGATTTCTCAAGAAACTCTAAGAATCTTTTAAAATCGGTTTTCTCAAGTCAAGTTTTTCCACAGTTTTCCATGGGAAAATGTCATTTTCCCAAGATTTTCAAGAGAAGTCTCTCACCTTTCTCAAAGTCAAAATCGATTTCCAAGTATTTCAAGGTTAAGATTCTCAGGTTTTCAACTTCCCAAGTTTCAATTTTCCTTTTCCAAAGAGTTTTCCTATAAATTTTCCATCATTTTCCTAAGAAAACTCTCAAAGTCCAAGTTTTCCTAAGAAGTGTTTCCCTTTTCAAAGGTTCACCCTTTTCTCAAGAATCACCTCTATTTTCCCAGGATTTTCAACTATTCATGATTTTCCTACATCTTTATGAACTTTCCCGTGATTTCAAAAACCCTTTTCTTCTGAGTTTCCTGAGAAATTGACCTTTTTCCTGAGAAATGTTTTCCCACTTCAAACATTTTCTGAGCATACATCATGTTTTCCAACTTACATTTTCCAAAATCTCATAGCACATGCCTGAATTCTCTGTCCATTTAGGATAGAACACGATTTTGATGATTTAACTAAGTCAAACATAGTTTTGGTCCTTGGTTCGATTACCCCTGTTAAAGGCGGCAGGAACGGTCGAACCTCGTACCGATAGGTCGAGCCCCATCCCATGGATTTTCCCGCAATTTTCAAAACGGAGGCGAGTATTTCAAAACATTTCCAAAATCCGGTCAAGTTTGAAGCGCGAAAGCGTTTCTCTCTTTTTCTCTTCCGTGAGGAAGGGAAGACGAGGAAAAAATTTCGCGACGACAAAAGTTTTATAGCTGCAACACATTGGAGATCCACCGAAGATGGATAAGGTGCCGATTCGCGATCGGAGGGCTTAGAAAACCGGATGGAGGTAGGGCCGGCTCATCTTGTTGGAGTGTTTCACACTTCCACACAAGATAGATGTTCTCCACCTCTGCTACACCTGCAAAAACACAACAACCAATGGTTAATCACAGCAAGGATGAAGAAGAAACGAAAAGAATTGAAACGGGAGATGAATCAGTGCTTGAGTTTCAAGCAAAACTCAATCTTCAAGGCAAATGATGTGAGATGAAGGGTTGGAAGGGGGCTGGAGCTAGAATCACAATGGGGGGCATCAATTCCAATGCCAAAGATGTATAGGGCTCAGCCAAAAAGTATATTTATACTTTTGGTAATTTTTAGAAACAAGGTTATAAAAAAAATATTTTCTCTATGCCACTTTCTGAGGGGTTTTCTGCAAATCTTTTTGTATTGGGTATGGATATACGTGTGGGTTGGATTTGGGCTCTCTAATGATTGGTCCAAGGTCCAAAACAGCCTAGTTGGGTCGGATATGGATTAGATCCACCTCAAAATCCATGCTCGAACACTAAAATAGCCTTAACTCTCTCATTTTAACTCTGATTTTTCTGAAATTCGAACTACAATCTCTTGATATCAAAATATATCTAAACATGGGTTTTAAACCTTAATCTCACTACAAAATGCATGAATAACTCGTTAATATGATGTGCATTTCATGCATCATCAGTCCTTATGTCTCTGCTGATTATCAAGAGTGGTGGCAAACTGTCTGTTCGCCCCCTCTTTCTCAAGTTTATTATTGATGCAATCATGTTTTCCCTTCAATGAATAAAAAATAATCTTTCAAATTCTTTATTCTTGGTTTGACGACCTCGCCTAGATAACAAGGCATAATTTTTAGTTGTTTATGGCAACACAATTGTCGTAATCTCAGCGACGACTCAATCCCTCGTAATGAGATATTCTTTCAATTGTCTACCAAAAATCTCAACAAATATTTTCTTCCAGTCAAAATTTCTCTCCAAAGCCTAACCATCAACTTTGTCCTGCAGAGAGCATTTGCAAAAATCTAATGGTTCAGACGAGGTCAGGAAAGAATACCGCAGAGTATTCAATGGATTTAGAAGAGGAACCTGATTCTCCACGATCAGTCAAAAGTCAGGGAAATCAAGAAGATGATGGAATCGATCCTCAAATGTATGCCATGTTTAAAAAGATGATAAGCAAGATGCTGGCAAACAGGCTGAAGCTAGTACAGAAAAGATCCAGGTCAAGCAGAAGGCAAAAGATCAGGTAGTCAAGAAGGTTTTGAAGCTATCCAAGAGGCATATCCAGAATACTGATACAATAAATGAAGAGGAATTAGTAGAGGGTACAGATGAAGAATTCAAAACTCAGCAGATATTCCACAAATCAACTCAAGGGCAGAGGTCAGCCCACAAGTTCAGAGAATAATCTGCAAATGATTCTGACCAACCACTGTAACGCCCCGGGGTTTTAAAACCTTTAAAAATGCAGATTTTTTTTTTTTTTTTTTTTAACAGCGGAAATAATTTTTGATTTTCGGTTTCCTAAACCTCAGGCACGTCACATTCCAATTAACAATAAAAACAACAATAATTTATATCAACATTATATACATAGTCTTTTCACAAGGTTCAAAAATGAAAAACATTTAGGATTAAATTTAAAATAAATCCTAAATTAATCTCAGGATCTTGGGAATCTGGATTCTTCGATGCCACACTTGTCCAACATCCATTGTAAGATTTCCTATTCCATATTTGAACCTGAAATCCCCATAAAACAGGGTTAGACTTATGATAGCCAAGTAAGTCATTAATCAAAACCATACAATTCAAATATTAAGCATGATTTCAATAATTTACAAATCAAAATGCATTTATTCAAGAACAATTATGCAAAATAAGGCAATTAAAAACAATTTAAAATAATGCATAATCTCAGATCAAATTCTGTGAAAGAAAGAGGTCATTGTTTCGATATTAACGCCCTCCTGGTACGGTGGAGAGTACTCCGATCTCAAACTAAGTATTCCGGGGGTATATTATTCTATTGTGGATTACCCGGATACCTGAGTGAAATGGGCTCCCATGCGAGCGGTCAACGACCGGGAAGATTCTCAGCAATGGCGAGCAAACAAGGAGAGTTGGATGCATCCACTGGCATGCGGCAGCCTTGAGACCCGATGTCTCGACCTCCTCAACCCGAGTGACAGGAGGTCCAGGGAATCTATCGCTCCCAACAATCATCATCTTCACAATGTCACTCCTGGTTGTACCACTACCCCTTCCAGGGTAGGCTAAACCTAGATGGGCTTGAAGGATTCTTTTATAGGACTTTTCATCTTTTCAAAAACTAGGCTCAATAGCCAAATCATTCCTTTCAAATAAACACGGTTCATATGTATCCAGCCCATCCAGAATTTTGCTCTATCACAACGAGCATTCGCCTGTGAAGGCGAGAATTAAGTTTGTGTAGACATGACTCATGCAGCAATAAAATCTTTCAAAAATCAACATGCTATACAAAATTCTTCTATTTATCAATATCATCAATGTCTTAACCATAGTATTCGATTTAAAATCATAAGATTTGAAATTGAAATATGCAGATATTGAAATATGCATTTGATCATAAATCAAATTTAGATAATCATGCATGAATCAAAAACATGAATCAAAAGCATGTCTAATATAAAATTATAAGATTTTGATAGAATAACTTACTTGGATTTCGATAGGATAAAGCGCCCGTGCTTTGATTTAATCTGATAGAATTCATTATATTAGTTAATATTTTTATATCAAATTTTGAGTAGTATTTGCCCTATGATTTAAAGAAGTATCTTTTGAAGAAATTATTAAAAATCTAAAAAAATTTATTTGTAATTGACTTTAAAACTTTTATAAGAATTTTCACAGAGTTTCCTCTGTAATAACTCAAATGTTCGAAAAAAGGTTTGAACTTGAATTCGAGTTGTAAGAATTCGAACATGACTTTGCGTCACAAATATTTTTATAAAGGTTTTTCAAAAATTTTGATTTAAATATTTAAAAGGATTTTTGAAAAATTTTAACAAAATTTCTTTTATAAAAATCAATTTTTTTCTGAAATAATTATAAAAATTTTGATATATCTTCTACTAAAATTTTCTAAACTATCTGAAAAGCTTTTGCCAAAATTCTGATTAAAATAATTAATCTTTAGAAATTATTTAAAAATTTGGTCAGAATTACTGCTATACTAATTCTACTTTTTTTAAAAATCTTTAAATCATTTTGACAGAACTCCTGCTATAAAAACTTAATTTTTCAAAAGTCTTTTATAAAAATTTTGCCAGAACTACTGCTAAAGTAGTTTGGAATACTTAAAAATATTTAGAAAAATTTGAACAGAACTTCCCTTGCGTAGAGGCTGGGTTGGATTAAATTTTGACAAAATTGTCAAAATTTAAATCCACACAAAGTAGAATTGGGGTTTAGAAGGAGAATTTGAATTCAGAAGATGGTTCTTGAATACTAACCTTGTTTAGTTGATTTGAGCAGCGCTTCCGCTATCCAAATCTGACTTTTCTGCTAAGTTTAGCAGAACTCCTGCAGGTAGTGCTTCTGAGGCTGTTTCTGATCTGACGGAGCTTCTTGCAGAAGAACGGACTTTGCTAAAAGAAAGAGGAAAAGGGCTAGAAGAGGTTTCTCAGAAAAAAATCTGAGATTCTACGGAGGTTTTGGTTTAAAAGTTAGAGAGAGAAAATCAAAGGTAGAGAGAGAAAGTAGGAGAGAGAGAGCTTAGAGAGAGAAGGGAGGGTTTTGAACTTGAGTAGAGAGAGAGGGGGTGAGGGGTATTTATAGGAGAGAGAAGGGAGGTCGCCCCCCCCTTGTGGGGCCCACTTTGGTGACATTTGTCACCAAAGTAAATAAAAAATTAATTTTTGAATGACACTTGTCATTCTTCTGACAAGTGTCAAAGAGAGAGAGAGGCTTAGTGTCACCTCCTCACTGAGGAGTGACACTTGTCCTCCCATGGTTTTGGAAAACCATGGCCTGTCCATGGTTTTGGGCCAGTGGTTTTTCTAAAACCATGGTCTGAGATTAAAATATTATAAATTAATATATTTTATTCAATTTGCTACTTTTTAATACCCAAGTTAACCTTGGCTCAATTCCATCTTTCAGAAATGCCATAGGAGATTTAGAATTACTTGAGTGTCCTTCTGTGGTTCAATAAATTACATAGCCTGCCATTGAAAATGGTAAATTACCATTTTCGTCCCTGACAATTTTATTAATTCCCTGAAAATATCCTAAAAGAAAGATTACTATTTTGACCTTATATAGTTGGGTATTTTACCGAAAAAAGCCACTGAATTGGCGAATTACTAAGCTACCCTTTGACAATTTGATTAATGACTAGAATGTCCCTGAATTCTGATTTTTGAACAAGCCTCAACAAAATTTTATCAGGATTTTAAATATATATTCAGATCTTTACTTTGAACAATACTAACCATAAAAATAAGGGTTTTAACACTATAATTCACATTCAGAATAAATAAAAATTAAAACTTGAATTTTCTTCAGAATTTATAAATCATTAAAAATTTTGGGTATTACATTCTACCCCCCTAAAAGAAAAAATTTCGTCCTCGAAATTTATGTACAATTTAAACAAACAATTTTGGATACTTCTCTCTGATGCTGTTTTCAGGTTCCCAAGTACATTCTTCAATTCCGTGATGCTGCCATCTGACTTTAACCAGAGGAATAATCTTTGTTCTCAAAATTTGATCTCTTCTATCCATAATTTCTATAGGCTTTTCCTCAACAGTCATGTCTTCTCGAATTGCTATATCTTGATGCTGGATAATATGAGATGGATCATAAACATATTTTCGCAGCATTGAAACATGAAATACATTATGAATCTGTGCATACTGAGGAGGCAATTCGATTCTATAAGCAGTTTCACCGATTCGTTCTAGAATCTTAAAAGGTCCTACAAATCTAGGACTTAACTTTCCCTTCTTTCCAAATCTGAACACACTTTTGGTTGGAGATACTTTGACGAAGACCATATCATCAACTTCAAAAGCGAGTTCTTTCCGTCTTTGATCAGCATATCCTTTTTGTCGGCTCTGGGCAGCGCGTAGTCTGTCTCGGATCAAATTTACTTGCTGAGTATAATGTTGTAGTATCATTGGTGACTCTAACTTTCGTTCACCAATTTCATTCCAATAGAGTGGCGATCGACAAGGTCTTCCATATAAACCTTCGTATGGCGCCATTCCAATACTGGTATGATAACTATTATTATAAGCGAATTCAGCTAGCATAATATGAATATCCCAATCTCCTTTCCATTCTAGCATACAGGCGCGTAACATATCTTCCAGAGTTTGAATAGTACGCTCTGATTGTCCATCAGTTTGGGGATGAAATGCAGAACTGAACTTTAACTTTGTTCCCAAAGCCTGCTGAAGTTGGTTCCAGAATCGAGAAGTAAACCTGGGATCACGATCAGAGATAATTGAAAATGGTATTCCATGTAGTCTTACAATCTCTTGAATGTATAAATCTGCCAAACTTTCCAAAGATTGACTTATACGAATAGGTAGAAAGTGAGCTGATTTAGTTAATCGGTCAATAATAACCCAAATTGCATCGTGCTGTTTTCGAGTTTTTGGTAAACCCACTATGAAATCCATAGTAATTTCTTCCCATTTCCATTGTGGAATTTCAATTTGTTGCATCATTCCACCTGGCTTCTGATGTTCTGCCTTAACTTGTTGGCAAATCAAACACTTTGAAACATAATTTGCCACATCTCTCTTCATACCAGTCCACCAGTACTTTCTTTGCAAATCTTTGAACATCTTTGTACTTTCTGGGTGGATAGTATACTTGCTTTTATGGGCTTCTTCAAGGATTTCATTTCTCAATTCAGGGTTATTTGGTACCCAAATTCGATCATTCATCAAAATACTCCCATCTTCTTTAAGTCGAAAAGAAACATCATCTTCCTGTTGGGCTCGAGCTAAAAATTCTTCATGTTGAGAATCCTTACTTTGTTCAGAAATAATTCGGATGAGGATTTCTGGTCGAACAATTAAGTTTGATAATAAAATCCTTCCTGTATTAGTTGCAAAGGGTTTCCAATTAATGAAATCTTCAATAAGTTTCCATTCTTTGTCTATGAGACTTGCCAAAGTGTCTCTAGTTTTGCGACTAAGAGCATCAGCTACAATATTCGCCTTTCCAGGATGATAAGAAAGTGTGAACTCATAGTCTTTAATAAATTCTAGCCAACGTCGCTGTCTCATATTCAATTCTTTCTGCGAGAATAAATATTTGAGGCTCTTGTGATCACTGAATACTTCAAATTGTTCTCCATATAAATAATGTCTCCAGATTTTTAGTGCAAAAATAACTGCCGCAAGTTCTAAGTCATGGGTTGGATAATTCTTCTCATGATTTTTCAACTGTCTTGATGCATAAGCAATAACTTTTCCGTGTTGCATCAATACACAACCTAGACCAGTACCAGAAGCATCTGCATATACCTCAAATCCACCATGTCCCGAGGGTAAAGTAAGCACTGGAGATGTAGTGAGCTTTTCTTTCAAAATTTGGAAACTTTCTTCACATTTAATGTCCCAATCAAATTTAACACCCTTCTTCAGAAGTCTAGTCAGTGGTGATGCTATACGGGAAAAATCTTGAATAAATCTTCGGTAGTATCCAGCAAGTCCAAGAAAACTTCGAATATCTGTAATATTCTTAGGTTGTTTCCATTCTAATACTGCTTCCACTTTAGCAGGATCTACTGAGATTCCATCTTTTGAAATTACATGACCCAAAAACATAACTTTTTCCAGCCAAAATTCGCACTTAGAAAATTTGGCATATAACTGATTTTTCCTCAAAGTATCCAAAATAATCCTTAAATGTTCCTGGTGTTGTTCCTTATTTTCAGAATAAATTAAAATATCATCAATAAAAATAATCACAAATGTATCTACAAACGGTCTGAACACACGGTTCATAAGATCCATAAAGGCTGCTGGTGCATTTGTAAGTCTAAAAGGCATGACAGTGAATTCATAATGTCCATACCTTGTCCGAAAGGCTGTCTTAGAAATGTCTTCTTCCTTGATTCTAAGTTGATGATATCCAGATCTAAGATCAATCTTTGAAAATACCTTAGCCTTCTGTAATTGATCAAATAAATCTTCAATTCGTGGCAACGGATATTTATTCTTTATGGTAACTTGATTAAGAAGTCTGTAATCTATACATAATCTTAATGACCCATCTTTCTTCTTTACAAATAATACTGGTGCACCCCAGGGAGACATACTTGGTCTAATAAATCCCAGCTCCATTAATTCCAATAATTGTTTTTTTAATTCTGTGAGTTCTGCGGGAGCCATCCTATAAGGAGCTTTAGAAATTGGTGCAATTCCTGGCATTAACTCAATACCGAATTCTATCTCTCTATGTGGAGGAAGTCCTGGTAATTCATCAGGAAAAACATCTGAAAATTCATGAACAATATCTAGACTTTCAAGAGAAATTTCTGCTGGTCTGGCAAGAGTAATGCTGACTAGAAAGGCTGTACATCCATTCCTCAAATATTTCTGGGCCTTTAAAGAAGAAATAACTCGATTTTTAGGAGTAGAATTGGATAATCTAAATTCTACCTTAGGAATACCTGGTTGAGAAAAAGTAACTTTTCCTTCCTGACAAAATATTCTTGCATGATGTTGATGTAGCCAATCCATACCCAATATAATATCAAAATCTGACATGTCTAATAGAATTGGGTCAGCAGGTAAATTCTGTCCTTCAATATATACTTCTAGATTCGGCAAGTATAACCCACAAAAAGATTTACATCCTACTGGGTTGACCACTTCCAGAGCACAGTTCAAAGACTTGATAGGCATATTAAGTAAAGTAGTAAACTTCTTGGAAATAAAAGAATGAGTTGAACCGCAATCAAATAGAGTAAAAGCAGCATGTCCAGCTATAGATAAAGTACCTTGAATCAGGTCACCCTTAGGTAGTTGATCAACATTGGCGGTATAAACGCGACCTGGTACTTTTTTATTCTGCGGTCGTTGTTGTTGTTGTTGTTGCTGCTGTTGTTGTTGTTGCTGGTACGGATACTGGGGTTGTTGCTGAGGGCGAGGTCTAATAAGGCCTCGAGCATGTTCATCCATTTCTTTTTTATAGCAGTCTTTAATGAAATGGCCAGACTTACCACAATATAAACAACCACCAGTTGTTCGGGGGCAGGGTTGTCCTGGATGGGATCGATAGCAATTCTGACACGATCTAGCTGGTAGTTGTGTAGCTGGTAATTGTGGTTGATTGACTTGAAACTGCTATCGTGGCCTCTTTGCTGGAGGGATGAACCTTCTTCCTTCAAAATTTCTTTTAGGCCAACTCCTTTGGCCTCTGAATTGAGAAACCGTTCTGCCAGATTGATTCTTCTGTATTTCTTCCCAATCTTCTTGTATCAATGTAGCTATTTCCACCGCCTTGTCTAAAGTTTCTGGCCTACTAGTGAGGACTTTGGTTCGTAGAACTGGTTTCAATCCTCTAGTAAATTTCATTGCCCTCTCGTCTTCCGTAATATAGACATTTGGGCAATACTTCTCTAAATTTCTGAATTTAGTAATGTATTCAGATAAAGAGAGTCCTCCTTGTAGTAATTCAAGGAATTCCCTCATTTTACGGCTTCTTTCATGTTTGGGGAAATATGCAGCATAGAAAACTTCAACAAATTGTTCCCAAGTGACGGATCCATTGCTAAATTTAATTTCTAAGGTGGATGCCCACCATCTTTCTGCATCTCCTTTTAATCTGTATGCTGCATAGTTCACCTTACGATCTTCAGGTACGGTCAGAACACGAAAAATCTTTTCTATTTCTCGGATCCAAACCTCAGCAGCTTCTGGATCCATCTTTCCTGAAAATGTAGGTGGATCTAATTTGAGAAACTTCTCATAAGATACTTCATTATGGTTTTGATAGGATTTTGAAGATGTAGCTGAGTCTTGCCTATTCTGATTCTGATCTCTTATAACAGCTGCCAAATTATTTAATGTTTCCATAATGAATTCTTGTTGACCATTCTGCTCCTTGGGTTGCTTTTTTGATGTTTGACGAGGCATCCTTGATAAATAATGATCAGACTTAGATTAAAGTAGAAAGAACATTTATTCATATGAACATATATATACATCAAAACCCATATTTACAAGAATTTACATATTTAACAAAAGTAAACAAAAGATATCCTATGGAAGCTTGAGGAATTTTCCCAAATAATTCCTCTTGTTTCAAATCCGCTCTGGTGGATGAGAAGGCCCTGCAATATTTGGATCTATATTATAAACTTGTTTATCTGGATTTCCTAAATATAAGCTAAGGTCATCCTTAGGTTCCCTTGGGGTATATATAGGATCAGGGGGTTGGAGTGAAAATACAAAGTCCAAAGGAGTTAAAGTGGGTGCAGGAGCAGGTATTATGGTTGAGTCGGATGAAATGACAATAGGTTCCATTGGAGGAGGAGGAGCAAGAATATCCACACGGGATTGTTGATCTGGTAGGTTTTCAGCGGCTTGCTGTCTTTTAATGCAACCCGTCTTCACTTGGCATTCTTTTTCTATATGCCCAACTTCTCCACAAAATAAACATTCTTCCAATTCCAGTGGGCAAAGTTGTGATAAATGGGTCTGTAAACACCTATGACATTTTTCTAAGTTTTCTTTTTCTTTTGTAAGACTTAGAACTTGATTTTCTAAATTATCCACCAGCCGTTTTTGTACTGTCTGTGATTCTTCTAGCTTTTGAACATCCTTGACAAGTTCTTTAATGATATTGACCAGATCTTGAGGAGTCATCTATAAGAAAAATAATGATTTAACAATAATAATAAAATAAAAATCTAAAGTACATACTTACAGTGTAATGTATGAACAAGGTGGATCTCGAACCAGATTTCCCAAAACTCTGCTCTGATACCAACTGTAACGCCCCGGGGTTTTAAAACCTTTAAAAATGCAGATTTTTTTTTTTTTTTTTAACAGCGGAAATAATTTTTGATTTTCGGTTTCCTAAACCTCAGGCACGTCACATTCCAATTAACAATAAAAACAACAATAATTTATATCAACATTATATACATAGTCTTTTCACAAGGTTCAAAAATGAAAAACATTTAGGATTAAATTTAAAATAAATCCTAAATTAATCTCAGGATCTTGGGAATCTGGATTCTTCGATGCCACACTTGTCCAACATCCATTGTAAGATTTCCTATTCCATATTTGAACCTGAAATCCCCATAAAACAGGGTTAGACTTATGATAGCCAAGTAAGTCATTAATCAAAACCATACAATTCAAATATTAAGCATGATTTCAATAATTTACAAATCAAAATGCATTTATTCAAGAACAATTATGCAAAATAAGGCAATTAAAAACAATTTAAAATAATGCATAATCTCAGATCAAATTCTGTGAAAGAAAGAGGTCATTGTTTCGATATTAACGCCCTCCTGGTACGGTGGAGAGTACTCCGATCTCAAACTAAGTATTCCGGGGGTATATTATTCTATTGTGGATTACCCGGATACCTGAGTGAAATGGGCTCCCATGCGAGCGGTCAACGACCGGGAAGATTCTCAGCAATGGCGAGCAAACAAGGAGAGTTGGATGCATCCACTGGCATGCGGCAGCCTTGAGACCCGATGTCTCGACCTCCTCAACCCGAGTGACAGGAGGTCCAGGGAATCTATCGCTCCCAACAATCATCATCTTCACAATGTCACTCCTGGTTGTACCACTACCCCTTCCAGGGTAGGCTAAACCTAGATGGGCTTGAAGGATTCTTTTATAGGACTTTTCATCTTTTCAAAAACTAGGCTCAATAGCCAAATCATTCCTTTCAAATAAACACGGTTCATATGTATCCAGCCCATCCAGAATTTTGCTCTATCACAACGAGCATTCGCCTGTGAAGGCGAGAATTAAGTTTGTGTAGACATGACTCATGCAGCAATAAAATCTTTCAAAAATCAACATGCTATACAAAATTCTTCTATTTATCAATATCATCAATGTCTTAACCATAGTATTCGATTTAAAATCATAAGATTTGAAATTGAAATATGCATTTGATCATAAATCAAATTTAGATAATCATGCATGAATCAAAAACATGAATCAAAAGCATGTCTAATATAAAATTATAAGATTTTGATAGAATAACTTACTTGGATTTCGATAGGATAAAGCGCCCGTGCTTTGATTTAATCTGATAGAATTCATTATATTAGTTAATATTTTTATATCAAATTTTGAGTAGTATTTGCCCTATGATTTAAAGAAGTATCTTTTGAAGAAATTATTAAAAATCTAAAAAAATTTATTTGTAATTGACTTTAAAACTTTTATAAGAATTTTCACAGAGTTTCCTCTGTAATAACTCAAATGTTCGAAAAAAGGTTTGAACTTGAA
The DNA here is from genome assembly GCF_984573655.1 of Nuphar pumila. Lineage (NCBI taxonomy): Eukaryota > Viridiplantae > Streptophyta > Magnoliopsida > Nymphaeales > Nymphaeaceae > Nuphar > Nuphar pumila. The sequence goes on along the minus strand of NC_143257.1, from coordinate 21,933,931 downwards.
TTCGAGTTGTAAGAATTCGAACATGACTTTGCGTCACAAATATTTTTATAAAGGTTTTTCAAAAATTTTGATTTAAATATTTAAAAGGATTTTTGAAAAATTTTAACAAAATTTCTTTTATAAAAATCAATTTTTTTCTGAAATAATTATAAAAATTTTGATATATCTTCTACTAAAATTTTCTAAACTATCTGAAAAGCTTTTGCCAAAATTCTGATTAAAATAATTAATCTTTAGAAATTATTTAAAAATTTGGTCAGAATTACTGCTATACTAATTCTACTTTTTTTAAAAATCTTTAAATCATTTTGACAGAACTCCTGCTATAAAAACTTAATTTTTCAAAAGTCTTTTATAAAAATTTTGCCAGAACTACTGCTAAAGTAGTTTGGAATACTTAAAAATATTTAGAAAAATTTGAACAGAACTTCCCTTGCGTAGAGGCTGGGTTGGATTAAATTTTGACAAAATTGTCAAAATTTAAATCCACACAAAGTAGAATTGGGGTTTAGAAGGAGAATTTGAATTCAGAAGATGGTTCTTGAATACTAACCTTGTTTAGTTGATTTGAGCAGCGCTTCCGCTATCCAAATCTGACTTTTCTGCTAAGTTTAGCAGAACTCCTGCAGGTAGTGCTTCTGAGGCTGTTTCTGATCTGACGGAGCTTCTTGCAGAAGAACGGACTTTGCTAAAAGAAAGAGGAAAAGGGCTAGAAGAGGTTTCTCAGAAAAAAATCTGAGATTCTACGGAGGTTTTGGTTTAAAAGTTAGAGAGAGAAAATCAAAGGTAGAGAGAGAAAGTAGGAGAGAGAGAGCTTAGAGAGAGAAGGGAGGGTTTTGAACTTGAGTAGAGAGAGAGGGGGTGAGGGGTATTTATAGGAGAGAGAAGGGAGGTCGCCCCCCCCTTGTGGGGCCCACTTTGGTGACATTTGTCACCAAAGTAAATAAAAAATTAATTTTTGAATGACACTTGTCATTCTTCTGACAAGTGTCAAAGAGAGAGAGAGGCTTAGTGTCACCTCCTCACTGAGGAGTGACACTTGTCCTCCCATGGTTTTGGAAAACCATGGCCTGTCCATGGTTTTGGGCCAGTGGTTTTTCTAAAACCATGGTCTGAGATTAAAATATTATAAATTAATATATTTTATTCAATTTGCTACTTTTTAATACCCAAGTTAACCTTGGCTCAATTCCATCTTTCAGAAATGCCATAGGAGATTTAGAATTACTTGAGTGTCCTTCTGTGGTTCAATAAATTACATAGCCTGCCATTGAAAATGGTAAATTACCATTTTCGTCCCTGACAATTTTATTAATTCCCTGAAAATATCCTAAAAGAAAGATTACTATTTTGACCTTATATAGTTGGGTATTTTACCGAAAAATGCCACTGAATTGGCAAATTACTAAGCTACCCTTTGACAATTTGATTAATGACTAGAATGTCCCTGAATTCTGATTTTTGAACAAGCCTCAACAAAATTTTATCAGGATTTTAAATATATATTCAGATCTTTACTTTGAACAATACTAACCATAAAAATAAGGGTTTTAACACTATAATTCACATTCAGAATAAATAAAAATTAAAACTTGAATTTTCTTCAGAATTTATAAATCATTAAAAATTTTGGGTATTACAACCACAACTCAGGGATGTAGTTAAAATGGTTAAAGACCTGCAATCCCGCGATAAGGGCAAGAAGGTCTTCACGAGCAAAGACTTCTATGACGGTCTAGATGGGGATGACAATCTTGAGAATCTCCCTAGGAAAGTCATTAAATTTGATGGTTTTGGTGACCCCAAGGCACATCTCGCCATTTCTTCGCTGAATGTGCCAAATTCAAGTGAGATAATCAGGCAATTTTCCTTTATTTCCCTCACAGTCTGGAGGGAACAACTGCAAAATGGTACTCAGAGCATGAATTTGACAAAGTGGTAAATATGTTCATCGAGCGATTCCTCTTCAATGCTGAGGCACTTCCGACTCTCAGTCATCTCTGCGGCCTCAAGCAGAGGAAAAATGAGAAAGCCAGAGATTTTATTCACCGATGGAGGTCGGCCTGTAATAAGATGAGAGATCCCATATCGAAGGGACATGCTTTGTTGTTGATCTTAAGCAATTTTTCACAGCCTCTGAGAGACCTCATTTCTACTGCACCATCAAGAACATTCATCGAGTTAACAGAGCAAGCCAAATGACTCGAGTTGAGCATGGAAAATGGAGTCTATAAAGGCTTCACTTTTACTAAGAACAACAGTCAGAATAAGCAGAAAAAGAAGGCTTACTTCACTCACTCTGTTAGAAATGACAAATGGAACCACCGCAAAGGGCAGAACAGAGACTTCTATTATGGTGCAGGGGGTTCAAATCCCCACAAGAACGATCAGAAAAGCAAGTCGGTCCCTCAATACAATAGGCCACTACAATTAGAGCAGTGACCAAATTCACGAGAAAAAGTAAAGCATGAAGGGTGGAGCTATGACAAAAAATTCACCCCACTTGACCAATCACTCGAGACCGTGCTCGAGTATATGTTGACCAAGGAGATGGTCAAATTACCCAGATTAGCTGATCTCCCTATGCCCATGGGGAAGTTCAAAGATCAATTCTGCAAATTTCACAAAACAGTGGGGCACAATACTGAGAACTGCTCTCAAGAATATAGTTCAGGATCTTATTGACAAAAATCTTCTGGTAAAGGGTGTCGAAGATGAAAATATGGAAATTCTAAAAAATCATTTTCCCATCATTCTATAGTGGTCATCTCTGAACAACCCTTTCAGCCGCAGGAGCATATCAGGCAATGCTCTAAGAGAGATATGCAAGTTCAATATCAGGTCCTCGTACTTCATCAGGCTCAGTCCAATATTTAGAAGATGGACCTTATCTCAGCCTTCGGCAAGATGAAGATATCCACTAAACCTGCCAAGGCATCCTCTAAGGCTACCAAAGGAATTTTTGAATTTCTCAAACACTTCATCAAGCCCACCTCAGAGAAAAGTGAGACATACGCACAAAAGCCGATAACTGCCTTATCCAATGTCTCAATTCTGAACTTAGCACAGGCTTCTGCCAAGCATCAACAGGTATTGAATGATCTACTGAGAAAAATCAAGGTGAAGCTGAGCATAACTCCTGAAGACATGGTCCAGATAGTCAATCAGGCCATAACGAATGCTCCCATTACTTTTTCAGATGAGGATCTCTCGAAGCCTCATGTATTTCACAACAACGCTCTGTATGTTGTGATTCGAACCCGAGGAATGATTGTTCCTCATATGCTAATAGATGGAGGCAGCAACCTCAATATATGCCTGAAAATGACAGCCAAAGCTTTGGGCATCAAAGAAGAGGAATACATCCCAGACCCAATCACCATCTACAGGTTCGACAATCATGGCCAGACGGCGAAAGGAAAAATCTTCCTAGAGATCTTCATTGATTATTTCGTCCATTTAGTTCTCTTTTATGTGGTCAATGTGCCGCCAATGTACAATCTATTGTTGGGATGACCATGGATCCACAACACAAACATAGTGCCATCTACTCTTCATCAGTGCATCAAGTGGTCAAAAGGTGGAATGATCACAATAGTCCTGGGAGAAGATCCAGAACAAAGGCTAGCACAACCTATGATTCCTAGACCTACTTTCACCACCGATATCCCTAGTATTAGGGGAATTGACGAGGTCAGTTTCGAAGAGAATTCGTGAATACTGCAGATGGCAAAACAACCAAAGCATACAGTGGCCATGACTCGATAAAGGGGTCCACAATTCTTCAAGATTGGAGGGCAAATTGACTACAACACATTCAAGGATCATCCTCTGTTTTCCCAATTCATGAAGGCCAAGAAAGGGTTTGACCTATTATTGAAGCATGACTACCAACCTTTCAAAGGCTTGGGCAAGAATGAAGATGGTCGTCTTGAGCCAGTAATTCCTCAGCACTATCCTCGCAGAGTCGGATTGGGCTTCAATGGCAAAAGATCTCAGAAGAACACTATTTTTGTCAAGGGGACACATTGAAAGCATATGCTGTCTTTTCATTCCTATTCTTTTGTTTTGGGATGATATCCCGTTTCATTTTCATCATTGTTATTTCATTAATTCAATCTTTTAATAAAGTTGCAAGTTTCCTTTGTCTATACGGATGCCATTTGTCTTCCTATTTCTCCTTATCAAATCTTCGCAAATTCACTATTATTTTGCTCTTTTATTTTTTCAATTATTTTCTCAGCTAAAGCAATTTGTTTTATGATGGGTGATTTCCATGAATACAATTTATTCTCTAATTTTCAGAATGTCTTCCCGATCTATCAAGAATCTCGTTCTTAATCCAAATGCCTTTTTGAAGCCAACAGTGATTCATCAGGTCAAAGCAAGAGAAGAATGCAGTCAGGCTACAAAACGGTCAGAAGAATTCACAGAGTTTGACTCAACTCTTCAAGAATTACCAGAGTTTGCATCAATTCAGAAACAAGATAAGCCATCATCCTTAGTTCAAGATTCGACTGAGGACATCAATATTGGATCGAAGGATGATCCCAAAATTCTCAAGATCGACAGCAGTTTGAGCCCGGAAGAGAAGGAAAGACTCACCAATTTTCTCAAACAGCATGAAGAAGTATTTGCATGGACTTATAAAGACATGTCAGATCTGGATACCAAATTGGTTGAGCATTGCCTCATTCTAAAATAAGATGTTAAGCCAGTTAAGCAAAAATTAAGAAAGACGGATCCTTGAGTGGAACAACAAGTTAAGGTATGAAAGACCTACTCAAAGCAGGGTTCATTTGAACCATTGACTATCCAGATTGGCTAGCAAATATTGTCGTTGTTCTCAAGAAGAATGGCAAAGCTTGAATTTGCATCAACTTCAGCGATCTCAACAAAGAAACCCCTAAGGATGATTATCTGCTTCCTAATATTGATCTTTTGATCGATAGCACGGCGGGCCATGCCATGTTCTCTTTTATGGACGGATATTCTGGATACAATTAGATCAAGTTGGCCGCTCATGACCAGTCCAAGACATCTTTCACTACCCCATGAGGCACTTTTTGTTATACAGTCATACCATTTGGGCTCAAGAATGATAGAGCAACTTATCAGCATGCTATGGTCGTCATTTTTCATGATCAAATGCATAAAATCATGGATGCATATGTTTATGATATTCTGGTAAAATCCAAAGAAGAAGACGATTATATCGAAGCTCTCGATCAGGTCTTCAAGCGGCTCATTCTTTACAAGCTAAGACTCAATCCTCAAAAATGTGTTTTTGGAGTTGAATCTGACAAGTTGTTAGGCTTTTTGGTCAGCAAAAAGGGGATAGAAGTGGATCCCGCTAAGGCAAAGGCCATCATTGACATGCCGCCCCCGACTAACCTCAAAGAATTGCGTAGCCTTCAAGGACACATGCAATCAATCCGCCGATTCATATCCAATTTATCCATGAGATGTGAGCCTTTCAATCATTTACTCAGAAAGGGAGTAAAGTTTGAATGGAGACCAGAGTGCCAGCAATCATTTGAGCATATCAAGAAGTATCTGCTCAATCTTCCTGTATTAAAGCTGCTAGATTTGGGGAAACCCCTCTGTAAACACCCCAAATTTTCCTCATCCATTTTCAAACACACCCCTCGTGCAGTGCCAACCCTAGTAGGTCAGTGTAGGAGTCAAACCCCAAGTTTATGCCAGAAAACTGTCATTTTACCCACTTTCATAAAGAAAATTACCATTTTACCCCTAGGTCATCCCGAACCTCAGTCAGTGGGAGTCAACCAAGCTTGTTGGTCAATTTAGAACAGTTAGAATGTTAGCCATTTCAAGCTCATCTGAGCTCATGATAAACAAACCATTTCCATTTCTGACTATTCCTGCCAAAATAGGATCATTTCTTCAGAAATGAGCTCATTTCTCACTCAAATCCAAGCCAATTGTCTCTGAGTCAGTCAGTCATATTCTCCAGAGTCTAGCTTGAGCTCACCAAGAGTTCAAGTGCTCCAATTTTAGTTCAAAACTACTTCTAAATGTCTAGGAGCCCATTTTAGCCCTTTCAGCTGAAATTGAGCTGAGTCCAGTCGATTGAACGAGTGTTTGAGCTTTGATTTTAGTTCATCTCAGTATTACTGATCTTTGTTCCAGCTCAAACCCAGCTCTGGTTCGTGATTCACTTCACTCCAGTGACCATTTCGTACCATTTCTCTAAAAATGACAGCTTTTCTTGAAAATTTAGCCGGAAAGGTCAGTTGAGTCAGTGTCTTGTCAGTCCAGTTGAGTTCTGAAACTCTAAAACCCAATTCAATCCAGTTCATTTCAGTTCAATCCAGCTCACACCCTAATTTTCAGTGTCACTCTGGCCCGGTAGAACTCGAAAATCATTCCTTGAATCATTTTGCAAATTTTATCAATTTTAACACTTTTTGAACTGGTACAAGTGCCAATCGGGGCCTAATATCCAAATTTCTTCATTCAGGGTTAGCATTTCGCATGGCATTTCATACAATTTCTCATCATTTCATATCATTTCTCAACATTTCATAATATTTCATCACATTTCATTTCATTTTCGAAATCCAGAACTCCAGTTTTATAAATTCCAATCCAGATTGAGTTTTAAAAGTTTTCATAAATCAATTTCAAACCCTGGGTTTCCAAAGTTGACATTTTTACCTCCAAGATTCTAAATTTGGAAATATTTTCTCGAGAAAAACAATCTGGATTGCTTTTAAACTCAATTTTTTGAATTCTACACTGGATTTGCTTCGCAACGGGGTATTGAACTTCAAATTTCGAGCTCATTTCAAAAACTGTCAAAAATAGCTTATTTCGTCCAGAAATTTTCTAAAAAGACCATTCTACCCCTATGATTCTCAAAATGAATTTCAAATTTGGAAAGTGAGCCCACTCTGAGATGGCTTTACTATTTGCATTTCCTTTTAATAAAAAAATATTTTCCTTTTATTTATTTTTCTTTTATATTTTTCTTTTATTTTTATTTTTTTTGAGATGTGGGACCCACAAGAGTGGGACCCCCCCCCTCTTTCCTTTTTCTTCCCTTCTTTTCTTTCCTTTCTCCCTTTTTCTTATCTTCCTCCTCTTTCTTTTCTTCTTTTCTTTCTTTCCTTCTTCCCTTCCCTTCCTTCCTTTCCCTCCTTGATCCAGCCCATTCACATACACCTCTCTCTCATTAAATCTATCTCACTCATTAAAACCTAAGATTAGGTTTTAATGAGGAGAAGGATCACACGGCTGCCCCCATTGAGTCCCCCTCTCTCTCTCCCCCTCTCACAACCTTACCTCTTCCCTTGACAATACTTTGCTCCAGCCACATCAAGGTGGCAGCACAGCAGCACCACCACCTTCAAAGGCACCACCTCTTCCAAGTCTCCATCTTGCTACAACCACCACAATCATTGCAGCAGCCACTACCCCAGCCACCACCATCATTCAACCCCGGTTCCAGCTCCATTGAAACGTCTACAAGGTGCAGCCCACCTTCAACTCAAGCAAGCATCCAGCTCCTCCTTCAAAGCACCTCCAACGCCTCCATCGCAGCCGATTTCTGCCCAAATATAAGGTAAGCCCCTCCTACTTTTCTGTTTTTTCTCAAAAAAAAAAAAGATTCATTGCATTTCCCTTGTAAATATGTTTATTTTTCTATGTGTTGCACATTAATGTTACACATGTGAGATGATCCATCCGGTGGATGGATCAGATCTCTCATGTTAGTAGCCAACATCAAAGTTGAAGCATGCCACAATTGATTTTCATTTTAGTTTTATGTTTCATGCCATTTCATAATTAAAAATATGCATTTCAATTAGTTTTATCATGCATTTTACTCATTTTACATGGCTTTACCAATATTCCATGGATTTTTGTTTTAATGTAGAATCTAGTCGTTATTTTATGCATGCATTCTTGGTAAAAAATACCATAAAATTCATTTTGTAACCCCTTCTTGTATGTGATGTCCTGTCAAAAATCTAGGTCCATTTGGGTTTCGAAACCCTCTAAAAAAAATCAGATCCCAAACTGGGATTTCATATCTCCAAAAACTCCAGGTTCTGTTTTAGTAGACAAAAACCTCCAAGATCTCCTAGATGGACGGTCTAAATTTCCCTCAAAAAAATACAGTGAGTCCCTATTAAAGTCTACTATTTTCCAGTAAATTTTTTAATTTTTCCAGTGAGATTTAGCTGCTAAAAATCAATTTTTCCAAACCCTTGGGAAAACCTCACTTTTTCTTTGTCAGGGTCTAGACCGACTCTAACCCACTGTGTCCGTTCAACCAATAGGTCGAATGCCAAAACTTCTAACATAGAAGTTGTTCCTAATTTTTCCCTCTGTCATTTCCCAAAATTTGAAAATTTTTAGAACAACCTAAGTGTTTTTCCTAGATTTAATTCCATTGTTTGTCAGATTCCCATGTCTGAGAATTTCAGAGATCTAGGTCTCTGATAATACTCTGTTCTCTCTAAGACCGTAACCCGCATCTTAAAACTGTAAAAATAGTAAACCTTCCTCTGTTTGTCAGGGAAATTTTCTCAGAATTTCACTCATTTTCCCATCTGTCTTCTGTTTTTTTTATATTTTTTCTCAAAATGTGTCTCTCTGCCCTAAATCCTAGAGTCGCCGGATTTCGATCCGACTTGCCAGAGCTGTCAAGCTTCGACCATAGGTCAAAATTAGAATCTTTAAAAGGAAAAAATCTTTTCCTAACTGTCCTCTATTACCCCATAAAATTTGGTAAATTTTTATGGAAGTGTAGTATCTAAAATCTAATTTAGAATCAGCATTTTAGGCAAAATCTTGAGTTTTAGGATTTTTAGTTATTTTCCATATTAAAAAAATTAAAAAAAAATAGATTTTCGAGATTTATTCTATTTTTAGGGTTAGTCTAGGTGTCCATGCCAAATTTGGCTCAATTCCAAGTTCATTTACCTTATGTGTTAGTTTATTTTTAAATTCAGGAGCGAAAATCAAGTCAAATTTGATATTTTGTGATATTTTTGCCATTTTAAGGTTTTTATCATGTAAATAAGTATGTCATGTCATATTAAGGTTAATTTCAATGTCATTTGCATCTCACATTTCCCATTTTTGTAAAATTTATTTCAGAAAACCCTGGTTTTAAGGCCATAGTCTTGTTATCAGGAGCATTTTGACCTCAATTTGGAAATTTCAATCTTCAATTTTCTAAATTTTTATACATATCATCATATTTCATCATATTATGTTTGATTTTATTTTATTTGATTTTAAAATTTCCAAATTTTACAAAATTCTTTCAAAAAACCGTGATTTCAAGGTCATCAAGGGTATTTTGGTCATTTTGACCCAAATTTCGATTTTCCAAGTTTATTTTCGAAATTTATTCCTTATTTCTCATGTTTATATCAAAGGGGGTTGAAATTGGGTTTATATCTGAATAATATCTGATAATTTCTAATATTTTTGGATAAATCCAAATAAACCTACATTTCTGTTCTAACATGTTTTCTAGTTTTGCAGGAACATTCAAGAAGAAGACTTTTATTTTCTTATTTTATTTCAATTCAATGTAATATTAGATGTAATAATTTGAAGTAAGAGTTACTTTTCTGCTTAGAATAGGACTGCATTGCATATAGTTTAATTTCTGAAAAATTCAATATCTGATGTATCATTCATGCACATTTTTCCAAAATCATTGTGGTTGACACGAATGACACGTGCACAATCTCTTAGGGAGTTCACAAATTTGGTGGGATTTGTATTTATGACCATAGTCAGAATATGAGGAAAAACAAGATTTGTGATCTTCGTATTAGCCACATTCAGCCTACACTCTTAGGCTAACTTCAAAAATGCACTGCATTTCTCAAAATTTCAAAAGGATTTCCCAATTCTTCAAAGAATTATATTTTAAATTCATATTCATTCATTCCATTTGCATCATTTTCAAACTCATTTCCAATTCCATTTCAGAAAAATCAATTTTCACAAGAATTTCCAAGTTTTTCTCAGGATTTGATTTTCAAAGAATTATGAATTTTCAAATGTGATTTCAAAGTATTTTCCAAGTTCAAATCATGATTTCCCAAAATTTCCACATTCTCAATTTCACTTTAAAATCCCAAAATCGATTTTCTCAAAAACTTTGAATTACTTCTGAAATGGACTTTCCTAGAATTGTCAAATCCTATTCAGAAATCGATTTTCTTAGAAAAGCTATTCCAATCTCAAAAGTCAATTTTCTCAGAGTTTCCATTTCCTTGAGAATCCATTTTTCATTTCACAAATCATTTCCCAATGAACTTCCAGACTTTCTCAAGATTCTCAAATCCATTTCCTTAGAAAAGCAATCCAAATCTCAAAATCGATTTTTCCAAAGTCTATGTTTTCCTGAGAATCCATTTTCCAATGCAAATTTCTGATTTCCAATGAAATTCAATGATTTTCCCAGGAATTCCATTTTCAAAGCACTTTCTCAAGCATTTTCCAAGTACATTTCAATTTTCCAAGGCAAACATCATATTTCTCAAACTTGCATCTTTTCAAAATTCCATAGCACATCCCTGATTCTCTGTGCATTCTAGAAAAATAGAGCATAATTTAGATAATTTAACTTAGTCAAAGCACACATTTGATCCTTGGTTCGATTACCCCTGGTAAAGGTGACAGGAACAGTCGAACCTCGTACCGACAAGCAGATCCATTCCACAGAATTTTCCCGCAAATTTTCAAAACGGAGGTGAGTAATTTTCAAAAATCAATTTTCAAAACTTTGGTTGAGTTTGACTCGCAGAATTGTTTCTTCTCACTCTCGTAGAGAGAGGGGGGGGGGCATTTTGCGATGATAACAGGTTTGGCGACCGTGATGGGACCTGTCTTCGCCTGATCAATTATGTGCTTGACTTAGTTCAAATTGTCAAAATCATGTTCTATGGAATGTCAGCTTTTACTTTCTGATGTCTTGTGAACCTAGGAGCCTAGACTTGAACCCAGCTGACATGGATTGCATGTAGACTAGGCATGGTTTGGTAGGACCAATTGAGGAGAATTATGCATGCTCACTTAGACTTAGATCTGAAATACAACACTCCTCAATCTAGGATTTGTATGAAAACAATGTTTGCTTCTTCAAAATTTTCAAAATCTCTATCTCTTTAGGACTTAGAGCCCTCTGTTTGTCTGCATGTGCTCATGTTTTCGAAAACCACCCCACCTATGTCTACCTGGTCTTCACATTGCTGGGCTATCTTTCAGAACCATAGTTCGGGACAGAGTCTCACAACTGAGCCACTTATTTGGGCTAACGCCCTCCTGCCACGTAACAAGGGCCATAGTCCAACGTATATCGGCAGGTGCTTAAGGATGTTGGGAAAACACAAGCCTAGAACCGGAGATGAATTTTTATGCCACGTACATCGAGCCTCAGCTCGAGAATACCAGCATAGCATGATTGGACACAACTGATCTAAGCCTAGAGTCAGGATTAGGGTCCTACAACTCTTTCAAAATTGATGCATTTTAGAGTCAGCTTCTTAGGGAATGTTGTATGTGTATAATTGTTTGTGCAGGGTATGATTGAATGCCTTCTTTTATTTCTCTTTTACACCATTTTCCAAATTTCATCTATTTTTCCAATAATTTTATCAAAACCCTGGACGATTTTCAAAAACCTCATATTTTTCCTCAAAAAAGTCCAGGCGATTTCCCATTTCTTACCTTTCCTCTGGATCTCAAATTTCCAGCCTTATTTTTGTCCTGCCTGCAAATTTTCAATTGTTCAAATTTTATCTTCCAAATTCTATTCAAAATTTTCATCTCTTTCATAATCCTCAATATTTTCTTCATCATTTACCTTTCTCTCAAAAAAATCTTCAATCTAAACCATCCTTTTGTCCCATAGAGAATTTTGGCATTGTGGAATGGTTCAAACCAAATTCGAGGAGAAAACAACGTCGCCTCAGCACCCTAGCAGTGGCAGCGAGCAAGAAATGGATTCACCGCGATCTGCCAGGAAATAAAATCAACAAACCAATGATGATGTCGATCCCCAGATGTATGCCATGTTTCAAAAGATGATAAATAAGATGATGGCAGAGCAAGCAGGGGCCAGTTCCGACAAGATTCCTACCAAGAAAAAGATCAAGGGCCGAACATTAAAGAAACAACTGAAGATATCCAAGAAGCGTATCCAACATGAAGATACATCTGATGAATCAGAATTGGTTGGTGACACTGATGAAGAGTCTGAGACCCAACAGACATTTCAAAAATCAACCCAGGGACAAGCGTCGGCCCACAAGTTCAAAGATCAGTCTGCTAATGACTCTGACCAACCACAACTCAGAGATGTGGTCAGGATGGTTTGAGATCTGCAAGCCCGCGATAAGGGCAAAAAGTCTTCACCAGTGAAGACTTCTATAATGGTCTGGAAGGAGATGACAACCTAGAAGATTTCCCCCGTAAATTTGTCAAATTTAATGGGACTGGTGATCCCAAGGCTCACTTGGCTAAGTTCTTTGCGGAATGCAATCGATTCAAGTGGGACAATCAAGCTCTCTTCCTTTATTTCCCTCGCAGACTAGAGGGAATGACTGCTAAATGGTACTCAGAACACATCAATCCCATTGAGTTGAAGGAATTCGACAAGGTGGTCAATCTTTTTATTGAGCGATTTTTGTTCAACACAGAGGTGCTACCCACCATGAATCACCTTTACAATCTGAAGCAGAAGGACACTGAAAAGGCCAGAGACTTTATCCACAGATGGAGATCCACCTGCAATCAAATGAAGGATCCGATATCAGAAGGGCATGCGTTGTTAGTCATCCTGAATAATTTCTCCCAACCTTTGAGAGGCCTGATCTCTACTTCCCCAGCACGATCTTTCATCGAATTAATAGAACGAGCTGAATGACTCGAGATGAGAATAGAGAATGGAGTATATGAGAGCCTCACACTCTCAAAGAACAATTTAGATACCAAGAAGAAGTCAAACTTCATATTCTCTGTGAATGCCCCCGACAACAACAATGGCAAAAGCAAAAGGGGTAGCAGAAAGAACCACACTGGCGGATCAGGGAGTCTAAATTCCAGCAGAGATGATCATATAGGACAAGATGACAGAATCAACAGGAAGAATGACAACCCTCCCTCGAGCATCCAACTAGAATTAAAATCCCAAGGGAGACCAAAGCATGACGGTTGGGGATACAACCATAATTTTACTCTCTTAGAACAGCCACTCGAGCAAGTTCTGGAATACATGATAGCCAAAGGGATGGTTAGACTCCCCAAGATAGCGGATCCTCCTGTGACCATGGGAAGGTTTAAAGATCAGTTCTACAAGTTTCATCGGACAATGGGTCACGATACCGAGCATTATTTCATCTTCAAGAATATTGTTCAAGACTGCATTGATAAGAATCTCCTCGTTGAAGATGAAAAGGAGGGCTAGTCATCTTGACTGAGCTCTTTCCTCAATCATTCAAGAAGCTGACGACGCTAGCATCTTTTGAAGGGATAATGCAATCCCATTTATCTTTCCTTGATTTGTCATCTTTCCTTCAATGCATTAATAAAATTATCAAATTTTCTCATAAGCTTGTTTTTCTTCTCTGCAAAACATCTCTTATAAGGAATGACCTCTCTCAGGGTGTCTCTCTAATCAATCAAGAAGCCAGTCACTTTGTCAATTATCTTCCTTTTATCCAAAATTTGTTTCCCCTATTACACTAAGGCATTTTTTTAAATTTTTTTTTTATTTCAAAACATCCTGTATGCAGGCAGGATCAAACAAATCTCTCATTTTGAACGCTTATGCATCCATTTACATCATTTTACATTCATTTGCATTTGCATGCACTCATTTGCATTCATTTGCGTCAAATTCATTCCCCTTCAGGTTAAGGGATAAACCTGAGTTACCTATTCAGGATAAAGGATAATCCTAAGACCCTGGCAATCATTCCCATCACCATTCCCAAATATCTCGGGAGTGTCGGTCTCTTTCTAAGGAAAAAAAAGATCAAATTTCAAATACTAGGTGATTTTCAAAATCTAGTGTTTATACTGGTTCATTTTTACAATTCAATTTTTACACTAATACATTTCCAAAATCTAGTGCTCATGCTGGCACATTTTCAAAATCCAATGTCTATAGTGATATATTTTTAAAAACTCAGTGCTCGTATTGGTACTCTTTTGAAATCTAGCACTTGTGTTAGTGTCTTGCCCATTGGTCGCATTAGTCGATCTCTTAGGTGCAGTCTTTGTGTTGACCTTCCATCAAAATTCAAGTTCAATATCAATTCTATCAATTTTGACCTTCGAGTCATCCAATTTCCAATTTCCAATTTCCAATTTTCAATTTTCAATTTCCAATTTCCAATTTCCAATTTCCAATTTCCAATTTCCAATTTCCAATTTCCAATTTCCAATTTCCAATTTCCAATTTCCAATTTCCAATTTCCAATTTCCAGTTTCGAATTTCTAATTTCCAATTTCCAATTTCCAATTTCCAATTTCCAATTTCCAATTTCCAATTTCCAATTTCCAATTTCCAATTTCCAATTTCCAATTTCCAATTTCCAATTTCCAATTTCCAATTTCCAATTTCCAATTTTCAATTTTCAATTTTCAATTTTCAATTTTCAATTTTCAATTTCGACCTCCGGGTCACCCAATCCTCTGTTTCGACCTTCGGGTCATTCAAATTCTCAACTTCGACCTTTGGGTAATTCAATTCCTCAAATTTTGATCTTTGATTTCCCATTTCGACCCTTTGTGTCATTCGATTCCCAATTTTGACCTTTGGGTCATTTAATTCTCAATTTCGACCTCCAAGTAATCCAATTTTGTCAATCCGGCCTTTGGGCCGCCCACTTTACCAGATTCTTAAATTCAAGCCTTCGGGTTACAATCTTACCAACATCAGTCATTTTCCTGCTTTCGGGCTACAACTTTATCAATATCTATCACTTTCCAAGCCTTCGGGTTGCAACTTCATCAATGTGAATCATTTTCAAATCATCAAATTCAATCTTTCAATCAAAATCCTGCTTTCGAGCTGGTAAGTCAAAACAAAAATCCTGCTTTCGAGCTAGTCGGTCAACAAATCCTGCTTTCGAGTTGGTCGGTCAACAAATCCTGCTTTCGAGCTGGTCGGTCAATAAATCCTACTTTCGAGCAAGTCAGTCAACAAATCTTGCTTTCGAGCTGGTAAGTCAAAACAAAAATCTTGCTTTCGAGCTGGTCGATCAACAAATTCTGCTTTCAAGTTGGTCAGTTAATAAATCCTGCTTTCGAACTGGTTCGTCAACAAATTCTGCTTTCGAGCTGGTCGGTCAACCCAAATCCTGCTTTCGAGTTGGTCGGTCAACAAATCCTGCTTTCGAGCTGATCGGTCAACAAATCCTGCTTTTGAGCTGGTCGGTCACTAAATCCTGCTTTCGAGCTGGTAAGTCAAAACAAAAATCTTGCTTTCGAGCTGGTCGGTCAACAAATCCTGCTTTTGAGCTGGTCGGTCAACAAATCCTGCTTTCGAGCTGGTCGGTCAGCAAATCCTACTTTCAAGCTAGTCGGTCAACCCAAATCATGCTTTCGAGCTAGTCGGTCAACAAATCTTGCTTTCGAGCTGATCTGTCAACAAATCCTGCTTTCGAGATGGTCGATTAACAAATCCAGCTTTCGAGCTGGTAAGTCAAAACAAAATCCTGCTTTCGAACTGGTCGGTCAACAAATCTTGCTTTCAAGCTGGTCGGTCAACAAATCCTGCTTTCAAGCTAATCGATCAACCCAAATCCTGCTTTCGAGCTGGTCGGTCAACAAATCTTGCTTTCAAGCTGGTCGGTCAACCCAAATCCTGCTTTTGAGCTAGTCGGTCAACAAATCCTACTTTCGAGCTGGTCGGTCAAAAAATCCTGCTTTCGAGCTGGTCGGTCAACCCAAATCCTGCTTTCGAGCTGGTCGGTCAACAAATCTTGCTTTCGTGCTGGTCGGTTAACAAATCCTGCTTTCGAGCTGGTCGGTCAACCCAAATCCTGCTTTCGAGTTGGTCGGTCAACAAATCCTACTTTCGAGCTAGTCAGTCAACAAATCCTGCTTTCAAGTTGGTCGGTCAACAAATCCTGCTTTCGAGTTGGTAAGTCAAAACAAAAGTCCTGTTTTCGAGCTAGTAAGTCAAAACAAAACCCAACTTTCGAGTAGATCTCTTGCTGAGTCTTTTCAGGACTCAATTTAGTCATGGATATGTCAATTAGACCTCAAGCAATTTCTTTCACCAAGAATTTCAAGAACACTTTGCCAATTTGTTGTCAAATGCTTGTTTATTTCAAAATCTTTATTGCAAAAAAAAAATTTTATTACCTCATAATACCTTCAGTATTACTTCCGAAAGGACAAAGCTTTAGCGAAGAAGGATTCAAAATTCAAAATCTTTCTATTGGCCAACCAAAAGGATGAAGAATAAATCCTAGATATGGTCAGCAAAGAAAATTCAATATTGTTGCAAAGCCATAAGTGATCGATATTGATCGCAGTCAAAGGCACATTTTTAAAGATCATTCTTGGAAAATAAGGCAGTTAAAATATCCTGTGTGATACAGAAAAATCCATTCAATTTTCATATCACTTCAATTGTTTAAGCTGCAATTAAATATTTGCAAAAGGGATCTCTCAATTGTCGTCAAGATGAAAATGAATTGTGCGAGTTAGACCCCCGGGGCCAAATAAGATTTAGATCATCTCCAAGATAAAGGAGTTTGTGACAGATCCTTCTAGGGAAAGTTCAGATCACCGCCATGTTGAAGGCGACTGCGATGAGCCTCCCGACAAACCCTTAAAGATATTTATTTTTTGCTATCATCAAGAAATTTCCAACCAATGAGTCAATACCGTCAAGATAATCCCTGAGGCAAAGAAGGATCAGAACATCTTTGAGATGAAGGAGTTTCTGGCATACCCTTCCCAAAAAAAAAAAAGAGAAAAGTCAGGACATCTCTGTTATCATTGCAAAAATTTTCCCCTCCCTTGCGAGAAAGAAACGAATTTCGCGAGTCAAACTCGACCAAAGTTTTGAAAATTAACTCGCCTCCGTTTTGAAAATTTGCGGAAAAATTCCATGGAATGAGATCCGCCTGTCGGTACGAGGTTCAACCGTTCCTGACGCCTTTACCAGGGGTAATTGAACCAAGGATCAATTATGTGCTTTAACTTGACTCAAATATCTAAATTATGCTCTATTTTTCCTAGAATGCACAAAGAATCAGGCATGTGCTATGGAATTTTGAAAATAATGCAAGTTTTGAAAGAATGATGTTTGCTTGAAAATTTAAAATGTACTTGGAAAATGATTGGAAAAGTGCTTGAAATTGGAATTCCTGGGAAAATCAATAAACTTTATTAGAAATCAGAAATTTGCATTGGAAAATGATTTCTCAGGAAAACTTAAACTTTGAAAAATCGATTTGGAGATTTAGATTGCTTTTCTAAGGAAATGGATTTGAGAATTCTAAGAAAATCAGGAAGTTCATTGGAAAATGACTTTTGAAATGGAAAATGGATTCTCAGAAAACTGGAAATTTGAGAAAATTGATTTCTGAAAACTTGGGATTTTGAAATTTGAGAATTTTAAAAACATTAGAAAATCTTGATTTGAACTTGAGAAATGCTTTGAAATGTCATTTGAAAGTTTAGAGTTTCTGAGAAAATCCAGCCCTGAGAAAGACGGTAAATCCTTGAGAACATTGATTTTTCTGAAATTGAAATTGGAAAATGAATTTGAAAATAATGCAATTTGAATGATATGAATGAATGAATATGAATTTGAAAGGAAATTTCATTGAGGAATTGGAAAATCCTTTTGAAACTTTGAGAAATGCAGTGCATTTTTGAAGTTAGCCTAAGAGTGTAGGCTGAATGTGGCTAATACGAAGATCATAAATCTTGGTTTTCTTCGTATTCTGACTATGGCCATAAATACAAATCCCACCGAGTTTATAAACTCCATAAGAGCTTGTGCATGTGCCATTCGTGTCAACCATAGTGATTTTGGAAAAATGTGCATGAATGATGCATCAGATATCAGAATTTGCAAAAATTAAACTATATGCAATGCAGTTCTATTCTAAGTAGAAAAGTAACTCTTATTCCAAATTATTACATTTGATGTTACATTGAATTGAAATAAAAAAAATAAAACTAAGTCTTCTTCTTGAATATTCCTGCAAAACTAGAAAACACTGTTAGCACAGAAATGTAGGTTTTTCTGAATTTATCCAAAAATATGGGAAATTATTGGATATTATTCAGATATAAACCCAAATTCATACACCCTTTGATATAAACATAATAAATACTGAATAAATTTTGAAAATAAACTTGAAAATTCAAAATTGGGGTCAAAATAACCAAAATACCCCTCATGACCTTGAAATCAAGGTTTTCTGAAAGAAATTTTGTAAATTTTGGAATTTTGAAAATCAAATGAAATAAATCAAACACAATATGATGAAATATGATGATATGCATGAAAATGTATGAAATTAAAGACTGAAATTTGAAATTTAGGTCAAAATGATCAAAATACCCCTGATAACAAGACTATGGCCTTGAAACCAAGGTTTTCTGAAATAAATTTTGCAAAAATGGAAAATGTGAAATGCAAATGAGATTGAAATTAACCCTAATATGATTCTACATGCTTATGTACATGATAAAAAGCCTAAAATGATGAAAATATCATTAAATATCAATTTTAACTTGATTTTCGCTTTTGAATTTAAAGATAAACTAACACATGGAGAAAATGAACTTGGAATTAAGCTAAATTTGGCATGGACACCTAAAATAACTCTGAAAACAGAATGGAGCTCAAAAATCTATTTTTTTTGTATTTTTAAATATGGAAATTCAAATAAAAACCCTAAATTTTATGATTTTTGCCTAAAATATTGATTCTCAAGGGGATTTCAGATATCAAACTTCCATAAAAATTTCCCAAATTTTATGGGGTGATAGAGGACAGAAAGTCAAAGATTTTTTCCTTTTCTAGTTTTGACCTATGGTCGGACCTGTACCACTCCGGCAAGTCGGATCGGAATTCGGAGACTCTAGGATTTAGGGGAAACAGACAGGTTTCGGTAGAAAATGTGGGGAAAATAGTAAACAGATGGGAAAAAGGATAAAATTATTGTAAAATGACTCTGACAAATAGAGAAATTTTTTATATTTTCACAGTATTGGAATTCGGGTTACGGTTTGGAAAAAGCCAAACTGTTATCAGAGACCCAAATCTCTAAAATTTCTGGATATTGAAATCTGTCAGATAAAAAAGGAATTTTTGAGAAAAATAATTAAACAGTTCCAAAAATCGCCAAATTTTGGGAAATGACAGAAAAATATGTTATAAACAACTTTCATGTTGAAAGTTTTTTCAGACGAGCTACGGATTGAATAGACTTGATGCATTAGGGTCTGTCTATACCCTGATGAAGGAAGATCAAGATTTTCTTAAGGGGCTGGAAAATTCGATTTTTGACAGAGGTCAAAACTAATTGAAAAAACTTAAAAATTTTCAGATCATTAGTAGATTCAATTATAAATCCACTGTGATTTTTGGAGGATGATCCGGTCTCTCACAAGGGTAGTGCCGAAGGTTCTTGTCTGCTAAAGCAGAAATGCAAAATCCCAGTTTGGGATTTGATTTTTTAGAGAGGGTTCCAAAACCCAAATGGACCTGGGTTTTTGGCAGGGAAACACATTCACATAACTACAACTTTAATAATATTTTTAGGATTTTTAAATAGAAAATTAAGTATGAAATTATAATTGAACCACATGCATGAATTTAAATTTATAAACTATCAATGAAACTTCAATAAGACAACTAACTAAATGAAATGAATAAAAAGCAAACTAAACATATTGTCTAAAACACGAAAGTTATACGAGAAATAATAAGAAAACATAAAATAATCAAGGAGGCATGCTTGAAATTTGCTTTAGCTATTCAGAATGAGGGGCTTCATCCATTGAACGGATGAACCACCTCATTCGTATAGCCCTAAGTCCATGTAAAACATAAAAAAAAAAGAAGCTTGTTACCTTGGCTTAGGTAGGGATGCTACACCGATGGACGGTTTGAAATGGTTGAAGGTGCTGGCGTGTTGGGTATGATGATAGAGCATCAGCTGGAGCAAAGGCTGAGGTTGGAGCTTCCAAGATATGGCTGAAGGTAGGTGGCACCAATAGAGGTGTTGGGAAGGGCAAGTGAATTCGCTGCTGCCAATGGTGGAGATGAAGCAAGGTTAGAGGTGGTGGTGGTTTGCAGTGGTGGCTTCTGTGGCAAGGAGGGCTGCTGCTGGAGGTAAAGAGGGAACCAAGGGAGAGAGAGAGAGAGAGAGAGAGAGAGAGAGAGAGAGAGAGAGACGTATAGCCCTTTTCTTTCCTCTTTTTTTTTTCTTTTTTGGTCTTGGACTTAGGTTTTAATTTATTCTCAAATTAGGGTTTAATGACTCAATGAAAAAGAGAGAGACGCCTTTACGTGAATGGCTGGGCAAGAGGGAAAGGAAGGAAGGAAGGAAGAAAGGGAAGAAGGAAAAAAAGAGAAGAAAAGAAAGGAAAGAAAGAAGAAAAAAGAAAAGGAAAGAAAGAAAGAAGAAAGGGAAAAAGAAAAAGGAAAGAAAGGAAGGAAGGGAGAGGGGCTGGAGGTTTGGGTGACCACCTTGTGGGTCCCACCTCCTCTAAAAGAAAATAAAATAATAAAAAAATAAAACAAAAGAAAAGGAAAAGATAAAACTTTTTTTTTTAAGGAGCCATCTCAGAGCGGGCTCTCTTTCCAAATTTGAAATTCATTTTGATAATCATAGGGGTAAAATGGTCCTTTTAGAAAAATTTTGGACGAAACGAGCTAATTTTGGCAGTTTTTGAAACGAGCTCGGATTTCGAAGTTCAATACCTTGTTGCAAAGTAAATCCAATGTAGAATTTAAAATTTTAATTTTGGAAGAAATCCAGATTGTTTTTCTCGAGAAAATACTTCCAAATATATTTCCAGATGAAACGAGCTATTTTTGGCAGTTTTTGAAACGAGCTCGGATTTTGAAGTTCAATACCTCGTTGCGAAGCAAATCCAGTGTAGAATTCAAAAATTTGAGTTTGAAATAAATCCAGATTATTTTTCTTGAGAAAATATTTCCAAATTTAGACTCCCGGGGGTAAAAATATCAATTTTGGAAACCCGGGGTTTGAAATTGATTTCTAAAAGCTTTTAAAACTCGATCTGGATTGAAATTTATAAAATTGGAGTTATGGACTTCGAAAATGAAATGAAATGTGATGAAATGTTATGAAATGCTGAGAAATGATATGAAATGATGAGAAATGACATGAAATGCTATGCGAAATGCTAACCTTGAGTGAAGAATTTTGGATTTTAAACCCTGATTGGCAGTTGTACCAGTTCAAAAAGCATAAAATCTGATAAAATTTGCAAAATGGTTGAAGAAATGGTTTTCAGACTGTACTGGGTTAGAATGACACTGAAAATTAGGGTTCAAGCTGGATTGAACTGAGATAAGCTGGATTGAGCTGGGTTCTAGAGTTTCAGAACTCAAATGAACTGACTAGGCACTGACTCAACTGACCTTTTCGACTGCATTTTCAAGAAAAACTGCCATTTTTAGAGAAATGGTACAGAATGATCACTGGAATGAAGTGAATTACGAACCTGAACTGGGTTTGAGCTGAAACAAAGGTCAATAATACTAAGATGAACTAAAATTGAGGCTCAAACACTAGCTCAACTGA
This sequence comes from Nuphar pumila, assembly GCF_984573655.1. Classification (NCBI taxonomy): domain Eukaryota; kingdom Viridiplantae; phylum Streptophyta; class Magnoliopsida; order Nymphaeales; family Nymphaeaceae; genus Nuphar; species Nuphar pumila. The sequence goes on along the minus strand of NC_143257.1, from coordinate 21,912,119 downwards.
CTGAACTCAGCTCAATTTCAGCTGAAAGAGCTGAAATGGACTAAAATGGGCTCCTGGACACTTAGAAATGGTTTTGAACTGAAACAGGAGCACTCAAACTTCTGGTGAGCTCAAGTTAGACTCTAGGGAGTATGACTGACTTTGAATGACTGACTCAGAGACAATTGGCTTGGATTTGAGTGAGAAATGAGCTCATTTATGAAGAAATGATCCCATTTTGGCAGAAATGGTCAGAAATGAAAATAATCTTCTCACTGTGAGCTCGAGTGAGCTTGAAATGACTGATATTCTAACTGTTCTGAACTGGCTAATCAGCTTGGTTGACTTCGGCTGTCTGGGGTCCGAAATGACCTAGGGGTAAAATGATAATTTTCCTAATGAAAATGGGTAAAATGGTGATTTTCTAAAACTGACTCTGGGTTTGACTCCTACATTGACCTAATAGGGTTGACACTGCCTGAGGATGATTGTTTGAGAATGGATGTGGAAAATTTGGGGTGTTTACAGATGCCCCTCTTTTCTACTAAGCCGGCTTGAAGACGAGCTTAGTGGCAAAGAAAAACACACCAAATTTGGGCTATAAAAATGCCCCAGTTAGAAGGATCTGACTGGATATGAAAATATTAGCCCTGATGAAAATGGTAGATATGAAATAAAGAATAAAGAGGAAAGAATTTACTTCAAAAGAAGTGAGATTCAGGTTTTTGACCTTAACCTGAATGGGGCGAAAATACCTCGTATAGAAACAAAGCTCAGGTTTAACCCTTAACCTGACCAGGAAAATGAAATACCTCATCAAAATGAGGTTCAGGTTTAACCCTTAACCTGACCGAGAAATAAAATACCTCATCAAAATGAGGCTCAGGTTTAATCCTTAACCTGTCCGGGAATGAAAATGACAGGATTCTCGAAAGAAAAACCCATAATGGAACCTTCGGACTTCCGCACAATGAATCCAATAGGGGTTTTGCAAAAGGATGAAATTGGGGTCCCTAAAGCTTGAAAAGGGGTTTGATTTTGGGCGCCTCATTGCTGAGACTAAATAACTTTTGAAATTGATGACCTATTGCGAGAAAATAATTGATGGCTTAACCTCAAGCCGAAATTGGACTGTCTATGGTGGGACAGTGGGGACACAGAGAAGTGTGTGAATCTGAGAACCCAGGCGCTCATATTATACCAACAGAAGGGAAGGAACCTTGAAAACTCCCGTTATCAAGTTCTAAAAGGGATAACAACTGATGTCAGGATGCACCAAAGATGAACAACAAGTTCTCGCTTCACGCCAGGATAGATAAAAAATATTGTCAAAATGTTGAAAATTATTGTTGATTCAAAATAATTGATGCAAAAATATTCCCTCTTTTCTACCTGAAGTATTACCTTCGACTGGGCTTAACTCCGTAGAACAAGATTCGAATTCAAATTGCTTGTAATTGACTTTCTTTCAAGGAGGCTATCAATTTCCCTGATATGAACAGAAAAGAGAGTATTCTTGATATTGTGAAAGCAATTGGTGAAAGAATATTGATAATAGAATTTCACAAAATTAAAGAAGATTCTTGGCAGATTTGGCAGTCTGATATCCTGGGATTCTTTTCTCATGATGGTCTTTCTGCACTCTCTTTTTTTTCTTTCTGGCAGAATTAGAGCTCTCTTGGGTTTTTGGGGGAGTTTATTACATCATCCTTCATTTTGGAGATGTCCTGACTTTTCTCTCTCTTCTTTTTTTTTGGAAGGGTACGTCACAAACTCCTTTATCTCAGAGATGTTCTGATCCTTCTTTTCTCTCAATGATTATATTGACGGTTATTGGCTCTTTGGTTGGAAATCTCTTGATGATAGCAGAAATTAAATATCCTTTAGGGTTTGTCAGAAGGCTCATCGCGGTCGCCTTCATCTTGACGGTGCTCTGAACTTTCCCTGGAGGGATCCGTCACAAACTCCTTCATCTCGGAGATAATCCAAATCTTCTTTGACCCCGAGGGTCTAACTCGCATAATTCGTCTTCATCTTGATGACAATTGAGATATCCCTTTTGTAGATATTTAATTGCAGTTTAGGTGATTGAGGAGATAGAGAAATTGAATGGATTTTTGGTATTACCCAGGATATTTTGACTGCTTTATTTTCCAAGAATGATCTTTAAAAATGTGCCATTGACTGCGATCAATACCAATCACTTATAGCTTTGCAACAACATTGAATTTTCTTTGCTGGCCATATCGAGGATTTATTCTTCATTCTTTTGGTTGGCCAATGAAAGATTTGAATTTTGAATCCTTTTTCACGAAAGCTTTGACCTTTCGAAAATAATATTGGAGGTATTCTAAGGTAATTCTTTTGTGTAATACAGATTTTGAAATCAACAAATATTTAATGACAAATTGGCAAAATTTTCTTGAAATCCTTTGTGAAAGCGAGCATTTGAAGCACAACGCAACGCATCCATGACAAAAAATTTCTTCTCTTTTCCCCAAAGAAGAAGATTCAGAAATTGGAAATAGAAATTACTCCTCTCTTCCCTAAAGAGGAGGTGTTTGCAAAACAAACTTTTGAAGAGAAATTAAGCTTTCGTCAAAACTTTCTAACCTTAGGCTTCTCTTATGGAAAGGGGGCCGGTAATGGTGAGGTCGGTGAATTGGTCATGAAGGAGCGAGTCGATCACACTCTCCCTGAAAAGAGGATCCTCCATGATGAAATGGCCTAGTATGAAATTATGTTCACAAGAAAAGCGAACTTTCGTCGAAGCTCTCCCTGAACTAAGGGTTCATTGTATGAAATTGGAAATTTGTTTTGCAAACGGTTCACAAAGACACGAGTCCCTTCAAACTCTCCCTGAAAAGGGGCTAAGTGAACAAAGGATAGCATGCGAAAAGAACGAGCTCCCTTGAACTCTCCCTGTACAAAGGGTCTCTTGCAAGAGAAAATGATTGAAATTGGTATTGGGTGACCAAAAGGGTCAAAATTGGAAATTAAAAATTTGAAATTTTGAAATTTGATATTTGATATTTGATATTTGAAATTAGAAATTGGAAATTTGGAATTTGGAAATTGATATTTGGAAATTGGAAATTTATTGACCCGAAGGTTGAAATTGGAATTGATTGACCCAAAGGTCGAATTTGAAAATTTGACAATTGGTTGACCCGGAGGTCGAAATTGGAAATTTGGAAATTAATTGACCCAAAGGTCGAAATTAGAAATTTGGAAATTGGTTGACCTAGAGGTCTGAAATTGGTAATTGGGTGGCCCAAGGGCCAAAATTGGAATTTAGAATTTAGAATTTAGAAATTAGAAATTAGAAATTGGAAATTTTGAAATTGATTGACCCCGAAGGCCGAAATTGGAAATTAGTTTAATGGGAACAACATGTGTTCAATAGGAATTCAGTCTAAGAACGACATTGGTTCAATTGAGAATGACATTGGTTCACTGGGAATGACATGGGTTCAATAGGAACAACATGGGTTCAATAGGAATTCAGCCTAAGAACGTGGATCAGGAGGACTTCAACCTACAAATCACATTTTTGGCAGTGAGATTAGTTCCGAAGAGGTTCAACCTAAGAACCGGAGATTAGTAGGAATTCAACCTAAAGATCGCAGATTAGTAGGGGTTCAACCCAAAGACCGACTGAAGGAAAGGGTCCTAAAGGGGTTCAACCTAAGGACTACGGATCCGTAGGAGTTCAACCTAAAGATCGCGGATCAGTAGGGGTTCAACCTAAAGATCTTGTTCAACAGGGGTTCAACCTAAGGACTGCGGATCCGTAGGAGTTCAACCTAAAGATCGCGGATCAGTAGAGGTTCAACCTAAAGATCTGGTTCAGCAGGGGTTCAACCTAAGGACTGCGGATCCGTAGGAGTTCAACCTAAAGATCGCAAATTAGTAGGGGTTCAACCTACAAACTATTGGTTCCATAGGGATTTAACCTAAGGACCACATTGGTTTCGTAGGAGTTCGACCTACGAATTATCAATTCCATAAGGATTTAACCTAAGGACCACATCGGTTCCGCAGGAGTTCGACCTACAAACTATCAATTCCATAGGGATTTAACCTATGGCCCATAGTTTTAAGAAGGAAGGATTCAACTTGTGAGCTTTGAATGGACCAGGTGCTAAACTGAATTTTGAGGGAAGATTCAAATCGGAATTCAATCGTCAAGGGAAAACTAAATGAATTGGGGTTTGAAAGAAAATTTGAGTCAGAACTTGGATCTTCTAGACCAATTACTAAATTGCAGAAAAGTTTGAGTAGGAATTCAAACCTTTAAAGGAAAGCTAAACAAATCGGATTTGGGAGAAAATTCGAGTCGGAACTCTAATTTTCTAGACCGATTCTAAACATTTGAATTGGATTTGGAAGAAAATTCGAGTCAGAACTCTAATTTTTTAGACCAATTCAGAAGGAAAAGAAAACTCGGGTCGGAACTCAAATCTTCGAAGGAAAACTAGATCCATTGTGAAAGGAAAAGAAATTCGAGTGGGAACTCAAATCCTAAAGAAAAAGTAGATCAATTTGGAAGGAAAAGAAATTCGAGTCGGAACTCAAATCCTGAAGGAAAAATAGATCAATTTGGAAGGAAAAAAAATCGAGTCGGAACTCGAATCCTAAAGGAAAGGTAGATTAATTAGAAGGAAAAAAAATTCGAGTAGGAACTCGAATCCCGAAGGAAAACTAGAGCGGTTAGAAGGAAAGAAAATTTGAGTCGAAACTCGAATCCCGAAGGAAAACTAGACCGGTTAGAAGGAAAGAAAATTCGAGTCGGAACTCGAATCCCGCAAGAAGACTAGACCAACATGGATTAGGTTTGAAAACATTAACCAGTAAAACCAGATTTAGAAAGTTTGACCAATAAAAATTGGATTTTGAAAGATGTACCAGTGTGTACCGGATTTTGGAAATGAACCAGTATAAGTAACAGATTTTGAAAATGAATCAGTATGAATACTGTTTTGGGAAGAATTACCAGCACGAACACTGGGTTTTGAAGATTTACCAACACGAACACTGAATTTTAAAAATTTACCAGCACGAACACTGGATTTAGAAAATTTTACCAGCACGAACACTGGTTTTTGAAAATCTTACCAGCACAAACACTGGATTTTTGAAAATTTACCAAACTGATTCTGATGAGAGATTGTCAGTCTTTATCCTCACGATGACTTAGACAACTGTCGGGGTCTTAGGATTTATCCCTTATCCTGAATGGGTAGTTCAGGTTTATCCCTTAACCTGAAGGGGAAGTTTGATGCAAATGCAAATTGATGCATATGAATGCAGATGAATGCGAATGAATGCATGCAAATGCAAATGAATGCAAATGATGTAAATGGGTGCACATGCATGCAAAATGAGAGATTTATGTGATTCTGCCTGCATATAGGATGTTTTGAAGACAATTTTCAAAATAATACCCCAGTATAACTAGGAAAGAAGAATTTGACCATTATTGAAGAAAATATATTGAGGAATTACAAAGGATGGAATCGAGGATTTAAGTATAGAATTTTTTCAAATGTTGAGCATTGATAGGGTCTGATAATTCTACACCATCAACATTGATGATCAGATATGAATTGCGGGGTAATGCTTCCTCGACAACATAGGGCCCTTCTCAATTCAGCGACCATTTGCCACTTGGGCGGTGCTTGAGATAGGCCGTTGATCAGAGCACTAGATCATTAACTCAGAATTTCCTTTCAATGACAAATTTTGCATACTGCCTGGCTATCCTCTGACGATATGATTGAGCGTGCTCTGCTGCTCTGAGTCTTATTTAATCGAGCAAATCAAGCTATACTAGCCGTTGTTGCTGATACTGATCAAGTGGCAGCTCCAGAAGTGATGCAAGTTTCAGAGCATGTTTCTGAACATGTAAATGTAGTACTATTTCAATTCTGTAGACAAGTTCTGACGGAGTAGCATTAGTTGGAGTTCGAATGATGGTTCTATATGCCCACAATGCATCATGGATCTTCTCATGCCAGTCACAGCATGTTTCCAAGGTTCGCTCTAGGATTCGAATCAGAATCTTATTGGTGGCCTCTGCTTGACCATTCCTTTGAGGATAATAAGGAGCGGAAAAACAATGCTGAATTCTGAACTTTGTGCAAAATGTCCTCATTCTCTCATTCTTGAAATGACTGCCATTGTCCGACACGATATTGTGCGGTATGCCAAAATGACAAAGGGTATTCTTGTGGATGAATGAGACAATGTGTCGACCTTCTACTGTATGCAAAGTGATAGCTTCGACCCATTTAGTGAAATATTCTGTTGCGGCAAGAAAATATTTGTAGCCGTTTGAAGCAAGAGTGATGGGGCCCACAACATCAAAGGTCCCGCATAGAAAATGGCCACGGAGAGATGACAGATTGCGAATATGTTGCTGGCATATGAATAAAAGGTGCATGTATCTGGCATAGAGCACACTTCTTCAGAAAATGGTAGCAATCTTGTTGCATAGTCTTCCAATAATATCCTGCCGGGATGATTTGCTTGATAAGAGTTTGGTAGCCGACGTCACCACCGCAAATGCCTTTTTGTGTACCTCCCGCATGACTTCTTTGGCTTCATCTTTGTCTAGGCATTTGGAATATTCAGAACTGAATCCACGACAATAGAGGACGTCGGCAAGAATAAAATATCGGCCTGACATCCGCTGAATTGCTTGTTGCTCTTACCAGTGATATTCTGATAGAAGGAGACAAATGTCTTTTCCTGGATGGGAGCCTTTCTGAAACTGTCCTCAGCTTGCTCAAATATCATCCTAATCATCATTTTCTTGAACATCTGATATGTAGCAGGATCAATGTCATCCCTATCATTCAGACTCTGTCTTCTGGCAGATCTTGGAGAATCCATTTCTTCTTGCCTGCTTCTAAAATCACTAATGCACTGATACAGTGGTGTCTTTTTGCTTGATCTGATCTGAACCACTTGGGAATACTGATGCTCTCTGCAGAATGAGATGGATGATTAAATTTCGATGATGAAGATTCAGGATAGAAATGAATATAGGAAAAATATTTGATGAGAATTTGGTAGATAATTGAAAGAATATCCCATTACTAGGGATTGAGTCGTTGTTGGGATTACGACAATTGTGTTGTCATTCCTTTGCAAAGAAAATAAACAACTGAAAATTATGCCTTGTTACCTAGGCAAGGTCGTCAAACCAAGAATTGAAGAATTTGAAAGATTTTTATTCATTGAAGGAAAAACATGATTGCATTAATAATAAACTTGAGAAAGAGGGGGCGGACAAACAATTTGCCACCACTCTTTATAATCAGCAGAGACACGAGGATCGGGAAAAAGTGAAAAAGTAACTAAAGAGTCTCAGCCATATCTGGTAGAATGGTATATTCCGGACCACTGCGCTGATGCAAGGTTGAACTCTGGCATAACTCCTGATAGTAGCTACATCTCTATGTGCTTCTGTCTCTGAGAAAACTGTCGAACAAACCTCTTTGGATGATAATAAGCGCAGAAGAATGAACCAAGCAACTTGAATCTCTTGTCATATGCATAGGTGTATCTGAGAGGTGATAATTCTCGATCAAAATAGTCCCACACCACTTCTTCTTCCTGCAGATAATCGATCATGAATCAGTACCGCACAACTGGAAGAAGTTCTTTGTCGTTGTATCTGAACGAACTAGCTCTGGTTGGCACATGCTGAAAGAACCAAGACTGAAGAGCATAGGTACATCCCTCGACTAGGATGGACTCTCCAAGCGTGAAGCGGGTCAGTCCTCTGTATAGAAAAGCAAGTGCGGCCATAACTATCGAGAGACGGCTAGTCTGTCGACTTCCCCATCTTCTCAGAAGCTGTACTATTCTGACATCCACATAATTTTGTCCATCTGGAAAGAAAGCGAGTCTCACAGTGCACAAAACCATCACATGCTGAATTCTCTCTCGAGCTGTCCTAGATAACGAGCTAACTTCTACGAATTCTCCATACTGTCGGTAGATCTTGATCAGGCTCACATACTCATTCCCATTTTCTTCAATCAGTGGCCAAGACTTGTGCCCTGTCATGCGAGCCACATCATCTTTAGGGTCCAGACCCTTGACATTAATCAAGAACTGCTGCTCTAACGGATCTCCAGGCTGACCGGTTGGCTAAGGCAATCCCATAATCTCTGAAAACTCATCCATCAGTAATGTCATTTCACCCCATGGGAACCAAAATGTGCAAGTGCACGGATTCCACCGCTCTGCCAATGCATGGATCAGATTGTCATTAACTGTCAACTTTTCCACTACAGATGCCAGTTTCAACCCGCAATCGCTCAAGTGGTCCAGAAACATACGGGAGAAGTTTTTAAACCAAATGTAGTACCACCGGGGAAAGAAGGGTCTGGTGCTAAGAGCTCGATGCTTAGGAGGACTTTGTCGCACCTCATAGGAGATGTGACCCTCAGAAAAGACAGAGCCGAGATGACTGAATGCCATTGGACTGAAAGATAGGAAGATTGGAATTAGACTTTGAAAAAATACAAGAATTTTGAAAATTGTATGCAGGATAAAAGCTGAAAATTCGAAGTCCAGAGGAACGAAAGAATTGAAAATCACCTAGAGTTTTGAAGAAAAGGTGGATAATTTGGAAAAATCGTCCAGGGTTTACAAAGAAATGTTTCATAATTTGGAAAATGAAATATTTTGGAAAATTGTCCAGTATTCTGGAAAAATTGGGAAAAATATGGAAAAATAAAATGAAAATAAATATCATACATTCAATCACAAACAATTATGCACATACAGCATTCCCTAAGAAGCTGACTCTAGATGCATCAATTTTGAAAAGAGCTTTAGGGCCCTAATCGTGACTCTAGGCTTAGATCAACTGTGTCCAATCATGCTATATCGATATACTCGAGCCAAGGCTCGATGTACGTGGGATAAAAATTTATCTCCGGTTCTATGTTAGTGTTTTCCCAACATCCTTGAGCGCCTGCCGATATACGTTGGACTATGGCCCTTGGTACGTGGCAGGGGGCGTTAGCCCAAATAAGTGGCCCAGTTGTGAGGCTCTGTCCCAAACTATGGTTCTGGAAGAGAGCCCAGCAACGTGAAGACCGGGTAGACATAGGTGGGGTGGTTTTTGAAATATGAACACATGCAGGCAAACAGAGGGCTCTAAATCCTAAAGAGATAGAATTTTGAAATTTTTTGAAGAAGCAAACATTGTTTTCATACAATTCCTAAATTGAGGAGTGTTGTATTTCAGACCTAAGTCTAAGTGAACATGAATAATTCTCCTCAATGTGGTCCTACCAAACCATGCCTAGTCTATATGCAATCCATGTCAGATAGGTTCTAGTCTAGGCTCCTAGGTTCACATGATATCGGGAATTAAAGCTGACATTCCATAAAACATAATTTTGATAATTGAGCTAAGTTAAAGCACATAATTGATTAGGCAAAGACATGTCCCATCACGGTCGGCAAACCTGTTATCATCGCAAAAATTTTCCCCTCCTTTGCGAGAGAGAAATGAATTTCGCGAGTCAAACTCGACCAAAATTTTGAAAATTGATTTGAAAATTAACTCACCTCCGTTTTGAAAATTTGCGAGAAAATTCCGTGGAATGGGATCCGCCTGTCGGTACGAGGTTTAACCGTTCCTGACGCCTTTACCAGGGGTAATTGAACCAAGGATCAATTATGTGCTTTAACTTGACTCAAATATCTAAATTATGCTCTATTTTTCCTAGAATGCACAAAGAATCAGGCATGTGCTATGGAATTTTGAAAATAATGCAAGTTTTGAAAGAATGATGTTTGCTTGAAAATTTGAAATGTACTTGGAAAATGATTGGAAAAGTGTTTGAAATTGGAGTTCCTGGGAAAATCATTAAACTTCATTAGAAATCAGAAATTTGCATTGAAAAATGATTTCTCAAGAAAACTTGAACTTTGAAAAATCAATTTGGAGATTTAGATTGCTTTTTTGAGGAAATGGATTTGAGAATTCCGAGAAAATCAAAAAGTTCATTGGAAAATGACTTGAAATGGAAAATGGATTCTCAGGAAAACTGGAAATCTGAGAAAATCGATTTCTGAAAACTTGGGATTTTGAAATTTGAGAATTTTAAAAACATTGGAAAATCTTGATTTGAACTTGGGAAATGCTTTGAAATGTCATTTGAAAGTTTAGAGTTTCTGAGAAAATCCAGCCCTGAGAAAGACTTGGTAAATCCTTGAGAAAATTGATTTTTCTGAAATTGAAATTGGAAAATGAATTTGAAAATAATGCAATTTGAATGATATGAATGAATGAATATGAATTTGAAAGGAAATTTCATTGAGGAATTGGAAAATCCTTTTGAAACTTTGAGAAATGTAGTGCATTTTTGAAGTTAGCCTAAGAGTGCAGGCTGAATGTGGCTAATACGAAGATCATAAATCTTGGTTTTCTTCGTATTCTGACTATGGCCATAAATATGAATCCCACCGAGTTTATAAACTCCATAAGAGCTTGTGCATGTGCTATTCGTGTCAACCATAGTGATTTTGGAAAAATGTGCATGAATGATGCATCAGATATCAGAATTTGCAAAAATTAAACTATATGCAATGCAGTTCTATTCTAAGCAGAAAAGTAACTCTTATTCCAAATTATTACATTTGATGTTACATTGAATTGAAATAAAAAAAATAAAACTAAGTCTTCTTCTTGAATATTCCTGCAAAACTAGAAAACACTGTTAGCACAAAAATGTAGTTTTTTCTGAATTTATCTGAAAATATGGGAAATTATCGGATATTATTAAGATATAAACCCAAATTCATACCCCCTTTGATATAAACATAATAAATACTGAATATATTTTGAAAATAAACTTGCAAATTTGAAATTGGGGTCAAAATAACCAAAATATCCCACATGACCTTGAAATCAAGGTTTTCTGAAAGAAATTTTGTAAATTTTGGAATTTTGAAAATCAAATAAAATAAATCAAGCACAATATGATGAAATATGATGATATGCATGAAAATTTATGAAATTAAAGACTGAAATTTTGAAATTTAGGTTAAAATGACCAAAATACCCCTGATAACAAGACTATGGCCTTGAAACCAAGGTTTTCTGAAATAAATTTTGCAAAAGTGGAAAATGTGATATGCAAATGAGATTGAAATTAACCCTAATATGATTTTACATGCTTATGTACATGATAAAAACCCTAAAATGACGAAAATATTATAAAATATCAATTTTAACTTGATTTTCGCCTGATTTTTGCTTTTTAATTTAAAGATAAACTAACACATGGAGCAAATGAACTTGGAATTAAGCTAAATTTGGCAAGGACACCTAAAATAACCCTAAAAACAGAATGAAGCTCAAAAATCTAATTTGTTTGTATTTTTAAATATAGAAATTTAAATAAAAACCCTAAATTTTGTGATTTTTGCCTAAAATGTTGATTCTAAAGGGGGGTTCGGATATCAAACTTCCATAACAATTTCCCAAATTTTATGGGGTGATAGAGGACAGCACAGAAAGGATTTTTGCCTTTTACACCTTCTGGTTTTGACCTATGGTCGGACCTGTACTACTCCGGCAAGTCGTATCGGAATCAGGCGACTCTAGGATTTAGGGAAAACAGACAGGTTTTGGTAGAAAATGTGGAAAAAATAGTAAACAGATGGGGAAAAGGCTAAAAGTATGGGAAAATGTCCCTGACAAATAGAGGAAAATTTTATATTTTCACAGTATTAAGATTTGGGTTACGGTTTGGAAAAGGTCAAACTGTTATCATAGACCCAAATCTCTGAAATTTCTGGATATTGAAATCTGTCAGACAGAAAATAAATTTTTGGAAAAAATACTAAAACAGTTTAAAAAATCTCCCAATTTTGGGAAATGACAGAAAAATATGTTATAAACAACTTTTGTGTTGTAAGTTTTTTCAGATGGGATACTAATTGAATAGACTTGATGCATCTGTCTATACCCTGACGAAGGAAGATCAAGATTTTCCCAGAGGGCTAGGAAATCCGATTTTTGACAGAGATCAAAACTAACTGGAAAAACTTAAAAATTTTCATATCATTAGTAGATTCAATTATAAATCCACTCTGATTTTGGAGGATGATCCGGATCTCCCACGAGGGTGGTGCCGGAGGTTCTTGTCTGCTAAAGCAGAAATTGGAAGTTCCAGTAATGCAAAATCCCAGTTTGGGATTTGATTTTTTAGATCGGGTTCCGGAACCCAAACTAACCTGGGTTTTTGGAAGGAAAACACATTCACATAACTACGACTATAATAATATTTTTAGTATTTTTGAACAGAAAATTAAATATAAAGATCGATAAAATACGATAAGGCACAACACATAAAGATCGATAAAATAAAAACAGAATGCAATAAGGCACAACACATAAAGCACAAAATTTATACTGGTTCGGTCAATTCCCAGACCTACATCCAGTCCCCAAGCAAACCACTTGAGCTTTCCACTATAACATCCGAGTCATCGGATAAATAGTACAACACCATCTTCCTCAGAGGTCTTTTTCTCTCAACAGAGAAGGACAACACCCTCTTTCTCAGAGGTCTACTTATCTCAACAGAGAAGGGGCACACCCTCTTTCTCAGAGGTCTTCTTCTCTCAACAGAGAAGGACAACACCCTCTTTCTCAGAGGTCTACTTCTTTCAAAAGAAGGAATACAGTGAATAACAGAAAGTTACAATACTTCCTATAGAACCTTCAAAATGATATGAATGCACGAATGAAGGATTCTCAGAATGTTCTGTTCTTTTCACTCAGAAGATACTCTTTGTTAAAGAGATATTCTTGACTTTTTCTCTTTCTTTTCTTTTTCTTTTTCAAGGCTATCTTTCAAATATCGAATAAGAATTTTTCTCGTTGTAAGCTCACATGTCCATGTGAAATAAGTAATTTGTTTGTGTTTATATAGCCTTAGAAAAATAGTCGTTGCCTTTTTGAAATGATAGTCTTTTTGGGATGTGAGATGTCAAGTCATTTCAAAACCCGTCTTTATGGATTTTCAAAAAAGTCTTCTTTCCATAAAAGTAGTATATGAGGTACACTAGTCGTTGTAAACTTTTAGGTATTATATAGTTTATGTAAAAAGTCTTTTTCTTACAATAGTATATTGAACATTGGATGTGTAAGCCATTATGTAGTTTTGTCTGTATTCTAATTAATGATTTGTAGTACTTAAGTATTTTATTTAGAGATTGTCACTTCTTTACTTAAATTAGTGTAAGTACAATAAATGCCTTGAGATCTTTATTTGTAAATAGTCATATCAAGAATTGCTTTATGATGTGCTATTTAATGTCTACAGAGAGAATGAAGGCTTTAAGCAAGTCGATATTCTTGAGTGGGATTAAACTAGTTATTTCTAAAAAGATTTTTAGAGGAGGTATTTAATGTTTTACAAAGAGAATGATGACTTCAAGTAAGTCGACATTCTTGAGTTGTAAAAAGGTAACTAAAGTCTTTTCAAAACATATTATATTTGTTTTTCTTTGTTTAGCCGATTTCTATGTTTTGTCTTTTTCTTACTTATTTAAAATCATTACTTTTCAAGTTGTCTTGTTCATAATAGAAGGTACAATTATTACTTTTTGAAATCATGAGCTAATATATCATGTCAAAATACCTTTTTCATAAAGGGTTGTAAAAAGGTACAATTATTGGTTTTTACAAAAGGTGCTTTTTGAAACTATCGTATACTTTTATGAAATATAGCTTTTGGGAATGAGTGACTTTTATGTAATATGCAATATGCATGCTTCTGAAGGCTCTGTTACATATGACTCTAAAGAAGAAAAAAAGTCTTCATCTTGAGGTAGCCGATCTCTTTAGATGATCTTTAAGAACGCATGGATCAACAAGCTTTTTCTTCAAGAAGTATGATTGCACCACGGTTGTACTTGAACAGGAGGTCTCCATCCCTTTATGATGAGATATCCTTGCATCAAATACTCGTTAGATACATGGCAAAGCATATTCAGTCATAATATAACATTTTTCAAGAAGACATATTATCATATCATATTAAATCAAATATGACAGTGTATCATATTGTGTGTCATCAAAATATAGTTTCTCAACAGTGGTTTGCAGTGGTGGCTGCTGTGGCAAGGAGGGCTGCTGCTGGAGGTAAAGAGGGAACCAAGAGAAAGAGAGAGAGAGGGCAGCCGTATAGCCCTTTTCTTTCCTCTTTTTTTTTTCTTTGGTCTTGGACTTAGGTTTTAATTTATTCTCAAGTTAGGGTTTAATGACTCAATGAAAAAGGGAGAGACGCCTTTACGTGAATGGCTGGGCAAGAGGGAAAGGAAGGAAGGAAGGAAGAAAGGGAAGAAGGAAAGAAAGGGAAGAAAAGAAATGAAAGAAAGAAGAAAAAGAAAAGGAAAGAAAGGGAAAGAGAAAGGAAAAAAGGAAAAAGAAAGAAATGAAGGGAGAGGGGCTGGAGGTTTGGGCGACCACCTTGTGGGTCCCACCTCCTCTCAAAGAAAATAAAATAATAAAACAAACAAACAAACAAACAAAAATAAAACGAAAGAAAAGGAAAAGACAAAACTTTTTTTTTAAGGAGCCATCTCAGAGCGGGCTCTCTTTCCAAAATTGAAATTCATTTTGATAATCATAGTGGTAGAATGGTCTTTTTAGAAAATTTCTGGATGAAACGAGCTAATTTTGGCAGTTTTTGAAACGAGCTCGAATTTTGAAGTTCAATACCTCGTTGCGAAGCAAATCCAATGTAGAATTTAAAATTTTAAATTTGGAAGAAATCCATATTGTTTTTCTCGAGAAAATACTTCCAAATTTATTTTCAGATGAAACGAGCTATTTTTGGCAGTTTTTGAAATGAGCTCAGATTTTGAAGTTCAATACCCCGTTATGAAGCAAATCCAGTGTAGATTTCAAAATTTTGAGTTTGAAATAAATCCATATTATTTTTATTGAGAAAATATTTCTAAATTTAGACTCCCAGGGGTAAAAATGTCAATTTTGGAAACCCGGGGTTTGAAATTGATTTCTGAAAGCTTTTAAAACTCGATCTGGATTGAAATTTATAAAATTGGAGTTATGGACTTCGAAAATGAAATGAAATGTGATGAAATGTTATGAAATGCTGAGAAATGATATGAAATGATGAGAAATGACATGAAATGCTATGCGAAATGCTAACCTTGAGTGAAGAATTTTGGATTTTAAACCCTGATTGGCAGTTGTACCAGTTCAAAAAGCATAAAATCTGATAAAATTTGCAAAATGGTTGAAGAAATGGTTTTCAGACTGTACTGGGTTAGAATGACACTGAAAATTAGGGTTCAAGCTGGATTGAACTGAGATAAGCTGGATTGAGCTGGGTTCTAGAGTTTCAGAACTCAAATGAACTGACTAGGCACTGACTCAACTGACCTTTTCGACTGCATTTTCAAGAAAAACTGCCATTTTTAGAGAAATGGTACGGAATGATCACTGGAATGAAGTGAATTACGAACCTGAACTGAGTTTGAGCTGAAACAAAGGTCAGTAATACTGAGATGAACTAAAATCGAGGCTCAAACACTAGCTCAACTGACTGAACTCAGCTCAATTTTAGCTGAAAGAGCTGAAATAAACTAAAATAGGCTCCTGGACACTTAGAAATGGTTTTGAACTGAAACGTGAGCACTCAAACTCTTGGTGAGCTCAAGTTACACTCTGGGGAGTATGACTGACTATGAATGGCTGACTCAGAGACAATTGGCTTGGATTTAAGTGAGAAATGAACTCATTTATGAAGAAATGATCCCATTTTGGCATGAATGGTCAGAAATGAAAATAACCTTCTCACTATGAGCTCGGGTGAGCTTGAAATGACTGATATTCTAACTGTTGTGAACTGGCCAACGAGATTGGTTGACTCCGACTGTCTAGGGTCGGGAATGACCTAGGGGTAAAATAGTAATTTTCCTAATGAAAATGGGTAAAATGGTGATTTTTTAAAACTGACTCGGGGTTTGACTCCTACACTGACCTAATAGGGTTGGCACTGCCTGAGGAGGATTGTTTGATAATGGATGTGGAAAATTTGGGGTGTTTATAATCTCCAAAATGAAGGATGATGTAATCCCTCAAAACCCAAGAGAGCTCCAATTCTGCCAAAAAAAAAAAGAAAGTGCAAAAAGATCATCATGATAGAAGAATCTCAGGATATCAGACTGCTAAATCTACCAAGAATCCTCTTTAAATTTTGTAAAATTCTTTTATCAATATTTTTTTCACCAATTGCTTTCACAAATAAGAATTCTTTCTTTTCTGATCATATCAAAGAAATTGATAGCTTCCTTGAAAGAAAGTCAATTGCAAGCAATTTGAATTCGAATCTTGATTCTACGAATTTAAGCCCAATCGAAGGTAATACTTCAGGTAAAAAAGACAGAAAATATTTTTAAAACAATGTGCATCACTTTCGACCATTTTGAATCAACAACAATTTTCAACATTTTGACAATATTTTCTAGCTATCCTGACACGAAGCAAGAGCTTGAGGTTCATCTTTGGCGCATCCTGACACCATTTGTGATCCCTTATTAGGACTTGATAATGGGAGTTTTCAAGATTCCTTTCCTTCTTTGGTATAATCTGAGTGCCTGGGTTCTCAGATTCACACACTTCCTTGTGTCCCCACAGTCCTACCATAGACAGTCCAATTTTGGCTTGAGGTTAAGCCACCAGTCATTTTCTTACAAAAGGTCATCAATTTCAAAAGTTATTTAGTCTCAGCAATGAGATGCCCAAATCAACCCATTTTCAAGCTTTAGGGACCCCAAATTTCATCCTTTTGCAAAACCCTTAGCGGATTCATTCTTCGGAAGTCCGAAGGTTCCATCATGGGTTCCTCTTTCGAGAATCCCATCATTTTCATTCCCGGCCAGGTTAAGGGTTAAACCTGAGCCTCATTCTAATGAGGTATTTCATTTCCCGATTTGGTTAAGGGTTAAACCTGAGCCTCATACTGATGAGGTATTTCATTTCCTGGTCAGGTTAAGGGTCAAACCTGAGCCTCGTTTTACACGAGGTATTTCCCGTCTCATCTAGGTTAAGAGCAAAACCTGAATCTCACTTCTTTGAAGTAAATTTTTCTTCTTTATTCTCAATTTCATATCTACCATTTTCATCAAGGCTAATCTTCATATCTAGTAAGATCCTTCTAACTGGGGCATTTTTATAGTCCAAATTTGGTGTATTTTTCTTTGCCACTAAGCTCATCTTCAAGCCGGCTTAGTAGCAAAGAGGAGCATCTGTAAACACCCCAAATTTTTCTCATCCATTTTCAAACATACCCCTCATATAGTGCCAACCCTGGTAGGTCAGTGTAGGAGTCAAACCCCAAGTTTGTGTCAGAAAACTGTCATTTTACCCCTAGGTCATCCCTGACCCCAGTCAGTCGGAGTCAACCAAACTCGTTGGTCAGTTTAGAACAGTTAGAATGTCAGTCATTTCAAGCTCACCTAAGCTCATGATGAACAGACCATTTCTATTTTTGACAATTCCTACCAAAATGGGATCATTTCTCACTCAAATCCAAGCCACTTGTCTCTGAGTCAGTCATTCGCAGTAAGTCATATTCCCTAGAGTCTAGCTTGAGCTCACCAGGAATTCAAGTGCTCCAGTTTTAGTTCAAAACCACTTCTAAATGTCTAGGAGCCTATTTTAGCCTGTTTCAGCCCTTTCAGCTGAAATTGAGTCGAGTCCAATCGATTGAGCGAGTGTTCGAATTTCTATTTTAGTTTATCTCAGTATTACTGATCTTTATTCAAGCTCAAACCTAACTCTGGTTCGTGATTCACTTCACTCTAGTGACCATTCCGTACCATTTCTCTAAAAATGGCAACTTTTCTTGAAAATTTAGCCGAAAAGGTTAGTTGAGTCAGTGTCTTGTAAGTTCAGTTGAGTTTTGAAACTCTAAAACCCAGTTTAATCTAGTTCATTTCAGTTCAACCCAGCTCACACCCCAATTTACAGTGTCACTCTGGCTCAGTAGAACCCGAAAATCATTCCTTGAATCATTTTGCAAATTTTATCAATTTTAACACTTTTTGAACTGGTACAAGTGCCAATCGGAGCCTAATATCCAAATTTCTGCATTCAGGGTTAGCATTTCGCATGGCATTTCATACCATTTATCATCATTTCATATCATTTCTCAGCATTTCATAATATTTCATCATATTTCATTTTCGAAGTCCAGAACTCCAGTTTTATAAATTCCAATCCAGATTGAGTTTTAAAAGTTTTCATAAATCAATTTCAAACCCTGGGTTTCCAAAATTGACATTTTTACCCCCAGAACTCAAAATTTCAAATTCTAAACTAGATTTGCTTCACAACGGGGTATTGAACTTCAAATTTCGAGCTCATTTCAAAAACTGCCAAAAATAGCTCATTTTGTTTGAAAATTTTCTAAAAAGACCATTCTACCCCTATGATTTTCAAAATGAATTTCAAATTTTGAAAGTGAGCCCACTCTGAGATGGCTTCACCATTTGCATTTCCTTTTAATAAAAAAAATCTTTTTATTTTATTTATTTATTTATTTATTTTTTGAGACGTGGGACCCACAAGAGTGGGACCCACAAGAGTGGGACCCCCCCCCCCCCTCTTTCCTTTTTCTTCCCTTTTCTTTTCTTTC
The DNA here is from genome assembly GCF_984573655.1 of Nuphar pumila. Lineage (NCBI taxonomy): Eukaryota > Viridiplantae > Streptophyta > Magnoliopsida > Nymphaeales > Nymphaeaceae > Nuphar > Nuphar pumila. Next base: position 21,893,427 of record NC_143257.1, on the reverse strand, counting down.
CCTTTTTCTTCTCTTCCTCCTCTTTCTGTTCTACTTTTCTTTCTTTCCCTTTTCCTTTTTCCCTTTCTTTCTTTTCTTTCTTCTTCTTCCCTTTCTTTCCTTCTTCCTTTTCCTTCCTCCCTTTCCCTCCTTGGTCCTTCCTTTTATTTTAGTTTTATGTTTCATGCCATTTCATAATTAAAAATATGCATTTCAATTAGTTTTATCATGCATTTTACTCATTTTACATGGCTTTACCAATATTCCATGGACTTTTGTTTTAATGTAGAATCTAGTCGTTATTTTATGCATGCATTCTCAGTCAAAAATCCCATAAAATTCATTTTGTAACCCCTCTTCTTGTATATGATGTTCTGTCAAAAATCTAGTTCCATTTAAGTTTCAAAACCCTCTCAAAAAAATCTGATCCCAAACTAAGATTTCATATCTCTAGAAACTCTAGGTTCTGTTTTAGTAGACAAAAACCTCTGAGATCTCCTATATGAACGATTTGAATTTCTCTCAAAAAATATAGTGAGTCCCTATTAGAGTCTAATGCTTCTCAGTAAATTTTTAGATTTTTCTAGTGAGATTTAGGTTATGCTAAAAATCAATTTTCTCAAACCTTTGGGAAAACCTCACTTTTTCTTTGTCAAGGTCTAGACCAACCCTAACCCACTCTGTCCGTTCAACCAATAGGCTGAATGTCAAAACTTATAACATAGAAGTTGTTCCTACTCCTTCCCTCAGTCATTTCCCAAAATTTGGGAATTTTTAAAACAGAATAAGTGTTTTTCCCAGATTTAATTTCCTTGTTTGTCAGATTCCCATGTCTGAGAATTTCAAAGATCTAGGTCTCAAATAATACTTTGTTTTCTCTCAAACCGTAACCTGAATCCTAAAACTGTAAAAAGAGGAAACCTTCCTCTGTTTTTCAGAGACATTTTTTTAAAATTTCATCCATTTTTTCATCTGTATTCTATTTTTCCTCTAATTGTTTTCGAAACCTGTCTGTATGCCCTAAATCCTAGAGTCGTCAGATTCCGATCCGACTTGTCGGAGATGTCAAGCTCCGACCATAGGTCAAAACCAGAATTTGTAAATAAAAAAAATCTTTGCCTAACTGTCCTCTATCACCTCATAAAATTTGGTAAATTTTTATGGAAGTTTAGTATCCGAAATTCAATTTAGAATCAGCATTTTAGGCAAAATCTTGATTTTTTAGGATTTTAGTTATTTCCCACATTAAAAAAATAATAAAAAAATGATTTTTGAGCTTAATTCTTTCTTTAGGGTTAATATAGGTGTCCATGCCAAATTTGGCTCAATTCCAAGTTCATTTACTTTATGTGTTAGTTTACTTTTAAATTCAGGAGCGAAAATCACTCAAAAATCAAGTCAAATTTGATTATTTGTGATATTTTTGCCATTTTAGGGTTTTTATCATGTAAATAAGCATGTTATGTCATATTAGGGTTAATTTCAATGTCATTTGTATTTAATATTTCCCATTTTTGCAAAAAAAAATTCAGAAAACACTGGTTTCAAGTCCATAGTCTTGTTATCAGGGGCATTTTGGGCATTTTGACCTCAATTTCGAAATTTCAATCTTCAATTTTCCAAATTTTCATGCATATCATCATATTTCATCATATTATGTTTGATTTTATTTCATTTGATTTTAAAATTTCCAAATTTTACAAAATTCTTTCAGAAAACCCTGATTTCAAGGTCATCAAAGGTATTTTGGTCATTTCTACCTCAATTTCGAATTTCCAAGTTTATTTTCAAAATTTATTCCTTATTTCTCATGTTTATATCAAAGGGGGTATGAATTTGGGTTTATATCTGAATAATATCCGATAATTTCTAATATTTTGGATAAATCCAGATAAACCTACATTTCTGTGTTAACATGTTTTCTAGTTTTGCGGGAACATTCAAGAAGAAGACTTTTATTTTCTTATTTTATTTCAATTCAATGTAATATCAGATATAATAATTTGAAATAAGAGTTACTTTTCTGCTTAGAATAGGACTGCATTGCATATAGTTTAATTTCTGAAAAATTCAATATCTGATATATCATTCATGCACATTTTTCCAAAATCACTGTGGTTGACATGAATGGCACGTGCACAAGCTCTTAGGGAGTTCACAAATTTGGTGGGATTTGTATTTATGGCCATAGTCAGAATACAAAGAAAACCAAGATTTGTGATCTTCGTATTAGCCACATTCAGCCTACACTCTTGGGCTAACTTCAAAAATGCACTCCATTTCTCAAATTTTCAAAAGAATTTCCGAATTTCTCAAAGAATTATCTTTCAAATTCATATTTATTCATTCCATTTGAATCATTTTCAAACTCATTTCCCAATTCCATTTCAGAAAAATCAAATTTTCCAAGAATTTTCAAGTCTTTCTCAGGATTTGATTTTCTCAGAATTCTAAATTTTCAAATGAGATTTCAAAGTATTTTCCAAGTTCAAATCATGATTTCCCAAAATTTCTACATTCTCAATTTCACTTTAAAATCCCAAAATCGATTTTCTCAAAAACTTTGAATTACTTCTGAAATGGACTTTCCTAGAATTGTCAAATCCTATTCAGAAATCGATTTTCTTAGAAAAACTATTCTAATCTCAAAAGTCAAATTTCTCAGAGTTTTCATTTTCCTGAGAATCCATTTTCCATTTCAAAAATCATTTCCCAATGAACTTTTTGACTTTCTCAAGATTCTCAAATCCATTTCCTTACAAAAGCAATCCAAATCTCAAAATCGATTTTCCCAAAGTCCAAGTTTTCCTGAGAATCCATTTTCCAATGCAAATTTCTGATTTCCAATGAAATTCAATGATTTTTTCAGGAATTCTATTTTCAAAGCACTTTCTCAAGCATTTTCCAAGTACATTTCAATTTTCCAAGGCAAACATCATATTTCTCAAACTTGCATCTTTTCAAAATTCTATAGCACATGCCTGATTCTCTGTGTATTCTAGGAAAATAGAGCATAATTTAGATAATTTAACTTAGTCAAAGCACACATTTGATCCTTGGTTCGATTACCCCTGATAAAGGCGCTAGGAACGGTCGAACCTCGTACCGACAGGCAGATCCCATTCCACAAAATTTTCTCACAAATTTTCAAAACGGAGGTGAGTAATTTTCAAAAATCAATTTTCAAAACTTTGGTCGAGTTTGACTCGCAGAATCGTTTCTTCTCACTCTCGCAGAGGGAGGGGGGGGGGATTTTGCGATGATAACACCCTCTTGCTATACATCTCAGTTAATCAAGTCGCTTGCGGTGGATTCTTGATGCAATTTGAAGAAGTCAGTCTGATAGAACATTCCATCCACTACGTAAGCAAGACCTTCATTGACTATGAAAAGAAATACTCTCAAATAGAGAAGACATGTCTAGCTCTGGTTTGGATGTGTCAGAAGTTGAGACACTACTTTCTGGCATCTGAAGTTAAGATTTTATCCAAATTAAATCCTCTCAAGTACATTTTTGAGCAACCCTTTCACAGTGGACGGATCGCGAAATGGCAAGACCTATTGATGCAGTATGATTTGGAGTATGTCTCTCAGCAATCTATCAAAGGCCAAGCAATTGTAGACCAATTGGCAGATTTTCCTTTAGCAGAGGATATTAAAGTCGATGATGATTTCTCCGATGAGCGGATCTGCAATATTCAGTAATCTCCAGTTTAGAATTTGTTCTTTGACGGTTCCAAGAATATGACAGGCATAGGAATTGGGATTTTTCTAATCACACCTGAGAAGAAGATGATCCCCTTTTCTCTCAAACTAGATTTTCAGTGTACTCATAATATGGCCGAATATGAAGCCTTGATACAAGGTCTAAAAATTCTACGAGAATTCAATGTCAAGAAAGTGCATGCCTATGGCAACTCTTTGCTCGTCGTCAATCAAGTCCTAGCCGAATGGCAAGTGAAGGACAAAAAATTACTTCCTTATCAGAAGATCGTCTCAGCTCTTGCCAGCAATTTCAAAGAATTCCAACTTTTCTATATCAAGAGAGACTTCAATCAAATTGTAGATAGTTTAGCCAATTTGGGCTCCATTATGTCTTTCAAGAGCAGATAATCTTGTCGCTTCTTTGAAATTGGCAGACTTGACCAACCTGCCTTCATCTCAACAGAGCAGATAAACCAGGCTGAGCAAAAGAAGAAGCCTTGATATTATGACATCAACAATTTCATTTAAACTTGTGAATTTCCTCCAAAACTCTCAAAGAAAGAGCAGCGAGCAATTCAGCGCATGTATGCTCGATATTTTATTCTTGTCGATGTTCTCTATTATTGCGGAATCAGTTTCGAGTATTTTAGATGTTTGGACGAAGAAGAAGCCAAAGAAGTTGTGCGAGAGGCACACAAAGGCATTTGTGGTGGTCATGTTGGCTACCAAACTCTTGTCAAGCAAATAATTCGAGCAGGATATTATTGGAAGACTATGCAGCAAGACTGTTATCGTTTTGTGAAGAAGTGCATTCAATGCCAAATGCATGCATCTTCCATCCATGCGCTAGCGACATATTTGCCATCCGTCGTCTCTCTTTGACCGTTTTCTATGTGGGACTTTGATGTTGTAGGCTCCATCACTCATTCTGCTTCAAATGGCCACAAGTATTTTCTTGATGCAACAGAATATTTCACTAAATGGGTAGAAGTTGTCACTCTACGCACAGTAGAAGGTCGACATGTGGTCTCATTCATCCACAAGAATATCCTGTGTCGTTTTGGCATACCGCATGACATTATGTCAGACAATGGCAATCATTTCAAGAATGAGAGAATGAGAACATTCTGCTCAAAGTTTAGAATCCATCACCATTTCTCCGCTCCTTATTATTCTCAAGGGAACGGTCAGGCAGAGGCCACCAATAAAATTCTGATTCGAATCCTGGAGCGAACTTTGGAAACAGGTCGTGACTGGCATGAAAAGATCCATGATGCACTGTGGGCATACAAAACCATCATTCGAACTCCAACTAATGCTACTCCGTCAGAACTTGTCTACGAAACTGAAGTAGTACTGTCTCTACATGTTTAGAAACCCGCTCTAAAATTCGCATCACTTTTGGAGTTACCGCTTGATCAGTATCAGCAATAGCGGCTAGGGCAACTTGATTTGCTTGATGAAAGAAGGCTTAGAGCAGCAGAACATGCTCAATCATATCGACAGAGGATAGCCAGGTAATATGCAAAATCTGTCATTGAAAGGAAATTTTGAGTCAACAATCTAATGCTCAGATCAATGCCTTATCTCAAGCACCGCCCGGGTGGCAAGTGGTCATCAAATTGGGAAAGTCCATATGTTGTCAAGGAGGCGTTACCCCGCAATTCATATCGGCTCATCAATGCCGATGGAGTGGAATTATCAGATCCCATCAATGCTCGACATTTAAAAAAATTCTATGCTTAAATCATCTGTCTTATTTTTTGTAATTCCTTAAATCTTTTTTTAATAATGACTAAATTCTCCTTTCCCAGTTACATTGGGGCATTTTTAAAATTTTGTTTTTATCTACAAATATCCTGTATGCAGGCAGGATAAACAAATCTCTCATTTTGCATGCATGTGCACCCATTTACATCATTTTGTATTCGTATTTGCATATATCTGCATTCATTTGTATTTGCATCAAATTCATTCCCCTTCAGGTTAAGGGATAAACCTGAGTTACCCATTCAGGATAAGGGATAATCCTGAGATCCCGACAATTATTCCGGTCATAATTCCCAAATATTTTGAGAGTGCCAGTCTCTTTCAAAAAAAAAAATTCAAAACTCAATTGAAAAACAAGTTACATTTTCAAAACCCAGTGCTCAAACAGGTACATTTTCAAAATTCAGTGCTCGAACTTGTATATTCTCAAAATTCAATGCTCGAACTGGTACATTTCCAAAATCCAATTTTCAAACTAGTACGTCTTCAAAATCCAGTATTCGAACTGGTACACTTTCAAAACCCAGTGCTCAAACTGGTACATTTTCAAAATCTAGTGCTTGAACTGGTACATTTTCAAAACCCAGTACTCGAACATGTACATTTTCAAAATCCAATGTCTATATTGATACATTTTCAAAACCCAGTATTCATACTGGTGTTCTTTCGAAATTGAGCACTCGTGTTAGTGTCTCACTGGTTGGTTGTGTCAGTCAACCTCTTGGGTTTAGTCTTCGTGTTGATCATTCATCAAAATTCAAGTTCTATACCAATTTTGGCCCTCAGGCCACCCAATTTCCAGATCTTCAATTTTAACTTTCGGGTCACCCAATTTCCAATTTCGACCTCTTGGTCACCCAACACCAATTTCAATCATTTTCTCTTGCGAGGGACCCTTTTTACAGGGAGAGTTCGAGGGAGCTCGTTCTTTTCGCATGCTATCCTTTGTTCACTCAGCCCCTTTTAGGGAAAGTTTGAAGGGACTCGCGTCTTTGTTAACTGTTTCAAAACAATTTCCAATTTCACACAAGGAACTCTCTTTTCAGGGCGAGCTTCGACGAAAGCTCGCTTTCCTTGTGGCACCCCAAATTTCTATAATAGGTCATTTCATCATGAAGGACCCTCTTTTCAGGGAGAGTGTGATGGACTCGTTCCTTCATGACCAATTCACTGACCTCACCATTATCGGCCCCCTTTCCATAAGAGAAGCCTAATGTTAGAAAGTTTTGACGAAAGCTTAATTTCTCTTTGAAAGTTCGTTTTGCAAACACCTCCTCTTCAGGGAAGAGAGGAGTATTTTATATTTCCCATTTTTGAATCTTCTCCTTTAGGGAAAGGAGAAGAGAATTTTTGTCATGAATGTGTTAAGTCGTGCTCCAAATGCTCGCTTTCACGAAGGATTTCAAGAACATTTTGCCAATTTGTCATTAAATATTTGTTGATTTCAAAATCTTTACCTCAGAATATCTTCCGTATTACTTTTGAAAGGACAAAGCTTTCGCGAAGAAAGATTCAAAATTCAAAATCTTTCTATTGGCCAACCAAAAGGATGAAGAATAAATCCTCGATATGGCCAGCAAAGAAAATTCAATGTTGTTGCAAAGCCATAAGTGATCAATATTGATCGCAGTCAATGGCACATTTTTAAAGATCATTCTTGGAAAATAAGGCAGTTGAAATATCCTGGGTGATACAGAAAAATCCATTCAATTTCCATATCACTTCAATCGTTTAAGCTGCAATTAAATATCTGCAAAAGGGATCTCTCAATTGTCGTCAAGATGAAGACGAATTATGCGAGTTAGACCCCCGGAGCCAAAGAAGATTTAGATCATCTCCAAGATGAAGGAGTTTGTGACGGATCTTTCAAGGGAAAGTTCAGATCACCGCCATGTTGAAGGCGACTGTGATGAGCCTCCCGACCAACCCTTAAAGATATTTAATTTCTGCTATCATCAAGAGATTTCCAACCAATGAGTCAATACCGTCAAGATAATCCCTGAGGCAAAGAAGGATCGGAACATCTCTGAGATAAAGGAGTTTGTGACGTACCCTTCCCAAAAAAGAGAGAGAAAAGTCAAAACATCTCCAAAATGAAGGATGATGTAATCCCCCAAAACCCAAGAGAGCTCCAATTCTGCCAAAAAAAAAAAAGAAAGTGCAAAAAGATCATCATGATAGAAGAATCTCAGGATATCAGACTGCTAAATCTACCAAGAATCCTCTTTAAATTTTGTAAAATTCTATTATCAATATTTTTTTCACCAATTGCTTTCACAAATAAGAATTCTTTCTTTTCTGATCATATCAAAGAAATTGATAGCTTCCTTGAAAGAAAGTCAATTGCAAGCAATTTGAATTCGAATCTTGATTCTACGAATTTAAGCCCAATCGGAGGTAATACTTCAGGTAAAAAAGAGAGAAAATATTTTTAAAACAATGTGCATCACTTTCGACCATATTGAATCAACAACAATTTTCAACATTTTGACAATATTTTCTAGCTATCCTGACATGAAGCAAGAGCTTGAGGTTCATCTTTGGCGCATCCTGACACCATTTGTGATCCCTTATTAGGACTTGATAATGGGAGTTTTCAAGATTCCTTTTCTTCTTTGGTATAATCTGAGCGCCTGGCCTCTCAAATTCACACACTTCCTTGTGTCCCCACAGTCCTACCATAGACAGTCCAATTTTGGCTTGAGGTTAAGCCACCAGTCATTTTCTCACAAAAGGTCATCAATTTCAAAAGTTATTTAGTCTCAGCAATGAGATGCCCAAAATCAACCCATTTTCAAGCTTTAGGGACCCTAAATTTCATCATTTTGCAAAACCCCTATCAGATTCATTGTGCAGAAGTCCGAAGGTTCCATCATGGGTTCTTCTTTCGAGAATCCCATCATTTCCCTCTCCCGGTCAGGTTAAGGGTTAAACCTGGGCCTCATTTTGATGAGGTATTTGATTTCCCGGTCAAGTTAAGGGTTAAACCTGAGCCTCATTCTGATGAGGTATTTTATTTTCCGATCAGGTTAAGGGTCAAGCCTGAGCCTCGTTTCTACACGAGGTATTTCTCGTTCCATCCAGGTTAAGGGCAAAACCTGAATCTCACTTCTTTGAAGTAAATTTTTCTTCTTTATTCTCCATTTCATACCAACCATTTTCATTAGGGCTAATTTCTTTATACCAGTCAGATCCTTCTAACTGGGGCATTTTTATAGCCCAAATTTGGTGTGTTTTTCTTTGCCACAAAGCTCGGCCCTAAACCGGCTTAGTAGCAAAGAGGGGCATCTGTAAACACCCCAAATTTTCCTCATTCATTTTCAGACACATCCCTTGTGTGAGTGCCAACCCTGTTAGGTCAGTGTAGGAGTCCAACCCCAAGTTTGTGTCAGAAAACTACCATTTTACCCACTTTCATTAGAAAAATTACCATTTTACCTTTAGGTCATCCCAGACCCCTGGTCAGTCGGAGTCAACCAAGCTCATTGGTCAGTTCAGAACAGTTAGATTGTTAGTCATTTCTAGCTCACTTGAGCTCATGATGAACAGACCATTTTTATTTATGACCATTCATGCCAAAATGGGATCATTTCTTCAGAAATGAGTTCATTTCTCACTCAAATCCAAGCCAATTATCTCCGAGCCAGTCATTTCCAGTCAATCCTATTCCTCAAAGTCTAGCTCGAGCTCACCAGAAGTTCAAGTGCTCAAGTTTCAGTTCAAAACCATTTTCAAGTGTTTAAGAACCCATTTTAGCCAATTTCAGCTCTTTTAGCTGGAATTGAGCTGACTCCGGCCAGTTGAGCTAGTGTTTGAGCTTCAATTTTAGTTCATCTCAATATTACTCATCTTTTTCCCAACTCAAACCCACCTTTGGTCTGCAATTCACTTCACTCCAGTGACCATTTCTCACCATTTCTCTAAAAATGACAGCTTTTCTTGACAATTCAGTCTGAAAGTTCAGTTGAGTCACTGTCTTGTCCAGTCGAGTTCTAAAAAACTCTAAAACCCAGTTCAATCCAATTTATTTTAGTTCAAATCAGTTCAAACCCTAATTTTCAGTGTCACTCTAGCAAGGTAGAGCCCAAAAACCATTTCTTGAATCATTTTGCAATTTTTATCAAAATTATCACTTTTTGAACTGGTACAATTGTCAATCAAAGTCTAATATCCAAAATTCTCCATTCGGGGTTAGCATTTCGCATGGAATTTCTCATCATTTTCCATCATTTCTCAGCATTTTATAACATTTCATTTCATTTTCAAAGTCCAGAACTCCGGTTTTATAAATTCCAATCCAGATTGAGTTTTAAAAGTTTTTGAAAATCAATTTCAAACCCTGGGTTTTCAAAATTGACATTTTTACCTTCATGATTCTAAATTTGGAAATATCTTCTCGAGAAAAACAATATAGATTTCTTTCAAACTCAAATTTTCAAATTCTAAACTGGATTTGCTTCGTAACGGGGTACGAAATTTCAAATTCGGAGCTCATTTCAAAAACTACCAAAAATAGCTTATTTTGTCCAGAAACTTTTTAAAAAGACTATTCTACCCCTATGATACTCAAAATGAATTTCAAATTTGGAAAGTGAGCCCACTCTGAGATGGTTCCTTCATTTACATCTATATTTTCATTTTAAAAGAAAAAAAATATCTTTTTCTTTTCTTTGTTTTCTTTTATTTTATATTTTCTTTTATTTTATGTTTTCTTTTAATTTTTACTTTTTTTTGTGAGAGGAGGTGGGACCCACAAGGTGGTTGACTCCCTCTTCCTCCTTCTTTCCTTCTCCTTCTTTCTCTTCTTTCCTTTCTTCTTCTTCTTCTTCTTTCTTCTTTTCTTCTTCCTTTCTTTTTCTTTCTTTCTTTCTTCTTCTTTCTTTATTTTCTTTCTTTCTTCCTTCCTTCCTTCCCTCTCTCCTTGGTCGATCCCCACTTTCCTCTTTTCTTCTCCTCTTCCTCCTTTCTCTTCTCCTTCTTCTTTCCTTTTCTTTCTTCCTTCTTTCTTTCCTTCTTCCCTCTCTTTTCTTTCCTTCCTCTTTTCCCTCCTTTCTTTCTTTCCCCTTTCCTTGGTTCAGCCACCTTAAAGGCTTTTCCTCCTTTCTATTTCCCAAGAAGCACATACGTTGGATCCCTCTCAGCCCTATCTCTCTTTTCTCTCTATCCCCCCTCTCTCTTGATCCCTCTTTGGATCCATCCACCAAGACTCCTCTTGGTCTTTTCGCTTTTCATCAAGGCAGCACAACAACACTTTCCACTCTCCAGCATCCTCAAAGCTTTGTTGCAGCCGGTTCCAACTCCTTCCTGGTTGCAGCCGACCACCTCCAGGTCCTCTTCTTCCAACCTTCCACCTCAAGCCTCTACTTGATCGACATTTCCAGCAAACCTTGAAGTGGTGCCATCCCTAGCAGTTCCAGTAGCCTTCAGCCCACGGTTTCAGCAAACCTTGAAGTCGCGCCACCCCTAGTAGCTCCAGTAGCAAGTCTTCTTCTTCACCATCTTCAGGATTTGCAGCGGCTGCTTCTACCAAGGAGTCAGACTTCCATCCATCTTTTGTCGCAGCCACAACACTTCTTCCAGCCGGATTCATCTCCTCCCTTGTTGCGGCTAAAATCCAAGGTAGCAACCTGTCTCTTTGCCTATACTTTATATCATTTTTATCAAGGCATGTTCCATAGGTTTGAATGGTAGATTTCATGTAAAATTTGTTTCAAAACTTGGATTTAGGATGATGTGTTGCATTTAAATGGTAGAAGGATTTACAAATGTTTTTTTTTTGGATTTTTGAACAATAATACTTGCATGAAATAACAACTAGACTTTGCAAAGCTACATAAAATGAATCAAAATGACTATGAAATGATAAAGCTAACATATGTGCAATATTTAAAAAACAAAAGCTATATGAACTATGAAAGTAAAACAAGAACTAATCAGGGCACCATATTTTTAAAATTAACATTTTCTAAGAATTCATAGCACAAGTATGCTTCTATGTGTATTTAGGATTTAGAATGATTTCTTAAGCAAATTTAGGCAAAGCAAAGACATAAATTCTAACATTGGTTCAATTACCTATGGTACAGGCGCCAGGAATAGTTGAACCTTGTACCGATGTAAACACCTCAAATTTTCTAAAAAATCCAAAAATTCCCCTTTTGCCCCTGACCTCCGTCTTCTGAATAATTGTGTCAACTTTTAACCAAAATTCCATTCATTTCTCGGATTCGCTAGAATCCAAAGTCAATTTTCATTCTTGACCTAATTTCTTATCCAAATCGGGCCCGGATCCATTCTGGAATCCTAATTTTCAAAATTAACCCGACATTTTCCAGAAACCTCATTTCTCAGAAAATCTTACAATTTCAAAACAAAAATTTTATAAAATTGCTTCAAGTAACTCATTTGGGTCCCGATTGCTAAAACCCTCACATTTTTGGATTATCTTCAAAAATTCAGAAAAAGAGTAGTTTTATCTACTTATTGAAAAACCGTTTTATGAAAAGTCTTCTTTGAGGGAGCCCCTTTTTTTGAAAATCGGGAAAGTTTGTAACGACCCCTTCCCGTTCGCAAGCTCCATCTCTTCATCTCTCTCTCTCCCTCCATCGCATCTTCTTCATCTCTCTCTCTCCCTCAATCCCAGACTTTGGATCCAAACTTCATTTAGGATTCCAGATTTCAGATCCAACTTCATCGTGGATCTTAGACTTCAGACCCAATCCCATTTAGGATCCTAGAATTCAACTTCATTTTGGATCCAAATTCTATTTAGGATTCCAGATTTTGGATCCAACCCCATCATTGGATTCCAGACTTTGGATCCAATTCCCTTTAGGATCCTAGATTCCAAATTCAACTCTATCTTGGATTCCAGACTTCGGATCCAACTCCATCTAGGACTCTAAAATTTTAGATCCAATTCTACTTTTCAAATCCCATCTTGGATTCTAGATTCAAATTCCATCTCAGATTCCGGATTTAGGATCCGATTTCATCGTGGATTCCAGGTTTCGCACCCAGTTCTAAATCCCATCTAGATTTCTTCCACCTTATCATTTTGATTTCAAATTTTCAATCTAGAGTCCCACTCTATCTTCAAATTCCATCTTGACTTTCAATTCTAAAGTCCATATTCAACTTTCAATTCTTATTTCCTAAACTCCCTTCTTCAAATTCAGGTTCATCTTAGCTTTGATTAATTCAAAACTCAAGATCTATTCTAATCCTAAGTTAGAAAATCTAACTTCTCCAAGTCCAACTTTCCAAAACCATTTCTTCAGCATATTCTTCACAATTTCAAAATCACTTGGATAAAATTCCAAATTCTTTTCAAAAGAGCATACATCTTTTGCATTTACACAAGCATGATTCTTTGTGCATTTTCTAGACTTAGAATAAATTCTTAGACAAAATTAAGGCAAAGCAAAAGGCATAAATTCGATCCTTGGTTCGATTACCCCTGGTAAAGGCGCCAGGAACGGTCGAAACTCGTACCGACGAGCGAGCCCCGTATCCCAATTTTCCCACAAATATTTCAAAACGAAGGCGAGTAATTTTTTAAAATCTCTTCAAAAATCAAGGTCAAGTGAGACCTTCGCAGAAGATTTCCTCTCTCTCTTCTTTCTTTTCTTTTCTCTTCTCTCTTCTTTTCTGTCTTTCATTTCTCCCCTCAAAAAGGAGAAATAGAGGTTGGAAAGGAAAAGAGAAGGAAAAGAAAGAAAGAAAGAAACCAAGAGGAAATTTTTTGCGATGATCACAGTTTTGGCGACCGTGATGGGACTCGTCTCCGTCCGGTCGGATTTTTGCCTTTTGCTTTGCTTTGATATTATCTAAGTCTTTATTCTCCAAAATTGGTCCTTCAAAATTCTAGTTTTACACTGATCCTTCAAATTCCAATTGGACCTTCATTAAAATTCGAATGTTTTCATTGGTCCTTCCAAATTCCAAATTCTCAAATTGGTCCTTCAAAATTCCAGTTTTACACTGGTCCTTCAAATTTCAATTGGTCCTTCAAAATTCCAGTTTTACACTGGTCCTTCAAATTTCAATTGGTCCATCAAAATTCCAATGTTTACATTGGTCCTTTAAAAATACAATTTTCTCAAATTAGTCCATCAAAATTTCAGTTTTACATTGGTCCTTCAAAATCCATTTGGTCCTTCAAAATTCCAATGTTTACACTGTTCCTTCCAAAATTCCAATTTTTGGTCCTTCAAAATTCTAGTTTTATACTGCTCCTTCAAATTCCAATGTTTTCATTGGTCCTTCCAAACTCCAATTTTCTCAAAAATTGATTCTTCAAATTTCAGTCCTTCAAAATTTCAATGTGTACATTGTTCCTTCCAAACTCCAATTTTCTCAAAATTGATTCTTCAAATTCCAGTTTTTATACTGGTCCTTCAAAATTTCAATGTGTACAATGGGCCTTCAATCCTTTACCAAAATTCTTTACCTAACCCCATTGTTTAAGTTGGCATGTAAAATCCACTTTTACTAATCAAAATTGTCGAAGTTAAAACTTCAGCTAAAGGTCCTGTCAAAATCTATATTGAGTGATTATTTCACAAAGGATTCTCGAAAACTTTGCCAACATTCTAAAAATGTGTTGATTCCAATATTCTATTGCACAAAAGAAACACCTCAGATTACCTCTAGTATTCTTTTCAAAAGGGTGAAGCTTTTTGCAAAAAAGAATAAAATTCAAATCTTCTCTCTGTTGGTCAACCAAAAGGATGTAAGAAATATCCTTGGTATGATTAGCGAAAGAAATATTCAATGATGTTGAAAGGCTAGAAGCGAATCGATATTGACCATAGTTATGATGCATGTTTAAAGACGATTTTTTGGCAATCAGGCAGTGGAAATATCCTGAGCAATAAAAAGAATCCACCCAATCCATATCTCCTCATTCATATAAGTTACAATCAAATATCCGCAAAGGGGATCTCTCAATTGCTGTCAAGTTGAAGACGAATATGCGAGTTCAACCCCTGGGGCCAAAGAAGATTTGAATCATCTCCGAGATTAAGGAGTTTGTGACGGATCCTTACAAGGAACGTTCAGATCACCGTCAAGATGAAGGCGACTGCGCTGAGCCTCCCGACAAACCCTAAAAGATATTTGATTGCCGCTATCATCTAGAGATCTTTACCAATGAGCCAATATCACCAGTATAATTTCTGAGAAAAAGAAGGATCAGAGCATCTCCAAGATGAAGGAGTTTGTGACGTACCCTTCCCCGAAGAAAAAGAGAAAAAACCAGGACATCTCCCAAATAAAGGATGATGTAATAAACTTCCCCTGAAACCCAAGAAAACTCAAATGACTTAAAAGAGTGCTAGAAAGATCATTTATGGGAAAAGCCTCATGATATCAAATTGCCAAAATTTTCAGAAATCATCTTTTCTCATGCAAAATCCTTTCATCAATGTCTTTTCACTACTCGCTTTTATGAAATTAAGAGTACTTCTTCTCTATTCATATCAAGGAAATAGATAACTCCCTTGAAGAAACTCAACAACTTTAAAATTTGAATTTGACTCTGGAATTTGGGGAGTTAACCTCGTTGGAGAAAATACTCTAGGTAAAAGAGGGAATATCTTTCGCACATACGTGCACATTTTCAAGCATTTGAATCAATTATAATTTCATCTTATTTGGCAAAATTTTCTAGTTATCCAAAAATGAAATAAATGCTCAATATCCATTTTGATGCAACCTAGCGTTGTGTATATTTTTCAAAAAGAGTTGCTTTGTTCTGGTTAGGCATTTCTTCTAGTCCCATCATGGTTTTCCCCATCAAGAAATCCATGATTTGTATAAGGATTATACCTAAACCTCGTCTCACGAGGTATTTTTCAAAAAATGTCCCATCCAGGTTAAGGGCTAAACCTGTGTCTTTTCAAAAAAATTCTTATCTTTGTCTCAGTCATGAGACTTCTTCAAAATCTCTCCTTTTTACCATTTTGGGATATTCATCCCAAAGTCCCATCTTGATTTTCTCATTTTCTTCTGTCTAAATTACTTTCTTCTCGAGGATTTCATTCTTTTTCCAAAAACCTTTCAGGATAAGGTTCCAAACCTGAAAATAAAGCTTTGCAAAACAAATTCTTCCACACCCAGTTCAGACCCTCTAACTGGGGCATTTAAAAAAAAAATTGGCGTGTCTTCTTTGCCGCTAAGCTCGGCTTACAACCGGCTTAGCAGCAAAGAGGGGCATCTGTAAACACACCAAATTTTCCAAAAAATCCAAAAAATTTCCTTTTGCCCCTGACCTCCGTCTTCTTAATAATTGGGTCAATTTTTAACCAAAATTCTATTCATTTCTCGGATTTGTTGGAATCCAAACTCAATTTTCATTCTTGACCCAATTTCTGATCCAAATCGGGCCCGGATCCATTCTGGAATCCCAATTTTCAAAATTAACCCGACATTTTCCAGAAACCTCATTTCTCAGAAAATCTTATAATTTCAAAACAAAAATTTTATAAAATTGCTTCAAGTAACTCATTTGGGTCCCGATTGCTAAAACCCTCACATTTTTTTATTATCTTCAAAAATTCAGAAAAAGAGTAGTTTTATCTACTTATTGAAATCCCTTTTTGCTAAAAACCTCTCTTGAAAAACCGTTTTATGAAAAGTCTTCTTTGAGGGAGCCTCTTTTTTTAAAAATCGGGAAAGTTTGTAACGGCCCCTTCCCGTTCGCAAGCTCCATCTCTTCATCTCTCTCTCTCTCCCTCCATCGCACCCTCTTCCACCTCCGCTCATCTCCAACTAACCCATCTTCCTTAACCTTCCTCTTCCTCCTTAAAAAGAACGCTTAGGGAACCCTCAAACCATCCATCTCCTACCCCTCCATGTGCTCCACTTCTCTCTCCTTCAGAGGATCGCCTTTCACCCTACCATCGACACTTCTTCTTCCCTTCAAGTTTTTCTTCTTCCCCTTTCCTCCACTTCTTCTTTTTGGTTGAAGGAAGCCTATCATCTTGGTAATAGAACCATGGTGAGTACCCCTTTCCCCTTTTATAGTTCTGGATTTTTCTTTTATTTCTTTATTTCGACCTCCATCAATGCACCTTGGATGGTAGTGGGATGTTGTGAACACCCCAAATTTTTCAAAGTTTTGAAAAAATGACCCTTTTGCCCCTGACCCCATTTTCTGAGAAAATCAAAGCTAATTTTCAGTTGTTCTTTGAATTTTCTAGATCAAATTCCATTCAAACGCGATTTCGGAGCCGAACCTAGTGTTTTAAATCCAAATTTGAGCCTCGTTGTCCAATTTCCAAATTAAAATTATAAAAATACCAAAAAATGGTTTTGAATGGCTCGGGCAGTTCGTCCGACATCCTGTTGGATCCGCAACTCTGTATTTCTCGATTCAAGGTTGTAAACCTCGAATATTTCCTCAAAATCCAGATCCAAATGCATTTTCTGAAGAAATTTCCCCCAAAATAGCTTTGAATTATAAAAAAAAACTCTCTTTTGTAAATATTTTGCAAAAATACAAAAAAAATTAGTTTTATCTTTGTTTTTTCGTAAAACTTTAGGATTTTATTCTAAAAATACAAAAAATTTGAAAAATACCACAAAAACTAAACAAAAAAAAGGAAAAGCTACGAGAAAAATAAATGGTTTTAAAGCATTTTAAAGATTTTTTGCTAAAAAACTCATTTTAAACCATTTTATAAAAAAGTTTCTTTTAAACAGACCTCCTTTTTGAAAAAAGAAAAAAGTTGCAAACGGCCGCAGGCTCGCCCCTCTCCCGCGTATTTTTCCTCTGGAAGCCTCCATCGCAGGAGGGCTCTCTCCACCTTCGATCCTCAACAGCCTTCTTCTCTCTCCACCTTCCATCTTCAACCACCTTCCCATTCTCGAGCCTTTCATTCCCTTTAAGAAGAGGCACCCAGGGCTCTTCTGAGGGGAGGAGAAGAAAAATGTTTTCTCTGAGGGATCCATTTTTCCATCGACCTTGATGCAATCCCCAATCTCACGCAGCCATTCTCCTGCATCATCGGTTTTTCCCTTCAAGCATCCATTTCCTCCATCAAGTGTTGAAGACCCATGATCGGTACCATCTTCTTTACATTGTCCATCATCTTGAAGAGAATCGATCGACCATCCCTACAGAGTTCACGCACTGCTGAAAAACTCAAAGAGCAGAGAGTAACTGTTTAACTGAGGTTCTCATTACTGAGAATTAATCTTCAACAAGCTTGAAGACTAAACTCAGAAAATAGGCTCTTGATTGTTTGCCAATCGCTGAAAGGAATCCCATAGCCAAGCTCCTCTTCTTTCGGAACTCCTGCAGTCACAGAAGATACCAGGAAAACACTATTTTCCTTCATAAATTAGGGATCTTTTGCAATTTTAATCTAAAAGTTGTAATAGCTAGATGTTAATGAGAATTTATATTTCCAGCTTTTAGATAGAATGAATGAGCATTGTAAATGCCATAAATTACTTGTTTTCATGCTTTTTACCTTTATTTTCAAAAATCTCACAATGGTGAAACACGAATGGCACGTGCACCATTTCGTAAGAGGTAATTAATCCTAAGTTGATGATTTACATCAATGGCCATAGTCAGGATGTGAACAAAACTTAGGATTTTTATCTTTTATAAAATAACACTAGATCCACACTGGATCCTTTTTCAAAAATCATCATATTTTCTTTAAATATTTTCTTCTTTTATCAGAATTTAATTTGAAAATAATTCAATATATATACCAATGGCCATAGTCAGGGTATATTGAGAGTTACTTTTATTTTAAACTCTATAAAAGCAACAAAATATATTTTATTCTTCTCTTGAATTTAAATGTGGTTATTATATAATACATTCAATGACCATAGTTAGGGATATATTATATCTTCAACCTCATTTTAAATTCATTTGAAGAATGAAATATGATTTTCAAAAATCCAATTTCAAATCTTTTAAATTCATGTATCATTTAGGATAGAATTGCATCATATTTTCAAAAAAAAAAATCCTTTTTTCAAAAATCCAAGTGATTGTGAATATCTCTTCTTCAATTTCTATTTTAAATTCCAATTCTATCTCAATTTCAAAGTCCAATTTGACTTTGAAATCTCAAAAAGAAAATCATCTTACATTCAAATTCAAAATTCAAATTCAATTCAATTCCATTTTTCAAAGTTCAATTTAACTTTGAAACTTCTGAGTTATCTTTTTATTTCACATTCAAAATCAAGTTCATCTTCAAAAATCAAAATCAAAAGTTGAGATTGATTTTGAATCTCAAAACTTGACTCTTCTTAAAATTTTAAATTCAATCTGGGTTTTCAAAACCCAAATCCATCTTCAATAGTCCCATTTGGATTTTCGGAATCCAAATCCAAAGTCGGATCCTAATCCCAACTTGGATCCATATTTCCAAGTGCAAATCTCCACTTGTTGGATCTCAGATCTCAGATCCAAAACCCATCTTAGGATCCAGAATCCAATTCCACTTCAAATCCAAAGTTAGATCCTAATCTCGGATCCATATTTCCAAGTATAGATCTTCACCTTTTCGGATCTCAGACTTCAGATCCAAAATCCATTTAGGATCCAGAACCCAATTCTACTTTGGATCTCAGACTTTAGATCCAAATCCATTTAGGATCCAGAACCCAATTCTACTTTGGATCTCAGACTTCAGATTCAAATCTATTTAGGATCTAGAACCCAATTCTACTTTGGATCTTAGACTTCAGATCCAAATCCATTTTAGGATCCAGAACCCGATTCTACTTTGGATCTTAGACTTCAGATCCAATTTCATTTCGGATATAGTATCCAACTCCATCTTAGATCTCAAAATTCAGGTTCAACTTCCATTTTGAATTCTAAATCCAGAATTCAATTTTAAATCCCAACTCTATTTAGAATCCAGACTTTGAATTCAAATCCCATTTTGAATTCCAGATTTCAAAATCAACTTCTATTCTCAATTCCAATTCTTAAATCCAATTTCATTTCATCCCAGATTTTAAATCTGATTCCCATTTTCAGATTCTAAATCCAAAATTCAATTTTGATCTTAATTTAGAATCCAGACTTTGGATTCAAATTCCATCTTGAATTACAACTTTTAAATCAATCCCATTTCTCAAAATTCTAGATTTCCCACATTTCATTTTGATTTCAAACTTCAAAGTTAGAATTAAATTCCATTTTCGTCTCTATTCTAATTCAAAGTCCATTTATGACTTTGAAATTTCCTTTCTTCTCCTTTTATCTTAACTTTGGAATCATTCCTTTCAAAGCCAAGATTTATTTTTAAAACTTAGAACTTTAAATCTTAAGTTCTGAGTTAAAAAACATTTCTTCACTCAATTTTTATCAGAAACACTTGGAAATTTCCAAAATCAATTTTTTCAAAAAGAGCATACATCGCTGCATTGCGCAAGCATGATTCTTTGTGCATTTAGACTTAGAATAAATTCTTAGATAATTTCTTAGCAAAGCAAAAGGCATGAATTCGACCCTTGGTTCGATTAGCCCTGGTAAAGGCGTCAGGAACAGTCGAACCTCATTCCGACGAGCGGATCCCGTCTCCTAGTTTTCCCACAAATATTTTAAAATGGAGGCAAGTTATTTTCTTGAACATTTTCAAAATTAAGGTCAAGTGAGACCCCGCAAAAGAGTTCATCTTCTCTTCTTTTCTTTTCTTTTCTCTTCTCTCTTTCTTTCCATCTTTTATTTTTCTCCTTTCAAAAAGGAGGAAATAGAGGTTGGAAAGGAAAAGAGAAGGAAGAGAGAGAAACCACGCGAGAGGAAAAATAGAGGTTATGAACATGGAATGATCTCCTCAATAGGGTCCTACCAAACCATACTTAAATCCTATATGCAATGATGTCAGCTTAGGATAGAGTCTAGGCTCCTAAGGTTTGCATGAAAATAAAGCTGACATTTATAGAATAAAGACTTAGATAAGATTAAAGCAAAGCAAAAGGCAAAAATTCGATCAGACGGAGACGAGTCCCATCACGGTCGCCAAAACTGTGATCGCAAAATTTTTCCTCTCACGTGGTTTCTCTCTCTTCCTTCTTTTTTCCTTTTCAACCTCTATTTCTTCCTTTTTGAAGGGAGAAAAATAAAAGACGGAAAGAAAGAGAGAAGAGAAAAGAAAAGAAGAGAAGAGGAACTCTTTTGCGGGGTCTCACTTGACCTTAATTTTGAAAATGTTCAAGAAAATAACTCGCCTCCATTTTAAAATATTTGCGGGAAAACTGAGAGATGGGATCCGCTCGTCGAAACGAGGTTCGATCGTTCCTGGCACCATACCCAGGGGTAATCGAACCAAGGGTCGAATTCATGCCTTTTGCTTTGCTAAGAAATTATCTAAGAATTTATTCTAAGTCTAAATGCACAAAGAATCATGCTTGTGCAATGCAGAGATGTATGCTCTTTTTGAAAAAAATGATTTTGGAAATCTCCAAGTGTTTCTGATAAAAATAGAGTGAAGAAATGGTTTTTAACTCAGAACTTAAGATTTAAAGTTCTAAGTTTTGAAAATAAATCTTGACTTTGAAAGGAATGATTCTAAAGTTGAGATAAAAGGAGAAGAAAGGAAATTTCAAAGTCATAAATGGACTTTGAATCAGAATAGAGACGGAAATGGAATTGAATTCTAACTTTGAAGTTTGAAATAAAAATGAAATGTGGGAAATCTAGAATTTTGAGAAATGGGATTGATTTGAAAGTTGTAATTCAAGATGGAATTTGAATCCAAAGTCTGGATTCTAAATTAAGATCAAAATTGAATTCTGGATTTAGAATCTGAAAATGGGAATTGGATTTGAAATCTGGGATGAAATGAAATTGGATTTAAGAATTGGAATTGAGAATAGAAGTTGATTTTGAAATCTGGAATTCAAAATGGGATTTGAATTCAAAGTCTGGATTCTAAATAGAGTTGAGATTTAAAATTGAATTCTGGATTTAGAATTCAAAATGGGAGTTGAACCTGAATTTTGAGATCTAAGATGGAGTTGGATACTATATCCGAAATGGAATTGGATCTGAAGTCTGAGATCAAAAGTAGAATTGGGTTCTGGATCCTAAATAGATTTGGATCTGAAGTCTGAGATCCAAAGTAGAATTGGGTTCTGGATCCTAAATGGATTTGGATCTGAAGTCTGAGATATAAAGTAGAATTGGGTTCTGGATCCTAAATGGATTTTGGATCTGAAGTCTGAGATCCGAAAATGTGGAGATTTATACTTGAAAATATGGATCCGAGATTATGATCTAACTTTGGATTTGAAGTGGAATTGAATTCTGGATCCTAAGATGGGTTTTGGATCTGAGATCTGAGATCCAACAAGTGGAGATTTGCACTTGGAAATCTGGATCCAAGTTGGGATTAGGATCCGACTTTGGATTTGGATTCCGAAAATCCAAATGGGACTATTGAAGATGGATCTGGGTTTTGAAAACCCAGATTGAATTTAAAATTTTAAGAAGAGTCAAGTTTTGAGATTCAAAATCAATCTCAACTTTGATTTTGATTTATGAAGATGAACTTGATTTTGAATGTGAAATAAGAAGATAACTCAGAAGTTTCAAAGTTAAATTGAACTTTGAAAAATGGAATTGAATTGAATTTGAATTTGAATGTAAGATGATTTTCTTTTTGAGATTCCAAAGTCAAATTGGACTTTGAAATTGAGATAGAATTGGAATTTAAAATAGAAATTGAAGAAGAGATATTCACAATCACTTGGATTTTTGAAAAAAGGAAATTATTTTTTTTTAAATATGATGCAATTCTATCCTAAATGATACATGAATTTAAAAGATTTGAAATTGGATTTTTGAAAATCATATTTCATTCTTCAAATGAATTTAAAATGAGGTTGAAGATATAATACATCCCTGACTATGGTCATTGAATGTATTATATAATAACCACATTTAAATTCAAGTGAAGAATAAAATATATTTTGGTGCTTTTATAGAATTTAAAATAAAATTAACTCTCAATATACCCTGACTATGGCCATTGGTATGTATATTGAATTAATTTTAAATTAAATTCTAATAAAAGAGGAAAATATTTAAAGGAAATATGATGATTTTTTAAAAAGGATCCAGTGTGGATCTAGTGTTATTTTATAAAAGATAAAAATCCTAAGTTTTGTTCACATCCTAACTATGGCCATTGATGTAAATCATCAACTTAGGATTAATTACCTCTTACGAAATGGTGCACGTGCCATTCGTGTTTCACCATTGTGAGATTTTGGAAAATAAAGGTAAAAAGCATGAAAACAAGCAATTTATGGCATTTACAATGCTCATTCATTCTATCTAAAAGCTGGAAATATAAATTCTCATTAACATCTAGCTATTACAACTTTTAGATTAAAATTATAAAAGATCCCTAATTTATGAAGGAAAATAGTGTTTTTCTGGTATCTCCTGTGACTGCAGGAGTTCTGAAAGAAGGGGAGCTTGGCTGTGGGATTCCTCAGCGATTGGCAGACAATCAAGAGCCTATTTTCTGAGTTTAGTCTTCAAGCTTGTTGAAGATTAATTCTCAGTAATGAGAACCTCAGTTAAACAGCTACTCTCTGCTCTTTGAGTTTTTTAGATGTGCGTGAACTCTGTAGGAATGGTCGATCGATTCCCTTCAAGATGATGGACAATGTGAAGAAGATGGGTATCGATCATGGGTCTTCAACGCTTGATGGAGGAAATGGACGCTTGAAGGGAAAAACCGATGATGCAGGAGAATGGCTGCGTGAGATTGGGGATTGCATCAAGGTCGATGGAAAAATGGATCCCTCAGAGAAAACATTTTTCTTCTCCTCCCCTCAAAAGAGGCTTGGGTGCCTCTTCTTAAAGGGAATGAAAGGCTCGAGAATGGGAAGGTGGTTGAAGATGGAAGGTGGAGAGAGAAGAAGGCTGTTGAGGATCGAAGGTGGAGAGAGCCCTTCTGCGATGGAGGCTTCCAAAGGAAAAATACGCTGGAGAGGGGCGAGCCTGCGGCCGTTTGCAACTCTTTTCTTTTTTCAAAAAGGAGGTCTGTTTAAAAGAAACTTTTTTATAAAATGGTTTAAAATGAGGTTTTTAGCAAAAATCTTTAAAAAGCTTTAAAACCATTTATTTTTCTCGTAGCTTTTCCATTTTTTTTTTGGGTTTTTATGTTATTTTTAAATTTTTTTTGTATTTTTAGAATAAAATCCTAAAGTTTAACGGAAAAACAAAGATTAAAACTAATTTTTTTTGTATTTTTGCAAAATATTTACAAAAGAGAGTTTTTTTTCTGAGAATTCAAAGCTATTTTGGGGGAAATTTCTTCAGAAAATGCATTTGGATCTGGATTTTGAGGAAATATTCGAGGTTTACAACCTCGAATCGAGAAATACAAAGTTGCGGATCCAACAGGATGTCAGACAAACTGCCTGAGCCATTCAAAGCCATTTTTTGGTATTTTTATAATTTTAATTTGGAAACTGGACAACAAGGCTCAAATTTGGATTTAAAACACTGGGTTCGGCTCCAAAATCGCGTTTGAATGGAATTTGATCCAGAAAATTCAAAGAACAACTGAAAATTAGCTTTGATTTTCTCAGAAAATGAGGTCAGAGGCAAAAGGGTCATTTTTACAAAACTTTGAAAATTTTGGGGTGTTCACAGTTGCCTATAGCAATCCCAATACATCCCTGTGCTACAGCAAATGGGATTCCATGTTCCAACAAATTTTTTTTCTCCCCTTTCCCTGTTAGTCGTAAGTAGCCATGTATATTCGAGTCCTTATTTTTTATTTTAATTCTGTTGCATTTTGCTTTAAATCTCATCCTGCATATTGATCTGCACCATCATCGATCTACATAAGGTAGTTATGATCAGTATTTTATTCTCGTTCTACTTTGTATTTTAAACTCATTTTTTTTTAGATTTCCGCATTCCCTCTTGCTCATTGTAGTTATTTTATTAACCTTTCATCTTTTACTTTCTTCTTATTAAATTCGTATTTTCATCCGCACCCTGAATCCTCACCTGATGTTCATATGCATTGTCATTTGACTAATCTCATTTACTTCGACAACATCATGTTCTGGTTCTACAAATTTCTTTTTAGGCTCAATTTATATTGGTCATCTGTCATGGCATGTAGATTTTTAACTCCCCTGCGTCCTAACCCCCATTAATCCAGTTTATCAATTGGCTTTACTTGTTGGTCTTGTTTGTGGTATTTCTCCTATTATCTTGCCTCAATCCCATGATTATTTCATTCCATCTCATTTTCTGTCTCATTTATATTGGGATATGATCGTTTGTTGCCAATCATCCAGAAATGGTTCGATTAACGAATCTCTGTATTTGGCCTCTGTGTTTCGGTTTATAGCTTACTGCGTATGGGTCATGGTGGTACAATCGCAGTCCCATAGCCCCTCATTTCTTTGTTTCACCCCTATGTACATTTATGGAGTCTCAATTAGTGTCCATCCTCAATATTATCTTCAGCTTCTTATTGCTTCTGAACAATGTATATATATAGACCAGCGCATGGCATTTTCAATTTAGCATCCACATTAATCATCATTTCCAGTTTGTGCTGTACCAGCTCCCATATCCATCGTTGTTATGTGATTGAATACCAGATCTGCAAGCTCCCTAGCTTCAGATCGGGGTCATTAACCCATTCTTATTCCCTGCCAAAGGATCAATATGTCCAGAAAGGGAGTTTTAGGAGATTCTCTTCCTCCTTTACAAAGGATTAATAATCTCATCTGAAGTGGCTCGTCTTGGCACTGTCAAAACCGCCAAAGCCTAGGTATCACTCAAATCGATTTTCTAAAGGATTCGTGATTTATATTTGCAAGTGTTGCTCGTGGTACCTTGACCGTGGGAGGAGGGATGCCGGACGTATTTCATATTCGTAATAAATCAGTTCAAATATCTTGTTGAAGTGATAGATAAGATATCTATTGGTTGACAAAATACAGACGAAGTTGATCAAATTGGTTTATCACTGGGGGAACATAAGAGATTCGTTAGTTTTCCATTCTGGGTCAGCCTAAAGCAACCCCTCAGCGCAGTTGGAGCCCTAAGACTGTTTGATGTGTATGTTTGAAAAGGGTAAATGATGGGGGAGAGGATACTGTTGGAATTTTTTTTTTTTGAAACTCACCATGCTACCAGAGTCAGCTTGATTACAGAAAAGGAGCAGTTGAACGTTGATATGTACAAAGCACAAGCCTTATAGAGACCCAGAAGGGAAGTTATGATGCAGATGGTAAAATTGTGAGGCTTAAGAGGGGACTTATGGGCAATGCAACAAGGGTAAAAGTGAAAACATGGGTTTTAAGCTAATCAATGGTGGGTTGTTTCATATCGTCCAGATGGCTACAAATTTGAACAATCTTCAACCATGTTTTCGGGTCTTGCTTAAGCAAATCTGACTCCAAAAAAAAAATGGCAAAAGTTAGTCATTTCCACTTTATTGTAAATGGCAAAAGTTGACCAGAGCTTGAAACACAGAGGTAAGCCTGCATTTAATTTTAACACTGGCATTTATATTCCATGGTTATGTAAAGATGCAATATTTATTTTCATATGGTTTGATGCTTCAGTTGTATTGTGGAAATTATCTAACAAGCATGGTTGCTTTATACACAGGTAAGCATGGCTGAGGTGTTACATTGTGTCAAAATCAAGTGGGGCACTTTGAATCTTCATTGGTAAAATCCCTTCTGAGATAGTTTTTTTATGTAAGTTAGCATCTAGGGTGACGAGCTACACTACCTCTGACTTTATATTAAGTAGTAATGTGGATTTGTTATTTGACTATGCACACCTCACCTCTTCACCTGTAGGTTCACACCACAACACATCCCTTTCACTCAACTACTACCATCTTTTGCAACACCATACAATCTCCCTTATGACACCTCGTGGCATATTCTTTGAGTTTTCCACAGCACCTGCCACCCTCTTTCCAACCTTCAACAGCTAATCTCATCATCTTACATATGGGGATCGATGCCACTAGCATTTATACAGTTCAGTCAATAGATCCAAGCTCCTCTCTTGATGAACCAGCAGACATATGGCCAAAGGCCTCCATCGCAACAAACATTTGGTTTGAATGGTCAATTGTCAGCTTCACAGACTCAGATCCAGCAAATCACCTCTTCTGTTGTGCAGCAAATTCCTTCTAGTCCATATCTCCAAAATGGGGTTGTTTCTTACCTCGTACATAGTTGGCTTTGGTTGCAAGCCAGACACCACAACTATAGGTTCATCAACCATCACCTGGTCAACAACTACAGTTGGTGTTGCAGCAACAACAATAGAAAATTCCATTGTCTCAACCCCTTCAGGCTCAAGCTCAAGTTCAACTTCCTTCACTCCACTTTTCCTAGCACTTCCATTTTTGCCTATACTTTCAATACCTAATCCACCTTGTCATTCAGCATTTCACATCTTCACCATGGCTTAGACATAATCCCCTGCATACCCATTCAACATCTTTCTCACTACATACTCAACCCACAACACCTTCTACATAACCTTTTCATATTTTCATAACACTTACACTACTGCTACACCACCTGTTGCACCTGCTACACAACAGCACAACAACCTCTCTAGTTTCACACCCTCTTCATTGCTTGCACCTTCTACATAACCTTTTCATTTTTTTTTAACACCTACACATGTAAGCACATCACCACCTGTTACATTTCCTTCTTCACTTCAAACTCACTCACCACATCACTTCGCCTCCAACTCCTTACACCCACTTCACTGCTTGTCACCAAATCTATTACAACATATCATTCCATCACCTTCCATCAATTGTTGTAGCATCCTTTTCACTATTGCTAATTCCTACAGCAACCTTCCCAACCTCCACATTCACCTCTTGTATACCTATTAGTGTGAATTGCACTTCATCTCTTACCCCCTGCACCATACCATACTCGCTTCTTGTGTCCTTCACAATTACTTCCTTCGTATTACTTTTCAGCTTGCAAACAATACTTCATTGCATTGTTTACCCTCATACCCATTACCAGCTCTGCTACTACTGTAGCACAGTCATCTTCTGTTGCATGTTCATCCAACATCCACTTATATTCCCAATGCCACTTACTCACATTGTTGTCAGCACTGCAAAGTTATGCAAGAATCCTTAAAACAGCATACCCAACTCCCTCCTTTTGTTATCATAGTGCTTTCACCGACCCACCTACATTACCTTCAGCCTACCTGTAACTCCCAACACTCCACTACCTTCTTTACCACCCCAGCCCCAGCATTATATCCTATGCATTGATCATTGTCTCTACTTGCTATCATCACTACCGCACAGCTCCACTTACTGCTGTTCACGGTATTAATTTTCACAGTATGTCTTCTCCCTCACAACTCTACAATGCATTCCCATCACATTGTAGCTATACTGTCAGCATGTCTACACTAACGCACATCCATGTTGTTAGCCGATGCACTTGCTAAATTAAAATGTTTCCCAGTCTATGTTTTATGAAGGTGTAAGTCATTGAATATCTCCAACTGGTATGTTAGCAATACATTTGCGGTAGTTAAACCATTGAACCTTTGTAATGCATTGGCATATGTTAACCTCCAGAAAATTTCCCAGCTTAAAGTATTGGAAATGCATTAGCATTTGCATTTTCTAATCATTAGACAGGCTTCGAGGGTTAATAATACACTTTGCCATCTTCATCTCAAGGCACTTGCACTACACTTGTATATCATCCTTCATTTTTATGCTAACCTAAAATTTTGCAGGAAATTATTAGAAAGTGTCATTGTTTTTAGAATGTTAGTTTCAAATTCAAGTTTGGGTTGTAATAGTTAGATATTAATAAGAATTTTATATTTTTCGCACTAGATTAGAATGTATGAACATGTATATCTTCTAGACACGCTTGTTTCATATCATTTTCTTGTTTATTCCAAAAAATCACAAATGGGACCACGAATGGCACGTGCACCATTCTATAAAAGGTGATTAAATCCTAAGTTGATGATTTACATCAATGGCCATAGTCAGGATGTGAACAAAACTTAGGATTTTTATCTTTTATGGAATAACACTAGATCCACACTAGATCTCTTTTCAAAAAATCATCATATTTCTAAATATTTTCTTCTTTTATCAGGGTTTAAATTAAAATTAACTCAAAATATATATCAATGGCTATAGTCAGGATATATTGAGAGTTAATTTCATTTTAAACTCTATAAAAGCACCAAAATATGTTTTATTCTTCACCTGAATTCAAATATGATTATTATATAATACATTCAATGACCATAGTCAAGGATGTATTATATTCTTCAATCTTATTTTAATTCATTTAAAGAATAAAATATGCTTTTCGAATTCAATTTCAAAATTTCTTCAATTCATTTCATCATTTAGGATAGAATTGCATTATATTTTCAAAATTCTTTTAAAATCCAAGTGATTTTGAGATATATCTTCTCCATTTCTCAAATCAAGCTTCAAATTTCTATTTCATTTCATCTTTCTATCTCATTTCAAGATTCCAAATCCAATTTCAAAGTCTAATTTGACTTTGAAATTTCAAATCCATTTTTATATATTCAAAATTCTACTTCAAAATTTCCAATCAGAATTCAAAGTTCAGCTCAACTTTAAAACTCCAAAATTCATTTTCAAATTCAAATTTAAATTTAATTTCGAAGTTCAATTTAACTTTGAAATTTCTGATTCATCTTTTGATTTCAAAACTCAAACTTTAAATCAAGTCCATCCTTTATTTTCTATCGAGTCTTGATCCTCAAATCAAAGTTTTGAGATTGATTCTGAATCTCAAAATTCGATTTTTCCTAAAGCTTTAAATTCAATTTGGGTTTTCAAAACCCAGATCCATCTTTAAAAGTCCCATTTTGGACTTTCAAAATCCAATTCTAGATTTAGAACCCAATCCCAAACTTTGGATCCAAACTTCATTTAGGATTCCAGATTTCAGATCCAACTCCATCCTAGATCTTAGACTTCGGACCCAATCCCATTTAGGATCCTAGAATTCAACTTCATTTTGGATCCCAAACTTCGGATCCAAATTCCATTTAGGATTCCTGATTTTGGATCCAACACCATCATTGGATTCCAGACTTCGGATCCAATTCCCTTTAGGATCCTAGATTTCAAATTCAACTCTATCTTGGATTCCAGACTTCGGATCCAACTCCATCTAGGACTCTAAAATTTTAGATCCAATTCTACTTTTCAAATCCCATCTTGGATTCTAGATCCAAATTCCATCTCAGATTCCGGATTTAGGATCTGATTTCATCGTGGATTCCAGGTTTCGCACCCAGTTCTAAATCTCATCTAGATTTTTTCCACCTTATCATTTTGATTTCAAATTTTCAATCTAGAGTCCCACTCTATCTTTAAATTCCATCTTGACTTTCAATTCTAAAGTCCATATTCAACTTTCAATTCTTATTTCCTAAACTCCCTTCTTCAAATTCAGGTTCATCTTAGCTTTGATTAATTCAAAACTCAAGATCTATTCTAATCCTAAGTTAAAAAATCTAACTTCTCCAAGTCCTTCAACTTTCAAAAACCATTTCTTCAGCATATTCTTCACCATTTCAAAATCACTTGGATAAAATTCTAAATTCTTTTCAAAAGAGCATACATCTTTTGCATTTACACAAGCATGATTCTTTGTGCATTTTCTAGACTTAGAATAAATCCTTAGACAAAATTAAGGCAAAGCAAAAGGCATAAATTTGATCCTTGGTTTGATTACCCTTGGTAAAGGCGCCAGGAATGGTCGAACCTCGTACCGACGAGCGAGCCCCGTCTCCCAATTTTCCCGCAAATATTTCAAAACGGAGGCGAGTAATCTTTTAAAATTTCTTCAAAAATCAAGGTCAAGTAAGACCTTCACAGAAGATTTCCTCTCTCTTCTTTCTTTTCTCTTATCTCTTCTTTTTTGTCTTTCATTTCTCCCCTCAAAAAGGAGAAATAGAGGTTGGAAAGGAAAAGAGAAGGAAAAGAAAGAAAGAAACCAAGAAGAAAAATTTTGCGATGATCACAACCGACAAGCGAGCCCCATCTGTCAGTTTTCCCGCATTTTCAAAAACAGAGGCGAGTTATTTTAAATCTTTTTCAAAAGGTCAAGTGGACCTTGCGAGAGTTCTCTTCCTAAAAAGAAGAAAATTTTTGCAATGATCACAATGCCCCTTCTCATTTTCTCCCTACCTTTTTAGATAAAGATTGATATATCCCTTGTGGGGCCCACCTAGATATTTTCATGAGATATTTATGTGGGACCCACAAGATATTTTTATGTGAGATATTAATATGGGGCCCACGAGATATTTATGGGGACCCACACATTTTTAAGGTTTCACCAATATTTTTTATGAAAAAATGAGTATGTCATTCTCTTCGTCTTGACGAGATAAAGTGGATTATCTCTGCGAAATTCTCTTATTTTTTCAAATGAGTGTGATATGGCTCCTTGGATGTTTTGACCGTATATCCCTGAGGATATATGCATCCTAAGCATATATCTCTGAGGATATATGAGTCCTAAGTATAATTGGCTTTGTGAAATCCTTTTGTTCTGTATTCTAGGTTAATACGATGAAATTACGTAAAAATACCTCTTGTTTTTTTATTCAGAAGTTTATTGAGAAATTGTGGATCTTACTGTTACGATAATGAAGCCATACATGATACTTCAAGTACAAGGTTTTGATGATGAGCAAGTGGAATCAACTGCATTTCAGCTAAGGCTATGAAGAAATTGAAGAATTCAGTGAAGAATCCTTGAAGACTGGTGTGCAAATGTTTAATTCATTAAAAGTCTTAGATTCTTGTAAGAGCCTTACTTAGAGTGCATATTTAGGTTGCATTTCACCTTAAAAGTCTTTAGAAAAACTTTTCTAAAAGAAACTCTTTTGAAAATCTTTTCAGAAAACTCTTTTCTTAAATTTTCATGTTTATTAGTCGACCAATCGATTTATCAGTCGACTAATCCTTTCGCGCCATATTTTCTAAAAAGTCATTCTTGTCAAATTAGTCGACCGAAGGTTTTATCAGTCAACTGGACAGAATGTCTGTTTTCTGGAAAATTAGCAGCAGTCGACTAATGGTTTTTCAGTCGACTGAACAGAACATGTGTTTTCTGAAAATTTAGCAGCAGTCGACTAATGCTTTTTATCAGTCGACCGAACAGAATGTTTGTTTTTCAGAAGTTTTTAGCAGCAGTCGACTAAAAGGTTTTTCAGTCTACTAATGATATTATCAGTCGACTAACTTTTCTTAAGTTGACTAAGTTTCAAAAGTTCAAATTTTCAAACGGCTCGATTAACAGATCAGTCGACCGACAATAACTGTCAGTCTACTAATAACTAACTATTAGTCGACTAACTGATGTTTCAGTGGACTAATTTTGCCGTTTTCCTGAAACTTCAAAAAGGTGTCTTTTCATTTTTCAAACGTTTTGATCGTTCAAAATGGACCATTTTGACACCCTTTCATACTCTCAACATATGGAATCTTTTAACTATAAATATGAGTGCATTTTACACTCAAAAAGATCAATTCAATCGATTTGAATCTTTCTTTTCACTCCTATTCATTCAAGTATTTGTTTTCTCACTCACGTGATATTTTCACTTCAGTTTTTCACTCAAATCACTTTGAGAGACAGTGAATTCGTGAGTAGAGTGTTTCAACAACCTCAAAAGCCAATTGCATCTCATTTGCATTCAAAAGGAAGGCTCATAGGTTGTATTGTAAGTT
Organism: Nuphar pumila; assembly: GCF_984573655.1. Taxonomy (NCBI): domain Eukaryota; kingdom Viridiplantae; phylum Streptophyta; class Magnoliopsida; order Nymphaeales; family Nymphaeaceae; genus Nuphar; species Nuphar pumila. The sequence goes on along the minus strand of NC_143257.1, from coordinate 21,861,181 downwards.
CTTATTTCTTTTCTGTAAAAAGAAGGACTCCTTGGTGTAAAGGAGTTGTTTGCTTTCAGTTGGGTTGTTACTGAAAGTGGGACCGGTTATGGTCTGTGTGATTTTGTAGTTTACAAGGTTGATAGTGGAAAATCTCAAGCGGGTTTTGCTTGGGGACTGGATGTAGGTCGGGTTTGACCGAACCATGATAAAATCTTGTGTTCTTTGTGTGTTTGCTTTGAGATTTGCAAAATCATTCAATATTCCGCAGAAAAGTTTTAAAAGCACTATTCACCCCCCCTCTAGTGCTCGTTGCCTCGATCCTAGTGCACTTTCATTTGGTATCAGAGCACAGGTTTGCTATTACTTTGATTTGACCATCAAATAGCATGGCAACTACAACATCTCAGCACAAAGAAGGAAGCTCCTCTGTTCGTCCTCCTCTCTTCGATGGAACAAACTATGGATACTGGAAAGTAAGAATGACAATATTCCTGCAATCCATGGATCTCGATATCTGGAGAGTTGTTTCAGAAAAGTACCAAACTCCATCAACTGATTTCAGCCGATGGACCGATGAAGAAAAGAAGACTGCTTCACTTAATGCCAAGGCAATGAATGCCTTATATTGTGGCGTTGACAAGGTAGAGTTCAATCGCATCTCTCAATGCTCTACAGCAAATGAAATCTGGCATACTCTTCTCGTGACACACGAAGGTACGTCAAAGGTAGAAGAATCAAATGAAGAAGTCGCCAACATGTGTTTTGTAGCACAAGAAGAATCGGTAAGTCAATTTGACTATGATGAGTTATTTGAAGCATTTAATGATTTGTATGCTAAATTTAAGAGTCTTAGTTCTAAAAATAAAGAGTTAAAAACTGAAAATTTAACTCTTGACTCTCAAAATAAAGTGTTACTTCAAGAAATAGATCTCAAGAAGGAAAATTCTTGCCAGGCAATTGAGATAAAAGAAATTGGAGTTAGAACCAATCTCTTACAAAAAGAAATATTTAGTCTTAAAGAAAAGTCAAATGATCTTCTTTCTATAGTGACCAAATTTACAAATGGTCAAGGGAATCTAGAAAAACTTCTTGGTTCTCAAAGATGCTCGGTAAATAAAACCAGATTGGGATATAGCTTCTTTGATACTCAAAATAGACCAAACCTTGTGGTGAAAAATCAAATACATTATTCTCAATCTTTTGTTCATAGAACTAAACTTTCTAGTTCTAATAGAAATGCATCTAGATATGATTGTTCTAGACATGTTTATTCTAAATCCTTTTATAGAAAGAATACTTATTATCAAAGGAAACCAAAATCCAAATGGATATGGGTTCCTAAGACTAACTCTCATGGACCCGAAAATAGAAAGGGGTCAAATGCTCTGTTTTCTGATTTTGTTGTAGGTACACAACATAAGGAGCAAATGGATATTGGACAGCGGTTGTTCCAAACATATGACTGGAAGGCCGGAGTTATTTTCCACCCTCCAAAATAAGGATGGAGGAACCGTCACCTTTGGTGATAATAACAAGGGAAAAGTGATAGGTATTGGTAATCCAAAATTTCCCTTGATAGAAAATGTTCTTTTAGTGGATGGTTTAATGCATAATTTAATATCTATTAGTCAATTATGTGATAAAGGTTTTCATGTTTCATTTAAAAATGATTTATGCTTAATTTCTGATTTTCAATCTAAAAAGATCATTTTTAAAGGTAAAAGAAGAAACAATGTGTATGAACTATATCTAGATGAATTACCCTCTTTTAATGAAAAATGTCTTATTGTTTCAAATGAAATTCAATGGTTATGGCACAAGAGACTTGGACATGTTAATTTTAAAATTATTTCAAAATTATCCAAGAATGATCTTGTAAGAGGCCTACCTAGAATACCATATAAAAAGGATCACTTATGTAATGCTTGTCAAAGGGGTAAACAAATCAAGAGTTCTTTTAAAGCAAAAGATATAGTTTCAACAAAACGTCCTCTTGAACTTTTACATTTAGATCTATTTGGACCATCTAGAATTCAAAGTTTGAATGGTAGCAAGTATGCTTTTGTTATAGTAGATGATTATTCTTGGTTTACATGGGTGATTTTTCTAAAAAGCAAAAATGATGCTTTTTCGGAATTTTCTAAATTTTGTAGAAGAATTAAAAATGAAAAAGCTACATCTATTATTAAAATTCATAGTGATCATGGTGGTGAATTTGAAAATGAATCTTTTCTAAAGTTTTGTGATTTACATGTTATATCTCACAACTTTGCTTTTCCTAGAGCGGCTCCACAAAATGGAGTTGTTGAAAGAAAGAATAGAACTTTGCAAGAATGTGCTAGAACCATGCTTCAAGATAAAAATTTACCAAAATATTTTTGGGCTGAAGCAATTAATACAGCATGTTATGTCTTAAATCGTGTTCTTATTCGACCAATTTTACATAAAACATGTTTTGAATTGTATTATGATCGTATACCCAAGATCTCATATTTCAAAATTTTTTGTAGTAAATGTTTCTTGTTAAATACCAAAGATAATCTTGATAAGTTTGATTCAAAATCAGATGAATCAATATTTCTTGGATATTCTTCTAGAAGTAAAGCATATCGTATTTTCAATAAAAGAACATCTTGTATTGAAGAATCTTTACATGTTGCATTTGATGAGAATTGTGAGCAGGTTATTCCTCTAAGCGAAGAAGAAGAAGCAACACTTCAAGAAGAACCCTTGATAGAGAGTAATTCTCAAGAAAATATTCCTCTTCAACCGGGTTGGAAAGAAGTTCCTAATCATCCACATGAACAAGTTATTGGTGAAATAAAGAGTGGTGTCCAAACTAGAAGGCAGTTAGAAAAATATATTGCAAATGTTGCTTTCATATCTAAATTAGAACCAAAGAATATCAATGAGGCATGTGATGATGAATTTTGGCTTTTAGCCATCTCTGAAGAACTTAACCAATTTACTAGGAATGATGTTTGGGATCTAGTTGATAGACCAAAGGATCATCCAGTAATTGGAACAAGATGGGTCTTCCGAAATAAGCTGGATGAAAATGGTGAAGTCATTCGTAACAAAGCAAGGCTTGTGGCACAAGGCTATAATCAAGAAGAAGGCATAGATTTTGATGAAACCTATGTACCAGTGGCTCGATTAGAGTCAATTCGTATGATGCTTGCTTTTGCTAGTTACATGAACTTCAAGTTATATCAAATTGATGTTAAGAGTGCATTTTTAAATGGACACATCAATGAAGAAGTTTATGTAGAGCAACCTCCAGGCTTTGAAAATGAGAAATATCCAGAAAAGGTCTTCAAATTGAAAAGAACTTTGTATGGACTCAAACAAGCACCAAGAGCGTGGTATGAAAGACTACAAAATTTTTTAGAACAATCTGGTTTTTCCATTGGTCGGGTAGACTCCACTTTATTTATTAAACATTTTAATTCAGATATTCTTATTGTGCAAATTTACGTTGGTGACATAATAATTGGTTCTACTAATGATTCTCTTTGTAAAGAATTTGCTAAGGCTATGCAGGAAGAGTTTGAAATGAGCTTGATGGGCGAATTAAACTACTTCCTTGGACTTCAAATAAAGCAAACTGAAGAAGGAATCTTCATCAATCAGGGTAAGTATACAAAAGAACTTCTCAAGAGATTTGGGATGGACTCATCGAAATCAAGAAGGAATCCTATGAGTACAACTACTTCTCTTGATAAAGATGAAAATGGTAAAAGTGTAGATACTAAGCTCTACAGAGGTATGATCGGATCTCTATTATACTTAACTGCTAGTCGACCTGATATTATGTTTAGTGTTTGTATGTGTGCAAGATTTCAAGCTAATCCAAAGGAATCTCACTTAACTGCAGTAAAACAAATTCTTCGTTATTTGAAAGATACTTCAGATTTCGGTTTGTTTTACCCAAAATCATCTTTCTTTGATTTAGTTTCATATAGTGATGCAGATTTTGCAGGAAGTAAATCTGATCGCAAGAGTACTAGTGGAACTTGTCATTTCTTGGGAAATTCCTTAGTCTCTTGGTTTAGTAAAAAGCAAAATTCAGTATCACTCTCAACAACTGAAGCTGAATATATAGCGGCTAGTTTAGCATGTTCACAAGTACTTTGGATGAAACAGACCTTAAAAGATTTTGGTTTGAACTACTCCACAACAACTATTTATTGTGATAACACTAGCGCTATAAATCTTTCGAAAAATCCTATTAAGCACTCAAGAACTAAGCATATTGAAGTTAGACATCATTTTTTAAGAGATCATGTGTTAAAAGGAGATATTTCGTTAAATTTTATTTCCACTAAAGAACAACATACCGATATCTTCACTAAACCTCTTAAAAATGAAGAGTTTATGAGAATTAGGAGAGAGCTAGGTATTTGCTCGTTTTTGGATTTATAAAAATGCTGATTTTTTGAACAAAATCTCAAAATCGCACTATATTAGTCGACCGATAAAATTCTAGTCGACTGGTGTTTTTATATTTTGGAATGTATCGCATCATATTAGTCGACCGATATAGTTCTAGTCGACTGATGATATTTTTAGAATGAGTCACATCTTCAACAACTATATTCAACAACTATACTCAACAACTTGCTTCAATTCAGAAGGATGTAACTGCCATTAAGGATTTGCTAAACTCTCTTTTCTGATCTTTGATCTTTGAAAAACATACTTTATGGGTTGTAATATTTTAAACTTATCTCTATTTCTGCTTATGCTATTTTTTGCCCTTATTCTTTTTTATTCTGACAAAGGGGGAGAAAAAGATAAAGATAGCATTACTTTGAAATTGCAAGGAGATCTTGAGAAAAAGATGATAGCAATTACATTACAGGAGATCTTGCATGAGAAATGCAAAATTAAGAGAAAAAGAAAGCTTTGAATGAATGTATTTCTAAATACATGAAGAAATGATGAATGGAAATGCAAACCAATCAATATGTGATATATGTGCTTTAAATGTGCTAACTTTTAATGTTTTGCAGCATATTGATAGGGGGAGTAAAATCTCCATCTATGCATCTAAATGCTTCATCTTTGATTAAGTTTGTCATCATCAAAAAGGGGGAGATTGTTACGACAATGAAGCCATACATGATACTTCAAGTACAAGGTTTTGATGATGAGCAAGTGGAATCAACTGCATTTCAGCTAAGGCTATGAAGAAATTGAAGAATTCAGTGAAGAATCCTTAAAGACTAGTGTGCAAATGTTTAATTCATTAAAAGTCTTAGATTCTTGTAAGAGCCTTACTTAGAGTGCATATTTAGGTTGCATTTCACCTTAAAAGTCTTTAGAAAAACTTTTCTAAAAGAAACTCTTTTGAAAATCTTTTCAGAAAACTCTTTTCTTAAATTTTCATGTTTATTAGTCGACCAATCGATTTATCAGTCGACTAATCCTTTCGCGCCATATTTTCTAAAAAGTCATTCTTGTCAAATTAGTCGACCGAAGGTTTTATCAGTCGACTGGACAGAATGTCTGTTTTCTGGAAAATTAGCAGCAGTCGACTAATGGTTTTTCAGTCGACTGAACAGAACATGTGTTTTCTGAAAATTTAGCAGCAGTCGACTAATGCTTTTTATCAGTCGACCGAACAGAATGTTTGTTTTTCAGAAGTTTTTAGCAGCAGTCGACTAAAAGGTTTTTCAGTCTACTAATGATATTATCAGTCGACTAACTTTTCTTAAGTCGACTAAGTTTCAAAAGTTCAGATTTTCAAACGGCTCGATTAACAGATCAGTCGACCGACAATAACTGTCAGTCTACTAATAACTAACTATTAGTCGACTAACTGATGTTTCAGTGGACTAATTTTACCGTTTTCCTGAAACTTCAAAAAGGTGTCTTTTCATTTTTCAAACGTTTTAATCGTTCAAAATGGACCATTTTGACACCCTTTCATACTCTCAATGTATGGAATCTTTTAACTATAAATATGAGTGCATTTTACACTCAAAAAGATCAATTCAATCGATTTGAATCTTGCTTTTCACTCCTATTCATTCAAGTATTTGTTTTCTCACTCACGTGATATTTTCACTTCAGTTTTTCACTCAAATCACTTTGAAAGACAGTGAATTCATGAGTAGAGTGTTTCAACAACCTCAAAAGCCAATTGCATCTCATTTGCATTCAAAAGGAAGGCTCATAGGTTGTATTGTAAGTTCTTATTTCTTTTCTGTAAAAAGAAGGACTCCTTGGTGCAAAGGAGTTGTTTGCTTTCAGTTGGGTTGTTACTGAAAGTGGGACCGGTTATGGTCTGTGTGATCTTGTAGTTTACAAGGTTGATAGTGGAAAATCTCAAGCGGGTTTTGCTTGGGGACTGGATGTAGGTCGGGTTTGACCGAACCAGGATAAAATCTTGTGTTCTTTGTGTGTTTGCTTTGAGATTTGCAAAATCATTCAATATTCCGCAGAAAAGTTTTAAAAGCACTATTCACCCCCCCTCTAGTGCTCGTTGCCTCGATCCTAGTGCACTTTCACTTACAAGTACTTTCTTTATAGGTCTTTGAACATTTTTGTGCTTCCAAGATGGATGATGTATTTGGTTTTATGAGCTTTATCGAGTATTTCTTCCTTCAACTTAGGGTCATTATGAACCCAAAGTCCATTTTTCAACCAGATGCTTTAATCCTCCTTAAGACAGAAGGAGGTATCCTCCTGTTGGGCTCATGCTTTCAGCTTTTCATACTGAGGATCATCTTTCTGTATTGCTACTATCGTGGGGTGGATCTTGGGTTGGATAATGAGATTCGATAAGCTGATAGTACTCTGCTTACCTCCAAAATGTTTTCATAGGACAAAGTCTTTGACTAGCTTCCATCTTGGGCACATGAGGCTGGTCAAAGTGCCTCGATCCTTATGGCTGAGGGCATCAACTACCTCATTCGCCTTTCTCGAGTGATAGGAGAGGGTAAATTTGTAGTCTTTGATGAACTCCAACCAACGTCATTGCCTCATATTGAATTCTTTTTACAAGAACAAGTACTTGAGGCTCTTATAACCAATAAATGCTTCAAATTGTTCTCCATATAAGTAGTGTTGCCAAATCTTTTGTGTGAACACTACAGCTATTAATTTCAAGTCATGAGTTGGATAATTCTTTTCATGAATCTTTAGTTGTCACGAGGCATATGTGCATCAGTACACAACCCAAGCATATCCCTAAGGCATTAGTATATATCACATAACCACCCTGATCAGATGGTAAGGCCAAAATAGGAATAGTTGTGACTTTTTTCTTTAAAATTTTGAAACTTTCTTTGCATTTGCCATTCCACAAACTTAACTCCCTTTTTAAGGAGCTTAGTCATTAGCAAAGTGATCCTCAAAAAATCCTGCATAAATCTTTGACAATATTCGACCAGACCAAGGAATCTCCAGATATCTCAAACATTATTCTATTGCTCTCAGCTTAGCACGACGTCTACTTTGATAGGATCTACGGATATTTGTGATCATCGCAAAATTTTCCCTCTCTTGTGGTTTCTCTCTCTTCCTTCTCTTTTCTTTTTCTAACCTCTATTTTCCACCTTTTTGAAGGGAGAAAAATAAAAAGAGAGAAAAAGAAGAGAGAAGAGAAAAGAAAGAAGAGAGAAGAGAGAGGAACTCTTTTTTTTGCGCGGTCTCACTTGACCTTGACTTGAAAAGATTTAAAAGATTTACTCGCCTCCGTTTTTGAAATTTGCGGGAAGAATGGAGAGACGGGATTCGCTCGTCGGTACAAGGTTCGACCGTTCCTGGCGCCTTTACCAGGGGTAATCGAACCAAGGATCGAATCTATGCCTTTTGCTTTGCCTAAATATAATCTAAGAATTTATTCTAACTCTAAATGCACAAAGAATCATACTTGTGCAATGCAAGGATGTGTGCTCTTTTGAAAAGAATGTTTTAGAAATTTCCAAGTATTCCGAGATGAACTTGATAAAGGAGTGAAGAAATGATTTGAATCTAACTTTAGAACTTGAGATAGATCAGAGAAGTTCTAAGTCTTTGAAGTAAATCAGGGCTTTGGAAAGAGAATAATTTAAAGCTGAGATAAAGGGGAAGGAAAGGAAATTTTTCAAGGCTTTTGAACTTGGATTTAGGAAAAGAGATAAGATAAAAAGTGGAATTGAATTTAAGATTTGAAACTTGGAATGGATCGGAGAAATCCAAATGGTATAGAAATGAATTTAAGAAATCTAGACATGATTTGTAAAGGGATCTGGAAATGAACTAAAATTGGATTTGAAAGTTGGATTTGAGAATAAAATTTGATTTGAAATCTGGAATTCAAATCTGAAGTTTGGATCTTAAGATGGATTTAGATCTGAAATCTAAGATCCAAAGTAGAATTGGATTGTGGATCCTGAAAAATGGATTTTGATATGAAGTCTAAGATCCGAAGTAGAATTGGGTTCTGGATCCTAAGATGGATTTGGATCTGAAGTTTGAGATCCAATGTAGAGTTGGATTTGGATCTGAAGTCTGAGATCCAAATATAGAATTGGACTCTGGATCCTAAGATGGATTTTGGATCTGAAATCTGAGATCCAATGTAGAGTTGGACTCTGGATCCTAAGATGGATTTTGGATATGAAGTCTGAGATCCAAATGTAGAATTGGGTTCTGGATCCTAAGATGAATTTGAATCTGAAGTCTGAGATCCAAGGTGAAATTGGTTCTGGATCCTAAAATGAAAAATTGGATCTGAAGTCTGAGATCCAATATGAGTGTTGAATCCTGGATCCTAAAATGGATTTAGAGTTAAATTCAGAAGATGAATCAAGAATTCCTAAGTCTGATTTGAATTTTGGAAAAGGAATTTTTTGAAATTGAATCTTGAATATACACATGAATTTCAAAGTTAAATTGTATTTTGAATTTGAGATAGAATCGGGAATTTGAAATACAAGATGATTCTGAAGTTTCAAAGTCAAATGGGACCTTGAAATTGAATTCTTGAATCTTTTTGAGAATTTTGAATTTATGAATAGGTTTTGATCTGAGAAATGAAGGAAAGAAATACTTGGATTTATGAAAAAGATTTTTTTTAAAAATATGATGCAATTCTATCCTAAATGATGAATGAATTTAAATTTTTTGAAATTGGATTTTGAAAAGCTATCTTATTCTTGAAATGAATTAAAATAAGATTGAAGATATAATACATCTCTGACTATGGTCATTGAATGTATTATATAATAATCTATATTTAAATTCAGGTGAAGAATAAAATACATTTGGTGCTTTTAAAGATATTAAAATGAAATTAATTCTCAATATACCCTGACTATGGCCATTGGTATATATTTTGAAATAATTTTAAGTTAAATTCTGATAAAAGAAGAAGATAGTTAAGGAAAATATGATGAATTTTGAAAACGGATCCAGTGTGGATCCAGTGTTATTTCGTAAAAGATAAAAATACTAAGTTTTGTCCACACTCTGACTATGGCCATTGATATGGATCATCAACTTAGGATTAATTTACCTCTTACGAAATGGTACATGTGTCATTCGTGTTTCACCAATGTGAGATTTTGAGAAATAAAGGAAAAATGCATGAAGAACAAGTAATTCATGATATTTACAATGCCCATTCATTGTATCTAAAACAGGAAATGTAAATTTTCATTAAGATCTAACTGTTACAATACATGAAGTTGAATTTACAACTCCAAACAATGACCTTTTCCAAATATTCTTCTGAAATGCACCTAGATTAGCACCATGTAAATATATAAGGAAATGGAAGATATTTTATTGAAAATGCAAATGTACATGCTTATTCCTATTCTGATGGAGGATATATACACAAAATGCTAATCTAAAATTCATATGGAAAACCTTACATTAAGGGGAAAAAAAATGCATGTGAATATGATGGAGATTTATATGGAAAAGGCATATGCAATGCCTTAAGCTAAATGGAAAAGAGGTATTTATCTGCCTAAGGCTAATGAAGTCCCATATGGGAAAGGCATATAGTCTACCCAGTATTTATGAGAAAACACACACGTATATGTAGGAATATATATCTATACGTATGTACAAAGAGAGAGGGAATTATGGTGATTCCTATGAACCACTTGTAAAAGAATGGTAAAAAATATGATAATTATGATAGTTCAAGAGTGAACTATCATAAAAAGAGGAAAAGAATTTACAGTGATTCCTGTGAACCACTTGTAAAAGAATGATAAAAATATGATGATTATGATAGTTCAAGAGTGAACTATCATAAAAGAAGAGAAGAATTTACAGTGGTTCCTATGAACCACTTGTAAAAGAATGATAAAAATATGATGATTATGATAGTTCAAGAGTGAACTATCATAAAAAGAGGAAAAGAATTTACAGTGATTCCTGTGAACCACTTGTAAAAGAATGATAAAAATATGATGATTATGATAGTTCAAGAGTGAACTATCATGAAAGAAGAGAAGAATTTACAGTGGTTCCTATGAACCACTTGTAAATGAATGATAAAAATATGATGATTATGATAGTTCAAGAGTGAACTATCATAAAAAGAGGAAAAGAATTTACAATGGTTCCTATGAACCACTTGTAAAAGAATGATAAAAATATGATAATTATGATAGTTCAAGAGTGAACTATCATAAAAAGAAGAAAAGAATTTACAGTGATTCCTGTGAACCACTTGTAAAAGAATGATAAAAATGTGATAATTATGATAGTTCAAGAGTGAACTATCAAAAGAAGAAAAGAATTTACAGTGGTTCCTATGAACCACTTGTAAAAGAAAGATAAAAATATGATGATTATGATAGTTCAAGAGCGAACTATCATAAAAAGAAGAAAAAAGGGGTTACAGTGGGGATTTGTTATGAACATCATACTGTTGTGGCACTTGGCATGATCATGAAAACGTGATGAATCACCGCAGTGGTGCTGTGAAGATGGCTGTAGGGAATTACAGCAACTGCTGTTGATATGAATGGTGGTGGTTGTATGTTAGTAGATGTAGCAGTGCCATGGTGACAGCATGCTGAAGATGGCGACAATGTGCCATAAATAGGAACTACACAGCAATGCAGAGGTGTTATTGTAAGTGCAATAAGTGATGAGATGAAGCAGCAGGCATTATGACATATGCAAGGGATATAGTAAATACTATGTGACATGCAGGGTGTAGGGTGCAGTGAATATACATATTGGAGAATTTTCACAGAACTATTACAGCAGTATTTGCAGAAAAAAAAAATGTACAGGTGGAGTTAGGCAAAAGGATGAACATCGGAATAGCCTGGAGAATCTAATGCTCGGCTGAGTTCAGATTCATTCTTCCTTCTGTATGGAAATAACAACCAAAGTCAGACAGCATAAACATAATGGAAAATTTAAACTATCATTTTATACAGCCATTATCGCACCAATTCCTACTAAATCAAAACATGATATAATATCTGCTCAACAGGCAGAAACAAGAGACATGGATGAACTTATCAATGTACGATAAATTAGCAACAACACCTATTACCATGAAAATTTAATAAAACAGAAACATAATGATTCATGTTTTAATAATATTACACAATCATGGATCACAACAAATAAGTCAAAGTGGCAGGGATGTTGTTGATAATTGATGAGCATGGAAATCAAAGCAAAACAGAAGTGGTAGGGGAAGAGGATACTTACAGTAGTCTGTGTTTCAGGATGGGGGCCTCATCTGTTGATATAAATAGATAAAAGAGCGGAAGATATAATGAAAATTGAAATTATGGAAATCTAATGAGGTTTTAATGAAAGCAATTCATTGAACTTTGCTCTCTTGCTTGAGAACACCCACAGGAACAGTTGACCTCCATATCCTGGGTCATTTGGTTCCTTCTCTCTTTGTCGAAGTTGAGAGCATCCAATTGAAATTGTGCCTTTGGAAGGGGAGGAAAAACCCATTGATATGGTCTGATTTAATACTTGCACCTCCTAGGACAGTAACGGATGTTGGTGCTGGTGTTTCAGCGTAGTGATTGACGTGAAATTCTCTACCCATATCATACCAGACACCACCGAGATTGCAGTTTATGATCAATTCAACTGTCTCCTCTGAGCCAATGTTTATTGCAAAAGCATCTTTAGCAAGGGACGGTGACAATCTATTGTCCAACATCCAGTTCTGGGAAATGACTCCATCGACCTCATTTGAAGCAGGGGATGCAAAATGGGGGTAGCAAGGAATCAAAACAAGTGCCTTCAGTTTCCTCTTGAAAATCTACTTCATGGCCTTCAGAATGATGAAGATGAATGTCAAGCAGATGGTTTCATTATTTTATATATATATATATATATTTTGGGTTGAGTACCACTTGCACAGATCCTCCTTATTCATCTAGGCTCAGTATTGACCGTAGTTGAGCAAAAAGCACTACAAATCATGTTTGTCCCTTCTTTTTTTTTTTTTAGGTATAGCTATCTAACTAAAAAGCTGACTAAAGCCCAACAACGACGTTGCAAGGAAGCTTCATTAAAACACTAGTGATAATTGCAGAACAACCGGAAGCATCACATAGATAAGAAGTATCAGTTAGAAATTGAACATTTCCTTGATGAGAACAAAGAAGAAATAAACAAGCATCTAAAAAGAAAAATTGAACGGCTTCATGTAGATATATAAGTTCAGATCAATATTGGAGTGGTGGTCATAGGAAATGAGAAGGATGTGGGATAGGTATTTAAGCTCTGTAGCTTAACATTGGTGTGGCAGCTTGTTGTCATGGCTGATAACCGCGATTTTTGTGAGTAAATCAGATGCAAATGAGTTGATATCTCATCCCAGAGAGATGAATCAGAGTTCGATTGGCCTTCAGCCAAATCGAATCTGAATTCATTCTCAACCTAAACAATTATTATATCTACAGGAAACTGATACGAAATTTCTCTATATCAACAGAAAAGCGAATGGAAAAATTGAAATGCAATCCAGGATACAAGCAGATTATCATAAATGGAATCCAACATTAGCTGTAGAAGAGAGACAAAACTAAAATAAAATATGGTATACTTAAGCTTGCCCCAATGTAGCCCATCCGATATTGCTACCCATCACAAATGTCATCAGATCCACTTTTCATTACCTCAGGAACTCGACACAGCAATCCATTATCATCATGGATGGCATCTATGAAGGATGCACAGCCATCAAGATACCGATGAGACTAAAAACTTAACAAAGGATTGATGGAGATAGACATATTAAAATCCCCCTGGTATAACTGGTGACAAATGCACGAAAATAGGGAAGAAGATTGCTAAACGAAATATCATGTTCGGCTTACATTTACCAAGAGACATATGAGAAAGTAAATCTAGCATATAAACAGAAATCAGTAGAAGAAGAGAGAGAAAAAAATAAAAAAAATAAAATAAAATGAAATCAGAAGAAGAACGACACACTACCTGATTATTGAGACAGAGCAAAACATTTGGGAATTTAATATAAATGAAAATGAAAACATGAAATAATACAGAAAATGTGTCGGAACAGGATTGTTCCATTTGCTGTTGCAAAGAAGTGAATCGGTTCTGCTACATGCAGATCGATCGCACAATCTTGCTAAAAAAAATGAAGAAACAAAAACAATAGATGGATGAAGCTTAGAAGAAAACCAAAAGAAATTTATACGAAGAATCAAAAAAAAAATGCGAGAAGAAAGAGACCCTTACCTGATATGAAGGAAGAAGGAGGAAGGAGAGGGATGGTGCCGAATTTCCTTTGGATAAGGTCGGAGGAATGGATGTTGGAGAAGCTCTCACCGGATCACTTGAGATTTCTGAAGCAGAGTCGACTTCCTCCAGTTGACGGGGAAATAAACCAAAGAAAGAAGAAGAAGTAGAGAAGAATGACTAAAGGGATAGGAGATGGGTCTGCTGTCGGACTTCCTTTAGAACTGAAATGAAGAAGAAAAGGGGATTTGAGAAGAGAAGAGCGTATATACAGAAGGGTGGAGGGGTGATAACGGGTGAAGAGGGAGAGATCCTGCGTGCCTCTTTTAAAGAGGGAGGAGATGGCTCTGGAAGATGGTAGAGGCCATTGGGAATCGGATGACTGAAGAGGAGGGAGGTTGATCCGACGGTTGGCGGAAGATGGAGGAGGAGGAGGGTTTCGGTGTTTCGTGGAAGGGAAGCCGAGAAAGGGAGAAGGCGGCTGGGCGATGAGGGGGAGCATGCCCTTCGCATCCGACCCCTTGTGAAAAACCCTAACAAAGTAATTTTTTACAGGGCCCTTCAGACTTTCACGCGAATTTTTAAAAAGGAGGCTCCTTCGACAAAAAAATTCTTAAAAATGGTCTTAAATTGAGGTTTTTAGAAAAAGACAAGTTTTTAAAAGGTTTTGAGCTCCAAATTTTTCTGATTTTTTTTGGTATTTTTAGAATAAAATCCTAAGATTTGCGAGGAAATAAGATTTTAAACTGATTTTTGCAAAAATATTTATAAAAGAGAATTTTCTGAGAATTCGGGTTTTTATTTTTAAATTTTTTCTCGAAGAGGGGTTCGGATTCGATTTGGATCAAAAATGGGGTCAGAGCTAAGACTTTGGGTCCGAATTCTAACGAATTCAAGGGATGAATGAAATTTTTGGTTAAAAATTTACCCGATTATTCAGAAGGCGGAGGTCAGGGGTAAAGAAGGAATTTTTGGATTTTTTGGAAAATTTGGGGTGTTCACAGATGCCCCTCTTTGCTGCTAAGCCGGTTGCGAGCCAAGCTTAGCGGCAAAGAAGACACGCCAAATTTTCTTAAAAATGCCCCAGTCAGAAAGTCTGAACTGGTTGTGGAAGAATTGGCTTCGAAAAGCTTTATTTTTTTTTCACGTTTTGTACCTTATTCTGAAAGGATTTTGGGAAGAGAACGAAATCCTCGAGAATGAAAATAATTTGGACAGAAGAAAATGAGGAAATCGTGATGGGACTTTGGGATAAAGATCCCGAAATAATAAAAAGAGAGATTTTTAAAGAAGTTTCAAGGTTGAGACAAAGATAAGGATTTTTGAAAAGACACAGGCTTAGCCCTTAACCTGGATGGGACATTTTTGAAAAATACCTCGTGAGACGAGGTTTAGGTATAATTCTTTATTTGAATGGATATACAAAGCATGGATTCCTTGATGAGGAATACCATGATGGGACTGGGAGAAATACCTCACCCAAACGAGGCAACTCTCGTTTAAAGAATATACAAACAACGCTAGGTTGTATCAAAATGGATATTGAGCATTTATCCCATTTTTGGATAACTAGAAAATTTTGCCAATAAGATGAAATTGTAATTGATTCAAATGCTTGAAAGTGTGCATGTATGTGCGAAAGACGTTCCCTCTTTTTACCTAGAGTATTTCCCCCAACGAGGTTAACTCCTTGGATTCTGGACTTAGATTCAAACTTTAAAGCTGTTGAGTTTCTTCAAGGAAGCTATCCATTTCCTTGACATGAATAGATAAGAAATACTCTTAATTTCATAAAAGCAAGCAGTGAAAAGACATTGATTAAAGGATTTCGCATAAGAAAAGATGATTCCTGTCAATTTTGGCAGTTTGATATCCTGAGGCTTTTCCCATAATGATCTTTTTTTGGCACTCTTTTTGGGACATTGAGCTTTCTTGGGTTTTAGGGGTAGTTTATTACATCATCCTTCATTTTGGAGATGTTCTGGCTTTTCTTTTTTTCTTCGGGGAAGGGTACGTTACAAACTCCGTCATCTTGGAGATGCTTCAATCCTTCTTTTTCTCAGGAATTGTACTGAGGATATTGGTTCATTGGTAAAAATCTTTAAATGATAGCAGCAATCAAATATCTTTTAGGGTTTGTCGGGAGGCTCAGCGCAGTCGCCTTCATCTTGGCGGTGATCTGAACGTTCTCTGGAAGGATCCGTCACAAACTTCGTCATCTTGGAGATGTTTCAAATCTTCTTTGGCCCCAGGGGTCTACTCGCTTAATTCGCCTTCACCTTGACGACAATTGAGAGATCCCTTTTGCGGATATTTGATTGAAGCTTAAATAAATGAATGAGGAGATATGGATTGAGTGGATTCTTTTTAACGCTCAGGATATTTCCACTGCCTGATTGCCAGAAAGTCGACTTAAAACATGCGTCATAGCTATGATCAATATTGATTTGCTTCTAGTTTTTCAACATCATTGAATATTCCTTTTGCTAATCATACCAAGGATCCTTCTTGCATCCTCTTGGTTGACCAACAGAGAGAAGATTTGAATTTTCACTCCTTTTCGCAAAAAGCTTCACCCTTTTGAAAAGAATACTAGAGGTAATCCGAGGTGATTCTTTTTATGCAGTAAAATATTAGAACCAACACATTTTTAGCAGATTGGCAAAGTTTTCGAGAGTCCTTTTGTGAAATAATCACTCAACAAAGATTTTGATAGGACCTCGGGATGAACATTTTTTATTTTTGGCAATCTTGATCAGTAAAACTGGGTTTTACGAGACCAACTTAAAAAATGAGGTTAAGTAAAGAATTTTGGTAGAGAATCTTGGTAAAATTTTGTAAAGGAATTTTTTGGTAAAAAGACTTTGGTAAAGGACCAGCGCTAAACTGGATTTTGATAAAGGAAGATTTTGGTAAAAGGACTTTGGTAAAGGATTTTAGTAAAAAGACTTTGGTAAGGACCAATGCTAAACTTGGAATTTTAAAGGACCAATATACACATTGGAATTTTTGAAGGACTGATTGAGATTTTGAAGGACCAGCGTAAAACTGGAATTTTGAAGGACTGTTTGAAATTTTGAAGAACTTACTGAAATTTTGAAGAACTGATTGAAATTTTGAAGGACTAGTGTAAAATTGGAGTCTTGAAGGACCAATTTGTGAAAATTGGAAATTTTGAAGGACTAATGTGAACATTGGGATTTTGAATGATCAATTGGGATTCTGAAGGATCAATTCATAGAATTGGAATTTGGAAGGACCAATGAAAACATTGGAATTTGATGAAGGACCAAATGAGATTTTTGAAGGACCAATTCATGGAATTGGAATTTGGAAGGACCAATGAAAACATTGGAATTTGATGAAGGACCAAACAGCAATTTTGAAGGACCAATTCATGGAATTGAAATTTGGAAGGACCAATGAAAACATTGGAATTTGATGAAGGACCAAACGGGATTTTTGAAGGACCAATTCATGGAATTGGAATTTGAAAGGATCAATGTAAACATTGGAATTTGATGAAGGACCAATTTAAGAAATTTGGAATTTAGAAGGACCAATGAAAACATTGAAATTTGATGAAGGACCGATTGAAATTTGAAGGACCAGCGTGAATCTGGAATTTTAAAGGACCAATTTGTGAAAATTGGAATTTTGAAGGACCAATTTGGGATTTTGAAGGACCAATTCATAGAATTGGAATTTTGGAAGGACCAATGTAAACATTGGAATTTGATGAAGGATCAATTGGAATTTGAAGGAACAGCGTAAAACTGGAATTTTGGAGGACCAATTTATGAAATTGGAATTTTGGAAGCACCAATATAAACATTGGAATTTTGAAGAACCAGTGTAAACTGGAATTTTGAAGGACCAATTTGTGAAAATTGGTATTTTGGAAGGACCAATGTAAACATTGGAATTTTGAAGGACCAGTAAAAACTGGAATTTTGAAGGACCGATACGAGAATTGGATTTGGTGAAGGATTCTGATGAAGGACCGGTGTTAGACTGGATTTGGAAGGACCAATGTGAGAATTGGGTTTTACGAAGGATTTTGTGATGAAGGACCAGTGCTAGACTGGATTTGGAAGGACCAATGTGAGAATTAGGTTTTACGAAGGATTTTGTGATGAAGGACCAGTGCTACACTGGATTTGGAAGGACCATTATAGAAGGTTGAGCTGCTTCTATGAATGGTTTCAGGATTATCCCTTATCCTGAATGGGAAATTAAGGGATTTTAAAGAGAATAAAACTCAATTTGGATATTCAAGGAGATGGATTATATAAAAGGGAAAACCCGAGTCGGAACCCAGATTTTCAAGATAAAAGATGAAAGAGAAAATTGAGTTTTGAAAACTTAAATTTCTCAAGAAACAATTGTCTTCCAATGCGATGATTGGATTCAAAAGGAAGTCTGAGTCAGGACTTGGAACTTCAAACAAAATTAATAGATGAAAAAACCCGAGTTGGAACTCGGTTTTCTAAAGAAATGATTGATTTCCAATGCGAGGATTGGATTCAAAAGGAAGTCCGAGTCGGAACTCGGAACTTCGAACGAAAAATAATAGAAGAAAAACCCGAGCTGGAACTCGGTTTTCTAAAGAAATGATTGATTTCCAATGCGAGGATTGGATTCAAAAGGAAGTCCGAGTCGGAACTCGAAACTTCAAAAGAAAAGGTGAAAGGGAAGACTCGAGTCGGAACCCGAATCTTTAAAAGGAAAGGATAAAAGATAAAAGAAAACGATTGGTCCAATCAGAACCAAAGGGAAGCCCGAGTCGGAACTCGAAACCTCAAAAGAAAAGATAAAAGGAAGACCCGAGTCGGAACCCGAATCTTTAAAAGGAAAAGATAAAAGATAAAAGAAAACAATTGGTTCAATCAGAACCAAAGGGAAGCCCGAGACGGAACTCGAAACTTCAAACGAAAGGATAAAAGGAAGACCCGAGTCGGAACCCGAATCTTTAAAAGGAAAAGATAAAAAGAAAATTAAGAATTAATGAAAATGGAAGATGATTCAGGTTTATCCCTTGACCTGAAAGGGAAATGAATAAAAATTGACAAATTCGACAAAATTGATAAAAAAAGGTTGATAAATAATTAAAAGAATTGATAAAGAATGATAAAGAATCAGTAAAATCGATAAAAAAAAATGATAAAGAATAAGAATTAATAAAGAATTGACAAGGATTGACAAAGATCTGGTAAGAATTGATAAAATTGATGGAGAATTGATAATGTTTGAAAGATGATAAAAGACTTCAGGACTATCCCTTATCCTGAAGGGAGAAGGACCTCGTAGAACGAGGTTCAGGTTTATCCCTTAACCTGAGAGGGAAATTCAGGTTTATCCCTTAACCTGAGTAGGAAATTGAATAAAATTTATAAAAATGGGGAAGAATTTAAAGGAATTTATTCTGAACAAGAATTCTCACAAGTAGCATTGGTGCTCCTATGAGGGGTCTAAGGATTATCCCTTATCCTGAATGGGAAAAAGAATAGAATTTAAGAAAATTTAATGAAGGAGATATGATATAAATCTAGAAAATTAACAAAGATTGACAAAACTTGTATTTACAAAAGAATCCTCATCGGTAGCGTTATTGCTCCTACGAGGGATCTCAGGATTATCCCTTATCCTGAATGGGAAAAGAAGAAGGAAAAAAAGGAATACCTCATGGGAAAGAGGCATCAGGTTTATCCCTTAACCTGAAAGGGTAATTTTTGAAAATAAGAATTTGACAAGAAAATTTAACAAAATCAATGAAGGATCAATAAAATTGACAAAATCAATAAAAAATTGATAAGACTGATAAAATTGCCAAACAAATAATAAAAAGAAAGAGTTGATTGAGAAGAAAAAGAATTTTGTTTGATCCTGCCTGCATGTGGGATCTTTTAAGAAGTAGGAGAAGAATACGAGGAAATCATCTTTGAAAAGAGGATTAACTGCAAGAGCTAATCTTTGAAAGGGGATCATTCACGAGAGATCATCATGAGGGTTAATTTTTGAAGAAATGATTTAAAAATCAATTTTTTTAGAAAAATATGACATACGCGAGGGTTGATCTTTGAATGTAATGATTGGAAATGAATTATTAGAAAATATGATCAACGTGAGGGTTGATCTCTGAATGCAATGTTTCGAAACCAATCTTGGAAGATAAAACCAGCACAAGGGTTGATCTTTTGAACATAAATGATTTGAAACCCATTTTGGAAGATAAGACCAACACAAGGGTTGATCTTTGGATATAAATGTTTCGGAATTAATCTTGGAAGATAAGACCAACACAAGGGTTGACCTTTTAATTGGATGGTTCGAAAACTTATCTTTGAAAACATGATCAACTCGAGGGTTGGTTTTTCAATGCAACGGTTCGAAAACCTATTTTCTTCAATATGATGAACACGAGGGTTGTTTTTGACAAAGGTTGGACCAAAGAATATTTGAATTTTTTTGGGTCATCAAAATGAAGACTTTAAAAATTTCATGATTTTCGGGAAAAACCCTCATAGGTAATATCATTTCTCTCATGAATGATGTCAGGATTTTGTCCCGCATTGTGGAAAAGAACAGGATTTTAACGGCAAAAGAATATTTTGAAGTGTAAATGTAATTTTTTAACAAAAGATGCCCCAATAGGGTGAAAGAAGTAAGAATTGAACACAAAGGTATGAAGGAAATTGATATTTCATTTATAAGTAACTACTGAAAACAAGAACTTGACTATTTACAAGCATGTGACAAAAAAAGATCACAAAAGAGTAGGGCTGACTTGCCCCTACAAGATGACGGGAAAAAGCAAAAGGAAGAAAGCAAGAGAAAACTTTGATATCATCAGTTCTTTGAGTGATCTGGGAAAGGCTTGGTTAGGACAGCGGGCTGCTCTTCTTCTTCGTCCTCTATCAAAAGATTTTTATCAATGCAATCCTGAATGTTCTTTAGGACGAAGCAGTGCTCGGTGTCGTGCCCCACTGCTCGGTGGAACTTGCAGAACTTGTCCTTCCATTTTCCCAGGGAGACCGGAGGATCAGCAACTTTCGGGAGTTTAATCATATCTTTGCTCAGCATATACTCCAGAACTTGCTCGAGGGACTGTTACAGAGCAGTGAATTGGCGGTCATAACCCCAACCTTCACGTTTTATCTTTTCCTTCTGCTTGGCGAGAACTGGCTTGTCATTCTGCTTGAAGGGTTCCTTTTGCTGACCCATCTGCTTGATCTTGTTATCTTTGCTGCCACTGCCCCCAGAATTAGCCGAGAATGTATAATTCACCTTCTTCTTGAGGTCTTGATTGCCCTTGACGAGAGTGATGCCCTCATAATTTTCATTGTCCATTCCCATTTCGAGCCACTCAGCTCGTTCGATAAGCTCTATGAATGATTTTAATGGGTAAGTGGAGATGAGGCTTCTGAGAGGCTGAGAAAAATTGTTCAAGATAACCTGGAGTGCGTGCTCCTCTGAAATGGGGGTTCTCATCTTGTTGCAGGTATCTCTCCACCTCCGAATGAAGTCTACGGCTTTTTCCTTATCTCCTTGTTTCAGGTTATACAAGTGATTGAGGGTTGGCAGTGCCTCAGTATTGAACATGAATCTTTCTACAAACAGATTAACGACCTTATCAAAATTTTGCAACTCAATGGGGTTGATATGCTCTGCATACCATTTTGCGGCTACGCCTTCTAAGCTGCGAGGAAAGCACAAGAAAAGGGCCCGATTGTCTTCATTGAATCTGGCACATTAGGCAAAGAACATCGCGAGATGGGCCTTTGGGTTGCCGGACCCATCGAACTTAATAAATTTTTGGGGGAGATCTTCCAAGCTGTTGTTCCCATCTAAACCAAGGTAGAAGTCTTGTCTGGTATATACCCTCTTTCCCTTATCTCGGATCTGTAGGTCTTTGACCATCTTCGTCAATATTTGAACTGAGTCTTCCGCCGGGACTCCGTCTTTAGGTTTGTTGACTGATTCAGGTTCCTCTGCCACCTTCTTGACTTGTCGCAGATGTTTTGGGACAAATACAAATTGTTCTTCCTCGAAATCCTCCTCTCCTGACTCCATACCTTCAGAGGTGGTGTCTTGTTGAACCTTCTTTTTGTTGATCCTGACATGCTTCTTCACTGGCTTCCTTTTGACGTTGGTTTTAGAGGATGTTTTCTTTGAACCTGCCCCAGCTTGTTCGGACATCATTTTTGCCATCATCTTTTGGAAGATTTTATACATTGCTGGGTCGACGTCATCCTCATCTGAATCATGTTTTCGGGACAACCTGGAAGAGTTCATCTCTTCCACTTCGATGTTATCGTGTTGCTGAGCTGCCCTTCTCCCTGCTCTCGTTTGAACCATGATAAAATGTCAATGTTTTTTGATAAACAAGGGAAGGGTTCAGACCGACGAGAAAAGGAAGAGAGATAGTGAAAAAAGTTTTAAGTATTTTGAAAAGAGATTTCCTGATAAAAAGGATTTTATATGAAGAAGACAGAATATACGAAGAAGAGTACTTTGAAGATGGATGACAAGACCTTGACTGTTTTTTGAAAAATTGCAGGCAGGATCAAAATAAATCAGAAGAAAGGAAAAAGGAAAATACACCTGGACTTTTGAAAGATAGAGGAAAAAAAGAATGTCCAGGGTTTAAAGGTTTATGAAAGAATAAAGAATATACAATCCTAGATAAAAAAAAATAGAGGAAATTTTGAGAAAAATATCCAGAATTTTAAAAGAAAAATAGGATTTTATAAGATAATATCAACAAAAGAATCAATTTATATAAGCAATAATGCACAGAATAGCACTCCCTAGAAGCTGACTCTAAATGCAACATTTGAAAAGGCTCGAAGGACCTTAATCCTAACTCTAAGGTTTAGATCATCTGATTCCAATCAAGGTACGCCGATATACTCAAGCCGAAGCTCGAAGTACGTGGCATATAAGATATCTCTCCGGTTCTAAGGTAATGGTTTCCCAACATCCTTGAGCACCTACCGATATACCTCGGACTATGGCCCTTAGGTACGTGGTAGGGGGGCGCGAACCCAAATAAGTGGTCCAGTTGTGAGGCTCTCTCCCGAACTGTAGTTCAGTGAGACAACCCAGCAACGTGAAGACCGGGACAATATAGGTAGGGATGTTTTTCAAAATATGATCAACATGCAATAAAATCAGAAGGCTCTAATGCAAGTCCTAAAGAGATAGATTTAAATAAAGAGAAGCATACACTTGCATACATTGTTTACATTCAATCCCTAAAATTGAGGAGAGTTGTATTAAAAACCTAAGTCTAATGTGAACATGGAATAATCTCCTCAATATGGTCCTACCAAACCATACTTAGATCCTATATGCAATGATGTCAGCTTAGGACAGAGTCTAGGCTCCTAAGGTTTGCATGAAAAATGAAGCTGACATATGTTAGAATAAAGACTTAGATTATATAAAAGCAAAGCAAAGGCAAAAATTCGACCGGACGGAGACGAGTCCTATCACGGTCACCAAATCTGTGATCATCGCAAAATTTTTCCTCTCTTGTGGTTTCTCTCTCTTCCTTCTCTTTTCTTTTTCTAACCTCTATTTTCCTCCTTTTTGAAGGAAGAAAAATAAAAAGAGAGAAAAAGAAGAGAAAAGAAAGAAGAAAGAAGAGAGAGAAACTCTTTTTTTTGCGCGGTCTCACTTGACCTTGACTTGAAAAGATTTAAAAGATTTACTCGCCTCCGTTTTTGAAATTTGCGGGAAGAATGGAGAGACGGGATTCGCTCGTCGGTACGAGGTTCGACCGTTCCTGGCGCCTTTACCAGGGGTAATCGAACCAAGGATCGAATCTATGCCTTTTGCTTTGCCTAAATATAATCTAAGAATTTATTCTAACTCTAAATGCACAAAGAATCATACTTGTGCAATGCAAGGATGTATGCTCTTTTGAAAAGAATGTTTTGGAAATTTCCAAGTATTTCGAGATGAACTTGATAAAGGAGTGAAGAAATGATTTGAATCTAACTTAATAACTTGAGATAGATCAAAGAAGTTCTAAGTCTTTGAAGTAAATCAGGGCTTTGGAAAGAGAATAATTTAAAGCTGAGATAAAGGGGAAGGAAAGGAAAATTTTTCAAGGCTTTTGAACTTGGATTTAGGAAAAGAGATAAGATAAAAAGTGGAATTGAATTTAAGATTTGAAACTTGGAATGGATCGGAGAAATCCAAATGGTATAGAAATGAATTTAAGAAATCTAGACATGATTTGTAAAGGCATCTGGAAATGAACTGAAATTGGATTTGAGAATAAAATTTGATTTGAAATCTGGAATTCAAATCCGAAGTTTGGATCTTAAGATGGATTTCGATCTGAAATCTAAGATCCAAAGTAGAATTGGATTGTGGATCCTGAAAAATGGATTTTGATTTGAAGTCTAAGATCCGAAGTAGAATTGGGTTCTGGATCCTAAGATGCATTTGGATATGAAGTCTGAGATCCAATGTAGAGTTGGATTCTGGATCCTAAGATGGATTTGGATCTGAAGTCTGAGATCCAAATATAGAATTGGACTCTGGATCCTAAGATGGATTTTGGATCTGAAATCTGAGATCCAATGTAGAGTTGGACTCTGGATCCTAAGATGGATTTTGGATCTGAAGTCTGAGATCCAAATGTAGAATTGGGTTCTGGATCCTAAGATGGATTTGAATCTGAAGTCTGAGATCCAAGGTGAAATTGGTTCTGGATCCTAAAATGAAAAATTGGATCTGAAGTCTGAGATCCAATATGAGTGTTGAATCCTGGATCCTAAAATGGATTTGGAGTTAAATTCAGAAGATGAATCAAGAATTCCTAAGTCTGATTTGAATTTGGGAAAAGGAATTTTTAGAAATTGAATCTTGAATATACACATGAATTTCAAAGTTAAATTGTATTTTGAATTTGAGATAGAATTGGGAATTTGAAACACAAGATGATTCTGAAGTTTCAAAGTCAAATGGGACCTTGAAATTGAATTCTTGAATCTTTTTGAGAATTTTGAATTTATGAATAGGTTTTGATCTGAGAAATGAAGGAAAGAAATACTTGGATTTATGAAAAAGAATTTTTTAAAAAATATGATGCAATTCTATCCTAAATGATGAATGAATTTAAATTTTTTGAAATTGGATTTTGAAAAGCTATCTTATTCTTGAAATGAATTAAAATAAGATTGAAGATATAATACATCTCTGACTATGGTCATTGAATGTATTATATAATAATCTATATTTAAATTCAGGTGAAGAATAAAATACATTTGGTGCTTTTATAGAATTTAAAATAAAATTAATTCTCAATATACCCTAACTATGGCCATTGGTATATATTTTGAATTAATTTTAAGTTAAATTCTGATAAAAGAAGAAGATAGTTAAGGAAAATATGATGAATTTTGAAAACGGATCTAGTGTGGATCAGTGTTATTTCGTAAAAGATAAAAATACTAAGTTTTGTCCACACCCTGACTATGGCCATTGATATGGATCATCAACTTAGGATTAATTTACCTCTTACGAAATGGTGCACGTGCCATTCGTGTTTCACCAATGTGAGATTTTGAGAAATAAAGGAAAAATGCATGAAGAACAAGTAATTCATGATATTTACAATGCTCATTCATTTTATCTAAAACAGGAAATGTAAATTTTCATTAAGATCTAACTGTTACAATACATGAAGTTGAATTTACAACTCCAAACAATGACCTTTTCCAAATATTCTTCTAAAATGCACCTAGATTAGCACCATGTAAATATATAAGGAAATGGAAGATATTTTATTGAAAATGCAAATGTACATGCTTATGCCTATTCTAATAGAGGATATATACACAAAATGCTAATCTAAAATTCATATAGAAAGCCTTACATTAAGGGGAAAAAATGCATGTGAATATGATGTTGATTTATATGGAAAAGGCATATGCAATGCCTTAAGCTAAATGGAAAAGAGGTATTTATCTGCCTAAGGCTAATGAAGTCCCATATGGGAAAGGCATATAGTCTACCCTGTATTTATGAGAAAACACACACGTATATGTAGGAATATATATCTATACGTATGTACAAAGAGAGAGGGAATTATGGTGATTCCTATGAACCACTTGTAAAAGAATGGTAAAAAATATGATAATTATGATAGTTCAAGAGTGAACTATCACAAAAAGAGGAAAAGAATTTACAGTGATTCCAGTGAACCACTTGTAAAAGAATGATAAAAATATGATGATTATGATAGTTCAAGAATGAACTATCATAAAAGAAGAGAAGAATTTATAGTGGTTCCTATGAACCATTTGTAAAAGAATGATAAAAATATGATGATTATGATAGTTCAAGAGTGAACTATCATAAAAAGAGGAAAAGAATTTACAGTGATTACTGTGAACCACTTGTAAAAGAATGATAAAAATATGATGATTATGATAGTTCAAGAGTGAACTATCATAAAAGAAGAGAAGAATTTACAATGGTTCCTATGAACCACTTGTAAATGAATGATAAAAATATGATGATTATGATAGTTCAAGAGTGAACTATCATAAAAAGAGGAAACAAATTTACAGTGATTCCTGTGAACCACTTGTAAAAGAATGATAAAAATATGATGATTATGATAGTTCAAGAGTGAACTATCATAAAAGAAGAGAAGAATTTACAGTGGTTCCTATGAACCACTTGTAAATGAATGATAAAAATATGATGATTATGATAGTTCAAGAGTGGACTATCATAAAAAGAGGACAAGAATTTACAGTGGTTCCTATGAACCACTTGTAAAAGAATGATAAAAATATGATAATTATGATAGTTCAAGAGTGAACTATCATAAAAAGAAGAAAAGAATTTACAGTGATTCCTGTGAACCACTTGTAAAAGAATGATAAAAATGTGATAATTATGATAGTTCAAGAATGAACTATCAAAAGAAGAAAAGAATTTACAGTGGTTCCTATGAACCACTTGTAAAAGAAAGATAAAAATATGATGATTATGATAGTTCAAGAGCGAACTATCATAAAAAGAAGAAAAAAGGGGTTACAGTGGGGATTTGTTATGAACATCAAACTGTTGTGGCACTTGGCATGATCATGAAAACGTGATGAATCACCGCAGTGGTGCTGTGAAGGTGGTTGTAGGAAATTACAGCAACTGTTGTTGATATGAATGGTGGTGGTTGTATGTTAGTAGATGTAGCAGTGCCATGGTGACAGCATGCTGAAGATGGTGACAATGTGCCATAAGTGGGAACTACACAGCAATGCAGAGGTGTTATTGTAAGTGCAATAAGTGATGAGATGAAGCAGCAGGCATTATGACATATGCAAGGGATATAGTAAATAATATGTGACATGCAGGGTGTAGGGTGCAGTGAATATACATATTGGAGAATTTTCACAGAACTATTACAACAGTATTTGCAGAAGAAAAAAAATGTACAGGTGGAGTTAGGCAAAAGGATGAACATCGGAATAGCCTGAAGAATCTAATGCTCGGCTGAGTTCATATTCATTCTTCCTTCTGTATGGAAATAACAACCAAAGTGAGACTGCATAAACATAATGGAAAATTTAAACTATCATTTTATACAGCCATTATCTCACCAATTCCTACTAAATCAAAACATGATCTAATATCCGCTCAACAGGCATAAACAAGAGACATGGATGAACTTATCAATGTACGATAAATTAGCAACAACACCTATTACCATGAAAATTTAATAAACAGAAACATAATGATTCATGTTTTAATAATATTACACAATCATGGATCACAACAAATAAGTCAATGTGGCAGGGATGCTGTTGATAATTGATGAGCATGGAAATCAAAGCAAAACAGAAGTGGCAGGGGAAGAGGATACTTACAGTAGTCTGTGTTTCAGGATGGGGGCCTCATCTGTTGATATAAATAGATAAAAGAGCAGAAGATATAATGAAAATTGAAATTATGGAAATCTAATGAGGTTTTAATGAAAGCAATTCATAGAACTTTGTTCTCTTGCTTGAGAACACCCACAGGTCCAGTTGACCTCCATATCCTGGGTCATTTGGTTCCTTCTCTCTTTGTCGGAGTTGAGAGCATCCAATTGAAATCGTGCCTTTGGAAGGGGAGGAAAAACCCATTGATATGGTCTGATTTAATACTTGCACCTCCTAGGACAGTAACGGATGCTGGTGCTGGTGTTTCAGCGTAGTGATTGACGTGAAATTCTCTGCCCATATCATACCAGACACCACCGAGATTGCAGTTTATGATCAATTCAACTGGCTCCTTTGAGCCAATGTTTATTGCAAAAGCATCTTTAGCAAGGGACGGTGACAATCTATTGTCCAACATCCAGTTCTGGGAAATGACTCCATCGACCTCATTTGAAGCAGGGGATGCAAAATGGGGGTAGCAAGGAATCAAAACAAGTGCCTTCAGTTTCCTCTTGAAAATCTACTTCATGGCCTTCAGAATGATGAAGATGAATGTCAAGCAGATGGTTTCATTATTTTATATATATATATATATATATATATTTTGGGTTGAGTACCACTTGCACAGATCCTCCTTATTCATCTAGGCTCAGTATTGACCGTAGTTGAGCAAAAAGCACTAAAAATCATGTTTGTCCCTTCTTCTTCTTTTTTTTTTTTTAGGTATAGCTATCTAACTAAAAAGCTGACTAAAGCCCAACAATGACGTTGCAAGGAAGCTTCATTAAAACACTAGTGATAATTGCAGAACAACCAGAAGCATCACATAGATAAAAAGTATCAGTTAGAAATTGAACATTTCCTTGATGAGAGCAAAGAAGAAATAAACAAGCATCTAAAAAGAAAAATTGAACGGCTTCATGTAGATATATAAGTTCAGATCAATATTGGAGTGGTGGTCATAGGAAATGAGAAGGATGTGGGATAGGTATTTAAGCTTTGTAGCTTAACATTGGCGTGGCAGCTTGTTGTCATGGCTGATAACCGCGATTTTTGTGAGTAAATCAGATGCAAATGAGTTGATATCTCATCCCAGAGAGATGAATCTGAGTTCGATTGGCCTTCAGCCAAATCGAATCTGAATTCATTCTCAACCTAAACAATTATTATATCTACAGGAAACTGATACGAAATTTCTCTATATCAACAGAAAAGCGAATGGAAAAATTGAAATGCAATCCAGGATACAAGCAGATTATCATAAATGGAATCCAACATTAGCTGCAGAAGAGAGACAAAACTAAAATAAAATATGGTATACTTAAGCTTGCCCCAATGTAGCCCATCCGATATTGCTACCCATCACAAATGTCATCAGATCCACTTTTCATTACCTCAGGAACTCGACACAGCAATCCATTATCATCATGGATGGCATCTATGAAGAATGCACAGCCATCAAGATACCGATGAGACTAAAAACTTAACAAAGGATTGATGGAGATAGACATATTAAAATCCCCCTGGTATAACTGGTGACAAATGCACAAAAATAGGGAAGAAGATTGCTAAACGAAATATCATGTTCGGCTTACATTTACCAAGAAACATAAGAGAAAGTAAATCTGGCATATAAACAGAAATCAGTAGAAGAAGAGAGAGAAAAAAAATAAAATAAAATGAAATCAGAAGAAGAACGACACACTACCTGATTATCGAGACAGAGCAAAACATTTGGGAATTTAATATAAATGAAAATGAAAACATGAAATAATACAGAAAATGTGTCGGAACAGGATTGTTCCATTTGCTGTTGCAAAGGAGTGAATCGGTTATGCTACATGCAGATCGATCGCACAATCTTGCTAAAAAAAATGAAGAAACGAAAACAATAGATGGATGAAGCTTAGAAGAAAACCAAAGAAATTTATACGAAGAATCAAAAAAAATGCGAGAAGAAAGAGACCCTTACCTGATATGAAGGAAGAAGGAGGAAGGAAAGGGATGGTGCCGAATTTCCTTTGGATAAGGTCAGAGGAATGGATGCTGGAGAAGCTCTCACCGGATCGCTTGAGATTTCTGAAGCAGAGTCGACTTCCTCCAGTTGACGGGGAAATAAACCAAAGAAAGAAGAAGAAGCAGAGAAGAACGACTGAAGGGATAGGAGATGGGTCTGTTGTCGGACTCCCTTTAGAACTGAAATGAAGAAGAAAAGGGGATTTAAGAAGAGAAGAGCGTATATACAGAAGGGTGGAGGGGTGATAACGGGTGAAGAGGGAGAGATCCTGCGTGCCTCTTTTAAAGAGGGAGGAGATGGCTCTGGAAGATGGTAGAGGCCGTTGGGAATCGGACGACTGAAGAGGAGGGAGGCTGATCCGACGGTTGGCGGAAGATGGAGGAGGAGGAGGGTTTCGGTGTTTCGTGGAAGGGAAGCCGAGAAAGGGAGAAGGCGGCTGGGCGATGAGGGGGAGCAGATCCTTTGCATCCGACCCCTTGTGAAAAACCCTAACAAAGTAATTTTTTACAGGGCCCTTCAGACTTTCACGCGAATTTTTAAAAAGGAGGCTCCTTCGATAAAATTTTTCCTAAAAGTGGTCTTAAATTGAGGTTTTTAGAAAAATACAAGTTTTTAAAAGGTTTTGAGCTCCAATTTTTTCTAAATTTTTTTGGTATTTTTAGAATAAAATCCTAAGATTTGCGAGGAAATAAGATTTAAAACTGATTTTTGCAAAAATATTTACAAAAGAGAATTTTCTGAGAATTCAGGTTTTTATTTTTGAAATTTTTCTCGAAGAGGGGTTCGGATCCGATTTGGATGAAAAATGGGGTCAGAGCTAAGACTTTGGGTCCAAATTCTAACGAATCCATGGGATGAATGAAATTTTTGGTTAAAAATTTACCCGATTATTCAGAAGTCGGAGGTCAGGGGTAAAGAAGGAATTTTTGGATTTTTTGAAAAATTTGGGGTGTTCACAATACTCTAGCTTTTGAAATCATGTGCCCAAGGAACATGACTTCCTTGAGTCAAAACTCGCACTTAGAGAACTTTGCAAACAATTGTTGTTTTCTTAAGACTTCCATAACAATTCTCAAGTGCTCTCAATGTTGCTCTATACTCTCATAATTCATCAAGATATCGTCAATGAAAATAATCATGAAGGTGTTCAAGTATGGTTTGAATATTTGAATCATTAGATCCATAAAAGTTGTAGGCGCATTGGTGAGTCCAAAAGGCATCACTACGAACTCATAATGCCCATATCTCGTCCAAAAAGTCATCCTAAAAATATCATCATCATTGATTCTTAGTTGATGATATACAGATCTAAGGTCGATCTTTGAGAACACCTTGGCTTTCTGTAGTTGATTGAATAGATCCTCGATATGAGCTAGCGGATATTTATTTTTTATGGTAGCCTAGTTGAGCATCTTGTAATCGATGCATAGTCTTATTGATCCATCTTTCTTTTTCACGAACAGAACTGGCTCTCCCAATGGTGATATGCTTGGCTGAATAAATCCTTGATCCATCAACTGCTATAATTGCTTCTTAAGCTCCTTGAGCTATACTGGTACCATATGATATGGTGCTTTTGAGATTGATGTAGTTTCCAGTAATAGCTTGATGTTGAACTCTACTTCTCAAAGTGGAGAAAGACCTAACAATTCATTTGGGAACACACTTGAGAATTCGTGAACTATCTCCAAGTCCTCGACTGGTATGGGTGTCAGCTCTATCAAAATGATACTGACTAGGAAGGTCATGCATCCTTTTATTATAAAACTTTATGCTTTTAATTATGAGATTATTCGGCCCTTCAATGTAGGTCTAGACAATCTAAACTTCGCTTTAGGAGCTTTGGGAGGCAACAATATCACATTTCCTTCTTGACATAGAATTCGAGTATGATATTTGTACTAGTACATGCCCAGAATGACATCAAATTCGGTCATGAAAAATAAGATTATGTCAGTTGGCATACTTTGCCCATTAAACATGACATTTATATACTGAAGACATAATTTACACATATTTTTTTGTCCTTTAATGGGTTATATACCTCTAGATCATATTTAAGTGACTTTGTGTGTACATTTATGATTTTAAAGAAATTTATGGCAATAAATGAATGAGTGGCACCATTATCAAATAGAATAAGGGTTGCTTTGCCAGTGACCAGAACCGTACCTTGCACTAGGTCACCCTTTGTTAGTTGCTCGACAAAGGTGGCATAGACATGCCAAGCAACCATCTTTTTAGGCATTTTGCGATTGTTGCTTCAACTGGGGCTGAGGTGGTCGGGCAGGCTTGGATCCTCCCATGTTCCTCTTCTGTTTGTGAGTTGCCTTCTTGCAGCACTCATGGGCATAGTGGCCCATAGTACACAGTCATGATAATTAACTCAGTTTTCAAAAAAGAATAATGTTTTTGTATTTGAAAACCAACATGGGTATTCTATAAAATTATTGTTGTCAAGAACGATATACCAATCCTCAAGTCGTGATCAATCTAGGTTATTCCTAAATGCATATTGGGAACTTTGATGTTTGTGCGATCGGAGTCCAGGTAATCGAAGTTCCATATTTGCCAATTCAAAAATAGATTTTGTAGCATATTTCTTAAATATATCAAACTTATTCTTTTTTAATAATCATTTAATGTTCGAACCCTACAGGGTTAATGTTTCATAAAGTTCGATAATTAAAAATGTCTGATGTAAGCGAGCATAAAATCTTGCACACATGCTTTTTGAAAAGAAAATTAAACTATGCATACACATATTAAAGTATGTGTACGTAAGTAAATCACACATAATTTAATAAGGCAAGTGTACGCAAAACTGCACATGTAAATAGATGCACACATAATTTAAAGAAAACAATGTGTATATAAATGTCATCATAAATAAATGTGTGCATAATTTAAACTAAATAAAGTGTACATAAAAGTGCATATATAAATAAATGGGCGCATAATTTAAAGAAAGCAACGTTCATATAAATGCCATCATAAATAAATACATGCGTAATTTAAATAAAGCATGCATAAGCAAAACTGCATACATAAATAAATCATTCATATATATATATATATAATATGTACATCAGGACCGTACAAATATAGTCATCGCATGTATTTTTTCAACCTCAAAAAATATGTGATCCTTGGTAAGTTCAAACGTAGGCGACAATTTGCTCATGCCTCGATATTCATGTTGGAGGTATGAGAATGCATTGATGCGCATGTTTGAGGCGCTCAAGTATTTTTGCAAAACTGAGGCAAGACCGACGGTCAAAAATATATTTTTGGCATGGATGGCGACTACGACGGCAAAAAGGTTGAACTTGAACGGAGTTCAAGTTGACCGAACTAAGTCGGGCTTAGTTCAGACTTAACCGAGTCGATTTCTACTTTGGCTAGGCCGACCCAAGCTCATTTTGGTCTTAATTGAGTCAGGCTCCTCTTGACTGCAACGAGTTGGGCTCAATTGGTTTGACCGAGCTGGGCTCAACTCAACTGAACTGGGCCAGGATTTGGTAGGGTTAACCGAGCCAGGCTTGGTTGAGTTAACCAAGTTGAGCTTGGCTTGGCTAAACCAAGAAACCAAGGGGTTTAATCGAGTCGGGCTTTGTTTAAGTGAACCGAGTTGGATCTAACTAAGCTGGGGCTCAGTTAGAGGGAACCGAGCTGGGCGTGGTTTGACTGAATCGAGTTGGGCTTATTTAATTATTCTACTAAAATAAAATAACAAAAGCTAAATCTAAATTAAGAAGAATGTGAAGATCACCAGAAAGCAGAATCGTCATGAAGAAACATCTGATGAATCAGCAGGAGATACTGATGATGAATATGAAACTCAACAAGCATCTAGAAGGTCTACTCAAAAGCAGGGGTCAGCTTATAAATCTAGGAATCAGTCTGTCAATGACCCTACTCAGCCACAACTCCGAGATGTGATGAAGATGGTCAAGGATCTGCAGGCACACCTCGCCCTTTTTTTTGCAGAATGTTCCAAGTTCAGGAGGAATAACCGAGCCTTATTTCTTTGTTTCTCTCGCAGTCTGGAGGGTATTGCAGCAAAATGATATTCAGAGCATATTAATCCTATAGAGCTGAAAGAGTTTGACAAAGTGGTCAATTTGTTTATTGAACGCTTTTTATTCAATGTTGAGGCCCTCCTAACTCTCAGTCATCTCTGCAGTCTAAAGCAGAAGGAAAATGAGAAAGGCAGGGATTTTATTCATAGGTGGAGATCTGCTTGTAACAATATGCGTGATCCGATATCAGAGGGACATGCACTATCCTTGATCTTGAGTAAC
The DNA here is from genome assembly GCF_984573655.1 of Nuphar pumila. Classification (NCBI taxonomy): domain Eukaryota; kingdom Viridiplantae; phylum Streptophyta; class Magnoliopsida; order Nymphaeales; family Nymphaeaceae; genus Nuphar; species Nuphar pumila. The sequence continues at coordinate 21,827,222 of NC_143257.1, read as the reverse complement.
TTCTCGCAACCCCTAAGGGGACTGATTTCCACCTCTCCATCCAAGACCTTTATAGAATTGACAGAACGAGCTGAATGGCTCGAGTTGAGTATGGAAAATGGATCTTACGAGGGTTTCATCTTCACCAAGAATAGCAATCAACAAGAATCGAAAAAGAAAATCAATTTCACCTTCTCTTCTAACGTCGGCCACAATGACTGCAAAAATAGCAAGAGCTACCATACAGGCCAAAAAGAAAAGTCTTCAAAGCAAAATAAAAAGTTTGATCAACAGAAAGAAAAGATAAAACGTGAAGGTTGGAGTAATGATCGTGTGTTCACTCCTCTCAAACAAACACTCGAAGAAGCCCTTGAATTCATGCTGACCAAGGGATTAGTGAAGCTCCCAAAGGCCACAACTCCTCCCACCATCATGGGAAGGTTTATGAATCAGTTCTGCAAGTTCCATCGGGCAGTAGGGCATGACATCGATCATTGTTTTGTCTTCAAAAATATTGTTCAAGAATGCATTGACAAGAGCCTCTTTGCTAAAGATGAAGAAGAAGATGAGCTGGCCATCCTGACCAAGCCTTTCCCAGATCATTCAGAAAATTGATGATGCCAAAGTTTCCTGCTTTCTTCCTTTCATTTTGCCAGTCACCTCGTAGGGGCAAGTCCGCCCAATTTTTGCAACCTTTTGGTCGAGTACTTGTAAATATGCAGTCTTTTTGTTATCAGTTTTGCTTATCAATAAAATGTTCATTTTCTTCATCCAATACTTCTTTCTTTTGTCCCATTAGGGCACCTTTTCAAAAATAAATAAATAAATAAATAAATGTAACATTTTCATTTTAAAGAATCCTCTTTGCTATCGACTTCTATTAAGCCACATTAAAATCCCTTTCTTTTCGAGATGAGGGGCAATCCCAACATCATTTATGAGAGAAATGAAATTACCTATGAGGGTTTTTCAAAAATTGTGAAATTTTAAAAAATTTCTACGAACATCTTCATTATGATTGCCCAAAAGTTTAATACTTCGGTCCAATCTTTTTTAAAAATCAACCATCGCGGTGATCTTCTTTTCTTAAATTTAATTTTAAACATTAAATTTAAAAATCAACCCTTGTGTTGATTTTCTTTTCCAAAATTATTGTTAAACCAATTCATTTTCAAAATCAACCCTCAAGATGATCTCTTCAAAATCAACCCCCGTGTTGATTCTCCTTTAAAAGATCAACTCTCATGCTGATCATTCTTCAAAATCAACCTTGCAGTTGATTTTCTTCCCAAAATGATTTCTCGCTTTCAAAATAACATTCTCCTTTTACTTTAAAGATCCCATGTGCAAACACTTTCTCACTTCTCATTTTGCTTTTATCATTTCAAAGGGATAATATGATTTTGTTTCCTTTCTTCGATTTTTAAGCATCAATAAAATTATTAAATTTGCCAATAGTTTGGTACCATTTTATTTGTGTCTCTTTCCTTTTCACAATATGTCTCTTGTGAGGAATGACCTTGAGGATGTCTCTCAATCAAGAAGCCTGTCACCTTATTCCTCGATTATCCTTCTTTGTATTCAAAATCTTCCTCCCTGGTTACACTGGGGCATTTTTTTGAAAAATCTATCTTTACCTCAAAGCATCCTGTATGCAGGCAGGTTAAACCAATCTCTCTTTTTGCATGTATATGCACCCACTTGCATTAATTTTGCATTCATTTACATTTCATGTGCATTTGCATTTCATTTTGCATTAATTCTGCATCCATTTTCTTCCCCTTCAGGTTAAGGGATAAACCTGAATTATTTTCCATGATTTCCCCAAAATTCTCCAATTTCTATTCATATCCCCATTCAGAATAAGGGGTTAATCCTGAAGATCAGACCACATACATCTAAATATGATGGTCTTTTTCATTGCAAGTCCAATAATCCAGTCCTCAAACTGGCCATTCTCAAAACTTTCAATCCCAGTCCTCGCACTGTCGATTTTCAAAATTCAATCTTTTAATTAAAGATTTTCTTTTAAGATTCGAACTCGACTCGAACCTTCCAGCTTTCCTTTAAAAAATTGAGTTTTAAACTCGAGTTTTCTTTCCTTCAAGATCTGAACTTTCAAGTTTTCTTTTGAGATTCGAGCCCCGACTCGAACCTTCCAGTTTTCCTTTGAAAATTTTGAGTTTTAAACTCGAGTTTTCCTTTGAAGATTTGGGTTTCGACCCGAATTTTCTCTCCTTAAAAACCAAACTTCCTAGCTTTTCTTCAAAAGCTCAAGTTTCGACTCGAATTTTCCTGTTTTCCTTGTATAACCCGAGTCCTGATTCGGATGTTCTTTCAAAAACCAACTTCTGAATTGGACTTACCTTCAAAATTCAGCATTGTGCTAGGACTTACCTTCAGAATTCCAATTTCCTATTGGATTTACCTTTAGAGTTTAGGTTCGTGTTGGACCTTCATCCAGAATCCCACTAATGTGTCAACTCGGATATCAAGCAATTTCTTTCACCAAAGATACTAAGAATATTTTGCCAATTTGTCATAAAAAATAGTTGTTGATCTCAAAATCTTTATTGCATAAAATTATTACCTCAAAATTACCTTCAGTATTACTTCCGAAAGGACAAAGCTTTCGTGAAGAAGGATTCAAAACTCAAGATCTTTCAATTGGCCAACCAAAAGGATGAAGAATAAATCCTCGATATGGCCAGCAAAGGAAATTCAATATTGTTGCAAAGCCATAAGTGATCAGTATTGATCGCAGTCAATGACACATTTTTAAAGATCATTCTTGGAAATTAAAGCAGTCGAAATATCCTGGGTGATACAGAAAAATCCACTCAATCTCCATATCTTCTCAATCACCTAAGCTGCAATTAAATATCTGCAAAAGGGATCTCTCAATAATCATCAAGATGAAGGCGAATTAAGCGAGTAGACCCCTGGGGCCAAAGAAGATTTGAATCATCTCCAAGATGACAGAGTTTGTGACGAATCCTTCTAGAGAAAGTCCAAAGCACTGTCTAGATGAAGGCAGATGTGATGAGCCTCCTGACAAACCCTAAAGGATATTTAATTTTTGCTATCATCAAGAGATTTCCAACCAATGAACCAATACCGTCAAGATAATCCCTGAGAGAAAGAAGGATCGGAACATCTCCAAGATGAAGGAGTTGTGACGTACCCTTCTAAAAAAAAGAGAGAGAAAGAAAAGTCAGGACATCTCCAAAATGAAGGATGATGTAATCCTCAAAAGCCCAAGAAAGCCCGAAAGAGTGCAGAAAGATTATCATGAGAGAAGCTCCCAGGATATCAGACTGCCAAATCTGCCAAGAATCCTCTTTAAATTTTGTGAAATTCTACTATCAATATTCTTTCACCAATTGCTTTCACAATATCAAGAATACTCTCTTTTCTGCTCATATCAAAAAAATTGATAACTTCCTTGAAAGAAAGTCAATCGCAAGCAATTTGAATTCAAATCTTGATTCTACAAAGTTAAGCCCAGTCGAAGGTAATACTTCAGGTGGAAAAGAGGAAAGATTTTTATACTAATATACATCAATTTCAAGCATTTTGAATCAACAAACAATTTTTAACATTTTAGCAATATTTTCTTACTATCTTGACATGAAGTGAAGAGCTCAATGTCCATCTAGACACATCCTGGTATCACCTTTTACCTCCTTGAGAGAGTAACCTTCATCGTCTTTCACGTTGTTGAAAGATTAGCCTTTTCTCTAAAAGGATCATCTTTATCATCTTTCGCGTTGTCGAAAGAATTCATCTTTTGCGTTGACAAAAGAATCGCCTTGCTCCTTTGGATGGCCTTGCTCCTTTGGATCGCCTTGTCATCTTTTGCATTGTTGAAAGAATTGTCGTGTTCCTTTGGATCGCCTTTGCCATCTTTCGCGTTGTCAAAAGAATTCATCTTTTGCGTTGACAAAAGAATCGCCTTGCTCCTTTGGATCGCCTTGTCATCTTTCGCGTTGTTGAAAGAATCGCCTTGTTCCTTTGGATCGCCTTTGTCATCTTTCGCGTTGTCGAAAGAATTCATATTTTGCGTTGACAAAAGAATCGCCTTGCGCCTTTGGATCGCCTTGTCATCTTTCGCGTTGTTGAAAGAATCGCCTTGTTCCTTTGGATTGCCTTTGCCATCTTTCGCGTTGTCGAAAGAATTCATCTTTTGTGTTGACAAAAGAATTGCCTTGCTCCTTTGGATCACCTTGTCATCTTTCGCGTTGTTGAAAGAATCGCCTTGTTCCTTTGAATCGCCTTTGTCATCTTTCGCGCTGTCGAAAGAATCGCCTTGTTCCTATGGATCACCTTATTCATCTTTCGCATTGTCGAAAGAATCACCTTGTTCCTTTGGATCACCTTATTCATCTTTCGCGTTGTCGAAAGAATCGCCTTGTTCCTATGAATCACCTTATTCATCTTTCGCGTTGTCGAAAGAATCACCTTGTTCTTATGGATCACCTTATTCATTTTTCGCGTTGTCGAAAGAATCACCTTGTTCCTATGGATCACCTTATTCATCTTTCGCGTTGTTGAAAGAATCGCCTTGTTTCTTTGGATCACCTTATTCATCTTTCGCGTTGTCGAAAGAATCGCCTTGTTCCTTTGGATCACCTTATTCATCTTTCGCGTTGTCGAAAGAATCACCTTGTTCCTTTGGATCGCCTTATTCATCTTCCGCGTTGTTAAAAGATTAGCCTTTTCTCCGAAAGGATAGCCTTATTTATCTTTCGCATTGTCAAAAGAATTGCCTTCCATCGCCTTATTCATCATTCGCGTTGTCGAAAGAATCGCCCTGCTCTTTTGGATCGCCTTATTCATCTTTCGCGTTATCGAAAGAGTTCTTATTCCTCTTCAAGAAAGTCGTCTTATTTGTCATCCAACTTACCATTTCTATTCCCGATCAGATTAAGGGTATAAACCTGGGCCTCATTTGATGAGGTATTCCATTTTCCGCCCAATTAGGTTAAGGTTATAAACCTGGTCCTCATTTGATGAGGTATTTCATTTTCCGATCAGGTCAAGGGGTTAAACCCGAGCCTCATTCTGATGAGGTATTTCATTTCCCGCTCCATCCAGGTTAAGGGCTAAGCCTGAGCCTCATTTCGATGAGGTGAATCTTCTTCTTTGTTCTCTATTCCCTATTTATCATCATCATCTGAATTAATTCTTTCACACCCAGCCAGATTTTTCTAACTGGGGCATTTTTATAGTCCAAATTTGGTGTGTTTTTCTTTGCCACTAAGCTCGGCTTACAACCGGCTTAGTAGCAAAGAGGGGCATCTGTAAACACCCCAAATTTTCACCCTCATCCAGTGCTTACATTTCATGTGTCATTGCATATCATTGCATGCATTCGACATACCTTTTCATTGCATTGCATAGCATTGCATGTCATTACATCTCATTTTCGAGATCCAGCACTCCTGTTTTCAAAATATTTAATCTAGATTCGAGTTTTAAAACTTTTCTTTTGAAATCAATTTTAAAATCTGGGGTTTTTAATCAACATTCTGTCATTTGCCAACCCCCAGGACCTTATATTTTGAAGTGTTTTTCTCAGAAAACAATCTGGATTCATTTTAAACTCAATTTTCAACCAATTTCAATTCTCAGATGAGACCCATTCAGGTGGTGTCACTTCTGGATTCCTTTACTTGTCAAAATCTCAAAGATTTCAGAGTCCTAGTTGGATGAGGACTCTTTTTTTAGAGTCCAGTCGGATCAGAACTCTACTTTTCACTACCTTTTTAGTTGTTTTTGGAGAAAATCTTTCAAAATCTCCTATTTTGGCCAAAATTTCAGAGTTTTAGTCAAAACAGGACTCTTCTTCAAGAGTCCAGTCGGATCAGAACTCTTCTTCAGAGTTTTAATCGGATTAGGACTCTAATCTTTTACAGCTATTTTATTCATTTTCAATCAAATCTTTCAAAATGAGTCAGAAACTCAGAGTTTTAGTCAAAATAGGACTCTGTTCAGAGAGTCCTAGTTGGATCAGGACTCTGATCCTAATTTCAATTTTGAGAGAATCTTTCAAAATTCTTTTCATCAATCAAAATTGTTACACTTTTATCAAAGAATTTCAAAATTCTGAGGTCTTATCCCAGAGTCCTGATCAAATCAGGACTCTACCCCAGAGTCCTGATCAAATCAGGACTCTATCCAAAGTTCATTTTCTCACTTCATTTTCACTGGTTTTCAAAAGCTTTGCTTAAATTTCATCATTTGCTTATCAGATAAACCAAAATTTTTAGAGTTCTGATCGAATCAGGACTCTTTCTCAGAGTCCTAATCAGATCAGGACTCTGAACCAAAACTTCAATTTAGCTTGTTTTTAACTGTTTTTCAAAATTCTCTCATTTGTTTTCTCAGAAAATTCAAAAATCTGAGAGTCCTAGTTCAATTAGAACTTTGTCCTCAGAGTCTCAGTTGAATCAAAATTCTATTTTATTTCAATATTTGTTATTGTTTTCACAAGTTCTTTCATCTGTTTTTTTTAGAAAAATACTAAAAAAATCTAGAGTTTCAGTCCGATCAAGACACTGTCCTAGAGTCCTAATCTAGTCAGGAGTCTGTTTTTACTTCCATTTTCATTTATTTCCATTGGTTTTTCAAAAATTAGGTCATTTTGTAGAGTCCAGTTAATTCAGGACTCTATTTTAGAGTTCTGATTTAGTTAGGATTCTAACCCTGGCTATATTTTCTGACTCGTTTCACCATTTTTGATAAAATCTTTCAAAAACTCCTTCATTTGGCTTTTAAAAACCAAAATCATAGAATCTTAAAAATCCAGGACTCTAACTCGGAGTTCCAGTTCGCTTGAAACTCTACTTTCAAAACTTTGAATTTCAACTATTGATTTTAACCCCTTTTCAAAGCCATTTTCAGTATTTATTTCAAATTTTCAAAACTCTGATGTGGGGTTCACTCAGTTGGCGCCATATCCAGAGGAGTTCTGACCCAGTTGGAACTCTATGCCATTTCAAAACTTTTGATTTCAAGTTTACTTTTGAAATTTTTTTGAAAATTCTCTCAATTTCAAACTTTAAAATCGTTTTTGAAAATTCAAGTGGGGCCTACTCAAGGTGGTGCCACATTTGTAAAAGTTAGGGTTAGACTAGGATTAGTCAATGTCCTACCTAGGTTAGATGTCTAGGTGAGTCAAAATCAATTTTAAAAATCTATTTTATTTAAGTTTTAAACCATTGGTTTTTAAAGGTTTTAACTTCAAGTTTTAAAAACCAAATGTGGGTCCATACTAGGTGGTGCCACATTTGGACTTTCTAGGGTTTAATTGGGTATTAATTAGGGATTAATTAGAGTTCATTTAGGTTAGAATTCTCCAAAAAAATCGTCCTCCCCATGTGGTTTATCAAAAACAATTAAAAAGAGTCCAAAAAATCAAAACTCTTCCTAAACAAATCAAAAAAAAAATATCTATAAATAGGGGACCTAAAGGGGGTCAAAGGGAGCTCTTTTCTCTCTCAAATTTCCATGGCTTCTCTCTCCTTTCCAGCACCTCCACCTTCCTCCATTGCAGCTGCAGCCCCAAGGTGAGTTATTTAATATTATTTTTTTATTTTTTATTAGTTTTTTATGATTTTTCAATAGATTTCACCATAGAAATTCCCCTTTCATGGATTTAACCATGGATTCAACCTCAAGAACCTCAAGTTCAATTCAAGAAGATGCTCTAACCCTATTCCATGTTGTTTTTCATTATTCTAATCCATTAGAATTGATTATTGCATTATTTTTTATATTCTTAACCAAGAAAACATGAGATTTATCCGATTAAATGGATTAAATCCATGGTTTCAATGGTAAAAGCAATTTCATCCATGGATTCCCTGTGTTTTATTTATTTATTTACTTTTTCATGTTTATTACACGTTTCCCAGCATAGAGATTAATTTTATTTTACTGTTTAAGTATTTTCTTTATTGTTTTCATTGATTATTGCATGTTTTATTAGGTTTTATTAAATTTCTGTGTGTTTTAAGCTTAGATCAGTAAAGAGTATGTTATTTCGTATTAAAGTACTCACTGTAAATTTCTGATTTTTTAATATGTGATACATGGGTATGTCAGTGAACTATTGTAAAAAATTTGGATGTTTTGGGATTCGGGAACTTTGTCAAAAAAATAAAAGATTAAACCATGATTTTCAGTGGTTTAGAATCGATATTGAAATTCATAGGTAACTTGCAGTTGTGATATTTCTCTCATCTGATATCCGATTCAAGATCCGTAAAGTGAAACGGATTCCTATTGATGTGAACTTACTGTGAAATTTTGATAATTTTTAGTTTCTGTTTAGTATTTTGCCTCTGTCAGAGAATCAGATTTGAGATTTAAAACTCGTTAGGGTTTACCAAAACCCTAATCTGACTTGTGTTGATCATAGATCTCAGACCGTAGATCCGATTCATGATCTCTAAAAAAAGAGTTTCATTATTTTTTTGTCTACTATTCACGGCTGAAATTTCAGAAATTTTTGATTAAGTTTGTTATTTATTTCTGTATTTTCAACCCGAAGTATCTGTTTTAACCAATGCTAGATTCATTAAATTTTAGTCCAGATTGCCGTAAGGGTTTCTCCCTAACCAGAGATGCTTTTTCCGATCTGTAAAAGGAGAAATATTTGTTTTTTATCTAGTTTATCTCTGTAAAATTTTAAAAAAAATTATGGTGATTTGATCCCTGATTCGGGTCTAACATTGGAATTGGTCTGTGACCATGGGTAAAAATAACTTCTTTTAGAGTTTTAATGCAATTTTTGAGTTGGAATAATTATAAAAATATATTTTTACAATTCCAAACTGATTTTAGGGTGATAATAAGTGCAGGTGTCGATTTTTATCAAATTTAGAATTTATTTGATGCTTGAATGGATCAAATTGCAAAATAGGGTACCTGTAGGATCTAGAAACACTGCAAAAATCATGATATTTGTGATAATTCTTGATTTTCGTGTATAAGATTACAATTTTAGGGTTTGTTCATGTTTAAAATCACATTAAGATGTTTCATGTTTGATTTTATGCGTATTTCAATCATAAATCCCAAGTTTTTACCAAAATCTATTTCAGAAAACCCTGATTTCAAGACCATAGTCTTGCTATCAGTGGTAATTTGGTAATTTGGTCATTTGACTTCAATTTCGAAATTATAAACCCTAATTTTCTCATTTTTAATCATGACATATCATATTTGGTTTAATTTATTCTTATTTGAATTTTAAAAGTTGTATTTTACCAAATATCTTTCTGAAAACCTTGATTTCAAGGTCATAGTCTTGCTATCAGGGGTATTTTTGTCATTTTGACCCAAATTTCGAATTTTCAAATCTCATATTTATTATTTATTCAATTTCATTTCATATTTCATTAAGTTTATATCAAGGAATCATGGAAAAAGGCTTATATCTAGCAAAATCTAGCAATTTCCAGATATTGCTGGATAAACCTAGAAAAGCCAACATATCTTCACTAATCCATTTTTCTAGTTTTGCAGGCACATTTAAGACTTTATTTTCAGTCATTTAAATTCAATTAGTGATGTAAATTGTAATTAAATTTGGAATAAGAATTTCGATTTCTGCTTAGATTAGGATTTACATTACATATAGTTTTAAACTTTGATATATAACTGCTATGTATGCATTATTCATGCACATATTACAAATTCACTGGCACGTGCACTAGCTCTTATGGAGTTGAAAAACTCGGTGGAATTTGTATTTATGGCCATAGTCAGAAAACGAATGAGACCCAGATTTGTGATCTTCATATTAGCCACATTCAGCCTACACTTTTAGGCTAACTTCAAAAATGCACTGCATTTCTCAAAAATACAAAAAGGATTTTCTCAATTCCTCAACATCAAGTCTTTCAAATCCATATTCTTTCATTTGCAAATTCCAATTTCAATTCAGAGAAATCAATTTTCTCAAAATTTCTAAGTCTTATTCAGAAATTAATTTTCTCAAAACTCTAAGTTTTCAAATGATATTTTAAGTATTTTTCAAAGTTCAAAATTCGATTTTCCAAGTTATAGCTTCAATGTCAAAGTTTGAATTCAAATAAATCAAGTTTTTCCAAATCTAGAAATTTCTCAGAAATCGATTTTCCTAAAACACTTGAATTCTTCAGAAATCGATTTTCATTTTCCTCAGAAATATTCTCTCACCATGGTTCATGATTTTCCAAGTGTTATCTTTTCCAAAAATTCCCAAGTATTTCAAATCTTAAAGCAAACATCATGTTTTCAAAACTACATTTTCAGAAAATCCATAGCACATGCCTAATTATTTGTGCATTTAGAAAATAGAACATGATTTAGACAAGTTGAGCAAAGTTAAGCATACAATTGATCCTTGGTTCAATTACCCCTGGTAAAGGCGCCAGGAACGGTTGAACCTCGTACCGACAGGCGAGTCCCATTCTTCGGAATTATCCTGCATTTTAAAACGGAGGCGAGTTATTTTCAAAATCTTTTTCAAAGGTCAGTTTGACTCGCAAAAGTAAAAATTTTGCGATGACAACAAAGTTGAACTTAACTGAAACTTAATTTGAGTTTTAATATTAGTCAAGATTCAAACTAAGTGTATATTTCAATTTGGAGTCTTTTTATATTATGATTTCAATTTCTAAAGTTTTATCAATTTAAATTTCAATTTCAATTTGGAAATTTGAATTCGGATTAGAATTGGATTTAAATTTGAATTTAATAAATATGTCTCAAATATTATAATTAGATTTGAGTTTGATTTGAACCTAAATTAAGACTTAATCGAATGTTAATCCAAGTTTGAATATATACAACAATTTGTATTCAAATTGAATTCAGGACCTTTGATTGAATCTAGAAATAATACCAGAGAATTCTTCAGTTTATTTTAATGAATAAAATAATAATAATAATGAATTTTATGAGAAAGAAGTGTAAAAATATAAATTAGCCTAAAATGAATTATAAGAGACATCATGTGAAAAATTAAAGTTGATTCGAGTTGATTTAAGTGAAATTCACATTCATAATCGAATTTCAGGAAAAGATGGAATTTAATAAAATAACTGGTAAATTTTAACGAAATAAAGTCGAATAGGATTTTAGACGAATCTACGCTAAAATGTATGTAATGTAAATTCAATAAATTTGAATTTAGTTCTGGAGTTGGAAATCAATTTACAAAAAAATAAAATAAAATAAAATATATTCAAAATGACAATGGGTCCTGCCAACCCTAGGGGAAATCATTTTTTAAAAGCATTTTTGAGAAAAGAGATTAAATAATTTAGATAAATTAATATTGCTAATGTATATTAAGTACTATACTATATATTGATTAAACCTTAGAAAAAAATGTACGAAAATACCCTACAGTCCCAAGAGTCTCATCAACCCCATTGAGTTTTCAATTTTTCAAAAATTATTTCTGAAGAATTCAAATTAACCTCTTAAAGAATATTTCAAAATAAATATTTTAAATACATGAAAGTTCAAAAAAAAATAGAATAAATCTATTTACACTTAAGTCTAATTCAAATTTTATTCAATAACATTTCATGTAATTTCACATTTAAAATTGTAGAGAATTTTATTTAAATTTAATTTGAATTTAATTGAAATTTGAATTCATGGAATGGATTTTTTAAATAATTAACCAAATTTGATAAAATGGTAGGAGTACATAGGTGGGCCATCCCACCCTATGTGGCATCCCAATTTAAACTTTAAATTATAACAAAGAAAATAAAACTTTAAAAATAAGTGAAATTAAAACTTACCAAAAAAATTAAAAGAAGCAAATAAGTCAAAAGTTTCCTTTTTTCAAAAATTAAGGCCCATAAGGGGGGCGTCAAACCTAGATGGATCTAGAAAGGTCTAGCAAGGGCTGGACCAAGGAAAAAGGAAAGAAAAAAGGAAGAAAAAAAAAGAAATTTTTCTAGTCAACTTGCTTGCTAAGCAAGCAAGTTGAAATTTGTTTTCAAAATGGAAAGCGGGGGGGGTTAACCCATGGGGGTAGACCAACCCTTCCCTCTTAATATATATTATATGATATAATAGACATTACCTTATGAAATATGAAATACATATTACATATTATATGTTAAGCTAACAAAAAAAAGGAAAAAGAATTCAAAAAAAATTAAGAAAAGTAAAACAAAGTTAGATTTGGAAACTTAGCCTAGATTAGATCAAGGACTGAGATTAGCCCCAACCCTTGACCTAATCAAATGTCTATAAAAAGAGAGGTGGGGCTCAATTCCCTATAAACACCCCAAATTTTCCAAGTCCATTCCAGACACCCTCATTTCACAGATGCTAGTCCTCTGCAGGGTAGTATCGAGTCTCACCTCTAGGTTTATCCCGGTCTAGAGGTCAATTTACCCCCATTTTGATAATAAAATTACCATTTTATCCCTGAATCGCCCTTAGCCTTTTTGTCAGTCAGACCTATCCAAGCTCATTTTAAGTCCAAAATGGTTAGAATGTCTCTCATTTCTAGCTTCTCTTAGCTTACGATGAGTGAATCTAGACCATTTCAGCTAATTTAGCACGTTTCAGGCAAAATAAGCTCATTTTAGCTCGAATCTTAACCAAATTGTCCCTGAATCAGTCAAAACTATTAGATCTTATCTTAGTGAGTCTAATCTAAGTTCACCAGGAGTTCGATTAGCTCAGTTCTAGTTCAAAGTCACTCAGACCTTTGTTTCAGCTCATTTTAGCTCGTTTAAGCTCGATTCAGTCCAAATCGAGCTGACTCCAGCTAGTTGAGCTAGTGTTTTAGCTCCGACTTTAGTTCATCTAAGTATAACTGGCTCTTGGTTCAGTTTATTCCGATCATATCCAGTTCAAATTAGTTTAGACCAATTTTGTACCGTGTTTCTACCCCTCGTGGCAAAAACAAAAAAATATAAATTTTTCATAACACTGTTTTGACATTTTTCTAAACTGGGACAAGTGCTAATTCGGACTCAGATCAATTCCTTTATCTAATATCTTATCAATATCTGAGATCTAATCCATTTCAATTTGGATATCAGGTCCAATGTTGGATCTGGTATCTAATTTCATCCCAAACCTGGATTTTTCATCTCATTCATTCAAAAATTCATATCTAGAGTCCAATTCATTCATTAAACCTGGAATATCCCATCAGATATTCAAGATCCAATTAACCATTTTGGATCCATTTCAGTCTGGATGCACCTTCTGATCCATCCAGAAGGTTGAATTGAATCAAATCCTCAACTCAGATTAATCTATCATCCGAGATCCAATTTCCACTTCTGTGATTCTGATCTAGATCCAAGATTCAATTCCTTTATCTAAACTGGATCCAATATCCAAAATCAAAATCCCAAATTTTTATTAAGAACTTGGGGTTTTTCCATTTTCAATTCTTCAGAAATCCATATTCAGGGTTCGATTCCCATTTCGAACCAATTTCCTTCAAATCGAGATCTAGATCCAATCTTTTTCAAAACTTCAGATTCAGATCCTTTTCAAAATTTAATTTTTATTCTAATTTCAAAATCAATTTTTGAATTTTCAAATTCAAATCCATCATTTTGTAAAAATCTTTTGAAAAATACCCTGGATCCAGTTCAAAATTCAGTTGGGATTTTGAAATATCAAAATGGATCCAGATCCAATATCAAAATTCAATTTTTATCCAAAATTCAATTTTTATCCAAAATTCAATTTTTATCCAAAATCAATTTCAAGATTTCAAATTCAGTATCAAAATCCAATTTTTATCCTCAATTTCAAAATTAATCTTTGAATTTCAAAATCCAAAATCAGTATTTTTGTAAAAATTTCTCAAAATTCAATCAGGATCCGGTTTTTGCCCCAATTTGAATTTCACAAATCAAAATTGGATTTTTGAATCCAATTATTTCTAAATTCCCCTTTTATTTCTTATATTTTATTTTCCTTTTATCTTAATTTCAAAATCAAAAAGGAAAAATATTGTTTTTAAAGCGGGGCGCCACTTGGCATTTTCAAGATTCAAAATCAAAATCATTTTTTTAATATGCCTTTAAAAAACCCTTTACTTTTAAAATCACACATGGGCATCACTTGCCAAGCGATGCCATGTGTCAAATTTTTAAATAAATGTCTACTTTGCCCATCTACAAAACTAAAAAATGACACACATGGGCACCCTCTTGCAAGAGGGTGCCATGTGTCAAAATATTTCACAAAAGGGCACTTTTGCCCATTCAACAAACAACAAATCTCACATGGGGTTGGCGCCAACCCCTCCCCCATGTGTGCCTTGCCACATCAGCCTTAAAGGCTTGAAAATGTCTTAAATGGGCCATGCCCATAATGCCCCCACCTTATGTTATAAAAAGCCTCCATGGGGGCGAGTTTTTCAAGAAGAAAAAGAAGGAAAACAATCCCCCTCTCTCTCTCAAGCACTCCTCCTCTTTGGCTCCTCCCTTGGTGGCTGAAGTGAAGAAGAAGAAAGAAGTCCTCTATCCCAAGGTAGGCCCTCTCTCTCTCTTCTTTTCTAATTTTTCTCTTTTTCTTTTTATTTTCATCATCATCCATGGTTTAAAATGATGGATCTCATGTTTGATCATTGGATCAATTCATTAATGAGATGTTACTCTACTCAATCATGTTTAGATGATATTTTCAATTCTGATCTATTTTTTATTTCATCATTTTGCATATAATTAGGACTTATTTTGATCTAATTTTTTTACTGCATCTTTATTAATATGCTTTTTGAATCTTTACCAAAAATCAGATCAATCTGAGTTGGTTTGGTCTCCCAAAAAAATAGGATTCGAACCCGATCATTTTGGGTTGTATGATTTTTTTCTGAAATTGGACCAACTTGTTGGAATGATTTATCCATAACTAGAGATGATCTTTCAAATCTGTAAAAAAGGATGTCTTCTGCATTAAGTCTAGTTTGTCCACATAAAGTTTCATTAATTTCTATGGTGTTTTCATACCCAATTTTGGTTAAACATTGCAACTCAATTATACTGTGTCACTTTTAGAGTCTGATTTTTAGCCCATTTTGTCAGAGTCATATCTCCCTAATGGGAGATCATTTTCAAAATCTGTAAAAAGGATCTTTTTCATTTGCATGTCTAGTTTATCTCTGTAAACTTTCATCTATTTCTATATAGTATTTCTATTTCTTTTATATTTTAAGTTGAAACCCTATCTCTTTGTAATCTCAGTTATTGCTTAGACCTAAGATCGACTTGTTGAATTCATATCTCCTTAATGGTAGATCATTTTTTAAATCTGTAAAAAAAAAATCTTCCTTAGAATGTCTAGTTTATTCATGCGAATGTTTATAAACTTTCATTTTCTTTTCATTGTCCATTTGGATCAAAAATCAAAACTCTGTTGATTTTCTTTCACAGGCTTTTCAAAAGTTTTAACCCGCTTTGTTTGGATTGGATCTCCCCAATGGGAGATCATTTTCTAAATCTGTAAATTGAATACTTTTTCTATGTATGTTTAGTTTATATCTGCAAATTTTTATAAACTTTTATGGATTTTTCATATCTAATTCTGATAAAAAATCAGAACCTTGTTGTTTTGCCTCATTAAGCCTTTCCTGAATTTTATCTCAACTTGTTTGGATGTGTCCTCTCTAATGAAAAAATAATTTTGAAATATGTAAAAAGGGTTCTTATTCATTTTTTGTCTAGTTTACTCATGACAAATTTTATAAACTTTTATGATGTTTTGATATTTCAAATCTGTCAAAAACCAAAACTAGTTATAGAATTTTAATTTCTGTAACAGGTTCAATTCTTGAGATGGAATAGTGACTTCTCGAAGTCACCATTTCCAAACCAAGATCAATTTTTCAATTCTATAAATTGTAAATGTTTCATGGTTAAATTTAGCAACTTCTCCTATAAATTTGGGAGAAATTGAATTATTTTAGCCTTTGAAACTTCAAAATTACATAAACTTAGCTCTCAAAATCTAATTTCCTTATTTCAAAATTTATTCTTCAATGTTTCAATCATATCTCAAGTTTTAAAAAATGATTTTCAAGATATGCAAATAAGAAATGTTTTCCTGATGAGTTAGGAATCCATGGATTCATTTTTAACTCAATTTGAGTTATTTAAGGCTTTTATTCATTCAAAATACTCTGATAGGGTTGATTTGCATATCTTGATTTTAAAAAATCTTGATTTTAAAAAATCTTGTTTTAATTGGATAAAAAACCCAAATCTGGGTTTTTATCCAATCTTTTTCCATATTTTTCAATTTGAGAACACTTCTAAGGTTATTAGGAACCTTCACAACAAATTTTATAAATTTCTAACATGTTATTAGATTTTTTCTTTATTTTTTGGGTCATAAAAAGGCTAAATTATGGGTTTTCTTCAATTTTTCAATAATTAAAGGAAATCCATAAATGTCTACATTTATTTATAACCTGTTTGCTCATTTTTCAGGATTTTTGCTTTCTTTTTTTTTAATTATTATAATTTATTCAATGTTGTAATAATTATATTAATGAGAATTTTTATTTTATGCTTAGTTTAGAATTAATGAGCATATAAATCAATTCCATATTAATTTCTTGCATTTTATTTTTTCTTTATTTTTAAATACACTATGAAGAACATGAATGGCATGTGCACCATCTAATAAAGGATAAATAATGCTAAGTAAACTTCGTATTTATGGCCCTAGTCGGAATACAAAAAATACTTAGAGTTATTATTCTTTATTAAATAACAAAAAATCGACCTACACTTTTAAGTCATTTTAAAAATTCATCATTTCTTTCATAAATAATTCTCTTTTCTTCCTTTATTTGAATTAAATAAAGATTAATTCAAAATGTATTTGTGGCCCTAGTTATGAATATGTTAAAATTAATTTTGTTTTAGTTCTATAAAGGCATAAAATCTTTTTTTTTATTAGAATTTTAAATAAAGATTAATTTAAAGTATATTTATGGCCCTAGTCATGAATATATGGAAATTAATCTTGCTTTAATTCTATAAAGTATACAATTTTCTGTGAAATTCAAATAATGTTTTCAAAAGTAGCATATTCATCATTTAAGATAGAATTGCATCATTTTTTCATTCAAGTTATTTTTAAATTTCCAAGTGATTTTCGAAATGATTTTCAAAAACAAATTTTATTTAATATTTTGAAGTCATTTTTTATTTCCATTATCAACTTCAAAGTTATTTTTCAATTTCAATTTCATTCAATTTAATATTCTATTTCAAATATCTATTTTTAATTTCCAATTTTCAATTTTTTCTAACTTTCCATTTTTTGAATTTCAAATTTCAACTTTGAATTTTATTTTAATTTCAAGTATCAAATTCAATTTTCTATTTCTTTCAAAATTCTAAATTTTAAATTTTATTTCAAATCCAAATATCAATTTTAAAATTTCCATTTTCAGATTCCAATTCTTAAATTTGAGTTTCATTTCAAATCTCAATTTTAATTCCAAATCAAATTTCAAATTTCGTTTGAATTCCTAATTCTAAATTCCAATTTCATTTTTCAAAATCCAATTTCGATTTTAGTTTTCAACTTAACTTTCAAAATTCAATTACATTTTTAATTTCAGATTTCAAATCCTTCAATTTCAAATCAAAGTTCAATTTCAATTCCCAACTTCAAATCTAATTCTGATTTTTCAATTTCAACCCTAAAAATTCCAAATGCAATTTCAAAATTCCAAGTTTGATTTCTGAACTCAATTCAACTCCAATTTTGTTTTTTTAATTTCAATCAATTCATATTTCAAATTTTGAAACTTGACTTTGAATTCAATTTCAAAATCTTCAATTTCATTTTATCATTTTCAAATTCAAAATTCAACTTCTAATTCCATTTCAAAATCGAATTCAATTTCCAAACTCAATTTTTAATTCAAACTCAAATTCAATTCAACTTCAAGTTTTCAATTCAAACTTCAAGTTTTCAATTCAAAATCAAATCCAACTTCAAGTTTTCAAGTTCAAATTCTTCCATTTCCTAAATGGATATTTTCAAATCCATTTCAAAATCACTTGAAAAAGTCAGATCTGTGAAATCTTTCCAAAAGCATACATATTTTTCAAGTTCAAAATCATAACACAAGCATGATTCTCTGTGTATTTAGGACTTGAAATAATTTCTTAGACAAATTTAGGTAAAGTAAAGGCATAATATTCGATCCTTGGTTCATTTACCTCTGGTAAAGGCACCAGGAACGGTTGAACCTCGTACTGATGAGCGAGCCTTGTCTCCCTATTTTCCTACATTTTCTAAAAAGAGAGGCGAGTTATTTTTTAAAATCTTTTCAAAAGGTCAAGTGGACCTTACGAGAGTTTTCCCTTCCTAAAAAGAATGGAAAATTTTTGCAATGATCACAGATTTGGCGACCGTGATAAGACCCGTCTTCATCTGATTGAATTGATGCCTTTGCCTTACTTGAATTTTTTAAGATATTATTTCATAAATGTCAGCTTCATTTTTATGCAAAACTTAGGAGCCTAGACTCTGACCCAACTGACATGATGCATATAGGCTTAAGTGTGGTTTAGTAGGACCAAATTGAGGAGATTTATTCATGTTCGCTTAGACTTAGGTCTGAAATACAACTCTCCTCAAATCTAGGGATTGAGTGCAAACAATGTATGCAAGTTTGTGCTTCTTTTATGATTTTCAAAATTCTATCTCTTTAGGACTTTGCATTAGAGACATCTGATTTATTGCATATTGATCATATTTCTAAAAACATCCCCTACCTATATTGTCCCGGTCTTCACGTTGTTGGGCTTTCTCCATGAACCATAGTTCAGGAAAAAGCCTCACAACTAGGTCACTTATTTGGGCTAATAACCCCCCTGCCATGTACTGAGGGCCCTAGTCAAAAGTATATCAGCAGGCGCACAAGGATGTTGGAAAAAACATTACCTTAGAACCAGAGATAATTTATATGTCACGCACTTCGAGCTTTGGCTTGAGTATATCGACATATCTTGATTGGATTCGGATGATCTAAGCCTTAAAGTTAGGATCAGGGTCCTATAGCCATTTAAAATTTATGCATTTAGAGTCAGCTTCTAGGGAGTGTTGTTTGTGCATCATTGTTTGTACAGCTTTGATTCTATGATGTTTGCTTATTTCTTATATTTCCTTACCTTTTCTAGAATAAACTCTTCTTAAACCTTGGGTATTTCTTTCAAAATTTCCCCTCTATTTTCAAAACCTAGGTGTGTATTTCCTCTGTCTTCACGTCTTTTGATCAGTTTTCTCAAAAACCCTAGAAATCTTTTCTAAAATCTCCTTCATTTTCCAAAACTCCAGGTGTATACTTTTTCTCCCTTTCTGGATCTCGATTTTCTTCAATTTTACCTTCTATTTTCTTCAAAGTCCTGCATTTTATCATCATTTTGATCCTTGTCATTTTCTTCTTTAGTATTATTCAATGGCATCCAATTCCCTTGACACCATCTTTCCCAAAGACCATATCTCACATGAGATAAGGCAAGGGTTTCTAGATTGTCGGCTCATTCACACCTACCCATTCTTTCCTTGTTGGTATTATTTCTGGTTCACCAACTTCTCGCGTATGTTTTTGGACCACTTGGATGACTGTGTATTGGACTTGGCATCGGCAGTTGGCAAGCAAACCATTAATGAAAATCTTATTCAAGCCTTGGCAGAATGATGGAATCCTCGTACCTGCACATTCTGGTTCCCATGAGGAGAAATCACTTTGCTCATGGATGAGTTCAACGATGTCATGGAATTACCAGAACCAGCTGGTCAGCCTGAAGATCCCATAGATAAGCAATTTCTGATTAATGTCAAATGATTGGTTGTTCGTGATGCTTTAGCCAAAGCGATCGAACGTAGATCTTGGCCACTCATTGAGGCAGATGGGAGTTAGTTTATTGACTTGTTCGAGCTTTATCGTCAATATAGAACATATGAAGAAGTTGACACCCTATCGAGGGCAGCCAAGGAAAGGATTTAGCGCGCCATGGTCCGATGCACAGTAGGGTTAGCTTTCTTTCAAGATTGCCAAAATTTTGTTGATATCCAAGTTGTCCAACTCTTGCGAAAATGGGGGAGTCAGCATCACTCGATTTTCATGGCCGCCCTAGCGTTCCTCTACAGTGGTTTGACCTGTTTCGCCCTTGGTGAAACTATCTTGGTAGAAGGATGCATTTTTTCCCTATGGTCATGGTTCATGCGACACGTGCCATCAAAAGCTAGTTCATTCATATTCAACGGTAAAGTGTCACAGTCTACTTCTCAGTATCGAGCCTTGATCGAGAGTCTGCATCAAGAGGAAATCATTTGAGACTTCTTCAATCGACAGGAAGCACTTCCTCGTTACACTTATGCGCGTAGCAAGCGCTACAGATTACTTGGTCTATTCTTCTGTGTTGATTACCAGCCTGAAAGGTGAATCAGACAGTTCTTGCACCGGCAGACTCATGCCAACACTCATTTTCTGACGGGTATTATGCCAGAATTTGATTTGCGATCATATCAGTAGTCCAAAGCATACCATGCGATCAAATACACTTGGGACTCTTTTGTTACTCTTTCCATATTTCCTGGACCCAATGTATCTTCTGATTATCAAGAGTGGTGGCAAACTGTTTGTCCACCCTCTCTTTGTCTTTGATTTGACATCAATAAAATTAGTTTGCTTTTAACATTCTCTCAATGTTTTTGTAAAAAATTAACAATTTTGATTGAACAAAATTTATTTCAATTGCGCACTGGTCATGCTTTTGTGACGACTTCATCCCTGGTAATGGGGTATTCTTTTCAAGTAATAATTCAATCTTCACACTTCTTCATCACGGTTGATGACCTCGCCTAGGTAATAAGGCACATTTTAGTTGTTATGAAAATAATAACGCAATGGTTACAATTCATGTGATGACCCAATCCCTGGTAATGGGATAATCTTCCTAAATTATCAACCAAATCTCTAATTCTTCCTTACTCAATACTTTTATTACTAAAAACAGTCTAACCCTTTTTTTATTCTGCAGAGAACCTTGGCATTATCAGATGATCTAGATAAGGTCAAGAAAAAGAACAGTTCTATCCCAGCACAGTCTAAGCAGTGACGAAGGTATGAGTTCCCTGATGTCAGCAAAAGAGCAGAGTCAGCCAGAAGATGACGGCATTGACCCATCGATGTACAAACTATTCCAAAAGATGACGAACAAAATGCTTACTGAATAGGCCAAAGAAAAAGTTGAACGGGCTCCTACCAAAAAGAAAACCAAGGGCAAGGTGATCAAAAAGCATGTCAAAATCGCCAAAAAAAATCAGATTGATAGCACTTCGGAGGAATCATATTCAACCGAAGAAATCTCGAATGATAAGCAAGAAACACCTTTCCCAGCCTATCCCGAGCCCAAAAGGTATATCACTGAACCAGAATTTTTCAGAAAACCAAAGGTGCAGCCAATTGAAGATCCTATTCAAAAGCAGCTGAAGGAAATGACCAGAATGGTCAAAAATTTACAAGCCAGAGACAAGGGTAAAAGGGTCTACACCAGTGAGGATTTTTATGATGGATTAGATGGTGATGATCACCTAGGAGACTTCCCCAGAAAGTTTATCAGATTCGATGGATCAGGTGATCCTAAGGCACACTTAGCAATGTTCTTAGTTGAATGTGCCAGATTCAGAATGGACAACCGAGCTCTATTCTTGTGCTTCCCTCTCAACCTAGAGGAAAACTCGGCTAAATGGTATGTAGAGCATGTTAATCCAATCGAACTACGAGAGTTCGATAAAGTTGTCAACATGTTTATTGAAAGATTCTTGTTCAATACAGAGGCCTTGCCCACTCTGAACCATCTATGCAATTTAAAATAGAAGGATAACGTGAAAGCTCATGATTTCATCTGTAGGTGGAGGTCTACCTGCAACAAGATGAGGAACCCGATCTCGGAAGAACATGCACTCCAAATCATTCTGAACAACTTTGCTCAACCGCTGAGGAGCTTGATCTCTATATCCCCTTTTCGGTCTTTTATCGAATTGATAGAACAAGCCGAATGGCTCGATATAGGGATGGAAAATGGAGTCTATGAAGGCATCACTATTGCAAAGGGAAGTCAGGATGTCAAGAAGAAAACTCACTTCACCTATTCTGTCGATTCTTCCAACAACAAAAGCAAAAAAGAATAACCATGTCAATAATGCAGGAGAATTCAAGGGTCAGAAAGGGAAGCTTTTCAAAAATAATGATAAGCCTATGCAGCCCAATCCTCAGTGAGAGGAAAAATTTTAAGAGAAACCAAAGCACAAGGATTGGGGTAGCAATCGAAAATTTAGACCTCTAGACCAACCTTTGGAAAAAGTTATGGATTACATGTTGGCCCAAAAATGATCAAACTCCCTAGAATCGTCGATCCCCCGGTGGTCATGTGTTATCGTCGCAAAAATTTTCCCTTTTCCCTTCCCTGTGGAAGAGAGAGGAAAATGCTTTCGCGATTCAAACTTGATCGGATTTTTTTGAATTGTTTTGAAATACTCGCCTCCATTTTGAAAATAGTAGGAAAATCCATGGGATGGGGCTCGACTTGTCGGTACGAGGTTCGACTGTTCCTGCCGCCTTTAACAGAGGTAATCGAACCAATGACCAAAATGTGTGCTTGACTTAGTCGAATCCTTGAAATTGTGTTCTATCCTAAATGCACAGAGAATTCAGGCATGTGCTATGAGATTTTGTAAAATGCTTGTTGAGAAAAAGATGATGTATGCTTTAGAAAACATTTGGAGTTGAAAAGCATTTCTCAAGAAAAAGGTGGAATTCAGTCTCTCAGGAAATTCTGATAAAAAGGATTTGAAATCTCGAGAAAATTTATGAAGATTTGGCAAAATCATGAATGGTTGAAAATCCTGGGAAAATAGAAGTGATTCTTGAGAAAAAGGTGAACACGGGAAGAGAAAATGCTGATCAGGAAAATTCTAGCTTTGAAAAGTTTCTCAGGAAAATGAGCAAAATTCATTGGAAAACTCTTTAGAGAAGGAAAATTGAAACTCTGAGAATCTTAACCTTGAAATTCTTGGAAATCGATTTTGATTTTGAGAAAGATGAGAAATTTGAAAAAAATCTTAAGAAAATAACATTTTCCAGGGAAAATCACGGGAAAACTTGACTTAGAAAATCCAACTTTGAAAATTTTAGAAGTTTCTTAAGAAACTGATTTCCATGGAATGAAGTTTTCTCGAGAAAATCATGAGAAAAGCAGATGATGCCATGATGCAGATGATTTGAATGAATGAATGCACTTTGAAAAGATTTTCTGAGAAATTTGTTGGAAAAATGTGTATTAAGTACAAATAAATCCTTCACATATTCTGACTGTGGCCATGAACATGTTCAGAGTTTATTTGAGTTAATTCACAATATTTTGAAAAAATAGAAATATGATGTGCATTTTTAGATAGCCTAAGAGTGTAGGCTCAGTGTGACTAGTAGAAAGATGATGGATCTGGGTCTCATCCATATTCCGACTAGGGCCGTAAATATGGACTCCACTGAGTTCATCGACTCCCTAAGAGTTGGTGCACATGCCATTCGTGTACATCCATAGTGCTTTTAAAATAAAATGCATGATTCATAAGATCAGGATATTACAAAATCAAACTACATGACATGCATCCTAATCTACCCAATGAAAGTAAATATTATTCCAAAATTTGATTATTACATCTCTGGCATAAAGTAAAATAAATGAATAAAAGGAAATAAAAAAATCAACCTCCTCCAGACCTTCCTGCAAAAGTGGGTTAGTACCAGGAATGGATATATAAAATATACTAGGTTATATATATATATAAAGATATATATATACCTACATGTTCTTATAGCTACAAATCTATAAAAAGATCCAACTTGCATCTATATTGTATAGATGAGGTACATACGGATGATTGGTAACAGGAGGGTGTGCTATGACATGCCATAATATCCAGCCATGTTTGATGATACACATGATCAACGAAATGAACACACAAAAAGTGACAATATCTTCAGATGATGGGGTGAGAGAAATATATCATAACAGGGCATATATCATTGAACAGATAAATACATTATATAGAGCTATATCAGATTACTTCCAATGGGTAAATGGTAAACAAGAATCTTGGGGCATTTATAGGGGTTGGGGCGAATGCCGGTGATTCAAAAATCACATTACAATATGCAGCGAGGGGTGATCAATATAACAGGCTTTATGCCTATATGAGATTCTTTAATGTACGTGGGGCATGTCTATGCAGTAAATGAAATAGTAACATATATCATATCTAGGTGCCCTCAATAATACAGTAGATACAGAAAACAACCTGCATAACGATAGTGAATATGGGCAATGGCAAAGCATAAGAGGCTAATACAAATAAACATGAATAATAAGAGATGGGTTGCATCTAATATAAACTGCTAAAAAATATAAGTTGCATCTAATATAAACTGCTATAACATGCAAACTGCAGCTAATATAAACTGCTAAAAAAAATTACAAATTGCATCTAAGACAAACGGCTATAACATGCAAACTGCAGCTAATATAAACTGCTAAAAAAATTACAAAACTGCATCTAAGACAAACTGCTATAACATGCAAACTGCAGCTAATATGAACTGCTAAAAAAAATTTGCAAACTGCATCTAAGACAAACGGCTATAACATGCAAACTGCAGCTAATATAAACTGCTAAAAAAATTTACAAACTGTATCTAAGACAAACGGCTAAAACATGCAAACTGCAGATAATATAAACTGCTAAAAAATTTACAAATTGTATCTAAGACAAACGGCTAAAGCAAGGTACCACATATATATGCAGAGTGATATAACACATGCTACAGGACATTTAACATAGGAACGATGCAGTAATATAAAATAAAATATATAAAATAGTAGCTACAGAACCACATTAGCAGGAATAGCAGGATGCTAAAGCTTCAAAGTGATTAATAAACCTTAGAACAGGTTATGAATGAATTTTACTCTTGGCTACATATGAAGTACGAAGCCTAAGCACATGAGCATATGATTTAGAAGCACAGAAGTCATACAAGATCATAAAAAGAAAATGATGCAGTATGGGAGAGAATGGAAATGGGCAACGAAATTAAATGTAGTGTCATTGGCAATGACACTCTTTTACTGTACGAATAGTCTCACTGGACTATCGTTTAACCTGAGATATGCAGCTGTGATGGCCAAATATGTATGAACCGAAGGAGACCCCTAACATAAAAAAAATATTTTGTGGGATGAATGTTATGCATAACACCTGGAAATGAAGACAGTTACCTACAAAAGAATGGAGGGATTACCAACGATGACACAGGAAATTTGATTCACTACCCTTTTGCAGAGGATGATAACATTGAAAATAAGACACCATCAACGGTACAGGAATGTAACCGTCAATACCCCCATGTGACCCAATCTGAAATTGAAACCGAAACTGAAAACCAGGAATTTACCTATAGAACCTTGCTCCTCCAAGTTATGGTGATGAAATGGGGTTGTGAAATCTTTAGGGGGGAACAACCATTAGATCATAAACAGGGTAATTCACCGGAATCGATAACACCATTGCGAGGTGCCATCAGTTCCAAATATATAAAGATAGGCAAAACGCAGATCACACCATTAAATGTGATGGATCGACACTATGCAAGGTATGAACATGCAGCACATTTCAATTCAAAGTGTAAAAGTCTGTACCTGGATTCAGCAAAGCCAACTAGATCTCTTCCTTTTGAAGGTTCGTGATGATGCCTCCTGGGATATCGTTGCTGCAACCGATCTAGTGGATGAAGTGTTGTCCCCTTTATATAATGGTATGAATCGAGCTCTTCTACCGAATCAGGGGAGGATCCAGGGAATGGAGAAGGCTAGGGGAAAAAGAGACTGGTGTATTCCTAGAACGCTCTTTAAAGACTCGCTGAATGGCGCTGGAGAGAGGATGATTCCAGGGGAAGGGACAAGAACTGGGGAAGAATAGGAAAGACTAGTGGGATTCGAGGGATAGGGAGACGGTGCCCAGCCAAAGAAAAAAAACGCAGATCCTTAATGTTGGGCCCTAATAGCCCTTTTAATGATCGGCCTCCTATCTTTTTCCCCAAATCCTCTGGCTTTTTCTCCTCTTCAGCTGATTTTGATAACCTTTTAAAACGAGTTTTTGAAAATTTTTGAAATGTCCATCGTTTTGAGAGGGGGACGACTCCCTTTCTCCTGAAAAATTTTGAAACTTAGGTAAAAATAAAAGTTTTTGGGTAGGGTTTCACGGTGGCTCCATTTGGGGCTGAAAAGTAATAAAAAAAAAGTGATAAAACGAATTTTGTTTTTTTTCCTTTTTTTTCTTTTTACTTTTTTTTTTAAGGTGGTGCCACCTCACTGGATTTGAAAACTTTTTTGAAAAAGTTTGTTTTTCTTTGTAGAGGACTCTAGTGGGGTGTCACCTATGTGGGCCCACTAATTATTTTATTAAAAATTAAATCAAATGAAAGAGTTTTATAAATCGGTGCCACTTCTGGATGGGCACTGTTTTGAAAATAAGAGAATTTTTTGAGAATTTGAGTGTGACACCACCTCGAGGTGGGTCCCATGTCACTTATTTGAAATAAAAGCCAAATGAGATATTTTGGAATTTTCACAATAGTAGGCTAGTTTAAAAAACACGAAGTGAATTTTGGTTTGATTTCAAAACTTGGAAGAAAATGGTTCTTCAGGGCAAAATTTAGAAAGATGTGGGGAAATTTGGAGTCCTTTTTGTAAAAGTTTGAAATAAGGTCTTATGAATTTTGAAATTGTGTCCCCCTCTTTTCAACTGACGAAATCTTGAAAATCAATGTCCAAAACTATCCAGATCGTTTTCTTTGAGAAAAACTTTTGTAATTCGGAGCCCTGGGGGTAAAATGGGAAGAATTGATAATTTTGAAGACCCAATGTTTTGAAATCAAATTTTGAAAAGTTTAAAACTCAAATCTGGATTAACAATTTTGAAAATCAAGAGTTCCGGATCTCAAAATGACATGATATGCATTAAAATGGTATAAAATGTTTATGTAATGCTATGAAAAGACATATTTCCTGAAATGCCCCTCTGAATTAGGAATTTGGAATTCTAGCTTCTTGTCGATAATAAGATTTTGATATTTTGCAGTTTGGAGCTATTTCTGAGTCCAAATGGAGAAATTTTGAGACTTAGGAATAAAATTTTTGGACTTTCTACAAGGTCTAAACTCAGGAAATGACCCTTTTGCCCTTCAGTGATCTTAGAGCACCGAATGTGACGACTGATGGAAATGTCGAGAAGGTGAGTGAAAATTTAGGGTGTTTACAGATGCCCCTCTTTGCTACTAAGCCGGCTCGTGGCCAAGCTTAGTGGCAAAGAAAAACACACCAAATTTGGGCTATATATAAAATGCCTCAGTCAGAAGGATCTGACTGGGTATAAAGAAATTAGCCCGAGGAAGATGGTAGGTATGAAATGGAGAATGAAGAGAAAGATTCGCTCTGTGGCGGTGAAGCTCAGGTTTTGCCCTTATCCTGGATGGGACAGCAATACCTTGTATGGAATGAAGCTCAGGTTTGACCCTTACCCTGATTGGAGAATGAAATATCTCATAGAAATGAGACTCAGGTTTGTACCCTTAACCTGATTGGGCGGAAGATGAAATACCTCACCAGAGGAGGCTCAAGTTTGTACCCTTATCCTGATTGGGCGGAAAATGGAATACCTTATTGAATGAGGCTCAGGTTTATACCCTTATCCTGATCGGACGGAAAATGGAATGGAATCCTCGAAAGAAGAGACCATGATGGAACTTTCGGATTTTGCACAATGAATCTGATAGGGGTTTTGTAAAAGGAAGGAGAATGGGTTCCCTAAAGCTTGAAAAGGGGTTGATCTTGGGCGTCTCATTTCTGAGACTAAATAGCTTTTGAAATTGCCTTTTGTGAGAAATGATTGGTGGTTCGACCTCGAACCGAAATGGGACACAGTGGGGACACAGGGAACTGTGCAAATCTGAGAGCTCACGCTCTCAAAGAAGGGAAGGAATCAAGTCCTTAAGAGGGATTTAAAATTGGTGTCTGGATGTATCAAAAACGGACATCAAGCTTCTCACTTCACGTCAGGATAGCTAGAAAATATTGTCAACATGATGAGAATTCTGTTGTTGATTCAAAGTATTTGAAAATGGTGCACATTGTTGCAAAATATGCCTTCTTTTCTACCTGAAGTATTACCTCCAAACGAGATTGACTTCGTAGAATCGAGATTTGAAATCCAAATTGCTTGCAATTGACCTTCTTCAAGGAAGCTATCAATTTCCTTGATATGAACAGGAAAGAGAATTTAGTATTGTGAAAGCGGTTAATGAAAGGATATTGATAATAGAATTTCACAAGTTTAAAGAAGATTCTTGATAGATCTGGCAGTTTGATATCCTGGGAGCTTCTCTCATGATAATCTTTCTGCATTCTTTTGGCTCTCTTGGGTTTTGGCTATATTCTCCTTCATTTTGGAGATGTTCTTACTTTTTCTCTCTTTCTTTTTCCTCTCTTTCTCTCTTTTAGAAGGGTACGTCACAAACTCCTTCAACTTGGAGATGTTTTGATCCCTCTTGGACGACGTTGGCTCATGAGTTTAGAGATCTTTGGATGCTAACTGAAATTAAATATCTTTTAGGGATTGTCAGGAGGTTCATCGCATCTGTCTTCATCTCGACAGTGCTTTGGACTTTCCCTGGAAGGATCTGTCACAAACTCCATCATCTTGGAAATGTTTCAAATCTTCTTTGGCCCCAGGGGTCTGCTCGCTTAATTCGCCTTCATCTTGACGACAAGTGAGAGATCCCTTTGGCGGATATTTAATTGCAGCTTAGATGATTCTGAGGAGACAGGGCTTGGATGAATTCTCTCTTTTTCTAGCGCTCAGGATATTTTCACTGCCTCATTTTTGCAAGAATAGTCGTTAAAGAGGTGCCATTGACTACGATCAATATCAATCATTTATGGCTTTGCAATAACATTGAATTTTCTGTTGCTGGCCATGTCGAGGATTTATCCTTTATCCTTTTGGTTGGCCAATAGAAGAATTTGAAGTTTGAATCTCTCTTCACAAAAGCTTCACTCTTTTGGAAGTAATGCTGAAGGTAAACTGAGGTAAAGATTCCTGTAATAAAGATTCTGAAATCAACAGATAATTTGATTGACAAATTGACAAAGTTTTCTTGAAATCCTGGGTGAAAGAGAGTGTTTGAGGTCTGGCCCAATACATCCGTGATGAAAATTCTCCTCTCTTTTCCCCTAAAAAGAGAGACTCAGGCTTAACCCTTACCTGAATGGGAAATGGAAATTACTCCTCTCTTCCCTGAAGAGGAGTTGTTTGCAAAACGAACTTTCGAAGAGAAATTAAGCTTTTGTCAAAGCTCCCTAATATTAGGCTTCTCTTATAGAAAGGGGGCCGATAGTAGTGAGGTCGGAAAATTGGGTCATGAAAAGAACGAGTCCATCACACTCTCCCTAAAAAAAGGGTCTTTCATGACGAAAATGGCCTAGTAGGAAAATTTGGGGGGCCACAAGAAAAGCGAGTCTCCGTCGAGGCTCTCTTTTTAACAGGGTTTCCAGTGTAAAATTGGAAATTGTTTTGCAAACGGTTCACAAAGACGCGAGTCCCTTCAAACTCTCCCTGAAAAGGGGCTAAGTGAATGAATTGGATAGCATGCGAAAAGAACGAGCTCCCTCGAACTCTCCCTAAAAAGGGTCTCTCGCAAGAGAAAATGATTGAAATTGGATATTGAAATTGATTGACCCAAAGGTCGAAACTGAAAGTTGGAAAATTGATTGTTTGAATGACCCGGAGGTCGAAATTGGATGACCTAATGGTCGAAATTGGGAATTGGTTGACCAAGAGGTCGAAATTGTGTGGCCCGAAGGTCGAAATTGAGAATTGAGTGACCCGAAGGTCGTAATCGAGAATTGAGTGACCCGATGGTCGAAAATTGGAAATTGGGTGATCTGACGGTCGAAATTGAGAATTTGGTGACCCGAGGGTCTAGATTGGAAATTCTAATGATCCGAAGATTTAAATTGGAAATTGGTGGACAAAAGGTCAAAATTTGAGAAATTTGACTGACCTTGAGGATCGAAATGACTTGGATCAATATAGGAGAATAAATGGATCGAGTCAAAGTTCGAATCAAGTAAAGAGATCACGAGTCGGAACTCGGATCCGCAAAGGAGATTGAAGAGCTCGGGTCAGAGCTTGAATAAGGTAAAGAGATCACGAGTCGGAACTCGGATCAACAAAGAAACATGAAGAGCTTGAATCAGAGCTCGAATAAATAAAGAGATCTCGAGTTGAAACCCGTATCAGCAAAAGAAAGTGAAGAGCTTGAATCTGAGCTCGAATAGGGTAGAGAGATCACGAGTCGGGACTCGGATCAACAAAGGAAAATGATTTAAGAGAACACTCGAGTCGGAACTCAGCTCTTCAAAAGAAAAAGTAATTTAAAGGAAAACCCGAGTCGGAACTCGGTTTTTCAAAGGAAAATTAATTTTGAGAGAAAGACCCAAGTCGGAACTCGGTTTTTCAAAGGAAAAATAATTTTGAGAGAAAAAACCCGAGTCGGAACTCAGTTTTTTAAAGGAAAAATATAAACCAACTTGAAAATTGGATTTTAAAATAACGCCAGTTCGAGCACTGGATTTTGAAATAATACCAGTTCGAGCACTGGATTTTGAAATAATACCAATTCGAGCACTGGATTTTGAAATAATATCAATTCGAGCACTGGATTTTGAAATAATACCAGTTCAAGCACTGGATTTTTGGTTCACTATTAATGATTGTTTTTCAATTTTGAATAACAATTAAGAATTGTGATGGGATTGTTTGTCTAAATTCCAATACTGACCAAATTGATGTTAATGCGATTGAATGCAAATTGATGCACATGAATGCACAAGTGCGTAAAATAAGAGATTTGTTTATCCTGCCTACATACATAACAAAATTTAAAAAATGCCCCAGTGTAACTGGGAAAAGAAAGTTTGATCATTATTGAAGAGAATAGGAGGATTACAAGGGAAGAATAAATGTCTCAAGTATAGAACTTTTTCAAGTGCCGAGCATTAATGGGATCTGGTAATTCTACCCCATCAGCATTGATGAGCCGATATGAGTTGCGGGGTAATGCTTCTTTGACGACATATGGACCTTCCCAATTCGGCGACCATTTACCATCAGGATGATGCTTGAGATAAGTTGTGGATCGAAGTACTAAATCATTGACTTTGAATCTTCTTTCGATGACAGACTTCGCATATTGCCTGGCCACTCTCTGGCGATAGGATTGAGCATGCTCTGCTGCTTTTAGCCTTCTCTCATTGAGTAAGTCTAGTTGTACCAGTTGTTGCTGCTGATATTGATCAAGAGGTAATTCTAGCAGTGATGCAAATTTCAAAGCGGGCTTCTGAACATGTAGTGGCAATACTACTTTTGTTCCATAGACCAATTCTGATGGAGTAGCATTCGTTGGTGTACGAATGGTGGTCCGGTAGGCCCATAGTGCATCATGGATCTTCTCATGCCAGTCGCGGCCTGTTTCTACAGTTCGCGCCAAGATATGAATTAAAATTTTGTTGGTGGCCTCTGCATGACCATTCCCTTGAGGATAGTAGGGAGCGGAAAAATGATGATAGATCTTGAACTTTGAACAGAATGTCTTCATCTTTTCATTCTTAAAATGACTGTCATTATCTGACACGATGTCATGTGGGATGCTGAAACGACAAAGGATGCTCTTGTGGATGAAAGAGACCACGTGTCGGCCTTCCACTGTGCGAAGAGTGATAGCTTCTACCCACTTGGTGAAATATTCTGTTGCAGCAATGAAGTATTTGTGGCCATTTGAAGCAGATGGAGTAATGGGACCTACGACATCGAAGTCCCACATGGAGAACGGCCATGGAGAGACAACAGACTGTAAATATGTTGCGAGAGCATGAATAGAAGGTGCATGTATCTGACATTGAACATACTGATAACAGTCTTCCTGCATAGTCTTCCAATAGTAACCTGCTCTGATGATTTGCTTGACAAGGGTTTGGTAGCCGATGTGACCATCACAAATGCCTTCGTGTGCTTCTCGCACAACTTCTTTGGCTTCGTCTTCATCTAAACATCTGGAATACTCTGAACTGAATCCGCGACGATAAAGGACATTGGCCATAATGAAATATCGGGTAGACATACGCTGGATTGCTCGTTGCTCTTTCTTTGAGAGTTCTGGAAGAAATTCACTGGTTTCTATGAAAGTTTTGATATTGTAATACCAAGGCTTCTTCTTTTGCTCAGCTTGGTGTACTTGTTCTGTTGGAAGGAAAGCAGGTTGGTCAAGTCTGCCAATTTCGAAAGAGCTACAAGATTCTCCATTTTTGAATGGCATAATGGAGCCTAGGTTGTCTAGGCTATCAGCCACCTAATTGAAATCTCTCTTGATATGGAAAAGCTGAAATTCTTTAAACGTGCTGACAAGAGCTGAAATGATTTTCTGATAAGGAAATAACTTTTGATCTTTCACTTGTCATTCGACTCGGACTTGATTGACAACGAGTAATGAGTCATCGTAAGCATGCACTCTCTTGACATTGAAGTCTAGTAGAATTTTTAGACCTTGAATTAGGGCTTCATACTCAGCCATATTGTGGGTGCATTGAAAATCTAATTTGAGAGAAAATGGAATCATCTCCTTCTCAGGAGTGATTAATAAGATTTCAATGCCTATTCCAGCCATATTCTCGGAACCATTGATAAATAAATTCCAGACTGAGTATTGCTGGATATTACATATTTGCTCGTTTGAGAAATCATCTTTGGCTTTCACCTCTTCTGTCAAAGGAAAATCTGCCAATTGATCTGTGATTGCTTGTCCTTTGATTGATTGTTGTAAGACATATTCTAAGTCATACTGCATCAGTAAGACTTGTCATTTGGCAACTCGTCCACTGAGGAAAGGTTGCTCTAAGATGTATTTGAGAGGATTGAGTTTAAACAAAATTTTGACTTATGATGCTAGCAGGTAGTGTCTTAACTTCTGACACATCCACACCAGAGCTAGGCAGGTCTTCTCTATTTGAGAGTATTTCTTTTCATAATCTATGAAAGTTTTACTCACATAATAAATAGCGTGCTCTATCAAGCTGCCTTCTTTGTATTGCGCTAAGAATTTGCCGGATGTGACTTGATTGACTGAGATGTATAATAAAAGAGGTTTTCCCAATAAAATCATGGAGTTAACCTCGTTAGAAGAAATACTCTAGGTAAAAAGGGAATGTCTTTTGCACACACATGCATATTTTTCATCATTTAAATCAACTACATTTTATCTTATTGGCAATATTTTCTGACTATCTTGACATGAAATAAAAACTTGATTTCCTTTTGATACATCCTGGTGACCCCATTTATCCCTCTTTAGGACTTGATAACTGGAGTTTTTAAGATCCTTCCCTTTTTTTTGGTTTGAGGGCTCGGGCTCTCGGATGTGCATATTTCCTTACTTTCCCCACTGACCCACTATAGACAATTATTTTCAGGTTCTAGATCAAGCCTAGTTTTGCAAAAGGTCATTTCACAAGCTCATTTTAGTCTCAGTCATGAGACGCAACAGTTTCTTCAATCCCTTTTCCAAAGCTTTATAGACCCCCATTTTCCTTGCCTTTTACAACCCCTTTCATATTCTTTGTGCGAAATCCGAAAGTCCCATAATGGTTTCTTCATTCGAGGATTCCATATTTGTTCAGGTTAAGGATTGTACCTTAGTCTCGTTTCATAAGGTATTTTTATATCCCTTCAGGTTAAGGGTTATACCTGAGCCTCATTTCATGAGGTATTTTTCTCTCTATTCAGGTAAGGGTCAAACCTGAGCCTCATTTCATGAGGTATTTTTCTCCTCGTTCAGGTAAGGGTTAAACCTGAGCCTCATTTCGTGAGGTATTTTCGTCACATCTAGGATAAGGGCTAAACCTGAATTTCTGCAAAAGGATCACTACAAAAAGCTTATCTTGACTCAGCCATGAGACCTCACTCTTATGATCAAATATCTCCTTTTCACAATCTTGGGACCTTCATCCAAAAGTCCCATCACGATTTCCTCATTCTTTTCATCAAAATCACTTCATCCTCGAGGATTTCATCCTCGAGGATTTCATCCTTTTAAAAGCCATTCAGGATAAGGTATTAAGCATAAACTACATTTTATGAGGGTCATTCAAAACCAATTCCTTCACACCCAATAAGATCTTAACTGGGGCATTTTTATTTTGAAATTTGGTGTGTTTCTCTTTGCTGCTAAGCTCGGCTTAGCAGCAAAGAGGGGCATCTATAAAGACCCCAAATTTTCCAAGTCCATTACAGATACCCTCATTTCACAGATGACAGCCCCCTGCAAGGCAGTATCGAGTCTCACCCCTAGGTTTATCCCGATCTTGAGGTCAGTTTACCCCCCATTTTGATAATAAAATTACCATTTTATCCCTAAATTCCCTTAGCCTTTTTGTCAGTCAGACCTAGCCAAGCTTATTTTAAGTCTAGAACGGTTAGAATGTTTGTCATTTCTAGCTCCTTTCAGCTTACGATGAGCGAATCTTGACCATTTTAACTAATTTAGCTTGTTTCAAGCGAAATAAGCTCATTTTAGCTCGAATCTTAACCAAACTGTCCCTGAATCAGTTAAATCCATAAGATCCCGTCCCACTGAGTCTAATCTATCTTCATCAAGAGTTTGAATAGCTCAGTTCCAGTTCAAAGTCACTCAGACCTTTGTTTCAGCTCATTTGAGCTCATTTAAGCTTGATTCAGTCCAAATCGATCAAACTTCAGCTGGTTGAGCTAGTGTTTTAGCTTCGAGTTTAGTTTGTTTGAGTATAACTGGCGCCCGATTCAGTTCATTCTGATCATATCCAGTTCAAATTAGTTCAGACCAGTTTTGTACCGTGTTTCTACCCCTGCAGGGCGAAAACAAAAAAATACAAATTTCTTCATAACACTATTTTTGACATTTTTCTAAACTGGGACAAGTCCCAATTCGGACTCGAATCAATTCTTTTATCTAATATCTTATCAATATTCGAAATCCAATCCATTTTAATTCAAATATTAGGTCCAATGTTGGATCTAGTATCTAATTTCATCCCAGACCTGGATTTTTTATCTGATTCATTCAGAAACTCATATCCAGAGTCCAATTCATTCTTTGAACCTAAAATATCCTATCAGATATCTAGGATCCAATTTACCATTTCAGATCCATTTCTGTTTCGATCCACCTTCTAATCCATCCAGAAGGTTGAATTGAATCAATTTCTGAACTCAGATTAATCTAACATCTAAGATCCAATTTCCACTTCTTGAATTCTGATCCAGATCCAAGATTCAATTCCTTTCTCTAAACTGGATCCAATATCGAAAATCAAAATCCCAATTTTTCATTAAGAACTTGGGGTTTTTTCATTTTCAATTCTTTAGAAATCCATATTCAGGGTACGATTCCCATTTCGAACCAATTTCCTTCAAATCGAGATCCAGATCCAATCTTTTTCAAAACTTCGCATCCAGATCCTTTTTAAAATTCAATTTTTATTCTAATTTCAAAATCAATCTTTGTATTTTCAAATTCAGATCTATCATTTTGTAAAAATCTTTTGAAAAATACCTGTGATCATTGCAAAAATTTTCCTCTTATTTCCCTCTTTTCCTTCTCTTTGCCTTTCTAGCCTCTATTCCCTTTTTTGAAGGGGAATAAAAGACAGAAAAGAAAAGAAAGAAGAGAGAGGAACTCTTTTGCAAAGGTCTCACTTGACCTTAATTTTGAAAAATGTTTTAAAATTACTCGCCTCCTTTTTTGAAATTTTATAGAAAAATAGAGAGACGGGATTCGCTCGTCGGTACGAGGTTCGACCGTTCCTGGCGCCTTTACCAGAGGTAATCAAACCAAGGATCTCAGACTTATGTCTTTTGCTTTGCCTAAATATTGTCTAAGAATTTATTCTAAGTCTAAAAATCCCAATATCGATAATCAAAATCCCAATTTTTCATTAAGAACTTGGGGTTTTTTCATTTTCAATTCTTTAGAAATCCATATTCAGGGTACGATTCCCATTTCGAACCAATTTCCTTCAAATCGAGATCCAGATCCAATCTTTTTCAAAACTTCGCATCCAGATCCTTTTTAAAATTCAATTTTTATTCTAATTTCAAAATCAATCTTTGTATTTTCAAATTCAGATCCATCATTTTGTAAAAATCTTTTGAAAAATACCTGTGATCATTGCAAAAATTTTCCTCTTGTTTCCCTCTTTTCCTTCTCTTTGCCTTTCTAGCCTCTATTCCCTTTTTTGAAGGGGAATAAAAGACAGAAAAGAAAAGAAAGAAGAGAGAGGAACTCTTTTGCAAAGGTCTCACTTGACCTTAATTTTGAAAAATGTTTTAAAATTACTCGTCTCCTTTTTTGAAATTTTATGGAAAAATGGAGAGACGGGATTCGCTCGTCGGTACGAGGTTCGACCGTTCTTGGTGCCTTTACCAGAGGTAATCAAACCAAGGATCGGACTTATGTCTTTTGCTTTGCCTAAATATTGTCTAAGAATTTATTCTAAGTCTAAAAAATGCACAAGGAATAATGTTTGTACAATGCAAATACAGGGATGTATGCTTTTGAGAAGAATAATTTAGAAATTTTGCGGATTTTCCAAGTGATTTTGAAATAAATTTGAGAATATGGTGAAGAAATGGTTTTTGAAAGTTTGAAGATTTTGAATATAATTTAGAACTTGAAATAGATCTGGAAAGAGACTTGAAGTTCTAAGTCTTGGGATAATCAAAGATTTTGAAAATAGTTCTTGGATTTGAAGAAATGAAGAGAAAAAGAAAATTTGGCACTGAGGTAGAATTTGAAGTAAGAATGAGATTTCAAAGTTAAAAATGAACTTTGAATTTGAATTTGAATTTGATTCTCAAAAATCAATTTTGAAAAAGGATCTTTGATCTTGAGTTTTGAATTCAGAACCTGAAATAGGAATCTGAATTTGGAAATGGAATTTAGACTTGGAAATGGTTTTGAAAATTGAAAATTGAAATCCAGATGAGGTTCAAAAATGGAATTGGAAATCAAATTGGAAATTGGGATTGGATTTAAAAATATGAATCCAAGATGGAATCGGATTTGAAATCTGAAAATCTAGATGGAATTGGATTTGAAATCTGGAATCCTAGATGGGATTGGATTTGAAATTTGGAATCTTAGATGGGATTGAATCCAAAATCTGGAATCCAAGATGGAATTGTGTTTTAAATCTAAAATCCAATATGGAATTGGATTTGAAGTCTGAAGTCATAGATGGAATTTGGATCCAAAATCCGGAATCCAAGATAGAATTGGGTTTTAAATCTGGAATCCAAGATGGAATTGGATGTAAAATCTGGAATCCAAGATGGAATTGGATTTTGAAAATCCAAATGGGACATAAAGATAGAGTTAGATTTCAGAAATCCAGATGGGATTTCGAAGATGGATTTTGATTTAGAAAATCTTGATTTTGATTTTTGAATTTAATCTTGAATTTAGAGAAAATCAATTTTAGAGCTAACCTCAAAAACTTTGATTCTTGATTTCAAAGTGAAGTTGAATTTTGAAGGTTTTAAAACTTGGAGATTTGGGAATTTGGAGTGAAGAATAAACTTGATTTAAAACTTGAATTTTTTAAATCATGTGATGAATCTGGGATTTCAAAGTTGAATTGAACTTTGAAATTCAATCTGGAATATTGAATTGAATTTGAATCCTGAAAATGAATTTGGAATTTCAAAGTTGAATTGAACTTTAAAATTTAATTTGAATTGGAAATTGAATTTTGAATTTAGAGATGAATTTGAAATTTTAAAGTTAAATTGAACTCTGAAATTGGGATATTGAATTTTGAAAAATAAGATAGAATTGAAAATAGGAAAATGAATTTGAATAAGAATTGAAGATTGATTTGAGAAATGAAGAAGATATTTGAAGAATTATCTCAAAATCACTTGGATTTTAAAGAAAACTTAAAATACTTTGAAAATTGATGTAATTCTATCCTAGATGATGAATGAATTAAAAAGAATTTTG
This sequence comes from Nuphar pumila, assembly GCF_984573655.1. Taxonomy (NCBI): domain Eukaryota; kingdom Viridiplantae; phylum Streptophyta; class Magnoliopsida; order Nymphaeales; family Nymphaeaceae; genus Nuphar; species Nuphar pumila. The sequence continues at coordinate 21,789,013 of NC_143257.1, read as the reverse complement.
AAATTGGGCTTTGAAAAGCATATTTTATTCTTTAAGTTAATTGAAATAAGATTGAAGATATAATACATCCCTGACTATGGTCATAAAATGTATTATAAGATAATCTATATTTAAATTCAAATGAAGAATAAAAACATTTTTGTGCCTTTATAGAGTTTGAAATGAAACTAACTCTCAATATATCATGACTATGGCCATTGATATATATTTTAAGTTAATTTCGAGTTTAACTCTGATAAAGGAAGAAAAACTTTGAAAATATGATGATTTTCAAAAAGAGATCCAGTGTGGATCCAATGTTAATCCATAAAAGATAAAAATCATAAGCATTATCCACATTTTGACTATGGCCATCAATGTGGGTCGCTTGCTTAGGATTAAATACCTCTTATTAGAATGGTGCACGTGTCATTCGTGTTCGCATTCGTGAAATTTTTGAAATAAAAGAAGAATGATATGAAAACAAGTAATTTTATGCTCATACATTCTAATCTAATGCAGGAAATGTAAATATTCTCATTAATATCTAGCTATTACAACTCTGAAATTGAAATTATGATTTTTAAGAAAAGAAATAACATTGTGGCACATTTCTTGCAAAACAAAAGGGGGATTAGTACGAATGAAAGGAGAGATGGCAATAACTCATAATATCAAGAAGGCGAATGATGAAATGAATTTAAGATGTATGTGAGATGCATATAGCTAAATGCATATGAATATGCATATGAGAATATGCATGCTTAAATATACATGAAGATGAAGAGATGCTATAAGTGAGTTGTTGTGAGGGTACTTATGAGAATATAGTGTACCAACAAGGAGGTAAATGGGAGGTAATAGATTTGCAGCAGATGGTTGGTGAAAACTAAGTGCTTATGAAGTGATACTATGCAAAACCCATTGCTGGACAGCATGTAGCGGGTGTTGTGCAAACAGGGCCAATGTGCAGCATATGATAGCTATGAAAGGTGTTGTGAAAGAGTTGGTATTTGCAGCAGTAGTGGTTGTGACTATTGTAGGTGAGGAATGTAATGGGTGCTATTGTGCTATATACAAGGTTTAAATAATGAGGGGCAGCCTAGGGAGGGAGTGAACACTATATGTAAGTGACAGGAATCGAGGATGATACAGCAGTATTGTAGCAGCTGTGAAAGGATGTTGTGGGAAAATGTGGAAAAGTTATTGTTATATCAGTGTTGTGTAACGTCTGATGTAAATGAATGGTGGGGTGTGCATAGGGGTGACAGATGATGTATGTATGGGATGCAAGGTGGCTATTGGAAATGGGCAGGGTGATAAATATGAACATATATTGATGCAGCAGTGGGTAGATGCTATGTTGGAGGATGGAAAATGTATGGGAAGGTGATATTGAACAGGTAAGTGTGATGGAGTGTTACACACATTGAAGGCGCAGCTGAGCTTACTGCAAATGTCATTCAAAATTTTTTTTTTTAAGATTCTTGCTAGACTTCAAGGCTATATTGGCAACGGTCAGAAACCTAAGACCATTGGCAAGGCAAAGATCTATGTGGCAATCAGCACCACCAGACCAGTATATCATATGCAAGGACTATATAAACTCATCACCTACCAGGGATGAGTTTCGGGCTATGAGAGACAATATTGATTTTATATTGATCTCTGACAATTAAAGGCTGCAATATCTGCTCTACATGGTTGTATCAGATTGACGCCATGAAGTGACGGAACTGGAATTGAATTTCCAGAGTCAGGGGAGTTCTGTACAGGGAACTGAAATCCTATGAGACTTGAACAAGGCACTTCTGCTGGAGATCGAAAGTATCCATCTTGCACAATTGACAAACCAGAGCATGATGGTACTTATGTGATCAAGAACCCAAACAAACTGCTGATCATTGGCAACGGCATCATTAGGATATGGCCCTCATTATTTCTCATTAACAGGTTGTCACCAACTGTTGGAGACACATATCAAAGGATATGGCTGATAAAGTTATGGATCATTCTATGGAGCTGGTGGGTTGTAGAGATAGTAAGTGACGGGATGAAGGTAGTGATCGTGAAGACATACTAACAGAGAAGTGACAGTAGTGAGTTGGGGTACTGCCATAGGGAGCGGAAGTGGAGTGAGTGATGCATGGTGAATAGTGGTTTACTGTGTAAAGGAGGTGTTGTGGCTGCTGACAAGTTGTAAGTATACAAAAGGTAGATACTAATGAACATATGCAAGTACTAAAAAAATAATAATAATAAAAGAAAATTATCACATGCACACAATACCAACAATATCCCCTTTGTGATTCCCTAAAATTATGAACGTAGCCCACAATGGACCCTGTAGAATACACTTGTTGCTAATCAAGGGAAGGCATGCACTTATGCCAGGTTAAAGAATTATTGAACTAACATGAATAAATGTTGTGATTGAACCAACAAATTGTTCCAAATTTTGACAAGAGAAATATAAGGCATTAATAAACTAAAATCTTCATAATATTCCTAGGTCATGATATCAACAATAAAAAAAAATGAAGATGATGATGCACGATATGTCCATGTGGTAAGCTAAGGAGTATGGCTTCCAATACCTTGGTTCAGCAGGATGTACAGGGTATATACAACGTACAAAGAAACCCATAGATAAAAATCAACTAGTGGTCGATGAATGAAGCTAATGGGTGCTACAGCGTGAGTGCAAATGTTAAGTATGAAGGGGGTAGGTGCGAATGAAATCCAAAACAAGCAATCAACCGTTAATGAGAAATGTAACAGGTAATGGAACTAATCAAAGGCTGATAAAAAAATTAAAAAAATGCAAGAAGACAAACATACGGAAGTAGATCAGGAACGATATTGAAGATAGATCAAAACTTTAGGAACAGCAACACGTTAATCAAGATGTTGAGGTTAAAATAACTTAAAGAACAGGCAGGAAATATAGGCGATAATGGAACCTAATGCTTAATCAACTATATTGAATAGGATCCCATCGTATGGGCTTTCCGCAGGGTAAAATCGATCAAGAAAATTGGATTGAATGTGATTCAACGCGCCTCAGTTATGCCATCTTCCGTTAAGGGAATTCCAGACCAAACAGATTTTCATCCAAGGTATTGTTCGCTTTCAAACTGACATGGCTAACTCAGGGATTCCTGATTGCAGGCGGCTCAAACGGTTGTCATGAAAGGTATCTATTCATTTCTATAGCAACAACCACCCAGACGATTCATAACAAAATCCATGAAATTCAGCCATAAAACAGGAGTTCAGATCATATAAACAATCTATACATGTATGTATATCTGTGTATAAATGTTACATTTCAAAGATCTCCTTGTAACGATAGGTCTTTACAGCAGACCTCACTGTGACTTTGAATTAACCCATGATGAAGCTGATGCAATTTCATATGATATAGTGAAAAGAAATTAAATACAGACGACAATGAAGTCAAGATATGCAACATACTTCAGTATCGACTATGAATATACCACATTGTAACCATCAAAATATAAGAGATAGGATATACAGGAGAGATGTGAAGTGGTAGAGGGGAATGGCGGATATCAGACATTACCCACACAAGAGATCAGATGTAGTAGAGGATCAGACATAGACCCCCCTCCCAGATCAAAATCAGAAAAGAGAGGGACTATAAACATGAAGAATCTATAAAACAAATGCATCAACTCATACTTTCATAAAGAGAGTAGAATAAAGATTTCAAAGGAGGCCTAATGAACTCTCTGGGTCACTGCTAGGCATCAAGTGATTCACCGGCAAACGGATACTTTATACCCAGTTATGCCTCATCTGGATGCCTGCAGCAGATTACCACCAAAGAGATTTGTACAACAACCAATTACGAGAAAGAAAGAAAAGAAAGGGAAAAAGAAAAAAAAACAGAGAGAATGAGATATTGGAATGAGGTCGTTCCTTTTTGCTATAGCACAAGGATGGGTTGATGTTGCACAGAAAACATCAACACCACCTGAAGTGCGTTAATGAGGCAAAACCAAAAAAATCAGAAATAAATTAGAGAAGGTAAATGGGAGAGACTCTTACCTTGTTCTTTGTAGGGATTCAGAAACGAGAAAGGGAACCTTCTCTTCGTTCTACTGTGAAGATTTTCTATTCAAAACGCTGCAGGGGATCTGAATGAGAGAGCCGAGATTTTCTCTTCTATCGTAAAGGTCTTTTGCTACTGAAGAAGAGGAGAGGATCAGAAGGAGAGTAGAGAGCGAGAGTAGGAAAACTCGATCAAGAGGAGAGGGCGAATGAATGGCTGATTGGATGGATGATGAAGCTAACGAATCGAGAGGCTAAAGATGGATGCCCTTACCCTCCCTCGATGTTGGTTTATATAGGAAGGAGAAGAAGGATCGAGAAGAGGAGAGATCGAAGGCTGGTTTGTGAAGGAAGAGGAGGGAGAAGCGGTGATCACCCTTCGATCCCCTGAGACAGTTTTTCAAAGAAAAGCCGTTGCAAATTTTGCAACAGGGGTCCTTCTGTTTTTTTAGAAATTTTCAAAACGATGGTCATTTTCAAAAGGTTTTTCTAAAAGGGGTTTTAACAAAGACAATTTTCAAAAGAAGGTTTCTAAAACCTTTCTTTCGTATATTCTTTTTTTTTGTTTTGATTTTTTTGTTCTTTTTCTTTGTATTTTCTGTATTTTTTTGTGTTTTTGAAAATAAAACTTTAAAACTATCAGAAAATGAAGGATTTTAAACTATTTTTGCAAAAATTTGGAAATATTTACAAAAAGAAGGGTTTTCTGAGAATCAGAGTTAATCTTTAAAAATTTCTTCAGAAAATGGGCTTGGATCCAAGGTTTGAGGAAATATTTGACTTTTGGACCTCTAATTGAGGAATATAGAACAGTGGATCCAAATGGATACCGAGTGGACTGTCCGATCCATTCAAAAAATTATTTTTGATATTTTTATAATTTTAATTTGAAAATTAGATAACGGGGCTCAGAATTGAATTTTGATACTGGATCCGGATCCGAAATTGAGTCAGATATAGAAAAAGGATTCAAATTTCAGTGAATTTGAGAAATAACTGGAATTTAGATTGAAATTAACTCAATTTACTTAGAAAATGGAGGCCAAGGGCAAAAAAAGGATTTTTACAAAATTTGGAGTGTTCACAATACCCTGGATCCAGTTCAAAATTCAGTTGAGATTTTGAAATATCAAAATGGATCCAGATCCAGTATCAAAATCCATTTTTTTTCAAAATCAATTTGAGGATTTCAAATTCAGTATCAAAATCCAATTTTTATCCCCAATTTCAAAAATAATCTTTTAATTTCAAAATTAAAAATCAGTATTTTTAAAAAAATTCCTCAAAATTCAATCTAGATCCGGTTTTTGCCCCAGTTTGGATTTCATAAATCAAAATTGGATTTTTGAATCCAATTATTTCTAAATTCTCTTTTTTATTTCTTATATTTTATTTTCCTTTTATCTTAATTTTAAAATCAAAAAGGGAAAATATTGTTTTTAAAGAGGGGTGCCACTTCGCATTTTCAAGATTCAAAATCAAAATCATTTTTTTAATATGCCTTTAAAAACCCCTTTACTTTTAAAATCACACATGGACGTCACTTGCCAAGTGATACCATGTGTTAAATTTTCAAATAAATGTCTACTTTGCCCATCTACAAAACTAAAAAATGACACACATGGGCACCCTCTTGCAAGAGTGTGCCATGTGTCAAAATCTTTCACAAAATGGCACTTTTGACCATTCAACAAACAACAAATCCCACACGGGGTTGGCGCCAACCCCTCCCCCATGTGAGCCTTGCCACATAAGCCCTAAGGGCTTGAAAATATCTTAACTGGGCCATGCCCATAATGCTCCCACCTTATGTTATAAAAAACCTCCATGGCGGGCAAGTTTTTCAAGAAGAAAAAGAAGGAAAACAATCCCCCTCTCTCTCTCAAGCACTCCTCCTCTTTGGCTCCTCCCTTGGTGGCTGAAGTGAAAAGGAAGAAAGAAGTCCTTCAGCCCAAGGTCTCTCTCTCCTCTTTTCTAATTTTTCTCTTTTTCTTTTTATTTTTCTTTCAATTTCTCAAAATCGCCTCCTCCCCCCCCCCCCCCCCCCCCTTTCTTCTCTTCTTTATTGTAATTTCTTTTCAATATCATGTAATAGCAATATAGATTTATCTTAATTCCATGTTAATTTCCATTTTTATGTTTTGATTCATTCAAATTGCTATTTACTTTGTGTATTTTCATTTTAGCCATTTAGAATTGAGATTTGATCTTCAATAGATCAAATCTTACATTCAATAGGCAAAATCAATTTCAATTTATGCCCCAAAGCTTTTAATTTCATGTTTAATTGATTTATTTCTGTTCTTTTACATCATTTTTATCATCATCCAAGGTTTGAAATGATGGATCTCATGTTTGATCATTGGATTAATTAATTAATGAGATGCTATTCTACTCAATCATGTTTAGATGATATTTTCAATTCTAGTCCATTTTTTAGTTCATCATTTTGCATATAATTAGGCCTGCTTTTGATCTGATTTTTTTATTACATCTTCGTTAATATATTTTTGAGATCTTGATCATGCATAATATTTGTATTTTATTCATCTTTATTTATGCATGATCCATGATAAAATCACATTAAAAACCCGTCTTTATCGTTGTTTTCAAGAATTTGCTTTGAAACTCAATTTTCAGGAAAACCCATATTTTTTTATTCAGCCCTGTGTTTTTCGGTATTTTTATTAGATAAAACCTTTATAATTCATAATTTAGATTAGATTAGAACTTAATTAATTGTTTCTAATTAGTTTTAGGAAAAAACCCTTTTGAAAAACTCATTTTTCAAGAAAAGACCTTTTTGAAATTATTGAAAATTTCATCGTATCTCTTTTAAAAATATGGTTTTTAATCTAATTAGGAATTATAAATAGGATTAAGAGGGCTGGAGAATATGTTTTTTCCAGTAGCACTCTTGCTTCCCCTCCTTCTTGCCTCCCTCTTCTCTCTCTCCCTGGTTTTTAATCTAATTAGGAATTTCTTTCTCTCGTTCTCTTCTTCTTTTTCTTCCTCTTTTTCTTTAAGCTTCAAACCCTTTCGTCATTGGCAACTTTTTCTTCGTTAGGGCAGCGTGGATGCATTTGGATTGAACGTCTTCTCTTTTCAACCCCTTCATCAAAGGCAAATCACACAGGAAGCATTGGAACATGTGGTGAGCCCCTTTTCATGCCCTCTGAGGTCCTTTTAGGCCCTCAGAAGTGTCATCAAAGACCAAAAAGTGTTCAACCTAGTTACCCAAAGGGAACACAAAGGGAAGGACAAAGGAAAGGAAAGCAATTCAAAGGGACAGAAGGACTCAAAGCACTGAAAACCTTTCTTTTAGTCTTAGATTAGGGTTTATTTTATTAATTGGGTCTATAATAAAACCATTTAATTATTGGTTTAAGCCCTCTGCGTATGGTAACACTCTTTATTATTTTACTTAATTAATTTATTATTCTTTAAGGCAATAAAGAGTAGTGTAGATTGTGTGTTGGATACAAAGTATTTCCCGTTCCTTGAGATCGACCCAGACTCCACCACTCGTGCGAGTCGATTTTTATATTTTTGGTGTCTGGTTTTCACTTGATTTTGATTAAAATATTATTTTAAAAAGCAATTTCATAAAACTCACACCAAATTTTGGCATCGTTACCGGGGAACGGCGATTAATATGAGTATTCACTTTATTTCCATTTGTTTGTTCTCGTCTTCTAGGTTGCTAGTTTCCTTTCGGTTCTTTATTTAGGTTATTTAGTTTAAATTTCTGCTAATTATTTAGGACTGCTAGTTTGCTTTTTGTATTTAGGTTTAGAACCACGTGCTTGTATCCTGTGGAGACCAACTTACTTTTCCAGCATAGCCCACCCACTAGGATACCCTTAGAGGTGACTATGCACGATTGGTACTGTGCTCATAAATTTCATTTTCTATAAAATCCCTACTACGTGCAATTGCGTGGTGCTTGTTTATTTACTTGCTTTCTAGTATTATTTTTTTTACTCGCTTTGTGGTTTGCTATGGTTTGGCTGCTTAGTGCATTAGGTAGGTAGAAAACCAGTGTCTAAGACAGTTGCTGCACCGGTCTTCCCCTTGGTGCATGCAAGGGTGATGCTCACTTGACCCGAGCTTGTTGAGTTTGTCAAGGACCCCGAGTCCTTTATTAGGAGATCTCGTCGATCCGGCCCCATGGCCCAAGATCAACATTTGACCCATCTTCTCAGGGAGTACTTCACTCCCAATGCCTACACTCCGAACTCCTGCATTATGAGACCCGTTGTGAGATCGCCGCAGTTTGAGATAAAAGTCAGCATTATACAAATGTTACCATCCTTCTATGGCCTGAACAATGAAGACCCCTACCATTATCTTGAATTCTTCGAGATCTGCTCTACGGTGCAGATCAATAATTTTGGGGATGACGCATTGAGGTTAACATTATTCTCGTTCTTCTTCAAGGACAAAGCCAAGCATTGACTAAAGGCCCTCGATACAATTCAGATTACCACTTGGGAAGGAATGCAGCGCGAGTTTCTCAAAAAGTACTTCCCAATTGGCAAGATGAATCAGTTTCGTAAAGCCATAACCAGTTTTTCTCAGATTGAGGGAGAACAATTCCATGAGACTTGGGAGAGAATGAAAGATCTTTTTCGCAAGTTCCCCCATCACTAGGTGCCCCATTGGCAACTGGTGCAGTATTTTTATGATGGTCTGACCGAGAAGGACATGCAAATGGTTGATTCATCGTGTGGGGGCACATTCATGCTCAAGAGTGAGGATGAGGCGTGGACTTTATTTGAGACTTTGAGTGAAAATGTCATGCATCATGCCTTGTCTCCACGGCTCGATAGGACCACATATGTGCCTAGTAGTCCTAGGAAAGTTGGGATTTCTGAAGTAGGGTCCGAGCGCGAATTGCAAACCAAAGTTAACCTGTTGACTAGGAAGTTAGATCAATTCCTAGCTAATTCATCTTCAAGAAGTTCAGTAGATAAAGTATGTGAGCTATGCGCTAGCTCTGTACACTTTGTTTTCGAGTGTCTGGCAACATCGCTATATCCTAAATTCGTTGAGGAGCAAGTGAAGGCTGCCCAAGGTTTTGCTAGACCCGTGCACGATCCTTTTGCACCTACATATAACTCAGGATGGTGAAACCACCCCAATTTTGACCCACCCTATCAGCCCTGCCAGACACAGCATAGACAAAGTAACTTTTCACAAGGTTACTCGTGTCCCATATTTTCACAAGTTCACCCCCAGTTTAGTTGTCCTTCTCCTCAGGAGCCCACATCGAGCACATTATTTCAAGAGAAGATGTTAGAGGCCTTTTTTGACATTAAGGCCACTCTTTGTTCTCATACGCAGTCAATAGCGAAGCTAGAGACTCAAATGGGACAGTTGGCTAAGGCCTTGAGTAGGCGCAGCGAGAGGAGCCTATCTAGTCAGCCTGTTGTCAACCCAAAGGAAAAGGATCCCATGTCATTTGGCTTGCACCCCACATATTCACATCATGCGCAGGTCAACTCTGTTATATTCCTTCAGAGTGGGAAGGCGTGTCACCCCATTCAGGAATCGACTGATGAGCCCATTGTCATACCCACTGACCAGTCGATCTCCTCCACCAGGCCCCAAGAGAAGGGGCAAGGCCCGCAGCTCGTATCTTCATCATATATTTCCTGAGTCCTTGTTTTCCAGGCCTTAGGGCAACCGATTGCTTATAGCAAGCAAGAGGCGTGCATACACAAGATGCTTGACCTAGTAAAGCAGGATCACATCCATCTCTTGCTTGATGTTGCATACAATGATAGTCGATCGATTCTTGACTCCTTTTGATCGTAGTTTCCATGAGGAGACTAAACTCTTTTCCTCCAATATCGAGAGTCATTGTATCACCTATAGGGGTAGAGTTGGCAACAACACAGTACGCAGTATCACAGATGACCCACTTTTTCTCAGAGAGCCCGATTGAGCATGACTTTATGTCGATTGATCTCATGGACGATGAAGGGTTTCCAGAGATCCATCTGGCTGAAGACATAAAACTTAGTGCTTTATGGGAGGCATCCCATATTTGTGATGTACCATTAGTAGCTTTAGTATTTTTTTCTATTTTTAGGTAGTTTTTCTTTATGAGCGTCAAGCTTAGATCATGTATGCATTGCATTCTTTTGCATATTTCTATGAGTTGTGAACTATGAGACAGGTGGAACCTATGCAGAGCCATTCGCATGTCGTATCAGGTAAGGTTCTACAGAGTGGATCAGGTGACTTCTACTCCTTTTTTTCTCATTTATTTTCGTTTTCATGTGCATTCACTTAGTTTGATACAAGCATGGGGGAGTGCCACTGAGGACAGTGTCATTCAAGCATGGGGGAGAGTATAGTTTGCACACCCAAACTTTTCATGTCTTTGTACTTGTATTTTTTATGTCAACTCATAAAAAATGGGTTTTTAAGGAACGAGTTTGAACTTATATGGTTGTTTTGCAACATCTAATGTTTTTAGAGAATTTTTAAGCCCCACGAAAAACTTTTTCTGACACGAATCTAGAAAACCATGGTTGTTTATGTGGATTTCAAAGAAATGATTATAAACGCATGTTAAAGTCTATTTTGAATCACAAGTATGAATATGCACAGTTTTATTTTTAAAAATTAAGCAAATGAACAACATTGCAAAAGAGCTCAAAAAGTGAAACGAGCATACATTTATCTATTTGATATCGTCTTATTCCTCAGTATCTGGGCTCAGACACAAGTTGAAGTATTTGAGTTCCATGTCAAAAAGGTTAACGAAGGAAGTCAATTCTTTGTCTACGTTGATATATGTGGCCTATTTTGTTCGAGCAAGTAGAGCCTGAGGGGTGTTTACATCTGGTGCCCTAAAGCCATCTGGTTTGGGAGCCACCCGATCAAAAGCCTGTTACATGGACTTTATAGAGAGCCTAATAGATATTGACATTGCACGTGACAGAGAAGAAGACTATACGTAAACTATAAAAAGAATGAAGGTCTAGTGACTCGGGCAATTAAGTCTGAGGGATACTTTGTATCTGGTGCCCTAAGGTCGTTTGGCCTGGGAGACACTGACCCAAAGCTCGTTACACGGGTCACGAAAACTGGAAATTTAAAATAGTGCTCAACAAAAGAAATAAAAGAAAAAGTGCGTGAAAAATTAAAAATCAAGAAAAAGAAAAAGTTCACTGCTTAGAAGCAAATATTGAGAAAACCTGTGTAGAACACATATGAGTGAGGATAAGTAAATAATATGTATGTATTTGAATTTCTGAGAATGAAACATAAATGATTATGCTATTTAGAAAAGTAAAAGAAAATATTTTATTCTGTGGTGGCAGGTAAAATACTCTAATCATGTTTTGATAATGTAATGGCATGAAATATTTGTGAAAACAAACTACTTGACTGCCTAATGATTTTTAAAGTTGAATTTTATGCATACATGATAGAGATGTTTGTAGGTAGCATCACTGTAAACCCTCACGAGACCTTACTCATCCACTGGTGTAACCCAGGGGTTTAAAGGGTTTATTGCATACGCTAAATGCAACTGTGATTCTTACGAAAGTGAGTTAGGCTTTTGTTTTGATTAGTTTAGTATTTTTACTTTTTGCTTCAATTTGCTCGAGGACTATCAAACGATAAGCATGGGGGTATTTGATCATGCATAATATCTACATTTTATTCATCTTTATTTATGCATAATCCATGATAAAATCACATTAAAAACTCGTCTTTATCATTATTTTTGAGAATTTGCTTCGAAACTCAATTTTCAAGAAAAAACATATTTTTCGATTTGGTCCTATGGTTTTCAGTATTTTTATTAAATAAAACCTTTCTAATTCATAATTTAGATTAGATTAGAACTTAATTAATTGTTTCTAATTAGTTTTAGGAAAAAACCCTTTTAAAAACTCATTTTTTAAGAAGAGACCTTTTTGGAATTATTGGAAATTTCTTCATACCTCTTTTGAAAATCTGGTTTTTAACCTAATTAGGGATTATAAATAGGATTAAGACGGCTGGAGAAGATGTTTTTCCAGCAGCCCTCTTACTTCCCCTCCTTCTTTCCTCCCTCTTCTCTCTCTCCCTTGCTTCTCCTCTCTCTTTTGTCGATTTCTTTTTCTCCTTGTTCTCCTCTTCTTTTTCTTCCTTTTTTTCTTTAAGCTTTAAACCCTTTTGTCATCGTCAACTTCTTCTTTGTCGGGGCAATGTGGATGCAGCTAGATTGACTGTCTTCTCTTCTCAACCCCTTCATCGAAGGCAAATCACACGGGAAGCATTGGAACATGCGGTGAGCCCCTTTTTGTGCCGTCAAAGTGCCCTCTGAGGTCCCTTCAGGCCGTCAGAAATGCCCTCAAGAAGCCCTCAAAGACCAAAAAGTGTTCAACCTAGTTACCCAAAGGGGACACAGAGGGAAATACAAAGGAAAGCAAAGAAATTCAAAGGGACACAAGGACTCAGAGCACTGAAGACCATTCTTTTAGTCTTAGATTAGGGTTTATTTTATTAATTGGGTCTGTAATAAAACCATTTAATTATTGGTTTAAGCCCTCTGCGTAGGGTAACACTCTTAGTTATTTTACTTAATTATTTTTTTATTCTTCAAGGCAATAAAGAGTAATGTAGATTATTTGTTGGATACAAAGTAGTTCCCTGAGATCGACCCGGACTCCACCACTCGTGCGAGCCGGTTTTTATAATTTTGGTGCTTGACTTTCACTTGATTTTGATTAAAAATATTGTTTTAAAAAACGTTTTCATAAAACTCACACCAGATCTCCACCAAAAATCAGATCAATCTAAGTTGGTTTGATCCCCAAAAAAAATCGGGATTCGGATCCTATCATTTTGGGTCGTCTGAATTTTCCCTAAAATTGGACCAACTTGTTAGAATGATTTCTCCATAACCAGAGATGATCTCTCAAATCTGTAAAAAGGGATGTCTTCAGCATTGAGTCTAGTTTATTGACATAAATTTTCATCAATTTCTATAGTGTTTTTATACCCAATTTTGGTTAAAAACTACAACCCTGTTATACTCTATCACTTTTAGGGTCTGAGTTTTAACCCATTTTGTCAGTCATATCTCCTTAATGGAGATCATTTTTAAGATCTATAAAAAATATCTTTTTCATCTGCATGTCTAGTTTATCTCTATAAATTTTTATTCATTTTTATGGAGGATTTCTATTTCTTTTACATTTTAAGTCAGAACATTGTCTGTTTGTAATCCCATGCATTACTTAGACCTAAGATTGACTTGTTGCATTCATATCTCTCTAATGGTAAATCATTTTTCAAATTTGTACAAAGGAAATTCTTTCTTAAAATGTCTAGTTTATGCATGCCAATTTTCATAAACTTTCATTTCTTTTTCATTGGCCAGTCAGATAAAAAACCAGAACCCTATTGATTTTCTTTCACAGGCTTTTCACAGGTTTTAACCTGATTTGTTTGAATTGGATCTCCTCAATGGGAGATCATTTTTTAGATTTTTAAATTGGATATTTTTCCTATGTATGTCTAGTTTATCTTTGTAAATTTTCAGAAACTTTCATGAATTTTTTGTATCTGATTCTGATAGGAAATCAGAACCTTATCGTTTTGCCTCATTAAGCCTTTCTTGAATTTTATCTCAACTTGTTTGGATGTGTCCTCTCTAATGAAAAATCATTTTGGAAATTTGTGAAAAAGGTTATTCTTCATTTTTTGTCTAGTTCACTCATGTCAAATGTTATAAACTTTTATGATGTTTTGATATTCAAAATCTGTCAAAAACCAAAACTGGTTACAAAATTTTAATTTCTGTAATAGGTTCAATTCTTGAGATGGAACAGTGACTTCCCGAAGTCACCATTTCCAAACCAAGATCGATTTTTCAATTCTGTAAGCTGGAGTTGTTTCATGGTTAAATTAAGCAACTTCTCTCATAAATTTTGGAGAAATTGAATCAGTTTAGTCTCTGAAACTCCAAATATACAGAAACTTATTTGTCAAAATCTAAATTCCTGATTTCAAAATTTATTCTTCAATGTTTTAATCATATCTCAAGTTTTAAAAATGATTTTCAAGATCTGTAAATAGAAAATATTTTCTAAATGAGTTAAAAATCTATGGATTCATTTTCAGCTCAATTTGAGTTGTTTTAAACTTTCATTCATTCAAAATACTCTGATAAGGTTGGTTTGCATATCTTGATTTTGAAAAATCTTGTTTTAATTGGATAAAAAACCCAAAATTAGGTTTTCTCCAATATTTTTCTGCATTTTTCGATTTGATAACATTTTTAAGGTTATTAGGAACCTTCACAACAAATTTTATAAATTTCTAACATGTTTTTTGGATTTTTTCTTTAGTTTTTAGGGCATAAAAAGGCTAAATTATGGATTTTCTTCAATTTTTCAATAATTGAAGGAAATCCATAAATGCCTACATTTATTTCTAACATGTTTGCTCATTTTGTAGGATTTTCTCTTTCTTTCTTTTCAATTATTATAATTTATTCAAGGTTGTAATAATTACATTAATGAGAATTTTTATTTTATGCTTAGTTTAGAATGAATGAGCATATAAATCAATTCTATATTAATTTCTTGTATTTTATTTTATTTCTTTAAATACACTATAGAAAACACAAATGGCACGTGCACCATCTAATAAAGGATAAAAAATGCTAAGTAAATTTCGTATTTATGGCCCTAGTCAGAATACAAACTCTATTATTCTTTATTAAATAAAAAAATTTTGACCTACACTTTCAGGTCATTTTCGAAATTCATCATTTCTTTCATAAATAATTATCTTTTCTTCCTTTATTTGAATTAAAATAAAGATTAATTCAAAATGTATTTGTGGCCCTAGTCATGAATATGTTAAAATTAATTTGTTTTAGTTCTATAAAGGTACAAATTTTTTTCTTTATTAAATTTTTAAATAAAGATTAATTTAAAGTATATTTGTATCCCTAGTCATGAATATATGGAAATTAATCTTGTTTTAATTCTATAAAGTATATAATTTTTCTTGAAATTCAAATAATTTTTTTAAAAGTAGCATATTCATCATTTAAGATAGAATTTCATCATTTTTTTCATTCAAGTTATTTTTAGATTTCCAAGTGATTTTTTAATTGATTTTCAAAAATAAATTTCATTTAAAATTTCAAAGTCATTTTTTATTTCCATTATCAACTTCAAAGTTATTTTTCAATTTCATTCAATTTAAAATCCTATTTCAAATATCTATTTTCAATTTTTGATTTTTTCTAACTTTCTATTTTTTGAATTTCAAATTTCAACTTTGAATTTCATTTTAATTTCAAGTATCAAATTCAATTTTTTATTTCTTTCAAAATTCCAAATTTTGAATTTTATTTCAAATCCAGATATCAATTTTAAAATTTCGGACTTAGAATAATTTCTTAGACAAATTTAGGCAAAGTAAAGGTATAACATTTGATCCTTGGTTCAATTACCCCTGGTAAAGGCGCGAGGAACGCTTGAACCCCGTACCGACGTGCGAGCCCCATCTTCCCATTTTTCCATATTTTTTAAAAACAGAGCGAGTCATTTTTTAAAATCTTTTCAAAAGGTTAAGTGAACCTTGCGAGAGTTTTCCCTTCCTAAAAAGAATGGAAATTTTTGCAACGATCACATCCCCCCATTTGTTTCCCTTTTATTTTTTCTCAAATCCCTTTCTCTTTCCCAAATTTCTCTTCTCTTCTCTCTCTTTTCCCTACACCAAGTCTTTGGTGTTTCACCCTTGGCTCATCAAGGTAGGATTCCACGTGTGTGAAGGGAGATTTAGAAGGTCGTGTGTGAAGCCGTGGTTCATGTGGAACAGTCGGATCGTGCGAGGAAAACACTTTACATGCGTAGAATCGAATTTCACCAAAAGATGTAAGGGGATTTATACTCGACTTGTGAAATAGAATAAGTGGCACGAATTCTATCTATTTTTTATAAGTATAGACCCTAAATTGTGCCTCCCACACATGAGTTTGGCTTAGAGCTATCAAAGAATGAAAATAGAATGGGTTTTCGAGAAAAAACCCCTTTAAAAATTGTAATTTTTTTTAAAACCAGTTTCTCTAAAAATAAAATCGTAAAATTTAAAAATACTTAGGTTATTCAATGATTTTTCTGTAAATCTCGATTTGAGTTAGTAGATCATGTTAGTATAGATGTTTTGTAAAAAATTTAAAGGATTTTCATGGTCAAATTCTTTAGATTTACGTATTTGGTTTTATTGAGTTTCTTAGAAAAAAAATTGATGATTTAATGAAAACCATGATATGCCTAATTAAGTTTATGCAAAATTTAATTGTAATTGGTAGTGTATGTTCATGCTATTATTCTGGAATTAGTATATGATTTTCTGATTTTTATTCATAGGAAAATTGCATGATTTACTTCTTATATTATGAAATTTACCAAAATTATTTCTGAGAAATTAAGCCTATGTGAGACGGGTCCATTTTTTTGGCCAAACGGCTGAGAAAAATAGATTTGTCCATTGTAGATTATTCTAGTTTAGTGTAGTAAAAATTTCATAAATTTTTTTATTTAATTTATAAAAAAAAAGTCAGAAATATGGATTCAGGAGACCCGTTTTGGCCCCACCCAAATACATATACCTAGTATTACGCATTTTTGGCCTGACACCCAATCGGTAAATCGCTCGTATCTCCCTCATCTTGAGGAGTTTTGATGAGTGGTTTGTTGCATTAGAAAGCTAACAAAATTTTACAGCTACTATGAAATTTTGGGCTTTGTTCATGGAGTGAACACTATTTTGTGATAATCAGAACAGAAAAATATAGGTCTATAGTAAAACATTTGTAACTTGCTCATACAAATGATTTTTTATGAACAGTTTATGGCTCTGGAAAGCTGACAAAATTTTCTTCAAATCGTGAAAAAATCAGCTTTGTTCACTAATTGGAAAAAAATTTGTAAACTCTATAACAGTCGGACAGAGTTGAACCTTTCACAAGTTTGGAACCAATTTACGAACTGAACCCCAAATACTTGTGTTATTCATTAATGTGTGTGCATTTACGAACAATATGTAGATTGTATATATGTTGCAAAAGTCTGACTTTATGCAGGGAATGATATACCCAATATGGAGGCATGAATAATTTTTTAATTAATGAAATGTGTTCGATTAAGTGACTACACGCTAAGGGACCGAAGGGTCCGAGTTGCGAATTTATTAAAAAAAATTTAATACCTGTTGTATATTTTTGCAAATCTCTATGATGATGATAATGTAAATGTGTGGATGCATGTAAGTCATGAATGTTTATCGAATTGCTTATGTATGTGTACGTGTATTTGCAAGCATGAAAATGAATATGTTATCTAATGCAATGCTCTAATATATGCATCCATTGCCCTAAAGTGGTTGAATCCTCTTTGATGGATTCAATCATGATGTTGCATGTAAGACATTTAATTTAAATAAGTGAAACATGCAACATTAAAGAAAGGGCTTGCAAAGAGAGGGCAAGTGGTATACCTGGCTTCGTAGAATTCTGTTTTGAGCATGGATGGTTGCTCCTCTCCACCCATGAAGATAGGGAAACCCTTTGTAATATACTGCAACGTAGGAGGAAGAAACTCATGATTGAAATTCTGATGCATCGGGGTAGTGGTGTTGGGAATCTCTCTCGCTTTTGTCGTCCCTCACCCGAGACAGATGAATGGTGCCCGACCAGGCTAAAAGCCACCACTATATGAAAATACTGTCTGCAACATGGCCCTGATTCAGGTGTCTGCCTGTGTTTATACCCACAGGGCTAAGAAATGAAACTTAAATGTATGCACATTAGCTAGGCATAACATGTATCATATAATAAAGAAAATGTAATTAAAGAAAAGAATTGGCTCATGCATATGAATGGCTTCTGCATTGGTAAGTACATGCATTTTTAATTGCTTATGCATCTTACCTACTTAAATTGAAAAGAATGATGCATATTTGATATTTTTGTAAATAGTATGCTTACTTAAATGATTAAAATGCATGTTGAATTATTTTAGATTTAATTTGATTTAGTGTATGAAAAGTTAGATACAATTTCTGCTTTCGTATTTCTGCTTTACTTTTTTAGTATAGCTCTACCCTAATGAGACATTATATGTTTAACTCCTTTGATTTTAATATTTTTCAGGAAGTGAGTAGACTTACATGCGATGACGGAAGGTTGTGACGGGAACCGAGCCATACCTTTCCCACACTTCCAACATTTTAGATTCAGACTCTGATATTTTATTAAGATTTATTTGTGAATGGATAATTGTAATTAATTTTGTATGATTATAGACTTTTAAATTTAATTCATGAATGTTTGAGTTTTCAATTCCATAGTTGTATGGTTATGAACGTATACGAGAAGTAGCATGCCAAGTTTTAGTCTCGATAGAATTTTTTTGCTGTTATTTTGTTAAAAGTATTAAAAAAAATCATGATTTTCGGGATTTAAAAATTAGGGTGTTACACAAACATAGCAAAAATTATTGATTTAAAATCAATTTAATAAGCTGAATTTTGGTTAAACCTCTCGGACATATTACATTTTAAAAACATTATCATTTAATCATCCATAAGAGAAATTAATTGAAATATGAAATAGTTTCATTTAAATATTAAACCACTCAAGCAGTTGCTCAAAAATAAACAATTAACTAGTCAATAAATACTGAATAAAAGAAAAGACAAGTAGCCCCTGAGATCTCGAAAGCATCAGTCCTCACAGCCTCCCTCCAGCAACCTGCTCTCGCGCCACATATCACATATTACCTAGAAAACATTTTTTTTAAAGCATGAGACTTTGAAGAGTCTCAGTATGATCCACACAGCTAATGCAAGATACAATACACAAAGCTTGCATAATAAGCATCAATCACCAAGGAACTGCATTTAATATCTAATAAGCAGATAAATGATTTTACAGGAAATTCATGCATTCATGATTCTAAATATATACAAACATGATATGACAATTTCAATCATTCATAACTGCATTCTAAATGAAATCAAGACATACAATAGAAAGCATGAATTCATATAATCACATGAACATAATAAAAGTGCAGAAAAGTAAAGTGTGCAAGTATTTTATATTCCACTTGATTACCAAATGCCTATCGGGTATGCGTAGGACCAATTATGAAACAGACTAGACTACTCGGTATTTGTTATGCTATGTATTTTAATTTTCCGAGTAGTTGACTGAGTCGTCACCCTCAAGAGCGGAGTCAGGCCGTGAGAGGGAGCAATGTGCTCAGAGAGAATCAACCCTGGGTCGTGGCTTCGAGCTACAATAATGATCATGATTACTCACTTCTACAAAAGTATGAAGGACATGCTCGCCTAGGATATAAGAAGCAGTTCTAGTCTCTCTAAATTTTCTAGGCTGGAGGACCGTCGAGGCATTGCCCCTCGCAGCATAATAAGAAAGAATAGGGCTCAGAGAGTTTCATATCACCTACCCTCTCTAAGGTAAACCACCAGTCATTCTGGTTCAACATATCTTGGCAAAGGCATACCCAGGAATATATCACAAGGTTGTCTTTATTAATTAGGTAATAGGTAAATGCATCTATCATTTAGGCTAGTGCATTACCATCTCATTGTTCTCTCTTTAGAACTATAAATTATTATTTTATCGAGCACCCCAAGTGCCCATGCAACCTTGTGGATTTATATCATCCTGCATGCATTTCATAAATATGCATTTTCATAAGCAAGAAATCATGTCAACATGCTATTCAACAATTTACTCATGTAATATCACATAATTTCAATATTCAGAAATAAGCATGCATCAATATCACAAATATGAATCAAACTGAGAACCATAGTTCTAACATCACTGTCAAATTATTTAGGTCTCGTGGGTAGAGTATCTTGAAACTGCACAACTGAAACATGATGTCAATTCACAACACAATCAACATGTTCATATTCATCTTTGACATGCTTTGCAATTTCAATCATGCTCATGCTCAATTTATCATAGAAATAAACACACTTAAACTACCATGAATGAATTTATTCATAAATCTCAATCATAATTCATGTAGGAGCCTTTTCCTCATAAACAGGGTATCCTTACACTACAACCATAACTTATCGATTACGATCCAACTCACCTTTATCTCTATCATAAATATTTATATCAGATATAACTTAAAAACTG
The DNA here is from genome assembly GCF_984573655.1 of Nuphar pumila. Classification (NCBI taxonomy): domain Eukaryota; kingdom Viridiplantae; phylum Streptophyta; class Magnoliopsida; order Nymphaeales; family Nymphaeaceae; genus Nuphar; species Nuphar pumila. The sequence goes on along the minus strand of NC_143257.1, from coordinate 21,768,744 downwards.
AATTTGTGAAAAGATTAGAGAACATCAAACCATGATTAAAGCTATAAACCCGACTTTCCTAATAAGAACTCCCATAAACCCTCATCGAGCAAATCGACATTACTCCAATTAGTGTTTTGATTTTTCAGTATACAATTCATATTATACCTAATTAAAATATCTATGATAACAGATCAAATCAATGAATCCACTACAACTTACCTATAACCAAAAATACATAAGTTGATTTCTCCAATCTAGGCCCCTATAAGCCCAAATCGAGAAGGCTTATATATTTTTAATTATGTTTTAGTCGTAGCCATGCTTAAATGATGAAATTTCACATAACTTAATTCAATTCATGCTATACATAACTTGGAAAACTTATATCTTAACAATATATACATTTTGAAGGATCAAAATTTAAAAAAAAACACAAAACCCTAAATCGATTTTTGAGAAATCGGGGTTTTGATCCTCTCAAACACAAACCATTAAATTTTTATTAAGTCAAGCGTGAACTCAGATATTAAACAAGCTAAACATGTTGAACATGATCATATAAACAAAGGTATTTTCTTTTAGAATTGATCAAAATAGTTAATTTACAAGATAATCAAGATATGGTAATATCTTTCAATTACATCTTGCATAAATCTTAATTCAGATCTTTCTAAATGAGTATCCCTTTGTTTATGATTCAATGGAGTCTATTAACACTGATAATATCCAATATATATCAGAAAAACATCAAAGTTACATGATCCAAATACATTACAAATTAATCACATGCACAAGTCATGAGAGAAATTCAGATCCCTGGTGACCCATTTTTATAAAATCTGTCAGAAATAACAGATCACATAACAAATCACGATATTTTTAATTTGCTTGTCTGTTTCTGTCAAGGATACATGTGATCATCACAAAAAAATTCCTCTTTTGTGATTTCTCTCTCTTCCTTCTCTTTTACTTTTCTCACCTCTATTTCCTCCTTTTTAAAGGGAGAGAAATAAAAAGAAAGAAAAGAAAGAGAGAAGAGAAAAGAAAGAAAGAAAAAGAGAAGAGGAATTCTTTTGCGGGGTCTCACTTGACCTTAATTTTAAAAATATTTAAAAAAATGACTCGCCTCCGTTTTTGAAATATTTGTGGGAAAACTGGGAGACGGGATTTGCTCGTCGGTACGAGGTTTGACCGTTCCTGGCGCCTTTACCAGGGATAATCGAACCAAGGGTCAAATTCATGCCTTCTGCTTTGCTAAGAATTTATCCTAAGTCTAAATGCACAAAGAATCATGCTTGTGCAATGCAAAGATGTATGCTCTCTTTTAAAAGATGTTTTCGATTTTTTCTAAGTGTTTCTGAGATGAATCTGATGATAGAATGAAGAAATGGTTTCTAACTTAGAACTTAAGATTAAAGTTCTAAGTTTTTGAAATAATCAGAGCTTGGGAAAATAAATCTGGATTTTGAAAAGGATGATTTTGAATTTGAGATAAAAGGAAAAGAAAGGAAATTTCAAAGTCATAAATGGACTTTGAATTTAGAATGTTGAATCTGGATAAATGTCTGAAAATGGAATTGAATTCTGGCTTTGAAGCTTTGAAATCAGAAATAAAATGTGGGAAATCTAAAGGGAATTGAGAAATAGAGTTGATTTGGAATTTCAAGATGAAATCGGAATCCAAAGTTGGGTTCTAAATAGAGTTCAAAATTGAATTTTGGGTTTAGAATCCGAAAATAGGAATTGGTTTTGGAAGATTGAGAATGGAAGTTGATTTGAAATCTGGAATTCAGAATGGAATTTGAATTCAAAGTATGGAATCTAAATTAGAGTTGAGATTTAAAATCAAATTCTGGATTTAGAATCCGAAGTGGGAATTGGATCTAAGATCTGAGATCCGAAGGGGAATTGGATTCTGGATCCTAGAATGGTTTTGGATCTGAAGTCTCAGATCCAAAGTAGAATTGGGTTCTGGATCCTAGAATGGTTTTGGATTTGAAGTCTGAGATCCAAAGTAGAATTGGGTTCTGGATCCTAGAATGGTTTTGGATCTGAAATCTGAGATCCAAAGTAGAATTGGAATCTGGATCCTAGAATGGTTTTGGATCTGAAATCTGAGATCCAAAGTAGAATTGGAATCTGGATCCTAGAATGGATTTTGGATCTATAATCTGAGATCCAATATAGAATTGGGATCTAGATCCTAAATGGAATTTGGATCTTAAGCCTGAGATCCAAAAGTGGAGATTGATATTTGGAAATCTGGATCCAAGTTGAGATTAGGATCCAACTTTGGATTTTTGGAATTTTCAAAATTGATTTTGAGAATGATTTTCAAAGTCAAATTGGACTTTGAATTTGGAATTTATAGAATGAATCAAGTTGAATTTTGAACTTTGAATTTGGTTTCAAGATTTTGGAAATGATATAGAATTGAAATATGAATTTGAAGAAGAGATATTCACAATCGCTTGGATTTTAAAAGGAATTTTTAAAAATATGATGCAATTCTATCCTAAATGATGAAATGAATTTAAGGAATTTGAAAAGTTATTTCATTCTTTAATTGAATTAAAAATGAGGTTGAAGACATAATACATCCCTGACTATGGTCATTGAATGTATTATGTAATAACTACATTTAAATTCAAGTGAAGAATGAAATACATTTTGGTGCTTTTATAGAATTTAAAATGAAATTAACTCTCAATATACCCTGACTATGGCCATTGGTATATATATATTGAGTTAATTTTAGATTAAATTCTGATAAAAGAAAAAAATATTTAAAGAAAATATGATGATTTTGAAAAAGGATCCAGTGTAGATCCAGTGTTATTTTATAAAAGATAAAAACACTAAGTCTTGTTTACATCCTGACTATGGCCATTGATGTAAATCATCAACTTAGGATTAATTACCTTTTATAAAATGGTGCATGTGCCATTCGTGTTTCACCATTGTGAGAATTTGAGAAATAAAGGCAAAAATGCATGAAAACAAGCAATTCATGAAATGCTCATTCATTCTATCTAAGACAGGAAATATAAATTCTCATTCAAATCTAGCTATTACAACTTGGAATTTGAATTGAAATTATAATTTCTGAAAAAAATGACACTTTTCATATATTTTCCTGCAAAAGGGGTTAGCATAATAGGCAAATATAGAGAGGGATGGGAAATATCACATGGGATCAAGAAGGTAAATAACAAAATGAATTTAAATGTACATGAGATACATATACTCATGATGCATGGTAGAATGTGTATATGATGTTCTACCTTAATGAGAAAGTGCCTATTATAATACACACATGATATATGAGAAAGTCTTGTTGGACTATTGATGTCTTTTTTATAATCGTTGTAATTTTGAAAAGATTTTAATATGAAAAACATGTGAAAACCAGACATCAAATAATAAAAACCGGTTCTCACTAGTGGATGAGACCGGGTCGAACTCAAGGAACGGGAATATTTTGTATTCAAACACACAAGTCTAAACTAATCTTTATTGCCGAATTATTTGAAATGTAAAATGTTCAAGAAGAGTAAAACAACTAACTATTACAACAAATGAATACCCTTCGCAGAGGGCGTAAAGTGCAATATTTACAAACCCAATTAATTTCCTAATTCTAAAAAATTAAAAGCAAAAAGAAGTTTTATTCTTCGTATTTCGTCGTGTCACGTAATTGCTTCAGCTCCAATCCCTTTCAATCCTGCACAATTCAAACGAAACACGAGCAGTACACAATACAAGAATAAAACTATACTAAACAAAAATAGACTAACTAAATACTAAGAATACGAAAGAAATTACTAACGAAATCTAATTGACTAATTACAATTGACAACTAATTCTAATTAAATCTAATAACAACTAACTAATTCCAAAACACTTAACTAACAGTTTACTAATAACTACTACTTACTTAGCAAAAGTAATTAAGCTAACAATTACACATTACTTGGCTACTTCAAACAAAAATTTTATACTAATCACTAATGATTTAGTAAACTAACAGCTAACTGCTCAATTAACTAATAGCTAACTAATTTTTCAATTAACTAATCATTAAAAGTTTCAGTGAAAATCCACATTAACAACATGATAAAATTTTAGTAAAAATCCAGTTTTAAAATCACCACAACCGTAAAAATCAGTTTTTAAATTCAATAGATCGTGAAAACCCAATTTTGCTTCAACACATTATGAAAATAACTTTTCATGTTTGAATCACACGGATGAGGTCGGCTCTTACAATGACTCAGTAAGAAGAGTAACCGGAGAACTGTGTAACCGCCGGTGAATTCTACAGGAAATACAGTTCACGATGGAAATGGGAACTTCCGGCGGATTCAGGGATGATGATTTTTACGATCAGAGATCTACAAGACAGATCAAAGCTTGATTCCAGTAGAAGACTCAATTTTAGCCAGTAACTTGGAGGAGATCTGATGGTTAGATGATTAGGATTCCGATAATCCGATAAATCTCAACTATTTGCAGAGAACTTTCGGCGGATTCACCTGTTTCTGCTAAATTTCACAGATGCTCAACAATGATGATTCACAATTCATACTTTTACTTTAAATCACACTATCCGATCGAATTTTTTCAAAAACAAACACTAGAATTTCAAATATTGACAGCCTCCACCGGAGATATCAACAGCCACCGAAATATCAATAGCCACCGGAAATATCAACAGTCGTGAAATGCTTCACAGTGACTCTTTCACGGCAACTCAATTGAAAATGCCTCTTTCATATTTTTCACGATAAATGTGAAGTGATCTGGCCAATATTGATTCCAGAAAACTCATTTGCAGCATTTGGATTTCCACAGCATCAAATCATTTCTGATCGGCTTGTTTCACAGTGAATCCCCGGCAGGTACAGAGCCCCGATTGATAAAGAATATTTTTGGATATCTAGGTGATCTGGATGATCCAGATCATCAAATCGTTGATCAATCAAAAGCTCTCACCAAAGTTAAGCAACCAGACGTCATCAAATAGTGGTACAACATCGGCGATCAGAATCAAGATAGTGGTATAATTCGATGATCAGAGTGCAGATGAAATTTGATTTATCATATTCAAACAATTTATTTGGTTCAAATTCAAACAAATATCATCAGGCGACAAATGATTTGGCAATACTTACTCTGTAGCATACACAGGAAAATCCAACTCGAATTCTCTCAGACAGCAGATTTGATCAGAAACAAGCGAAATTCAAAACGTGATATCATTGGTGAGTATAGAGCAGTTGAATGATTTTTGGAGCTTGATCGATCAATACAAATGAATCATCCTTCAATCTATCTTTAAACTCAAACAAGGTATATGAATTAAAACGAAAACGTAATCTGCAAATGAAACTATTCCTAAAAACTAAAATCAAAATCTAATCTAAAAATCTCTGAATCAACATATGTCATAACAAGATTTGAATGAATCATGACTGCTAAAATGTAAAATCAAATGGAAATTATTCTATGATTTCATCTTATTTTGATTTTTATTTCAGATTAACTAATCTAATGAGAGATAGAAGGAGGAATTAGAGAAGGAGAAGAAGAGGAAGAAGAAGAATCACTTACCGAACTGAAAGGGTTAGAAGAGAGGTTGGAATCCTCTCTCTTGCTTCAGCCGTTGTAGGAATTCTCCACTGGAAAGAAGATGAGAAAAAGAGAGGAAAATAGGGAGAAGGAGAAGAAGAGGTAAGAAGAGGTGGAGAAGAAGGGGAAGAAGAGAGGGCTTGGGCAAAAGAGAGAAGACAAGCCTCTCTTCCCCCTACGTATGATATTTATAATTTTGAACTTTTCTCCATAAGTCCCTCTTCTTTGTAAAATTGCATTTCAAAAACCTCTCTTCAAAAAGTTATTTACAAAACAACTCAAAATGACTATGTTTTAGAAAATACAAAACTAAGTCTATTTTAACTCTAATTTTTTTATGAATTTCAAAAACTAAACTACTACAATTATGTCAAACACTAAAATAGGCATTAAAATGTAAAATAAAACTATTTTTCATGCATTTTCTATTTTTAAATCATTTTAGCACATTTACTCGAAACTAACATAAAATTGGGTTTTTAAATCATTTTCTCATGAAATCATGCATATTTTTATATGAAAAATCCCTAAAATATATGCATGATCAACTATGTATATGATGCACATCCTATCTGTGGGGAAGGAAAGGAGGTGCACGGTGAGTGAATCATTTTAGCAGGGTGCTCATGTAAATACAGTGAATAAGGTGTTATAACTGCTAGTGTATGCGGAATTGCAGCAGAGTGGAGTTAAAGCCTTAGTGTGCTGGGACTATGTGATGGCTGTGGAGGTGGAATGAATGCAACAACGAAGTGATATAGGTGTTGGGAAGGCTGTATGTGACAGCAGGTAGGGTAGGTGTAGCAGCTATAGGGGCTGCTACGTGTGTTGACAATGCTGTAATGGGCTGTGAAATGATGCAACTGTGTGGATTAGATGGTTGCAGTGGTTGCAGCAAAGTGGAGGGAAAATGTCACTTGTAGGTAGTGTGTATGGATGGTAAGTGACTGTATAAAGATTACAAGTGGTGATATATGTTGGTTGTGCTACAGTGAGGTTAGGCACACTGCAGGTAAGGGTAATAAAGAGGAGTTGCAATGTGGTGTATGTGTGCAATGCATGATGAGTAGTGTATACGTGAAGGAGTGTGGGTGATTGCAGAGGTGTAGTAACAGGAAATGTGTGGTTGTAATGGATGCTGGAGGTATAATGCAAGAAATGAATAATATGATGGGAGATAAAACAGGTACCTGTAGAATGGATATGACAGATATGATGAGAGTGAGAAAGGGGACCAGGTTGTAGCAATGTGCTGTAAGGAACAGCAGTGGAAGGAGGTGATGTGTCGTGAGGGCTGGATGGAGCTATCAGGTGCTGACATTGAAGTGGAAATGTGGGAATAAAGGGTACAGTGATGATGCAGATGCAAAGGATGTGGTGCCTAATGGAGATGGAGTGTAGTACAGCAACCCGAGATCTGATCTCAATTTAGTAGAGCCTGTGTTCTGCAGTAGATCACGATTTTATTTTGAATTAGATAAAACATATATTTTCCAAGAAAAAGAAAAGAAATCAAAAATTTGATTTTACGTGGAATAAGGCATGGATAGATGCAAATAGATTTTGCATAAGCAAATCGGTTTTCTCGAATTGATTTCAGCAATATCTTAGTAGGCTGAGTCCCTCCTTTAGACAAAACTGGATATCCAGTGTTTCTAGCATATTACAGTGTGATATCGCATCTTCCACAACCTACTCTTCGATCCCACAAGATCGAAGCCAAAAGGGTTGGTCAACAAAAGAAAATATTTCGATTGAGTAAGCAACAAAATCAACCTCATAATCAATTGTTTCAATCAAACACATCAACCACCTTCAGAAAACAATACATCAGTAACAATAATGGAATTCCTTCATTCAAATGATTCAAAATGATCGTTGGGAAAGAGGGCCATCAAATGAACTTCAAGAAAGCACCATTTAAGCAGCAAATCTAATTTCTGATTCCAAAAGATAATTATATGGTTCAAATTCCACCAACCACCCAAAGAAGATTGCTATTCAAAAGGCACCTGTACATTTTCTATTGAAGGTGCAGCAAATCTCCATCCATCCCCACCGAATTTTGTGGTTGGGAGAGGAGAAAGACCAGAGCATATCTGATTTTGTTTGTAAAACCTGCAGTAATCTTACAACAAATATACCAGAAATGTTGTCTTTGCTGTGAAATCGCTGGAGATCTTCAAACCAGCAGAACAAACTTCTCAATGAGTCTTTTGCATGATTTCACACTAGTTCAAACAGAATAAATGCTGAAGAGAGAAACAGATGGGGAGATCTGATTTTAAACCATCAGAGTATTTCACTGTATAATGGAGGAATGGTGCTTGGTAAATGCAAAAATTGGTGAAAGGCTAATGCTCAGTAATTTAGGGATTGAATCCATCTTCAACACATAAATCAGATCTGAGGCAAATGAGATCACCACCCTAAGTTTGATGCAGTTAGGTTGAACTTAAAAAAAAACAACTTACAGAACATTAGCACCATTGCTATGCTGGAACAGAGGATTGATGCAGCTGAGATGGAGATGTTGCAAATGAAAATTAATATGAAAACTAAGATGATTGTAGCAAAAGGAAATGCATAGATGATGAAAAACTGGGTTGGCTACCCTACAACAGATCAAAATCTGTCGTTGGTTTTTACAGCAAATTTAAAAGAAATCCAACGCTCTTTCATGTTCTATGGCAGAGATGAGTAGAGGCAGGAGATCAGATAGTTGATGGAGCTTCAAATATGCTTTATGACTCGTTTTCAACCAACCTCTCTCATTTTCTTCTTTAAATCTAGTTTTTGGGCCTTTTCTCTCTAAAAAAAAAATCTGCATAATGATTTTATCATATGCAGGCTTAATGGCATCCGCACTTGGTTTGTGACTTGCACATTTGCTTATCAAAAATAAACAAATTCATTTCAACTTGAATTTCTTCTTCTGAAGCCTCTTTACTGATCTCGAGTCACTTGTATGAGTCCTTTACATTAATTCTTGGGAATTTTTACTTGATTCATCAGTCACATTACTTGAATGATACATCTATAGCGCTTCTCATTTTACGAGTTTTTGAAATTCAATAATTTTATATGGAACCATTCAACTGTGTTTTTTTTATCAATATTCTAAATAAATTACAAAAAGGGAAGGAAATATGGGAACTGATAGATTCCATTGATGTTGCAATAGGTGGGGTGATTCTGCTACAGGCAGGTCAATCTCCACCATTGGTGCTTATAAAAAAAAAAGAATAAAACAAGGATGAAGGGACCTAAACAAGAAAAGATGTGATAATGAGAAACGAGATTTTTGCAGAGATAAAAAAAAAAGAAAATGAAGAGAGGAAATGCTTACTTACCTGCAATTGGATTTTCTTCAGTTGGTGGGGAAGGAGACTAGGGAAATCTGGAGATTGCTCACCGTGTAGAGGCTTTAGCTTCAGCTGGATTGATCTTCAGGACCTTGGGACAGAACTTAGAAGAGAATGGAGAAGGAAGAAGAAATGATGCAGGGGCGAAGATGGATGTCGATAGTAGATTGAAAAGGGGAAGATCTGAAGATCGATTAGCAGAGAATGCGATGATGATGGGTTTAATCGATGCTCCAGCAGAAAGACCGATTATGGATTGTAAGAGATGCCCTCGAGAAGTGGTGGAGGTCCCTTCTTAAAGGAGCCATGGAGGATTCGAGAGGGATGTCGTTGAAGATTGAGGGTGGAGGAACAGGCAGGCTGTTGCAGATCGGACGGTGGAGAGAGGAGAAGAGAGGCGCGGGAGAGAGTCTGCTAAAATTTTTCAATTTTTCATAAAAGAGGTCCCCCTTTTAGAAAATTTTTATAAAATGGTTTTGAAAATGAGGTTTTCGGCAAAATGGCTTCAAAAGGCTTAAAAATCCTTCGTTTTTCTTGTAATTTTTCTCAAATTTTTTGGTTTTTTATGTTATTTTTCTATTTTTTGTATTTTTGGAATAAAATCCTAAAGTTTTACGGGAGAATAAAGATTAAAACTGATTTTTTTTTGGTGTTTTTGTAAAAATATTTACAAAAGGGAATTTTTCTGAGAATTTAAAAGCTATTTTGAGAAAATTTCTTCAGAAATGGGTTTGGATCCGGATTTTGAGAAAATATGGATTTAAAGTACTGGATTCAGATCCGAAATTAATTTTGAATATTCCATTATGGAATTTAGTTCAGAAAATCTGAAGAATGACTTGATTTTCTCAGAAAAACGGGGTTGGGGGCAAAAGGGTCATTTTATAAAATTTTGAAAAAATTGGGGTGTTCACAGATGCCTTTCTTTGCTACTAAGCCGGTTGAAATCCGAGCTTAGTGGCAAAGACAACACTCCAAATTTTGAAAATGCCCCAGTCAGCAGATCTGAACTGGGTGTGGAAGAATTATTTTGAAAATATGGCTTCTCAAGCTTAGAACCTTATCCTGAATGGTTTTTGGGAGACGAAATCCTTAAAGATGATGTAATCAAATCATAGAAATAAGGAAATTGTGATGGGACTTTGGATGAAAATTTTGAAATGGTGGAGAATTAGGATTTTGACCAGGTCTCATGGGTGAGACGAGATACTCTTTTTGGAATGATTCAGGTTTAGCCCTTAACTTGGATGGGACAAAAATATATCAAAATGAATTTGAAATGAGGAAAGGAATATATGAGGACCTTGATGGGACATTTTTGGAAAATGCCTCGTGAAATGTGGCTCAAGTAGGATCCTATTCTGGATGGATACACAAAGCATGGGTTCCTCGATGGGACAGGAGCCATGATGGGACTGGAAGAAAACATCTCGTCCAAACGAGGAATCTCGTTGGAACGAAACTCAGGTTTAATCCAAACCTGCAAGGAAGATACCTCGCGAAGCGAGATTCTAGGTTAACTCTTAACTTGAATAGAAAATCTACCATACGGGTTTCTCAAATGAAGAAACCATAATGGGACCTTCGGAATTTGGACGAACAAATCCGAACGGGGTTTTGCGAAAGGAAGAAGATAGGGTTCTTAAAGCTTGGAAAAAGGAATGATTTTGGGTGTCTTATTTGCTGAGACTGAAATAGCTTTTTGAAATCAAATGACCTCTCACCGAAAATTCAGGTTTCGACCCTTAATCTGAGTGGGGACACCATACAGAATTCTTGACTGAAGAAACCGTGATGGGACAGGAAGAGATACTTCAACTGAATGAGGCAACTCTTCTAGAAGATATAGATAACGCTAGGTTGCATCAAAAATGGATATTGAATGTTTATTTCATTCTTAGAATAGCTAAAAAAAAATAATCTGCCAATAAGATAAAATTATAGCTGATTCAAATGCTTGAAAAATATGCACGTATGTGCGAAGATATTCCCTCTTTTACCTAGAGTAAAAAAAACAAGTAGTGAAAAGATATTGATAAAGGAATTTTGCATGAGAAAAGATGACTTCTTGGCAGCTTGATATCTGGGTGTTTTCCCATGATGATCCTTTTGCACTCTTTTTGAGTCATTGCACTTTCTCGGTTTTTCACATCATCCTTCATTTGGATGTGTCCTGACTTTTCTCTCTTTTCTTCGGGGAAGGGTACGTCACAAACTCCTTCATCTTGGAGATGCTCCGATCCTTCTTTTTCTCAGGAATTGGTTATATTAGCTCATTGGTTTAAAAATCTCTAAATGATAGCAACAATCAAATATCTTTTAGGGTTTGTCGGTAGGTTGATCGCATTCGCCTTCATCTCGACAGTGATCTAAACTTTCCCTGAAAGGATCCGTCACAAACTCCGTCATCTTGGAGATGTTTCAGATCTTCTTTGGCCCCAGAGTCTGCTCGCCTATTCGCCTTCATCTTGACGACAATTGAGAAATCCTTTTGCAGATATTTGATTGAAGCTTTAAGTGAATAAATGCGGAGATATGGATTGAGTGGATTCTTTTGGTAGTTTAGGATATTTCCACTGCCTGATTGCCAGAAAGTCATTTTAAACATGCACCATAGCCAAGATCAATATCAATTCGCTTCTGGCTTTTCAACATCATTGAAGATTTCTTTCATTGATCATATCGAGGACATTTCTTACATCCTTTTGGTTGATCAACAGGAAAATATTTGAATTTTACCTCTTTTCGCAAAAAGTTTTACCTTTTTGGAAAGAAACGTTAGAGGTAATCCAAGGAAATTCTTTTTTTGTGTAGTCAGATTTTTAGAATCAACAAATGCTTTTAGCAAATTGGCAAAGTTTTCACGAATTCTGTGTGAAATACTTCACTCGACATAGATCTTGATGCGACCTTTAGCTGTATCTTCGATTTTGAAAATACATGACCAGCAAAAGCTGGGACTTTTGAAATACATGACCAGCGAACGCTGGAACCTTTGAAATACATAACCAGCGGAATCTGGAACCTTTTTTAAATACATGACCAGCGAAAGCTGGAACCTTTTGGAATACATGACAAATAGATGTTGAGATCTTTTGAAATACCTGACCAGCGAAAGCTGGAACATTTGAAATACCCGACCAGCAAAAGTTGGAACCTTTGAAATACCTGACCAGCAAAACTGGAACGTTTTGGAAATATATGACCAGCGAGTGTTGGATCTTTTGAGAAATACACGACTAGTTATAAACATTGTACCCAGAGGTTGGAAAATTTGATAGAATTGAGAGATTTGGAGATATGAAGTTTTGGAAATGATAGATTTGAGAGATTCGAAACCCGAAGGTTTGGTAATGAGAGAATGGAGAATTCGCACCCAAAAGGTTTGATTTATGGAATGGGTTGATTTGGGAGCCCGAAAATTATGAGCGGGGACTTTTTGAGATATATGACCAGCGAGAGCTGGGTCTTTTGGAAATACACGACCAAAAGCTGAGTTCTATTTGGAAATACATGACCAGCAAAGCTGGAACGTTTGAAATGCATGACCAGCGAAAAGCTGGAATGTTTAAAATACATGACCAGCGAAAAGCTGGAACGTTTAAAATATATGACCAACGAGTGTTGGTTCTTTTTTTTTTGGAATACCTGACCAGCAAAAAGCTGGAACGTTTGAAATACCTGACCAGCAAAAAACTGAAATGTTTGAAATACATGCCCAACGAGTGTTGGATCTTTCGAAATACCCGACCAGCAAAAGCTGGGACGTTTGAAATACCTGACCAGCGAGAAGCTGGAACGTTTGAAATACATAACCAACGAGTGTTGGATCTGACCAGCAAAAAGCTGGAACGTTTAAAATACCTGACCAGCAAGAAGCTGGAACGTTTGAAATACATGCCCAATGAGTGTTGGATCTTTCGAAATACCTGACCAGCGAGAAGCTGGAACGTTTGAAATACATAACCAACGAGCGTTGGATCTGACCAGCAAAAAGCTGGAACGTTTGAAATACCAGACCAGCAAGAAGCTAGAATGTTTGAAATACATGCCCAACGAGTGTTTGATCTTTCGAAATACCCGACCAGCAAAAGCTGGGACGTTTGAAATACCTGACCAGCGAAAAGCTGGAATGTTTGAAATACATGACCAACGAGTGTTGGATCTTTTTGAAAATACCTGGCCAGCAAAAAGCTGGAACGTTTTGAAATACCTGACCAGCAAGAAACTGGAATGTTTGAAATATCTGACCAACGAGTGTTGGATCTTTTGAAATACATCAAATTTTGAGAAATTTAAGTCAGAACTTGAATTTTGTAGAAGGAAAGATTTTGATCAAAAGATTGAATGTAGAAAGTTATTGGTGCGAGGATCGGATCCTCCAAATGAGCTCAATATATGTTTGAAGATTTTGGGAAATACCCTAGTGCGAGGACTGGGTTGTAAAGATAAGCTAAAGAAAGTAAATTTCTTAGAGAATAAAGATTCTTTGGTAAAAATTAATGGACCATCATAGTTTAATTGCATGTGGTCGACTTTCAGGATTTTGTCTCATTGTCCTAAACGGGAGAAATAGCAAAGAAAAATACCTCATTGATAGGAGGCATCAGGTTTATCCCTTAACCTGAAAGGGTATTTTGAAAAATTTGTTAAGACTCGACAGAAATGAGCAATAGCTTGAAGAAAATTTGATCAAACCAAAAGTGAATCAAATGAAAAGATCACAAGATCAATTGAGAATTTAATTAAATTTGAGGAAAAGAGCTTTCGTCTAATCCTGCTTGCATATGATGAAAGAAGATGATTATAGATTCAAAATAAAATGCCCCGGTATGATGGAGAAGAATGTAAGAATTGATAGAAAACCATTATTTTACTGAAATGGCTCTTTGAAGAGTACAAAGGTTTTAAAATGGACATTTCAGGTATAAAACTTCTTCAAATGCAAAGCATTAATGGGATCTGGCATTTTCACCCCATCTGTGTTGATTAGACGATACGAATTGCGAGGCAGTGCTTCCTTAACCACATAAGGACCTTCCCAATTGGGTGACCACTTGCCCCGTGGTCGATGCTTGAGATGGGCTGTTGATCTGAGTACCAAATCGTTGACCCGAAATTTTCTCTCAATGACGGACTTGGCATAGTGTCGAGCTATCCTCTGTCGATAAGCTTGAGCATGCTCTGCTGCCTTGAGCCTTTTTTCATCTAGTAGATCCAGCTGCACCAATCTCTGCTGCTGATACTGATCAAGTGGTAATTCTATAAGGGAAGCAAATTTGAGAGCGAGCTTTTGGATATGGAGAGGTAACATCACTTCAGTTCCGTAAACAAGTTCTGAAGGAGTGTCATTAGTCGGAGTCCGAATGGTGGTCCGGTATGCCCAAAGTGCATCATGAATCTTCTCATGCCAGTCTCGATCTGTTTTCACAGTCCTTTCCAAAATACAGATCAAGATTTTATTGGTGGCTTCTACTTGGCCATTCCCTTGAGGATAATAGGGAGCTGAGAAATGATGGGAAATTTTGAATTTAGAATAGAAGGTTTTCATTCTCTCATTTTTAAAATGGGTTCCATTGTCTGAGACAATATCATGTGGTATGCCAAAGCGGCAGAGAATGTTCTTGTGAATAAAAGAAACCACATGGCGGCCTTCTACTGTGCGTAGAGTAACAGCTTCAACCCATTCCGTGAAATACTCTGTCGCAGCCAGAAAGTATTTGTGGCCATTGGAAGCAGAAGGAGTAATTGGGCCTACGACGTCAAAAGCCCACATAGAAAATGGCCAAGGATAAACAACTGATTATAGATATGTGTCTGAAGCATGAATATAAGGCGTGCGCATTTGACATTTGACGCATTTCCTCACAAATCGATGACAGTCCTGCTGCATGGTATTCCAATAGTACCCTGCTCGAACGATCTGCTTGACGAGAGTCTGATAGCCAACATGGCCACCACAGATTCCTTCATGTGCCTCTTGGATGATTTCCATAGCTTCTTCTTTGTCTAAACATCTGGCATATTCAGAACTGAAACCACGGCAGTAAAGGACATTGGCGAGAATGAAATAACGGGTATACATACGTTGAATCGCACGTTGCTCTCTTTTTGGCATCTTTGGTGGAAATTCACCAGTTTCGATGAAATTTTTGATATTTTGATACCAAGGTTTCTTCTTCTGATTGACCTGGTTTACTTGCATATTTGAAGCGAAAGCAGGTTACTCAAGTCTGCCAACTTCGAAAGAACGACATGATTCACTGCTTTTGAATGATAAAATGGAGCCCAGACTGGCTAAACCATCGACTATCTGATTATGCTCTCTTTTGATATGACTGAGCTGAAATTCTTCGAAGTTGTCCACAAGAGTTAGGATGATCTTCTGATACGAAATCAATTTGGAATCTTTCACTTGCCATTCAGTGTTAACTTGACTGACAACAATAAGGGAATCACCAAAGGCATGCACTCTCTTGACATTGAAACTTTATAAAATTTTGAGGCCTTGTATTAGAGCTTCATACTTGGCCATGTTATGAGTGCATTGGAAACCAAGCTTAAGGGAATAAGGGATCATTTCTTTTTCCGGAGTGATTAACAGGACTCCGATCCCGATGCCAGACATGTTCTTAGAGCCATCGAAGAACATATTCCAAACTGGGGGCTGTTGAATATTACAGATGTGCTTATCAGGAAAATCATCCTCTGCTTTAATTTCTTCTGTCAAAGGAAAATCTGCCAACTGATCTGCGATCGCTTGGCCTTTAATCGACTTTTGAGAAACATACTCTAAGTCATATTGCATTAGAAGGACTTGTCATTTTGCAATCCGTCTAGTGAGAAATGGTTGTTCCAAGATATATCTGAGAGGATTAAGTTTCGATAAAAATTTAATTTCAGAAGCCAACAAGTAATGTCTTAATTTCTGGCACATCCAAACCAGAGCTAGACAAGTTTTCTCTATCTGAGAATACTTTTTTTCATAATCAACGAAAGTTTTGCTCACGTAGTAGATGGCGTGCTCTATCAGGCTGCCTTCTTCATAATGTGCGAGAAATCCACCACAGGCATTCTGATTTACGGAAATATATAGTAGGAGAGGTTTCCCCAATTTAGGCGGCTTCAAAACTGGTGGATTAAGAAGGTACTGCTTGATGCGCTCAAACGAGAGCTGACATTCTGATCCCCATTTAAATCTAACTCCTTTTCTTAGTAAATGATTGAAAGGTTCACATCTCATGGCCAAATTTGAGATGAACCTGCAAATAGACTGAATACGCCCTTGAAGGCTTCGCAGTTCTCTGAGATTAGTTGGAGGCAGCATATCAATAATGGCTTTTGCTTTGGTCGGATCTACTTCGATTCTTTTCTTGTTGATAATGAAGCCGAGCAATTTGCCGGATTCAACTCCGAAAACACATTTTTGAGGGTTAAGTCTCAATTTATAAAGAATAAGTCTTTCAAAAACTTGACTAAGAGCATCGAGGTAATCCTCTTCTTCTTTAGATTTAACCAGAATGTCATCCACATATGCATTCATATTTTTGTGCATTTGGTCGTGGAAAATGACGGCCATTGCCCTTTGATAAGTTGCCTTGACATTTTTGAGCCCAAATGGCATCACAGTGTAGCAAAAGGTACCCCATGGGGTAGTAAATGAAATCTTCGACTGATCACGAACGGCCAGCTTGATCTGATTATAGCCTGAATATCCATCCATGAAAGAAACCATGGCATGACCTGCTGTGCTATCGATCAACAGGTCAATATTGGGAAGTGGATAATCATCTTTAGGGGTAGCCTTATTGAGATCCCTGAAATCAATGCAGATTTGAACTTTTCCGTTCTTTTTAGGGACTGCTATGATATTTGCTAACCAATCTGGGTAATCAATGGCCCGGATGAAGCCTGCTTTTAATAAATCTTCAAGTCCTTCCTTGACTTGCTGCTCAATTCGAGGGTCTAACTTCCTCAGTTTTTGCTTGATTGGTCTGGCTTCTGGTTTTAATTTGAGGCGATGCTCAACCAGCTTGGTATCTAATCCTGGCATATCTTCATAAGTCCAGGCAAATACTTCCTGATGCTTTTCAAGGAATTGGATGAGTCTTGCTTTTTCAACTTCGCTTAGACTCGATCCGATTTTGAGAATTTTCGGATCATCTTCCGACCCAATGTTGATATCCTCAGTTGGATCTTGAACCAAAGATGATGGTTCATCCTGCTTCTGAATGTGAGCAAATTCTGGCAATTCCTGAATGGTGGAATCAAATTCGGTTGGCTCTTTTGTCTGCTCTGCTGCCTGACTGACCTCGACTCTGTCTTTCATCTCAGGAAACCTTGCCAATTTTAGATATTTGGGATTGATAACGAATTTCGTCATTGATTTAGGAGTTAATGGTCCTGAAAATGTAAGAAAGTTTTTTTAAAAGAAAGTACAAGTCAAAAAGTGAGCCTTTTATACAAAGCAATGAATAATGGCATAGACAAAATATAAGATAAGAATGATAGATGCTCAGATGTGAGGAGAAAATTTGATCTTTCATTGATTGGAAATGAAGTATTTACAAGATTGACAAAAGAAATGGGACTGCGTCGTCCCTACAAGATTAACAAAAGGTAAGAAAAAGAAAGCATGAAAACTAAGGCATCATCTTCACTTGTTTCCTCTGACAAATATTGTTTTCTGGTTGGAATCCTAGCCGGTAAACCCCAACCCTGAATTGTCTGAATGTTGAGCAGGAACGATTGGCTCCACTATACCATCTTCATTCTTTCCCATGCCCCGAAACGGCTGGTATCCATGTTTTATCAATAAATCGAACCCCTTTCTGGCTTTGGAAAACTGAGAAAATAAGGGATGATCTTTGAAGAAGGTGTAATTGATGCGGCTGCCACGGAAACAAGGTCTCTGTCATTGGACCGTGGCTGCCACGTTCTCTTCTTCCATGACATCTTTTAATTTTAACATTTCTAAGCTGTCACTGAGATTGATTTCATCCGCTTCTCGGATGCTTGGAATGTCAGTTGTAAATGTTGGACGAGGAATCATAGGTTGCGGCAGCCTTTCTTCAGGGTCTTCGCCCAGAATGGTAGTAATCATTCCTTCCTTGGACCACTTGATGCACTGGTGGAGGGTTAACGGAACTGCATTGGCGTTATGGATCCACGTTCGCCCCAACAAAAGATTGTAAGTTGGCGGCACATTGACGACATAGAATAGAACCGTGTACTGAGTAGTTGATAAAAATTTCCAGGAAGATCTTGCCCTTTGCAGTCTGCCCGTGATTGTCGAAGCCATAGATGGTAATGGGATCAGGCACATACTCTTCTTCCTTCAATCCCAGGGCTTTTGTTGTCATCTCTGGGCAAATGTTGAGGTTGTTGCCTCCATCAACAAGCACATGCGAAACAGTCATGCCCTTGGTCCTTACCACAATATACAATGCATTATTGTGGAATGAATGCGGCTTTGGCAGGTCCTCATCTGAAAAAGTAATAGGCGCATTAGTCATTGCCTGATTAACAATCTATGCCATATCTTCTGGCGTAGTGCCCGGCTTCACTTTGATCTTCCTCAATAGATCATCCAACTTTTCCTGATGCTTGGGAGAATCATGAGTTAACTCAAAGATGAAAATGTTGGAGAGCGTTGTAATTGGCTTCTGAAAATCATCGGTCCGCTCTTCTGCTGCCTTAGAGGTTTCTGCTTTCTCTGCACAGGCTTCTTTCTTAAGGAATCTTCTTGGAAAAATTTGAGTTCTTTCATTCTCAACTGGTACACTTACTTGGTCAAGAAGCGAGAAGATATCCATTTTCTGAGATACAGGTTGATCCTGATGTAGAACCATTACCTGATGTTGGAGATTTAGTTCTTCAATGGAACATGGGTGTATATGACTTTGTGGAAGAAAAGAATGTTCTGAAATGGTTGATGTGGAATGTTTTGGGAATGGAGCAGATAAAATTTCCAGTTTGCCTTCCTCTTCATCTTCTACGAGGATGCTTTTGTCGATACAGTCCGGGACCAAGTGCTTCAAGATGAAGCAGTGTTTTGTATCATGTCCCATGGCTCTATGGAATTTGCAATATTGCTCTCTGTACTTCCCCATGATTACTGGAGGATCTGCAATTTTGGGCAATTTCACCATCCCGTGGGATAGCAGGTATTCCAGCACTTTCTCCAGAGGCTGGTCCAAAGGAGTGAATTTCCGATCTCTGCTCTAATTGATGTGTTTAGGTTTTTCTTGAAAGTCCCCTTTTTGTTGAGGACCGGTTGGGAGAGACTTGTCATTGTTTTTGAAGAACTTTCTCTTTCTACCTCTATTCTGCTCAGGCCTCGTGTCACTGCCGCTGTCATTCTTACTGCTACTGCCCTGATTGTCTTCGGGAACATCAGCTGAGTAGGTAAAATGGGCTTTCTTCTTTGGGTCCACGATGTTCTTGGCCAAAGCAACACCTTCATACATTTCATTCTCTACCCCCATTTCGAGTCATTCTGCTCGCTCTGTCAGTTCGATAAACGACTTGGAGGGGTATGGGAAAAGGAGACTTTTTAAGGGTTGACAGAAGTTATTGAGAATGACCTGGAGGGCATGTTCTTCAGAAATAGGGTTCCTCATTTTGTTACAGATGCTCCTCCATTTATGGATGAAATCTCTGGCTTTCTCATTGGGCTCCTGTTTAAGGTTGCACAAGTGGTTCAGAGTAGGTAGGGCTTCCGTGTTGAACAGGAAGCGCTCAACAAACATATTAACAACTTTGTCAAAACCCCTCAATTCGATGGGATTGACATGCTCAACGTACCACTTGGCAGTTATCCCGTCCAGACTGCGGGGAAAACAAAGAAAAATGGCGTGGTTATCTTCACTGAATCAGGCACATTCTGCGAAGAACATTGTCAAATGAGCTTTTGGATCGCTGGTTCCGTCAAATTTAATGAATTTCCGGGGGAGGTTCTCCAGATCCTTGTCCCCTTCTAAGCCGAGATAGAAATCCTGTCTGGTGTATGACCTCTTCCCTTTATCCCAAATTTGCAGGTCTTTGACTATCTTGGTTAGTGCCTGAATCGAATCCTCTGCGGGGGGCCCATACTTGGGCTTGTTTACTGACATTGGCTCTTCCACTGGCCTCTTGGATTGTCGCAGATGCTTCGGGATGTAAATCAGCTACTCTTCTTCAGAATTCTCTTCTGCTGACTTGGAACCTTCAGAAGTACTGTCACGTTGTACTTTCTGCTTACTGATCTTGACCGACTTCTTTATGGGCTTCTTCTTAGTTTTGCCCTTAGAAGCTGCCTTCTTGGGACCAGCCTTAGCCTGCTCGGCCATCATCTTGGTCATCATCTTTTGAAAGATCTGGTACATGGCCGGATCAACGTCGCTCTCATCCCCTGAGTCATGCTTCTTGGATACTCTAGGAGAATTCATCTCCTCTGGTTTGCTGTCACTGTGCCGTTGAGCAGCCTGCTTACCAGCCCTTGTCTGAACCATCTTCAGATGCCAAAGTTTTCCTGCAGAATATGGGAATGGTTAGAGTATGGAGAAGCTTTTGAAAACCAAACTTTTTGAGAAAAAAAGGAATGAAGGATTTCAGCAGACAATTTCAAGAGATTATCCCATTACCTGGGATTGGGTCATCACAAGATTTGTGATAATTGTGTTACCATTTGATGATAACAAAAAAAATATGCCTTGTTACCTAGGTGAGGTCGTCAACCATGATAAAATATATTGAAGAAATGCGAAAGGAATATCTCTTTTACCCGGGATGAGGTCGTCACAAAAATTATTTGTGCCATAAAACAAAATACAAGAAATAAAATTTTGGCCAAAAGTAATTTTTATTGATATTTAACATTCAAAGACAAAGATAGGGTGGGCAGACAGTTTGCCACCACTCTTGATATTCAGATGATACATTTGGCCCAAGAAATATAGACAGAGAAACAAAGGAGTCTCAGGTATATTTAGTGACATGGTATGCCCCAGACCACTAATCCGATTGTAGGTTGAATTCTTGCATGTTGCCTGTCGGGAAACGGGTGTTGGCACGAACCTGCCGCTGCGAAAACTGCCTGAGACATCGTTCTGGCTGATAATCAACACAAAAGAAAGGGCCAAGTAATCTGTAGCGCTTGTCACGAGCATAGGTGTATCGAGGAACGGTCTCTCTTCTGTCGAAAAAGTCCCAAGCAATATCCTCCTGATGCAGTTTTTCGATCAAAGCTCGGCACTAAATGGTTGTCTTTGGCTGTTTATTGTTGAATCTGAAAGAACTGGCCTTCGAGGGAATGTGTCGCAGGAACCACGACTGCAAGTCGTAGGTGCATCCTTCTACCAGAATGGTTTTCTCAAGAACAAATTGAGTCAAGCCTCTGTAAAGGAAAGCTAAGGCTGCCATAGAAACTGATAGCTGACGGGTCTGCTTACTTCCCCATCTTCGAAAGAGCTGGGCAACTCTGATATCCATGAAATTCTGACCATCTTGAAAAAAAGCTAATCCTACTGTGCACAGGATCATGGCATGCTGAATTCTGTTTTTTGCTACTCGAGACAGAGTGTCAACCTCCTCGTAAGTTCCATACTTGCGATAGAGTCCGAACAGATCAATGAATTGATTCCCACCAGTCTCAATGAGAGGCCAGGATCTGCTCCCTGTTGCTCTGACCAAGGCTTCTCGAACATCCACCCCTTTGATGTTGATCAAAAACTGCTGCTTGACACGATCATCTGGCTGACCAGCTGGTTCGGGCAATCCCATAATATCATTGAACTCATCCATCAGTAGAGTCACCTCCCCCCAAGGAAACCAGAATGTGCAGGTACGTGGATTCCACCGCTCTGCCATAGCTTGAATCAAAGCTCCATTGATGGTTCGCTTGCCTTCCCCCAACAGTCATCCAAGTGATATGGGAACATACGCGAGAAGGTGGCGAACCAAGAATAATACCACCGGGGGAAGAAAGGACGAGACTGGATGACCCGTTGATCCGGGGATCCATCCTTAATCTGATAGAAGACATGATCTCGGAGAAAGACCGCACCGAGGGAGTCAGATGCCATTGAGAAATGATACTGGGGTAAAGAAGAAATAAGGAAAATTAGATAGAAATGCATGACTTATGGATAGACTCTTTAAAGAATCAAACCTGAAAATTTTGAAATATTGAGGAAATTTTAAAGGAATTTTCCAGGGTTTTGAAGAAAATTTGATCTAAAACGGAGAAAAAGAAATGTAGGTAGAGAAAAATATACCCCTGGGGTTTTTGAAAATAAAGAGAAGTTTTGAATAACACACCCAGGATTTTTGAAAAAGGGGTTTGATACATATATATGAGAGAATAAGAGAACATCACAAAAGTTGCACAAACAGGGATGTGCACACAGCACTCCCTAAAGGCTGACTCTAAATGCAATATTTGAAATGGCTTGTAGGACCTTAATTCTAACTCTAGGGTTCAGATCATCTGATTCCAATTAAGATATGCCGATATACTCAAGTCGAGGCTCGAAGTACGTGGCATAGAAATATTCCTCTGATTCTAAGGTAAGGGTTTTCCAACATCCTTGAGCACCTACCGATATACCTTGGACTATGGCCCTTAGGTACGTGGTAGGGGGCGCGAACCCAAATAAGTGGTCCAGTTGTGAGGCTCTCTCCTGAACTATGGTTCAGTGAGACAGCCCAGCAACGTGAAGACCGGGACAATATAGGTAAGGAGGTTTTCAAAATATGCTCAACATGCAAGAAATCAGATGGCTCTAATGCAAGTCCTAGAGAGATAAATTAAAATAAAGAGAAACATACACTTGCATACATTGTTTTGCATTCAATCCCTAGAATGGAGGAGAGTTGTATTTCAGACCTAAGTCTAATGTGAGCGTGGAATAATCTCCTCAATATGGTCCTACCAAACCATACTTAGATCCTATATGCAAAGATGTCAGCTTAGGACAAAATCTAGGCTCCTAAGGTTTGTATGGAAATGAAGCTGACATTTGAAGAAAAAAGACTTAGATAATATCAAAGCAAAAGAAAAGGCATAATTCGACCGGACGAAGACAGGTCCCATCACGATCGCCAAAACTGTGATCATCACAAAAATTTTCCTCTCTTTTGATTTCTCTCTCGTCCTTCTCTTTTCTTTTTCTCACCTCTATTTCCTCCTTTTTAAAGGGAGAGAAATAAAAAGAAAGAAAAGAAAGAGAGAAGAGAAAAGAAAGAAAGAAAAAGAGAAGAGGAATTCTTTTGCGGGGTCTCACTTGACCTTAATTTTAAAAATATTTGAGAAAATGACTCGCCTCCATTTTTGAAATATTTGCGAGAAAACTGGGAGACGGGATTCGCTCGTCGGTACGAGGTTCGACCGTTCCTGGCGCCTTTACCAGGGGTAATCGAACCAAGGGTCAAATTCATGCCTTCTGCTTTGCTAAGAATATATCTAAGAATTTATCCTAAGTCTAAATGCACAAAGAATCATGCTTGTGCAATGCAAAGATGTATGCCCTCTTTTGAAAGATGTTTTTGAAATTTTCCAAGTGTTTCTGAGATGAATCTGATGATAGAATGAAGAAATGGTTTCTAACTTAGAACTTAAGATTAAAGTTTTAAGTTTTTGAAATAATCAGAGCTTGGAAAAATAAATCTGGATTTTGAAAAGGATGATTTTGAATTTGAGATAAAAGGAAAAGAAAGAAAATTTCAAAGTCATAAATGGACTTTGAATTTAGAATGTTGAATCTGGATAAATGTTTGAAAATGGAATTGAATTCTGGCTTTGAAGCTTTGAAATCAGAAATGAAATGTGGGAAATCTAAAGGGAATTGAGAAATAGAGTTGATTTGGAATTTCAAGATGAAATAAGAATCCAAAGTTGGGTTCTGAATAGAGTTCAAAATTGAATTTTGGGTTTAGAATCCGAAAATAGGAATTGGTTTTGGAAGATTGAGAATGGAAGTTGATTTGAAATCTGGAATTCAGAATGGAATTTGAATTCAAAGTATGGATTCTAAATTAGAGTTGAGATTTAAAATCAAATTCTGGATTTAGAATCCGAAGTGGGAATTGGATCTAAGATCTGAGATCCGAAGGGGAATTGGATTCTGGATCTTAGAATGGAATTGGATCTGAAGTCTGAGATCCAAAGTAGAATTGGGTTCTGGATCCTAGAATGAAATTTGGATCTGAAGTCTGAGATCCAAAATAGAATTGGGTTCTGGATCCTAGAATGGATTTGGATCTGAAGTTTGATATCTAAAGTAGAATTGGGTTCTGGATCCTAGAATGGTTTTGGATCTAAAGTCTGAGATACAAAGTAGAATTGGGTTCTGGATCTTATAATGGTTTTGGATCTGAAGTCTGAGATCCAAAGTAGAATTGGGTTCTGAATCCTAGAATGGTTTTGGATCTGAAATCTGAGATCCAAAGTAGAATTGGAATCTGGATCCTAGAATGGTTTTGGATCTGAAATCTGAGATCCAAAGTAGAATTGGAATCTGGATCCTAGAATGGATTTTGGATCTATAATCTGAGATCCAATATAGAATTGGGATCTAGATCCTAAATGGAATTTGGATCTTAAGCCTAAGATCCAAAAGTGGAGATTGATATTTGGAAATCTGGATCCAAGTTGAGATTAGGATCCAACTTTGGATTTTTGAAATTTTCAAAATTGATTTTGAGAATGATTTTCAAAGTCAAATTGGACTTTGAATTTGGAATTTATAGAATGAATCAAGTTGAATTTTGAACTTTGAATTTGGTTTCAAGATTTTGGAAATGATATAGAATTGAAATATGAATTTGAAGAAGAGATATTCACAATCGCTTGGATTTTAAAAGGAATTTTTGAAAATATGATGCAATTCTATCCTAAATGATGAAATGAATTTAAGGAATTTGAAAAGCTATTTCATTCTTTAAATGAATTAAAAATGAGGTTGAAGACATAATACATCCCTGACTATGGTCATTGAATGTATTATGTAATAACTACATTTAAATTCAAGTGAAGAATGAAATACATTTTGGTGCTTTTATAGAATTTAAAATGAAATTAACTCTCAATATACCCTGACTATGGCTATTGGTATATATATATTGAGTTAATTTTAGATTAAATTCTGATAAAAGAAAAAAATATTTAAAGAAAATATGATGATTTTGAAAAAGGATCCAGTGTAGATCCAGTGTTATTTTATAAAAGATAAAAACACTAAGTCTTGTTTATATCCTGACTATGGCCATTGATGTAAATCATCAACTTAGGATTAATTACCTTTTATGAAATGGTGCATGTGCCATTCGTGTTTCACCATTGTGAGAATTTGAGAAATAAAGGCAAAAATGCATGAAAACAAGCAATTCATGAAATGCTCATTCATTCTATCTGAGACAGGAAATATAAATTCTCATTCAAATCTAGCTATTACAACTTGGAATTTGAATTGAAATTATAATTTCAGAAAAAAATGACACTTTTCATATATTTTCCTGCAAAAGGGGTTAGCATAATAGGCAAATACAGAGAGGGATGGAAAATATCACATGGGATCAAGAAGGTAAATAACAAAATGAATTTAAATGTACATGAGATACATATACTCATGATGCATGGTAGAATGTGTATATGATGTGCTACCTTAATGAGGAAGTGCCTATTATAATACACACATGATATATGAGAAAGTCTTGTTGGACGGGGAAGGAAAGGAGGTGCATGGTGAGTGAATCATTTTAGCAGGGTGCTCATGTAAATACAGTGAATAAGGTGTTATAACTGCTAGTGTATGCGGAATTGCAGCAGAGTGGAGTTAAAGCCTTAGTGTGCTGGGACTATGTGATGGTTGTGGAGGTGGAATGAATGCAACAACGAAGTGATATAGGTGTTGGGAAGGCTGTATGTGACAGCAGGTAGGGTAGGTGTAGCAGCTATAGGGGCTGCTACGTGTGTTGACAGTGCTGTAATGGGTTGTGAAATGATGCAACTGTGTGGATTAGATGGCTGCAGTGGTTGCAGCAAAGTGGAGGGATAATGTCACTTGTAGGTAGTGTGTATGGATGGTAAGTGACTGTATAAAGATTACAAGTGGTGATATATGTTGGTTGTGCTACAGTGAGGTTAGGCACACTTCAGGTAAGGGTAATAAAGAGGAGTTGCAATGTGGTGTATGTGTGCAAGGTATAATGAAAGAAATGAATAATATGGTGGGAGATAAAACAGGTACCTGTAGAATGGATATGACAGATATGGTGAGAGTGAGAAAGGGGATCAGGTTGTAGCAATGTGCTGTAAGGAACAACAGTGGAAGGAGGTGATGTGCCGTGAGGGCTGGATGGAGCTATCAGATGCTGACATTGAAGTGGAAATGTGGGAATGAAGGGTACAGTGATGATGAAGATGCAAAGGATGTGGTGCCTAATGGAGATGGAGTGTAGTACAGCAACCCGAGATCTGATCTCAATTTAGTAGAGCCTGTGTTCTGTAGTAGATCACGATTTTATTTTGAATTAAATAAAACATATATTTTCCAAGAAAAAAAAAAAGAAATCAAAAATTTGATTTTACGTGGAATAAGGCATGGATAGATGCAAATAGATTTTGCATAAGCAAATCGGTTTTCTCGAATTGATTTCAGCAATATCTTAGTAGACTGAGTCCCTCCTTTAGACAAAACTGGATATCAAGTGTTTCTAGCATATTACAGTGTGATATCGCATCTTCCACAACCTGCTCTTCGATCCCACAAGATCGAAGCCAAAAGGGCTGGTCAACAAAAGAAAATATTTCGATTGAGTAAGCAACAAAATCAACCTCAGAATCAATTGTTTCAATCAAACACCTCAACCACCTTTAGAAAACAATACATCAGTAACAATAATGGAATTCCTTCATTCAAATGATTCAAAATGATCGTTGGGAAAGAGGGCCATCAAATGAACTTCAAGAAAGCACCATTTAAGCAGCAAATCTAATTTCTGATTCCAAAAGATAAATATATGGTTCAAATTCCACCAACCACCCAAAGAAGATTGCATTTCAAAAGGCACCTGTACATTTTCTATTGAAGGTGCAACAAATCTCCATCCATCCCCACCGAATTTTGTGGTTGGGAGAGGAGAAAGACCAGTGCATATCTGATTTTTTTTGTAAAACCTGCAGTAATCTTACAACAAATATACAACAAATGTTGTCTTTGCTGTGAAATCGCTGGAGATCTTCAAACCAGCAGAACAAACTTCTCAATGAGTCTTTTGCATGATTTCACACTAGTTCAAACAGAATAAATGCTGAAGAGAGAAACAGATGGGGAGATCTGATTTTAAACCATCAGAGTATTTCACTGTATAATGGAGGAATGGTGCTTGGTAAATGCAAAAATTTGTGAAAGGCTAATGCTCGGTAATTTAGGGATTGAATCCATCTTCAACACAGAAATCAGATCTGAGGCAAATGAGATCACCACCCTAAGTTTGATGCAGTTAGGTTGAACTTAAAAAAACAACAACTTACAGAACATTAGCACCATTGCTATGCTAGAACAGGGGATTGATGCAGCTGAGATGGAGATGTTGCAAATGAAAATTAATATGAAAACTAAGATGATTGTAGCAAAAGGAAATGCATAGATGCTGGAAAACTGGGTTGGCTACCCTACAAGAGATCAAAATTTGTCGTTGGTTTTTACAACAAATTTAAAAGAAATCCAACACTCTTTCATGTTCTATGGCAGAGATGGGTAGAGGCAAAAGATCAGATAGTTGATGGAGCTTCAAATCTGCTTTATGACTCGTTTTCAACCAACCTCTCTCATTTTCTTCTTTATATCTAGTTTTTGTGCCTTTTCTCTCTAAAAAAAAATCTGCATAATGATTTTATCGTATGCAGGCTTAATGGCATCTGCACTTGGTTTGTGACTTGCATATTTGCTTATCAAAAATAAACAAATTCATTTCAACTTGAATTTCTTCTTATGAAGCCTCTTGACTGATCCCGAGTCACTTGTATGAGTCCTTTACATTAATTCTTGGGAATTTTTACTTGATTCATCAGTCACATTACTTGAATGATACATCTATAGCGCTTCTCATTTTACGAGTTTCTGGAATTCAATAATTCCATATGGAACCATTCAACTGTGCTTTTTTTTATCGATATTCTAAATAAATTACAAAAAGGGAAGGAAATATGGGAATCGATAGATTTCATTGATGTTGCAATAGGTGGGGTGATTCTGCTATAGGCAGGTCAATCTCCACCATTGGTGCTTATAAAAAAAAAGAATAAAACAAGGATGAAGGGACCTAAACAAGCAAAGATGCGATAATGAGAAACGAGATTTTTGCAGAGATAAAAAAAAAAGAAAATGAAGAGAGGAAATGCTTACTTACCTGCAATTGGATTTTCTTCAGTTGGTGGGGAAGGAGACTAGGGAAATCTGGAGATTGCTCACCGTGTAGAGGCTTTAGCTTCAACTGGATTGATCTTCATGACTTTGGGACAGAACTTAGAAGAGAATGGAGAAGGAAGAAGAAACGATGTAGGGGCGAAGATGGATGTCGATAGTAGATTGAAAAGGGGAAGATCTGAAGATCGATTAGCAGAGAATGCAATGATGATGGGTTTAATCGATGCTCCAGCAGAAAGACCGATGATGGATTATAAGAGATGCCCTCGAGAAGTGGTGGAGGTCCCTTCTTAAAGGAGCCATGGAGGATTCGAGAGGGATGTCGTTGAAGATTGAGGGTGGAGGAACAAGCAGGCTGTTGCAGATCGGACGGTGGAGAGAGGAGAAGAGAGGCGCAGGAGAGAGTCCGTTAAAATTTTTCAAATTTTCATAAAAGAGATCCCCTTTTTAAAAAAGTTTTATAAAATAGTTTTGAAAATGAGGTTTTTGGCAAAATGGCTTCAAAAGGCTTAAAAATCCTTCGTTTTTCTTGTAATTTTTCCCATTTTTTTTGGTTTTTTATGTTATTTTTCTATTTTTTTATTTTTGGAATAAAATCCTAAAGTTTTACGGGAGAATAAAGATTAAAATTGATTTTTTTTTTGGTGTTTTTGTAAAAATATTTACAAAAGGGAATTTTTCTGAGAATTTAAAAGCTATTTTGAGAAAATTTCTTCAGAAATGGGGTTGGATCCGGATTTTGAGAAAATATGGATTTAAAGTACTGGATTCGGAGCCGGAATTAATTTTGAATATTCCATTATGGAATTTAGTTCAGAAAATCTGAAGAATGACTTGATTTTCTCAGAAAACGGGGTTGGGAGCAAAAGGGTCATTTTACAAAATTTTGAAAAATTTGGGGTGTTCACAATACATCTCAATAAACCGATCCTCAAAATAAAGAGCACATAAATAATTAAAAATCTTTTACAAAACCCTATTCTCATAGAGTTTCCATCTAGAATCTACAGACTGTAAGATTTTCATCAGATTAATGTATTTCTTGGAATTTATATAAAACAATTTTTACCAAACACTTTTTACATGGTCTGTCATTATATGTTAATCTTAACCAAAAAAATATAATTTTTTTGGAGTCATTTTTCTTGAGTGTTTATATCTTTTATCAGAGATAGGTCGAAAGAGTCCTATAACGACAACAAAAAACTGAAGCTCTCTTAAAATGGATGTTTCTTCCTCAATACGAATCCAAAATAGGTAAAACAAGATTCTAAAATCAAGATCATGATGCGTAGATCAACCTAGTATTTTTATTTAGATTTTTTAAACTAGTATACACAAAGACATTAATTTATTTCTGAAACTGGTCGGGAATCACATATCAGTCATCACAGATTTAGATTTCTCAGAAAACGTTTTTGTTAAAAAATTTCTTGAATCCATAAAACTTTTGAAAACTCAATATTTTAGATTCAATAAGATATAAACTGAGTTTAACTTATGAATATCTCTAATAATGATCAAGGTATGACTGAATCTAATACGAAACAACAAAGAAACCCTATTTAGACATGTTTCTCAAAATCATTTTTATGAAAAACACATGATTTACCTTTTTTGAGTCCAAATAACAATTTTTTCATATAAGAAAACATGTATAACAGATCCACATATGTAAATATGTTGTTGAAAATAAAAATAACTTAGATATGCATGCTTAATATACGTAAAAAGCATTTACTATATAAATCTTACCTAAAAAATCGATAGATCTTTAAGACAAAGGAGAAATCGGGTAGTCCGATCTCTACACCATCACAACCACCAAAGTTTGTGCAGGTTTAATGGCTACACACCCTAGAGGAAAAAGAAAAACCAAAAAGGAAAAAGAAGAGAGAGAGAGAAACAAGAGGATTTTCTGAAAAAATAAGTGAGGGGTGTGTGTGTGACGCCCAAACCCCGACCTTGGAAAAATCCTTTGATTTTTTTGAGGATTTTTTTTTTGAAATGGTTTTTAAAACAACAACAAAAATCAAGGAAAATTGGGTAAACAGATGTAACAAGGCCACAAGTTTGAGTGGGCTATAGTAAGTGATATATACAAATCCCAAGTCCAAAATATACAACTCAAAGTGTTAAATTATACAAAAGGAGACATACAATAATTCTCACAGTCTCTCCAAAATGAGAGAAAAAACCCCTCAAAACCCCAAAACCAAAAGAAGCTAGGATCAACAGCTAAGTGTGGGTCCCCAAGTCTCCAGACCGTGCGCCATCGCATCACAGTTGTACCTATTAATCACCTGCATCCCCATAAAATGGGGTCAGTACTCTTGCGAGGTGGTGAAGAATCAACAATATCATATATCCATTTTTCAAGGAAAAAGTGTGTAGCATAGGAACATGTGAAGCATCAAATAAATGTGCATGTGTCAAGTAAGTGCATGTGATAAGTCTAGGTAACAAGTGCAACAGACAGTAGTAACAACATAAGGAACTAAGTAAAGCAGTATGAAGCAGTACAAGAACGATAACAAAGTAGCAAGTAAAGGAAACTACCAAAGTAAGTTAGCTGTGATTGGTTAGTATTTATGTTCTTCTGATTACTCCTTCGGGTACGCGAAGGAACCTCACATTCTGTGAGCCATGCACCCGGCGTCTATTATTCAAGTTTTAGTGTGATAATTGGGGATACTACAAATAGAGTAAACCTCATGCGGGCAGTCGTAGCTGAGAGAAAACCACGCATAGGTAAGGATTGCAATCCGTACTACTGCAATAGTGAGATACCTCAAAAGGTCACCTCAACCTCCCTAAGTATGAGTGACTAGAGGTCAAAGGACGCTTCAGCTCCTATAAAAACATGTGTCACAGTAACGACTAGTCACTTAGGGTTGTACCATATACCCTCTCTAAGGTGAACCGTTTTGTGAATGGGGCGCAACAGGTTTATCTTTCTTAAGCTCATTTATCAAATCATACCTCCTTTCGAGGTATTTATGCCTCGTGGTTTCCACGGGGCACGCGAATGAGGACTTAGCCTGCTCATTCACGTGCTCAACCTTACACAGCCAACAAAGAGCACACCGCTTGTAATGTGATCAAAACACCATTTTATCATTTTCATTCTGGGGTATAGACATACGTGAGGTCACTCACGAACATGGGGCCATCACCCAAAGACTCCAGCTGAGTCGAAAAAACACAACAAGTGTATCGTTCATACCCTATGGTGTCCAAGCTTTTGTCATTCATTACATCACAAGTGTAATGTGCACTTCGTGCGCTCATCTATGCCAAAGTGGTAACTCTCAAGATACGTGCTAAAATAGTGCACATGTCATAATGTGCTAGTGTGCAAGTGCGAAGCTAAATGCTACATTTCTCAAGTCCTTCGCATAAGTAAAGATACAGAGGCAAGGTACATATGCATAACTATGAAAAACGCATTTCAACAGGTGGCAATGTGCGAGTGAGTGTACCAATTCACATTCTTAAGCGATACGAAACTCACAAAGCCTAACTTTATCATAATTGCATAAATATATTAGAATTGTCAAGTATTGCATATTTTTTAGTATGAGCCATAATTCAAATTTCAAGCAATTAGGTTTCAAATGTCATATATTGAAAATTCTCGCACAACGAGACCATTTCCGTAAAAAGATCTGTGATTTCAACACACTCATGTGTTGAGATTAAAATCTAGAATATTCCCATACGTATGAGAATTACATTTATATTTCCACGATGGGTCACCGCGCCCGCAGAATTCAACGATGCCAAAACGATGTGTGCGATAAAAAGGCTAAAACCCAAGATGAAGGAAAAATGTGTATAAGAGTGAGCAACATGTTGCTTGCCAAACAACTCACGCTAATGCTGCTAGGATGGAACAACGGAGGCCATGGGGTTTGCTTCAAGCCCAACATACATTTGGCTACCCGAACGTGTCAAGCATATGGCACGATGTGCCAACAAAACCTCATACACCAACAGTGGCCCGTAAGGCCACTAGACATGTGTTTGGACAAGGCACGGACTGTGCCAACTGTCCCACTGGGTCTGCTGGACAGCAAACCCAAGCATCAAAATAGCTAGTTCTCGTTCCTAAAGAAAAATGCCCTCTTTTTTTTTAAACTCTCTTCGCTTTTTATCTCTTCTAGAAGCTTGCGGCAAAGAAGGAGAATATGTGGGTCAGGAAACTGAACAGCGAGGGAGCCCACCCTGGTCTAGATCCTGCTGGAACAAGTCCCAGAGGCTCACCCATGTCCTGAGTCTGATCCGAAATGGTTCGGACCAAACAACTGCCAAAGGGGACATGTTGCTGGGAATGCACAGGACTGAAACTGGTTCAGTCATTCCAACAAAACCAAAAGTTACTGGGTTTGGCCTGCCAGACCAGACCATCCTGGGCTAACTAGACCCTGGTTTGAACCTACGGGTTCAAACTAGTTGTTGCACCCATGGTGCAGACCGATTCAGGGCGCTAAGCAAAGGGCCCAACATGGTCATTTGGGTGCACTAGCACCCGACGCCTATGGCCGCACCCTAACAAGGGCCAAGGGAAAACGTGGGGTCTGGTCCTTTGGACTAGACCTCAGTCTAGAACCACTCTTGGTTTGAACCTAGAGGTTCAGACCAGGGCTGCCAAGTAGCAGCAGGCCCGTGGCAAGGAGCCCAAACCCGCATGCTACCCGGGTGCAACTAGCACCTGACGGCTACCATTGCGCCAAGGCAAACACGAAGGGAAAAGGGCCACGGGTCTGGTCCTCTGAACTAGACCACAACCAAAGTATGGCCCTGGTCTGAACCCATGGGTTCAGATCAGGCTTTGTCATGTGACAGAGGTCTGGACCAAACACCTTAAGGTTGTAGGGCTACCCGGGTGCTATTGGCACCCGGTAGCCTGCGCGCACCAAGAGTGGGAGCTAGGGAAGTCGGGGTGCACCTGGCCGAGCCCTGCTCAGACCAGAGTACGCCTGACTGGGTCTGTCCCAGTAAGGGATAGACCAACCAAAAAAGAACAAAACGAGAAACACAACAGGGTGAAAGGAAGAGAGAAAAAAAAATTCCACAGTACTATGGTGCCGGATTTGACCTACTATAGGTGGTGACCATGGCGGGACTGAGCTACAACTAAGCCCAATCTGGTGATCTAGCCACCGAAGGAGGGCTTCTAGAGGTACCCCAGCCACTCTCATGATGGCGTGAGGGGCTGGGGACAAGGGCTCACACAATAAAGAGGTAGCTCGCATGAGCCAAAAAGAAAAGAAAAGAACCAAATCAAACAGAAATTTTCCTTTCTATTGGAGCCAAAGACTTAAAATGAAAATGCTCCACACATATGTATATGCATATATTTGTTTTTAAACAACATAAGATAAGATAAACTCACAAGAAATGGAGACAAAAACATAGTAGCTGAATGAAAACGTTTTATGAAAAGGCATGCATATCAACACATTTTAATAACATTTATATGCCATAAAACACAAAGGGACAAAAAAAACATTTGAACAATGATGGCTTATGGCATCCTCTACTTTCATGGATTGAAATAGAGGTATGCTCGAGCCTCAAAACATATATCTAATCCACCCAAAAGCCACACACACAACTGATGCATTTGGCATTCTTGGCTTCATGTTCCAAGGTAGGTACCCTTTTTTTTTCAAGAGAGAAAGAGAATATAATGTGTGAAGCTTCACCTTCGATTCTCGGATGGTGAAGAAGGTGAGAAAGCAATGGAGGTGCTATGGAGTTTGGCTGCACCCTTCACTTGAAAGCACCCACACCTCACACGACTTGAAGAAAAGAGAGAGAGAGAGAGAGACCCTTTTGGGCTTCTCTCTCTTTTTCAGTGGTTTAAATATGAAAGTGAGTGTGATGGACGGTTGGGGGTGGTTTGGAGAAGATGGAGGGCTGGGTGATTCATGACCCCCCATAGCCGCCCACTCCACCCAAGATTTAAAAAGCTTCTAAAATATTACAAGGGTGCCGCCCCATGCACCCAATGAGGCTCATCCTTGAAATTCCACTAGAGGGGGGTGAATAGTGAAATACGATGCAAGTTGATATAATAAAAAATAAAGCAATAAGGCAGAACACAATAAACACAGGATTTATACTGGTTCGGTCAAAACTCTGACCTACATCCAGTCCCCAAGCAAACCACTTGAGCTTTCCACTATAACATCCGAGTCACCGGATAAATAGTACAACACCCTCTTCCACAGAGGTCTTCTACTCTCAACAGAGAAGGGGCACACCCTCTTCCACAGAGGTCTTCTTCTCTCAACAAAGAAGGACAACACCCTCTTACACAGAGGTCTTCTTCTCTCAACAGAGAAGGGCAACACCCTCTTTCTCAGAGGTCTACTACTTTCAACAAAGAAGGAATACAGTGAATAACAGAAAGTTACAATACTTCCTATAGAACCTTCAGGATGATATGAATGCACGAATGAAGGATTCTCATAATGTTTTGTTTGTCACTCAGAAGATACTCTTTGTCACAGAGTTATTTTTGACTTTTTCTCTTTCTTTGTCTAGGCTCTCTTTCAAATATCGAATAGGTATTTTTCTCGTTGTAAGCTCACTTGTCTATTCCATTCCCTTCTGTTTTGAATAGTTCATTTGAGTGTGTTTTTATAGCTTAAAAAAATAGTCGTTCACTTTTTTAAATCGTAGCCTTTTGAGATGTGAAATGTCATGTCATTTCAAAAAACATCTTTAGAGAAATTAGAGAAAGTCTTCTTTCCATAAAAGTAAAATATAGGGTACACTAGTCGTTGTAATATTTTAGGTAATATATATTTTATGTAAAAAGTATATTTCTTACAATAGTACATTGAATGTTGGATTGTAGGCTGTCATGTAGTTTTGTCTTTATCCTAATTAATGATTTGTGGTACATAAGTACTTCTTTACTTTAAATGAGTGTAAGTACAATAAATGCTTTGAGATATTTATTTATACATAGTCATGTCAAGAGTTTTCTTTATGTTGTGTTTTTCAAAGTCTACAGAGAGAATGAAGACTACAAGTAAGTCGACATTCTTGAGAAGGATATTAACAAGGATTTCTTACAGGAGGTATTTAATGTTATACAAAGAGAATGATCACTTCAAGTAAGTCGACATTCTATGGGTTTGTAAAAGGGTAACTAGAGTCTTTTCAAAACCAATATTATATTTGTTTTCTTTGTGTAGTCGATTTCATGTTTTGTCTTTTTCCTATATTTGAAATCATTTCTTTAAAGAAGGTAACTAGAGTCTTTTCAAAACATATTATATTTGTTTTCTTTGTGTGGCCGATTTCATGTTTTGTCTTTTTCCTATATTTGAAATCATTTCTTTAAAGAAGGTAACTAGAGTCTTTTCAAAACCAATATCATATTTGTTTTCTTTGTGTAACTGATTTCATGTTTTGTCTTTTTCCTACTTTTAAAATCATTACTTTTCAAGTTGTCTTGTATATGATATAAGGTACAATTATTACATTTTGAAATCATGTCAAAATACCTTTTTCATAAAGGGTTGTAAGAAGGTACAATTATTTGTTTTCAAAAAGGATCTTTTTGAAACTATCGTATACTTTTATGAAATAGCTTTTATGAGTGAGTATGTAATATGCAATATGCATGCTTCTGAAGGTTCTGTTACAAATGACTCTAAAGAAGAAAAAATCTTCAACTTGAGGAAGCCGATCTCTTTAGATGGTCTTTAGGAGTGCATGGCTCAACAAGCTTTTTCTTCAAGGAGTATGATTGCACCATAGTTGTACTTGAACAGAAGGTCTCCATCCTTTTTGAGTGAGATATCCTTGCATCAAATACTCGTTAGATATATGGCAAAACATATCCAGTCATTATATTACATTTTTCAAGAAGACATATTATCATATCATATGAAATCAAATAAGACAGTGTATCATATTATGTGACATCAAAACAGAGTTTCTCAACATTCTCCCCCTTTTTGATGATGACAAAATATGCTCCCCCTGTCAAAAAGACATTATGCATAGAAAGAATACTTATTATAAAAATATTGAAAAATGTTAAATACAAGTATTTTTCTCTAATAATGGAGACAGGATTTCTCCCCCTTTGTCATAGACAAAAAGGAAGGGATCAGAGTAAGAGAGTTATTACAGACCAACATTAATTAAAGTTATTACAGTAAAAAAGATAAATTATTACAGTTCAAAAAAAATGAGTTTATTCCGAAGGTGGAGAGGATTGAAGTGAACGGTTGGCTTGATCTGGCTGGAGGGTCTGTAGAGTTTGCTGCAACGAGGCTTGACGGCGAAGTATGCAATCCTGAGAACGTTGGACATCCATCAGTGCAGAGAAGTAATCAAAGTTGGATGTTGGATCTTTTTCATCAGAGCCGGGCAGGTGCAGGGACCTGAGATTGAAGGAAGTAGCATCGAGGACCTGAGAGGGATAGAGGATAACTTCGTTTTGAAGGGGTACTTTGAAGTATTTTAAAATGGGAGTTATAAAACACCTGAAAAGAAGAGGTTGGAATTTTTGATAGCGAATAAAAAGGTCGAAAAGAATATTGGACCAGTTTATCTGAGTAGAAGAAAAAATTGCGTAGAGAAGGAGAGAGATTTTTCTTGGTACTAATCCCTTGTGTGGAGGCTTGGGATAGATATTGTGGAGAAGAATCTGGGCAAGTAGTTGAGCATGAGGTTGGAGATTCCTCATGTGCCAGGGAAGTTGTGAGCAGTTGGTGCAGAGAAGAATTTTTCGAAGTACCGACCGGTCGAGTGGTACTATGTTGTCTAGGTTTATGCCGGTGGAAGGAAGGTTAAGAATTCTGCCTAATGAGGAAGCATGAAAGAACATCAGATGTCCGCGTACTTTGGTGGTGATGGTAGTTTGTTCATGATCAGAGGAAAAAATTGTGTAGAAGAGTCGGACGAGTTCGGGATATTAAGCAGCTTGGGATGAAGATCCTAGTAAGTGTTTAAGTTCGGGGAGAGATCTTTCTAGGTCAAATAATACGAAGTCGTCGTATTGAACCAATTTTCTTTCATGAATTGGTCGAGAGCAAAGGGAGTTGTAGTAGTGAAATAAATCGGGATACCTTAGGTCGGCGGCAGTGATTGCAGTATTTGAAGAGGAAGCCATGGCAAGAGCTTAGAAAGAACGAACAAGAGAAAAAGACTTAGAAAGAGTAAGAGTTTGTAAGAGAATAGAGAAAATCGTGGGAATGATATATGAATCAATCTAATAAATAGAAGAAGAAAAATAATGGTGATAAGAAATGAATGACATTGGAAGTGAAGGATTTTTAGATTTTAGTGGAAAGAGGAAATGCGTGAGTTGTAAAAGAAGAAGCTTGTGAATGACAAATCAAATCAATTTTGGAAGATAGTGTAGTATATTAGTATAGATATTAAGAAGGACATAGTTTCGAAATAATTTTTCTATATATGTAACAAATTTACTATGGGCAATCTTGTTGGATAGTGAGAAGAGTCATGAATTGAGTATGGAGTGTCATATTAAACGTAAGAGAAAGAATGATTCAAGAGTTTTTGAAGATTTTCGTGAAAATCATGAAGAATAGATAGAGTGAATAATGGCCTAATAAGAACAAACAACTTTTTCAAGAATTTACTTTATGTGAAAGCATTCCAAAATCGTGAAGAGGGAGTTTGGAATAGGACAAACATGAGAGTATGAGGAAATGCAATAATTTCTTATTTAAGAAGTGTATATTTTGATATACGTGAAAGGAGTGAATAGATATAAAGGAGGGTGATACGGATATGTAGAGAAATGAGAGTGGTCATAAAGGACACCAATCACTTGATGTTGGATAGGAGATATATGACATAAAATGGAGTTAAGGACAAGGTTTTAATGAATCTCGATTGGAGAGAGATATAAAATATATGAGAGAGTTATGGTCACGGATGGAAAGGTACTTCGTATAATGTAGGGAGAGAGAGAGATAAAAAAGTGATACAAATCGTACTTATGAGTGGAGTACAAGTTTTTGAAAAGAGAATTTTACAACACTTTTTCGTAAAAGATGTAAAGCATGAAGAGATGATAATAGATTGTTCTTAAGCTATGATATAATAGATGATATAGTAAAAATTTACGTGAAATATAACAACTTAAAAGGTGGTACGAGAGGATAATCATTTGAATTTTTTTTTATGAAAGGCATTAATATTTTAGTGAAGTGTCTCGATAGGAGGAAAAGGAAGACATGATAGAAATAGAGTGTACGTAATATATGATATAACAAATGATATAGTAAAAAATTATACGTAAAACATAACAACTAGATCTTTAGAAGAAGGTAAACCGAACTAAAAAGATAATCATTCGATTTTGACTAAAAGCAAGATTTCTCATAAAATAATATGTTATCATGTTGAAGGTGAACCAACTTATCGTAAGAGAAGTTTTCACAAAAGGTTAAAAATAATAAAGGAGTTATGAGATGAGTGATGTAATCAATGTCATGATAGCTTTTACTTTAATATAATTAGTTCTTATGGATATGAGTGAAAGGAAATAGGACAAGGAATCATTATGGATGTGTACTTGAAAGATGACAAGTTGAAAGACATAAAGAATGTGTCTTATAAGAGTTTAGTGTATACGTGAATATGGAAACCTAGTTCGACTAACTACAAATCGATAATAAGAAAAAACCTTTTAAAATAAGATTTTAACATAACTTATAAGAAGTATTAATTTTAATAAGTGTGATTAATTTATAAGTCACTTAGTTTGCATATTCCTAGTTCTCTTCTAATTCGTGTGAAGTCTTCATGTTTCAAAGGTTTAGTGAATATGTCTGCTAACTGTTGATTAGTGGGGATGAATTCGAGTTTAATTATGTTGTTTAAGACTTGTTCTCTTAAGAAGTGATGTCTTATTTGAATGTGCTTAGTTCGTGAGTGTAAAATAGGATTCTTATATAAGTTTATAGCACTAGTATTATCACAAAAAATAGTTGTATTTTCAAAATTTAAACCAAAATCTTTTAAGGTTTGTTTCATCCAGATAACTTGTGTACAAGCTAGGCTAGCAGCAATGTATTCAGCTTCAGTAGTTGATAAGGATACACAGTTTTGTTTCTTACTGAACCATGATACTAGTGAGTGCCCTAGCATATGACATGTTCCACTTGTGCTTTTTCTGTCAGATTTACTTCCAGCAAAGTCAGCATCGTTGTATGAGATTAGATCAAATGTAGAGGATTTTGAATAGAATAATCCAAAATCAACTGTGTCTTTTAAATATCTCATTATTCTTTTTACAGCTTTAAGATGTGATTCTTTTGGATTTGACTGAAATCTAGCACACAAGCAAACACTGAACATAATATCTGGACGGCTAGCAGTTAAGTATAGTAGTGATCCTATCATACCTCGGTATACCTTTGTATCCACAGACTTACCATCTCCATCTTTGTCCAAAACAGTAGTAGTGCTCATAGGAGTGGTTTTTGAAGCAGTTGAGTTCATGTTGAACCTCTTCAGAAGTTCACGAGCATACTTAGATTGATTGATGAAAACTTCATCCTTGGTTTGCTTAATATGCAGTCCAAGAAAGTAGTTGAGTTCTCCCATCATACTCATTTCGAATTCCTTCTGCATGGACTTAGAAAATTCTTCACAGAGAGTGCTGTTAGTAGATCCAAAGATGATATCATCTACATATATTTGAACAATTAGGGTATGATTATTCACTATTTTCACAAATAATGTCGAGTCTGCTTTGCCTACAGAAAAACCAGTTTTTAATAGAAAGGTTTTGAGTCTGTCATACCAAGCACGAGGTGCTTGTTTTAAGCCATATAAAGCACGTTTTAGTTTGAAAACATGATCTGGATATTGTTCATTTTCAAATCCTGGAGGTTGTTTTACATAAACTTCTTCATTTATAAAACCATTTAAAAAGGCACTTTTAACATCCATTTGATATAATTTGAAGTCCATATAGCTTGCATATGCTAAAAACATTCTAATAGATTCAAGTCTAGCAACAAGAGCAAATGTTTCATCAAAATCAATACCTTCCTTCTGGTTGTATCCTTGAGCTACTAGTCTGACCTTGTTTCTTATAACATTACCTGTTTCATCTAGCTTGTTTCTGAAGATCCATCTTGTCCCAATGATCGGATGATCCTTTGGTCTTGGTACAAGATCCCAAACTTCATTCCTTTGGAATTGGTTCAGTTCTTCAGTCATGGCTAGCATCCAGAACTCATCGATGATGGATTCATCAATCTTCTTTGGTTCAAGTTGAGAAATGAATGCCATATTTGCAATCCATTCTAGCTGAGCTCTAGTCTGAACCCCCTTTGTCAGGTCTCCCAAAATCTGCTTTTGAGGATGATCTTTGATATCGACAAATGTTCTTTGATGATCATCTTCATTAGACTTAGCTGTGTTATCTAAAAATAAATCTGTACTTTCAACATCATCACCGTTAGTTTGCTTATGAACAAATTGATCAATAGATTCACAGAAACTAACATGCATAGATTCTTCAATAGAATTAGAACTCTTATTGAAAACCCTGTATGCTTTACTATGACTTGAATATCCTAAAAATATGCCTTCAATAGATTTAGCATCAAATTTATCTAGGCTATCTTTTGTGTTTAGGATAAAGCATTTACATCCAAAGACTTTGAAATAATCTATTCTTGGAGTCCTGTCATAGAATAATTCATAGGGAGTTTTATTTAATAAGGGTCTAATGAGAACTCTATTTGTTATGTAGCATGCAGTGTTAACAGCTTCTGCCCAAAAAGATTTAGCAAGATTATTGTGTTGAAGTATAGTTCTAGCAGATTCCTGAAGGGTTCTATTCTTTCTTTCTACTACACCATTTTGAGGTGCAGCTCTAGGAAAGACAAAGTTATGAGAAATACCATGCAAGTTACAAAAATTTACAAAAATTTCATTTTCAAATTCTCCTCCATGGTCACTACGGATTTTAACAATAGAACAAGATTTTTCATTTTGTAATTTTTTACATAAAATTTCAAATTGACAAAATGTGTCACTTTTGTTTTTCAAAAATATTACCCAAGTAAATCTTGAGTAGTCATCTACAATGACAAAAACGTATTTATTGTGATTATGACTAGCTACTCTAGAAGGACCAAAGAGATCCAGATGGAGAAGCTCTAGAGGTCTTTTGCTTGAAATGATATTTTTTGATTTAAAAGATGATTTAGACAGTTTTCCTAATTGACATGCATCACAAAAATAATCCTTTTTAAAAGATATTTTGGGTAACCCACGTACTAACTTATCTTTAGCTAATTTAGACATGTACTTAGAATTGACATGACCCATTCTCATGTGCCATAAATGTAGAGAGTCATTATTAGCTATGAGGCAATGTTCTGTGATGTTTTATAGGTATAGTTCATATATATTATTTTTTCTTATACCTTTTAAGATAATATTTTTGTTGGTGTCTGCTATAAGACAAGCATTATGATTAAAGCTAACATTATAACATGTATCACACATTTGACTAATACTTAGAAGGTTATGTTTTAAGCCTTTAACCAGGAGAACGTCTTTGATAAGAGGTTTATCTATATTTTCAATATTACCAATACCTATTATCAAACCTTTGTTGTTATCTCCAAAGGTGACGGTTCCTCCTTCTTTTTTATGAAGAACAGCAAAGAGGTCTGAATGTCCAGTCATGTGTTTTGAACATCCACTGTCTAGTATCCATCTGTTCTTCTTGTTTCGAGCCTGCAAAACATTAAGTAAAATTTCTTTTTGGTACCCAGTCGGGTCCCTTTTTGTTAGACTTTGGAACCCATATCCATTTAGATTTGGGTTTGTCTACAGCCTTATAGGAGTTCAAGAAGTTAAAATTATAATGCTCCTTTTTAGGTTCAGAAAAACTTTTCACAAACGTGGTCTTTTGATTTATACAAGAAGGCTTGTTGAAATGAGAGTAGCCAATACCATTCTTGTAAAAAGACACTTTTTGAGAGGATAGGAGTTTATCCAAGTTCTCTTTTCCTTTAGTAAACTTGAAAACCGTTTTCATAAGGTTCTCAGTTTTACTTTTTAATTCTGAAATTTCTACTTGCAGATTTTTAGTCTTGGAGCTGGTAGAAGAGATTTCAGAAGTAATAAGAAGATTTTTCTTTTGTAACTCAGAATTTTCAATACTGAGTTTTTCATTTTTCAAAATGAGCTCTAGATTCTCAGATTTCAAATGTTTATTTTTTAGAATCGTTTTCCTTGATTCTTCAAAAAGTTCGTGAAAAGCATTTTAAAGTTCTTCAAAGGAGAAATCAAGAGATTCACTTACAGTGCTTTCTGCCATAAAACACATGTTGGCGATTTCTGCTTCATCATCATTTGACTCTTCACTGGTGGATGGTTCTGAATCATCCCATTGAGCATGCAGAGCCTTTTTCTTGAAGAACCTTTTTCTTTGGTTCCTCAATCTTGGATTTTCTTTTGAGAAGAGGACAGTCACGTCTCAGGTGACCTGGCTTATTACACTAGTAGCACATAGAATCTTCTTTTGGGTCTTTTCTTTCTTTGTGCTTATTTGGAAGTTGGTTCCTTCTCATAAAGCGCTGGAATTTTCTGGTGAGTAGCGCAATCTCAGTTTCTTTTTCTGAGTCCTCATCCTCAGAAAGGGCTGGGAAGGCTAGAGTTTTCTTCAAAGGTTGTTCTTCTTCCCTTCTTTCCTTTATATGGACTTCATAGGCCATAAGATTGTCTATTAAATCGCCCAGAGTAAGTTTGGACAAATCTTGAGCTTCTTCAATAGCAGTAGTCTTTTTCTCCCAATCAGTTGTGAGAGATCTCAAGATTTTCTTCACCTTTTCTGTCTGAGAGTGGGTTACACCCAGAGATTTCAGATCGTTGGTGATGTTGGTGAATCTGGTGAACATCTCTGTGATGGGTTCATCTTTGTTCATTTTGAACAACTCATATTTTCTGACAAGAGATGAGATTTTGGCTTCTTTCACTTTGTTGGTTCCTTCATGAATGACCTCCAAAGAATGCCAAATATCATATGCAGATTCACATATAGATATTCTATTGAATTCATTCTGATCGATGGCACAATATA
Organism: Nuphar pumila; assembly: GCF_984573655.1. Taxonomy (NCBI): domain Eukaryota; kingdom Viridiplantae; phylum Streptophyta; class Magnoliopsida; order Nymphaeales; family Nymphaeaceae; genus Nuphar; species Nuphar pumila. The sequence goes on along the minus strand of NC_143257.1, from coordinate 21,725,242 downwards.
AGGCATTCATAGCCTTTGCATTTAGGTTTGCCATTTTCTTTTCTTCATCAGACCATAAGTTATAGTCTGCGGAAGGAGATGTTTATGGATGCTCAACAATTTTCCATACAGCAAAATCTATGGATTTGAGAAATATAGTCATTCTGCACTTTCAGTATCCATAGTTGGAGCCGTTGAAGAAAGGAGGACGAGATGCGTGTTGACCTTCAATATCACGAGCATAAGAGGTAGATGTCATATGTGCTGGAAGACTTGTTATGTCGAAACTAGCAAACCAGCTCTGATACCAAATGAAATTCCACTAGAGGGGGGGTGAATAGTGAAATACGATGCAAGTTGATATAATAAAAAATAAAGCAATAAGGCATAACACAATAAACACAGGATTTATACTGGTTCGGTCAAAACCCTGACCTACATCCAGTCCCCAAGCAAACCACGTGAGCTTTCCACTATAACATCCGAGTCACCGGATAAATAGTACAACACCCTCTTCCTCAGAGGTCTTCTTCTCTCAACAGAGAAGGGGCACACCCTCTTCCACATAGGTCTTCTTCTCTCAACAGAGAAGGACAACACCCTCTTACACAGAGGTCTTCTTCTCTCAACAGAGAAGGGGCACACCCTCTTCCACAGAGGTCTTCTTCTCTCAACAGAGAAGGGCAACACCCTCTTTCTCAGAGGTCTACTTCTTTCAACAAAGAAGGAATACAGTGAATAAAAGAAAGTTACAATACTTCCTATAGAACCTTCAGGATGATATGAATGCACGAATGAAGGATTCTCATAATGTTTTGTTTGTCACTCAGAAGATACTCTTTGTCACAGAGTTATTTTTGACTTTTTCTCTTTCTTTGTCTAGGCTCTCTTTTAAATATCGAATAGGTATTTTTCTCGTTGTAAGCTTACTTGTCTATTCCATTCCCTTCTGTTTTGAATAGTTCATTTGAGTGTGTTTTTATAGCTTAAAAAAAATAGTCGTTCACTTTTTTAAATCGTAGCCTTTTTGATATGTGAAATGTCATGTCATTTCAAAAAACATCTTTAGAGAAATTAGAGAAAGTCTTCTTTCCATAAAAGTAAAATATAGGGTACACTAGTCGTTGTAATATTTTAGGTAATATATATTTTATGTAAAAAGTATATTTCTTACAATAGTACATTGAACGTTGGATTGTAGGCTGTCATGTAGTTTTGTCTTTATCCTAATTAATGATTTGTGGTACATAAGTACTTCTTTACTTTAAATGAGTGTAAGTACAATAAATGCTTTGAGATATTTATTTATACATAGTCATGTCAAGAGTTTTCTTTATGTTGTGTTTTTCAAAGTCTACAGAGAGAATGAAGACTACAAGTAAGTCGACATTCTTGAGAAGGATATTAACAAGGATTTCTTACAGGAGGTATTTAATGTTATACAAAGAGAATGATCACTTCAAGTAAGTCGACATTCTATGGGTTTGTAAAAGGGTAACTAGAGTCTTTTCAAAACCAATATTATATTTGTTTTCTTTGTGTAGCCGATTTCATGTTTTGTCTTTTTCCTACTTTTAAAATCATTACTTTTCAAGTTGTCTTGTATATGATATAAGGTACAATTATTACATTTTGAAATCATGTCAAAATACCTTTTTCATAAAGGGTTGTAAGAAGGTACAATTATTTGTTTTCAAAAAGGAGCTTTTTGAAACTATCGTATACTTTTATGAAATAGCTTTTATGAGTGAGTATGTAATATGCAATATGCATGCTTCTGAAGGTTCTGTTACAAATGACTATAAAGAAGAAAAAATCTTCAACTTGAGGAAGTCGATCTCTTTAGATGGTCTTTAGGAGTGCATGGCTCAACAAGCTTTTTCTTCAAGGAGTATGATTGCACCATAGTTGTACTTGAACAGGAGGTCTCCATCCTTTTTGAGTGAGATATCCTTGCATCAAATACTCGTTAGATATATGGCAAAACATATCCAGTCATTATATAACATTTTTCAAGAAAACATATTATCATATCATATGAAATCAAATAAGACAGTGTATCATATTATGTGACATCAAAACAGAGTTTCTCAACAATCCTTCCTCATCAATGCTCTCTCTTGAAAAGAGCCAAAAGGATTTTAAAAATCTCATGGGGCGCAGCCCCATGCTAGTGCTTTGGAGGGGTGCCTCACTCTGATGATGATGCCTCATGCATCATCATGCGGTCACACATATAGGTAGGGTCAATCGTGACCCTCCCTTTTTTATCTTGCTCCAACCTTTATGAAATTGCCATTGCCCCAGCTGGTCAACTTGACCAGTTGGTCTTCATGGCTGGGGACGTCCAAATCCAACAAAAAGGGTCGACCAGGGGCTTGGGTCAACCCCCTAGTCGAAACTTAGGCTAAAAATGAAATAATGCCACATAACTAAAATTGTATTTACATACTTGTTTTCAACCAAATTTTAAGACAAATTCTAGTTCAAGATTTCAGTTACACTTAAATTCTAAAAGCTCATCTCAAAAAATTTCATCTCTTGCAAAATTTGCTCTCGTTATGACTCACGTTCTATCGATATACATTTCCAGTAATTCACATTAAATAACGAGTTTTTTTGCTCGCTTGGGTCTCAAATGCAGGGATAAACTAAATATATATATTATCAATTTAATTTAAGATTCTCATAAATTAATTCATCCTAAATTATACTCATATCACTTCGTACATCTTACTTATGCGATTTTCGAATCTCGTTCATCAATAAGTATATATATATATATATATTATGAAAAAACCTCGTAATTATATGAAAAATTCTATCTACTGAAACACAGCATATTTCACATTATCTAAGAAATATTGTGAGCCTTACAGTGTGAGAGAGTATATATAGCCATCTCCACAAATCTCTAACCTAATGAGAAAGGACTCTCCCTCTCTAAAATCGTGTGGAGGGGGAGAGGAGTCATTTCTAGAAAGAAAACTATCTTCTAAACTCCGTTTTCTCTAGTTATTTGATTTTTCACAAATTTTATTTAATTTGGATTATTAGGTTTGACTATTCAACAAGCAACTCTAACAATTCTTAACCCTTCAAGAGGTGTGGGACGTCCCACCCTCTTAAATCTCTCAATTAGTGATTTAAATAAAATTTCTAATTAAAAACCTTAAGTAACATATTTATTTATATATTTATTTATTTGTCTGAATTAACATTAGACAATATCTTAATTCATATGGACTCCTAGATCCGAATGGGGGTCCATATAGGATGTCTTCTATGAGGGTCTAATCCATAACCATTGGATCCAATTAGTATTTTAAATTGGATCCAATCCAAACAATATCTCAAATCCATATTGGATCCTAATGCCGATTTTGGATCCATAACCGAAGTCTAAGATCCAAAACCACACAAACTCATTTAGTCACCATAATTTAGCTTTCTCAATTATTCTTGAAATAATCTTCATAACTTGAGACACAAGTTCATAATCAATCGAAATCAAGAAAATCAGAAATTCACAATTATAATCATAAATGCACCAATAATTCATCATTTATTTATTTTAATTATCAATAAAAAATCTTGGGTTTTACAACATGAGATCTAACCATGAACATGAGTTAAAAATGAACAATAACCATTAAAAATCAAGGTACATGATATCTAAGCATGAATATGATTAAAAAATAAAAAACAACGATTAAAAACCAAGATACATAAGATCTAACCATGAACATGAGTTAAAAATGGAAAACAACTATTAAAAATCCAGATACATAATATCTACCTATGAACATGAATTAAAAATAGAAAACAACTACTAAAAATCAAGATACATAAGATCTAACCATAAACATGAGTTAAAAATGAAAAACTACCATTAAACATCAAAATACATGAGACTTAATTATTTAAAATTACAAATATTTTATAAAATAATTAAAAAGAACATCTAGAAGTGTGTACATGAGTTTTTCTCATGCATATCCATACTCATACATACATGTATTATAAGATAAATACATGCATGTAGGGTGGATGAAAGTCAAAGCATGAACAAACTAGCTAGTGGTAAATTTACTTACTTTTTTGAAGATTAACTCCACAATATCACAAGCACAAGTGAAACCTCCTCCTCAAAATCATGTAGAGTGATGTCCCTTGTTGGTACCTCACACTACATACTAGAGGAAGGAAATTGAAAATCAAACTCAAGCTTCAAAAAATGCTCCAAGTGAAAATAGTGGAAGGGGGGAGAAAGAAGAATTTTTGAAAATGAGAGAATATGACCCTTCTTCACCTTTTTGGCAACACTTTATAGTGTTAGCCTAGGGTTTGTGGTGTATGTATGGCTAAGATTAAAAGTAGGAGATGGAGGTCTGAGATGAGGTCAAACCCTCATCTTAAAAATATTTTCCAATGTAGAAGCCAAGTCAAAATGAGTAGATGTTTAGTTTTCACAAAATAGGAAAATATGCTTCATGTTTTTTTAAAAGACTTTATCCACTTTGGGATGAGCCTTGGATATCTTCCTAGGATCCCCTTAGAATATGCATGAGAGGAAGATCCTCTCATGTTTTCCAAGGTCTCTCACCTCCCCATGTGCACATGGCATAGGGGAGGGCTCCACATGGAAGGTTAACCCCCCACCTTGGGATTGGGTTAGATCCAATCCTGATCCAATTCCAAACCCAAACTAACTCATTATCTTTTAATATATATTATCTCTATTTGTTATATATATATATATATATATATATGTTTATTGGATCCCCATGTCTTTTCTCATTGGATCCCTAATAGGAACCAAATCCAATTGGTCTGAATCCAATCTAGTAAAAATTAAAATAATTGATATATAAAATTTTCTCTGCATACAATTGTTTTACTTGATTATATTGCATAACTAATTATGTTCTGACAGAGTAGTTAGCCATCCTAACCAGTTTAATTCAAGTATACAATTAATAATTTGATTTATTTGATAATTAAATCAAATATTTTTAATTTACTTATCAGTTTACCCATAATGGCCAATTGTACTGAAAATAAGCCAAAAAATTTAAAATTAAATCCCTAATCACTCACAACCTCAATAAAACCAAAAATCAAAAGTTTTCTCATTGATCAAGTATTTTCATTAACAATTCAAAAATTTTTGCGAGTCTTACATCCAGGTATGCTTGACTCGGCTCCGTTGGATAATGGCAAGTCCAATTCCCAAGTGCACTAAGTTATAGATCGAGAACCCAATCGAGGGAGGGCACTATTCGGAGGTCTGTGTGAAGCATGCTGGGACGACAGAGGCTCGCCTATAGCCTATAACATTAACTTATGTTTCTTGGGGATAAGATAGTGGTTCAATCATATCGGATCCGTAGGCTCACATGGAGATCCACGTCAGATCTAGAACTATTAGATTTAGGATTTATTTATAAATAAATGATTTGACAGAGAGATGAACAATTGTTGATTGAACCTATTTGTGTTTTCCTTTCCTATTATTTTATTTGGTATTTTCCTGAATTATTTACATTATTGAATTTGAAGTTGCTTCCTTATTCCTTTGTTTGCAAGTAACACAATTTATACGTAGTGAATAGTTTATCGTAAATTGATCCATACATTAGAAACAACCAGTTTTATCACATTTTCTTGATTTTTTTGTGTGGATCAAGCGTGTGAATATGAATTGTATGGTTTGCTTAGTCTTTCTTTCTTTCCTTTTTGAGATTAGATATGGTTTGCTTAGTCAAAACATGCTTTTGATTGTCCGGTGGCATTTGTATAAGCAAATTTTTTTAAAGGCATCAACATTCAACGGTTTACAATGTACAAAATTTTCACAATTGAGAAAATCGTGTTTTTACATTAGAGCAACTCAATCAAAAGTGTATTTCCTAGTAAACGGGTCCTGCTCAATACATTTGTGGGGGTGATATTCACGAAATAAAACTCCAACTTAAGAATTTTAGTTGGGAAGTACCGTACTCTAGAGCGTAGCCAATATTTTCCCCATTTATTTATATTTATATTCATTTGTTTATTAGTTAATAGACAGCGGCGAAATAAATCCCTAGTGAACCAAAGGGTTTTTTTATTCAGAAGCTCTCCTTATCGACCCTCTCTCTCTCTCTCTCTGGTCTTCTTCATCGGTCGGGCAATGGAGGAAATCACGGAGGCTGTGAACAACATGAGCATCTCCGAGCCTCACAAGAAGAACAGGATTCAGGTCTCCAACACCAAGAAACCCCTCTTCTTCTACGTCAATCTCGCCAAGGTCTCTCTCTCTCTCCCTCTTTCTCTTCCGATTTTGGGCTTTTGGAGTCTCTTTTTTCCTCTTTCTTTTGTTCCTTTTTTCTGCGTGTTGGTTGGTGCTGAGAGGTTTCCCTGCGTGTCCGAAGAATCTTTATTAAGTATGGTGGGAATAAAGGTTAGGATTTGTTTTCTTCTCGTTTGACTCCGTTTTTTAAGTCCTTTTGCAGGAGGACTTGGGTTTAGGGCTTTTTCTGTTTCCGTTGTTATAACCTCTTCGGTTAATGGATTATTGGGGTTATGTTGTTCGTAATTGTTAGAAAGCGTTCTAAAGATAATGTATTTTGTTTGGCGTTATGTTTTCTGTCTGGGACTTTGATTTCGTATGGATTTTGTTGCTTTGGTTGTTGAATGCTTTTTTTTTTTTGGGTTTCTGGGGACAACAATTTTCCTTCATGAGAAATTGTCACGTTCTGGTAATGATGATTCTTCTTGCTGTTCCAGCGATACATGCAGCAGCATAACGAAGTGGAGCTTTCTGCTCTAGGAATGGGTAATTACACTAATTGCCAATCTTACTTCCTTGTCTTTATACTGTTGCGTTTCTTGTAAATTTTTTTACGAGCCAATTCATGCTGTGGACTTTCTGTCTGGCATTTATCATGTCTTTTATTCTTTACTTTTCTCAATAGGTCTTATAAGCATGATTAATCATTGACCTAAACTGATTGAATTTCCTTTTTCTGAAACTAAAGATTTTGAGGTAGCTGGCTGCACTGAGTGAATTTATGTTGCTTCTCACATCATTTTAGGGGATGCATCATGTTACTCATTAGCTGCTTTTCTTTCCATCTGGTCTTTTTGTTTGGGTTAAAACCTCATACCTCATTAAGCAGCTATTTGCAGGATAAAGATTTTGCTTTTACTCTTTTTTTCATTTTAAGAGTTTATTTATTCTTCCTACTTTTATTTTAGCATACATTTGTTTTTCTTTCCTTCCTAGGAGAGCTTTTGACTTAGGATTTAAGTTAAGATATGTCTCATGTTTAAAGTAAATAGATGAGCGTTGACCAAGATATGACTGAACTCATTGTTTGCTTTAATGTGCTAGGGAGTCTGATTGAAGTCCCTCTCTCTCTCTCTCTCTCTCGTTAATTGGGAACAAGAGTATCTTGTTTCCTTAAGAATTGGTTGACTAATTCTCTTTTAAGATTTATTGGTGCATGAGTAGGTACACAATCCTTTAGATAGAAATTGAATCAATTGATGGAAGTGTTGAAAACATGTCTTTGGAATTTTAGTAATCAGATTATCACATACCTTTTTTGACATTTGAGGTGCAAATGGTTGCCTTGAATTGAAAGGTTATACAAGATATGAAAAGCTTTGTCTTTTAGGCTTAGTTAAGCAGAAGGGCATTATGATGGGCTTGGCATTGTGCATCGAACAAAGTCAAAATAAATAATTATAAATATTCTCAATAGAATAGATTTTATCGATAAAAGGAACAAAGGCCAAATCTCTCCAAGTGCCCTTCTGATGAACAAAACCCTTGGTTGTTGTTGGATATGGATCTCTTTCCAAATCCCTTCTCCTAAAGAGCCTTCTTCCTATGGGATTTTATAGGAGTCCTTAAATCTCTGTTATGTACAAAGAGTTCTTCATATTAGGTTTTCAACGTCTTATGTGGTTCACATCTATGAGTCATCCAATGAATTCAAAGTTGAAACAGTTGATACTTTTGTTAAATGACAAAATGAACTTTACCGAGTATAGCATGTTGGACCATAAAATTTGAGTAAAAACCTTGAAATTACATTGAAATTTCATCTAGTGTATACATCCAACATATTTATGCACGATTTGTTGGGTATGCCCTCTACTCTTTTGCTTCCTAAAGTGAGAGGGTTGAATATATTATATAGTAAGTGATTAAATACCTTGTGTTAATTTAGTGATGTACTGAAGTGTTTATATATATATATATATCAGGCTTACTTTTTTCAATAAGCTAGTGTGGCGCGACGGTCCTTCCTTACCGCCGTAAGCCTTTCTATCGCTCTGTCATGGGCATAGAATGCTTTGCAAACCCGCGATGCGCCAATCTGCCGAAGATGGCCAGCCTAACGGTCAAAGGCCGCATACCAACACCTTTCCATGTGCTGAATTATTTTCGTTGGCCCTGTGCACCACCTCGTGCGCAACTGCCTAGTGGAAGTTGATCAAGCGCATTTTCAAATGCGCATTTCATGTAGTCCATGCAGCTTAGTGCATAACCATCCCATACTAGCTATCACTTTCGAAAGAGGCACAAACTTGCCTTAGCTTTGCGTGCTATGAAGCGTATTGTGGCTCCATGCGTACGACATAGCAAAACCTCGCCACCGAAGGAACAAGACCTTGCGGCCCCCAGTCCGAAGACCAGTTGATGATTGAACACCATAGCGAAGAGCACCAACCAGACTCATTCGCCGGCGCCTAGGCATTCACTCGCCTAGCCTCGAGTCACCATACTCGGTTGAAACCACCTAAGGTGTTTCCTGGGGGAATTAGCCCTAACCCACACGCACCCCTGTGCATCCAACCGCTATGCGTGGGAACTCTTGCAAGCCGAGAGGTCCTTAACCAAATATCCAAAGGCAACATCCTTTGATTCGTTGGTACTGTTTAACCAAACAACGCTTCACGTCTGTGCCGCCATGCAACGATACACTAACAACGATACCGATGCCTATCGCATGTCGTGCTACTACACATCACCGATCAAGCGAACGCATACTGCGTGTTCCTATACTTGATGCATTTTCCACTGAGTAGAGCTCCATACTGTGCTTGTCCTATTCCGAGAGATCGACTTTGGACATTCTCCCCCACCCAAAACCATTGTCGTCCTCAACAATGCTGGTGCAGGTAAGAACACAGTCTTCATTGATATGCCAGTTTTCCTTTGTACTTATCTTTGTTTTACTATTTTTCTTCAGCCTACTCAACTTGTTCTGGTTTACATCCACCATCGTCGTAACCTTTGACACGCTAAGTCTCATTCCTTAATGCATGTAAACACCCTAAATTTTTCAAATTTCAAAATTTACCCTTTTTGCCATTGGATCCACCTCCTGATCCATTCAGGAGGATAATTGGATCGATCTTATTATTCTCATCTCAGATCCATTTTCATCTGGATCCACCTTCTGATCCGTTCAGAAGGATAATTGGATCAATTTCTGATTTCAAACTCATATTGATCTGATATCTGAGACCCAATTTCACTTCTTGGATTCTGATCCAGACCCAAGATCCAACTCCATTTCAGGCTTGCTCAAATATCCAGATCCAAGATCTAAATCCAAATTTCATCACAAGTCTGGATTCTTCATTTCAATTAATTTCATAAATCCAGATTCAGGGTTCGATTGCCATTTCAAACCATTTTTCTTCAAACGAGATCTAGATCCATTTTATATTAAAAAATTTGGATCTAGATCCAAATTCAATATTTATTCAAATTTCAAAACCGAATCCTTGAATTTCAAATTCAAAATCATTACTTTTGCAAAAATTTTCGAAAATCAATCTGGATCCGATTTTAATTCAATTTGGAATTCAAAAAAATCAAAATGGATCTTATATCCAAATAAGATCCATTATTTGATTTTCAAACTCCCCTTTATTTCCATCTTTTATTCCATTTTTATTTTCAAAACCTTTCATTTTTGGGTTTTAAATAAAAAAGGAAAATATTTCTAATGGGGGGCGCCACTTGGCATTTTTAAAAATTTAAAATGTGTCTTCATTTTAAAACCTTGCTGTAGTTTTAAAACAACCATTTTCACTTCCCCTTTTGTTTTTAAAAACCCAGATGTGCTCACCCTTGAAAAAGGGTGCCACATGTCCATTTTTTAGCAAACTACCAAAACTACCTATTTATAAAACAAAAAAATTACCCACATGGGGTTGGCACCAACTTTGGGCCCTCTTGGATTACCACCTCAGCCTATTCCAACTGATTTTGAGCTTTGGCGATGCCCAAATTGCCCCCAAGCTCAACTATAAATAGACCCCTAAGGGGGGTCTATTTCAATAAGTTGAAAAAGTAGAGAAAATTGAGAATTCTCTTGAAATTTGGAATTCTTTCTCTCTCTCTCCTTCTTGCTTGGGATTTACGCCAATTTGGAGAAGCATCCAGTCCTCTTCAGCCAAGGTAAGTTCTCTTCCCTTCTTTCAATTGATTTTTCATTTCTTTAGAAAAATTCTCTAAGTGCCTCCCCTTCTTCTCTTATTCTTATTTCAATTTCTTTTTAATTTCATAAGTAGCAGTGCGGATGTACTCCATTTCTGTATTAATTTTGATTTTATGCTTTTGATCCATTCAATTCACTATTTGATTCATGCAATTTCATTTTAGCCATCAGAATTATGAGATTTGATCTTCTATAGATCAAAATTTATATTCAATTGGTCAAATTAATCTCAATTCATGCCTCAACACTTTGATTCTGTTTATGAATGCACTTTATCTTAATTTTTCATCATCCATGCATTCATTCATGATCTGGAGGATTAGATCTCATGTTTGATCATTCTTGCACGTGTAATTTGCTTTTATCATGTTCAATTGCTTTTAGATGACATTTTCAATTCTGGCATGTTTTTAGATCTGTTAGCTCATCCATAATTATAGCTCATTTTGATCTGAATTTTTTACTACAATTTCATGCATATGTTATCAGGATCTCCACAAAAAATCAGATCATTCTGAGATCATATGACCCACTTTAAAAATCGGGATTTGGAACCTGTTATTCTGCACCATCAGGATTTTAGCATAATCATGACCAACTTGACAGAGTGATTTCTCCTTAACCGGAGATGATATCTCCGATCCGTAAAAAATAGTGTCTCCGAGATTGAATCTAGTTTATTCATGTCAATTTTTAGCAATTTTCATGGTCATTTCATATCTGATTTTGACTGAAAACTAGAACTCTGCCATTCTGCATCGTTTGAGTTGCTCAGGTTTTGGTTCATTTTGTCAAAGTCATATTTCTCTAATGGGAGATTATTTTTCAATTCTGTAAAAAGGGTTCTCTTCATTTATATGTCTAGTTCATCTCTGCCAATTTTCAGAAATTTCTATGATCAATTTCTATTTTAATTTGAATGAACGCCGGAACCTTGTATTTTGATTCTGTATAGACAATTCTGCATGTATTTTGATTCTGACCTCATATTGGCTGTTGCATTCCTACAAATCGCTATTCGATTTGCGGAGTCCTTCAACAAATTGTTACTCGATTTGCGGTGTTATTCAGCAAATCACTATTCGATTTGTAGTGTCCTTCAACAAATTGCCATTCGATTTGCGTTGTTCTTCAGCAAATCGCTATTTCGATTTGCGGTGTTCTTTAGCAAATCACTATTTCGATTTGCGGTGTTCTTCAGCAAATCACCATTCGATTTGCGATGTCTGTCAACAAATTGCCATTCAATTTGCATTGTCTTTCAGCAATCGCTCGATTTGCGGTCACTATTTGATTTGTGCAAATTGCTATTTGATTTGTGCAAATCGCTATTCGAATCAGGGCCGACTTGCCAGAGTGATATCTCCCTAACCTGAGATGATCTCTCCGATCCGTAAAAAGTGGTGTCTTTATAATTGAATCTAATCTATTCATGCGTGTGCACATGCATACGTGTGCACATGATGTTTCTGTGTGTCTGTGTTCTGTGTGTACATGTGTTTGTATGTGGGTGTTTGAACTGCGTGCAGGCATGCGTGGGTGTGTTTGCACTTAGCATGCATGTGTGCATGCATGCATGACTTTAGGTTTTTTATGCTCTTATCAACTAGAAATTCATAGGAGATGTGCTAAAAACAGATGGAAAGATGCAAGTTCTAGGGACGGGAAATTTCATTCAATTATCTTGTTCAAGACACATCTTTAATATTAGCAAAGTGTCAAATTTATGTGATTGTACATGAGCTAAGCCATAAGTACCTACATATGTTTAATACACACTATTGTTATTAAGGTTGCCATAAAAGGAAAAAAAGCACAGAACATCTTGGGAAATGAAAATAGGAAACAAGGTTTTCTCAGGCTCATATGAAATGTGAAGTGGGAGACAATTGGAAAATGAATCAGGAACATGTGGGAAGTGTAAATGTTTTTAGAAATTTCTGGTGTTTAAAATTTTCAAAACATTAATAGTATAATATGCCAACTCATGGCCCTCTTTTTTCTAAAACTTCTTTAAAGACTCCAAAACTCTAAATCAATACCTGTTCATAGCACTGTCACCTATATCTGTGATATTTTGAAAATATCGCTTTAATATCGAATGTTTCAAAGTAGCTTGTATTAAAAGGAATATCTCGCGATATTTTGAAAATATTGCTAGAAGTCAAAATATCGTGATATTATCACGATAAGATTGTGATAATATCATGATATTTTTGGGGAAAAACTCTTTTTTAATATTTTAAGTTCCTATTTTTTTGTTTCTTTATATTTTTAAAAATTTAAAAACTTGTTTCTTTAAATTTTTTGAAGAAAAATAATGCAAAACTTATTATTTTCTTATCTTTTTAGTTATTATTTGTACTTTTTTTTTCAAATTTTCAAACTCCCAAGATTTTACTGACATTTTCCCAAGAAATACAAACTTCTGAAAATCTCCTCGAGAAAAATCATCGACGAGAAATTACCTTGAACGATATAGGTGACTATGGTTTATAGAGATGGGTTTCTATGTATATAGCAAAACTACAAATGTGATAATAATAACTATGAAAGATTGTGGAATTATTTGATCACAAACATCGTAAATGACTAGTAAAGTTTTTTTTTTTTCGATTTATAACCTGAAGAAACCATACCTAACACGAAGACCTGGTCCCGCTGGCTTAGCCTGCCATACCTACGGTCATCATGCCGGTGACATAAAACTCCGAGGCTAGGACCCCCACGGTTAGTAAAAGTTAATTAACAAAACCTCTGTATAAACAATCTCACAAATTGTTCTTACTTCACACTAACAAGTACCTAGTGGGGCTACTTGTATCTTTTCAGAAGAGTAAAACAGTGGGTTACTCGTATGAAAAGGTATCAAAAAATAAAATGTCTAATTGCAAAGTAGGGCTGTAGGGTTCAGACGGAATGGATTCAAGAAATAAAGTAAAACTGGTGTAACATTAAATTATGAAAGTACCTTAATCTAACATATTTCATCCTTCTTAACATAACAAAGATAAGTACAAGATTTTTATCAAAAAAATGTTAAATGAAACATGCTTTACTCCTCTAGAGGGGTAACAAAATTTCCATCTCTGGAGTAGCACTTTCCATACATGAGAAGGAAGCATGTTTCCCCAATTTTAAATGGTGTTCCCATACGTTTTGGAAGCAATTCTCGTGGAAATGCATTTCCAACATATGGATAGCATTTTCAGTAACCCTGGTGGTTTTTTAATTTTAGTTGCTACCAAATAATTGAAAATAGATGGGCTATAGGTATTCTTGAATGTTTTTGATATTGTGTGTTATTATTAGATTTGGTTGTTTCATTGTCACACAGTAATCTCTCAATGTTTTATCACATGCTTAAATATCACACAGCTTTAGTCTCATTTTCCAATTTTATCCTAGCAAACTTCAAGATAGATATTCTTGGTTTGTTTTGTCTGACTGGTGAGCAATTAGGGTGGTGTCTTAGTGCCCACTGTAATTACTATATAAGGCAGCCTCTTTTCATGCATCTGCAGGACTCTAATATGCTCAATTGAAAAGAAGGTAAAGGATCATTTAGGTATTCAAGCATGCAGTATATGATGCAACAGTTGCAAGTTGCTATATACATGGCTTGGACAAGAAGATTATGGATGCACCATCACTTTTTCCTTTGTATCGTTGAACACTATGGTTAATCCAACACTTTGTTCAATTATTTCCTTTTAAACTTGCAACTTCCGAGAAGAAATGAGAAAGTAAAACTTTGAAAGACAAAAATGCCCTAGTATGATCGAGCAGTGATCCACTGACTACAAGAAGTGTGTAAATGTCAACTCATCAAGACATTGTGGTTCAGCCACGTGTGCATGGCCATGGAGCAGTTGAGGAATTAACAGAATCATGGAGTTGACATGGAAAAAAGGTTCATAATAACTTTGCAGGCAGCAAGAAAAAATCACATTCACTTTTTCGAACTTGACAATAATAGTTAGGAAGTCATTTTCCTAAAAATGTGTCAACTTGATGAAAAAGAAATGAAACAAAATATTTTATTTTCACATATTAATAAAACTAAAAAAACAGCAAATGAAAAGTTCAAATTTCATGCAGAAAATAAAATAAGGAACTTTGGAAGATTATGGAAAATATTTATTTGTAGTATAACACAGACAAACATACCCACTCATCTGCATGTGCATATGGCTTGATAAAAATAAGTATAGTACTTGAGTTTTGATGAAAATAAAATCAAAATAATAGTGAGTGTTTCATTAAAAAATGCTTGCATGAGAGAAAATAAGTAAATTCTTTGAAAATTTATGGAAATGATCTAATTTATTTTCCTATTACCAATCCATATTGCTTTTTACTGCATTTGCAATTGCTATGTGCGATGAAAATAATGTTCGCATAGTTCTTCCCCACCCTGACCATAAATTATTGTAACTGAAATTGGAATCACTTAAAGAGGTGGTCTATGTTCCAAAAGTTCTATTCCTATGAACGCATCATATTAATAGAGAGAACGTCCACTTCTCTCCTGGTGTATAAGTAATTGTTGCTTTATATATGGGATCCGAGCAATCTCTATGTCTACATTTGATAGGATATGATAAAGGTTATATTCAGAATTATAGAGGGTCCGTTAAATATAGAGCTTGCAAATGATTATGACATTTTGACTATGTCACATGGTTACAAGTACACTTATGGAGGGTACAACATGTTAGAAATAATAAGAAAGAAGAGGGAGAGCTAGGGTTAGAAGAGTTTTATTCCGAGACATTTTTGTGTGAGATGAGACCTCTCTTACATAAAGGGTCGGCCCCCCTTAGAGTACATAAAAAAGAAAAGAACAAAAAGTCAAATATGCCCCCCTTCTTAATAGAGTATGTACATAAAGGTCTAATAAAGTTACTTTACACATCTATACTACACTATATTACATAGACTTTCAATACTCCCCTTCAAACTTGGAAGGATGTAAAGGAATCATTCCAAGTTTGGAAAGGAAAAAACTGAAATGCAAAGGAGAAAGACTTTTTTTAGCTGACATGCTCCAAAGCTATAATCTCATCTTCGTAAGCCCTTCTTGTATAATGACAATCTATTTCAATGTGCTTGGTGTGCTCATGAAACTCTAGATTCTTGACAACATTCATATTGTCACGATATAGCTGAGTTTCTTTTCACGTAAAATTCCTAATTCATTTAATAGCCATCGTATCTAAATAATCTCAGCCACAACTTGAGCCATTACTTTGTAATCAGCTTCTGCAGTGGACAAAGCAACCCTTTGCTGCCTGCTCTTCCACGAGATCAAGGCGCTTTTATTTAAAACACAAAACCTGTAGTGGAAAGTCGCTCTCTAGTAGAGCCTACAAAATCAGCATCACAAAAAGGTCTCAACTCTTTGCCAAACGAAGACGAGAAAAACGTGCCATAGTGCATAGGATCTCTAACATACCTGATCATCCTAAGTACGACTGCCAAGTGAACTGATCTGGGAGCACTCATAAATTGATTGACTATATGAAATATATAAGACTCCCAACCAGTATACTACAACATCATCTAGCTCAACACCATCAGTTGCCCTCATCTTCAAGTTTGCCTCCATGATGAATTTACTTGTTTTGAGTTATCTGCTAATCTTGCTTTCACAACCAAATCTGTAGCATACATACGTTGGGGACAAGTATATTCCCCTTGGAGTGTAGGCTATCTCAAGCCCAAGAAAATAATTCAAATGCCCCAAATCTTTCATCTCAAACATGACCACTTTCTTTTTGGTCTCTTCAGTCTTCTTTATGTCATCTCTAGTGAGAATCATATCTACATAAAGAAGCAATATACATTTTCCAAGAGCAACCAAGCAAGATCATGATGACTTTGCTCAAAACCAAGTGATCTCACTGCTGAACTGAACTTCTCAAAGCAACCTTGAGGTGCTTGTTTGAGACCATATAAAGCTCTGCGAAGCCTTCACACCCTGACTTTTGGATCTGAGTATCCTTGTAGTAGTTTCAGATACACTTCCTCTTGTAAATTCTCATTCAAGCATGCATTCTTGACATCTAACTACCAAAGATCCCACTGCTTTATGACAATTGCTGCTAGCGACTTACGAATTGTGGTCATATGAGCTACATGAGTAAAAGTCTCTACAAAATCAATTCAAAAACACTGACTATATCCTTTAGCTACCAATCTGGTTTTATACCTCTCTACTGACCCATTTGTCTTTGTCTTTACCTTGTACGTCCATTTGCTGCCAATAATATTTTTCTTTGGAGAAGGTTTTACTAGTTTTCATGCCTGCATTCATTCAAGTGCATTCATTTCATCAACCATGACTCTTGGTCCTTTTTTATTGCTTCTGTATAGGACTCAAACTCAACATATGAATGGATTAAGGGTAAGAAAGCACAATGATGAGGTGCAAAAAACTTATAGGACACAAAACAAGACAAAAGTATAGAGGGTCTAGAACTTTTATGTACCTGAGACGACACAAAAGAAAATGGTAAATCTAAGTTTTGTTGTTGTTGTTCTATATCAATTGTCACAGGAATGAGATTAAGATTGGCCTCTTCACTTCCCTGCCCTTTCACTTGATCTAAAAATGGAATTTCAATCACATCTTCATGTTTCCTTGAGTAGGTTTGACAAAACCTATTTTCTCTAGCCAAGACTTGCTCCTCTTGACTCTCCACCCTCTGTTTCTCCCACCTTCATCTTCTTTAAAGGGAATAAAAAAGGACAAGTCAGTCTCATTTTTTGTCTTTTCTCGATACTGACTAAAATATAACACACTCTTCTGAAAAACAACATGCCGAGATATCCTCACTTTCTTTCCAACCGGATCATATCACTTGTATCCTTTTTGACCATCAGTGAAACCAAGAAAGCAACATTTGACAACTTTAGGAGATAACTTGTCTCTGTATCTGTTAGCTAGCAAAACAAAACATACACAACCAAACACTTTCAACACATCAGAGTTTGGAGCTTTTCCATACAAATTTTGAAAGGGGAACATGCCTTTAAGCACTCCAGAAGGCATGCGATTTATTTGATAAATGCTCAGTTGAACTACATTCGCTCAAAACACTTTGGGTACTTCTCCACTAAACATAAGAGCTCTTACTGTTTCTAAGATATGCCTGTTTTTCCTCTCAGCTATACCATTTTGCTCAGGAGTGTAAGGACAAGACTTTTGGTGGACCACACCTCTCTCTTGCAGGAATCTTTCAAACACATAGCTAATGTATTCACCACCAGAGTCAGTTCGCAGAGTTTTAATCTTAGTTGCAAATTAGTTTTCAACCATGCTACAAAAGCTCTTAAAAATTTCAAAAAGATCACTTCTATTTTCATAAAATAACAAGCATCTATGAAAGTCACAAAATAGGATAATCATCCTTTTGACACAACAGGAGGACCCCATATATTTGAATGTACCAAATAAAAAAGATTTTTTGATTCCCTATTACTAAACTTGAATGACAGAGCATGCCTCTTTGCCAATCTACAACTCATACAATCTTTACTATGATTTGACACCACTAGCTTGGATTTTCCAAAACTTTCTGAGGACACTAAACTTTGCAACCTAGAGTTGAAAATATGCCCTAGTCTCTGGTGCCACAAAACAGACTCATCCCAAACTGAAGCTCCATATCCGGTTCCAACTTTCTTCTGCTTCCTCATATCAATCCAGTCAACGTAATATCTCATTTTTTATGGCCAATCCCAATCATCTTCTTTGACAACTGATTCTGCACAACACAACCAACTGAAGAAAAGATAACATTACAATTAATCTAAATAAGATTCATAGTAAGGATAAACTTGAGAAAAAATGAATTTACTATGAGGATAAGTGTCACAGGTGATTGAACCTACATTGGAGACAAATATAGAAGAACCATTTGCAGTGCGAAAGATACCACTACAGGGACAACAATTAGCTAAGACAAACTCATGAGGCGTCATATAGCATGAAGCCCCAGAGTCTATTAGCCAACCATAAAAAGGACCTGAGATACTTGAAAAAGCAGTACAAGAGGAGGAGGCAGGAGTGGCAGATGAAGAAGGGCCAATGCTTGACTGAGCAAGAAGCTACAGTTGCTGGATCTATTGCTGAATCTCCTGCTGAACCTGCTCTAATCTCTTAAGCTATCCACTACCTATCACTTCGCTATCAACCGATGATGAACTAACTGATTGCTCTTCCTTGGTCATTACACCTTCGCTCTCAGTAGAACCTGCATAAGCACCACCTTTCTTTTTCTTGAGAATGAGACAATAAATTTTTATATGACCAAAGCCCTTGCAATAGTGACACTGAACAAAACTAAGGTCACCTCTTCCGCCAAATTCCATCTCTCCTTGTCCTTCAGTCCTACCACCACCTCTTCTGCTCGTTCTGCCACCCATCTGCCTAGATACAACCATGACATTATTCCCAGAAGAGTATGATCCAAGATACTTTATCTTAGTTTCTTTTGCAATTAACTGAGCAATGACTTGAGTTATGGATGGTAAGTGATAACGATGCAAAATGACACTCTTCGTTCCATCAAATTCTTGTATAAGAGTCATAAAAAGACTCAATAACTGTGTCAGTCTTCCTGTGCAGATCAAGAAGCCCCAAACAAGTTTGACATGATGTGCAAAACGCACATTTTGTACATTTCTCACATTTCTTCTGACCCTCCATAAGTGCAAGGGCATCTCAGATTCTTTGCATATCAAAATAAAATTCTTCAATGGACTTGCTTCCTTAGCGCATACTTCTCAACTCTTGAGTGAGTTGATAGTTTCTTGCCTAGTTCTCTTGTCTACAGACTTGCCTGATATATTTTCAAGCTTCTTTTGCCTCGTTAAAATTTGAAATATTCATGACAATTCTCGGTTCCACAGGTCCAAGAATCCAAGCCTTAAATCTCGCATTGTTCATGACCCATTCCTCTATAGATTTATCAAAACCCTCATAAAAAACTTTGGGTTTTGCTTTTGAACCATCCAAATAGCCTCCAAAACCTTTCCCAACAACCACGACTTCCAAGAAATCAACCCAATATGCATAGTTTGTCCCATTTTAATTTGAATCCCTTCCTTCTCCATGATACCACCAACAATCAATGAGATTAAGCTTACCAAAATTCCAACAAAAGGCACTTCAAGCGTCGAGTGGAAGTCACAAGGCACAAACTCAACAAATAGAGCGCCAAAAATACCAAGAATATGTTGTATATGAAAGTGTCACAGCACAACAAAAAAAAGGCACAACTATTTAACCCCAAATATCCCAATCGATAAGACAAACCAAGCAGCCACCACTTAGTATCTCAACAAAATCTTCACCAAACTTCAAATTAGATGCATATCCTAGCCCAGGTATATAGAACCATACAATCATATATGCATTCTGATATGCGGCACTGGACTACACCACAATACTACAGCCGATAGAGACATGCATCAAGAAAACTGAACTACCCACCCTATCCACCGGTCAAAGATTCAATAAAAACTCCCCAAATATCTCATTAGACTGCAGCAAACTTGAGTTTACAGCACTCTCCATAAACAAACAACCCAGGTGCCTCAAATCGCCCAGAAACAAACAGAACATACAGATTTCAAAGACTGCCCAAAAACTTCTATCTCAATCCAGAAAATAGTAGAAACCTACATAATGGAGATAGTCTTCTGCATAGATTTTTGGAAGAGGTGTAATATGTTTATTGAGGATGACACACTTCCCGAGGCAACAAACCAATGCTCCTCTGATCTTCACGGTCCACCACACCATCTTCAAATGCAACTTACAATAAGAGAGCACCAAGGCTTTGATACCATATAATGAAATACAAAAGCACAAGTAGATGCCACTTATGGCATAGTTGGCAAACTCTGACTCGGATTCGGATCGCCTGACCCTTGACTTGCGATTGCGAGTCAGTGGGTTGACTCGGTAACAATATTTCCTATTATAATAATGTACAAATACTGAAATATATATATATATATATACATAAATTTAATATATATATATATATACATATATATATATATATATATATATATATATATATATATATATATATATATATATATATATATATATATATATATATATATATATATATATTTTAACACCGACTTGTCCTCCTTGTCGGTCTAGGCATAAGTAAAACGCCTAAGCTTTGAAATTCCTAGGAGGGTACCTTAAAAGATACCAATTTTGCTGACTAGGCACCGACTAAGGCGCCTAGTCTGCGATTAAGTTGCCCCCGCCTATGTATGAAGGCACTTTAGTCTTTTATTATTATTATATATATTCTGTTATTTTTTTGTATATATAATTATATATATGTGCGTATGTTTGTGTGATTTGTTTTGTGAAATGATGAAAACATGCTTAGTCAGTCTAGGCGTAAGTAAAATGTCTAAGCTTTGGAATTCCTAGGAGGGTACTTTAAAAGTTACCAATTTTGTTGACTAGGCACCGACTAAGGCGCCTAGTCAGCGACTAAGCTGCCCCTGCCTAGGCGTGAGGACAGTTTAGTCATTTATTATTATTATATATATTCTGTTATTTTTTGTATATTATGTGCATGTGTTTGTGTGATTTGTTTTGTGAAATGATGAAAACATGCTTTATATATATATATGTGTGTGTGTGTGTGTGTGTGTGTGTGTGTGTGTGTGTGTGTGTGATTTTTTTTGGAAAACATTGAAAGCATGCACAGTTAATTTTAATTGATTATGTTTCTTATGTGTGAGTGTTACTTTGTTTCTGATGAATTTTTCTATAAAAGCCTGAAAGCATGTTTAGTATTTTATGTATTATGTAGTATGTTGTTTATATATGTATGTGTTATTGTGCTTATGTGAAAGGCTGAAAGCATATTTTGTTGATTATACTGAATATGTTATGAAAACTTGAATATATATATATATATATATATATATATATATATATATATATATATATATATCTGTGTGTGCAATTATATATATGTATATTCTTCTTGTGCATATTGTTAAGAATTGTGTAAAAAGTTGTATTACTAACTGTATGCTGCCCCTTTTATATTTAATATTCTTTTGTACATAATAGCATTATTAGGGGCAGTTTTGTCTTGTAAAACTTTTTTTTTGTGTTGCCCTAAAGTGTATTTTGAGTGAGTCGACTTGTATAAGTGGACTCACCCTTCTTTTTCAAACTAATGTAGCTTTCTTTAGAGTGCATCCTCTCTCTTCTCTGCTTCGAGCCCCGTCTATGACCTTGAGAGAGGATTGCTGGTGGTTACCAAGGAAAGAAGACTCCATTCAGCGTCTGTAAAATGTGACAACCTTGACGTCATCTTCAAGGGTATCCGGTGGTACATCAAGGTCAGTTTTTGTCTTTTGAGTTGGGGCTTCACTAGTATAAGATTTTAGAACCAAATTTTGTATGATTTGGAGTTTTGGATTTTTTTGCACAGTTTCTAAGATTTTCTGGATTGTAGTGACGTTTTGGACCATGTTCACGAAATATCTTGAATCTGATCGAGTTTTGGAGTTTTGGGTTGAAAGATTAACATGATTAAGGTCGTTTTTGACCTAGAAGGGTGTGGAAACTAGTTGGGTGACCAAATTTGATAGATTTAGTGAAATCTATTATGTTTTTGAGTTGGTACTCTTTGGTGGTAATCTGTTTTTGGGCTTTATCTTGCATGACTGCTCTAATACTGCTGCGTTTGGAGAGTATATTGTTTGATTCAGTCATCTGTATTTTGTGTTTTGCTGCAATCACACTGATTGAATCATAGTTTTTGAGAGAGATTTTGTGTTCTTTTGGGTATTTGCTGGTTGTGCGTGTGGCGTGGTCTCCTATTTTGGACTGTTTCTTGTTGGGCCTACTATTTTGGATCGTTTGTTGGGTCTTGTTGCAGCATTTTGTAGCTTGTCTTTGTTGTGGCTATTGGTTTGTCCAACATTTTTGCACTATAGTCAGCGGTTGTGTGAGGTATGGAGAAAGAAGGAATTCATATTGTCCCAGTAAAGCTGGATGAGACAAACTACTCTTATTGGGCTGATTTCGAAAGATCTAATAGTTGGAAAAAGGCTTGTGGGGTATTTGAATAGCTCAAAAGTGAAACCCATGCCCACTGATGCTAATTTTGACAAAGCTATGGATGAATGGGTAGTGACTAATGCAAGGGTTAAGGCTTGAATACTAGGTTCAGTAGAACAGAGGATAGCTATGAACCTCTCTAAGTTTTAGGAAGACAAAGAAGTTTGAACTTATATCAAATAAGTCTACAAGCAAGACAATTGGGCTAGGCAATATCAGCTCACTCAAGAATTAAAGAATATGCATCAAGAAAGCAAGTCGATTGAGGAATTTTACTTTGATATGCAGAGAATTTGGGATGCTCTAGCACTCATGGAGGGTCAAACAAGATGCGAAAAGTTTACTAAGTGTGAGAGGTGCACTCTCAACCCTCAGGAAAAAGAAAGGTGGAGTTTATGTGGCGTCTTCTGATGGTGAGGGCACTAAGCCCAAGGATGATCACACTGATATTGGTGCTTAGTCGGTTGGTTTGTCTTTTGAGAGAGCCTCAAAATCATTAGATGGTGGTCAACTTCAGTTGTTGGAGAAGATGCAGTGACAGATCTGACAATTGCAACTTTTTGCACAATCAGTTGTAGCTCCTCATTTTGTTACTTCTGTTTCTTCTTCTGGTACTGTTTTCTCAGGTATCTCAGGTCGCACTTCAGATTGGTTAATAGACTCAGGAGCTTCTTGTCATATGACAGTCAATGAGTCTATTTTAACCAACTGTCACTCCTGCAGTGACGTTTTATAGTATAGATGGTTCTTCTATATCTGTCTCAAAAGTCGGTTATGTTAGTTTTGACTCTTATCCTGATAGTAAGATTAATCTCTTTAAAATTTATCATGTTTCATCACTTGTTATGAATCTTATCTCAGTTGGTCAAATTACCAAACTTAATTGTAATGTTATCTTTTCTCCTTTTGTTTGTGTGGTGCAGGATCAGTTGTTGGGGAAGAAGATTGAGATTGGCCATAGAAAAAGGGATTTATACTACTTGAACTAGCTTGACTAGAGCGAGAAAAAGTAATCTATGATCGGATTGAGAGCTTCAGTCATAGATGAGCCTGTTTTGTGGCACCAGAGACTGAGTCATATTTCTAGATCTAGGTTGCAAAAGTTAGTGTCTTTATGAAACATTGGTGGGCCTCAGTTAGTTGTGTCCAATCATGTTAGAGATTGTGAGAGCTGTAGGTTGTCAAAGGGTCTTGCTTTGCCATTTAGGTCTAGTGATAGGGAGTCTGAAAGTCATTTGATGTTGTACATTCTGATGTGTGGGATCCTTCGCCGGTTTTGTCAAAAGAAGGATCATCATATTTTGTCACTTTTATAGATTGTACAAGATTTACTTGGTTATATTTTATGAAAAATAGAAGCGAACTTTTTGAGATCTTTAAAAGTTTTTGTGTTATGATTAAGAATCAGTTTGCAACCACGATTAAGACACTTTGAATTGTCTCAGAAGGTCAATATGTCAGTTGCGTATTTGAGAAGTTTATGCATGATAAAGGTATAAGCCATAAAAAATCTTGTCTCTACACTTCTGAGCAAAATGGAGTAGCTGAAAGAAAGAATAGACATATCTTGGAGACAACAAGAGCTCTTCTCTTTAGAGGTAAGGTGTCCAAAGCGTTTTGGGCAGTTGCAGTTCACTTGAGTATCTATCAGATAAACCGTATGTAAGTATCGTACCGTACATACAATGGGGTACGGTACATATCGTAACTTTGGGAAAAAATGATACGATACACACTTTTTCACTTTTTTCATTTTGGGTTTTCAAGATCTCTTGAGGGCCGGCTCGCTCATTTGTGTAGAGGTCATTAGAGGGGAACCCACACACCCGTGAGAGCGATTTTGGGGTCCCATCCTTGCGCAAGGGAGAGGGCTTTTGTGATTTTGTCAAGAGTGCATTTCCCCTACTGGTGCTAGTAGTAGTGCCACCGCGGGCACAAAAAGAAGAGGAGAAAGAAGAGGAAGAAGAGGAAGAGGGAGTTCTTCGAGAGGAGCTAGAGCTAGAGCTAGAGCTAGAGACTCTATTAGGAGATTTTTTCCTCCTAGGATTGCTTCTGGGGCGCAACCCGACATTCGTACTGCTATGACTTCTCAACATTTAGTCCAGAGTACGAACATCGCAGTTGTCGACATTCGTACTATTAGGACTTAAGTTTGTTATGTGTGGAAACTTGTTGTCGAATATTTGTATGCATATATTTTTATTTGGTGGTTAATTGATTATGTTTTATTTTAGATCTTACAATATCGTCTTCACATTTATGTCATAGAGATGATCCTGCATGGCAATACTGCAGAAGCATGGATGATGTACCTCGACCAGGGTCTTCATTGAGATGTGTGTTTTGTGGTGCTATTATTGGAGGTGGCTTGCATAGATTTAAGCAACATATTGTAGGTCTTCGTCAAAAAGTATGTTCATGTTATTCTCCATCTTCTTGCCACTTTTCGTGCTGATGTTATTGCTGAACTAGAAGCAGTTGAAAGAAGAAGGTTGCAAAAATGCAAAGGATTTTCAACCATTGTTCCAGATTCTGAAGATGTTGATGATTACCCACTTGCCAAAAAAAGGTGCCAATATGAAGAGATGGTCGCGCGACAGTTGTAAGCAACAATGAGGATTTTCTATTCTAATTTTTGGCCTATAGGCCCTAGATAGTTTAGTTTTAGGATCTTTATAGTTTAGAGATGAAGATTGACATATAAGAAGTTGGTTAAATGTGATGCTTTTAGTTATCATGAACTCTTAGTAGTTTAGTTATGACTTATGACGTTTAAGTATGACTTGATGTGAATTTAATATTGTTAAGGCTTTAATTGTGTTTAAATTATGTAGTTGCCTTTTATTTACATTCTTAGTTATCAATTGCATGATTTGTTTATTCAATTGTTCATTTATTCTTCTTATAAGTCTATTGTTGTTAATTTTTTTTTGTATACATGATTTTATTTTGTGCAATTCATCATTGTTTCATGTGTTATGATTTCTTTTAGAATTTTTGCTATTTTTTTCTGTTGTCTTGATTTTTTTAGAAATTTTTATTAAAAAATTATGATTTTTTACGATACGATACATAGGCCCGACTGATACGAGTAACAATACGATACTTATAACCTTGCTTAAAGGTATATCTCCATTTTAAAAATTGTATGAAAAAACTTTAAATTATGATATGATAAGAGTATTTTCTTCTACCTGATAAATATAGTGATAAATTGTCTCTTTGAACAATTAAGTGTTGCTTTCTTGGTTTTGCTAATGGTCAAAAGGGTTACAAATGTTATGATCCTATTGGAAAGAGGGTGTGGGTATCTCATGTCGCCTTTCACGAGGATATGCTATATTTCAGTAAGAGTGGAGAAAAGACAAGAGATGAGTCTGACTTGTCCTTTTTTCCTTTTTGTAAAAAAATTGTTGTAAATGAAAGGGTGGAGATTCAAGGGGAGCAGGTTCAACCAAGAGATAGTTGGTTCAACCAAGAGATAGTTTGGACAAACCTACTCAAAGAAGATATGAAAATGTTGTCGAAATTCCTTTCCTAGATCAAGTGGAGGCAGAGCTAAAGAGAAGAGAAGAGGCCAATTCTGATCCTATTCCTTAATTTGGCCACCCAAATTTAGAGTCTCTCTGAGTTGTCATCTTCTCTCCTTAATTCCTCTCAGGTAAGTAGAAGCTCTATAACTTCAATTCCTCCTCGATTTGTATCCTATGAGTCTTTCTCTCAACATCGGGCAATTTTTGCATTGATTCATTCTTATGTTGAGCTTGAGTCTCGTATAGAGACAGTTGGAAATGAGGAGTGACAAAGAGCTATGGCTGAAGAAATGAGGGCACTTGAGATGATGCATGCATGGGAATTGATAAAACCTCCCTGAGGGAAGAATATTGTTGGCAGTAAGTGGATTTATAAGATAAAGACCACGACATATTGATCAATTGAAAGATATAAGTTAAGATTAGTAGCAAAAGGTTATAGTTAGTGGTTTGAAATTGACTTCGCTGAAACCTTCACTCCAGTAGCTCTTATGACTACTATTCGTGCACTTCTTGCTGTGGTTGCAGTAGGACTGTGGAATCTATGGCAATTGGATGTCAAGAATGCCTTCTTGAATAAAGACCTAAAAGAAGAAGTATACATGGAACTGTCATAAGGATATTAATATTTAGAGGGTAGAGTTTGTAGACTTCTCAGAGCACTATATGGACTCAGAAAGGGCACCACAAGCTTGGTTTGAGAAGTTTAGTTCAACAGTGAAATCTCTTGGATTTGAGTTGAGTCACCGTGATCCTGCCTTGTTTGTGTCTTCGTCTGTGCTTGATAAATGCATATTACTTCTATGTAGATGATATGATTCTCACATGAGATGACTTGGAGAGAGTTGAGGAGACCCAGAAGAAGTTGGCTAGCATGTTTGAGATGAAAGACTTGGGGTGTTTGAAATACTTTCTTGGTCTGGAGATAACATACTTACCAAGGAGATTGTACTTGTCTCAACATAAGTATGCAACAAATTTGGTGGTAAAGGCAAGGTTGGCAGATGATTCAAGAAGAGTCGGTTCTTCTATGGAAGCAAATTTGAAGATGAGAGTCTTAGATGGAGTAGAACTAGAGAATCTAGTATACAGATAACTAGTTGGGAGCCTCTAAAATCAATTTATGAGTGCTCCCAAGTCAGTTCATTTTGCCGCAACACTCAGGATTATCAGATATATGAGAGACGCTATGCACCATGGTATGTTCTTTTCATCATCTGCCATAGTATTGAGAGCTTTTGGTGATGCTGATTTTAGAGGCTCTACTAAGGACCGTCTCTCTACCACTGGTTTCTGTATTTTTCTAAAGAACAAAGGGTTGCCTTATTCACAACACAAGTTGAATATAAAGCTATGACTAAAGTTACTGCTGAGATTATTTGGATATGATGGTTATTGGGTGAGTTGGGAGATTCCATTGTGAACAATACTCATTTATATTGTGAAATATAGGCGCTATTCATATTGCAAATAATCTAGAGTTTCATGAGCGAACCAAACATGTTGAAATAGATTGTAACTATACAAGGAAGGCTTATGAAGATGGAGTTATTGCTTTAGAACATGTGGGCTCAAGGAATCGGATTGCGGCTGTTTTTACTTAAGAGTCTTGCTCCTCATTTCAACTCATTCCTTTCCAAACTCGAAATGATTCCGTTGCATCATCCTAAGTTTGAAGGGGAGTGTTAAGAATTGTGTAAAAAGTTGTATTACTAATTGTGTGGTGCCCGTTTTATATTTAATATTATTTTGTACATAATAGCGTTATTAGGGACAGTTTTGTCTTGTAAAACTTTCTTTTTTTATTTTGCCTTTGAGTGTATCTTGAATGAGTCGACTTGTATAAGTGGACTCACCCTTTTTCAAACTAATGAAGCTTTCTTCTTTATAGTGCATCCTCTCTCTTCTCTGCTTCGAATATATATTGATATATTTTGTGAAAGCATGTGTAAATTTGTAATTATGTGATGAAAACATCTTCATAGTAAGAAAAATTAAGCATGTTTTATGCATATTTTGTACTTTTTTATATTTTAATTCGGGTACCGATTAGTCCGACTAGTCCTGCCTAGTTCTCGACTAGTCTTTTTAGGGGTCTATAGGCACCGCCTAGCGCTTTTGTCTATATAGCTTCAGATGTTCATTTTTTTATGGCATGTTCACCTCTATACAGAATTATTTAACTATTTTTTTGCATATATGGAAGTTTGAATTACTAAAATGCCTTCAATTTTTATTTTAGCTATCAGCTAAATAATGGTTCAGAAGATGTAAAATGAAGCCTGGATAAATTTGGATTCTCTTGATTTTCGTTTATTTATTTTTAAAATTTTTTATGAATTTTGTGAAGCTTACGCTTTATGCCTCGAGGCTTACGCCTTGCTTCATGGGGGGGTCTTGGACTTCACTGTGCATCAATGCTATTCACAACGTTGTTTGGAAGTGTAATTTGTGGATATATACTACCATCTTCATGGGAGAGTGGTGGGAACATGAATTGGCTCTTTATTTTCCCTAGGAGAAGGTTCCTTACTCCAAAGGATCTGGCTACCCTAGGGGTGGCAAAATCTGACCTGACCCGCCAATCCGCTTCTTAGCCGGGTTAGGGTTTGGCTTAAACAGGTTCGTGTCGTAGACGGGTTGACCCTCCTAACCCGTTTATTAAACGGGTCGTGTTCGTGTTAGGGGTATGCCAACCCACCAACCCGTTTGACCCGTTTAATAAACGGGTTAGGCGGGCGGGTCAACCCGTTTACACGAACCCGTCAACCCACAACCCGCAACCCGCAACCCGTTTATATATATATATATATTAACTTATCTAACCCTAACTCCTGTTTGACCAATAGTCCGAACCAAACCAAATCGTAAACAAAACTGTCTATGTTATCAGGTCAACCCGTTTAATAAACGGGTCGCCGTGTCGTGTAATCGTGTCGTGTCAACCCAACCCGTTTATTAAACGGGTTAACCGTGTCGTGTCGGGTTACCCATTTAATAAATGGGTCGTGTTCGTGTTTGCCACATCCGACCCGTTTAATAAACGGGTCGTGTTCGTGTTGAGGTATTCTGACCCGCCAATGTGCCGACCCGACCCGATTGCCACCCCTAGGCTACCCTACCTCTGTATTGGTATTACCTGAGCTTGTCTTACAATTTGATAGGCTTGTAACGGTATTATTCTTTATAACAATGTTTCAGGGCATGTTACGGCAATAATATGCCTTGTAACAATATCATAAAGTATGTTTTATGAAATTATAATGTTAATCCAGTATTGTTGAATAGTTATATTTATACAAAGTTGGCATTATTAAGTTGCTGTTATACATGATGCGGTAAGATATGTAAAATACAATCCTCTGTGGCTATGGCAACTGAATTAATAGATGTTGGCAGTATAGTGTTTGATTTGGCTTTGGTTTTTGTACCATTTGTCAAGATTTATTTTTATTTTTAAAGGTTTTTTTTTCAATATAAACTTTAATTTGTCTATGGCGGTTGCACTGCTGTTCTTTCTTTTTACAATTGTTCATCTGCTTATTCTTTGCAAATGGTGCAGCAATTGCAACTGTTGTCACTGTGGCGGAGATACTGAAAAACAATGGGTTGGCTGTAGAAAAGAGTGAGATTTTATTACTGTCGTTTTATTTCCAAACAAAGGGATTGAGTCTAACTTCACCTGTCATATATGTGCAGGGATCATGACATCAACTGTTGACATGAAGGATGAATCAAGAGGGCGACCAATCCAAAAGGCTAAGGTATGCAAAACATGTCAGCTTTATTTGAGATGCTTTTGAAATTTGAAGTTCCTAAGATCTGATTGTGATTCATAGATTGAGATTGTGCTGGGAAAGACTGAGAATTTCGATGAGTTGATGGCTGCTGCCGCAGAGGAGAGGGAGTTGGTTGGAGATGAGCGGAGTTAGATGTATGCCAGTAGTTTTTTATTTTTCTTTTACTTCTTACATATGGGTCATTGGAGAATGTTTTCTAGCTTGTGTTTTGGGATTGTAGACAGGGTGATGTTCGGTTTGCATTCATTGTGTGGTAGTTTTAGTGACATGATTAGGTACATCTGTAATACATACCTTCAAATTTCTATTAGAACAGCAATGTTGTCTGATTACTTGATCTAGTTTCATTGCTTTACAATCTATGGCACCGTTTGAGCTCAAATTCCATGGTGGGTTGAACAGTGATAGCAGTTTCTCTTGGTTTCTGGTCTCACACTACATTCCAATTTTAGTACAATTCAGGACCCAGTTAAAATCAGTAGTCTCTACCTTGAACCTGCCAACTACAATTAGGCATGGGATTGAAAGTTTTCCTCTGCTAGGGTGTCCTCTCATCTAGATCCCTGCTTTTTGTTGGGTAGGGAGGATCAAGAGTCTTCAGTGAGTCTAGCCAGGGCCAGGGCCAGGGCCAGGGCCAGGGCCAGGGCCAGGGCCAGGGCCAGGGCCAGGGCCAGGCTTTTGAGCTTTGGGGTAAGATTTTTTTGCTTTATACTATTTTACGATCCTGCTTGATTTCAAATACTTGTCTGGCTGGCCTTTCATCGTAAGACTTGCAATATAAATGAGAAACTGACCAAGGGTTTTCTTAAGCCAAAGTCAAGTGTTGCTTCAAACATATTTGGTGAAGCAAACTACAAGATGAAAAGAAAAAAAAAGAGAACAGATGAGATTTACTTGGTTTGGCACGGAGGCTTACATCTTCTGGCAAAGAAGTAAAAATCCACTAAGGCGAATACAGAGCTCTCAAAACCTTGATCTCAGATACACCTGGAACTATCTTTTTTAACTCTTAAAAGAAGGCAGCTATATATATAATGAAGGACATAAAACCGTAGCCGGTTCAAAAGGAAAAATATACAAAGCTAAATGCTTGATCCTTTTGCTACCACTACAAATATCATTGAAAATTTTTGTTCTATGATCACTAAAATATTTTCAAACAGAGTTTAAAATGCATGACTCATAACAAATCTCTACCTTGGGTTGAATTCTATAAAAATTCCCCACGCACAACAAGCTTCACCATCTGCATAAGGATTCAAACTCCAAGAGCAACAAACACCAAACAAGTTCAAGCAAGCGTGAACTTGGTAACTGGGAAAGACTTTGTCATCATATCAGTTGGATTGTCTGCAGTACCAAGCTTCTTCACAAGAATATCACCCTACGCAATATCCTGAATGAAATGGTATCTGACATTGATATGCTTCGTCTTATTATGGTACATTTTGTCTTTGATATCACCGACTTTAACAATAAACAGCAATGAACTCTTGAAATAAGCTAAGGTCACCAAATGTACCTCTCAACCAAATAACCTCTTTACCCTTGTAGTAGAAAAAACAATCATAGAATGTAAAGTAGCTTTCCAACTAAATGCACATCCACATTGAGATAATCTAAGTCAACATATCCAACCATACAATCACCAGTCCTCCCAAACTCCAAGCAATCATTTGATGTACCTTTCAAATACCCAAGAATCCATTTTACTGCTTGCTAATGAGTTTTTCCTGAACATGACACGTATCTACTCACCACACTGACTGCAAACCGTATCATATATAATACTACCAACTACATTACAATAGGACACACATGTGACATATATTCTACTTTTTCATGTCTGAGGTGATAAAGTAATTGAAAGTTTAAAATGAGAAGCAAAAGTGGCACTTGCAGGCTTGGCATCTTTTGGGTTAAAACACTCCAAACTTTGGCAACTTTCCTACTTTTCGATCCCTCTCAATTTGCATACCAAAGATCTCTTTGATTAGTCTCAAATCCTTCATTTCAAATTCATTGCTCAGTTGCATCTTTAAGTTTTTTATTTCAGATGTATCCTTCGCTACAATCAACAAGTCATCGACATAAAGAAACAAATAAATGAAGGAACCATCATAAAACTTTCGATAGCAGGCACAACTATCATACTTATGTAATAATCAAAACTGGCTATAGAGGAGTTAAAATCTTTATATCCTTGCCTAGGAGACTACTTTAGGCCATACAAATATTTCTATAACAACATACATGGTGTTCTTTACCATCATCTTAAAGCCCTCAGGTTGATTTATATAAATTTGTTCATTTAAATCACCCTGCAAGAAAGTTGTTTTAACATCAAGTTGCCCCAATTCCAAATCATACATAGCAACCAAAGAAAATAAAACACAAATAGAGCTATGGTTTATAATAGGAGGGAACACATCATTAAAGTCAACTTCCTGCACTTGACTATAGCCCTTAGCAACTAATCATGTTTTGTATCTTGCATCTTTCAACCATGAGATACCTTTCCCTTTTTTTAAGACTTATTTGCAGCCAATAATTTTCTCACTTAGGAGGCTTCACAAGCTCCTATGTTTCATTCTTGTGGAAAGATTCAATTCTTCATGCATAGCAACCGACCACTTAGCATAATATAAAGAAGTATCTTGCAAATATGATGACGACTCACTAATATCAATTGTTTATGCAATTGATAGGGCATAGGCAACTTTGTCTACATAGCCGTATCTCTGAGGAAGTTTAATATCTCTCCTCCATTTCTCTCCAAAAATAGTATACTGCTCCATCTCCACTTGTCGAGGAGATTCTTCTACTTTAATATTACTAAGCATTTGGATTGAAGACATCGGATCAAGTGAATGAATAACATGCTTAGGTCTATAATCACCAATATCTAACTACATTTTTTTACTCAACTTTCTATATTTTATGCATTTTCTATATTAGAGTGAGAAAAAAAATTCTCCTTTAGGATGCAACATAGAAGTCTCATCAAAGGTCACATATCTACTAATTATAAACATAGGAGACCTTGGAGCTGGACACCACAATCTATAGCCTTTCACGTCAAATGCATAATCAAGAAAGATACATTTCTTGGTTCAAGTTTACCTTTATTTACATGAGCATAAATAAGAAAACCAAATATTTTCAAACATGAGTAATCAGTAGGGCTACCAGACCATGCTTTTTCTGGGGTCTTACAAGCTTTTGCTGTGGAGGAAGGTCGATTCACCAAATAACATGTGTTAATAGCTTATGCTCAAAATTCCTTGCTTAATCATGCATTAGACAACACACATTGAGCTCTCTCTAATAGGGTTTCGTTCATGCATTCTACAATCCCATTTTGCTGTGTTTTCACATCTGTGCAATGCCTAAGAATCCCTTCATTATTACGTAACTTGTTAAATTCTTCATTACAGAATTTCAAACCATTTTCAGTTCTGAGCCTTTTGATATACTTTTCAGTTTTCTTTTTAAGCAAAGCCTTCCACAACTTAAAGGTCTCCAATACTTCACTTTTGTGCTTTAAGAAGTGAACCCAAACCATCTTTAAGGTAATAATCAATAAGGGTGAGAAAATAAAATGCACCGCCTTTGGAAGTAACTTGTGCGAGTGTAATATCTAGTATTTCTCTTGATTTTTATATTATCTAGATAATAGCAATTTTGAGACAATTTTTATGACTTTCGTGTATTTGGTTGCATTCTTACTATTTTTTTGAAAAGAACAGTCTTTATTTCATCAAAATCAGAGTTGTAATGAGTTTGAAGCATGCTCGACAAGTTTTAGCGGCATAGTGGTTATTTTGAGAGTGTTTTGGGGGCATTTGATCATAGTTATCCAACCTGGAGTTGACCCAGCTCAGCCAACTGGGTGAGAGATATGGTTAGCGTTTTTTAAATTGTTTGAGTGTCAGTTCTATGATTTTATGCTTGGGAGAGGAAAGAAATGGGTCCAGAGGACCCATTTGGGTTTTCTTTCTATGCAAGGGCATTTTTGTCTTTATAGGGCTTGGGTTGCCACCCAGTCTAGCCAACCCCAGCAGGTCAAACCTTGCTAGGGTTAGTTGGACCTAGTCAAGTGGCTGGGCCCTTTGAGAGGTTGGTTTCTCTCTAGTTCAAACAACCAAGTTGGCTCAACTGGAGATCCAACCATAGACCCAAACCTACTTTAGTTGGGAGGATCCGGTTGGATCTTGGATGAATGCGGGCTAGATCCAGACCCATGCCAACTGACCCGAATCCACCTCTCTTTTAACCCCTTCTCATCTTTCATGATTTTCCTCTCTCTATCTCTTCCAAACAAATTTCTTTCCCTCTTCTTCTCCACACCCTCTCCCCTCCATTGACGTCGACGGGCTGTGCCTCCCCCTTCCACCATTTTCTTGTCCATTTCTAACGTGGTGCTGACCCTTAGCTCTGCTATGGAGTACCTCCCTCCACCTGCTTTCGTGCTCCCTCTCCAACTAGTGCGTTATGGAGGGCATATCAGCCGTGGGAGCCTAGAGGAAGGACCGACCAAGGTAGGCCAGCCCTTCCCCTCTTTCTTCCTCTTCTTGTTTTTCTTTCTTCTTCCTCTTCTTATTTTTTTTCTGTCTTGGTTATTCTAGTTTTAGGCATCCCTAAGGTAGAGGACAAGCTACAACAAGGCTGCTGCAGCCTTGAGGTCGATCAAAGGTCCAGGTTTGTGCGTTTGTGGCCCTATACCTGTCGAATTTTTGTGTTCTAAGGTAGGTAAGGATCACCTTATTCATCTTTCACCCCATCAAAGGATTTGCCTCCTGTTACCTTATTAATCTTGTCAAAAGAATTGCCCCACATCTCCTTATTTTTTATCTCACACATTCCCAGAAGAGTTGCCTCATTCAGCTGAAGTATGTCTCCTGTCCCATCACAGTTTCTCCATTCGAGAAATTCGTATGGTTGTACCCACTCAGGTTAAGGGTAAAACCTGTACCTTCTGCGAGAGGTCATCAATTTCAAAAGCTGACTTAGTCTCAGCAATGAGACGCCCAAGGTCATCCCTTTTCCAAGATTTAGGGAACCTCATGTTCCTCCTTTCGCAAACCCATTCCGGATTTGTTCGTCCAAATTCCGGTCTCATCATGGTTTCTTCATTCGAAGATTCCATTTGGTCGTCCTCTTCAGGTTAAGGGTTACGCCTGAACCTCGTGCCTCGAGGTATCTTCCTTTTCAGGTTTTGGTTTAAAACCTGAGTCTCCTTTCGACGAGGTCCCTCGTTTCGATGAGGTGTTTTCTTCCAGTCCCATCATGGTTCTTCCCATCGGGGAATCCATGCTATGTATATCCATCCAGGACAAGATCCTACTTGAGCCTCATCTCACGAGGCATTCTCGCAAAAAATGTCCCATCAAGGCCATCATATATTCCTTTCCCCATTCAGATTATCTTGAGATATCTTCATCCCATCCAGGTTAAGGGCTAAACCTGACTCGTTCCAAAAGTTGATCTTGTCTCACCCACGAGACTCGATCTAAATCCTTATCTTTCACCACTTCAGGATCTTCGCCCAAAGTCCCATCACAATTTCCTCATTTCTATTAATCCAGTTATATCATCTTCGAGGATTTCGTCTCCCCAAGGCCATTCAGGATAAGGTTTTAAGCCTGAAATCATCTATTTTTAAATGAATTCTTCCACACCCAGTTCAGATCTGCTGACTGGGGCATTTTCAAAATTTGGAGTGTTATCTTTGCCACTAAGCTCGGCTTTCAACCGGCTTAGTAGCAAAGAGGGGCATCTGTGAACACCCCAAATTTTTCAAAATCTTTTAAATATTCCCTTTTTGCCCCTAATTTCATTTTCTGAGCAATTGAGTCACTTTTAAATCTAAATTCCAGTTCATTTCTCAAATTTTACTGAAATTAAATTCATTTTATATATCTGACTCGATTTCGGATCCGGATCCATTGTCAAGATCCAAATCCGAGTCTCGTTGTCCAACTTTTAAATTAAAATTACAGAAAACAACAAAAATAGTTTTTAGATAGCTCGGACAGTCCATCCGACATCCGTGTGGATCCATCACGTTGTATTTCTCGATTCGAGTTTCAAAACTCGAACATTTTCTCAAGACCTGGATCTAAAGCCATTCTTCTGAAGAAATTTCCTCAAAATGGCTTGAAATTCTCGGAAAAACACTTTTGTAAATATTTCTCAGAAAAATACAAAAAAATTAGTGTTTAATCTTTGTTTTCTCGTAAAATCTTAGATTTTTATCCCAAAAATGCAAAAAAATGAAAAATAACACAAAAACCAAAAAATTGGAAAAATTATGAGAAAAACAAATGAGTTTAAGCTTTTAAAATTGAAGTTTGCTAAAAACGTCATTTTGAAAACCATTTTTTAAAAGGGACCCTTCTTTTGAAAAAAGAAAAAATCCACAACGGACTCCTTCCCGCGCATCCCCTCTTTCCCCACCATCGTTCATCTCCAACGGTTCACCCTCTTTTCCACCTTCCATCGCTAACAGTCACTCCTTCTCGACACTTCCTCTTCTCGATGGTTCCTCCGCTGTCTATATTAACAAGCATCAAGGGAAAGAAGTGGCATCCCTTACTCTCATCATCCGTGATCGATACCCATTCTTCATTCCATTGCATCGAGTTTTTCTGCTAAGCCATTATCAACATCATCCACGAATCTCCTCTGGCAACACCATCCATCACATCTCCCTCCACGGAGGATCACCAATCGATCTTCAACCTCATCTCTCGGTGCCCTTTCGGTCCCTGGATTTATGCAAGGAAGCACTCTCTTCCTCCCCAACGAAGTCAGAGCCGAGATCGATCAGTCTTCCCCCTAGCATTCGTTCTCCTCAACACCTCCGTCAAAATCTCCAGCCATAACCACAAAAATCCATCAAGAAGGGAAGTCCATCCCAACCTCTACACGGTAAGAAATCGCTGTTTCTCCTCTGTTCCTTATGTAGATTCGCCCTTCCCCTCATCTCTCCTGGAATTTCCTTTTCCCTTCTCGGCTTCTTAGCTGCTAAAGCAATATTACAATATCGGTCTGCTTATAGCAGTCCCGATTTGCATACTTTGCAAAAGAAATTCAACCCTTCGTTGGGTCACATTTGTTTTTTTTTTATTATGAATTTCTGTTTTCTTATCTATAACGCAAGACTGTTTCAGTTTCTCATTTTTTTTTATCGTTTGATCTCTGATTCACATTTATTTTCTGTTTTTAATTAGTTTTGATTTCCATTTTACTTTGATTCAGTCTTAATTTGCTTTGGATTTTCAATTCTACTTTTCAGTTTTGCTCCCTGTTTATCGCTTCTTTAACATCGCGATTTCATTTTCGCTTTTTTTTTACCTTTTACTTTGATCTGATTCCCATGCCGCATATGAGATCTTATTAGCTTCCATCTGCTTATCATTGACATATGAAAGGGTAGAATCTGTTAGATTCCACTATCCTCCCTATTACATCCCTGCAATTTCGACCTTCGTTGTGTTACTTCATCCCATAGAGATTTCCCATTTGCATCCTGCATTTTATCATTTAGAATCCCATGATATCCATGATATCAACTCACTCGTTTTACCATTCATTATCATGAGGTTTGTATTGATCGAAAAAAAGAAAAAGAAAAAAAGAGATTTCATTGACAATCGGGTAGCACCCTCCTTCAAAGGGGGGCTCAGAGATGAGAAGGCTCTTGTCTGTGATTGACCTCTATAAGAATCGAGGGATCATACTATGCATAGGCGTGCTTCTGAGGTAAGTTTTTTTTTTGCTCGAACTCTTCAAGGCGGCAAACAAGTGTTGAGACTTCAACATGGGTATATCTACCTTCTCTGAAATTTTGGCTTTCAAATTGGGGGACATCCACAGTATCAAGCTTCCAGTATCATCCCAAATTATGCTAATCGCCCTGCCTTCTATTTGTTCTGAAGTTCTTTTGTTTTAATATCATCTCATTTTATTTCGTGAATAGGCGGGTAGATCGGTGGGAGATCCCCCCATTCATCCTCGGTAACTATCAGAATCAGCAAAATCTCTGTAAATATCACCTGCGTCTTTCATTCTCTTGGGTTACCTGAACTTCTCTCTCTTCATTTTTTTTCTTTTAATCGATTAGATCCTCCCATCTGATCCATGCCATCATAATTACTGTTTAAAGACCCTTGATTCCAGCATACCACTTTATCTATATGATCTGTAATTTTTTTTTGGGTTACTATTTTCTATTGAAATGCATCAGTATCGATTCTTATGCTTTGTTACAGGAAATGCCTTGTTACAATCATCTATCATTAACTTCATCTCACGTGTTTTGTTACAGAAAATGTTCCAAATTTCTTTTGTAATAGACTGTGATTTCGAGACTTCCACATTTTGTTAATGCATCTCACTTTCAAAGGGTTAGTTCTAGAGACGTCTTTAGTTAATTTCACTGCATAAGTGGTTGTTTTGCATTGATCATATATTAGAACAATGTCACTGATTGCCATCGCAATTGGAGTTGACAGTTTTCTTTACTCCATCCTTTTCAAATTACCAAACTCAACCCCTCCTGCTGGAACCCCACAACCCCTGTAGCAGTACATTGCTACTGCCACCTCCGTATGTCTATTCCTTCCACGAATATACCTACCTGTGTATTCACTACACCATGGCATCTACTCATTTAACTGCAAACTATAGTATATGGTCACAACCACATTATCTATCTTCCACAACACATCCCTCACCACACACTGCCATTCCAACTGGCACCATCCTCCTACAATTTATTGTCTAAAATTCTCTGCACTTATGAATATTGCTGCCATCCACTTCCCTATAACCTACCTCCATCCATGTTCCATTACCCAGCCCATTCACTTACAACAGTGTTTAAACACTGCTGTAATATCTATACACTTACAACAATGATCACTACTGTAAACCCTCACTCAATCACAACAATGCTAGAATGCCTAGCATTGCTGTGATGTTCCATCCACTTACAGTCGCGCTCGCAGCAGTGCTTAACACTACTGTATATTTACAACAGTGTCAAGCATTGTTGTAGTTTCTCGTATATCCCGCAGCATTAATGTCATCATCCTCCATCGTTGCAACACTTAGAGTCATATCAAGTCTTGTCCCAGTCATGCCAATGACCCCACCAGTTACCCATTTACAACAACCCCACTTCACCAAAATCACCACACCTTACTTCCACCTGCTGCTACAACTTCTCACTGTAGTAGTACTCCACCTTCCCTTGTATCTCTCCTTTCAGCAGGTTATATTTCCACTCCACTAGCTGGCCCCAATGTGTTGTAGCCTCTTCTTCTTCACATCAGCCTAATGAAAGGCTGATTTTTTTCCCCTCTCATAACATGTCTAGGCAAGCATGCATATACACTTTCCTACAAGCTTTCACATGGCCCATAGGGATCATATGCATATTTTCCCATTGGTCTAGGCATGACATTTAGATATCATGTATGTATTCTTCATTTAGAGTAAGCATGAACATTTGCATTGAAAATACAACATCTTCTATCACCTCTACTTTATGCTAACTCTGTTTTGCAGGAAGATATAAGAAGCTTGAATTTCTCTTTCGAACTAGAAATTTCTGATATTTGCAATTCAAAGTTGTAATAAATTAGGCATAAATGAGAAAATTTCCAGGTTTTAGATAGAATGAATGAGCATTGTAAATGTCATAAATTGCTTATTTTCATGCTTTTTACCTTCATTTCCTAAAATCTCACAATGGTGAAACATGAATGGCACGTGCACCATTTTGTAAAAGGTAAATTAATCCTAAGTTGATGATTTACATCAATGGCCATACTCAGGATGTAAACAAAACTTAGGATTTTTATCTTTTATAAAATAACA
This sequence comes from Nuphar pumila, assembly GCF_984573655.1. Taxonomy (NCBI): domain Eukaryota; kingdom Viridiplantae; phylum Streptophyta; class Magnoliopsida; order Nymphaeales; family Nymphaeaceae; genus Nuphar; species Nuphar pumila. The sequence goes on along the minus strand of NC_143257.1, from coordinate 21,685,410 downwards.
CTGGATCCACACTGGACCTTTTCCAAAATTCATCATATTTTCTTTAAATATTTTCCTCTTTTATCAGAGTTTCATTTAAGATTAATTCAATATATATACCAATGGCCATAGTCAGGGTATATTGGGAGTTAATTTCATTTTAAACTCTATAAAAGCACCAAAATATGTTTTATTATTCACCTGAATTTAAATATAGATTATTATATAATACATTCAATGACCATAGTCAAGGATGTATTATATTTTCAATCTTATTTTAATTCATTTAAAGAATGAGATATGCTTTTCAAAATCCAATTTTAAATTCTTTAAATTCACTCATCATTTAGGATATAATTGCATCATATTTTCAAAATTCTTTTTCAAGAATCCAAGTGATTTCCTTCAGATATCTTCTTCACTTCTCAAATCAATTTTCAACTGTTGTAAATTCAAATATCATTTGTAGATTCCAACTTTAAATTCGAAGTCCAATTTGACTTTGAAAGTCACTTGTATATCCAAAATTCAAATTCTAATTCAAATCAAATTTTAAAGTTCAATTTAACTTTGAAATGTCTGATTCATCTTCATATTTCAAATTCAAAATCAAGTTTTCTTATCTTCAAAATCCAAGTTTTGAGATTGATTCCAAATTCAAGACTTTTTCTAAGTTTTAAATTTAAAATCTGGGTTTTGAAAACCCAGATCCACCTTCAAAAGTCCCATAGGGACTTTCAAAGCCCAAATCCATTTTAGGATCCAGAATGCAATTCTACTTTGGATCTCAGACTTCAGATCCAAATTTCATTTTAGGATTAAGAATTCAACTTCCACTTTGGATCTCAGACCTCAGATCCATAATCTATTTAGGATCCAGAACCCAGTTCCACTTTGGATCTCAGACTTCAGATCCAAATTCCATTTTAGGATCCAGAATTCAACTTCCACTTTGGATCTCAGACTTCAGATCCAAAAATCCATCTTAGGGTCCATAATCCAACTCTATTACGGATCTCAGGTTTCAGATCCTAAATCCATTTTAAGATCCAAAACTCATCTTAGGATTCAGAACCCAAATTCCATATTGAATTTCAGAGCTTGGATCCAATTCTATTCATGATCCATAATCCAATTCCATTCTCAATTTTAGATTTCAAATCCAAGTTCCATTTTTCAGATCTCATCTGAATCCATTTCTATTTCCTATACCATTTGGATTTCTCAAGTCCATTCTGATTTCAAATTTAAAATTAAAAATCCATTTCAAATATTCATTCCCTTTCCTAAATCCAAGTTTAAAATTCAAAGTCCATTTCTAACTTTGAAACTCCATTTCCTTTCATTTTAGCTTCAAATCATTCTTTCTCAAAATCAAGATTTATTCTTCCAACTCTGATTACTTCAAAAAGACTTAGAACTTCTCTGATCTATCTTAAAGTTCTAAGTTAGATTTTCTTCACTCCACTATCAAAGTTCATCTCAGACCACTTGGAAAATTTTTAAAACATTTTTTCAAAAGAGCATACATCCTTGCATTGCACAAGCATGATTCTTTGTGCATTTTGACTTAGAATAAATTCTTAGATAATATTTAGGCAAAGTAAAAGGCATAAATTCGATCCTTGGTTCGATTACCTCTGGTAAAGGCGCTAGGAACGATCGAACCTTATACCGACGAGCGAATCCCGTCTCTCCAGTTTTCCGCAAATATTTTCAAAACGAAGGCGAGTTATTTGCTAAATATTTTCAAATCAAGGTCAAGTGAGACCCCGCAAAAGAGTTCCTCTTCTCTCTTCTTTCTTTTCTTTTCTCTTTTCTCTTTCTTTTCTGTCTTTTATTTTTTTCCCTTCAAAAAAGAGGAAATAGAGGTTAGAAAGGAAAAAGAGAAGGAAGAGAGAGAAACCACAAGAGAGGAAATTTTTTTGCGATGATCACATTGAGCTAGTGTTTAAGCTTTGATTTTAGTTCATCTCAGTACTACTGACCTTTGTTTCAGCTCAAACCCAGCTCAGATTCGTAATTCACTTCACTCCAGTGACCATTCTGTACCATTTCTCTAAAAATGACCACTTTTCTTGAAAATTTTGTCGAAAAGGTCAGTTGAGTCAGTGTCTTGTCAGTCCAGTTGAGTTTTGAAACCTTAGAACCCAACTCAATCTAGTTCATTTCAGTTCAATCTAGCTCAAACCCCAATTGTTAGTGTCACTCTGGTCTGGTAGAACCCGAAAACCATTTCTCGAACCATTTTGCGATTTTTGTCAATTTTAACACTTTTTGAATTGGTACAAGTGTCAATCAGGGTTTAATATCCATTTAGGGTCTGCATTTTGCATAGCATTTCATGTCATTTCTCATCATTTCATGTCAGTTCATAATATTTCATAACATTTCATCACATTCCATTTCATTTTCGAGATCCAGAACTCCAGTTTTATAAATTTCAATCCAGATTGAGTTTTAAAAGTTTTCAGAAATCAATTTCAAACCTTGAGTTTCCAAATTTGACATTTTTACCCTCGGGATTCTAAATTTGGAAATATTTTCTCGAGAAAAACAAAATGGATTTCTTTCAAACTCAAATTTTCAATTTCTACACTGGATTTGCTTTGCAATGGGGTATTGAACTTCAAATTTTGAGCTCGTTTCAAAAACTGCCAAAAATAGCTCGTTTCGTCCAGAAATTTTCTAAAAAGACCATTCCACCCCTATGATCCTCAAAATGAATTTCAAAATTAGAAAATGAGCCCACTCTGAAATGGCTTCTCCATTTACATATTCTTTTTAAATAAAAAAAGGAAAAAAGAAATCTTTTTATGCTATTTGCTTTTTATTTTTATTTTTTTTATTTTTATTTTATTTATTTTCGCGAGACCCACCAAAGTGGTCGACCAAGCCTCCAGCCCCTATTTCTCCTTCCTTCCTTTTCTTTTTTCCTTTTCTTTCCTTCTCCTTTTTTCTTTTCTTTCCTTTCTTCTTTCCTCTTTTCCTTCTTTCTTTCTTTTTTTCCTTTTCTTTCTTTCCTTTCTTCCTTCTCTTTTCTTCTTTTCTTTCTTCCTTCCTTCCCTCTCTCCTTAGTCCAGCCCACTCAGGTATCACCTTCCTCCTTTTCTTTCTCTTCTTCCTCCTTTCTCTTCTCCTTCTTCTTTCCTTTTCTTTCTTTCTTCTTTCTTTCCTTCTTCTTTCCCTTTTCTTTCCTTCTTTCTTTCCCTCCTTCTTTCTTTCCCTTCCCTATGGTCCAGCCACCATAAGGCCATTCACGTACACCTGCTCTCCCTCTCATTACCCCTCTCAACCTTAGCCTTAATGGAAAAAAAATCCTAAGTTTTGTTGGCCTAGACGGTGGATGCTCTCTCTCTTCTCTCTCAGCCCATTCCCTCTCACACACCTCTTCTCCTCTCCAACCTAACTCTCTCTCCCTCAGCCTCTCTTTCCCTCTCTCTTGCCTTCAGCCCCCCCCCCCCCACCTCCATAGCTCCAGCCAACCCTCCTTGGCAGCCACAACACCATCTTCAACAACCACCGGCTCCATCGCCCAACTGCAACTCCTCTCCAGCCATTGACTCCAATTCCTTGCAGCCACCAGCCACAACATAACTGAAGCATCTCTATTGTGGCTATCACCTCCAGCCCTCAACAACACCTACCTCCAAGTGGTCGACTTCCACCCCCAACAAAAGCAGCCTTCCTTCCAGCAAGCAAATAAGCCACCTCCTCCCTTGGTCACGGCTTCTTCCAAGCCCTTCCAACTGGTGCAGTCACTCACCCTCCAACCGGCGACTTCAACAAAGTTCCAGCCACATCCAAGTGCAAATCTAGGGTAGAAAAATCTATCCTTGTGCCTTTTCTTTTTTTTTTTGGATATAGAATGAGAATAAAAAAAAAATGGATTCATATGCATGGGGAATCATATTCTTTAGCAGTCATGATATGAAATTTGGATTTCTCGGGAAAATGCTATGAAAAAGGGATGATCCATCCGACAAATGGATCAGATCCTTCCTCTTTAACAACATACATCAAATTAAAATTTTATCTCCCTGAATGTTTTCTTATCATTTTAGGTAGGTTTCATTATTTTTCTTTATATTTAGTTTTGTCTCCATTGTTTTATATCATGTAGTTTAGTTTCGTTACCATGGTATTGATAATTTATCGTGTTGTTAGTTTAGGTGTTTAGTCTAGTCATCATTTCATGTCCAATTTATCATTGTTAAATTCCAAAAATTTTATCATAGTTGGGTTTGTTTGCTTGTGATTTCCTGCCAAAAATCTGGACTAATTTGCGTTATTGAATCCTGTTCTAAAAATCAGAACCTAAATCGGGTTTTGAACCCTCCAGAAATTCTAATTTCTGTTTTAGCAGACAAAAACTTTTGAAATCTCTTAGATGGACCATCCAAATTTTTCTCAAAAAATTACAGTGAGTCCTTGTAAAAACCTATTGTTTCCCAGTAAAATTTCAGATTTTTTTAGTAATATTTAGGTTCTTTTAAAAATCGATTTTCCCAGACACTTTGGGAAAATCTCACTTTTTCCTTGTCAGGGTCTAGACTGATTCTAACCCACTGTGTCCGTTCAACCCATGGGCTGAATGCAAAACCTTCCAACATGAAAGTTGTTCCTAACTTTCTCTTCTGCTATTTCCCAAAATTTGGGAAATTTTAGAATAACCTAAGTTATTTTCCCGGAATTAAGTTTTGTGTCTGTCAGATTCCCATGTCTGAGAATTTCAGAGATCCAAGTCTATGATAATCATCTGCTCTCTCTCAAACCATAACCTGAATTCCAATACTGTAAAAATAGGAAACCTTCCTATATTTGTAAGGGACATTTTACCAGAATTTCAACCATTTTCTCATCTGTCTGCTATTTTTAGCATAATTGTTTCCAAAAGCTGTCAATCTGCCCTAAATCCTAGAGTCGCCGGATTCTGATCTGACTTGCCGGAGCTGTTCTGCTTCGACCATAGGTCAAAACTAGAATCTGTAAAAAAAAAAAAATATTTGCCTAACTGTCCTCTATCACCCCATAAAATTTGGGAGATTTTTATGAAAGTTTAGTATCCGAAATCTAATTTAGGATTAGCTTTATAGGCAAAATCTTGATTTTTAGGATTTTTAGTTATTTTCCACATTAAAAAATAACAAAAAAATAATTTTTCGAGCTTCATTCTGCTTTTAGGGTTAGTCTTGGTGTCCATGCCAAATTTGGCTCAATTCCAAGTTCATTTGCTTTGTATGTTAGTTTATTTTTAAATTCAGAAGCGAAAATCAGGCAAAAATCGAGTCAAATTTGATATTTTGTGATATTTTTGCCATTTTAGGGTTTTTATCATGTAAATAAGCATGTCATGTCATATTAGTGTTAATTTCAATGTCAATTGCATTTCAATTTCCCATTTTTGCAAAATTTATTTCAGAAAACCCTAGTTTCAAGGTCATAGTCATGTTATCAGGGGTATTTTGACCTCAATTTTGAAATTCCAAACTTCAATTTTCCAAATTTTCATGCATATAATCATATTTCATCATATTATGTTTGATTTTATTTCATTTGATTTTCAAAATTTTAAATTATACAAAAATTCTCTTATAAAACCCTGATTTCAAGGTCATCAGGGGCATTTTGGTTATTTTGATCCCAATTTCGAATTTCTAAGTTTATTTTTGAAATTTATTCCTTATTTCTCATGTTTATATCAAAGGAGGTATGAATTGGGTTTATATCTGAATAATATCCGATAATTTCTAATATTTTATGATAAATTCAGATAAACCTACATTTCTGTGCTAACATGTTTTCTAGTTTTGCAGGAATATCGAGGAAGAAGATTTTTATTTTTCTTTTATTTCAATTCAATGTAATATCGGATGTAATAATTTTGGAATAGGAGTTATTTTCAGCTTAGAATAGAACTGCATTGCATATAGTTTAATTTCTGAAAAATTCAATATCTGATGTATGATGCATATGCACATTTTCCAAAATCACTATGGTTGACACGAATGACACGTGCACAAGCTCTTAGAGAGTTCACAAATTTGGTGGGATTCATATTTATATCCATAGTCAGAATACGAAGAAACCAAGATTTGTGATCTTCGTATTAGCCACATTCAACCTACACTCTTAGGCTAACTTCAAAAAAATGCACTGCATTTCTCCAAAATTCAAAAGGATTTTTCCAATTCCTCAAAGAATTCTCTTTCAAATTCATTCATTCATTCAATTTGCATCATTTTCAAATTCATTTTCCAATTCTATTTCAGAGAAATCAATTTTCCCAAAAATTTCCAAGTCTTTCTCAGGATTTGATTTTCTCAGAACTCTGAATTTTCAAATGAGATTTCAAAGTATTTTCCAAGTTCAAAATCATGATTTTCTAAGATTTCTGCATTCTCAATTTCATTTTCAAAATCGATTTTCCCAAAGTTCCTGGAATTATTTCAAAAGTTGGTTTCTCAGAATTCTCAAATCTCCTTCAAAAATTGATTTTCATTTCAAACCCAAATTCCAAAAATCGATTTTCTCAGAGTTCTCAGTTTTTCCTGAGAATCCATTTTCCATGTTAGAAATCATTTTCCAATAAACTTCTTGATTTTCTAAGAATTCTCAAATCTATTTCCTGAGAAAAGCAATCTAAACCTCAAAATCAATTTTCTCAAAGTCCAAGTCTTCCTGAGAATCCATGTTTCATTCAAGAATTCATTTTCCAATGCAAATTTCTGATTTTCAATGAAATTCAAAGATTTTCCCAAGAATTCCATTTTCAAGTATTTTTTTAGTCATTTTCCAAGTACATTTCAATTTTCCAAGGCAAACATCATGTTTCTCAAACTTGCATCTTTTCAAAATTCCATAGCACATGCCTGATTCTTTGTGCATTTTAGAAAAAAGAGCATAATTTAGATAATTTAACTTAGTCAAAACGCACAATTGATCCTTGGTTCGATTACCTCTGGTAAAGGCACCGGGAACAGTCGAACCTCGTACCGACAGGCGAATCCCATTCCACGGATTTTCTCGCAAATTTTTAAAACGAAGGTGAGTAATTTTCATAACCATTTTCAAAACTTTGGTCGAGTTTGACTCACAGACTCGTTTTTTCTCTCTCTCGTAGAGAGAGGGGAAAAACTTTGCGATGATAACAATACCTACCATTTTCATTAGGGCTAATTTCTTCATATCCATTCAGATCTATCTAACTGGGGCATTTTTATAGCCTAAATTTTGTGTGTTTTTCTTTGCCACTAAGCTCGACCCTAAACCAACCTAGTAGCAAAGAGGGGCATCTATAAACACTCCAAATTTTCCTCATCCATTCTCAGACAACCCTCCTCGTGCAGGTGCCAACCCTGGTAGGTCAGTGTAGGAGTCAAACCCCGAGTCTGTCTTAGGATATTACCATTTTACCCCTAGGTCATCCTACACCCCTGGTCAGTCAGAGTCAACCAAGCTCATTCTCAAGCTCAAAACAGTTAGAATGTTAGTCATTTCTAGCTCACCTGAGCTCACGATGAGCAGACCATGTTCATTTCTGACCATTCATGCCAAAATGAGATCATTTCTTCAAAAATGAGCTCATTTCTCACTTAAATCCAAGCCAATTATCTCTGAGTCAGTCATTCCCAGTCAGTCATATTCCCTTGAGTATAGCTTGAGCTCACCAAGAAGTTCAAGTGCTCCAGTTTCAGTTCAAGACCATTTCCAAGTGTCTAGGAGCCCATTTTAGCCCATTTCAGCTCATTTAGCTGAAATTGAGCTGAGTCCAATCAGTTGAGCTAGTGTTCGAGCTTTAATTTTAGTTCATCTCAGTATTACTGATCTTTGTTTCAGCTCAAACCCAGCTCTGGTCTGTAATTCACTTCCCTCCAGTGACCATTTCTCTAAAAATGACAGCTTTTCTTGACAATTCAGTCTGGGAGTTCAGTTGAGTCAGTGTCTTGTTAGTCCATTTTTAATTAACTTTCATATAAAAAAAATTTCAAAAAAATAGATTTTCGAGCTCCATTCTGTTTTTAAAGTTAGTCTAGGTGTCCATACCAAATTTGCTAATTCTAAGCCCATTTACCTTTTGTATTAGTTAGTTTTAAAATCAAAAGTGAAAATTCGACAAAATTCGGTGTCTTTAGGATATTTTTGCATTTTTAGGGATTTAACATGCATATCATCATTTAATATTATTTTATAGTTGATTTCCATGTTATTTTCATGCATTTGAATTTCAAAACTTGCATTTTTATAAAGAATTATTTCAGAAAACCATAATTTCAAGGTCATAGTCTTGTTATCAGAAGCATTTTGGTTATTTTACCTCAATTTCGAATTTCCAAACTTTGATTTTCCCTTTTACAACCATATCATATCATATTGTGTTTGATTTACTTTGTTTGGATTTAAAAATCCCATTTTTACAAAAATTATTTCTGAAAAACTTTGATTTCAAGGCCATAGTCTTGCAATCAGGAGCATTTTGGTCATTTTGACCCCAATTTTAAATTTCCAAAGCTCATTTTCATATTTTCAATCCAATTTCATCATTTATGTTTATATCAAGGAGGTATGAATTGGGTTTACATTTGGATAATGTTCGATAATTTCCTAATATTTTGGGATAAATCCAGATAAACCTACATTTCTGTGCTAACATGCTTTCTAGTTTAGAGGAATATTCAAGAAGAAGACTTTCATTTATTTATTTTATTCAATTCAATGTAATATCAAAATTGTAATATTTGGAATAAGATATACATTTTCTGCTTAGAATAGGACTGCATTGCATATAGTTTAATTCTGCAAATTTCAATATCTGATGTATAATTCATGTGCATTTATTTCAAATCCACTATGGTTGACATGAATGACACATGCACTAGCTCTTAGGGAGTTGACAAACTTGGTGGAATTCGTATTTATGGCCATAATCAGAATACGAAGGAAACTTAAATTTGTGATCTTCGTATTAGCCACATTCAGCCCACACTCTTAGGCTAACTTCAAAAATGCACTGCATTTCTCAAAATTTCAAAAGGATTTTCCCAATTCCTCAAAAAATTATCTTTCAAATTCATATTCATTTATTAAATTTGCACCATTTTCAAACTCATTTCCCAATTTCAATTCAGAGAGATCTATTTTCTCAGAATTTTCTAAGTCTTTCTCAGGATTTGATTTTCTTAGAACTTTGAGTTTTCAAACGACATTTCAACATATTTCCCAAGTTCAAATAATGATTTTCCAATGTTTTAACATTATGAATATTATTTTCAAAGTTCAAAATTCAATTTTCTCAAAGATCTGATTTTCCTGAGAATCCATTTTCCATTTCAAAAGTCATTTTCCAACGAACTTCCTGATTTTCCCAGAATTCTCAAATCCATTTCAGAAATTGATTTCCTCAGAAAAGCAATCCAAATCTCAAAATTGATTTTCTCAAGGTCCAAGTTTTTCTGAGAATCCATTTTCCAGTCAAAAGTCATTTTCCAATAAAATTCATGATTTTCCCAGAATCATCACTTTTTCCAAGTATTTCTCAAGCATTTTCCAAGCACATTTCAATTTCCCAAGCAAACATCATACTTCTCAAACCTACATCTTTTCAAAATTCAATAGCACATGCCTGATTCTCTGTGCATTCTAAGAAAACAGAACATGATTTAGATATTTGAGTCAAGTTAAAGCGCACAATTGATTCTTGGTTCGATTACCCCGGGTAAAGGCGCCAGGAACGGTCGATCCTCGTACCGACAGGCGGATCTGTTTTCATCACAAAATTTCCCCCCCTCTCTCTGCGAGAGAGAGAGACGATTCTGCGAGTCAAACTCGACCAAAGTTTTGAAAATGGTTTTGAAAATTACTCACCTCCGTTTTGAAAATTTGTGAGAAAATTCCGTGGAATGGGATCCGCCTGTCGGTACGAGGTTCGACCGTTCCTGGCGCTTTTACCAAGAGTAATCGAACCAAGGATCAAATGTGTGCTTTAACTTAACTCAAATATCTAAATCATGCTCTATTTTCCTAGAATGCACAAAGAATCAGACATGTGCTATGAAATTTTGAAAAATGCGGATAAAGGAGGAGGGTTGCGGTAGGCCTGTGACAGCCAGCATAAAAACTTTGTCATATCCTATGAAAATGAACCAATGTGAGCAAGATATACCGGTGAATGATTATTTCAAATATTTGGGATCCATCATTCAAAAGTATGGAGAAATTGATGGAGATGTAAATCATAGGATAAAGGTTGGGTGGATGAAATGGAAAAGTGCTACTGGAGTGCTGTGCGATCGTAGAATGCCATTGCGGTTGAAGGGAAAGTTTTATAGGACGACTATTAGACCCGCTTTACTATATGGTACGGAATGTTGGGCTGCCAAGAGACATCATATTCAAAAAATGAGTGTAGCTGAGATGCGGATGCTTAGATGGATGTGTGGAAATACAATAAAAGATAAGATTCGGAACGAAGAGATACGTAAGAAGGTAGGTGTTGCACCCATTGAAAATAAGATGCGAGAGAATCGTTTACGGTGGTTTGGACATATTCGGCGAAGGCCTAATGATGCTCCAGTTAGAAGGTTGGAGAAATGGGAAAATATATTAGTTAAAAGAGGTCGGGGTAGGCCTAGGAAGACTTGGATGGAGATGATAGGAAAGGATATGAATGCTTTGAACCTCACCGAGGACATGGCGTTGGATAGAAATGATTGGAGGAAAAGGATTCATGTGGAAGACCCAAAATGAATTTCTTTTTTGGTTCATATCGCTGACCCCAATTGTTTTGGGATGAAGGCGTAGTTGTTGTTGTTGTTGTTGTTGCAAGTTTGAGAAATATGATGTTTGCTTAGAAAGTTGAAATATGCTTGGAAAATGATTGGAAAAGTGCTTGAAAATGGAATTCCTGGGAAAATCATTGAGTTTCATTAGAAATCAGAAATTGTATTGGAAAATGAATTCTCAGGAAAACTTAAACTTTGAGAAAATCGATTTTGAGATTTGAAAGTGAAATTGAGAATGTGGAAATCTTGGAAAATCTTGATTTGAACTTGGGAAATGCTTTGAAATGTCATTTGTAAATTCAGAGTTCTAAGAAAAATCAAATCTTGAGAAAGACTTGGAAATTTTTGGGAAAATCGATTTCTCTGAAATAAAATTGGGAAAAGAGTTTGAAAATGATGCAATTGAATGAATGAATATGGATTTGAAAGATAATTTGTTAAGAAATTGGAAAAATTCTTTTAAATTTTTGAGAAATGTAGTACATTTTTGAAATTAGCCTAAAAGTATAGGCTGAATATGGCTAATACGAAGATCACAAATCTTGGTTTTCTTTGTATTCTGACTATGGCCATAAATACGAATCCCACCAAATTCGTGAACTCCCTAAGATCTCATGCATGTGTCATTCGTGTCGACCATAGTGATTTTGGAAAATGTGCATATGCATCATATATCAGATATTGGAAATTGCAGAAATTAAACTACATACAATGCAATCCTATTCTAAGCTGAAAAGTAACTCTTATTCTAAATTATTACAACTTGATATTACATTGAATTGAAAAAAATAAAAAAAAAGTCTTCTTCTTGAATATTCCTGCAAAACTAGAAAACATAGCACAAAAATGTAGATTTTTCTGAAGTTATCCAAAAATATTAGAAATTATCAGATATTATGCAGATATAAACCCAAATTCATACCCCCTTTGATATAAACATGAGAAATAAGTAATAAAATTCGAAAATAAACTTTGGAAATTCGAAATTGGAGTAAAAATTACCAAAATACCCTTGATAACCTTGAAATCAGGGTTTTCTGAGAGATTTTTTATAAAATTTGGAAATTTGAAAATCCAATCAGATAAAATTAAACATGATATGATGAAATATGATGATATGCATGAAAATTTATAGAATTAGAAATTGGAATTTCGAAATTTAGGTCAAAATAGCCAAAATGCCCCTGATAACAAGACTATGGCCTTGAAACCAGGGTTTTCTGAAATAAATTCTGCAAAAATGAGAAATGTGAGTTTCAAATGACATGGAAATTAACCTTAATATGACATGACATGCTTATTTACATGATAAAAACCCTAAAATGGCAAAAATATCATAAAATATCAAATTTGACTCGATTTTCGCCTCTGAATTTAAAAATAAACTAACACACAAAGCAAATGAACTTGAAATTGAGCCAAATTTGACATGGACACCTAGACTAACCATAAAAACAGAATGAAGCTTGAAAATCTATTTTTTTGTTATTTTTTTAATGTGAAAAATAACTAAAAATCCTAAAAAATAAAGATTTTGCCTAAAATGCTAATTCTAAATTAGATTTCAGATACTAAACTTCCATAAAAATTTCCCAAATTTTATGGGGTGATAGAGAACAGTTGGGCAAAGATTTTTTCCTTTTAAATATTTTGGTTTTGGTCAAAGCTGGATAGCTCCGACAAGTCAGATCAGAATCCGACGACTCTAGGATTTAGGGCAGACAGACAGGTTTCAGGAAAAATTATGGGAAAAATGGCAGACATATGATAAAATGTCTAAAATTCTGGGAAAATGTCCCTGACAAACAAAGGCAAATTTCATATTTTTACAGCATTGGGATTTGAGTTATGGTTTGAGAGAGAGCAGAGGGTAATCAAAGACCTAGATCTCTGAAATTCTCAGGCATGGGAATCTGTCAGACAGAGAAATTAAATCCGGGGAAAATACTTAGACTATTCTAAAAATTCACAAATTTTGGAAAATGACTGAGGGAAGGTTAGGAACAACTTCCATGTTGGAAGTTTTGGCATACAAATTATGGATTGAATGGACACAGTGGGTTAGGGTCGGCCTGACAAGGAAAAAGTGAGATTTTTCAAGAGGTCTGAAAAAATCAATTTTTAGCAAAACTAAATCTACTAGAAAAACCTAAAAATTTACTGGGAAATAGTATGCTCTAATAGGGACTCATTGTATTTTTTTGAGGGAAATTTGGATAGTCCATCTGAGATATCTTGGATGCTTTTGTCTGCTAAAACAGAAATTAGAATTTCTGGAAATGTGAAATCCCAGTTTGGGATTTGATTTGTTTGACAGGTTTTGAAACCCAAATTGAATCAAATTTTTGGCAGGAAAACAAAGACATGCAACTAAAGATATCACCATTTTTTTTTATATTTTTGAACGAAATCACGTTCATAAAATGATAACTGGACTTTGCCTAAACTGAGATTTTAAAGGTTCTAGATTAAATAACAATGAATCCTATATAAGATGAATGAAATAAAAAAAAATGAACTAATCTAAATGCCTTTTCTAAATATGAAATGAAATATAAACTAAAAGAAAATTTAATGGAGGCATAATCTCTATTTTTTTTTATGTTGGCTTGTGGAATGAAAGATCCAATCTATCGATTTAGATGGATCATTCATTCTTTTGATCCATATACCGAACACATGTGGGTTTAGGATGAAAGGTGTTTAGTAATGAAAATACAAACCTTAAAATGCTTAAGATCAAAAGGGAATACCATGTCTCATAAAAAGACCTTAGGTCCCATGTGATAATCCATCCAAATTCCACCGTTTTGATCCCTTTCATAAAAAAAAAACTATCATGGTCTGACTGCCATCATACCATATGATGTTTACATCAAAAGCAAGAGGTAAAGTCATCTTCACCCAACAGAGAGATCAAGTAGAATAATAAAGCAAAGGAGATGGCATACCTTGTGTCGGTTAGAATGGAGTGAAGAAGGTAGCTTGGGCGTCTGCTACTTGGAGATAACTGGACCGAATCCAAAATGAATTGTGGCCTTTGAACCGGTTGAAGGAGGAAGGTGGTGTTGGCTTCAATGGAGGTCTTGATGGAGTGTAGCAGGGCTGGAGCAAGATGGAAGTAGGGAGTGTTGGTGATGCTAGCTGGTGAGAACTTGGAAGAGATGGCTGCCAAGAGGATGCCAGCTGGAGGTGGCTGAAGACTCTACCTTGAAGATGGCAGCTACCATGGGAAGGTGGCTGTATCAAGGAGGAAGCAAGTGGTTGGCGTGAGAAGGGGTTTCAAAGGATGGAGGTGTGGCTGCAAGGGAGGCGTTGGAGTTGCTGGGGCTGAGAGAGAGAGAGGTAGAGAGAGATGTTCACGTATGGGGGATTGAGAGAGGTTGCTTCTTGGGAATAGGTAAGTGGAATAGGGTCTTAAGGTGGCTGGAACAAAGAAAGGGGAAAGAAAGAAAGGAGGGAAAGAAAGAAGGAAAGAAAGAAAAGGGAAGAAAGAAAAGAGGGAAGGAAAGGGAAAAAGAAAGAAGAAGGAGAAGAGAAAGGAGGAAGAAGAGAAGGGAGATGGGGAGCTGGTGGACCAAGAGGAGAAGGAAGGAAAGAAAAAGAAAAGGAAGAAGGAAGGAAGAAAAAGAAAAGAAGAACGGAAAGGAAGAAAAGGAAGAAAGAAGGAAAAGAAGAAAGAAGAAAGGAAAGAAAAGAAAGAAAAAGAAGGAAAGGAGAGGAAGAAAGAAAGGAAAGGAAGAGAAAGGGAAAGGGGGCTGGTTGACCCCTCTTGTGGGTCCCACCTCTTCTCAAAGAATAGAATAAAAAAATAAAAAATATAAAAAGAACATAAAAGAAAACAAGAAAAGATGGATTATTTTTTTTTGTTTTAAAATAAAAATGCAGTTGTACATGAAAGAACCATCTCAGAGTGGGTTCACTTTCTAAATTTGAAATTCATTTTGAGGATCATAGGGGTAGAATAGTCTTTTCAAGATTTTTTTGAACAAAATGAGCTATTTTTGGCAATTTTTGAAACGAGCTCAGAATTTGAAGTTCAATACCCCGTTGTGAAGCAAATCCAATGCAAAATTTGAAAATTTGAGTTTAAAAGAAATCCAAATTATTTTTCTTGAGAAAATATTTCCAAATTTAGAATCCTGGGGGGGTAAAAATGTCAATTTTGGAAACCCAGGGTTTGAAATTGATTTATGAAAACTTTTAAAACTCAATCTGGATTGGAATTTTCAAAACTGGAGTTCTGGACTTCGAAAATGAAATGAAATGAAATGTGATGAAATGTTATAAAATGCTAAGAAATGACATGAAATGACATGCGAAATGCTAACCCTAAATGAAGAAATTTGGATATTAGACCCCGATTGACACTTATACTAGTTCAAAAAGTGTTAAAATTGATAATTTGCAAAATGATTCAAGAAATGGTTTTCAGGCTCTACTGGGCTAGGGTGACACTGACAATTGGGGTTTGAGCTGGATTGAACTGAAATAAACTAGATTGAGTTGGGTTCTAGGGTTTCAGAACTCAATTGGACTGACAAGACACTGACTCAACTGACCCCTCCGACTAAATTTTCAAGAAAAGCTGCCATTTTTAGAGAAATGATACAGAATGGTCACTGGAGTGATGTGAATTACGAATCTGAGCTGGGTTTGAGCTATAACAAAATTCAGTAATACTGAGATAAACTAAAATTGAAGCTCAAACACTAGCTCAATTGACTGGACTCAGCTCAGTTTCAGCTAAATGAGCTGAAATGGGCTCCTAGACACTTGGAAATGAATTTGAACTAAAACTGGAGCACTTGAACTCCTGGTGAGCTCAAGCTAGACTCTGGGGACTAGAATTGACTGATAATGACTGACTCGAAGATAATTGACTTGAATTTAAGTGAGAAATGAGCTCATTTCTGAATAAATGATCCCATTTTGGCAGGAATTGTTAAAAATGAAAATGGTCTATTTATTGTAAGCTCATATGAGCTTGAAATGACTGATATTCTAACTGTTCTGAACTGACCAATAAACTAGGTCGACTCCGACTGACCAGGGGTTTGGGATGACTTAGGGGTAAAATGGTAAATTTCCTAATAAAAGTGGGTAAAATGGTAGTTTTCTGACATAGACTCGGGGTTGGACTCCTACACAGACCTAACAGGGTTGGCACTGCACGAGGGGTGTGTTTGAAAATGGATGAGGAAAATTTGGGGTGTTTACAGGATCCCTTTCCACGAAATTTTTCCGCAAATTTTCAAAATGGAGGAGAGTAATTTTCAAAACCAATTTTCAAAACTTTGGTCGAGTTTGACTCGCAGAATCGATTCTCTCTCTTGTAGAGGGAGGGAAAAAATTCTGCGATGATAATAGTATCCCCATAAAATGGGGTCAGAACTCTTGCGAGTTGGTGAAGAATGACCACAATATATTACCATTTTTTAAGGGAAATACAGATAGCATGATAACAGGTACATTAACAGGTATATGTGCATGTGTCAGGCAAGTGCATGTGCTACAAGTCTAAGCAACAACGCAAGTAACAAGTGCAACAAGTTATAACAACAAAATGAGGAAACTAAGCCACTACTAAACAACAAGTAACTGAGGAACAACGAGTAAGTACAAGAACAATACTAACGTAAGCAAGTAAAAGAACTAACACAGTAAGTTAGCCATGATTGGTTAGTAATTATGTTCTTCTGATTACTCCTTCGGGTATGCGAAGGAACCTCACATTCTGTGAGCCATGCACCCAACGTATGTTATTCTAATTTTAATGTGATAACCGGGGATGCTACAAACCGAGTAACCTCATGCGAGCAACACGCAGCTGAGAGAACCCTCACATAAGTAATGGATTGCAATCCACACTACTGCAGTAGTGGAGGTACCTTAACAGGTAACCTTGACCTCCCAAACTCTGAGTGACTGGAGGTCAAAGGATGCCTCAGCTCCTACAAAAACACGTGTCGTAGTAACGACTAGTCACTCAGGGTTGTACCATCCACACTCTCTAAGGTGAACCATTTTGTGAATGGGGCATGGCGGTTTATCTTTCTTAGGCTGATTTGACAAGTTCTACATCTTTCCGAGGTATTTAGACATGTTTGCCTCATGGTCCCCGCGGGGTATGCAAATGAGGTCTTAGCCTGCTCATTCACGTGCTCGGCCTCACACGGCCACAGAAAGAGCACCCCACCTATGAATGCGATCATAACACCATATTATTATCTTCATTTCTAGGGTATAGACATACATGAGCTCACAAACATGGGACTTTCGCCCAAAGACTCCAGTACAGTCGAAAAACCTCAACAAGTGTTTTGCTAATACCCTATGGTGTTCAAGTTATATTCATTATACGAGTGTGTAATATGCACTTGGTGCACCTTTCGATATCTCGAGCACGAGACTAAGATGTAACACTCGAAGTACGAAATAGCAAGTACAAGTGTAACGATGTGCCAATGTGTATGTGCGAAGCTATATTACACATAATTTCATTCTTTCGCACAAGTATCATAATAGAAATAATGACACTTACACATACTTAAGTGAACATACTGCAACCTATGAGAATGTGCAAGTGAGTGAATCATTCAACATTCATATGATACAAAATTGATGAATGCGTAACTTAATCATGATTGCATATCAAGATAAGACATTTATCAAATATTTATGCACGAGCCAAAATCATCAAATTCCAAGTAAATACATTCAACATATCATATATAGGTAAATTTTCATAGCGCGATCATATGCCTAAAGATCTCGCGATATCAACACACATGAGTGTCGAGGTATGCAATTTGGAATATTCCCATACATATGAAAATTACATTAGCATTTCTAAGGTAGGTCGCCGCACTTGCGAAAACTAACGATGCAAAAATGATAGTCTGCAATGAAATAGCTAAAACCTAAGACAGAGGAAAAGAAGTACACGGGTGGGCAGCGTACTGCTTACCAAACAACTCACCACAACACTGCCAACATGGGACAACGAAGAGGCCACGAGGGTCACTCCGGGCCCACCAAACATTCCGCCACCCGAAAGTGACAAACACAATGTACGAAGTGCCGACAAACCCAAAACACAAACTGTGACCCGAAAGGCCACAAGCCATGGGTCTAGACATGCACTGTCTGTGCCAAGTGTCCAAATCGGGTGTCTACAGGAAAGTGAACACGGGACTCCCAAACCATAGGTTCTATGCTTCTTATAATATTTTCTCTTTTTAAAACTCTTTTCTCTTTTTATTTCTTTTTTTTTTATAACAAATTGCGGCAAGGGAAGAGGCAATGCGAGCCAGACAGATGAACACCTAGGGGAGCTCACCCTGACTTAGCCCAGATGGAACCAGGCCAAGGTGGACTCACCCATGCTCTGGTCTGAACTGGGGTTGTTCAGACCAGTTGGGTGCTGCAAAGGGAAAAACCTTATTGGAACCGCACCAGACTGGAATCGCCCGACATTCTAGCCAAGCAAACGACCAGACCACAGGGGTCACAAGGGACCCTAGTCTGAACCCAAGGGTTCAGACCAGGCGCTGCACACAGGGTGCAGCCCGGTCCAAGGGCCAAAACTGTGGCCAACTAGGCCACCCGGGTGCACTAGCACCCGACACCTTGCTGCCGCACCAAGGGCCTAGCTGGGAGCACGTGGTCGAACCCTTGCTCAGACTAGGGTGCTCCTGGCTAGGTACAACCCAGGAGGATGCAGGCCATGGGCCCACACAGAAGAGGCTTGCCTTCAAAACACAACCCGGGTGCAGCCTACACCCAAGTCTAACCCTTACAAGGCTCTCCAAAAAGAAGGGGGGGGGGGGTGTCCCAACCGAGTTCCAGCTTGGTCAGGGGACACCCTCACAGGTCTGAACCAGGGTGGTTCAGACCAGTCAGACCGAGGGTTTGGGAGTTACAGCAGGATCTGGCTGAGGGTGCTGCTGCAGCTCAGCCACGAGCAAAGAAAAAAAGAAGAAGAGAGGGCAAAAAAGGGCTGTTTGCGCCCTGGGAAGGAAAAGGGGGCAGCGACTGGACTGGGCTATGAGCGAGCCCAGGCCGGTCGCTCCAGCACTTCCAAGACCCACCAAGCGGGCCCTACTAAACACCACATCAAAGAGAAATTGCTTGGGACGAGGCAGACTCCAACCGAAAAAGAAGGAAATAGCAAAATAGAACTCACATGCGCAAGGCTAAAAAAGAAAAGAAAAAAAAACATAAAGGCATTTTCTATTTTGCAAGGAACGAAGGAAGAACAAGTAGCTTAAAGTCCCTCACACTTCATGGAGTGAAATGGAGGGGTTCAAAGCTTTTTACTCCAGGCCTCAAGAAGCAAGCATTGTAAAAACAAATAAAATATCATGTAAAGAATGTGGATGAAAAAAATATATTAAGTGGGTGTTCAAAAGTGATGAAGCACAACAAGCATTAATCAAATGAAACCCACTAATCCGCCAAGGATCCGTGCATGCAACGGATCCACAAGGTCACCATTGGCTTCACATGTTCTCATACCACATGACAAACTCTAAGAAGAATGGAAAAGCAACATTGAAAATCCTCACCTTGGGTTTTCAGATGGAAATGGAGGAGAGGAAATCGACTACTAGCTTGAGAGCTTCCCTAACCAAAGGGTTGCACAACACACCCTAGCAACACACACACTCACACAGTTGTGGAGAGAGAGAGAGAGAGAGAGAGAGAGAGAGAGAGAGAGAGAGAGAGAGAGAGAGAGAGTCACAAATTTTGGCTCTCACTCTTTCTTGAAGGCTTTTAAATGCAAGAGAATCACATAGAGTGGCTAGGATTTAGTCTTGGGAAGATTGAGGGCTGGGGGTGTTTTACGCCCCTCCATGCCATGGCAAATTTGTAATTGCCATGCATGGCCGCCTAACTCCACCACTTGAATTCCTCTTTTTGAAAATCACCAAAAAGCATATCATAAATGCTATGGGGTGCAGCCCCATGCATCTCTTGGAATTCCGCACCACCCTCATGCTGATGCCCCATGCATCATCATGAGGTCTTAAGCTCTGCGCATGGCTCATTATGAGCCTCCAAAGGAATAACAAGATTGCCATGGGCACCGCCCACTTGGCCAATCCGTGACACTCTTCAAAAAGACTCATATAACTTACCTCCATTCCATCGCCCAACTTGGTCAACCCTTGACCAGCTGGTCTAGGGCTGTCCAAAAACACAAATAGAGGTCAACCACGGGCTTGGGTCAACCCCCCCCCCCTAGTCGGACCTAAGGCATAAACGAAGAAAATTATGATTAAATTCCCAATTATAACTAGAATTTCCAAGTGCATTTTTAATTTACATCCTTTGTGAAAATCAGCTCCGGTATAACCCATACCTTATCGATATATATTTTTCATTAATTCACATAAAATAATAGGGTTTTGACATCATTTGAATTCTTCGATTCTAGATCCGGTTATCCTTATACCATTTGAATTGAATTTAGGGTTTCAATAATTAATGCATTGTAGATTTGCATTTGTATTAATTCGTACCTCTATATGTGTATACATTAGGGTTTCGTATATATCTATACACACACACACAGATATATATATATATATATATATATATATATATATATATATATATATATATATATATATATATATATATATATATATATATATATATATATAATTATGTGCGAAAACCTCGTAACCATACCAAAAAGATTTATCACAGAATCACATCATACATTGCATTTTCTCAGAAAAATTATAGGTCTTACATCTTTCCCTCCTTAAAAAGGATTTCGTCCACGAAATCACAAACATCAGTTTATAAAAAGATCAGGGTACTTTTCTCTCATGCTCGCTTCAGGCTCCCATGTGCATTCTTCGATGTCATGGTGTTGCCAACACACTTTAACCAACGAAATAGTCTTTGTATGCAAAACTTGATCTTGTTGATCAACAATCTCAACAGGTTGCTCGACTATCATTAGATCTTCCTGAACTTCCATGTCTTCATACCGAATGATGTGTAATGGGTCAGGAATGTATTTCCTTAACATCGACACATGAAAACATTATAAAACTGGGCATATTGTTGTGGTAGCTCAACCCAATATGCCACTTCACCGACTCTTTCTAAAATCTCAAACGGTCCAACGTATCTGGGACTCAACTTCTCCTTCTTACTGAAACGAAAAATGCTCTTAGTAGGTGAGACTCTCACAAAGACCATGTCACCAACCTCAAACGATAGCTCTTGTCGTCTCTTATCAGCGTAGCTCTTCTGCCTATCCTGCATTGCCTTCAAATGCTCTTGAATCTTTTGCACTTGCTGAGTATAGTGCTGATGAACAATCAACGATTCACTGGATCTATCGCTAATATCATCCCAATATGACGGTGATCGACAAGGTCTCCTGTACAATGCTTCGTACAAAGCCATCCCGATACTGGCGTGATAACTGTTATTATACACAAATTTGACTAAACATAGGTGTGAATCCCATTCACCTTTTCAATTGAGCATACAAGCTCACAACATATCCTCTAATGTCTGAATCGTCCTTTCTGATTGACCATCAGTCTGAGGGTGAAAAGTTGTACTGAACTTCAACCTCGTTCCCAAAGCTGACTATAATTGTCCCCATAATCAGGACGTGAACCTGAGATCATGATCATAAATAATCGATATCGTTACACCATGTAACCACACAATCTCTCTGACATACAAATCGGCTAAGTGTTAATATTGCAAAATTTTACTTTTGCAAGTCAAACTGACCTTTGAAAAAGATTTTGAAAATAACTCACCTTCGTTTTAAAATATAGGATAATTTTGAAGAATGGGACTCGTCTGTCGGTACAAGGTTCAACCGTTCTTGGCACCATAACCAGAGGTAATTGAACCAAGGATCAATCTAGTGCTTTGTATTGCTCAACTGGTCTAAATCGATGTTCTATTCCTAAATGCACAAAGAATCAGGCATGTGCTATACTTAGAGAAGTTTTTTTATTGAAAAACATGATGTATGCCTCAGAGATTTGAAATACTTGGAAAATATGATCCTTTGAAAATTGTGAGCCTTGTTGAGAGAATATTTTTGAAGAAAAGAAATGCCAATTTTTGAGAAATCCAAGTGTTTTAGGAAAATTGATTTCTTAGAAAACTCAAAATGATTTAGAGAAAATTGATTTCTCTGAATTTGAACTTTGAAATTAGGAATGTAACTTGGAAAATCGATTTTGAGCTTTGAAAAGCATTTGTAAATCCTTTGAAAAACAAAGGGTTTTTTGAGAAAATCGATTTTGAGGAAAATCGATTTTTCTGATGTGATATTGAGAAATAAATCAAAAGAAGGGGCGTGTGGCTCTGTGAAATACTTTCATGATGCAATCTAGACCTAGATGAATGAATGCAATTTTGAAGAAAACATTTTTTGAAGAACTTTTGAGAAAATTATTTGAAAAATGAAGTTAATGTGCCTTAGAGAACTTTAATGAAGTAAATTCGCCTCATATCCCTGACTATGGCAACAAATATGGATTGAATATATCTCATTTGATTCTAAAAGGAGAAAAACATTTATAAAAGGTTGAAATATGCAATGGTTTTTGAAAATAGCCTAAGAGTGTAGGCTGATTGTGGCTTAAAAGAAGATGATAAATCTAGATTTCGTTCGTATTCTGACTATGGCCATAAATACGAACTCAATCGAGTTTATAAACTCCCTAAAAGCTAGTGCATGTGCCATTCGTGTAGACCATTATGAGTTTGAATATGCATGAATCATCATCCATCACACATTCACATTATTATAAAATTAAACTATATGCACATGCAAACCCTAATCTAAGTAGGAATTTAAATTCTTATTCCAAATTTATTTACAATTTACATCACTAATTAAATTTAAATAAAGGAAAATAAAAGAAAATACTCCTTAAATATCTATGCAAAACTAAAAAACTTGTTATTGAAAATATGTTGGCTTTTCTAGATTTATCCAGTAATATCTAGAAATTACTGGATTTATCTAGATATAAGCCCTTTTCCATGTTTTTCTGAGATAAACATAATAAAAGACAATGTAAAATTAAAGAAATAATAAAAATAAATAACTTTAAAATTTGGCATTTGGAGAAAATTGACAAAAATACCCCTAAAAACAATACTATGGCCTTGAAATCAGAGTTTTTAGAAAATTATTTGGTAAAATCTTGGATTTATGGTTCAAATAAAATCAAATAGTCACAAAATCTGGTGTGAAGCACCCTAGCATGATTAAAGACACAAACAAATCCTAAAAACATAAACTTTTATTAAAAAATCAGAAATATCACAAAAATTCATGATTTTACTAGTGTTTTGCTCGAATTGGGACTCCGCGGCCACCCTATTTTTGTAATTTGATCAATCCAAGCATGAAACGAATTCCAAACTTAATAAAAATTGATACATGAACTTTTGATAATCCTAAAATTAAACTGAAATAAATTTTTTTATTTTTGACATTATCTCAATACGAAAATTGCATAAAAACCCTAAAATTTGTGATTTTGCCTACAAGCACGTACCTGTATGTGAACACCCCAAAATTTTTTAAAAATTGTAAAAATTCCCCTTTTGCCCCTGGCCCCCATCTTCTAAGTAATTTAGCTCAATTTCGGATCAAATTCCACTCATTTCTCGTATTCACTGGTTAAAGATCCAAAATCCAAATTCAATTTTCATATTTGACCTAATTTCAGATCCAAATCTGATATCTGGATTCAATTCTGAGCCCGGATCTTCTGTTTCTCAAAAAATTTAAAAAAAAAATCAATTCTTCGTATTTTCTTAGATATCTTATCTGAATTCATCCCAATTCAAGGTCCAAACTCGAATAATGTCTAAAAATCTCAAATCTAGATATGTTTTAAAATCCAATTTTTAAATCAATTTCACTATTTTCAAAACCCTTCTTTTTTTGTAAAAAAACCTCTAAATTGTAAAAACAAAATATTTGAAATCCCTCGTAGGTTTAGATCTTTCTTTCAAAAAATTTGCAAAAGAAAAATTCTTATAAAAAGGGTTCATCCCCCTTTTTCTAAGAAACTTTATAAAGAGAACCACCATTTTGGAAAAGACATCTTTTCAAAAACCTTGTTTTGAAATTTTAAAAGTTCAAGGGATTTGTTTTGAAAGGCCATTAACGACTTTCCGTAATATAAACAAGCTGAAGGGTCCTCTTCTCCACCATTGCTTTTCACCCCGCAATCTTCTTCTTCTCCTTTTCCTTTTCTACATTCCTCTGTTTTTTCTCCCCAACCGATCGAAAGGAGTCGATCAATTTCAAAGTCCCACTACAGGTAAGTAACCATCTTTCTCTATTTTTTTTTTCTATAAACACTTATTTTTCTTTATTTTCAACATTTCTCTGTTCTGATTTTTTTTGTTCTTCTTCATTTCTTTTCTTTTATTACAAGGCAAAGTGGTGGAATCAACCTGCATATAGCAGGATCGATCCACCCATTGCAACATTAATGGAATCCACTGATTCCAGCATCTTTCCTCCTCTCTTTCACCATTTATTCATGATTTTCTTTAATTTTCATAGATTTTTTTACGCTTGTTTATAGTTTAATTTTTTCTGTCTTCGCTTTCATTTTACATCTAATTTCTCATCGACATTTTAATTTCTCGTGTTTATTTCGGTTTCGAATTTACATCAGACCTTCGGTTTTAGTTTGTATATTTTCCTACATACGGGTAGCCGACGATGCCTCGTAACGGCATCACTGATTTACCTGAGCTTTGAATTTCAATTTACATCTGAATTTAATTTACTTTCCCCTTTTCAGTTTCGACTTCTCCTTTGATTTTCAATCCCCTGTTTATAGCCTAATTTCCGTTCTGATTTTGATCTCTTGTTTATATTTTGATTTCGATCATGATGTTTTACTTCTTATTTTCATTTTTCTTTTGATTTCAATTATCCATCTTCGACCCCTCCATTTTCACGATCTTCCTCTTCCCCTTTACCTTCTCCTTGGAATTTCTCCTTTGATCGATCGAAGGGTCTTCAATCCCTACAAAACCACGGTAAGTGTTCTTTCTTCTCTCTGTAATTTCTGATTTCCCCTTTGTTTTTCTTGCTTTAAGCCCCATTAACGCACATCCCGTAAACCCGATTTGCATATAGCAATATCAGTTTACACAGTACTACATCAACAGAACGATTATGTTCCTACATTCATTTCTTTTTATTTTATTTTATTTTATTTTTTATTTTTATTTTATTTCAGATTAACATATCGTTATCGGTCTAATTTTTGATGCTAGTTCTTTCCATTTTCTAATGATTTATGTTTTCACCCTCATCAACACTTCATTATCATGTTCGTTTTAGTGCCTTAATTCAACATCATCTAGATATTTTGATTTCCCATTGCATATGGGTCTTTGTATATCATCAGCATATCTATTTGTTTCCTCTGCAACCAGTTGGTAGTTCATTATCCTCTTCATCATCATTTTTTTTACATCACATATCTACGGCATTCACGTTCCATTTTCTGTGTAATCTAGGTTTCTGTTCATCATAGTATAGCGACACCATACTTTCCTGTATTTGTGTATTTTTTTCCCATTGTTTACACTATGCACTACACGTCCATTCGCTACAAACACTGAGTGTGTTAACTGTTCTTCATTAAATACATATACACTTTAGGCATGATTAGTGAGCTCCAACCTTCATACCCATCTGTCATGGAAGACTTACAGGTTCTGAAAACAATTGACAAGGTTTGAGTATTCCCCACCTTAGACTCTCAGAAAGGTGCTGGGTATCTAAATGATCCCAAGATCAACATTCAAGGTAAAATAATAGCCTCACGCAGCCTCTTCAGAGGAATTGAATGGTCCAAGGATATGATCGATATGGAGGAGAACCTGCAGAAACGTGGGATGAAACCAACAACCAACGTGGTCAAAAGAAAAAGGGTGGCGCAGGTTCAGGGGAATCAGACCTATACCAAAGCAGAAGAAGCATGAGTCTAACAAGAGGACCAAAACTGATTGAGGCCCATCTTATGGAATTCTTTAATTTTGACATTCCCAGTTCATGAGGATCACAAACATGAAAATCATCTCAACTATTAGGCGATTGTCAAAATTTTTTGTTTACTAAGGTTGATCTTACGTTTCATATTTTCATGAGCATTGACATAGATTGTCCATCCTACTCATGTTAGCATTAGGGCGTGATTCGTAGTCTAATGTTTATAACATTTTCTTTGTTGTTTTACATTTTCCTTTGTTGAGATCCTTTTCACTCTCTCAATCCCTGCTACATGATATTTATTTCTATTGTTGTATACTCAGTTCATTTATGCATTTATCCATTTTCATCCGTTGAGTCCATCCATCTGAAATGGTCATTCATTTAATGCGTATGCTTCAATATAATTTGTATTCCCATCATCTCTATTTTGCTGGATTAGATTATGATTTTAGGTAACAAAGTAGTTTGTTGGGTTGCTTGTGAGAGAATGTGATAACTTCACTAAGGAGAAAGATCTTGAGTCTCAGCATCAAGATTGTTGCTGTTGGTAGAGGCTATACTGCTCAGGTCAAAGAGCTCGGTGTTCCCTCATTAGAGGATCCAATGTTCTTGAAATCTACCTCAATCTTATTTACAAAATCAAGGCTGCATCAGTGCTTGGATAAGCACTACATCATCGATGAAATCACATCCTACTGGAAATCGTTTGGTATCCCTCTCATCACATGGGTGTCTAATGTTGTTAATGGATCTGATATTCATCGTCTCTTCTAGAATTTAGTTGAGCTTTTCCTAAGAACTGAGAAAGTTGCAATTCATGACCTTGATGGAGCTCTTGGGAAGAAAAGGTATTGTTGAGGTGGTTCTGAAGATAGTTTTCTTGTAGAACCTGTGAGGACTCTATTGAAAAGAGCCGAACGTGAGTCTTTTCTCAAGGTTTGCCCTGTTTGTGTCGAAACAGTCAATGACATGGCCTACCTTTTAGTAACAGTAATAGATGAATAACTTTTGATGGGTAAATATGCTCCCAGATTCTTCACTGATCTTTCAAGTGATGAAAAGACAAATCGTGAGGCTCTTTGTGGGTTGAATGAATGGGATCCTGGTGTATTTGGATCAAAAGGTCAGCGCTACCATGGATGATGTTCTGTCTAATTTAATGTGTCATGCTACAATCTCATGCTCACATACCACCTTCAATCCCAACACACCACCTATACACAACCTCCCCTGTACATATACACCCCACTGGTAGCGGCACCTGTATTCAGTATCCTAACCCATCTACCTACTACTGTAACATCCCCTGTACAACTTACATTTATTGCCACTCACCCTTTCCTTCTTCATTTTCTGCATCATGGCTGTCAACCTTTTCCCAACTTCATTCTTTGCTTTATACATACACTGCACCTTCACACTATTCACCTTCTATAAGCACCAACCGCTCACTTCCATACCCTGTGCACAGTACATGCACAACGCCTATATCCTTTCACACCTTACACCCATATCTTTCATCCTTACCACAACCACATCACTGCATACCTACCCTCATTCACCTCCCTATAGCACATTAGTACCTACACTATCATTCCCAGCTATCACCTGTGTACATTATATTGCTGCACCTTATCACTCCACTTACCTGTCGATTACAGCAACATCACTTCACTAGGCCACACCGACCACCATACTCACTGCAACATTTGCAGCACGCCTGCAACTGTGTTCACTCCCATTCCACCTATCTCCATTTCACAACACCATTACATACCTCCACATCCAACATTACATTGCACATACATTCCTCCATCAACTTAAGCATTACATTTATATATATATATATATATATATATATGCACTCAGTCCTTGTAGTAGGTCTTAGGTTTTTGCATCATCATCAACTTAGGTATTTTCATTATAGATTAGGTATAATCATGTGCATTTCTCATTAGGTCTAAGCCTTGTCTTTAGATATGTATATCCTATTTCTCCATGTATATACACATCCTCACATGCATTTGACATAAATCTTTTCATATACATGTTAGTTCTCATATAATATTCTTTGTTCTCTCATATATCTTCCACATATTACTTTATACTAACCTTATTTTACAGGCATATATGAAAAATGTTGATTTTCTCTCTTAGATTAGGATTTTATCATTTCAATTCCAGTTTAATAATTGTAACAGCTAGATATAATGAGAATTCTTTACATTTCCAGTATTAGAATAGAATGTATGAGCTTGTAAATATCATGAATTACCCGTTTCATATCATTTTTTTCTTTTATTTCAAAAATTCACGAATGGAAACACAAATAGCACGTGCACCTTTTCTAATAAGGGGTAATTAATCCTAAGTAAATGATTTCATTTATGGCCATAGTCAAAATGTGAACAATACTTCGGATTTTTATCTTTTATGGAATAACATTGAATCCACACTGGGTCTCTTTTTGAAAATCATCATATTTTCTAAAATTTTCTTCCTTTATCAGAGTTTGACTTATAAATTAACTTAATATATATATTCATGTCCATAGTCATGATATATTGAAGGTTAATTTCATTTCAAACCCTATAAAGGCACCAAAATGTATTTTATTCTTTATCTGAATTTAAATACAGATTATTTCATAATACCATAGTCATGAATGCATTATGACTTTAATCTTATTTCAATTCTCCTAAAGAATGAAATATGTTTTTCAAATTCAATTTTCAAAATTCTTTTAATTCATTCATCATTTAGGATAGAATTGCATTCTTTTTCATATTATTTCAAATCATCCAAGTGATTTTGAGGTAAGTTTCCAAATGTCTTCCTCACTTCTCAAATCAATCTTCAATTCTTATTTATAAATTCAAATTCATCTTTTTATTCTCAATTCTATCTTATTTCAAAATTCAAACTTAAAATCAAATTTCAAAGTTCAATTTAACTTTGAAATTCCAAATTCATTCCCTAGTTCAAAGATTCAATTTCAAAATCAATTCAATATTCCAAATCAAATTTCAAAGTTCAAATCAACTTTGAAATCCCAGATTCATCTTCTGATTTCAAATTCAAGTTTAAAATCAAGTTTATTCTCTATTTCGAATTCCACAATCTCCAAGTTCTGTCTAAGATTGAGTCTTGATTCTCAATCAAATTCATTCATCCAAAATCGAAGTTTTGAGATTGATTCTGAATCTCAAAGATCGGTTTTCTCTAAATCCAAGGCAAATTTCAAAGATCAATTCAATATTTCCAAAATCCAATTCCATTTTCCAACTTGATTTCAATTTTAGACTCAATTTCATTCTCGGTTTTCATCTGGATTCTCGAATCCAAAATCCATTTTTAAAATTTTATTTTTTTTTCAATCTGGATTTCTCAAATCTAATTTCAGATTCAATTCTATTTTTTTTAAATTCCATCTAGATTTCTCAAATCCAATTCCATCTTCAAATCCCATCTGGACTTCTCACATCTTTTCCATTTGGATTTCTGAAATCCAATTCTATCTTCAAATCTCATCTGAATTTCTAAGATCCATTTTCAAATTCCATATGGATTTCAAAATTCCAATTTCAAATTCTATTTCCAAGACAATTTTTTAAATATATTTTCCAAGTCTAAAATCGATTTCCAATTCAATTCCTGTTTCAGGTTCTGAATTTAAGTTCAAAATCAGAATTTCTTTTCAGAATCGATCAATTCAAATTCAAAGTTCATTTTAACTTTGAAACTTTATATTTTAACTTCAAAATTCTATCCCAGTTCCAAATCTCCTTTTTCAAGATTTATTTTCAAATCTGTGATTATTCCAAGACTTAGAACTTTAAGTCTCCTCCAGATCTATTCTAAGTTCTAAGTTAGATTCAAAATCTAACTTTTTCAAATCAATTTTCCAAAAATAATTTCTTCAACTGTTTTCAAACTTATTTCAAAATCACTTGGAGAAACCCAAAAAAATCTGAATTATTTTTCTCAAAAGCATACATCTCTGCATTCGCACTACACAAACATGATTCTTTGTGCATTTTAGACTTAGAATAATTTTCTTAGACAATATTTAGGCAAAGCAAAAAGGCATTTATTCGATCCTTGGTTCAATTACCCCTGGTAAAAACACCAGGAACGGTTGAACATCGTACCGACGAGCGAATCCCGTCTCTCCATTTTTTCTGCAAATTTTCAAAAATAGAGGTGAGTAATATTCAACATATTTTCAAATAAGATCAAGTGATACATTGCAAAAGAGCTCCTCTCTTCTTTCTTTCTTTCTCTTCTCTCTTCTTCTCTATCTTTTGTTTCCCCTTCAAAAAGGGAATAGAGGCTAGAAAGGAAAGAGAAAGAAGAGGAAAAGAAACATAGGAAAAAATTGCAATGATCACAGAATTGGCGACCGTGATGGGACTCGTCTTTGTCCGGTTGAATCTATGCCTTTGCTTTGCTTTGATTTTGTCTAAGTCATTATTCTACAAATGTCAGCTTCATTTTCTTGCAAACCTTAGGAGCCTAGACTCTGTCCTAGCTGACATAATGCATATAGGATTTAAGTATGGTTTGGTAGGACCATATTGAGGAGATCTATTCATGCTCACTTAGACTTAGGTCTGAAATACAACTCTCCTCAATTCTAGGGATTGAATGAAAGCAATGCATGCAAGTTTGTGCTTCTTTATGAGTTTCAAAATCTATTTCTTTAGGACTTTGCATTAGAAATGTCTGATTTCTTGCATGTTGAGCATATTTTCAAAACATCCCTACCTATATTGTCCCGGTCTTCACATTGCTAGGCTGTCTCATTGAACCATAGTTCGGGAGAGAGCCGCACAACTGGACCACTTATTTGGGTTAACACCCCCTATCACATACTAAGGGACATAGTCCGAAGTATATCGGTAGGCGCTCAAGGATGTTGGGAAACCTTACCTTAGAACCAGAGAAATATTTCTATTCCACGTACTTCAAGCTTCGACTTGAGTATATCAGCAATATACCTTGATTGAAATCAGATTATCTAAACCATAGAGTTGGGATTACGGACCTACAAGCCATTTCAAATATCACATTTAGAGTCAGCTTTTAGGGAGTGTTGTTCTGTGCATCATTGCTTGCATAGTTTTGCTTCTTTTGTAGATTTTATCTTGTAAATCCTCAATTTCTTTACATTTTTAAAAACTTGTATATTTATTTCAAAATTACCTCTATTTTCTGAAAATCCATGTTGTATATCTCTCCTTTATTTATTCATAATCTTCCTAAACCCTGGATATTTTCAAAATTTCCCATATTTTCTTAAAATCTTGGTTGTATATTTTCTCTTTATTTCTTCAGAATAATTTTTCTAAAACCCTAGACATTCTTTAAGATTTTCCTATATTTCTCAAAATCTAGGTATACACTTCCATTTATTTATTTTCTACCAAAATAAAACCCTAGGTATTCTTTTCAGGATTTTTCCTGTATTTCTATAAATCTAGGTGTATATTCCTCTTTCCATATTTCTTCAAAATTCTTTTCTAAAAACCCTAGATATTTTTAAAGTCTTCTTCTATTTTCTCAAAAGTTCAGGTGCATTGTCTTCTTTTAAATTCCTTTAATTCTTCTGATCTTGCCTGCAAATTTTCAAAATTTTAAATCTTATCATCTATTTTTCAAACTTTTTTTCTTCCTTTCTTTCCAATGTATCTTCTGATTCTACTCCAAAAATTCTTTTGCCTTTTATAATAAAATCTCTTTTCAAGGAGATACCCTTTTCCAAAATAGTATTCTCCTTCATATTCTAGTTGTTTATTCCTCCCCACGAAGTAACGACACAATTGTCACAAATTCTGTTACGACTCAATCCCTAATAATGTGATATCATTTTCAAAAACTATTAACCTGATTCCTTCTTTTGTCAAAATTTCTTCCAAAATTCTTTTTTCTAAACATCCCATTTTTAAGTTCTCCTATTTTTCTCAAATAGCCTTCTTCAAACATTATTCTTCCTTCTCAGTTATACTAGGGCATTTATTTTTTATTTTATTTTATGAAAATTCATTTTTTAAAAACTCTGTGTGCAGGCAGGATCAAATAAAATCTTTTGTCAACAAATTCCCATCAATCTCCATAAATTCTTCATCAATTTCCAATAATTCTCATCAATCCTTCTTTCCCACTCAGGTTAAGGGATAAACCTAAATTTCCCTCTCAGGTTAAGGGATAAACCTGAACCTCGTTCGTCGAGGTATTTCTTATTTCCCATTCAGGATAAAGGATAATCCTGAAATCTTTCATCATCTTTCGAGCCTAATCAATTTTCCACCAATTTTTGCTAATTTTCACCAGACTTTCGTCAATCTTTTATCAATTTTTATTTTTTGTCAATTTTTATCAATTTTATTGATTCTTCATCAATTTCTTATCAATTTTTATTAATTTTTATTCTTTGTCAATTTTTATAAATTTTATTGATTCTTCATCAATTTTTATTCTTTGTCAATTTTTATCAATTTTATTGATTCTTGATCAATTTTTTGTCAATTTTTTTGATTCTTCGCCTACTTTCTATCAATTTTCATCAATTTTTATTCATTCCCTTTTCAGGTTAAGGGATAAAGTTGAACCTCATTCTCCGAGGTATTTCCCTTTCAAGTTAAGGGATAAACCTGAATCATTTTTCCATGATTTCCTCAATTTTCATCATTTTTTACTCATTTTCCCTTCAGGATAAGGGATAATCCTGAAACCATCATAAACAATTCAAATCTTAGACCATCTTGGGTGAAGAAGTTTGAACAAATTCCTTGTCTTTGTCGTGATCGTCAGAGTCGATTCATAACTTTTGTCGATCCCTTCAAAATCCGACTTCTAGGTTGGAATTATTTCTTTCCCAGCTGAGTTCCGACTCAGGTTTTTGTTTTTCATTTTCTTTTCTTTTTAAGATCCAGGTTCCGACTTGAGTCTTATTTTTTTCTTCTTCTATTTTTAAAGATCCGAGTTCTGACTCGGATCACCTTTTTATATTCTATTTTTGAAGTTCCGAGTTCCAACTGAGACTTCCATTTGGATCCAATGCTCGGGTTGGACCATTCGTTGCTTCAAAAATTTGAGTTCCAAGCTTGGGTTTTCCATTTTTAACTTCTATTTTTAAAGATCCGAGTTCTGACTCGGGTCTCCTTTTTAACTTCTATTTTTGAAGTTCCGAGTTCTGACTCGGACTTCCTTTTGGATCCAATGCTAGTGTTGGACCAATCGTTGCTTCAAAAAATCGAGTTCCAAATTTGGGTTTTTCATTTTTATCTTTTTTTTTTAAAGATCCGAGTTCCGACTCAGGTCTCCTTTTTATCTTCTATTTTAGAAGTTTTGAGTTTCGACTCGAACTTCCCTTTGGATCCAATGCTCGTGTTGGACCAATCATTGCTTCAAAAATTCGAGTTCCAAACTCGGGTTCTCCATTTTTTTCTTCTATTTTTAAAGATCCGAGTTCCGACTCGAGTTTCCTTTTTATCTTATATTTTTAAAGTTTCGAGTTCCGACTCAGACTTTCTTTTAGATCCGATGCTCATGTTGGACCAATCGTTGCTTAAAAAATTCGAGTTCCAAACTCGGGTTCTCCATTTTTATCTTCTATTTTTAAATATCCGAGTTTCAACTCGGGTCTCCTTTTTATCTTCTATTTTTGAAGTTTCGAGTTATGACTCAGACTTCCTTTTGGATCCGATGCTCGTGTTGGACCAATCATTGCTTTGAAGATTCAAGCTCCAAACTCAGGTTTTCCCCTTTTATCTTCTATTTTTAAAGATCCGAGTTCCGACTCGAGTCTCCTTTTATATCTTCTATTTTTGAAGTTTTGAGTTTCGACTCGGACTTCCTTTTGGATCCAATACTAGAGTTGAACCAATCGTTTCTTTGAAAATTCGAGTTCCAAACTCGGATTTTCCCTTTTATCTCTTTGTTTTTGAAGTTCCGAGTTTCGATTCGAACTTCCTTTTGGATCCAATGCTCATGTTGTACCAAAACTTCCTTTGAAAATTCGAGTTCTAAACTCAGGTTTTCCTTTTATCTTTTATTTTTGAAGTTTCGACTCGGACTTCCTTTTGGATCCAATGCTCGAGTTGGACCAATCATTTCCTTGAAAATTCGAGTCCAAAACTTGGGTTTTTCTTTTTTTTTGGAATTTTGAGTTCTGACTTGGACTTCCCTTTTAGATCCAATGCTCGAGTTAGATTAATTTTTTTTTGAAGATCCAAGTTTCGGCTCGGGTTCTTCCCTCCCCCTTCAGGATAAGGGGTTAATTCTGAAAATCAGACCACATACAACTAACTATGATGGTCTATTCAAATCCTAAATCAAGAGTCTTTCATCAAGCATTTCCATCTTCCAAATTCAAGCTTCAGGTTTATTCTCTTCAAAATTCCTTCTTTTCCCGCTCAGATTAAGGGATAAACCTGAACCTCAACCTTTGAGGTATTTTCTTCATCCTTGTTCAGGATAAGGGGATAATCCTGAAATCAGACCACATACAGATAGCTATGATGGTCCATCTAAATCATAAATCAAGAATCTTTCATCAATAATTTTTCGGGTTTATTCTCTTCAAAATTCCCTGTTCCCCTTCAGGTTAAAAGATAAACCTGAGCTTCCCATTCAGGATAAGGGATAATCCTGAAACCATTCATAGAAGCTGCCTAGCCCTCTATAATGGTCCTTCAAAATCCAGTGCTTACACTGGTCGGGATTTCAAAATCCAGTTTTTATAACTGGTCGGGATTTTTGAAATCTAGTGTTTTCACTATTAGGGATTTCAAAATCCAGTTTATCATAACTGGTCGGGATTTCATAATCCAGTTTCTCATAACTGGTCATGATTTTCAAAATACAGTGTTTTTACACTGGTCGGGATTGTCAAAATCCATTGTTTTTACACTGGTTGGGATTTTCAAAATCCAGTGTTCTTCACTAGTCGAGATTTCAAAATCCAGTTTTTATAACTGGTCGAGATTTTCAAAATCCAGTGTTTTTACACTGGTCCGGATTGCCGAGATTTTCAAAATCCAGTTTTTATAAATAGTCGAGATTTTTAAAATCCAGTTTCTCATAATTGGTCAGGAATTTCAAAATCTAGTGTTTTTACACTGGTCGAGATTTTCAAAATTCAGTGTTTTTACACTGGTCGAGATTTTCAAAATCCAGTTTTTATAACTGGTCGGGATTTTCAAAATCCAGTTTCTTATAACTGGTCGGGATTTCAAAATCCAGTGTTTTCATAGTGGTCGGGATTTTCAAATCCAGTTTCTCATAACTGGTTGGGATTTCAAAATCCAGTTTTTCATAACTGGTCGAGATTTTCAAATTTAGTTTCTCATAACTGGTCAGAATTTTCAAATCCAGTTTCTCATAACTAGTCAGGATTTTCTAAATCCATTTTTTTATAACTGGTCAGGATTTTCAAAATCCAGTTTCTCATAACTGGTTAGGATTTCAAAATCCATTTTTTTTATAACTGCTCGGGATTTTCAAAATCTAGTTTTTATAACTGGTCGGGATTTTCAAAATCCAGTGTTTTTACACTGGTCAGGATTTTCAAAATCCAATGTCTTTACACTGGTTAGGATTTTCAAAATCCAGTGTTCTTCACTGGTCGGGATTTCAAAATCCAATGTTTTTACACTGGTCGGGATTTTCAAAATCCTGTGTCTTTACACTGGTCGGGATTTTCAAAATCCAGTGTTCTTCACTGTCGGGATTTCAAAATCTAGTTTTCATAACTGGTCGGGATTATCAAAATCCAGTTCTCACTGGTCTGGATTTCTAAAAAATCTTTCTTTCACGTCATTCCTTTTAAATTTCTGCTCATGGTTCGATCAAAGTTGATGTTGAGTAATTATTTCACAAAGGATTCTCGAGCATTTTGCCAATTTGCTAAGAACAGTCCTTGATTCCAATATTTTTCTGCACAATAGAATCACCTCATATTACCTCTAGTATTCTTTTCTAAAGGTGAAGCTTTTTGTGAAAAAGAACAAAATTCAAACCTTTTTCCTTGTTGATCAACCAAAAGGCTGTAAGAAATATCCTTGGTATAATTAGCGAAAGAAATATTCAATGATGTTGAAAATCCAGAAGCAAATCGATATTGATCATAGTTATGACACATGTTTAAAGATGATTTTCTGGCATTCAGACAGTGAAAATATCCTCAGCGATAAAAAGAATCCACTCAGTCCATATCACCTCATTCATTTAAAGCTGCAATTAAATATCTGCAAAAGGGATCTCTCAATCATCGTCAAGTTGAAAACTGGTGAATGAGTTAGATCTTCGGGCCAAAAAAGATTTGGATCATCTCCGATATGAAGGAGTTTGTGACGGATCCTTCTAGAGAAAGTTCAGATCACCACCAAGTTGAAGGCGGATGTGACGAACCTCTCGACAAACCCTAAAAGCTATTTGATTTCTGCTATCATCAAGAGATTTCCAACCAAAGAGACAATATCATCAGTATAATTCCTGAGACAAACAAGAATTAGAGCATCTCCAAGTTGAAGGAGTTTGTGACGTACCCTTCCTAGAAAAGAAAAGAAAACTAAGAACGTATCCAAAATGAAGGATGATGTAATAAACTTCTCGCCAAAACCCCAAGAAAGCTCAATGTCTCAAAAAGAGTGCAAAAAGATCATCATGGAAAAACTCCCAGATATCAAACTGCCAAAATTGCCAGAAATCATCTTTTCTCATGCAAAATTCTTTGTCAATATCTTTTCACTAGTTGCTTTTATGAAATTGAGAATACTTCCTTTCTTTTCATATCAGAAAAATGGATAGCTTCGTTGAAGAAAATCATTAGCGTTAAAAATTTGAATTTGACTCTTGAATCCAGGGAGTTAACTTCATTTTGGGATGAAATACTCTAGGTAAAAGAGGGAATATCTTTTGCACATACATGCACATTTTCAAACATTTGAATCAACTACAATTTCATCTTATTGGAAAAATTTTCTAGCTATTCAAAAATGAAATAAATACTCAATGTCTACCTTGAGGCAACCTAACAGGGTTTACATTTTTTAAAGGATTTGCCTCGTTTTGACAAGGTATTTCTTCCAGTCTCATCATGATAGGGATTTCGAAATCCAGTTTCTTATAACTGGTCAGGATTTCAAAATCCAGTTTCTTATAACTGATCGGGATTTCAAAATCCAGTTTCTTATAACTGGTCAAGATTTTTAAAATCCAGTGTTTTCACTGGTCAGGATTTCAAAATCTAGTTTCTTATAACTGGTCGGGATATCAAAATTCAGTTTCTTATAACTGGTCAAGATTTTTAAAATCCAGTGTTTTCACTGGTCGGGATTTCAAAATCCAGTTTCTTATAACTGGTGAGGATTTTAAAATCCAGTTTCTTATAACTGGTCGAAATTTCAAAATCTAGTGTTTTCCCTAGTCGGGATTTCAAAATCCAGTTTTTTATGACTGGTCAGGATTTCAAAATTCAGTTTCTTATAACTGGTCGGGATTTTAAAATCCAGTTTGTACAACTGGTCAGAATTTCCAAAATCTAAATCTCCATAATTTCCATTTAGGAAAGGGTTGTACCAGAGTCTCGTCTCATAAGATATTTTCAAAATGTCCCATCATGGTTTTAATTATTTCGTCCCCATTCAAGTAAGGGTTAAACCTGAAATTCACTTTGACATGTTTTCGTCTCATTCATATTAAGGGCTAAACCTGAATCTTTTCAAAAAGCTTATTTTGTCTCAGCCTTAAGACCATTCCTTGATCAAAATCTCTCCTTTTCACCATCTTAGGATCTTCATCACAAAGTCCCATCATGACCTACTCATTTTTTGTTATCCAATTATCTCATTTTTCGAGGATTTCGTCATTCCCCAAAGCCATTCAGGATAAGGTGCTAAACCTGATAATAAGGTTTTTCAACATAATTCTTTCACACCCAGTTCAGATTTTCTGACTGGGGCATTTTCAAAATTTGTTGTGTTTTCTTTGCCACTAAGCTCGACTTTCAACCGTCTTAGCTGCAAAGAGGGGCATCTGTGAACACCCCAAAATTTTTAAAAATTGCAAAAATTCTCTTTTTGCCCCTGACCTCCATTTTTGAATAATTTAGCTTAATTTCTGATCACATTCTAGTCATTTCTCGGATTCACTGGTTGAAGATCCGAAATTCAAATTCAATTTCCATATTTGACCTAATTTCAGATCCAAATCTGATATCTAGATCCAATTCTGAGCCCGGATCTTCTGTTTCTTAAAAAACAAAAAAAAATCAAATCTTTGTATTTTCTCAGATATCTTATTTGAATTCATCCCAATTCGAGGTCCAAACTCGAATATTGTCTAAAAATCTAGGACCTAGATCCATTTTAAAATCCAATTTTTAAATCAATTTCACTATTTTCAAAACCCTTCTTTTTTTGAAAAAAACCTCGAAATTGTAAAAACAAAATATTGTAAATCCCTCATAGGTTTAGGTCTTTCTTTCAAAAAATTTGCAAAAGAAAATTTCTTATAAAAAAGGTTCATCCCCCTTTTCTGAGAAACTTTATAAAGAGAACCACCATTTTGGAAAAGGCATCTTTTCAAAAACCTTATTTTGAAAATTTTAAAAGTTTGAGGGATTTGTTTTGAAAGGCCTCTAACGACTTTCCATATATAAATATGCCAAAGGGTCCTCTTCTCCACCATCGCTTTTCACTCTGTCATCATCTTCTTCTTCTTCTCCTTTTCCTTTTCTACATTCCTTTGGTTTTTCTCCCCAACCGATCAAAAGGAGTCGAAAAATTCCAAAGTCCCACTATAGGTAAGTAACCATCTTCCTCTGTTTTTTTTTCTGTAAACACTTCTTTTCCTTTATTTTCAACATTTCTCTGTTCTGATTTTTTTTGTTCTTCTTCATTTCTTTTCTTTTATTACAAGGCAAAGTGGTGGAATCGACCTGCATCTTTCCTCCTGATTCCAACATCTTTCCTCCTCCCTTTCACCATTTATTCATGATTTTCTTTAATTTTCATAGATTTTTTTTTACGCTTGTTTACAGTTTGATTTTTTCTGTCTTTGCTTTCATTTTACATCTAATTTCTCATCGACATTTTAATCTCTTGTGTTTATTTCAGTTTCGAATTTACATCAGACCTTCGGTTTTAGTTTGTATATTTTCCTACATACGGGTAGCCGACGATGCCTCGTAATGGCATCACTGATTTTCCTGAGCTTTGAATTTCAATTTACATCTGAATTTAATTTACTTTCCCCTTTTCAGTTTCGACTTCTCCTTTGATTTTCAATTCTCTGTTTATAGCCTAATTTCCGTTCTGATTTTGATCTCTTGTTTATATTTTGATTTCTATCGTGATGTTTTACTTCTTATTTTCATTTTAATTTTGATTTCAATTATCCATCTTCGACCCCTCCATTTTCACGATCATCTTCCTCTTCCCCTTTACCTTCTCCTTGGAATTTCTCCTTTGATCGACCGAAGGGTCTTCAATCCCTACAAAACCACGGTAAGTGTTCTTTCTTCCCTCTGTAATTTATGATTTCCCTTTTGTTTTTCTTGCTTTAAGCCTCATTAACGCACACCCCGTAAACCCGATTTGCATATAGCAATATCAGTTTACACAGTACTACATCAACAGAAAGATTATGTTCCTACATTCATTTCTTTTCATTTTATTTTATTTTATTTTTTATTTTTATTTTATTTTAGATTAACATATTGTTATCGGTCTGATTTCTGATGCTAGTTCTTCCCATTTTCTTATGATTTATGTTTTCACCCTCATTAGTACTTCATTATAATCTTCATTTCAGTGCCTTAATTCAACATCATCTAGATATTTTGATTTCCCATTGCATATGGGTCTTTGTATATCAACAACATATCCATTTGTTTCCTCTGCAACCAGTTGGTAGTTCATCATCCTCTTCATCAGCATTTTTTTTACAGCACATATCTACGACGTTCACGTTCCATTTTCTGTGTAATCTAAGTTTCTGTTCATCATAGTATAGCGACACCATACTTTCCTGCATTTGTGTATTTTTATTTTCCATTGTTTACACTATGCACTACACGTCCATTCGCTACAAACACTGAGTGTGTTAACTATTTTTCATTAAATACATATACACTTTAGGCATGACTAGTGAGCTCCAACCTCCATACCCATCTGTCATGGGAGACTCGCAGGTTCTGAAAACAATTGACAAGGTTTGGGTATTCCCCACCATAGACTCTCAGGAAGGTGTTGGGTATCTAAATGATCCCAGGATCAGCATTCGAGGTAAAATAATAACCTCTCGCAGCCTCTTCAGAGGAATTGAATGGTCCAAAGATATGATCGATATGGAGGAGAACCTGCAGAAACGTGGGATGAAACCAACAACCAACGTGGTCAAAAGAAAAGGGTGGCACAGGTTCAGGGGAATCAGGCCTATACCAAAGCAGAAGAAGCATGAGTCTAACAAGATGACCGAAACTGATCGAGGCCCATCTTATGGAATTCTTTAATTTTGACATTCCCAGTTTATGAGGATCACAGGCATGAAGATCATCTCAACGATTAGGTGATTGTCAAATTTTTTTGTTTACTAAGGTTGATCTTACGTTTCATATTTTCATGAGCATTGGCATAGATTGTTCGTCCAACTCATGTTAGCATTAGGGCGTGATTCGTAGTCTATTGTTTATAACATTTTCTTTGTTGTTTTACATTTTCCTTTGTTGAGATCCTTTTCACTCTCTCAATCCATGCTACATGATATTTATTTGTATTGCTGTATACTCAGTTCATCTATGCATTTATCCATTTTCATCCGTTGAGTCCATCCATCCGAAATGGTCATTAATTTAATGCGTATGCTTTAATATAATTTGTATTCCCATCATGTCTATTTTGCTGGATTAGATTATGATTTCAGGTAACAAAGTAGTTTGTTGGGTTGCTTGTGAGAGAATGTGATAACTTCACTAAGGAGAATGATCTTGAGTCTCGGCATCAAGATTGTTGTTGTTGGCAGAGGCTATACTGCTCAGATCAAAGAGCTCGGTTCTCCCTGATCAGAGGAGCCAATGTTCTTGAAATCTACCACAATCTTATTGACAAAATCAAGGCTGCATCAGTGCTTGGATAAGCACTACATC
Source organism: Nuphar pumila (assembly GCF_984573655.1). Classification (NCBI taxonomy): domain Eukaryota; kingdom Viridiplantae; phylum Streptophyta; class Magnoliopsida; order Nymphaeales; family Nymphaeaceae; genus Nuphar; species Nuphar pumila. The sequence continues at coordinate 21,644,465 of NC_143257.1, read as the reverse complement.
ACCGATGAAATCACGTCCTACTGGAAATCATTTGGTATCCTTCTCATCACATGGGTGTCTAATGTTGTTAATGGATCTGATATTCATCGTCTCTTCCAGAGTTTAGTTGAGCCTTTCCTAAGAACTGAGAAAGTTGCAATTCATGATCTTGATGGAGCTCTTGGGAAGAAAAGGTATTGTTGAGGTGGTTCTGAAGATAGTTTTCTTGTAGAACCTGTGAGGACTCTATTGGAAAGAGCCGAACGAGAGTATTTTCTCAAGGTTTGCCCTGTTAGTGTCGAAAGAGTCAGTGGCATGGCCAACCTTTCAGTAACAGTAATAGATGAATAACTTTGGATGGGTAAATATGCTCCCAAATTCTTCATTGATCTTTCAAGTTATGAAAAGACAAATCGTGAGGCTCTTTGTGGGTTGAATGAATGGGATCCTGGTGTATTTGGATCAAAAGGTCAGCGCTACCATGGATGATGTTCTGTCTATTTTAATGTGTCATGCTACAATCTCATGCTCACATACCACCTTCAATCCCAACACACCACCTATACACAATCTCCCCTGTACACATATACCCCACTGGTAGCGGCACCTGTATTCAGTATCCTACCCATCTACCTACTACTGTAACATCCCCTGTACAACTTACATTTATTGCCACTCACCCTTTCCTTCTTCGTTTTCTGCATCGTGGCTGTCAACCTTTTCCCAGCTTTATTCTTTGCTTCATACATACGTTGCACCTTCACACTATTCACCTTCTATAAGCACCAGCCCCTCACTTCCATCCCCTGTACATAGTACATGCACAACGCCTGTATCCTTGCACACCTTACACCCATATCTTTCATCCTTACCACAACCACATCACTGCATACCTACCCTCATTCACCTCCCTATAGCACATTAGTACCTACACTATCATTCTCAGCTATCATCTGTGTACATTATATTGCTACACCTTATCACTCCACTTTCCTGTCAATTACAACAACATCACTTCACTAGGCCACACCGGCCACCATACTCACTGCAACATTTGCAGTACGCCTGCAACTGTGTTCACTCCCATTCCACCTATCTCCATTTCACAACACCATTACATACCTCCACATCCAACATTACATTGCACATACATTCCTCCATCAACTTAGGCATTATATATATATATATATATATATATATATATATATATATATATATATATATATATATATATATATATATATGCACTCAGTCCTTGCAGTAGGTCTTAGGTTTTTGCATCATCATCAACTTAGGTATTTCCATTATAGATTAGGTATAATCATGTGCATTTCTCATTAGGTCTAAGCCTTGTCTTTAGATATGTATATCCTATTTCTCCATGTATATACACATCCTCACATGCATTTGACATAAATCTTTTCATATACATGTTAGTTCTCATATAATATTCTTTGTTCTCTCATATATCTTCCGCATATTGCTTTATACTGACCTTGTTTTGCAGGGATATATGAAATTTTTTTATTTTCTCTTTTAGATTAGGATTTTATCATTTCAATTCTAGTTTAATAAATGTAATAGCTAGATATAATGAGAATTCTTTACATTTCCAGTATTAGAATAGAATATATGAGCATGTAAATATCATGAATTACCTGTTTCATATCATTTTTTTCTTTTATTTCAAAAATTCACGAATGGAAACACGAATGACACATGCACCTTTTCTAATAAGAGATAATTAATACTAAGTAAATGATTCACATTTATGGTCATAGTCAAAATGTGAACAATACTTAGGTTTTTTATCTTTTATGGAATAACATTGGATCCACACTGGGTCTCTTTTTGAAAATCATCATATTTTCTAAAATTTTCTTCCTTTATCAAAGTTTGACTTGTAAATTAACTTAAAATATATATATTCATGGGCATAGTGAAGATATATTGAAGGTTAATATTATTTCAAACCCTATAAAGGCAATAAAATGTATTTTATTCTTTATCTGAATCTAAATACATATTATTTCATAATACATCTGTGACCATAGTCATGAATGTATTATGACTTTAATCTTATTTCAATTCTCCTAGAGAATGAAATATGTTTTTCAAATTCAATTTTCAAAATTCTTTTAATTCATTCATCATTTAGGATAGAATTGCATTCTTTTTCATATTATTTCAAATCATCCAAGTGATTTTGAGGTAAGTTTCCAAATGTCTTCCTCACTTCTCAAATCAATCTTCAATTCTTATTTATAAATTCAAATTCATCTTTTTATTCTCAATTCTATCTTATTTCAAAATTCAAACTTCAAATCAAATTTCAAAGTTCAATTTAACTTTGAAATTCCAAATTCATTCCCCAGTTCAAAGATTCAATTTCAAAATCAATTCAATATTCCAAATCAAATTTCAAAGTTCAAATCAACTTTGAAATCCCAGATTCATCTTCTGATTTCAAAATTCAAGTTTAAAATCAAGTTTATTCTCTATTTCGAATTCCACAATCTCCAAGTTCTGTCTAAGATTGAGTCTTGATTCTCAATCAAATTCATTCATCCAAAATCAAAGTTTTGAGATTGATTCTGAATCTCAAAGATCGGTTTTCTCTAAATCCAAGGCAAATTTCAAAGATCAATTTAGGATTTCCAAAATCCAATTCCATTTTCCAACTTGATTTCAATTTCAAACTCAATTCCATTCTCGGTTTTCATCTGGATTCTCGAATCCAAAATCCATTTTTAAAATTCTATTTTTTTTAATCTGGATTTCTCAAATCCAATTCCAGATTTAATTCTATTTTTTATAAATTCCATCTGGATTTCTCAAATCCAATTCCATCTTCAAATCCCATCTGAACTTCTCAAATCAGTTCCATCTGGATTTCTCAAATCCAATTCTATCTTTAAATCCCATATGAATTTCTAAGATCCATTTTCAAATTCCATCTGGATTTCAAAATTCCAATTTCAAATTCTATTTCCAAGACCATTTTTTAAATATATTTTCCAAGTCTAAAATCAATTTCCAATTCAATTCCTGTTTCAGGTTCTGAATTTAAGTTCAAAATCAAAATTCCTTTTCAAAATCAATCAATTCAAATTTAAAGTTCATTTTAACTTTGAAACTTTATATTTTGACTTCAAAATTCTATCCCAGTTCCAAATCTCCTTTTTCAAGATTTATTTTCAAATCTCCGATTATTCCAAGACTTAGAACTTCAAGTCTCTTCCAGATCTATTCCAAGTTCTAAGTTAGATTCAAAATCTAACTTTTTCAAATCAATTTTCCAAAAACTATTTCTTCAACTATTTTCAAACTTATTTCAAAATCACTTGGCGAAACCTAAAAAATTCTGAATTATTTTTCTCAAAAGAATACATCTCTACATTCGCACTACACAAACATGATTCTTTGTGTATTTTAGACTTAGAATAATTTCTTAGATAATATTTAGGCAAAGCAAAAAGGCATTTATTCGATCCTTGGTTCAATTACCACTGGTAAAAACACCAGGAATGGTTGAACCTCGTACCGACGAGCGAATCCCGTCTCTCCATTTTTACTGTAAATTTTCAAAAATGAAGGTGAGTAAATTTCAAAATATTTTTAAATAAAGGTCAAGTGAGACCTTGCAAAAGATCTCCTCTCTTCTTTCTTTCTTTCTCTTCTCTTTTCTTCTCTATCTTTTATTTTCCCTTCAAAAAGGGAATAGAGGCTAGAAAGGAAAGAGAAGGAAGAGGAAAAGGAACATAGGAAAAATTTTGCAATGATCACAGAATTGGTGACCGTGATGGGACTCGTCTTTGTCCGGTTGAACTATTCCTTTGCTTTGCTTTGATTTTGTCTAAGTCATTATTCTACAAATGTCAGCTTCATTTTCTTGCAAACCTTAGGAGCCTAGACTCTGTCCTAGCTGACATAATGCATATAGGATTTAAGTATGGTTTGGTAAGACCATATTGAGGAGATCTATTCATGCTCACTTAGACTTAGGTCTGAAATACAACTCTCCTCAATTCTAGGGATTAAATGAAAACAATGTATGCAAGTTTGTGCTTCTTTATGAGTTTCAAAATCTATTTCTTTAGGACTTTGCATTAGAAATGTTTGATTTCTTTCATGTTGAGCATATTTTCAAAACATCCCTACCTATATTGTCCCGGTCTTCACATTGCTAGGCTGTCTCATTGAACCATAGTTCGGGAGAGAGCCGCACAACTGGACCACTTATTTGGGTTAACACCCCCCTATCACATACTAAGGGACATAGTCCGAAGTATATCGGTAGGCGCTCAAGGATGTTGGGAAACCTTACCTTAGAACTGGAGAAATATTTCTATGCCACGTACTTCAAGCTTCGACTTGAGTATATCAGCAATATACCTTGATTGAAATCAGATTATCTAAACCATAGAGTTGGGATTAAGGTCCTACAAGCCATTTCAAATATCACATTTAGAGTAAGCTTTTAGGGAGTGTTGTTCTGTGCATCATTGCTTGCATAGTTTTGCTTCTTTTGTAGATATTATCTTGTAAATCCTCAATCTCTTTACATTTTTAAAAACTTGTATATTTATTTCAAATATACCTCTATTTTCTGAAAATCCAGGTTGTATATCTCTCCTTTATTTATTCATAATCTTCCTAAACCCTGGATATTTTCAAAATTTCCCATATTTTCTGAAAATCTTGGTTGTATATTTTCTTTTTATTTCTTCAGAATAATTTTTCTAAAACCCTAGACATTCTTTAAGATTTTCCTATATTTCTCAAAATCTAGGTATACGCTTCCATTTATTTATTTTCTACCAAAATAAAACCCTAGGTATTCTTTTCAGGATTTTCCCTGTATTTCTATAAATCTAGGTGTATATACCTCTTTCCATATTTCTTTAAAATTCTTTTCTAAAAACCCTAGATATTTTTAAAGTCTTCTTCTATTTTCTCAAAAGTTCAGGTGCATTGTCTTCTTTTAAATTCCTTTAATTCTTCTGATCTTGCCTGCAATTTTTCAAAATTTTAAATCTTATCATCTATTTTTCAAACCTTTTTTTCTTCCTATCTTTCCAATGTATCTTCTGATTCTACTCAAAAAATTCTTTTGCCTTTTATAATAAAATCGCTTTTCAAGGAGATACCCTTTTCCAAAATTGTATTTTCCTTCATATTCTAGTTGTTTATTCCTCCCCACGAAGTAACGACACAATTGTCACAAATTCTGTTACAACTCAATCCCTAGTAATGTGATATCATTTTCAAAAAGTATTAACCTGATTCCTTCTTTTGTCAAAATTTCTTCCAAAATTCTTTTTTCTAAACATCCCATTTTTAGGTTCTCCTATTTTTCTCAAATAGCCTTCTTCAAACATTATTCTTCCTTCCCAGTTATACTAGGGCATTTATTTTTTATTTTATTTTATGAAAATTCATTTTTTAAAAACCCTGTGTGCAGGCAGGATCAAATAAAATCTTTTGTTAACAAATTCCCACCAATCTCCATAAATTCTTCATCAATTTCCAATAATTCTCATCAATCCTTCTTTCCCACTCAAGTTAAGGGATAAACCTGAATTTCCCTCTCAGGTTAAGGGATAAACCTGAACCTCGTTCGTCGAGGTATTTCTTATTTCCCATTCAAAATAAAGGATAATCCTGAAATCTTTCATCATTTTTCGAGCATCATCAATTTTTGCTAATTTTTACCAGACTTTCGTCAATCTTTTATCAATTTTTATTCTTTGTCAATTTTTATCAATTTTATTGATTCTTCTTCAATTTCTTATCAATTTTTATTAATTTTTATTCTTTGTCAATTTTTATCAATTTTATTGATTCTTCATCAATTTTTATCAATTTTTATTCTTTGTCAATTTTTATCAATTTTATTGATTCTTGATCAATTTTTTATCAATTTTCATCAATTTTTATTCTTTGTCAATTTTTTTGATTCTTCGCCAACTTTCTATCAATTCTCATCAATTTTTATTCATTCCCCCTTCAGGTTAAGGGATAAAGTTGAACCTCGTTCTCCGAGGTATTTCCCTTTCAGGTTAAGGGATAAACCTGAATCATTTTTCCATGATTTTCTCAATTTTCATCATTTTTTATTCATTTTCCCTTCAGGATAAGGGATAATTTTGAAACCATCATAAACAATTCAAATCTTAGACCATCTTGGGTGAAGAAGTATGAATAAATTCCTTGTCTTTGTGGTGATTGTCGAAGTTGATTCATAACTTTTGTCGATCCCTCCAAAATCCGACTTCCAGGTTGGAATTATTTCTTTCCCAGCTGAGTTCCGACTCAGGTTTTTGTTTTTCATTTTCTTTTCTTTTTAAGATCCGGGTCCCGACTTGAGTCTTATTTTTTTTCTTCTATTTTTAAAGATCCGAGTTTCGACTCGGGTCACCTTTTTATATTCTATTTTTGAAGTTCCGAGTTTCGACTCAGACTTCCTTTTGGATCCAATGCTCGGGTTGGACCATTCGTTGCTTCAAAAATTCGAGTTCCAAGCTTGGGTTTTCCATTTTTAACTTCTATTTTTAAAGATCCGAGTTCTGACTTGGGTCTCCTTTTTATCTTCTATTTTTGAAGTTTCGAGTTTTGACTCGGACTTCCTTTTGGATCCAATGCTAGTGTTGGACCAATCGTTGCTTCAAAAAATCGAGTTCCAAATTTGGTTTTTTCATTTTTATCTTCTATTTTTAAAGATCCGAGTTCCGACTCAGGTCTCCTTTTTATCTTCTATTTTAGAAGTTTCGAGTTCCGACTCGAACTTCCCTTTGGATCCAATGCTCGTGTTGGACCAATCATTGCTTCAAAAATTCGAGTTTCAAACTCGGGTTCTCCATTTTTTTCTTCTATTTTTAAAGATCCGAGTTCCGACTCGAGTTTCCTTTTTATCTTATATTTTTGAAGTTCCGAGTTCCGACTCAGACTTTCTTTTGGATCCGATGCTCATGTTGGACCAATCGTTGCTTCGAAAATTCGAGTTCCAAACTCGGGTTCTCCATTTTTATCTTCTATTTTTAAATATCCGAGTTTCGACTCGGGTCTCCTTTTTATCTTCTATTTTTGAAATTTCGAGTTCTGACTCAGACTTCCTTTTGGATCCGATGCTCGTGTTGGACCAATCATTGCTTTGAAGATTCAAGCTCCAAACTCAGGTTTTCCCCTTTTATCTTCTATTTTTAAAGATCCGAGTTCCGACTCGAGTCTCCTTTTATATCTTCTATTTTTGAAGTTTTGAGTTTCGACTCGGACTTCCTTTTGGATCCAATACTAGAGTTGAACCAATCGTTTCTTTGAAAATTCGAGTTCCAAACTCGGATTTTCCCTTTTATCTCTTTGTTTTTGAAGTATCGAGTTTCGACTCGGACTTCTTTTTGGATCCAATGCTCATGTTGGACCAAAATCTTCCTTTGAAAATTCGAGTTCTAAACTCAGGTTTTCCTTTTATCTTTTGTTTCTAGAGTTTCGACTCTGACTTCCTTTTGGATCCAATGCTCGAGTTGGACCAATCATTTCTTTGAAAATTCGAGTCCAAAACTTGGGTTTTTCTTTTTTTTGGAATTTTGAGTTCCGACTCGGACTTTCCTTTTAGATCCAATGCTCGAGTTGGATTAATTTTTTTTTGAAGATCCAAGTTTCGGCTCGGGTTCTTCCCTCCCCGTTCAAGATAAGGGGTTAATTCTGAAAATCAGACCACATACAACTAACTATGATGGTCTATTCAAATCCTAAATCAAGAGTCTTTCATCAAGCATTTCCATCTTCCAAATTCAAGCTTCAGGTTTATTCTCTTTAAAATTCCTTCTTTTCCCGCACAGGTTAAGGGATAAACCTGAACCTCAACCTTTGAGGTATTTTCTTCATCCCTGTTCAGGATAAGGGGATAATCCTGAAATCGGACCACATACAGATAGCTATGATGGTCCATCTAAATCATAAATCAAGAATCTTTCATCAAGAATTTTTCTGGTTTATTCTCTTCAAAATTCCCTGTTCCCCTTCAGGTTAAAAGATAAACCTGAGCTTCCCATTCAGGATAAGGGATAATCCTGAAACCATTCATAGAAGCTACCTAGCCCTCTATAATGGTCCTTCAAAATCCAGTGCTTACACTGGTCGGGATTTCAAAATCCAGTTTTTATAACTGGTCGGGATTTTTGAAATCCAATGTTTTCACTGGTCGGGATTTCAAAATCCAGTTTATCATAACTGGTCGGGATTTCATAATCCAGTTTCTCATAACTGGTCATGATTTTCAAAATACAGTGTTTTTACACTTGTCGGGATTTTCAAAATCCATTGTTTTTACACTGGTTGGGATTTTCAAAATCCAGTGTTCTTCACTAGTCGAGATTTCAAAATCTAGTTTTTATAATTGGTCGAGATTTTCAAAATCCAGTGTTTTTACACTGCTCCGGATTGTCGAGATTTTCAAAATCTAGTTTTTATAACTGGTCAGGATTTTTAAAATCCAGTTTCTCATAACTGGTTGGGATTTTCAAAATCCAGTGTTTTTACACTGGTCGAGATTTTCAAAATTCAGTGTTTTTACACTAGTCGAGATTTTCAAAATCCAGTTTTTATAACTGGTCGGGATTTTCAAAATCCAGTTTCTTATAACTGGTCGGGATTTCAAAATCCAGTGTTTTCACAGTGGTCGGGATTTTCAAATCCAGTTTCTCATAACTGGTCCGGATTTCAAAATCCAGTTTTTCATAACTGGTCGAGATTTTCAAATTCAGTTTCTCATAACTGGTCGGGATTTCAAAATCTAGTGTTTTCACTGGTCAGAATTTTCAAATCCAGTTTCTCATAACTAGTCAGGATTTTCAAAATCCAGTTTTTTTTAACTGGTCAGGATTTTCAAAATTCAGTTTCTCATAACTGGTCAACATTTCAAAATCTAGTTTTTGTATAACTGCTCGGGATTTTCAAAATCTAGTTTTTATAACTGGTCGGGATTTTCAAAATCCAGTGTTTTTACACTGGTCAGGATTTTTAAAATCCAATGTCTTTACACTGGTCAGGATTTTCAAAATCCAGTGTTCTTCACTGGTCAGGATTTCAAAATCCAATGTTTTTACACTGGTCGAGATTTTCAAAATCCAGTGTCTTTACACTGGTCGGGATTTTCAAAATCCAGTGTTCTTCACTGGTCGGGATTTCAAAATCTAGTTTCCATAACTGGTTGGGATTATCAAAATCCAGTTCTCACTGGTCTGGATTTCCAAAAAATCTGACTTTCACGTCATTCCTTTTAAATTTCTGCTCATGGTTCGATCAAAGTTGATGTTGAGTAATTATTTCACAAAGGATTCTCGAGCATTTTGCCAATTTGCTAAGAACAGTCCTTGATTCCAATATTTTTCTGCACAATAGAATCACCTCATATTACCTCTAGTATTCTTTTCAAAAGGTGAAGTTTTTTGTGAAAAAGAACAAAATTCAAACATTTTTCCTTGTTGATCAACCAAAAGGCTATAAGAAATATCCTTGGTATGATTAGCGAAAGAAATATTCAATGATATTGAAAATCCAGAAGCAAATCAATATTGATCATAGTTATGGCGCATGTTTAAAGATGATTTTCTGGCAATCAGACACTGAAAATATCCTCAACGATAAAAAGAATCCACTCAGTTCATATCTCCTCATTCATTTAAAGCTGCAATTAAATATCTGTAAAAGGGATCTCTCAATCATCGTCAAGTTGAAAACTGGTGAATGAGTTAGATCTCCGGGCCAAAAAAGATTTGGATCATCTTCGAGATGAAGGAGTTTGTGACGGATCCTTCTAGGGAAAGTTCAGATCACCACCAAGTTGAAGGCGGATGCGACGAACCTCCCGACAAACCCTAAAAGCTATTTGATTTATGCTATCATCAAGAGATTTCCAACCAAAGAGACAATATCATCAGTATAATTCCTGAGACAAACAAGAATCAGAGCATCTCCAAGTTGAAGGAGTTTGTGACGTACCCTTCCCAGAAAAGAAAAGAAAACTAAGAACGTCTCCAAAATGAAGGATGATGTAATAAACTTCTCGCCAAAACCCAAAGAAAGCTCAATGTCTCAAAAAGAGTGCAAAAAGATCATCATGGAAAAACTCCCAGATATCAAACTGCCAAAATTTTCATAAATTATCTTTTCTCATGCAAAATTCTTTTGTCAATATCTTTTCACTAGTTGCTTTTATGAAATTGAGAATACTTCTTTTCTTTTCATATTAGGAAATGGATAGCTTCCTTGAAGAAAATCATTAGCGTTAAAAATTTGAATTTGACTCTTGAATCCAGGGAGTTAACTTCATTTTGGGATGAAATACTCTAGGTAAAAGAGGGAATATCTTTTGCACATACATGCACATTTTCAAACATTTGAATCAACTACAATTTCATCTTATTGGAAAAATTTTCTAGCTATTCAAGAATGAAATAAATACTCAATGTCTATCTTGAGGCAACCTAACAGGGTTTACATTTTCGAAAAGATTTGCCTCGTTTTGGCAAGGTATTTCTTCCAGTCTCATCATGGTCGGGATTTCAAAATCCAGTTTCTTATAACTGGTCGGGATTTCAAAATCCAGTTTCTTATAACTGATTGGGATTTCAAAATCGAGTTTCTTATAACTGGTCAAGATTTTTAAAATCCAGTGTTTTAACTGGTCGGGATTTCAAAATATAGTTTCTTATAACTTGTCGGGATTTCAAAATCCAGTTTCTTATAACTGGTCAAGATTTTTAAAATCCAGTGTTTTCACTGGTCGGGATTTCAAAATCTAGTTTCTTATAACTGGTCAGGATTTTCAAAATCCAGTTTCTTATAACTGATCGAAATTTCAAAATCCAGTGTTTTCACTAGTCGGGATTTCAAAATTCAGTTTGTTATAACTGGTCAGAATTTCAAAATTCAGTTTCTTATAACTGGTCGAGATTTTAAAATCCAGTTTGTACAACTGGTCAGAATTTCCAAAATCTAAATCTCCATAATTTCCATTTAGGAAAGGGTTGTACCGGAGTCTTGTCTCACAAGATATTTTTAAAATGTCCCATCATGGTTTTAATATTTTTGTCCCCATTCAGGTAAGGGTTAAACCTGAAATTCACTTTGACATGTTTTCGTCTCATCCATGTTAAGGGCTAAACCTGAATCTTTTCAAAAAGCTTATTTTGTCTCAGCCTTGAGTCCATTCCTTGATCAAAATCTCTCCTTTTCACCATCTCAGGATCTTCATCACAAAGTCCCATCATGATCTACTCATTTTTTGTTATCCAATTATCTCATTTTTCGAGGATTTCGTCATTCCCCAAAGCCATTCAGGATAAGGTGCTAAACCTGATAATAATGTTTTTCAAAATAATTCTTTCACACCCAGTTCAGATTTTCTGACTGGGGCATTTTCAAAATTTGTTGTGTTTCTTTGCCACTAAGCTCAGCTTTCAACCGTCTTAGCAGCAAAGAGGGGCATCTGTGAACACCCCAAAATTTTTAAAAATTGCAAAAATTCTCTTTTTACCCCTGACCTCCATTTTTGAATAATTTAGCTCAATTTCTGATCAAATTCTAGTCATTTCTCGGATTCACTAGTTGAAGATCCGAAATTCAAATTCAATTTCCATATTTGACCTAATTTCAGATCCAAATCTGATATCTAGATCCAATTTTGAGCCCGGATCTTCTGTTTCTTAAAAAATAAAAAAAATCAATTCTTCGTATTTTCTCATATATCTTATTTGAATTCATCCCAATTCGAGGTCCAAACTTGAATATTGTCTAAAAATCTAGGACCTAGATCCATTTTAAAATCCAAATTTTAAATCAATTTCACTATTTTCAAAACCCTTCTTTTTTTGTAAAAAAACCTTGAAATTGTAAAAACAAAATATTTTAAATCCCTCATAGGTTTAGGTCTTTCTTTCAAAAAATTTGCAAAAGAAAAATTCTTATAAAAAGGGTTCATCCCCCTTTTCTGAGAAACTTTATAAAGAGAACCACCGTTTTGGAAAAGACATCTTTTCAAAAACCTTGTTTTGAAAAATTTAAAACTTTGAGGGATTTGTTTCGAAAGGCCTCTAACGGCTTTCCATATATAAACAAGCCGAAAGGTACTCTTCTCCACCATCGCTTTACACTCTGTCATCATCATCTTCTTCTTCTCCTTTTCCTTTTCTACATTCCTTTGGTTTTTCTCCCCAACCGATCGAAAGGAGTCGATCAATTCCAAAGTCCCACTACAGGTAAGTAACCATCTTCCTCTGTTTTTTTTTCTGTAAACACTTCTTTTCCTTTATTTTCAACATTTCTCTGTTCTAATTTTTTTTGTTCTTCTTCATTTCTTTTCTTTTATTACAAGGCAAAGTGGTGGAATCGACCTGCATATAGCAGGATCGATCCTCCCATTGCAACATTAACGGAATCCACTGATTCCAACATCTTTCCTCCTCCCTTTCACCATTTATTCATGATTTTCTTTAATTTTCATAGATTTTTTTTACGCTTGTTTATAGTTTGATTTTTTCTGTCTTCGCTTTCATTTTACATCTAATTTCTCATCGACATTTTAATTTCTTGTGTTTATTTCAGTTTCGAATTTACATCATACCTTCGGTTTTAGTTTGTATATTTTCCAACATACGGGTAGCCGACGATGCCTCGTAATGGCATCACTGATTTACCAGAGCTTTGAATTTCAATTTACATCTGAATTTAATTTACTTTCCCCTTTTCAGTTTCGACTTCTCCTTTGATTTTCAATTCCCTGTTTATAGCCTAATTTCCTTTCTGATTTTGATCTCTTGTTTATATTTTGATTTCTATCGTGATGTTTTACTTCTTATTTTCATTTTTATTTTGATTTCAATTATCCATCTTCGACCCCTCCATTTTCACGATCATCTTCCTCTTCCCCTTTACCTTCTCATTGGAATTTCTCCTTTGATCGACCGAAGGGTCTTCAATCCCTACAAAACCACGGTAAGTGTTCTTTCTTCCCTCTGTAATTTATGATTTCCCCTTTGTTTTTCTTGCTTTAAGCCCCATTAACGCACACCCCGTAAGCCCGATTTGCATATAGCAATATCAGTTTACACAGTACTACATCAACAAAACGATTATGTTCCTATATTCATTTGTTTTCATTTTATTTTATTTTATTTTATTTTTATTTTATTTCAGATTAACATATGGTTATCGGTCTGATTTCTGATAATGGTTCTTCCCATTTTCTTATGATTTATGTTTTCACCCTCATCAGTACTTCATTATCATCTTCATTTCAGTGCCTTAATTTAGCATCATCTAGATATTTCGATTTCCCATTGCATATGGGTCTTTGTATATCATCAGCATATCCATTTGTTTCCTCTGCAACCAGTTGGTAGTTCATCATCCTCTTCATCAACATTTTTTTTTACAGCACATATCTACGACATTCATGTTCCATTTTCTGTGTAATCTAAGTTTCTGTTCATCATAGTATAGCGGCACCATACTTTCCTGCATTTTTGTATTTTTATTTTCCATTGTTTACACTACGCACTACACGTCCATTCACTACAAACACTGAGTGTGTTAACTGTTCTTCATTAAATACATATACACTTTAGGCATGATTAGTGAGCTCCAACCTCCATACCCATCTGTCATGGGAGACTCGCAGGTTCTGAAAACAATTGACAAGGTTTGGGTATTCCCCACCTTAGACTCTCAGGAAGGTGTTGGGTATCTAAATGATCCTAGGATCAGCATTCGAGGTAAAATAATAACCTCTCGCAGCCTCTTCAGAGGAATTGAATGGTCCAAGGATATGATCGATATGGAGGAGAACCTGCAGAAACGTGGGATGAAACCAACAACCAACGTGGTCAAAAGAAAAAGGGTGGCGCAGGTTCAGGGGAATCAGGCCTATACCAAAGCAAAAGAAGCATGAGTCTAACAAGAGGACCAAAACTGATTGAGGCCCATCTTATGGAATTCTTTAATTTTAACATTGCCAGTTCATGAGGATCACAGGCATGAAGATCATCTCAACTATTAGGCGATTGTCAAAATTTTCTGTTTACTAAGGTTGATCTTACGTTTCATATATTCATGAGCATTGGCATAGATTGTCCATCCTACTCATGTTAGCATAAGGGCGTGATTCGTAGTCTATTGTTTATAACATTTTCTTTGTTGTTTTACATTTTCCTTTTGTTGAGATCCTTTTCACTCTCTCAATCCCTGCTACATGATATTTATTTGTATTGTTGTATACTCAGTTCATCTATGCATTTATCCATTTTCACTCGTTGAGTCCATCCATCCGAAATGGTTATTCATTTAATGCGTATGCTTCAATATAATTTGTATTCCCATCGTCTCTATTTTGCTAGATTAGATTATGATTTCAGGTAACAAAGTAGTTTGTTGGGTTGCTTGTGAGGGAATGTGATAACTTCACTAAGGAGAAAGATCTTGAGTCTAGGCAGAGGCTATACTGCTCAGGTCAAAGAGCTCGGTGCTCCCTCATCAGAGGAGCCAATGTTCTTGAAATCTACCTTAATCTTATTTACAAAATCAAGGCTGCTTCAACGCTTGGATAAGCACTACATCTCCAATGAAATCACATTCTGCTGGAAATCGTTTGGTATCCTCTCATCATATGGGTGTCTAATGTTGTTAATGGATCTAATATTCATCGTCTCTTCCAGAATTTAGTTGAGCCTTTCCTAAGAACTGAGAAAGTTGCAATTCATGACCTTGATGGAGATCTTGGAGTAGAAAAGGTATTGTTGAGGTGGTTTTGAAGATAGTTTTCTTGTAGAACCTGTGAGGATTCTATTGGAAAGAGCTGAATGAGAGTCTTTTCTCAAGGTTTGCCCTGTTAGTGTCGAAACAGGCAATGACATGGCCTACCTTTCAGTAACAGTAACAGATGAATAACTTTGGATGGGTAAATATGCTCCCAGATTCTTCACTAATCTTTCAAGTGATGAAAAGACAAATCGTGAGGCTCTTTGTGGATTGAATGAATGGGATCCTGGTGTATTTGGATCAAAAGGTCAGGGCTACCACGAATGATGTTCTGTCTAATTTAATGTGTCATGCTACAATCTCATGCTCACATACCACCTTCAATCACAACACACCACCTATACACAATCTCCCCTGTACATATACACCCCACTGGTAGCGGCACCTGTATTCAGTATCCTACCCATCTACCTTGTAACATCCCTTGTACATCTTACATTTACTGCCACTCACCCTTTCCTTCTTCGTTTTCTGCATCGTGTCTGTCAACCTTTTCCCAGCTTCATTCTTTGCTTCATACATATGCTGCACCTTCACACTATTCACCTTCTATAAGCACCATCCCCTGACTTCCATCCCCTGTGCACAATACATGCACAACGCCTATATCCTCGCACACCTTACACCCATATCTTTCATCCTTACCACAACCACATTACTGCATACCTACCCTCATTCACCTCCCTATAGCACATTAGTACCTACACTATCGTTCCCTTATATTGCTGCACCTTATCACTCCACTTACCTGTCAATTATAGCAACATCACTTCACTAGGCTACACTGGCCACCATACTCACTGCAACATTTGCAGCGCGCCTGCAACTGTGTTCACTCCCATTCCACCTATCTCCATTTCACAACACCATTACATACCTCCACATCCAACATTACATTGCACATACATTCCTCCATCAACTTAAGCATTACATTTATATATATATATATATATGCACTCAGTCCTTGTAGTAGGTCTTAGGTTTTTGCATCATCATCAACTTAGGTATTTTCATTATAGATTAGGTATAATCATGTGCATTTCTCATTAGGTCTAAGCCTTGTCTTTAGATATGTATATCCTATTTCTCCATGTATATACACATCCTCACATGCATTTGACATAAATCTTTTCATATACATGTTAGTTCTCATATAATATTCTTTGTTCTCTCATATATCTTCCACATATTACTTTATACTAACCTTATTTTACAGGCATATATGAAAAATGTTGATTTTCTCTCTTAGATTAGGATTTTATCATTTCAATTCCAGTTTAATAATTGTAACAGCTAGATATAATGAGAATTCTTTACATTTCCAGTATTAGAATAGAATGTATGAGCTTGTAAATATCATGAATTACCCGTTTCATATCATTTTTTTCTTTTATTTCAAAAATTCACGAATGGAAACACAAATAGCACGTGCACCTTTTCTAATAAGGGGTAATTAATCCTAAGTAAATGATTTCATTTATGGCCATAGTCAAAATGTGAACAATACTTCGGATTTTTATCTTTTATGGAATAACATTGAATCCACACTGGGTCTCTTTTTGAAAATCATCATATTTTCTAAAATTTTCTTCCTTTATCAGAGTTTGACTTATAAATTAACTTAATATATATATTCATGTCCATAGTCATGATATATTGAAGGTTAATTTCATTTCAAACCCTATAAAGGCACCAAAATGTATTTTATTCTTTATCTGAATTTAAATACAGATTATTTCATAATACCATAGTCATGAATGCATTATGACTTTAATCTTATTTCAATTTTCCTAAAGAATGAAATATGTTTTTCAAATTCAATTTTCAAAATTCTTTTAATTCATTCATCATTTAGGATAGAATTGCATTCTTTTTCATATTATTTCAAATCATCCAAGTGATTTTGAGGTAAGTTTCCAAATGTCTTCCTCACTTCTCAAATCAATCTTCAATTCTTATTTATAAATTCAAATTCATCTTTTTATTCTCAATTCTATCTTATTTCAAAATTCAAACTTAAAATCAAATTTCAAAGTTCAATTTAACTTTGAAATTCCAAATTCATTCCCTAGTTCAAAGATTCAATTTCAAAATCAATTCAATATTCCAAATCAAATTTCAAAGTTCAAATCAACTTTGAAATCCCAGATTCATCTTCTGATTTCAAAATTCAAGTTTAAAATCAAGTTTATTCTCTATTTCGAATTCCACAATCTCCAAGTTCTGTCTAAGATTGAGTCTTGATTCTCAATCAAATTCATTCATCCAAAATCAAAGTTTTGAGATTGATTCTGAATCTCAAAGATCGGTTTTCTCTAAATCCAAGGCAAATTTCAAAGATCAATTTAGGATTTCCAAAATCCAATTCCATTTTCCAACTTGATTTCAATTTCAAACTCAATTCCATTCTCGGTTTTCATCTGGATTCTCGAATCCAAAATCCATTTTTAAAATTCTATTTTTTTTAATCTGGATTTCTCAAATCCAATTCCAGATTCAATTCTATTTTTTATAAATTCCATCTGGATTTCTCAAATCCAATTCCATCTTCAAATCCCATCTGGACTTCTCAAATCCAATCCATCTTCAAATTAAATCTGGATTTCTCAAATCCAATTCTATCTTCAAATCACATCTGGATTTCCAAGATCCATTTTCAAATTCCATCTGGATTTCAAAATTCCAATTTCAAATTCTATTTCCAAGACTACTTTTTAAAACTATTTTCCATGTCTAAAATAAATTTCTATCTCAATTCTTGTTTCAGGTTCTGAATTTAAGTTCAAAATCAGAATTCCTTTTTAGAATCGATCAATTCAAATTCAAAGTTTATTTTAACTTTGAAAGTTTATATTTTGATTTCAAAATTCTATCCTGTTATCGTCGCGAAACTTTCCCGTCTTCCCTTCCTTGCGGAAGAGAGAGGGAAACACTTTCGCGATTCAAACTTGACTGGATTTTGGAAATTATTTTGAAATACTCGCCTCCGTTTTGAAAATTGCGGGAAAATCCATGGGATGGGGCTCGACCTGTCGGTACGAGGTTCGACCGTTCCTGCCGCCTTTAACAGGGGTAATCGAACCAAGGACCAAAATTGTGCTTTACTTAGTTAAATCATTGAAATTGTGTTCTATCCTAAATGCACAGAGAATTCAGGCATGTGCTATGAGATTTTGAAAAATGTAAGTTGGAAAAACATGATGTATGCTCAGTAAACCTTTGGTGTTGAAAGATATTTCTCAAGGAAAAGGTCAATTTCTTAGAAAACTCAGATGAAAAAGGGTTTTTGAAACCACGAGAAAGCTCATAAAGATGTGGGAAAATCATGAATAGTTGAAAATCCTGGGAAAATAGAAGTGATTCTTGAGAAAAAGGTGAACATTTGAAAAGGGAAGCACTTCTCAGGAAAACTCGGACTTTGAGAATTTTATTAGGGAAATGATGAAAAATTTATAGGAAAACTCATTGCAGAAGAAAAATTGAACTTGGGAAATTGAAATCCTGGAAATCTTACCCTTGAAATACTTGGAAATCAATTTTGATCTTTGAGAAAGGTGAGAGACTTCTTTTGAAAATCTTGAGAAAATAACCTTTTCCATGGAAAACTGTGGAAAAACTTGACTTGGAAAAACCGATTTTGGAAAATCCTCAGAGTTTCTTGAGAAATCGATTTCTTGAGAATGAAATTTTCTTAAGAAAATCGTGAGAAAACCAATGATTTCATGATGCAAATGACATGAGTGTATGAATGCACTTTGAAAGATTTTCTAAGAAATTTGTTGAAAAAATGTGTATTAAGTCAAAATAAATCCTTCACATATTCTGACTGTGGCCATGAATATGTTCAGAGTTTAATTAATTTAATGCACAATACTTTGAAAATATTGGAAATATGTTGTGCATTTTAAGATAGCCTAAGAGTGTAGGCTTAATGTGACTGGTAGGAAGATGATGGATCTGGGTCTCGTCCATATTCCGACTAGGGCCGTAAATATGGATTCCACCGAGTTCATCAACTCCCTAAGAGTTGGTGCACATGCCATTCGTGTACATCCATAGTGCTTTTGAAATAAAATGCATGAATCACATAAACAGGATATTACATAAATTCAAACTATATGATATGCATCCTAGTCTAAGCAGGAAATTAAATCTCTTATTCCAAAATTTCCATTATTACATCACTAAATAAATGAAATAAATGGAAATTGCAGACTTCAGCTCCTTCTTTTGAATGTCCTTGCCAAACTTGAAATAAGGTTTGCTCAAATATGTGGGTTTTTCCAAGATTTTCCAATAATATTATGAAATTATTGGACTTAATTGGATATAAACCCTATTCTCATGCTTCATTGATATTTGAAATGATGTAAATGCAAAAAATTCAGTGGAAAATAGTTTGAAATTCGAAATGGTGGTTAAAATGACCAAAATACCCCTAATTATAAAGTTATACCTTTAAAATCAGGGTTTTTTGAAGGAAAATTTGGTAAAATTGAGATTTTGAAATTCAAATTGAATCAAATGATGATGAAATGCATAATGAGGTATGATGAAATACTTCTAAACACATTAGGACTGTAAAATCAGAATTTGACATTTTACAATTCGTCAAAAATAATGAATTTCGCTTGATTTTCGCTTGGATCCGGGTCCCGCGGGGCCCTATTTTGATGATATGGCTAAATCGAACCTCAAATGGATTCCAAATTACACCAAATTCGGTAGGAAGCATCTACATACTCTGATAAACAGCCTAGAATGCTAAAATTTATGAAATGATATGATTTAAATGCTAAAACTTGAAGAAAGTCCTAAAAATGGTGGATTTCGCCTACAGACCTGAACCAAATGCAATGCTTAATATGATAATGCAAAATTTACACCATAAAAACTTTTGATATTTTTAAGACTGCTAAATGACCCAAAATGGAACATTTTTGGTTTTTACAGCCTCGGGATTTGAGCCATGGTGAGTTCGGTAACAGGGATTTGGTTCTGACGGAGGTAAAAATCAACCTAATCTAATATAAAATGCTAAAAAAAATAAAAAACAGCCATGGAAATTTCTGATATTTAACAGAGATACTCACAACGCCTACAGAAACAACTTTCATGTTTATGATTTTGGCATTTGATCAACAGAAACATAGATAACAATATAAAGTTTTCTGCCTAAATCAACAGAACAGACAAATGTGACCAAACAGATGGTTGACAAGAAAAATCCGAAACAGATATCACAACTGTTCTAAAAATCACAAGCTTTCATATGAAAACAGAGAACATCTCGGACATAAAATTCACTTTTTACAGATTTGGATTTGGATCAATACCCAAAGAGAACCCATCGACCTAAGTCGATCCAAAGTCTCAGAGACCCAAATCAGGCTCTGACACGTGTCTCGAACTCTCGGATTTTTGTGAGACATTAAAAAAAATCAGAAAAATCTGAGAAAATCGGGTTAACAACTAGACATCCTCCCGAGCTAAGAACATTTTTCGGATTGAAAATCGTATCTTCCATGAGCGAGATTTCGATTTTACAAGTCGGAAAAGACATTTTAAAACGCATCCCGGGTAAAACAACCAAACTCACCTTTTTGAACATTTACCATAGTAAACGAATTCAAATCTCTCCGAATTTCTGGCACATTTCTAGGAACACCTAAGGTCGCATTTCATGATTTTTTTGGAATTTGTAAAGAAAAATAAATGCATGAAATGATCTGTGGACTGACTGACAAAAACAGAGAACTACTGACATTGAGCAGAATTGAAATAAATGCTAAATTAATCCTAATTAACTAATGAAACATGCCAAATTAATGAAATAAAATGCAAATTAAATCTAGCTAAATGAATGAATGCTAAAAATCACCAAAGAAGCATAATTATAAATTTTTATATTTGTCGTTTTATGAGAATAGCTCAATCCATTCCTCGGACGAGCTCTTTCTTCAAACGACACACGAATCAAATCATGATATTATGAAATCAAGAGGAAAAGAGGTGCACCTTGCTTCGTTACGCAACTTTGGAACTCTTGAAAAGGACTGCTACCAAGGGCTTTGTTCATCCTTCGCTCTGGGCTTCAGATGATTCACCAAGATCGACCCACTGCACCTTCTTCACTGAGCCCAAGGGGGGCGAGAATTCCAAAGTTCAAAATCGGGTTCTGAAGAAAGTCTAGATCGAATTTCAAAGTCCAAAAGAAGCTCCTCCAGGCTGGGCGTGGAGCCTTGTTTTTATAGAATTTCTCTGAAAATTTTGAATTTCAAATAGGCTCAATTTGAGCCCTCCATGTGGCACCATCTCAGGGGTGCTATTTTGATTTTTTTGAGAAAATAAAATGGGAAATTTTGTGGGTGAGACACCTCAGCAGAATTTGAAAATTTTCAAAATTGGGTTTGCTTGATTTTCTCTGCAGGAAGCTCTCAGATGGCGCCACCTCAGAGGGTGCTACCTGGGGTTTGAAATTCGAAATTTGCCTTTTGTAGGGAGCCCTCAGGTGGTGCCATCT
The DNA here is from genome assembly GCF_984573655.1 of Nuphar pumila. NCBI lineage: Eukaryota > Viridiplantae > Streptophyta > Magnoliopsida > Nymphaeales > Nymphaeaceae > Nuphar > Nuphar pumila. Next base: position 21,623,146 of record NC_143257.1, on the reverse strand, counting down.
CATGGGGCTATTTTTATTAAAATATAAAATAAATAAAAGAAATGAAGCCAAGTGGGGCTCTGGATTGGCGCCACCTCAAAAGGAGGTTTGAGGTGTAAAGCTGGAAACAGTAGGAGCATGCCATGTGGCGCCACCTCTGGAAGCTCTTGACACATGTCAGAAGGACAGGAGTGAAAGAAGCAGACTGTGCCACCTCAGAGGAATTCAAATTCTACTTTTCTGCATCAAAGGAGAGGCTGACATGTGGCGCCACCTCCAAGTTGCTCCACACTGCCATGTGGCAGGAGAACAGGGATGGAAGAAGCAAAATGCGCCACCTTAGAGGGGGGGCTTTTCTACTTTTTCTGATGCAGGGAGGCCTGGACATGTGGCATATAAGTGTCAGCTGTCTGGAGAAGCCTTCTCAAATGGCGCCACCTTAGAAGGTAATTTGAATTTCAAATGGGGGTTGGCTCTGGAGGAATGGAGGATGGACATGTGGCAGTTCCTCAGAGTGGCTCCTACAATGCCATATGGCAGGAGGGAAAAGCAAGGAACATGTGGCGCCCTCATAGACAAAGTAGAAAAGGTAGAACTCCAGGATTTGCGCCACCTAGCTCTTGTCTGAAAATTTTTGAATGATTGCTCTTCTGAAGAAAGCCAAGAGTGATATGTGTTCTCTACTTTTTCTGAAGGAAGCTAAACATGACATGTGTCATCTACTTTTCTGAGAAAAGTAGGGGAAAAACATATGTCATCTTGCTTTTTCTGAAAGAAGCAGAAATTGACACGTGGCAGAGGGAAGAGGAGGTCCAAGCCATGTGGCGCCATCTCAGACAAAATGGAAAAGGTGAAGTTCAGGATTTGCGCCACCTCTGGAGAGATTTGAATTCCAGTTTTTCTAAAGAGAGCAGGAAATGACACATGGCATCTACTTTTTCTGAGAAGAGCAGAGAATGACACATGTCACCTGCTTTTTTGGAAAAGAGTAGAGAATGACACATAACATTTGCTTTTTCTGAGGAAATGAGAGATTGACATGTGTCCTCTGTAGGAGACACACTTCAAATGGCGCCACCTCAGAGGAGACAAGCCTACCTTTTTCTGGAGGAAGCTAGGAGTGACACGTGTCCTCTGCAGGAGACACACTTCAAATGGCGCCACCTCAGAGGAGACAAGTTTTGCTTTTTCTAGCTAGGACAACACATGACACTTGGCATCTCAGGGTGATCTTTGGAATGACACATGGCGCAGGGTGAAGATGGTGGATGCTGACATGTGGCGGCTTCTTAAGGTAGCCCCACACTGACACTTGGCAGATAAATGAGAGGAGAGAGAAAAGACAAGTGGCGCCCATCGAGGGGACAAGGCTCCTATATTTTTGGGTTTTTCAAAATTCAGATTTTTCAAAAGAAAAGTCTATGTGACACCACCTCAGTGTGGGTCCCACCTTGCTTCTTTATTGAAATAAAGACAAGACAGTAAATCCTTTTTTTTTTGGAATTTTCATAAAATCTAGACTAATTGGCAAAACAGAAATTTTGAAAAGAGATGGCCCCTGTAGGGTGATTTTGTAAAAGGAAGATATTGAAATTGTTGACAAAAAAGGCAAAATCTAAGTTGAAGTGGCTGAAATCCATATTGAAAACTATCCAGATCGTATTCGTGAGGAAATATTTTGAAATTCAGAGTCCTGGGGGTAAAATGGAAAGAATTGATAATTTTAAAAACCCAGGGTTTTGAAATCAATTTTGAAAGTAGTTGAAATTCGAATCTGGATTGAAAATTTTGAAATCAAGAGTTTTGGACCTCGAAATGACATGCTGTGCAGTGCAGTGATATGAAATGCTCATGCAATGGTATGAAATGACATGTCATATGAAATGTAATCCTGAATTGGGCTTTGAAGAATCCTGTCTTTTGTCCGGAATAAAATTTTGAACATTTGTGCTGAAAATAGAGAAATTTTGAGAGTTGCAGACGGAATTCAGACTTTTGCAAGGTCTGAGCTCAGAAAATGACCATTTTGCCCTCTGGCAATTTCAGAGGTTGGATGCTGATGCTTGGTGAAAATGTTGGAGGGATGAATGAAAATTTGGAGTGTTTACAGATGCCCCTCTTTGCTACTAAGCCGGCTTGTGGCCGAGCTTAGTGGCAAAGAAAAACACACCAAATTTGGGCTATATAAAAAAAATGCCTCAGTTAGGAGGATCTGACTGGGTATGAAGAAATTAGCCCGGTGATCATGGTAGATATGAAATGAAGAATGAAGAGGAAAGATTTGCTCTATGAGAGCAAAGTTCAGGTTTTTGCCCTTAACCTGGATGGGACATAAATACTTCGCATGGAACGAAGCTCAGGTTTGACCCTTAACCTGATTGGGGAGTGGAATATCTCATTGAAATGAGACTCAGGTTTGTACCCTTAACCTGATCGGGCGAAAGATGGAATACCTCTTTGAATGAGGCTCAGGTTTGTACCCTTAACCTGATTGGGCGGAAGATGAAATACCTCTTTGACGGAGGCTCAGGTTTGTACCCTTATCCTGATCGGGCGGAAAATGAAATACCTTTGAATGAGGCTCAGGTTTGTACCCTTATCCTGATCGGGTGGAAGATGAAATACCTCTTTGACGGAGGCTCAGGTTTGTACCCTTATCCTGATCGGGCGGAAAATGAAATACCTCTTTGAATGAGGCTTAGGTTTGTACCCTTATCCTGATCGGGTGGAAGATGAAATACCTCTTTGAATGAGGCTCAGGTTTGTACCCTTATCCTGATCGGGTGGAAGATGAAATACCTCTTTGAATGAGGCTCAGGTTTGTGCCCTTAACCTGATTGGGCGGAAGATGAAATACCTCTTTGAATGAGGCTCAGGTTTGTACCCTTAACCTGATTGGGCAGAAAATGGAATACCTCTTTGAATGAGGCTCAGGTTTGTACCCTTATCCTGATTGGGCGGAAGATGGAATACCTCTTTGATTGAGGCTCAGGTTTGTACCCTTATCCTGATCGGGCGGAAAATGAAATACCTCTTTGAATGAGGCTCAGGTTTGTACCCTTATCCTGATCGGGTGGAAGATGAAATACCTCTTTGAATGAGGCTCAGGTTTGTACCCTTATCCTGATCGGGTGGAAGATGAAATACCTCTTTGAATGAGGCTCAGGTTTGTACCCTTAACCTGATTGGGCGGAAATCAAGTCCTTAAGAGGGATTTAAAATTGGTGTCTGGATGTATCAAAGACGGACATCACGCTCTCACTTCACGTCCGGATAGCTAGAAAATATTGTCAAAATGTTGAGAATTTTATTGTTGATCCGAAATATTTGAAAATGATGCATATTGTGGCAAAACATTCTTTCTTTTCTACCTGAAGCCCTACCTCCAAACGAGATTCACTTCGTAGAATCGAGATTGGGAATCCAAATTACTTGTGATTGACCTTCTTTAAGGAAGTTATCAATTTCCTTGATATGAACAGGAAAGAGAATTTGATATTATGAAAGCAATTGATGAAGGAATATTGATAATAGAATTTCACAAATTTAAAGAAGATTCTTGATAAATGTGGCAGTTTGATATCCTGGGAGCTTCTCTCCTGACAATCTTTCTGCACTCTTTTGGCTCTCTTGGGTTTTGGCTACATTCTCCTTCATTTTGGAGATGTGCTGACTTTTTCTCTCTTTCTCTCTTTTGGAAGGGTACGCCACAAACTCCTTCATCTTGGAGATGTTTCGATCCTTCTTGGACGATGTTGGCTCATGGGTTTAGAAATCTTTGGATGATAGCTGAAATTAAATATCTTTTAGGGATTGTCGAGAGGTTCATCGCATCTGCCTTCATCTCGACAGTGCTTTGGACTTTCCCTGGAAGGATCCGTCACACACTCCGTCATCTTGGAGATGTTTCGAATCTTCTTTGGCCCCAGGGGTCTACTCGCCTAGTTCGCCTTCATCTTGACGACAAGTGAGAGATCCCTTTTGCGGATATTTAATTGCAGCTTAGGTGATTATGAGGAGACAGAGTTTTGATGAATGCTCTCTTTTTCTAGCGCTCAGGATATTTTCACTGCCTCGTCTTTACAAGAATAGTCTTTAAAGATGTGCCATTGACTGCGATCAATATCGATCATCTACGGCTTTTCAATAACATTGAATTTTCTTTTCTGGCCATATCTAAGACTTATCCTTCATCCTTTTGGTTGGCCAATAGAAAGAATTTGAATTTTGAATCTCTTTTCGCAAAAGCTTCACTCTTTTGGAAGTAATGCTAAAGGTAAATAGAGATTTGTGCAATAAAGATTCTTAAATCAACAAATACTTTGATTGACAAAATTTTCTTGAAGTCCTGGGTGAAAGTGAGTATTTGAAATCCGGCTCAATACATTCGTGACGAAAATTCTCCTCTCTTTTTCCCCAAAAAGAGAGACTCAGGCTTAGCCCTTACCTGAATGGGAAATAGAAAATAATCCTCTCTTCCCTGAAGAGGAGGTGTTTGCAAAACGGATTTTCGAAGAGAAATTAAGCTTTCGTCAAAGCTCCCTAATATTAGGCTTCTCTTATGGAAAGGGGGCCGATAATAGTGAGGTCTGAAAATTGGGTCATGAAAGGAACGAGTCCATCACACTCTCCCTGCCAAGAGGGTCTTTCATGACGAAAATGGCCTAGTATGAAATTGGGGGGTCACAAGAAAACGAGTCTCCGTCGAGCCTCTCCCTTTTAAAAGGGTTCCTTGTGTGAAATTGGAAATTGTTTTGCAAACGGTTCACAAAGACGCGAGTCCCTTCAAACTCTCCCTGAAAAGGGGCTAAGTGAACGAATTGGATAGCATGCGAAAAGAACGAGCTCCCTCGAACTCTCCCTAAAAAGGGTCTCTCGCAAGAGAAAATGATTGAAATTGGATATTGAGATTGATTGACCCAAAGGTCGAAATTGGAAATTGGAAAATTGGTTGCTGGAAATTGAATGACCCGAAGGTCGAAATTGGATGACCTGATGGTCGAAATTGAGAATTAGTTGACCAAAAGGTCGAAATTGTGAATTGAGTGACCTAAAGGTCGAAATTTGGAAATTGAGTGACCCAAAGGTCAAAGATTGGAAATTGATTGACCCGAAGGTCGAAAATTGGAAATTGATTGACCCGAAGGTTGAAAATTGGAAATTGATTGACCCGAAGGTCGAATTTGGAGAATTGCCTGATTTGAAGATTTAAATTGGAATTTGGAAGGAAAAATATCAAATTTGAGCAATTGACAGACTCTGATGATTGAAATGGCTTGAATTAACAACGGAGAATAATGAGTTCGAGTCAGAGCTCGAATAAAATATAGAGATCACAAGTCGGAACCCGGATCAACAGAAGAAAATTAAGAGCTCGCGTCAGGGCTCGAGTAAGGTAATGAGATCATGAGTCGGAACCCGGATCAACAAAGGAAAATGAAAGGCTCGAATCAGAGCTCAAGTAAGATAATGAGATCACGAGTCGGAACTCGGATCAATAGAGAAAAATGAAGGGCTCGAATCTGAGATCGAATAAGATAATGAGATCACGAGTCGAAACTCGGATCAACAAAGGAAAATGAAGAGCTCAAATCAGAGCTCAAATAAGATAATGAGATCACGAGTCAGAACTCAGATCAACAAAGGAAAATGAAGAGCTCAAATCAGAGCTCAAATAAGATAATGAGATTGCGAGTCGGAACTCGGACCAATAAAAGAAAATGAAGAGCTCAAATCAGATAATGAGATCGCGAGTCGGAACTCGGACCAATAAAAGGAAATGAAGTGCTTGAATTAGAGCTTGGATAAGACAAAGAGATCTCGAGTCAGAACCTGGATCAACAGAGAAAAATGGAGAGCTCAAATCTGAGCTCGAATGGATAAAGAGATCTCGAGTCGGAACCCGGATCAACAAATGAAAATAAAGAGCTCGAATGAATAAAGAGATCTCGAGTCGGAACCCGAATCAACAAATGAAAAAATGAAGAGCTCGAGTTAGAGCTTGAATGATGAGATCTCGAGTCGGAACCCGGATCAACAGAAGAAAATGATTTGAATAAAAACCCGAGTCGGAACTCGTTTTTTCGAAAAGTTGGGATTTTGAAAATGTACCAGTTTGAACATTGGATTTTGAAATAATACTAGTTCGAGCATTGGGTTTTGGTTCAGTATTGGTGATTACCTTTCAATTTTGAATCATTTAGGAATTGTGATGGGACTGTTTGTTGAAATCCCAATACTGACCGGATTGTTGTTAATGTAGTTGAATGCAAATGAATATGAATTGATGCATATGAATGCACAAGTGCGTGAAATGAGGAATTTGTTTATCCTGCCTGCATACAGAACAAATTTTTTTAAAAATGCCCCAGTGTAACTGGGAAAAGAAAGTTGGATCATTATTTGAAATAAAATAGGAAGGATTACAAAGGAAGAGTAGATGCTTTAAGTATAGAACTTTTTCAAGTGTCGAGCATTAATGGGATCTGACAATTCTACCCCATCGGCATTGATGAGCCGATATGAGTTGCGGGGTAATGCTTCTTTGACGACATATGGGCCTTCCCAGTTTGGCGACCATTTACCGCCGGGGTGATGCTTGAGATAAGCTGTGGATCGAAGTACTAAATCAGTGACTTTGAATCTTCTTTCGATGATAGACTTCGCATATTGCCTGGCTACTCTCTGGCGATAGGATTGAGCATGCTCTGCTGCTTGTAGCCTTCTCTCGTTGAGTAAATCTAGCTGTACTAGTCGCTGCTGCTGGTATTGATCAAGAGGTAATTCTAGAAGCGACGCGAATTTCAAAGCGGGCTTTTGAACATGTAGCGGCAATACTACTTTTGTCCCATATACCAATTCTGATGGTGTAGCATTCGTTGGAGTGCGAACGGTGGTCCGATAGGCCCATAGTGCATCGTGGATCTTCTCATGCCAGTCACAGCCTGTTTCTACAATTCGCTCCAAGATACGAATTAAAATTTTGTTGGTGGCCTCTGCCTGACCATTCCCTTGAGGATAGTAGGGAGCGGAAAAATGATGATAGATCTTGAACTTTGAGTAGAATGTCTTCATCTTTTCATTCTTGAAATGACTGCCATTATCTGACACGATGTCATGTGGGATGCCGAAACGGCAAAGGATGTTCTTGTGAATAAAAGAGACCACGTGTCGGCCTTCTACTGTGCAAAGAGTGATAGCTTCTACCCACTTGGTGAAATATTCTGTTGCAGCAAGGAAGTATTTGTGGCCATTTGAAGCTGAAGGAGTGATGGGACCTACGACATCGAAGGCCCACATAGAGAACGGCCATGGAGAGACAACAGATTGCAGACATGTTGCGGGAGCATGAATAGAAGGTGCATGTATTTGGCATTGCACACACTTCTTCACATAATGATAACAATCTTGTTGCATAGTCTTCCAGTAGTAACCTACTCTGATGATCTGCTTGACAAGGGTTTGGTAGCCGACGTGGCCACCACAAATGCCTTCGTGTGCTTCTCGCACGACTTCTTTGGCTTCGTCTTCATCTAAACATCTGAAATACTCTAAACTGAATCCTCGACGGTAGAGAACATTTTCCAAAATGAAATATCGGGTAGACATACGCTGGATTGCTCGCTGCTCTTTCTTTGAGAGTTCTGGAGGAAATTCACCAGTTTCTATGAAAGTTTTGATATTGTAATACCAAGGTTTCTTCTTTTGCTTAGCTTGATTAACTTGTTCTGTTGGAAGGAAAGTAGGTTGGTCAAGTCTACCAATTTCGAAGGAGCGACAGGATTCTCCATTCTTGAATGCCATAATGGAGCCTAAACTGGATAGGCTATCGGCCACTTGATTAAAATCTCTCTTGATATGGAAGAGCTGAAATTCTTCAAAATTGCTGACAAGAGCTGAAACAATTTTTTGATAAGGAAATAACTTTTGATCTTTGACTTGCCATTTGGCTCGAACTTGATTGACAACAAGTAACGAGTCGCCGAAGGCATGCACTCTCTTAACATTGAATTCTAGTAGAATCTTCAGACCTTGAATCAGGGCTTCATACTCAGCCATGTTATGGGTGCATTAAAAATCTAACTTGAGAGAAAATGAAATCATCTCTTTCTCAGGAGTGATTAATAGGATTCCAATGCCTATTCCAGCCATATTCTTGGAACCATCGAAAAATAAATTCCAAACAGGAGATTGTTGGACATTGCAAATTTGCTCATCAGGGAACTCATCTTCGGCTTTCACCACTTCTGCTAGAGGAAAATCTGCCAATTGATCTGCAATTGCTTGGCCTTTGATTGACTGCTGCGAGACATATTCTAAGTCATACTGCATCAGTAAGACTTGCTATTTTGTGACCCGTCCGCTTAGGAAAGGTTGCTCTAAGATGTACTTGAGAGGATTGAGCTTGGACAAAATTTAGACTTCAGATGCCAGCAGGTAGTGTCTTAGCTTCTGACACATCCACACCAGAGCTAGGCAGGTCTTCTCTATTTGCGAGTATCTCTTTTCATAGTCTATGAAAGTCTTACTCATATAATAGATGGCGTGCTCTATCAGGCTGCCTTCTTTATACTGTGCCAAGAATCCGCCGCATGCGACTTGATTGACTGAGATGTATAGCAAAAGAGGTTTTCTCAATTCTGGCAGCTTCAGGATGGGAGGATTGAGAAGATACTTCTTGATTCGATCGAATGATTGCTGACACTCTGGTCCCCATTCGAACTTCACTCCTTTTCTGAGTAAGTGATTGAAAGGTTCGCATCTCATTGCCAAATTAGAAATAAACCGTCGAATTGACTGCATGCGTCCCTGAAGGCTATGCAATTCTTTGAGATTCTTTGGGGTGGCATATCAATGATAGCCTTTGCTTTGGTTGGGTCAATTTCAATTCCCTTTTTGCTGACCAGAAAACCCAACAGTTTGCCTGATTCAACTCCAAAAACACACTTTTGCGGGTTAAGCCTTAATTTGTAAAGAATGAGTCTCTTAAAGACTTGATCGAGTGCTTCGAGGTGATCTTCTCCCTCTTTAGATTTCACGAGGATATCGTCAACATACACATCCATGATTTTGTGCATCTGATCGTGAAAGATAACGGCTATTGCCCGTTGATACGTTGCTCCGGCATTCTTGAGCCCAAAAGGCATAACGGTATAGCAGAAAGTGCCCCAAGGCGTGCTGAAGGAAGTTTTTGATTGGTCGCGGGCGGCCAACTTAATCTGATTGTAGCCAGAATATCCATCCATGAAAGAGAACATGGCATGTCCTGCCGTGCTATTGACTAGAAGATCGATGCTTGGAAGTGAATAATCATCCTTCGGAGTTGCTTTATTGAGGTCTCTGAAGTCTATGCAGATCCTTACTTTGCCACTTTTCTTTGGAACAACGACGATATTGGCTAACCAATCTGGGTAGTCAATAGCTCAGACAAATCCTGCTTTAAGCAGATCTTCAAGTCCTTCTTCGACTTGTTGTTCTATTCTAGGATCCATTTTTCTCAGCTTTTGCTTAACTGGTTTAGCATTCGGCTTCAAGACGAGACGGTGTTCGACCAATTTTGGGTCTAAGCCCGGCATATCTTCATATGTCCATGCGAACACTTCTTCATGTTGCTTGAGAAATTTAATGAGTCTTTCTTTTTCTTCCGGACTCAAACTGGTTTCGATCTGGAGAATTTTGGGATCTTCCTCTGAACCGATATTGACATCTTCCGTCGGATCTTGTACTAAAGCAGATGGTTCATCCTGCTTCTGAACTGCAGCGAACTCTGGTAACTCTTGAAGAGACTGATCATATTCTGTATAATCATCTGACTGCTTTGCAATCTTGCCATCTTCGGTGCTTGCCTTGACTTTGTGAATTGCTGCCGACTTCTAAAAAGCCTTGGGATTGAGAACGAGCTTCTTGATTGTCCGAGAAGTCATTCTAAAATTTTGGATAAGAAATTTGGTTCAGATAAATCAGCCTATCGTAAGATAAGCAATCATTTGAAGAGAACCATGCATAAAATGGCATTGGATTATAAAATGAGGAGATAGAGAAGGAAGATATATGGCATCCGGATAGACAAAGAAATTTGGAATTTTATTGATTGAATTGATCAATGACATTGGATAAAATGAGACATTTATTTTGGGAAAATAGAAAGAAATAACAAATGGTCTTTATTGTGCCCCTTTGACAAAAACAGACTTCTTTGGCGTGCTTCCACCGGAGAACTCTAGTCCTGCTTTGTGGGGACGATGCTTCTGAATCACTGGCTCGATGCGGCCATCTTCGTTTTTACCCAGTCCCTTGAAGGGTTGATAACCATGCTTCAAAAGTAAATCGAATCCCTTTCTTGCCTTCATGAATTGTGGAAACAATGGGTGATCCTTAATAGCGTTGTAGTTGATTCGACCTCCAACCTTGAAGAATTGAGGACCTCTCCATCGGGTCATGGCTACGGTGTGCAGAGATGGTTCCGATGATGCATGGAGTATTTCTCGATTCTCTCCGAGATTAATCTCTTCACTTTCCCTGATGCTGGGAATGCCCGCAGTGAATGATGGCCGGGGAATCATGGGTTGTGGGAGCCTTTCTTCTGGATCTTTTCCCAGTATTGTGGTAATCATTCCACCTTTTGACCATTTTACACATTGATGGAGGGTGGAAGGCACTGCATTAGCATTATAAATCCACGTCCTTCCGAGCAACAAGTTGTAGGTGGGTGGCACATTGACCACATGGAAAAGGACGGAGTGCACCGAATAGTTGATGAACACTTCCAGAAATATCTTTCCTTTTGCCGTTTGACCATGGTTGTCAAACCCGTAGATAGTGAGTGATGGGGTCTGGAATATATTCTTCATCCTTGATCCCTAATGCCTTTGCGGTCATCTCAGGACATATGTTGAGGCTACTGCCTCCATCGACCAACACATGGGGTACCGTCATTCCTCTCACTCTAACAACAATGTACAAAGCATTATTATGAAAGGAATGAGGCTTTGGAAGGTCTTCATCCGAGAAAGTGATTGGCGCATTTGTCATGGCAGAGTTCACAATCTGTGCCATGTCTTCAGGAGTGGTACTGGGTTTGACTTTGATTTTCCTGAGTAAATCATCCAGTACTCGCTGGTGCTTGCTAGAATTCTTGGCCAAATCAAAGATGGAGACATTGGATAGAGCGGTCAGAGGCTTCTGACTTGAACTCTCTGGCCTAGGTTTGATAATTTGCTTGAGGAAGTCACGAGTTCCCTTTGACTTGGGGGCTGACTTTACAGGTGCTTCTGAAACTTTCATCTTGTCGAATGCTGAGATTAGATCCATCTTCTTAGAATCAGGAGCAGCTTGTCGTAGCACTGACACCTGATGCTGAACTTGTAGATCTTGTGCGGAACACGGCTTGATGTGTTCATGCGGCAGGAATGGCTGTGCGGACACCATTGCCGTGGTGTGCGAAGGGAAGGGGTGATTGAGAATATCCATCTTCTCTTCTTCTTCTCCTTCCACTAAAAGATTTTTTCAATGAGATCTTGTACAATGTTTTTGAGAACAAAGCAGTTCTCAGTGTTGTGTCCTACTGTCCTGTGGAACTTACAAAATTGATTCTTCCACTTCCCCATAGGCACAGGGGGGTCAGCCAATCTGGGCAACTTAACCATCTCTTTTGATAGCATATACTCGAGCACATCTTCGAGTGTTTGGTCTAAAGGAGTAAATTTTCTATCATAACTCCATCCTTCATGTCTAGTCTTCTCACGCAGTTTCGGCCCTTGATCCTGCTGAGGAGGCTTGCTGTATTGAGGGGCAAGCTTTGCTTTCTGATCTTTGTTGTTTGAGCTGCCTGAGTCGTAGCAGTAATCTTTCTTCTGCCCTTTGTGCTGATTTCGGCCTTTGTTGGCGGAATAGGTGAAGTGAGCTTTCTTCTTCTGCTCAACTTGGGAGTTGCTTTTGGAAAAGGTGAAGCCTTCATAGACTCTATTTTCCACACTCAGTTCGAGCCATTCAGCTCGTTCAGTCAACTCGATGAAAGTTCTGGATGGTGTTGTGAAGATCAGTCCTCTTAACGGCTGTGAAAAGTTGTTGAGGATTAAGGACAGGGCGTGCCTTTCTGAGATAGGATCTCTCATTTTGTTGCAGGCTGACCTCCATCTGTGGATAAAGTCTCGTGCCTTATCCTTCTCATTCTGCCTGAGATTGCAGAGATGACTCAATGTAGGCAGCGCTTCTGTGTTGAACAAGAAGCGTTCGATAAACAAATTTACCACTTTATCGAACTCCTTGAGCTCGATGGGGTTGATATGCTTAGCATACCATTTAGCTGCAACTCCTTCCAAGCTGCGGGGAAAGCATAAGAATAGTGCTCTGTTGTCCCTTTTGAACCTAGAGCATTCTGCAAAGAAAGTGGCGAGATGAGCTTTTGGGTCGCCAGAACCGTCGAATTTGATGAATTTTTGGTGAAGATTCTCCAGATCATCATCCCCTTTTAAGCCGTCATAGAAGTCCTCACTGGTGAAGATTTTCTTGCCCTTGTCGCGGGCTTGCAGATCCTTGACAACTCGGGCCATTTCCCTGAACTGTGCTTGCAGGGGCTTTTCTGCATCCTGACTCTGAGATCTGTGGCTTTTTTTTTGTTCTCAGCCTCGCTTCTGAAATACCGGAGGCACTTCATATTCTTCGTCTGTATCTTCAGTGGAGTCTGTTCCATCTGAGATTTCTTCCATCTGGATTTTCTTTCTGGAAGTCCTCTTGTCCCTTTGGCCATGGAACTTTTCTCTGAATGGGTTTCTTTCCGAGCTGGTCCTGGGCTGCTCATTCATCATTTTGTTCATCATCTTCCGAAACATGGCATACATTTGAGGGTCTATGCCATCGTCTTCTTGTTGTTGCTCTTGACTCCTCTCAGACCGGGGGGAACCCATCTCTTCTTTTGAGGCCAACGAGTACTGTGATGTTGTTGTTCTTTTGCTTGACCTTGTTTGCACCATCAAATGTTGTAGACGCTCTCTGCAGGACAAAGACCTGATTAGATTTTGTAGGACTTGGTTTTTGGAAGAAATATTTGCTGAAAATATGGTAGACAATTTGAAAAAGATATCCCATTACTAGGGACTGAGTCGTCACGAGAATCACAACAATTGTGTTGTCATTCTTTTTGCAAAAGAAATAAACAATGAAAATATGCCTTGTTACCTAGGCGAGGTCGTCAAACCACAATAGAGACAATTTTATAGAAATGAGGAAAATATGATTTTATTGATCTTGACAAAGAGGTGGAGGACAGACAATTTGCCACCATTCATGATAGTCGGCAGACACTCTAGGACCTGGAAAGATTTTAAGAAAGACAAAGGAGTCCCAGCCGTAGCAGGCAGAATGATATGCCCTGGACCATTGGGCGGAGGTGAGATCGAACTCTGCCATAGCTCCTGATAACAGTCGGGCTTCGACGTACTGCTGCCTCTGGGAGAACTGTCGAACACATCTCTCTGGTTGGTAGTAGGTGCATAAGAAAGGTCCTAGCAACTTGAACCGCTTGCCATAAGCGTATGTATATCTGGGAGGGGATAATTGCCGATCAAAATAGTCCCAAACTATGTTATCTTCTTGAATGCTCTTGATCATGGATCCGTATTGCGCTACTGGGAGAAGTTCTTGACCATTGTATCTGAAAGAGCTTGCTCGGGCTGGAACATGTTGGAAGAACCAGAACTGAAGTGCGTAGATGCAACCTTCAACTAAAATGAATTCTCCAAGTGAAAATCGAGTCAGACCTCGATATAGGAAAGCGAGCGCTGCCATGGCTATGGAAAGGCGATTGGTTTGCCGACTTCCCCATCTTCTCATAAGCTGGATTATTCTGATGTCCATGTAGTTTTGTCCATCTGGAAAGAGGGATAATTCTACAGTGCACAGAACCATTGCATTCTGAATCCTTTCTTTAGCTGTCCTGGATAGCGAACTAACTTCAACGAAGGTCCCGTACTGGCGGTACAACTCGAGCAGGTCAACATATTCATTTCCCTTCAACTGGATCAGGGGCCAAGATCGACGGCCTGTCATACAAGCTAAGGAGTCTCGGGGGTCCAAACCCTTGACATTGATAAGGAATTGATGTTCTAATGGATCGCCTGGTTGACCGGCTGGTTCTGGTAACCCCATGATTTCTGAAAATTCATCCATTAAAACGGTCATTTCTCCCCATGGGAACCAGAAGGTACACGTCCGTGGATTCCATCGCTCCGCCATTGCATGGATTAGGTTGCCGTTGATAGTCTGCTTTTCGACTGCTACCGCCAGCTCTAATCCGCACTCGCTCAAATGGTCCGGGAACATTCGGGAAAAGCTTTTTAGCCAGGAATAGTACCACCGGGAAATGAAAGTTCCGGTGTTGAGGGCTCGATGTTCAGGACGACCTTGTCGCACCTCGTAGGAGATGTGACCTTCAGGAAAGATTGGATCGACTTGACTGGATGCCATCGAACTGAAAATAGAGGAAGACTTAGAATGAGACTTAGGAAAATGTGGAAAATTTTTTGAAAATTTTTGCAGGCAGGATAAAATGCAGCTGGAAATTCGAGATCCAGTAGAAAGGTAGAGTGGAAAATCTCCTGGAGTTTAGAAAGAAATGGGATATTTGAGAAAATCATTCAGGGTTTGAGAAAAACATCTCGTGGAAAATAAGGATATTTAAAAAAAAAAGGCCTGATAAGTTTGAAAACATTGGGAAATATAAAGAATTGAGGAAATAACATGCAATCACATCCTGCACAAACATTTATGCACATTCAGCACTCCCTAAAAGGCTGACTCTAAATGCATCATTTTGAAAATAGTTGTAGGACCCTAATCCTAACTCTAGGTTCAGATCATCTTTGTTCAATCCAGTTATGCCGATATACCCGAATCGAAATCCGAGGTACGTGGCATACAATCTCAACTCCGATTCTAAGGTAAGGTTTTCCAACATCCTTGAGCGCCTACCGATATACTTCGGACTGTGGCCCGCGGTACGTGGTAGGGGGGTGTTAACCCAAATAATTGGCCCAGTTGTGAGGCTCTGTCCCGAACTAGGGTTCTGGAAGAGAGCCCAGCAACATGAAGACCAGGTAAAGATAGGTAAGGGAGTTTTGAAAAAATGATCACATGCAAGAAATAGAGGGCTCTAAGTCCTAGAGAGATAGATTTTGAAAAACCTTTGAAGAAGCATACATTGTTTGCATTCATATCCTAAATTGAGGAGAGTTGTATTTAGACCTAAGTCTATGTGAGCATGAAAATATCTCCTCAATCTGGTCCTACCAAACCATGCCTAGGCTATATGTAGTCAATGTCAGCTAGGTCAGAATCTAAGCTCTTAGGTTCGCATGATATCAAAAGTAAAAGAGCTGACCTTTTGTGAACACAGTTTTGATAATTGAACTAAGTCAAGCACAATTTTGATCAGACAAGGACAGGTCCCATCACGGTCGCCAAACCTGTTATCGTTGCGAAATTTTCCCGTCTTCCCTTCCTTGCGGAAGAGAGAGGGAAACGCTTTCACGATTCAAACTTGACCGGATTTTGGATATTATTTTGAAATACTCGCCTCCGTTTTGAAAATTGCGGGAAAATTCATGGGATGGGGCTCGACCTGTCGGTACGAGGTTCGACCGTTCCTGCTGCCTTTAACAGAGGTAATCGAACAAAGGACCAAAATTGTGCTTGACTTAGTTAAATCATTGAAATTGTGTTCTATCCTAAATGCACAGAGAATTCAGGCATGTGCTATGAGATTTTGAAAAATATAAGTTGGAAAAACATGATGTATGCTCAGAAAACCTTTGGAGTTGAAAGATATTTCTCAAGGAAAATGTCAATTTCTCAGAAAACTCAGATGAAAAAGGGTTTTTGAAACCACAAGAAAGCTCATAAAGATGTGGGAAAATCATGAATAGTTGAAAATTCTGGAAAAATAGAAGTGATTCTTGAGAAAAAGGTGAACATTTGAAAAGGGAAACACTTCTCAGGAAAACTCGGACTTTGAGAATTTTCTTAGGGAAATGATGGAAAATTTATAGGAAAACTCATTGGAGAAGAAAAATTGAACTTGGGAAATTGAAATCCTGGGAATCTTACCCTTGAAATACTTGGAAATCAATTTTGATCTTTGAGAAAGGTGAGAGACTTCTTTTGAAAATCTTGAGAAAATAACCTTTTCCATGGAAAACTGTGGAAAAACTTGACTTGGGAAAACCGATTTTGGAAAATCCTCAGAGTTTCTTGAGAAATCGATTTCTTGAGAATGAAATTTTCTTAAGAAAATCGTGAGAAAACCAATGATTTCATGATGCAAATGACATGAGTGTATGAATGCACTTTGAAAGATCTTCTAAGAAATTTGTTGGAAAAATGTGTATTAAGTCAAAATAAATCCTTCACATATTTTGACTGTGGCCATGAATATGTTCAGAGTTTAATTGATTTAATGCACAATACTTTGAAAATATTGGAAATATGTTGTGCATTTTAAGATAGCCTAAGAGTGTAGGCTTAATGTGACTGGTAGGAAGATGATGGATCTGGGTCTCGTCCATATTCCGACTAGGGCCATAAATATGGATTCCACCGAGTTCATCAACTCCCTAAGAGTTGGTGCACGTGCCATTCGTGTACATCCATAGTGCTTTTGAAATAAAATGCATGAATCACATAAACAGGATATTACATAAATTCAAACTATATGATATACATCCTAGTCTAAGCAGGAAATTAAATCTCTTATTCCAAAATTTACATTATTACATCACTAAATAAATGAAATAAATGGAAATTTCAGACTTCAGCTCCTTCTTTTGAATGTTCCTGCCAAACTTGAAATAAGGTTAGCTCAAATATATGGGTTTTTCCAAGATTTTTCAATAATATTATGAAATTATTGGACTTAATTGGATATAAACCCTATTCTCATGCTTCCTTGATATTTGAAATGATGTAAATGCAAGAAATTCAGTGGAAAATAGTTTGAAATTCGAAATGATGGTCAAAATGACCAAAATACCCCAAATTATAAAGTTATACCTTTAAAATCAGGGTTTTTTGAAGGAAAATTTGGTAAAATTGAGATTTTGAAATTCAAATTGAATCAAATGATGATGAAATGCATAATGAGATATGATGACATGCTGCTACACACATTAGGACTGTAAAATCAGAAATTGACATTTTGCAATTCGTCAAAAATAACGAATTTCGCTTGATTTTCGCTTGGATCCGGGTCCCACAGGGCCCTATTTTGATGATATGGCTAAATCGAACCTCAAATGGATTCCAAATTACACCAAATTCGGTATGAAGCATCTACATACTCTGATAAACAGCCTAGAATGATAAAATTTATGAAATGATATGATTTAAATGCTAAAATTTGAAGAAAGTCCTAAAAATGGTGGATTTCGCCTACGGACCCGAACCAAATGCAATGCTTAATATGATAATGCAAAATTTACACCATAAAAACTTCTGATATTTTGCAGACTGCTAAAGGACCCGAAATGGAACATTTTTGGTTTTTAAAGCCTTGGGATTTGAGCCATGGTGAGTTCGGTAACAGGGATTTGGTTCTGCCGAAGGTAAAAATCAACCTAATCTAATATAAAATGCTAAAAAAATAGAAAACAGCCATGGAAATTTCTGATATTTAACAGAGCTACTCATGACACCTACAGAGACAACTTTCATGTTCATGATTTCAGTTTTTGATCAACAGAAACATAGATAACAATATAACATTTTCTGCCTAAATTAACAGAACAGACAAATGTGACCAAACAGATGACTGATAAGAAAAATCCGAAACAGATATCACAACTATTCTAAAAATCACAAGCTTTCATATTCAAATAGAGTACATCTCGGACATAACATTTATTTTTTACATATTTGGATTTGGATCAATACCCAAAGAGAACCCATTGACCTAAATCGATCCAAAGTCTCAGATGCCCAAATCAGGCTCTGACACGTGTCTCGAACTCTCGGATTTTTGTCTAACATTAAAAAACATCAGAAAAATTTGAGAAAATCAGGTTAAAATCTAGACATCTTTACGAGTTCAGAACATCTTTTGGATCGAAAATCGAATCTTCCATTAGGGAGATCTCGATTTTACAAGTCAGAAAAGAAATTTTAAAACGTATCCCGGGTAAAACAACCAGACTCACCTTTTTGAACGTTTACCCCAGTAAACAAATTCAAATCTCTCCAAATTTTTGGCACATTTCTAGGAACACCTAAGGGCGCATTTCATGATTTGTTTGGAATTTGTAAAGAAAAATAAATGCATGAAATGATGTGTGGACTGACTGACAAAAACAGAGAACTACTGACATTGAGCAGAATTGAAATAAATGCTAAATTAATCCTAATTAACTCATGAAACATGCCAAATTAACGAAATAAAATGCAAATTAAATCTAGCTAAATGAATGAATGCTAAAAATCATCAAGGAAGCATAATTATAAATTTTTATATTTATCGTTTTATGAGAATAGCTCAATCCATTCCTCGGACGAGCTCTTTCTTCAAACGACACACGAATCAAATCATGATATTATGAAATCAAGAGGAAAAGAGGTTCACCTTGCTTCATTACGCAGCTTTGAAACTCTTGAAAAAGACTCCTACCAAGGGCTTTGTTCGTCCTTCGCTCTGGGCTTCGGATGATTCACCAAGATCGACCCACTGCACCTTCTTCTCTGAGCCCAAGGGGGGCGTGAATTCCAAAGTTCAAAATCGGGTTTTGAAGAAAATCTAGGTCAAATTTTAAAGTCCAAAAGAAGCTCCTACAGGCTGGGCGTGGAGCCTTGTTTTTATAGAATTTCTCTGAAAATTTTTGAAAGTGCACTAGGATCGAGGCAACGAGCACTAGAGGGGGGGTAAATAGTGCTTTTAAAAATTGTCTGCGGAATATAGAATGATTTTGCAAATCTCAAAGCAAACACACAAAGGACACAAGATTTTATCCTGGTTCAGTCTAACTCGACCTACATCCAGTCCCCAAGCAAAACCCGCTTGAGATTTTCACTATCAACCTTGTAAACTACAAGATTACACAGACCATAACTGGTCCCACTTTCAGTAACAACCCTACTGAAAGCAAACAACTCCTTTACACCAAGGAGTCCTTTTTACAGAAAATAAGTAACAACTTACAAAACAACCTATGAGCCTTCCTTTTGAATGCAAATGAGATGCAATTGGCTTTTGAGGTTGTTGAAATACTCTACTCACGAATTCACTATCTCTCAAAGTGATTTGAGTGAAAAACTGAAGTAAAAATATCACGTGAGTGAGAAAACAAAAACTTGAATGAATAGGAGTGAAAAGCAATAAGTAAATAATTCAAATTGATTGAATTCTTGTTTTTTTTAGTGTAAAATGCACTCATATTTATAGTTCAAAGATTCCATACGTTGAGAGTATGAAAGGGTGTCAAAACTGTCCATTTCAAACGATCAAAACGTTTGAAAAATGAAAAGACACGCCTTTTTGAAGTTTCAGGAAAATGGCAAAATTAGTCGACTGAAACATCAGTTAGTCGACTAATAGTTAGTTATTAGTAGACTGACAGTTATCGTCGGTCGACTGATCTGTTAATCGAGCCGTTTGAAAATCTGAACTTTTGAAACTTAGTCGACTTGAGAAAAGTTAGTCGACTGATAATATCATCAGTAGACTGAAAAACCTTTTAGTCGACTGCTGCTAAAATCTTCTGAAAAACAAACATTCTGTTCGGTCGACTGATAAAAAGCATTAGTCGACTGCTGCTAAATTTTCAGAAAACACATGTTCTGTTCAGTCGACTGATAAAACCATTAGTCGACTGCTGCTAATTTTTCCAAAAAACAGACATTTTGTCCAGTCGACTGATAAAACCTTTGGTCGACTAATTTGACAAAAATGACTTCTTAGAAAATATGGCGCGAAAGGATTAGTCGACTGGTAAGTCTATTGGTGGACTAATAAACATGAAAATTTAAGAAAAGAGTTTTCTAAAAAGATTTTCATGAGGGTTCTTTTTAGAAAAGTTTTTCTAAAGACTTTTAAGGTGAAATGCAACCTAAATATGCACTCCAAGTAAGACTCTTACATGAATCTAAGACTTTTAATGAATTAAACATTTGCACACTAGTCTTCAAAGATTCTTCACTGAATTCTTCAATTTCTTCATAGCCTTAGCTGAAATGCAGTTGATTCTACTTGCTCATCATCAAAACCTTGTACTTGAAGTATCATGTATGGCTTCATTGTTGTAACAATCTCCCCCTTTTTGATGATGACAAACTTAATCAAAGATGAAGCTTTTAGATGCATAGATGGAGATTTTACTCCCCCTATCAATATGCTGCAAAACATTAAAAGTTAGTACATTTAAAGCACATATATCACATATTGATTGGTTTGCATTTCCATTCATCATTTCTTCATGCATTTAGAAATACATACATTCAAAGCTTTCTTTTTCTCTTAATATTGCATTTCTCATGCAAGATCTCCTGCAATGTAATTGCTATCATCTTTTTCTCCCCCTTTGTCAGAATCAAAAAAGAGTAAGGGCAGATTAGCATAAGCAAAATAGAGATACAAGTTTAAAATATTACAACCCATAAAGTATGAAAGTTCAGACAACAAAGATTAGAAAAGTGAGTTGAGCAAATCCTTGATTGAAGTAATCTCTTTCTGAATCGAAGATAGTTGTTGAGTCACATCTTCACGAAAAGTATGTTGATGCAGCTCTAAAGCTTCCAGTCTCTGCATAACTTCATCATGGTCTTGACTTGTCAAAAATTTCTTTCTTTTTGCATGAGATGAAGGTGTTGCAGAAGGTGAAGGTTCAGAAATTGATGGTTCATTAGGATCAAATGGTTCAGTTTGATCAACATTTAAAGGAGGCAGATATTTAATTTTCATTCTTTTAAAAATTGTTTGATCAAAGAACTCTTTTTGCTCAATGTATTTTTCATTTGTTAAAGGAACTTTGAAATGTCTAAAAATACGGGTTAAAAGACAACCATAAGGAAGAAATGGTTTTTGTTTCCACAAATTTGTAAAATACACATTGGCCCAGTTGACAGAAATATTTCCAAATAAAACATAAAGAGCCGTAGATAGATCTGTGGAATAATAATCAAAAGAACTAGTTTTGGGTAGAACATTGTGGGCAAGGATTCGTCCAGCAATGCGTGCACGAGTTTAAAGATTAGTATTTTTGAAAGGAGGGCAGTGAGGTGCTCCTGGAAGAAGAATTTGTTCAAAAACTCTTTCATCATTCAATTCAATAGTGTTGAAAAGAGTGTCTGAAGGTGGAATTTCAAGAATTTCTCCAAGTAATTTCGAATCAAACTCGATTTCAACATCACGAACAAGAGAGGACAAAACTCCAGTTTCATGATTCATTTGTAAATTCGTGTAAAACAAGTGAATAAGAAACAAATAGTGAAGGGTATCTACACAAGCATAAAAAAGATGTGAAATTCCAGGAAATAATTCTCTTATATTGTAACGAGAAAATAAGTGAAATAGAACATTTCGGCCTGGTAAAATAGATAATGCAAAAATTGATCCAAAAGTATCATAGAGAAGAGGATTGCGAAGTAATCTTAGTGAAAAAACATGTCTTGAAGAAGGTGTAGGAGGAGGAGAACCTAAACCTTTTGCAGATGCAGACTTTGTACGAGGCATGGTTAAAAAAATAGAGTCACCAAAAACAATAACGGCTTCCAAATGATTTTCGACAGAAGTAGAACGCTGTCCAGCGATGTGAAACAGAACCAGAGGAGGATACAATGGCTGACGGCGAGTGAGAAGTCGGCCACAAGGGGATTTCGGCAATGCACTGTCACACAAGAGGGTTCCTGTTGAGAAACTCGGTTTTGATGTCACATAATATGATACACTGTCTCATTTGATTTTATATGATATGATAATATGTCTCTTGAAATAATGTTATATTATGACTGAATATGTTTTGCCTTAAATCTAACGAGTATTTGATGCAAGGATATCTCACACAATAAGGATGGAGACTTCCTGTTCAAGTACATCTATGGTGCAATCATACTCCTTGAAGAAAAAGCTTGATGAGCCATGCTTTCCTAAAGCTCAAATGAAGAAATCAGCTACCTCAAGATGAAGATTTTTTTTTTCTTTAGAGTCATATGTAACAGAACCTTCAGGAACTTGCATTTTGCATATTACATACTCATTCATACATACTATATCATAAAAGTATACGATAGTTTCAAAAAGCTTCTTTTTTGAAAACCAATAAGTGTACCTTCTTACAACCTTTTATGAAAAAGACATTTTGTCATATAATAATTGTACCTTCTTACAACCTTTTATGAAAAAGACATTTTATCATTGTACCTTACACTATATACAAGACAACATGAAAAAAAAAGGAATGTAGGAAAAAGACAAAAACATAAAATCGGCTACATAAGAAAAACAAATAAAATATGTTTTTGAAAAGACTTTAGTTATCTTCGTTAATGAAATGTTTTTTAATATAAGAAGAGGACAAAAACATAAAATCGACTACATAAGAAAAACAAATAAAATATGTTTTTGAAAAGACTTTAGTTATCTTCTCTAAATGAAATGTTTCTTAAATACAAGAAGAAGACAAAAACATAAATCGGCTACACATAAGAAAAACAAATAAAATATGGGTTTAAAAGGACTCTAGTTACCTTTTTTCATAACCATAGAATGTCGACTTACTTGAAGTCATCATTCTCTCTACAAAGCATTAAATGCCTTCTGTAACAAATCCTTTCTAAATATCCTTCCCAAAGAATGTCGACCTTCTTTTTGGTCCTCATTCTCTCTGGAGACTTTGAAATACACTACATAAAGAATACACTTGACATGACTATGTACAAATAAATATATCAAAGCACTCATAGTACTTACACTCATTTAAAGTAAGGAAGTACTAATGTACCTCAAATCATTAATTAGAATAAAGACAAAACTACAACCCAACGTTCAAATGTACTATTGTAAGAAATAGACTTTTCACATAAAATATATATTACCTGAAAATATTACAACGACTAGTGTACCCTCTATTTCACCTTTATGGAAAAAGGCATTCTCGAACTTCTCTAAAAGATGTTTTTGAAATGACCTAACATTTCACATTTCAAAAAGTTACAATTCCAAAATGTAACGACTACTTTTTATAAGCTATATAAACACACACACGTAAACTATTCAACAAGAAGAATGAAATAGACGTGTGAGCTTACAAAGAGAAAAATTTTCTATTCGTGATTTGAAAAGAGAGCCTTGAAAAAGAAAGAGAAAAAGAAAAAGAAAGAAAAGAGAAAAAGTCAAGTCCAGCTCTTTGACAAAGAGTATCCTCTGAGTGACAAACAGAACATTCTTAGAATCCTTCATTCGTGCATTCATATCATTCTGAAGGTTCTATAGGAAGTATTGTAACTCTGTTTATTCATTGTATTCCTTCTTTGTTTAAAGAAGTAGACCTCTGTGAAAGAGGGTGTTGCCCTTCTCTGTTGAGAGAAGAAGACCTCTTGGGAAGAGGGTGTTGCCCTTCTCTGTTGAGAGAAGAAGACCTCTTGGGAAGAGGGTGTTGTACTATTTATCCGGTGACTCGGATGTTATAGTGGAAATCTCAAGTGGTTTGCTTGGGGACTGGATGTAGGTCTGGATATTGACCGAACCAAGATAACTTCTGTGTTTTATGTGTTGTGCCTTACTGCTTAATTATTTTATTTTATCGATCATTATCATATTTCACTATTCACCCCCCCCCCCCTCTAGTGGAATTTCAGTTCCGACGTGTTTTGAAGATGCGCCAGTTACTGCAGGAGGATTCCGGCGTTTCAAGATCACGGCCAGAGGACTCCGGCGTCTCCTTGTCACGGCAAGAAAATCCCGGCGAAGATGGAATCGAACGACACTCTGAGGGTTTTTCGAAAAAGAGAGAGGCAAAAGAGAAAGAGGGTTTTCGTTTTTAAGGGTTTCGTTTTTAAGAAAAATGAAAAGGTACGAAAACGAAGTGAAATGATGCATTTTTTTAAAAAAATGGGTGTTAAAAAAAATCCAAGGGGTATCGAGTCCCTTCATTTAAAAAATTTAAAAAATTTTAGTCGACTAAATCTTTATCGGTCGACTAAGAATGTGCGACTCATTCTAAAAATATCATCAGTCGATTAGAAATATATCGGTCGACTAATATGGTGCGATACATTCCAAAAATTTAAAACACCAGTCGACTAGAATTTTATCGGTCGACTAATATAGTGCGATTTTGAGATTTTGTTCAAAAATCAGCATTTTTATAAATCCAAAAACAAGCAAATACCTAGTTCTCTCCTAATTCTCATTAAATCTTCATTTTTAAGAGGTTTAGTGAAGATATCGGCATGTTGTTCTTTAGTGGAAATAAAATTTAACGAAATATCTCCTTTTAACACATGATCTCTTAAAAAATGATGTCTAACTTCAATATGCTTAGTTCTTGAGTGTTGAATAGGATTTTTCGAAAGATTTATAGCACTAGTGTTATCACAATAAATAGTTGTTGTGGAGTAATTCAAACCGAAATCTTTTAAGGTCTGTTTCATCCAAAGTACTTGTGAACATGCTAAACTAGCCGCTATATATTCTGCTTCAGTTGTTGAGAGTGATACTAAATTTTGCTTTTTTACTAAACCAAGAGACTAAGGAATTTCCTAAGAAATGACAAGTTCCACTAGTACTCTTGCGATCAGATTTACTTCTTGCAAAATCTGCTTCACTATATGAAACTAAATCAAAGGAAGATGATTTTGGGTAAAACAAACCGAAATCTGAAGTATCTTTCAAATAACGAAGAATTTGTTTTACTGCAGTTAAATGAGATTCCTTTGGATTAACTTGAAATCTTGCACACATACAAACACTAAACATAATATCAGGTCGACTAGCAGTTAAGTATAATAGAGATCCGATCATACCTCTGTAGATCTTAGTATCTACACTTTTACCATTTTCATCTTTATCAAGAGAAGTAGTTGTACTCATAGGATTCCTTCTTGATTTCGATGAGTCCATCCCAAATCTTTTGAAAAGTTCTTTTGTATACTTAGCCTGATTGATGAAGATTCCTTCTTCAGTTTGCTTTATTTGAAGTCCAAGGAAGTAGTTTAATTCGCCCATCAAGCTCATTTCAAACTCTTCCTGCATAGCTTTAGCAAATTCTTTATAAAGAGAATCATTAGTAGAACCAAATATTATGTCATCAACATAAATTTGTACAATAAGAATATCTGAATTAAGATTTTTAATAAATAAAGTGGAGTCTACCCGACCAATGGAAAAACCAGATTGTTCTAGAAAATTTCGTAGTCTTTCATACCACGCTCTTGGTGCTTGTTTGAGTCCATACAAAGCTCTTTTAAATTTGTAGACTTTCTCTAGATATTTCTCATTTTCAAAGCTTGGAGGTTGCTCTACATAAACTTCTTCATTGATGTGTCCATTTAAGAATGCACTCTTAACATCAATTTGATATAACTTGAAGTTCATGTAACTAGCAAAAGCAAACATCATTCGAATTGACTCTAATCGAGCCACTGGTGCATAGGTTTCATCAAAATCTATGCCTTCTTCTTGATTATAGCCTTGTGCCACTAGCCTTGCTTTGTTACGAATGACTTCACCATTTTCATCCAGCTTATTTCGGAAGACCCATCTTGTTCCAATTACCGGATGATCCTTTGGTCTATCAACTAGATCCCAAACATCATTCCTAGTAAATTAGTTAAGTTCTTCAGACATGGCTAAAAGCCAAAATTCATCAACACAAGCCTCATTGATATTCTTTGGTTCTATTTTAGATATGAAAGCAACATTTGCAATATATTTTTCTAACTGCCTTCTAGTTTGGACACCACTCTTTATTTCACCAATAACTTGTTCATGTGGATGATTAGGAACTTCTTTCCAAAACCGGTTGAAGAGGAATATTTTCTTGAGAAGTACTCTCTATCAAGGGTTCTTCTTGAAGTATTACTTCTTCTCCTTCGCTTAGAGGTACAACATGCTCACAATTCTCATCAAATGCAACATGTAAAGATTCTTCAATACAAGATGTTCTTTTATTGAAAATACGATATGCTTTACTTCTAGAAGAATATCCAAGAAATATTGATTCATCTGATTTTGAATCAAACTTATCAAGATTATCTTTGGTATTTAACAAGAAACATTTACTACCAAAAATTCTGAAATATGAGATCTTTGGTATACGATCATAATACAATTCAAAACATGTTTTATGTAAAATTGGTTGAATAAAAACACGATTTAAGACATAACATGCTGTATTAATTGCTTCAGCCCAAAAGTATTTTGGTAAATTTTTATCTTGAAGCATGGTTCTAGCACATTCTTGCAAAGTTCTATTCTTTCTTTCAACAACTCCATTTTGTGGAGCCGTTCTAGGAAAAGCAAAGTTGTGAGATATACCATGTAAATCACAAAACTTTAGAAAAGATTCATTTTCAAATTCACCACCATGATCACTACGAATTTTAATAATAGATGTAGATTTTTCATTTGTAATTCTTCTACAAAGTTTAGAAATTTCTGAAAAAGCATCATTTTTGCTTTTTAGAAAAATCACCCATGTAAACCGAGAATAATCATCTACTATAACAAAAGCATACTTGCTACCATTCAAACTTTGAATTCTAGATGGTCCAAATAGATCTAAATGTAAAAGTTCAAGAGGATGTTTTGTTGAAACTATATCTTTAGCTTTAAAAGAACTCTTGATTTGTTTACCCCTTTGACAAGCATCAAATAAGTGATCCTTTTTATATGGTATTCTAGGTAGGCCTCTTACAAGATCATTCTTGGATAACTTTGAAATAATTTTAAAGTTAACATGTCCAAGTCTCTTGTGCCATAACCATTGAATTTCATTTGAAACAATAAGACAATTTTCATTAAAAGAGGATAATTCATCTAGATATAGTTCATACACATTGTTTCTTCTTTTACCTTTAAAAATGATCTTTTTAGATTGAAAATCAGAAATTAAGCATAAATCATTTTTAAAAGAAACATGAAAACCTTTATCACATAATTGACTGATAGATATTAAATTATGCATTAAACCATCTACTAAAAGAACATTTTCTATCAAGGGGAATTTTGGATTACCAATATCACCAATACTTATCACTTTTCCCTTGTTATTGTCACCAAAGGTGACGGTTCCTCCATCCTTATTTTGGAGGGTGGAAAATAACTCCGGCCTTCCAGTCATATGTTTGGAACATCCGCTGTCCAATATCCATTTGCTCCTTATGTTGTGTACCTACAACAAAATCAGAAAACAAAGCATTTGACCCCTTTCTATTTTCGGGTCCATGAGAGTTAGTCTTAGGAACCCATATCCATTTGGATTTTGGTTTCCTTTGATAATAAATATTCTTTCTATAAAAGGATTTAGAATAAACATGTCTAGAATAATCATATCTAGATGCATTTCTATTAGAACTAGAAAGTTTAGTTCTATGAACAAAAGGTTGAGAATAATGTCTTTGATTTTTCACCACATAGTTTGGTCTATTTTGAGTATCAAAGAAGCTATATCCCAATCCGGTTTTATTAACCGAGCATTTTTGAGAACCAAGAAGTTTTTCTAGATTCTCTTGACCACTTGTGAATTTGGTCACTATAGAAAGAAGATCATTTGACTTTTCTTTAAGACTAGATATTTCTTTTTGTAAGAGATTGGTTCTAACTTCAATTTTTTTTATCTCAAGTGCTTGGCAAGAATTTTCCTTCTTGAGATCTTCTATTTCTTAAAGTAACACTTTATTTTGAGAGTCAAGAGTTAAATTTTCAGTTTTTAACTCTTTATTTTTAGAACTAAGACTCTTAAATTTAGCATATAAATCATTAAATGCTTCAAATAACTCATCATAGTCAAATTGACTTACCGAATCTTCTTGTGCTACAAAACACATGTTGGCGACTTCTTCATTTGATTCTTCATCGGAAGAGGAGTCACTATCATCCCAACATGCTTGAAATGCCTTTTTCTTCTTGAATTGGTCCTTGGGCTTGATTTTGAGAAGAGGACAATCTTTCTTGATATATCCTGTCTTTTTGCAGTTAAAGCACTTTACTTCATTGGGAATGGAAGAATCTGCTTTCTTTGCCTTTCTTTGAAATCTTCCCTTTTTGATGAATCTTCTGAATTGCCTTGTGATGAGGGCAATATCTTCATCTTCATCTTCTTCTGAATTTTCTGAGTCAGAAGTAGCCTTAAAAGTAAGAGATTTCTTCTTAGGCTCTTCTTCTTGTCTGTCTTGAAGTTGGACCTCATATGCCATTAGGTTACCAACTAAGTCTTCAAGAGTGAGAGTATTGAGATCATTTGCTTCTTCAATAGCAGTGGTTTTTCTCTCCCATTTAGGAGTTAAACACCTTAGAATCTTTCTGACTAAATCCACTTGTGAATATTCTTTTCCAAGGGATTTCAAAGTGTTAGTTATATCGGTCATTCTAGTTACCATGTCCGATATAGATTCATTTTGCTTCATTTTGAACAATTCAAATTTATGAACTAAAGAAGCAATTTTAGATTCCTTTACCTTTGTCGTACCTTCGTGAGTTACTAGTAGAGTATGCCAAATTTCATTTGTTGTAGAGCATTGAGAGATGCGATTGAATTCTACCTTGTCAACGCCACAGTATAATGCATTCATGGCTTTGGCATTCAGTGAAACAGTCTTCTTTTCATTATCGGTCCATCGGCTGAAATCAGTTGATGGAGTTTGGTACTTTTCTGAAACAACTCTCCAGATATCGAGATCCATGGATTGCAAGAATATTGTCATTCTTACTTTCCAGTATCCATAGTTTGTTCCGTCGAAGAGAGGAGGACGAACAGAGGAGCATCCTTCTTTGTGCTGAGATGTTGTAGTTTCCATGCTAGATGATGGTCAAATCAAAGTAATAGCAAACCTTCGCTCTGATACCAAATGAAAGCGCACTAGGATCGAGGTAACGAGCACTAGAGGGGGGGTGAATAGTGCTTTTAAAAATTGTCTGCGGAATATAGAATGATTTTGCAAATCTCAAAGCAAACACACAAAGAACACAAGATTTTATCCTGGTTCGGTCTAACCCGACCTACATCCAGTCCCCAAGCAAAACCCGCTTGAGATTTTCACTATCAACCTTGTAAACTACAAGATCACACAGACCATAACTGGTCCCACTTTCAGTAACAACCCTACTGAAAGCAAACAACTCCTTTACACCAAGGAGTCCTTCTTTTTACAGAAAATAAGTAACAACTTACAAAACAACCTATGAGCCTTCCTTTTGAATGCAAATGAGATGCAATTGGCTTTTGAGGTTGTTGAAATACTCTACTCACGAATTCACTATCTCTCAAAGTAATTTGAGTGAAAAACTGAAGTGAAAATATCACGTGAGTGAGAAAACAAAAACTTGAATGAATAGGAGTGAAAAGCAATAAGTAAATAATTCAAATTGATTGAATTCTTGTTTTTTTTAGTGTAAAATGCACTCATATTTATAGTTCAAAGATTCCATACGTTGAGAGTATGAAAGGGTGTCAAAACTGTCCATTTCAAACGATCAAAACGTTTGAAAAATGAAAAGACACGCCTTTTTGAAGTTTCAGGAAAATGGCAAAATTAGTCGACTGAAACATCAGTTAGTCGACTAATAGTTAGTTATTAGTAGACTGACAGTTATCGTCGGTCGACTGATCTGTTAATCGAGCCGTTTGAAAATCTGAACTTTTGAAACTTAGTCGACTTGAGAAAAGTTAGTCGACTGATAATATCATCAGTAGACTGAAAAACCTTTTAGTCGACTGCTGCTAAAATCTTCTGAAAAACAAACATTTTGTTCAGTCGACTAATAAAAAGCATTAGTCGACTGCTGCTAAATTTTCAGAAAACACATGTTCTGTTCAGTCGACTGATAAAACCATTAGTCGACTGCTGCTAATTTTTCCAGAAAACAGACATTCTGTCCAGTCGACTGATAAAACCTTTGGTCGACTAATTTGACAAAAATGACTTCTTAGAAAATATGGCGCGAAAGGATTAGTCGACTGGTAAGTCTATTGGTCGACTAATAAACATGAAAATTTAAGAAAAGAGTTTTCTAAAAAGATTTTCATGAGGGTTCTTTTTAGAAAAGTTTTTTTAAAGACTTTTAAGGTGAAATGCAACCTAAATATGCACTCTAAGTAAGGCTCTTACAAGAATCTAAGGCTTTTAATGAATTAAACATTTGCACACTAGTCTTCAAAGATTCTTCACTGAATTCTTCAATTTCTTCATAGCCTTAGCTGAAATGCAGTTGATTCCACTTGTTCATCATCAAAACCTTGTACTTGAAGTATCATGTATGGCTTCATTGTCATAACAATTTTGAATTTCAAACAGGCTCAATTTGAGCCCTCCATGTGGCGCCATCTCAGGGGTGCTATTTTGATTTTTTTGAGAAAATAAAATGGGAAATTTTATGGGTGAGACACCTCAGCAGAATTTGAAAATTTTCAAAATTGGGTTTGCTTGATTTTCTCTGCAGGAAGCTCCCAGATGGCGCCACCTCAGAGGGTGCTACCTGGGGTTTGAAATTCAAAATTTGCCTTTTGTAGGGAGCCCTCAAGTGGCGCCACCTCATGGGGATATTTTTATTAAAATATAAAATAAATAAAAGAAATGAAGCAAAGTGGGGCTCTGGATTGGCGCCACCTCAAAAGGAGGTTTGAGGTGTAAAGCTGGAAACAGTAGGAGCATGCCATGTGGCACCACCTCTGGAAGCTCTTGACACATGTCAGAAGGATAGGAGTGGAAGAAGCAGACTGTGCCACCTCAGAGGAATTCAAATTCTACTTTTTTGCAGGAAAGGAGAGGCTGACATGTGGTGCCACCTCCAAGTTGCTTCACACTGCCATGTGGCAGGAGAACAGGGATGGAAGAAGCAAAATGTGCCACCTCAGAGGGGGGGCTTTTCTACTTTTTCTAATGCAGGGAGGCCTGGACATGTGGCATACAAGTGTCAGCTGTCTGGAGAAGCCTTCTCAAATGGCGCCACCTCAGAAGGTAATTTGAATTTCAAATGGGGGTTGGCTCTGGAGGAATGGAGGATGGACATGTGGCAGTTCCTCAGAGTGGCTCCTACAATGCCATGTGGCAGGAGGAAAAATCAAGAAACATGTGGCGCCCTCATAGACAAAGTAGAAAAAGGTAGAACTCCAGGATTTGCGCCACCTAGCTCTTGTCTGAAAATTTTTGAATGGTTGCTCTTCTGAAGAAAGCCAAGAGTGACATGTGTTCTCTACTTTTTCTGAAGGAAGCTAAACATGACATGTGTCATCTACTTTTCTGAGAAAAGTAGGGGAAAGACATGTGTCATCTTGCTTTTTCTGAAAGAAGCAGAAATTGACACGTGGCAGAGGGAAGAGAAGGAGGTCCAAGCCATGTGGCGCCATCTCAGACAAAATGGAAAAGGTGAAGTTCAGGATTTGCGCCACCTCTGGAGAGATTTGAATATTTGAATTCTAGTTTTTCTGAAGAGAGCAGGAAATGACACATGGCATCTACTTTTTCTAAGAAGAGCAGAGAATGACACATGTCACCTGCTTTTTCTGAAAAGAGTAGAGAATGACACATGACATTTGCTTTTTCTGAGGAAATGAGAGATTGACATGTGTCCTCTACAGAAGACACACTTCAAATGGCGCCACCTCAGAGGAGACAAGCCTACCTTTTTCTAGAGGAAACTAGGAGTGACACGTGTCCTCTACAGGAGACACACTTCAAATGGCGCCACCTCAGAGGAGACAAGTTTTTCTTTTTTTGGCCAGGACAACACAGGACACTTGTCATCTCAGAGTGATCTTTGGAATGACACATGGCGCAGGGTGAAGATGGTGGATGTTGACATGTGGCGGCTTCTTAAGGTAGCCCCACACTGACACTTGGCAGATAAATGGGAGGAGAGAGAAAAGACAAGTGGCGCCCATCCAGGGGACAAGGCTCCTATATTTTTGGGTTTTTCAAAATTCAGATTTTTCAAAAGAAAAGCCTATGTGACACCACCTCAGTGTGGGTCCCACCTTGCTTCTTTATTGAAATAAAGACAAGACAGTAAATCCTTTTTTTCTTTTGGAATTTTCATAAAATCTAGACTAATTGGCAAAACAGAAATTTTGAAAAGAGATGGCCCTTGTAGGGTGATTTTGTAAAAGGAAGATATTGAAATTGTTGACAAAAAAGGAAAAATCTAAGTTGAAGTGGCTGAAATCCATATTGAAAACTATCCAGATCTTTTTCCTTAGGAAATATTTTGAAATTCAGAGTCCTGGGGGTAAAATGGGAAGAATGGATAATTTTAAAAACCTAGGGTTTTGAAATCAATTTTGAAAGTAGTTGAAATTCGAATTTGGATTAAAGATTTTGAAATCAAGAGTTCTGGACCTCGAAATGACATGTTGTGCAGTGCAGTGATATGAAATGCTCATGCAATGCTATGAAATGACATGTCATATGAAATGTAATCCTGAATTGGGCTTTGGAGATTCCTGTGTTCTGTCCGGAATAAAATTTTGAACATTTGAGCTGAAAATAGAGAAATTTTGAGAGTTGCAGACGGAATTTATACTTTTGCAAGGTCTGAGCTCAGAAAATGACCATTTTGCCCTCTGGCGATTTCAGAGGCTGGATGCTGATGCTTGGTGGAAATGTTGGAGAGATGAATGAAAATTTGGGGTGTTTACATATCCCAATTCCAAATCTCCCTTTTCAAGATTTATTTTCAAATCTCTGATTATTCCTGTTACGACAATGAAGTCGTACACGATACTTCAAGTATAAGGTTTTGATGATGAACAAGTGAATCAACTGCATTTCAGCTATGGCAATGAAGAAAGATGACAAGAATTAAAGAATTCAATGAAGAATCTATGAAGAATCTATGAAGACTAGTGTGAAAATGTAAAATTCATTAAATGTCTTAGATTCTTGTAAGAGCCTTACTTAAAGTGCATATTTCGATTGCATTTCACCTAAAAAGTCTTTAAAAACACTTTTCTAAAAGAACCCTTCATGAAAATTATTTTAGAAAACTCTTTACTTAATTTTTCATGTTTATCAGTCGACCAACAGACTCACCAGTCGACCAACTTTCTCGCATTTATTTTATAAAGCAAAAATGTCAATTTTCTGAATTAGTCAACTGAAGGTTTTATCACTGGACTGGACAGAACATGTGTTTTCAGAAAAATTTAGCAGCAGTCGACTGAAAGATTTTTCAGTCTACTGATGATATTATCAGTCGACTAACTTTTTCTTTAGTCGACTAAGTTTCAAACTTTAGATTCTCAAACAACTATTTTAAACAGATTAGTCGACCGACGATAACTGTCAGTCTGCTTGCAGTCGACTAACTATTGTTCCAGTCGACTAATTTTATCATTTTTCCTGAAACTTCTAAAAGGCGTGTTTTTTCATTTTTCAAACGTTTTGATCGTTCAAAATGGACTGTTTTGACACCCTTTCATACCCTCAACATATGAAATCTTTCAACTATAAATATGAGTGCATTCCACTCTCAAAAATATCAAATCCAATCGAATTACATTGAATTATTCTTTGCTTTTCACTCATATTCGTTTTCTCACTCACTTAATATTTTCACTTCAGTTTTTCACTCAAATTCCTTTGAGAGCTAGTGAATTCGTGAGTTGAGTATTTCAACAACCTCAAAAGCCAATTGCATTTCATTTGCATTCATAAGAAGGGCTCATAGGTTGATTATTTTATTTTTCTGTAAAAGGAAAGGACTCCTTAGTTTAAAGGAGTTGTTTGCTTTGAGTAGGTTTGTTACTGAAAGTGGGAGCGGATTTGGTCTGTATGTTCTTGTGTTTACACAAGGTTGATAGTGAAAATCTCAAGTGGGTTTTGCTTGGGGACTGAATGTAGGTCTGGAAGACCGAACTAGCATAAATTCTTGTGTTCTTTGTGTGATTGCTTTGCGAATTTTAAAATCCTTCGAAATTCAAAAGACGTTATTTAAAAGCACTATTCACCCCCCCCCCCTCTAGTGCTCGTTGTCTCGATCCTATAGAACTTTCATTTGGTATCAGAGCAAATTAGCTATATTTTGATCTTACCATCATCTAGCATGGAAACAACATCTTCTCAACACAAAGAAGGATGCTCCTCTGTTCGTCCTCTTCTCTTCGATAGAACAAACTCTGGATATTGAAAAGTAAGAATGATAATATTCCCACAATCCATGGATCTCGAAACTTGGAGAGTTGTTTTAGAAAAGTTTCAAATGCCATCAACTGATTTCAGCCAATGGACTGATGAAGAAAAGAAGGTTGCTTCACTCTATGCCAAAGCTATGAATGCACTGTATTGTGTTGTTGACAAGGTAGAGTTTAATCATATCTCTCAATGTTCCACAGCAAATGAAATTTGGCATACTCTTCTCGTTACTCATGAAGGTACGTCAAAGATAAAGGAATCTAAAATTGCCTCTTTAGTTCATAAGTTTGAGTTATTTAAAATAAAGCAAAATGAGTCTATATCGGACATGGTAACAAGAATGACCAATATTACTAACACTCTAAAATCCCTTGGAAAAGAATATTCACAAGTGAATTTAGTTAAAAAAATCCTAACGTGTTTAACTCCTGAATGGGAAAGAAAAACCACAGCAATAGAGGAAGCAAATGATTTAAACACCCTTTCTCTTGAAGATTTGGTTGATAACTTAATGCCATATGAAGTCCAACTTCATGATAGACAAGAAGAAGAACCCCAAAAGAAATCTCTTGCTTTCAAGGCCACTTTTGACTCTGAAGATTTAGAAGAAGATGAAGATGTTGCCCTCATCACTAGGCAATTCAAAAGATTCATCAAAAATTGAAGATTTCAAAGGAAAGTAAATAAAATTGATTATTCTAATTCTAATGAAGTCAAGTGCTTTAACTGAAAAAGGCAAGACACATCAAGAAAGATTGTCCTTTTCTCAAAATCAAGCCCAAGGACCAATTCAAGAAGAAAAAAGAATTTCAAGCAAGTTGGGATGATAGTGACTCATCTTCCGATAAAGAATCTAATGAAGAAGTCGCCAACATGTGCTTTGTAGCACAAGAAGACTTGGTAAGTCAATTTGAGTATGATGATTTATTAGAGGCATTTAATGATTTATATGCTAAATTTAAGAGTCTAAGTTCTAAAAACAAAGAGTTAAAAACTGAAAATTCAACTCTTGACTCTCAAAACAAAGTGTTACTTCAAGAGATAGAAGATCTCAAGAAGGAAAACTTTTGTCAAGCATTTGAGATAAAAGAAATTGGAATTAGAACCAATCTCTTACAAGAAGAAATAACAAGTCTAAAAGAAAAATCAAATGATCTTCTTTCTATAGTGACCAAATTCACTAATGGACAAGAGAATCTAGAAAGACTTCTTAGTTCTCAAAGATGCTCGGTTAACAAAACCGGTTTGGGATATAGCTTCTTTGATACTCAAAATAGATCAAACTATGTGGTGAAGAATCAAAGACAAAATTCTCAACCATTTGTTCAAATAACTCAATTTTCTAGTTATAATAGAAATGCATTTAATCATGGTACTTATAAAACTTATAAGCCTAGACATGATTACTCTAGAAATGCTAAATCTTTTTATAGAAAGAATATTTATTCTCAAAGAAAACAAAAATCCAAATGGATATGGGTTTCTAAGACTACCTCTCATGGACCCAAAAATAGAAAGGGGTCAAATGCTTTGTCTTCTAATTTTGTTGTAGGTACACAAAATAAGGAGCAAATGGATCTTGGACAACGGTTGTTCCAAACATATGACTGGAAGGTTGAAGTTATTTTTCACCCTTCAAAGTAAGGATGGAGGAACCGTCACCTTTGGTGACAATAACAAGGGAAAAGTAATCGGTATTGGTAACATTGGTAATCCAAAATTTCCCTTGATAGAAAATGTTCTTTTAGTAGATGATTTAATGCATAATTTA
Organism: Nuphar pumila; assembly: GCF_984573655.1. Lineage (NCBI taxonomy): Eukaryota > Viridiplantae > Streptophyta > Magnoliopsida > Nymphaeales > Nymphaeaceae > Nuphar > Nuphar pumila. The sequence continues at coordinate 21,587,076 of NC_143257.1, read as the reverse complement.
TTATCCATTAGTCAATTATGTGATAAAGGTTTTCTCGTTTCTTTTGAACATGATTTATGCTTAATTTCTGATTTTTAATATAAAAAGATAGTGTTTAAAGGTAAAAGAAGGAACAATGTGTATGAACTTTATCTAGATGAGTTACCCACTTTTAATGAAAAATGTCTTATTACTTCAAATGAAATTCAATGGTTATGGCATAAGAGACTTGGACATGTTAACTTTAAATTAATTTCTAAGTTATCCAAGAATGATCTTGTTAGAGGCCTACCTAAAATACCATATAAGAAGGACCACTTATGTGATCCTTGCCAAATGGGTAAACAAATCAAGAGTTCTTTCAAAACAAAAGATATAGTTTCTACAAAACGTCCTCTTGAACTTTTACATTTAGATCTTTTTGGACCATCTAGAATTCAAAGTTTGAATGGTAGCAAGTATGCTTTTGTTATAGTAGATGATTATTCTTGTTTTACTTGGGTGGTTTTTCTAAAAAGCAAAAATGATGCTTTTTCAGAATTTTCTAAACTTTGTAGAAGAATTACAAATGAAAAATCTACATCTATTATTACAATTTGTAGTGATCATGGTGGTGACTTTAAAAATGAATCTTTTCTAAAGTTTTGTCATTTACATGGTATATCTCACAACTTTGCTTTTCTTAGAGCGGCTCCACAAAATGGAGTTGTTGAAAGAAAGAATAGAACTTTGCAAGAATATTCTAGAACCATGCTTCAAGATAAAATTTACCAAAATACTTTTGGGCTGAAGTAGTGAATACAACATGTTATGTTTTAAACTGTGTTCTTATTCGACCAATCTTACATAAAACATGTTTTGAATTGTATTATAATCGTATACCAAAGATCTCATATTTCAATTTTTTTGGTAGTAAATGCTTCTTGTTAAATACCAAAGATAATCTTGATAAGTTTGATTCAAAATCAGACGAAGCAATATATCTTGGATATTCTTTTAGAAGCAAAGCTTATTGTGTTTTTAATAAAAGAACATCTTGCATTGAAGAATCTTTACATGTTGCATTTGATAAGAATTGTGAGCAGGTTATACCTCTAACGAAGGAGAAGAAGTCATACTTCAAGGAGAACCTTTGATAGAAAGCACTTCTCAAGAAAATATTTCTCTTCCATTGGTTTGGAAAGAAGTTCCTAATCATCCACATGAGCAAATGCTTGGAGAAATAAAGAGTGGTGTCCAAACTAGAAGTCAATTGCAATATATTGCAAATATTGCTTTCATATCTAAAATAGAACCAAAGAATATCAATGAGGCTTGTGATGATGAATTTTGACTTTTAGCCATGTTTGAAGAACTAAGCATTTGCTCATTATTAGACTTATAATTTTTTTTGAAAATTTTTGTTTTACTTGAAAAATTTTAAGACTAACATTTTTCTTGAACTTTGTTTTCAGTTATTGCAGCCTTTCTTTTCATGAACTTTGATAATTTCTGGGTTGTAGTATTTTGAACTTAAATTTGCATTTTGCTTATGCTATGACTGCACTTACTCATTTTGATATTGACAAAGGGGGAGAAAAAGACAAACATGGAAATTACATCATGTGAAAGCATTGAAAAAAGTTTAAAAAGGGTTGAAGTAATGATGGAAATGCAAAACAATCTATATGTGATAGTGCTAACTTCTTATGTTTTGTAGCAAATTGATAGGGGGAGTAAAATCTCCATTTATGCATCTAAATGCTCCATCTATGACTAATTTGTCATCATCAAAAAGAGGGAGATTGTTACGACAATGAAGTCGTGCACGATACTTTAAGTACATGGTTTTGATGATGAACAAGTGAATCAACTGCATTTCAGCTAAGGCAATGAAGCAAAATAACAAGAATTGAAGAATTCAATGAAGAATCTATGAAGACTAGTGTGCAAATGTAAAATTCATTAAAAGTCTTAGATTCTTGTACGAGCCTTGCTTAGAGTGCATATTTCGATTGCATTTCACATAAAAAGTCTTTAGAAAAACTTTTCTAAAAGAACCCTTCATGAAAATCATTTTAGAAAACTTTTTACTTAATTTTTCATGTTTATCAGTCGACCAACAGACTCACCAGTCGACCAACTTTCTCGTGCCAATTTTTCAAAGCAAAAATGTCAATTTTCTGAATTAGTTGACTGAAGGTTTTATTAGTCGACTGGACAGAATGTGTGTTTTCAAAAAAATTTAGCAGCAGTCAACTGAAAGATTTTTCAATCTACTGATGATATTATCAGTCGACTAACTTTTTCTTTAGTCAACTAAGTTTCAAACTTCAGATTTTCAAACGACTATTTTAAACAAATTAGTCGACCGCCGATAACTGTCAGTCTGCTTGCAGTCGACTAACTACTGTTCCAGTCGACTAATTTTATCATTTTTCCTGAAACTTCTAAAAGGCGAGTCTTTTCATTTTTCAAATGTTTTGATCGTTCAAAATGGACTGTTTTGACACCCTTTCATGCCCTCAACGTATAAAATCTTTCAACTATAAATATGAGTGCATTTCACACTCAAAAACATCAAATCCAATCAAATTACATTGAGTTATTCTTTGCTTTTCACTCATATTTGTTTTCTCACTCACTTGATATTTTCACTCAAATTCCTTTGAGAGCTAGTGAATTCGTGAGTTGAGTATTTCAACAACCTCAAAAGCCAATTGCATTCCATTTGCATTCATAAGAAGGGCTCGTAGGTTGATTGTAAGTTGATTATTTTATTTTTTTGTAAAAGGAAAGGACTCCATAGTTTAAAGGAGTTGTTTGCTTTCAGTAGGTTTGTTACTAAAAGTGAGATCGGATTTGGTCTGTATGTTCTTGTGTTTACACAAGGTTGATAGTGGAAATCTCAAGCGGGTTTTGCTTAGGTCTGGAAGACCGAACCAGGATAAATTCTTGTGTTCTTTGTGTGATTGCTTTGCGAATTTTAAAATCCTTCAAAATTCCAAAGACGCTATTTAAAAGCACTATTCACCCCCCCCCTCTAGTGCTCGTTGCCTCGATCCTATAGCACTTTCAATTCCAAGACTTAGAATTTCAAGTCTCTTCTTCCAGATCTATTCAAAGTTCTAAGTTAGATTCAAAATCTAACTTTTTCAAATCAATTTCCCAAAAACCATTTGTTTTCAAACTTATTTCAAAATCACTTGGAGAAACACAAAAATTTCTGAATTATTTTTCTCAAAAGCATACATCTCTGCATTCACACTATACAAACATGATTCTTTGTACATTTTAGACTTAGAATAAATTCTTAGACAATATTTAGGCAAAGCAAAAAGGCATTTATTTGATCCTTGGTTCAATTACCTCTAGTAAAGGCGTCAGGAACAGTTGAACCTCGTACCGATGAGCGAATCCCGTCTCTCCATTTTTCCTGCAAATTTTCAAAAATGGAGGCAAGTAAATTTCAAAATATTTTCAAATAAAGGTCAAGTGAGACCTTGCAAAAGAGCTCCTCTCTTCTTTCTTTCTTTCTCCTCTCTTCTTCTTTATTTTTTATTTCTTCTTCAAAAAGGGAATAGAGGCTAGAAAGGAAAAAGAAGGAAGAGAAAAATAAACAGAGGAAACATTTTGCAATGATCACACTGTCACAATGTTAGACCCGACTTAGGGGTCAAAACACTATAGAAATTCATAAAAATTTACATAGAGCTACTAGACATAAAAATAAAGATTTTCTTATTTACAGATCAAAAAAATCATTTGTGGTTAGGGAGATATCATTCTGACAATATACGCTTGATTTTAACGAATATAAAACATATTAAAATAGGTACTTTCAATTTCAGGTACTGGAAAATATAACAAATCATATTAAAAAATTATGAAATTTTAGCAGTGAGTAGCAGACACATATAGGAAGATTTTCCTTTTTACAGATTGTCGATTGAATCTCTGGTTAAGGAAATACAAACAACACAAGTTGATCTAAGGTTTGAACGAAGCATAACAAGCTCTAAGAAACTGATTCTATCTTCTGACAGAGAAAAAAATAGCAGACAGATGTAAAAAAATATTAAAAAAATATAATAAATACTAGACGTCATTATAAACATCAGCAATTTACGGATCATAAATCGGATCTTTGACGAGAGAGATAACACCTCTGCAAGTTGTTCCCGAATCCCAATAGCAATTTCACGATTTAAAAATCATCGTTCGGTTTATTATTTTTTTGATAGGGTTTTCGAATCCAGAATAATCCAATTTTTTTACAAGAAATTGCTGACAAACTCGTGAATCAACCTTAAAAAAATTACATTTTTTTAACAAAAGCTTAAGCATGAAATAACACAATTTCTACACACCCAGGATCAAAACACATGGATATTCAATAAAGCACTAAAAACCCTAATTTAAACATGGAAAATAAAAGAAAATATGCAAATAACACAACGAAGTTGGATTTGAAGCTTGAATGATCAAAATAAACATTAATACAGTGAAATAAAATAAAAATATCAGGGAAATTATGGTTAGAACTTGATTTAGTTTTCAAAAGAGGGATTTGACCCATTTAACGGGTGAATCTCATCTTTTATTTGGCAAAAACATAAAAAATAATATTCTAAACTATTCTAATGGATTAAAAATGTGAAATAAACCATAGAACAACATTAGATCATGTTTTTTATTTTGTTTTAGGGTTCTTAAAGGTAGATCATACTTGAAATCCATAAACAAGGGGCGATAATGGTGGATTTCATGGTGAAAAGCATAAAAAATAAATAAAGAAAACATAAAATAAAATCTCACCTTGGGTTGCTGCAGCTTCAATGAAGGAAGAAGAGGATGCTGGGAGGAGAGAGAGGCCATAAAAATTGGGAGAGAAAAAGAGAGAGAGAAAGCCTCCTTTGACCCCTCTAAAGAGCCATTTTTATAGCTTTTTGAAAATCCATGTAATTAGGGCTTAATTAATACCTAACTTTGACCTTTTCAAACTCAATCTAAAACCACTAAGGGGGGGTAATTTTTATGAGGACTCCTAGCCTAGGTGGGACTCTAACTAACCTACCTAAGTCCTAATTAAACCCTAAAACCTATCCAAATGTGGCGCCAACCTCTGTGAGCCCACGTTTGGTTTTTTAAAGGTTTAAATTTAAAAGTTAAAAATATGTTATGAAAACACTAAAATAAAATGAAGTTTTAAAATCAATTTGGGTTTTTTTCAAATTCCTAACCTAATTAGGACATGGACTAACCCTAAACTAACCCTAACTCTTTCAGATGTGGTGCCACTTGGTCTTTTTCAAAAACCTTAATTCTTAAAACTCTAAAATCAAGATTAAAATCTAAAGTAAAAATGTAACTTTTAAAAACAAGTTTGGACTATTCTAGACTCCTAACCTAACTAGGACACTGACTAACCCTAACTTCTTCAAATGTGGAGCCACCCAGAGTGGGCCACACTTGATTTTCTAAAAATGATTTTAAAACTTGAAAATGAAAGGTTTTCAAAAGAGGTTTAGAATTAGAATAAAAATTGAAAGTTTTTAAACTAAATAGAGTTCTGACTGGATCAAAAATCCTCCGGATATGGCGCCAACTGAGTGGGCTCCGTATCAGAGTTTTGAAAAAGTTGAAATAAAGACTAAAAATGGTTTTAAAATAGAGTTAAAATCAACAAATGAAACTTGGAGGTTTTGAAAATAGAGTCTTGAGCGGACTGAAACTCTGGCCTAGAGTCCTGAACCAATTAAAATTCTGAGATTTAGGTTTTTGAAAGCCAAATAAAGAAGTTTTTGAAAGATTTTCTCAGAACTAGTGAAAATAAGTTGGAAAATGCAATCAGGGTTAGAGTCCTAACTCAACCGAAACTCTGAAAGAGAGTTCTAAATCAACTGGGATTCTGGTAAATGAACTAATTTTTGAAAACAAGTGGTGAAAATAAAAATGGAAGTAAAACTAAAATTTAGAATAGAATCTCAACTGGATTTGGACTGCGGGTCAGAGTCCTGATCAGATTGAAACTCTAGTTTTTTGGTATTTTCTGAAAAACATATGAAAGAATTTTCGAAAACCCATGAAGATAGCAACAAGTGGTGAAATCAGAACAGAGTTCTGATCCAACTGGGACTCTGGGGACAAAGTCCTAATTTGACTAGGACTCTTAAAATTTTGGATTTTCTAAGAAAACAAATAAGAGGATTTTGGAAAATAGGTGAAAATAAGGTAGAAATTGAAGTTCGGTTCAGAATCCTGATCTGACTAGGATTCTGAACAAGAGTCCTAATTCAACTAGAATTCTGAGAATTTTTTATTTTCTAGAAAGCAAATGATGAGATTTTAAAAAGAACTTTTGAAAACAGGTGAAAAGAAAGTAAGAAAATGAAATCAGGATAGTGTCCTGATTCGATTGAGACTTTGGGATAGAGTCCCAAAATTTTGAAACTCTGTGATAAAAGTATAACAATTTTGGTTTCGGAAGACATAAATGAAGAGATTTTTTAAAGATTCTCTCAAAATTGAATTCAGGGTCAGAGTCCTGATCCAACTAGGCCTCTTTGAATAGAGTCATGGTTCAACTAAAACTCCGAGTTTCTGACTTCTTTCGAAAGATTTTGAAAGATTTGGTTGAAAACAAGTAAAAATGGCAACAAAAGATAGAGTCCTAATCCGATCGAAACTCTGAATAAGAGTCCTAATCCGATTGAAACTCTGAATTTTTGAGCCAAAATAAAAGAGTTTAAAAAAGTTTTCTCAAAACAGATAGAAATGACAATAATACGCAGAGTCCTGATCCGACTGGGACTTTGAAAAAGAGTCCTAATCCAACTGAGACTCTAAGATTTTAGCTCTTTTGAAAGTTAGATGAGAAGGTTTTCGAAAACAAGTGAAGAACAAAAGTAAAGGATGAAATCAGGATAGATTCGTTGTCCGACTAAAACTCCAAAAAAGAGTTCTGATCCAACTAGAACTCTAGAATTTTGGCTAAAATGAAAGATTTTGAAAGGTTTTCTCGAAAATCGGTAAAAATAGAAGTGAAAGGTAGAGTTCTGATCCGACTGAGACTCTGGAAAAAAGAGTCTTGATCCAACTAGGACTTTGAGATTTTGGCCAAAATGGTAGAAATGGATAGGGGATAAGATCACCTTTGATTTAAAATCAAAATAGAATTTTGAAAAAGGTTTAAAAGAATAAAAAGACAGAGTCTTGATCCAACTAGGACTCTAAGATTTTTGAGAAATTTGTTAAATGAAAGAAACCAAAAGCGACACCACCTAACTGGGTCTCATCTGAGGATTGAAATCAGTTAAAAATTGGCCTTGAAACAAATCCAGATTGTTTTTCTAAAGAAAATAAGATCCTGGGGGTTAACAAATGAAAAATATTGATGTAAAACCTAGGTTTATGAAATTGATCTTGAAAGAAATGTTTTAAAACTCGAATATGGATTCAATATTTTGAAAACAAGAGTGCTGGATCTAGATAATGAGGTGTAATGGCATGCAATGCCATACGATGCAATGAAGTGATATGCCAAATGCATAAAGTGATATGCAATGATTCATGAAATGTAAACCCTGGATGAGGGACTGGAAATCTCGGTCTCTCGGCAGAGAAAGAATTTGGAGATTCTCATCTGAGGATAAAAACTGACAGAAATTGAGCCAAAATAAGGATTGAATCTTGATTGTAGGATGGAGTATTGAAATTTTTATAAAATTTGGGCCATTAATAGCCCTGTCTCAAATATCGACCAATTGGTTCCCTGAAGATTGCAGAGAGTGGGTTCTAGTGGCAGGAGGCATGTGTTTGTGAATAAGGGTAAATTTTTGGGGTGTTTACAGATGCCCCTCTTTGCTACTAAGCCGATTGAAAGCTGAGCTTAGTGGCAAAGAAAAACATACTAAATTTGGACTATAAAAATGCTCCAATTAGAAGAATCTGACTGGGTATGAAAGAGTTGGCTCTGGCGATTATGGTAGATATGAAATGGAGAATGAAGAATAAAATTCACCTAATCGAGACGAGGGTCAGGCTTAGCCCTTAACCTGGATGTGATGCAAAATGCCTCATGGAAGGGCGAGGTTTAGGCTTGACCCTAAACCTGAAAGGGATGGAAAATACCTCATGGAAGAACGAGGCTTAGGCTTAACCCTTATCTTGAAGGGGATGATACATCACGGAAGAACGAGGTTTAGGCTTAACTCTTAACCTGAAAGGGACGATACCTCATGGAAAAATGAGGTTCAGGCTTAACCCTTAACCTGAAGGGAATGATACCTCGTGGAAGAACGAGGTTCATGTTTGACCCTTAACCTGAAGGGGACAATACCTCGTGGAAGAACAAGGTTCAAGCTTAACCCTTAACCTGAAGAGGACAATACCTCATGGAAGAACGAGGTTCAAGTTTGACCCTTAACCTAAAGGGGACGATACCTCATGGAAGAATGAGGTTCAGGTTTGACCCTTAACCTAAAGGGGACGATACCTCATGGAAGAACAAGGTTCAGGCTTAACCCTTAACTTGAAAGGGATGACAGAATTCTCGCAAGGAGAAACCATGATGGGACCTTCGAATCTCGCACAATAAATCTGAGAGGGGTTTGCAAAAGGAAGAGAGGGGGTTCCCTAAAGCTTGAAAAGGGATTGATCTTGGGCGTCTCATCACTGAGACTAAATGACTTTTAAAACAAATGACCTTTTGCAGAGACAATTCAGGTTTAACCCTTACCATGAACGGGAACTGTCTATGGTGGAACAGTGAGGTACACAGGGAAGTGTGCGAACCTGAGAGCCCAGGCGCTCAGATCAAAACAAGAAGGAAAGGATCTTGAAAACTCCTGTTATCAAGTCCTAAAAAGAGATAACTACAACGCCAGGATATATCAAAATAGACATCAAGCTCTCACTTCATATCTAGATAACTTGAAAAGATTGCCAATAAGATAAAAAATTGTATTTTATTCAAGATAATTGAAAATAACCACATTTGTTTAAAAGATATTTTGTCTTCTACCTAGAGTATTACTTCCAACTGGGGCTAACTCCGTAGAATCCAAAATCAAAATCAAATTATTCCTGTTGAGTTTCTTCAAGGAAGCTATCCATTTCCTTGATATGAAAAAAAAAGAATTTGTTCTCAATATCATAAAAGCAATTAATGAAAAGGATATTGATAAAAGAATTTCACATGAATAAAGAAAATAATTGGCAGTTTTTGGCAGTTTGATATCTGAGTTTTATCCATGATGATCTTTTTGAACTCTTTTGAGACATAGAGAATGAGTTTTCCTTGGGGTTTGGGGAGAATTTCACCACATCCGCCTTCAACTTAGTCGTGTTTTGATTTTCCCTAGAAGGACGCATCACAAACTCCTTCAACTCGGAGATGTTCCGCCTCTTCTTTGATCCTAAGAATTATATTAAGGATGTTGTCTCTTTTAATTGAAGTATCTTGATAATCTTTTGTGCTCTTTTGAGACATGAAAAGTGAGTTTCTTGGGATTGGGCGAGAATCTCATCACATCAGCCTTCAACTTAGCTGTGTTTTGATTTTCTTAGAAAGGACACACCACAAGCTCCTTCAACTTGGAAATATTTCGTATCTTTTTTTATTCCCAAGAATCAAATTGATAAAATGGTCTCTTTGGTTGAAAATCTCTTTATGATAACAATAATTAAATATCTTTTAGGGATTGGCAGGAGGTTCATCGCATCAGCCTTCAACTTGACAATGATTTAAACTTTTTCTGGAAGGACGCGTCACATACTCCTTCAACTTGGAGATGATCCGAGTCTTCTTTAGCCCCAGGGGTCAAACTCATCCATCAGTCTTCAACTTGACAATGATTGAAAGATCCCTTTTGCATATAGTTAATTGTAGCTTGATTGATTGAAGAAATATTGAAGTTGAGATTGAGTGAATTCTTTTATATCGCCCAGGATATTTTCACTGCCTTATTACCAGAAGAATGATCCTTAAAAATGTGCTATAGCTATGATCAATATCAATTCACTTATGGCTTTTCAACTTCACTGAATTTTTCTTTTGCCGGTCATATCGAGGACATTTTTTCATCCTTTTGGTTGACCAACAGAAAAGCTTAAATTTTGAATCTTTCTTCGCAAAAGCTTTGTCCTTTTGAAAGGAATACTGAAGGTAATATAAGGTAAACTTTTGTGCAATAAAGATTTTGAGATCAACAACTGTTTTCCATGACAAATTGGCAAAATATTCTTGGAATCCTTGGTGAAAGAAATTGCTTGAGGTCTAAATGATATATCCGTGGCTAGATTCTCCTCTCCTTTCCCCAAAGGAGAGACTCGGGCTTGACCCTTACCTAAATGAGTAATAAAAGATACTCCTCTCTTCCTTGAAGAGGAGGTGTTTACAAAATGAACTTTCAAAGAGAAATAAAGTTTTTGTCAAAACTCCCTATCTCTAGGCTTCTCTTATGGAAAGGTGGCCGATGACAAATGTCGGGAAGGATATCATAGAGGAGCGAGTCCATCACACTCTCTCTGGAAAAAGGGTCCTCGATGACGGGATGGCCTAACAAAAGATATTGGGGGTCACAAGAAGAACGAGCTTCCGTCGAAACTATTCCTGGAAAAAGGGTTCCTTGTGTGATAATAAAGATTATTTTGCAAACTGTTCATGAAGCACGAGTCCCTTCAAACTCTCCCTAAAAAGGGTTCAATGAACGAACAATAAAGACATGCGAAAGCAGCGAGCCCCCTTGAACTCTTCTTGGAAAAAAGGTCCCTCGCAAGAGAAAAGATTGATAATTGATTTTGAGCTAATTGACGGATGAGTTTGACACAAATGTTGAATCTTGGATGACCATGATTGGCGAATACAACCCGAAGGTTGGAAAATAATGATTGACTTTGATAGAATTGATGACCCGAAGGTTTGACTAAGAAAATAGGTGACCTGAAGGTCAGATTGATAGATTTGAGTGACTCGAAGGTCCGATTAACAGAACTGGTTGACCCACAGGTTGATTAGACAAAAATTGATTGACCCGAAGGTTAGTTTGATAAGAATTGATTGACTCAAAGGTCGGTTGACAAAATTGATTGACCCGAAGGTCAGTTTGGCAAAAATGGATTGACCCGAAGGTCTGATTGATAAAATTTGTATTGATCTTGATGTGGAATTAGTATAAAGATTGAATTTTAAAGAATGACCAATACAAATACGAGATTTGGTAAAAGAACCAAGGCGAAGTTGGATTTTGTAAAAGGACAACTTTGAAAATTGGATTTAACCGGATCAATGTAAAACTGGGTTCGGTAGAAAGTTTCAAATCGAAATTCAAATCTTCATGGGAAAACTAGATGAATTGGATTTTGAAAGAAAATTTGAATCGAAACTCGGATCTTCTAGACCAATTACTAAATTTGCAGGAAAGTTCGAGTAGGAGTTTTGTGATCATCGCAAAAATTTTTCTCTCGTGGTTTCTTTCTCTTCCTTCTCTTTCCCTTTTCTAACCTCTATTTTCCTCCTTTTTGAAGGGAGTAAAATAAGAGAAAGAAAAGAAAGAGAAAAGAAAGAAAGAGAAAAGAGAAACTCTTTTGCGGGTTTTCACTTGACCTTAATTTTGAAGAATTTTGAAATAACTTGCCTCCGTTTTTGAAATATTTGCGGAAAAACTGGGAGACGGGATCCGCTTGTCGGTACGAGGTTCGACTGTTCCTGGCGCCTTTACCAGGGGTAATCGAACCAACGGTCGAATTAATGCCTTTTGCTTTGCAAAGAATTTATCTAAGTATTTATCTTAACTCTAAATGCACAATGAATCATGCTTGTGCAAATGCAAAGATGTATACTCCTTTTGAAAATGTTTTGAAGAATTTCCAAGTGAATCTGATAAAGTGAAGAAATGTTTTCTAACTTAGAACTTAAGATTAAAGTTCTAAGTTTTTTTAGAATGGTCAAGGGCTAGGAAAAATAAATCTGGATTTTGGAAAATGATTTTTGAAGCTGATATGAGGGAAGAGAGAAGAAAGGAAATTTCAAAGTTATAAATGGACTTTGAATTAGAAATTTGAACTTGGATGAATATTTGGAATGGAATTGAATTCCAATTTTGGAGTTTTGAATTTAGAAGGGAATGTGGGAAATCTAAATGAATTGAGAAATGCATAAGTTGGAATTTCAAGATAAAATTCGAATCCAAGTTCTGGATTCTGAATAGAGTTTTGAGTTGATTTTTGGATTTAGGATCCTAAATAGGAACTTGATTTGAATGAAATGGAATTGGTTTTGAGAATTGGAATTTAAAGTGGAATTTTGGATTTGGAATTTTGAAGGGAATTGGATTCAAGACTTAGAATCCAAGATGGTATTTGGATCTGAAATCTAAGATCCAAGATAGGGTTGGACTCTGGATCCTAAGGATTGGAATTTGGATCTGAATCTGAGATCCAAAGGTAGAATGAGGATCTGGATCCTAAGTGGAATTTGGATCTGTAATTAGAGATCCAAAGTGGAATAAGGATCTGGATCCTAAATGGAATTTGGATCTGTAATTGGAGATCCAAAGTGGAATGAGGATCTGGATCTAAAATGGAATTTGGATCTATAATTTTGGAGATCAAAAGTGGAATAAGGATCTGGATCCTAAATGGGACTTGGATCTGTAATCGAAGATCCAAGGCGGAATGGAGCTTATACTTGGAAATCTGGATCCAAGTTGAGACTAGGATTTGACTTTGGATTTGGGTTTTGAAAGTCCAAATGGGACTTTTGAAGATGGATCTGGGTTTTGAAAACCCATATGGAACTTAGGAATGTTTGGATTTTGAGATTCAGAATCAATCTCAACTTTGATTTAAAACTTGAAGAAAACTTGATTTTGAATCAGAAGATGGATCAGAAACTTCAAAGTTAAATTGAACTTTGAAATTAGATGTTGAATTGAGTTGGAATTTTGGAATTTCAAAATTGATTTGAGAATTTTGAATTTATAAATGAACTTTAAAGTCAATTTGGACTTTGAATTTGGAGCTTGAATTTGGAATGAATCAAGAATATAAAGATTGAATTTTGAAATTTCAAAGTCAAATTGGACTTTGAACTTGGAATTTAAATATTTGAAATAAGATAGAAGAATGAATTTAAACTATAGACTAAAGAAAGATATTTGAGATCACTTGGGTTTTTGAAAGAGAATTTTGAAAATATGATGCAATTCTTCCCTAAATGATGAATGAATTTAAAGAATTTGAAATTGAATTTTTGAAAAGTTATTCCATTCTTTTAAATGAATTAAAACAAGATTGAAAATATAATACATCCTTGACTATGGTCATTGAATGTATTATATAATAATCTATATTTAAATTCAAGAGAAGAATGAAACACATTTGGTGCTTTTATAGAATTTAAAATGAAATTAACTCTCAATATACCCTGACTATGGCCATTGGTATATATTTTGAGTTAATCCTAAGTTAAATTCTGATAAAAGAAAGAAAATATTTTGAGAAAATATGATGAATTTTGAAAATGGATCCAGTGTGGATCCAGTGTTATTCCGTAAAAGATAAAAATCCTAAGTTTTGTCCACAACCTGACTATGGCCATTGATGTGGATCATCAACTTAGGATCAATTACCTCTTACAAAAATGGTGCACGTGCCATTCGTGTTTCACCATTGTGAGAATTTGAGAAATAAAGATAAAGATGCATGAAAACAAGTAACTCATGGTAGTTACAATGCTCATTCATTCTATCTAAAACTTGGAAATATAAATTCTCATTTAAAATCTAACTATTACAAAAAAAATCGAATTCACAACTCCAAGTAATGATATTTTCCATATATTCCCTGCAAAACAAAGCTAGCATAGAACAATATGCTAAAATATTGGAGTGCTATGTTGGAACTAAGATGTATGTGATAAATGTATACCCATGGAAATGCAATCATGATGACATACCTAGTATAGAAATATCAAATAGGATGTTATGCAAAGGCAGATGTGATAATTGAATTGATGCCAAGATATATACGGGCCTGATCACATATCACTGTGAGCCATAACCTTATTTGAGAAATTACCTGCCTTAGAGGTAATATGGATGATGTCATATAATAATTGGCAGAAGGAAAACTAACACTTGGTTAGTTTTGACCTAAGTCAAATGAGGAAGATACGGGTACTGGGCCTAATGCAAGGATGAAGCCACAACTGGTGGCAGGGAGATATTATGATTATTAACAGGCTGAAAGGTACAGATTCATAGTATACACAGGGTAATAAAAGACTGAAATGAAAACTGCTACGCTAGGCAATAATGCTGGACACTGTGCAGAAAATAATAATATGCAAATGAGGGCAGTACACAGGAAGTGGCTAGGACATGTGGTGTTAAGGGAGCGAGGTGGGTCACAGTGCAGATGTATACATGGTGAGGGCAAGTGAGATAAACGAAGGAAAATGGATAATGATATTGTGCAATCATATGTGAAAGGTGGTTGGTGAGTGTATGGTTGGCTACAACAGGTATAATGGGAATGTTGGGTCAACACAGAAGATGGACAGTGAAGAGATGTTAAACAGATATTAATGAAGGGGCGTGATCATGCAATGGTGGATGCTTGAAGCTACAAAGCTACTGTACCATACGGATATGGAAGGCTGCAGTAGCCCTCAAAACTACTGTAAAAACCCCACGATTGTCATGGAGCCCAAAAGGAGCCATGAATTTCATCACACAGTGATTAGAATCACTTGGGATCAGAGTATTAAACCTCTTCTCTGGTCGTTACCTGCAAATCAACAAACACATTAAGTAACATGTTTTAACAATGATACACCTTCCAAATAACTTGATGATAACAAAGGTTTGACTGTCGTCGAGGGATGGACTACTTGCTCCAGACGACCCATTTCAATTGCATTATTCGCAGGAATGTCTCCAATGTCTCTGCATCATAAGATCTACTGGTTTTCATGTTTCGCAACCGCGAATGGTGAGCCTGATTCTTTTTTTTTTATCTTAACTCTCCACCAAGACTCCTAATGATGGAAGGTCCGACGATGGTTCTGGAAGGTGCTGTAGCATGAGATGGTTTCGCCTACTCCATCCGTCAGAAAATCTGGTGAACTTGCTGTGGCACTTCCGAGGGGCATTATGGTACAAAGGCTAAATGATCCCTGACAATCGGAGTATATACGACTTGGCTCTATTCTTGTCACTTACTACTACAGCAAATGACCCAAATTTTGGCAAAGTTAGTCAGTGGATTCTAGCAATATCGCGAAAAAGGGAGGGGATTCAGGGACCTCTGTTTGGTGGAAACATCATCACTAGTCTGAATATGATGAGATTTCCAAGCACATCATTCTGGAAAGGAATGCCATCAGAGTGGCCATAATCTATCAACTAGCAACACTATCTGGATATTTGGCTTTCCTATTGTAACACCCCCTCAACACTAAAAAAAAGACATGATACAGGGAAGCGAATACTGCTTCCTAACGTGTGAGATTTCAAGCCAACTGACACACACTCCCTAAATTGATGCAGATAATTATCAGGCAGAGTAAAGTCAAGTGGTGATGCTACAGCTGCTAAGGCAAGCAAAAATTGAGTGCACTACGGTTGAGATGAGTGAAAGCATGATAAACGAAATGCCATTAAGTATTTGTTGAAACAGGAAACTGATGGGAATGAGATCAACAGAGAGAAGGGTACTAAATTAAAAGGAAAAGAAAACACTGAATATAATGATCACGCAACATAATAAAACATACGGATGAATGCCAAGGCACAAAACATAATGATCTCTCCTTTTTTTTTTTGGAAATACAGTGGTATCTCTGGTCCTGCAGATGCACTTTACACGATTTTCTTCGAACACTTCTCATAACACCTACCTTTCTGGTCTGTGGAGGTAGCAAAGGGGCCACCAGCAAAGATAATATGATGTCAGCTTCCTTTGTTCCGGTTAGCACCAGAATCAATTTAGTGTGGGGAAGGAAATCTAAACAGGATATGGATCCATTACCCAACCAATACAAGACATGAGGCACTTTGGCTCAAGCCCATAATGGTGAGGGTGTTTGATTAATTGGTCTTCATATATTAACATCCCCAAAATGCCGGGTGTGAACCATGGCAATCGGTATATAGAAACAGGGATATGACTAAAAGAAGAAATAAAGAAGCAAAATATGATGCAGAAACAATATTAACAGAAAATGAGAACAAATAGGCATGGGGATTCGATGCAATATTAACAGAATTGTAATAAAAAAAAAAACCGAGCATCAAACCGCAGAGAAGGAAAGGCATTTGCAGAACAAGAGAAACCCATAAACTAATTTGTGAAAACGAAGAAATATGGGAACACCCAGGTTCCTTTGATATAGCACACCTGTAACTCGAATTTGCTAAATGTGAATCGAGGTTACGGGACGTGCATTAATGAGGTGATGTAACTGGAAACTTTAAAAGAAAATCATAAACATCAGAAATAGAAGAAAAAAAGAAAAAAAGAACTTACCGCAGCCTCGATACTGGAATCTGGTTTAGGAGAAGTGCCTCCTATATATGGAGGTAATGTGTATTTGTGATGGATTGAAGAGTGTCTACAATGAAAAAGTTGAATCGCAGTTCCAATTCCTCCAGACAATCGAAGAGGGAATCTGATTTTTGCTTAGCTCTACTGCAGGACTCTTTGGATCACTGGAGTTCAGACGGAAGGAGTATCGATGTTTCTGTATATCCCTTTGGATTGTTTGAAGAGGAAGACGGATGTCAAAGATCGATGGGCAAACGATCGATAGGTGAGGAACGGGATCGAGGGCGTAATGGATAGGTGACGAAGGGATCCCCTGAAGAAGCTTGGAGGGCTCTTTTTAAAGGGGAAATGGAGAGTTCGGGAAGAAAATTTGTTGAGGATTGAGGGTGGAAAATGATGATGGCCGTTTGAAGATGGATGATGGAGAGAGGAGAAGAAGGAAGCGCGGGAGCGGGTTGTTGGAATTTTTGTGATATTTCCTAAAAGAGGCTCCCCTTAAAAAGATTTTTTTGTAAAATAGTTCAGAATTGAGGTTTTCAGCAAGAAGCTTCTTAAAACCTTGAGAATCATTTGCTTTTCTTGTAATTTTTCCAATTTTTTGGTTTTTTATGTTATTTTTTGATTTTTTTGTATTTTTAGAATAATCCTAAAGTTTTACGAGAAGTTAAAGATTTTAAAACTATTTTTTTTGTGTTTTTGTAAAAATATTTACAAAAGGAAATTTTTCTGAGAATTTTAAAGCTATTTTGAGAAAATTTCTTCAGAAATGGGTTTAGATCCGGTTTTTGAGGAAATATGGATTCAAAGTCCTGGATTCGGATCCGAAATTAACCTTAAATATACCAATATGGAATTTAATTCAGACAATCTGAAGAATGAGCTTTGAAACTGCTTTGATTTTCTCAGAAAATGGGGTTAGGGGCAAAAGAGTCATTTTTACAAAACTTTGAAAATTTTGGGGTGTTCACAAATGCCCCTCTTTGCTAATAAGCCGGTTGAAAGCCGAGCTTAGTGGCAAAGACAACACTCCAAATTTTGAAAAATGGCCCAGTCAGCAAATCTGAACTGGGTGTGGAAGAATTATTTTGGAAATATGGCTCTTCAGGCTTAGAACCTTATCCTGAATGGTTTTGGGGGGGATGAAATCCTTGAAGATGATGTGATCAAATGATAGAAATGAGGAGATTGTGATGGGACTTTGGGTGAAATCTCGAAATGGTGGGAAATGAGCATTTTGATCAGGTCTCATGGATGAGACAAGATACTCTCTTTGGAATGATTCAGGTTTAGCCCTTAACCTGGATGGGATGAAGATATATCAAGATGAATTTGAATTGAGAAAAGGGATACACGGGGACCTTGATGGGACATTTTGGAAAATGCCTTGTGAAATGAAGCCCGAGTATGATCCTTTCTTTGGATGAATGTATGAAGTATGAGTTCCTTGATGGGAGGAGCCATGATGGGATTGGAAGAAATCATCTCATCCAAACGAGGAATCTCGTTGGAACGAGACTCAGGTTTAACCCAAACCTGCAAGGAAGATACCTCGCAAAGCGAGGTTCCGGGTTAACTTTTAACCTGGATAGGAAATCTACCATACGGATTTCTCAAATGGAGAAACCATAATGGGACCTTCGGAATTTGGACGAACAAATCCGAAAGGGGTTTGCGAAAGGAGGAAAATATAGGGTTCCTTAAAGCTTGGAAAAAAGGAATGATTTTGGCTGTCTCATTTGCTGAGACTAAAATAGCTTTTTGAAATCAATGACCTCTCGCAGAAAATTCAGGTTTTAACCCTTAACCTGAGTGGGAACACCATATGGAATCCCTGACTGAAGAAACCGCGATGGGACAGGAAGAGATACTTCAACTGAGTGAGGCAACTCTTCTGAAAGATATAGACAACGCTAGGTTGCATCAAAATGGATATTGAATGTTTATTTTATTCTTGGAATAGCTAGAAAATTTTGCCAATAAGATAAAATCGTAGTAGATTCAAACGCTTGGAAATGTGCACGTGTGTGCAAAGATATTCCCTCTTTTACCTAGAGTATTTCCTCCATCGGGGTTAACTCCTCAGTTCTAAGAGTCAAATTCAAAATTTTAGCACTGATGATTTTCTTCAAGGAAGCTATCCATTTCCCTGATATGAGAAGTAGAAGAAATATTCTTAATTTCATAAAAGCAGGAAATGAAGAGATATTGATGAAAGAATTTTGCATGAGAAAAGATGACTTTTGGCAACTTTGGCAGTTTGATATTTGGGTGTTTTCCCTACGATGATCTTTTTTTGCACTCTTTTTGAGTCATTTGGGCTTTTACATCATCCTTCATTTGGATGGGTCCTGACTTTTCTCTTTTTTTTTTCAGGGAAGGGTACGTCACAAACTCCTTCATCTCGGAGATGCTCCGATCCTTCTTTCTCTCAGGGATTGTACATGATATTGGCTCAAAAAGGTCCTTAGATGATAGCTGGAATCAAATATATTTTAGGGTTTGTCGGTAGGCTCATCACATCTGCCTTCATCTCGACAGTGATCCGAACTTTCCCTGGAAGGATCCGTCACAAACTCTGTCATCTTGGAGATGTTTCAAATCTTCTTTGGCCCGGGGATCTATTTGCTTAATTCGCCTTCATCTTGACGATAATCGAGAGATCTCTTTTGAGGATATTTGATTGCAACTTTTAAACGAAAATGAGAAGATATGGGTTGAGTGGATTCTTTTTATAGCTCAAGATATTTCTACTGCCTGATAGCCAGAAAGTCATTTTTAAACATGCGCCATAGCCAAGATCAATATCAATTCGCTTCTGGCTTTTCAACATCATTGAAGATTTCTTTCATTGATCATATCGAGGACATTTCTTACATCCTTTTGGTTGATCAACAGGAAAAGATTTGAATTTTACCTCTTTTTTGCAAAAAGTTTCACCCTTTTGGAAAGGAATACTAGAGGTAATCTGAGGAAATTCTCTTTGTACCGTAAGAATATTTAGAATCAACAAATGCTTTTTCGCAAATTGACAATGTTTTCATGAATTCTTTGTGAAATAATCACTCAATATAGATTTTGATGAGAACTTAAGTTGTAATCTTCGATTTTGGAAATACATGACCAGCAAAAGCTGGGACCTTTGAAATACATGACCAGCGAAGGCTGGAACCTTTGAAATACATGACCAGCGAAAGCTGGGACCTTTTCGAAATACATGATTAGCGAAAGCTGGAACCTTTTGGAATACATGACAAATAGACGTTGAGATCTTTTGAAATACTTGTCCAGCGAAAGCTGGAACCTTTGAAATACTTGACCAGTAAAACTGGAACATTTAGAATACATGACCAGCAATAATGCTGGAACATTTTGGAAATGCATGACCAACGAGTGTTGGGTCTTTTGAGAAATACATGAATGGTTATGAAAAACTGGGTTTTAATAAAAGATTGAGAATGATCGAAATTGGGAAACTATGACCCGAGGTTTGAGAAAATGGTGAATTTTTTGAAAACATTGTACCCAGAGTTGGAGAATTGATAATCTTGAGATATTTGGAGATATAAAGGTTTTGGAAATGATAGATTTGAAAGATTGAAACCCGAAGGTTTGGAAATGAGAGAACGGAGAAATCACACCCTGAAGGTTTAATTTATGGAAAATAGGTTGATTTGGGAGCTCGAAAATTGTGAGCTGAGACTTTTTGAAATATATGACCAGCGAGAGCTGGGTCTTTTGAAAATACACGACCAAAAGCTGAGTTCTTTTTTTTTTTGAATACATGACCAGCAAAGCTGGAACGTTTGAAATGTGTGACCAGCGAAAAGCTGGAACGTTTAAAATACATGACCAACGAGTGTTGGATCTTTTTTTGGAAATACCTGACCAGCGAAAGCTGGAACGTTTGAAATACATGACCAGCAAAATGCTGGAACGTTTGAAATACATCTCCAACGAGTGTTGGATCTTTTGAAATACCTGACCAGCAGAAGCTAAGACGTTTGAAATACCTGACCAGCGAGAAGCTGGAACGTTTGAAATACATAACCAACGAGTGTTGGATCTGACCAGCAAAAAAAGCTGGAACATTTGAAATACCTGACCAGCAAGAAGCTGGAACGTTTGAAATATATACCCAACAAGTGTTGGATCTTTTGAAATACCTGACCAGCAGAAGCTGGGACGTTTGAAATACCTGACCAGCGAGAAGCTGGAACGTTTGAAATACATGACCAACGAGTGTTGGATCCTTTGGAAATACCTGACCAGCAAAAGCTGGAACGTTTGAAATACCTGACCAGCAAGAAGCGGGAACGTTTGAAATACATGCCCAACGAGTGTTAGATCTTTTGAAATACCTGACCAGCAAAAGCTGGGACGTTTGAAATACCCGACCAGCGAGAAGCTGGAACGTTTGAAATATATGACCAACAAGTTGTTGGATCTTTTCGGAAATACCTGACCAGTAAAAACTGGGACGTTTGAAATACCTGACCAGTAGAAACTGGGACGTTTGAAATACATCAGCTTTTGGGAGATTTTTAAATCAGAACTCGAATTTTGTAGAAGAAAGGATTTTGATCAAAAGATTGAATGTAGAAAGTTATTGGTGCGAGGATCGGATCTTCCAAATGAGCTCAATATATGATTGAAGATTTTGGGAAATACCCTAGTGCGAGGACCGGGTTGTAAAGATGAGCTAAACAAAGTGAATTTTTGAGAAAATAAAGATTCTTTGGTAAAAATTAATGGACCATCATAGTTTATTTGCATGTGGTCGACTTTCAGGATTTTGTCCCCTTATCCTGAACGGAGGAAATAATAAAAAGAATACCTCATTGAAATGAGGCATCAGGTTTATCCCTTAACCTAAAGGGGTAATTTTTTAAAGATAAAGGTAGACGGAAAATTTTAATAAGATTGACGAAAATTTGTTTAAAACTTGACATAAATGAGCAATAGCTTGAAGAAAATTTGCTCAAACCAAAAAGTAAATCAAATGTAATGAAAATAAAGATCATAAGATCAAATGAGAATTAACAAAACTTTGAGAAAAAGAGCTTTTGTCTAATCCTGCCTGCATATGATGAAAGAAGATGATCATGGATTAAAATAAAATGCCCCAGTATCATGGAGAGGAATGTAAGAATTGATAGAAGATCATTATTTTATTGAAATGGCTCTTTTGAAGGGTACAAGGGCTTCAAAATGAACACTCTAAGTATAAAATTTCTTCAAATGCAGAGCATTGATGGGATCTGGCATTTCTACTCCATCTGCGTTGATTAGACGATATGAATTGCGAGGAAGTGCTTTCTTAACCATATAAGGGCCTTCCCAATTGGGTGACCACTTGCCCCGTGGTCGATGCTTGAGATGAGTCGTTGATCTGAGTACCAAATCGTTAACTTGAAATCTTCTCTCAATGACAGACTTGGCTTAATGTCGGGCTATCCTCTGTCGATAAGCTTGAGCGTGCTCTGCTGCTTTGAGCCTTTTTTCATCCAGTAAATCTAGCTGCACCAATCTCTGCTGCTGGTACTGATCAAGTGGTAATTCTATAAGTGAAGCGAATTTGAGAGCGGGCTTTTGGATACGGAGAGGTAACACCACTTCGGTTCCGTAAACAAGTTCCGAGGGAGTGGCATTAGTCGGGGTCCGAATGGTGGTCTGATATGCCCAAAGTGCGTCATGAATTTGCTCATGCCAATCTCAACCTGTCTTCACAGTCCTTTCCAAAATACAGATTAAGATCTTATTGGTAGCCTCTGCTTGGTCGTTCCCTTGAGGATAGTAGGGAGCTGAGAAATGATGGGAAATTATGAATTTAGAACAGAAGGTTTTCATTCTCTCATTTTTGAAGTGGGTTCCATTGTCTGAGACAATATCATGTGGTATGCCGAAGCGGCAAAGGATGTTCTTATGAATGAAAGAAACCACATGGCGGCCTTCTACTCTGCGTAGAGTAACAGCTTCAACCCATTTCGTGAAATACTCTGTTGCGGTCAGGAAGTATTTGTGGCCGTTGGAAGCAGAAGGGGTAATTGGGCCGACAACGTCAAAAGCCAACATGGAAAATGGCCAAGGGGAAACAACTTATTGTAGATATGTGGCTGGAGCATGAATGTAAGGCGCGTGTAATTGGCACTTGATGCACTTCTTTACAAATCTATGACAGTCCTGCTGCATGGTATTCCAATAGTACCATGCTCGAACGATCTGCTTGACGAGAGTCTGATAGCCGACATGGCCACCACAAATCCCTTCATGCGCCTCTTGGATAACTTCCATAGCCTCTTCTTTGTCTAAGCACCTTGAATACTCAGAACTGAACCCACGGTGGTAGAGGACATTGGCAAGAATGAAATATCTGGTAGACATGCGTTGAATCGCACGTTGCTCCCTTTTTGGCATCTCTGGTGGAAATTCACCAGACTCAATGAAATTTTTGATATTTTGATACCAGGGTTTCTCCTTCTGATCGACCTGGTTTACTTGCATGATTGAAGCGAAAGCAGGTAGCTCAAGTCTGCCGACTTCAAAAGAACGACATGATTCACTGTCCTTGAAGGATAAAATGGAGCCCAGACTGGCTAAACCATCAGCTATTTGATTATGCTCTCTTCTAATATGACTGAGCTGAAATTCTTCGAAGCTGTCCACAAGAGTTAGGACGATCTTCTAATACGGAATTAATTTGGAATCTTTCACTTGCCATTCAGTGTTAACTTGACTGACAACAAGTAGAGAGTCGCCAAAAGCATGTACTCTCTTGACATTGAAACTTTGCAGAATTTTGAGACCTTGTATTAGAGCTTCATACTCGGCCATATTATGAGTACATTGGAAGCTAAGTTTGAGGGAATAAGGGATCATTTCTTTTTCTGGAGTGATTAGCAAGACTCCAATTCCGATGCCAGACATATTTTTAGAACCATCGAAAAACATATTCCAAACTGGAGGCTGTTGGATATTACAGATGTGCTCATCAGGAAAGTCATCTTCTGCTTTAATTTCTTCCATCAAAGGGAAATCTGCCAACTGATCTGCGATCGCTTGGCCTTTAATTGACTTTTGAGAAACATACTCTAGGTCATATTGCATTAGAAGGACTTGCCACTTCGCAATCCGTCCAGTGAGAAATGGTTGTTCCAAGATATATCTGAGAGGATTAAGCTTTGATAGAAACTTGATTTCAGAAGCCAATAGGTAATGTCTCAATTTCTGGCACATCCAAACCAGAGCCAGACAAGTTTTCTCCATCTGAGAATACTTCTTTTCATAATCAATGAAAGTTTTGCTAACATAGTAGATGGCGTGCTCTATCAGGCTGCCTCTTCATACTGAGCGAGGAATCCACCACAGGCATTCTGATTGACAGAAATGTATAGCAAGAGAGGCTTTCCCAGCTTAGGCGGCTTTAAAACTGGTGGATTAAGGAGATACTGCTTGATGTGCTCAAATGAGAGTTGGCATTCTGATCCCCATTCAAACTTAACTCTTTTTCTTAGCAAATGGTTGAAAGGTTCGCATCTCATGGCCAGATTAGAGATGAATCTGCGAATAGACTGAATACGCCCTTGAAGGCTTCGCAGTTCCCTGGGATTAGTTGGGGGCGGCATGTCGATAATGACTTTTGCCTTGGCCGGATCCACTTCGATTCCTTTCTTGCTGATGATGAATCCGAGTAATTTGCCAGACTCAACTCCAAAGACACATTTCTGAGGGTTAAGTCTTAATTTGTAAAGAATAAGTCTTTCAAAAACTTGACTAAGAGCATCGAGATGATCCTCTTCTTCTTTAGACTTAACCAGAATGTCGTCCACATATGCATCCATATTTTTATGCATTTGATCATGGAAAATGACGGTCATCGCCCTTTGATAGGTTGCCCCGACATTTTTGAGCCCAAATGGCATGACTGTATAGCAAAAGGTTCCCCATGGGGTAGTAAACAAAGTCTTTGACTGATCACGAACGGCCAGCTTGATTTGATTATAACCTGAATATCCGTCCATGAAAGAAAACATGGCATGACCTGTTGTGCTATCGATCAACAGGTCAATATTGGGAAGCGGATAATCATCTTTCGGGGTTGCCTTATTGAGATCCCTGAAATCAATGCAGATCCAAACTTTTCTGTTCTTTTTACGGATTGCTACGATATTTGCCAACCAATCTGGATAATCAATGGCCCGGATGAAGCTTGCTTTTAACAAATCTTCAAGTCCTTCCTTGACTTGTTGCTCAATTCGAGGGTCTAACTTCCTCAGTTTCTGCTTGATTGGTCTGGCTTCTGGTTTCAACTTGAGTCGATACTCAACCAGTTTGATATTCAATCCTGGCATATCTTCATAAGTCCAGGCAAATACTTTCTGATGCTTTTCAAGGAATTGGATGAGTCTTGCTTTTTCAATTTCGCTTAGACTCGACCTGATTTTGAGAATTTTCGGATCATCTTCCGACCCAATGTTGATATCCTCAGTTGGATCTTGAACCAAAGATGAGGGTTCATCCTGCTTCTGAATGTGAGAAAATTCTGGCAATTCCTGAATGGTGGAATCAAATTCAGCTGGCTCTTCAGTCTGTTTTGTTGTCTGACTGACTTCTGCTCTGTCTTTCATCTCAGGAAACCTTGCCAATTTTAGATACTTGGGATTGATAACAAATCTTGTCATTGATTCAGGAGTTAATGGTCCTTAAAATGCCAAAAGAGGTTGTTTTTAAGAGAAAGTACGAGCCAAATCAAAATTCTTGTATAAAGCAAGAGCAATGACATAGACAAAGTATAAGAAGGAAATGATGGATACTCGAAGAGAAAATTTTGATTTTTCATTGATTGAAGTAAAGTATTTACAAGACTTTAACAAAAGATGGGACTGTATTGTCCCTACAAGATAAAAAGAGAAGAAAAGAAAGCAGGAAAACTAATGCATCATCTCTTCATCGGCTTCCACTGACAAAAACCGTCCTTTTGCTGGAATCCTGGCCGGTGAACCCCAATTCTGAACTGTCCGCATGCCGAACTGGAATGATGGGCTCTATCATGCCGTCTTCATCTTTTCCCATGCCTCGGAATGGCTGATATCCATGTTTTATCAGCAGATCGAATCCCTTTCTTGCTTTAGAAAACTGAGGGAATAAAGGATGATCTTTGAAGGAGGTGTAATTAATGCATCCTCCTAGCTTGAAGAAACAAGGTCCCTGCCATTGGACCGTAGCTGCAACATTTTCTTCATCCATGACATCTTTCAGTTTCAGCATCTCTAGACTGTCACTGAGATTGATCTCATCCGCTTCTCGGATGCTCGAAATATCAGCTGTGAATGTTGGACGAAGAATCATAGGCTGTGGCAGCCTTTCTTCAGGATCTTCGCCCAAAATGGTAGTGATCATTCCACCCTTGGACCACTTGATGCACTGGTGGAGAGTTGATGGAACGACATTGGCATTGTGGATCCATGTTCGTCCCAACAACAGATTGTAAGTTGGCGGTACGTTAACGACATGGAATAGCACCGTGTGTACTGAGTAGTTGATAAAGATTTCCAAGAAGATCTTGCCTTTGGCAGTCTGCCCATGATTATCAAAGTCGTAGATGGTGATGGGATCAGGCATATATTCCTCCTCTTTCAATCCCAATGCTTTCGCTGTCATTTCTGGGCAAATATTCAAACTGCTGCCCCCATCAACAAGTACATGTGGGACAGTCATGCCCCTGGTCCTGACTACGATGTACAGTGCGTTGTTGTGAAATGAATGAGGCTTCGGCAGGTCCTTATCAGAGAAAGTAATAGGCGCATTTGTCATCGCCTGGTTTACAATCTGTGCCATGTCTTCGGGCGTGGTGCCCGGCTTCACCTTGATCTTTCCTAATAGATCATCCAACTTTTCCTGATGCTTGGGAGAATCATGAGTTAATTCGAAGATGGAAATGTTGGAGAGTGTCGTAATTGGCTTATGGAAATCATCAGCCTGTTCCTCTGCTGCTTTAGAGGTTTCTGCCTTCTCTGCGCGGGCTTCTTTCTTAAGAAAGCTCTTTGGGAAGATTGGAATTCTTTCATCCTTGACTGGTACACTAGCTTGGTCAAGAAGCGAGAGGATATCCATTTTCTGATACACAGGCTGATCCTGATGCAGAACCATTACCTGATGCTAAAGTTTTAGCTCTTCACTAGAGCATAGGTGGATATGACTCTGTGGAAGGAAAGAGTGTTTGAAGATGGTTGATGCTGAATGCTTTGGAAATGGAGCAGATAAAATTTCCATTTTGCCCTCCTCTTCATCTTCTACGAGGATGCTTTTATCGATACAGTCTTGGACCAAATGCTTCAAGACAAAGCAGTGTTTTGTATCATGCCCCATGGCTCTATGAAATTTGCAGTACTGCTCTCTGTACTTCCCCATGAAGACTGGAGGATCTGCAATTTTGGGTAACTTCACCATCCCATGGGATAACAGGTATTCCAGCGCTTTCTGTAGAGGCTGGTCCAAAGGAGTGAATTTCCTATCTTTGCTCCAATTGATGTGTTTTGATTTTTCTTGAAAGTCCCCTTTTTGTTGAGGACCGGTTGGGAGAGATTTGTCATTGCTCTTGAAGAATTTGCCCTTTCTTCCCCTGTTCTGTTCAGGCCTCATGCTACTGCCGCTGTCATTCTTACTGCTACTGCCCTGATTGTCTTCGGGGATATCAGCTGAGTAGGTAAAATGGGCCTTTTTCTTTGGGTCCAGGATGTTCTTGGCCGAAGAAACGCCCTCATACATCCCATTTTCTACCCCCATTTCGAGCCATTCTGCTAGCTCGGTTAATTCGATGAAGGATTTGGAGGGATATGGGAAGAGGAGGCTTTTCAGAGGCTGACAGAAATTGTTAAGGATGACCTGGAGGGCATGTTCCTCAGAAATGGGATTCCTCATCTTATTGCAAATACTTCTCCACTTATGGATAAAATCCCTGGCCTTTTCATTGGGCTCTTGCTTCAAGTTACATAGGTGGTTCAGGGTAGACAGAGCCTCTGTGTTGAACAGGAAGCGTTCAACAAACATATTAACAACTTTGTTGAAATCCCTCAGTTCGATGGGATTGACATGCTCAGCGTACCACTTGGCCGCTATC
This sequence comes from Nuphar pumila, assembly GCF_984573655.1. NCBI lineage: Eukaryota > Viridiplantae > Streptophyta > Magnoliopsida > Nymphaeales > Nymphaeaceae > Nuphar > Nuphar pumila. Next base: position 21,559,451 of record NC_143257.1, on the reverse strand, counting down.
CCGTCTAGGCTGCGGGGAAAACAAAGGAAAAGGGCACGGTTATCCTCACTGAACCGGGCGCATTCTGCGAAGAACATTGCCAAATGAGCTTTCGGGTCGCCGGTTCCATCAAACTTGATGAACTTCCGGGGGCGGTTCTCCAGATCCTTGTCCCCTTCTAAACCGAGATAGAAGTCCTGTCTGGTGTATGACCTCTTTCCTTTGTCACGGATTTGCAGGTCCTTGACTATCTTGGTCAAAGCTTGAATCGAATCTTCTGCGGGGGCCCCATACTTGGGCTTGTTTACCAATACTGGCTCTTCCACTGGCCTCTTGGACTACCGCAGGTGCTTCGGAATGTAGATCAGCTGTTCTTCTTCTTTAGAGACTTCTCCTGCTGACCCGGAAACCTTAGAACTATTGTCACGCTGTTTCTTCTATTTGCTGATCTTGACTGGCTTCTTCATGGGCTTTTTCTTAGCTTTGCTCTTAGAAGCTGCCTTCTTGGGAGCACCTTTGGCCTGCTCAGCCATCATCTTGGTCATCATTTTTTGAAAGATCCGGTACATGGTCGGATCAACGTCGCTTTCATCCCCGGAGTTATTCTTCTTGGATAATCTAGGAGAATTCATCTCCTCTGATTCGTTGTCACTGTGCTGTTGAGCAGCCCTCTTATCAGCCCTTGTTTGAACCATTTTCAGATGCCTAAGCTTTCCTGCAGAATATGGGAATGGTTAGAGTATGGGGAAGCTTTTTGAAAATCACAATTTCTTTGAGAAAAAGCAAGAAATGAAGGGATTTGGTAGACAATTTCAAGAGATTATCCCATTACCCGGGATTGGGTCATCACACGATTTGTGATAATTGTGTTACCATTTGATGATAACAGAGAAATGTGCCTTGTTACCTAGGCGAGGTCGTCAACCATGAGAAAAATATATTTGGAGAAAATGTGGAAGGAATGTCCCATTTACCCGGGATGAGGTCGTCACCCAAAATTTGTGACTATTTGTGCTATAAACAAAATACAAGAAATAAAAAAATTTGGCCAAAAAGTAATTTTTATTGATATTAACATTCAAAGACAAAGAGAGGGTGGGCAGACAGTTTGCCACCATTCTCGATATTCAGATGATACATTTGGTCCAGGAAATATAGATAGAGAAACAAAGGAGTTCCAGGTATATTTGGCGACATGATATGCCCCAGACCACTGATCCGACTGCAGGTTGAATTCTGACATGTTGCCTATCGGGAAACGGGTGTTGGCACGAACCTGCCGCTGTGAAAACTGCCTCAGACATCATTCTGGTTGATAATCAACACAAAAGAAAGGGCCCATCAACTTGTAGCGCTTGTCACGGGCATAAGTGTATCGAGGAACAGTCTCTCTTCTGTCAAAGAAGTCCCAAGTAATCTCTTCCTGATGTAGCTTCTCGATTAGAGCTCGGCATTGGATGACTGTCTTTGGTTGCTTACTGTTGAATCTGAAAGAACTGGCCTTCGAGGGAACATGGCGTAGGAACCACGACTGCAAGGCGTAAGTGCATCCTTCTACCAGAATGGTCTCCCCAAGAGCAAATCGAGCCAAGCCTCTGTAAAGGAAGGCTAATGCGGCCATGGAAACTGAAAGCTGACGAGTCTGCTTGCTTCCCCATCTTCGAAAGAGCTAGGCGACTCTGATATCTATGAAATTCTGACCATCTTGGAAGAAAGCTAACCCCACTGTGCACAGAATCATGGCATGCTGAATTCTGTCTTTTGCTGCTCGAGACAGAGTGTCAACCTCTTTGTAGGCTCCATACTTTTGATATAGTTCGAATAGGTCGATGAACTGATTCTCACCAATCTTAGTGAGAGGCCATGATCTGCTCCCCGTTGCTCTTGCTAAGGCTTCTCGAACATCCACTCCTTTGATGTTGATCAAAAACTGCTGCTCAACAGGATCATCTGGCTGACCAGCTGGTTCGGGCAATCCCATAATATCATTAAACTCATCCATCAGTATAGTCGTCTCTTCCCAAGGAAACCAGAATGTGCAGGTACGTGGATTCCACCGTTCTGCCATGGCCTGAATCAAATCTCCATTGATGGTTCGCTTGCCTGCCGCTGATGCCATCTCTAACCCACAGTCATCCAAGTGGTCCGGGAACATACGTGAGAAGGTGGCGAACCAAGAATAATACCACCGAGGGAAGAAAGGACGAGACTGGATGACCCGCAGATCCGGGGGTCCATCCTGAATCTGATAAAAGACATGATCTCGGAGGAAGACAACATTGAGGGAATTTGACGCCATTGAGATGATACTGGGGTAAAAGAAGAAATAAGGAGAATTAGATAGAATGCAGGACTTATGGATAGACTCTTGAAGAATCAAATCTGGAAATTTTGAAAAGGTTGATGAAATTTTAAAGGAATTTTCCAGGGTTTTGAAGAAAATTTGATCTAAAAAAAGAAAAGAAATATAGGTAGAGAAAAATATACACCTGGGGTTTTTGAAAATAAGGGTAAGTTTTAAATAATACACCCAGGGTTTTGAAAAAAAAAGGGGTTTGATACATATATATAAAAGAAAAATAAGAGAATTATTATACAACTAAAGCTGCACAAACAAGGATGCGCACACAGCACTCTCTAAAGGCTGACTCTAAATGCAATATTTGAAATGGCTTATAGGACCTTAATCCTAACTCTAGGGTTCAGATCATCTGATTCCAATCAAGATACGCCGATATACCCAAGCCGAAGCTCGAAGTACGTGGCATAAAAATATTTTTCCTGTTCTAAGGTAATGGCTTCCCAACATCCTTGAGCACCTACCGATATACCTCGGACTATGGCCCTTAGGTACGTGGTAGGGGGGCGCGAACCCAAATAAGTAGTCCAGTTATGAGACTCTCTCCCGAACTATGGTTCAGTGAGACAGCCCAACAACGTGAAGACCAGGACAATATAGGTAGGGATGTTTTTCAAAATATGATCAACATGCAATAAAATAAGAAGGCTCTAATGCAAGTCCTAAATAGATAGATTTAAATGAAAAGAAGCATACACTTGCATACATTGTTTACATTCAATCCCTAGAATTGAGGAGAGTTGTATTTCAGACCTAAGTCTAATGTGAACATGGATATAATCTCCTAAATATGGTCCTACCAAACCATACTTAAATCCTATATGCAATAATGTCAGCTTAGGACAGAGTCTAGGCTTCTAAGGGTTTGCATGGAAATGAAGCTGACATATATAGAATACAGACTTAGATAATATCAAAACAAAAGAAAAGGCATAATTCGACCGGACGGAGACGAGTCCCATCTCGGTCGCCAAACCTGTGATCATCGCAAAATTTTTCCTCTCGTGGTTTCTTTCTCTTCCTTCTCTTTCCCTTTTCTAACCTCTATTTTCCTCCTTTTTAAAGGGAGTAAAATAAGAGAAAGAAAAGAAAGAGAGAAGAGAAAAGAAAGAAAGAGAAAAGAGGAACTCTTTTGCGGGTTTTCACTTGACCTTAATTTTGAAGAATTTTGAAATAACTCCCCTCCGTTTTTGAAATATTTGCGGAAAAACTGGGAGACGGGATCCGCTCGTCGGTATGAGGTTCGACTGTTCCTAGCGCATTTACCAGGGGTAATCGAACCAAGGGTCGAATTAATGCCTTTTGCTTTGCAAAGAATTTATCTAAGTATTTATCCTAACTCTAAATGCACAATGAATCATGCTTGTGCAAATGCAAAGATGTATACTCCTTTTGAAAATGTTTTGAAGAATTTCCAAGTGAATCTGATAAAGTGAAGAAATGTTTTCTAACTTAGAACTTAAGATTAAAGTTCTAAGTTTTTTTAGAATGGTCAAGGGCTAAGGAAAATAAATCTGGATTTTGGAAAATGATTTTTGAAGCTGATATGAGGGAAGAGAGAAGAAAGGAAATTTCAAAGTTATAAATGGACTTTGAATTAGAAATTTGAACTTGGATGAATATTTGGAATGGAATTGAATTCCAATTTTGGAGTTTTGAATTTAGAAGGGAATGTGGGAAACCTAAAGGAATTGAGAAATTCATAAGTTGGAATTTCAAGATAACATTTGAATCCAAGTTCTGGATTCTGAATAGAGTTTTGAGTTGATTTTTGGATTTAGGATCCTAAATAGGAACTTGATTTGAATGAAATGGAATTGGTTTTGAGAATTGGAATTTAAAGTGGAATTTTGGAATTGGAATTTTGAAGGGAATTGGATTCAAGACTTAGAATCCAAGATGGTATTTGGATCTGAAATCTGAGATCCAAGATAGGGTTGGACTCTAGATCTTAAAGATTGGAATTTGGATCTGAATCTGAGATCCAAAGGTAGAATGAGGATCTGGATCCTAAGTGGAATTTGGATCTGTAATTGGAGATCCAAAGTGGAATAAGGATCTGGATCCTAAATGGAATTTGGATCTGTAATTGGAGATCCAAAGTGGAATGAGGATCTGGATCTAAAATGGAATTTGGATCTATAATTTTGGAGATCAAAAGTGGAATAAGGATCTGGATCCTAAATGGGACTTGGATCTGTAATCGAAGATCCAAGGCGAAATGGAGCTTATACTTGGAAATCTGGATCCAAGTTGAGACTAGGATTTGACTTTGGATTTGGGTTTTGAAAGTCCAAATGGGACTTTTGAAGATGGATCTGGGTTTTGAAAACCCAGATGGAACTTAGGAATGTTTGGATTTTGAGATTCAGAATCAATCTCAACTTTGATTTAAAACTTGAAGAAAACTTGATTTTGAATCAGAAGATGGATCAGAAACTTCAAAGTTAAATTGAACTTTGAAATTAGATGTTGAATTGAGTTGGAATTTTGGAATTTCAAAATTGATTTGAGAATTTCGAATTTATAAATGAACTCCAAAGTCAATTTGGACTTTGAATTTGGAGCTTGAATTTGGAATGAATCAAGAATATAAAGATTGAATTTTGAAATTTCAAAGTCAAATTGGACTTTGAACTTGGAATTTAAATCTTTGAAATAAGATAGAAGAATGAATTTAAACTATAGACTAAAGAAAGATATTTGAGATCACTTGGGTTTTTGAAAGAGAATTTTGAAAATATGATGCAATTCTTCCCTAAATGATGAATGAATTTAAAGAATTTGAAATTGAATTTTTGAAAAGCTATTCCATTCTTTTAAATGAATTAAAACAAGATTGAAAATATAATACATCCTTGACTATGGTCATTGAATGTATTATATAATAATCTATATTTAAATTCAAGAGAAGAATGAAACACATTTGGTGCTTTTATAGAATTTAAAATGAAATTAACTCTCAATATACCCTGACTATGGCCATTGGTATATATTTTGAGTTAATCCTAAGTTAAATTCTGATAAAAGAAAAAAAATATTTTGAGAAAATATGATGGATTTTGAAAATGGATCCAGTGTGGATCCAGTGTTATTCCGTAAAAGATAAAAATCCTAAGTTTTGTCCACAACCTGACTATGGCCATTGATGTGGATCATCAACTTAGGATCAATTACCTCTTACAAAAATGGTGCACATGCCATTCGTGTTTCACCATTGTGAGAATTTGAGAAATAAAGATAAAGATGCATGAAAACAAGTAACTCATGGTAGTTACAATGCTCATTCATTCTATCTAAAACTTGGAAATATAAATTCTCATTTAAAATCTAACTATTACAAAAAAATCGAATTCACAACTCCAAGTAATGATATTTTCCATATATTCCCTGCAAAACAAAGCTAGCATAGAACAATATGCTAAAATATTAGAGTGCTATGTTGGAACTAAGATGTATGTGATAAATGTATACCCATGGAAATGCAATCATGATGACATACCTAGTATAGAAATATCAAATAGGATGTTATGCAAAGGTAGATGTGATAATTGAATTGATGCCAAGATATATACGGGCCTGATCATATATCACTGTGAGCCATAACCTTATTTGAGAAACTACCTGCCTTTGAGGTAATATGGATGATGTCATATAATAATTGGTAGAAGGAAAACTAACACCTGGTTAGTTTTGACCTAAGTCAAATGAGGAAGATACGAGTACTGGGCCTAATGCAAGGATGAAGCCACAACTGGTGGCAGGGAGATATTATGATTATTAACAGGATGAAAGGTACAGATTCATAGTATACACAGGGTAATAAAAGACTGAAATGAAAACTGCTACGCTAGGCAATAATGCTGGACACTGTGCAGAAAATAATAATATGCAAATGAGGGCAGTACACAGGAAGTGGCAAGGACATGTGGTGTTAAGGGAGCGAGTGGGGTCACAGTGCAGATGTATACATGGTGAGGGCAAGTGAGATAAACGAAGGAAAATGGATAATGATATTGTGCAATCATATGTGAAAGGTGGTTGGTGAGTGTATGGTTGGCTACAACAGGTATAATGGGAATGTTGGGTCAACACAGAAGATGGACAGTGAAGAGATGTTAAACAGATATTAATGAAGGGGCGTGATCATGCAATGGTGGATGCTTGAAGCTACAAAGCTACTGTACCATACGGATATGGAAGGCTGCAGTAGCCCTCAAAACTACTGTAAAAACCCCACGATTGTCATGGAGCCCAAAAGGAGCCATGAATTTCATCACACAGTGATTAGAATCACTTGGGATCAGAGTATTAAACCTCTTCTCTGGTCGTTACCTGCAAATCAACAAACACATTAAGTAACATGTTTTAACAATGATACACCTTCCAAATAACTTGATGATAACAAAGGTTTGACTGTCGTCGAGGGATGGACTACTTGCTCCAGACGACCCATTTCAATTGCATTATTCGCAGGAATGTCTCCAATGTCTCTGCATCATAAGATCTACTGGTTTTCATGTTTCGCAACCACGAATGGTGAGCCTGATTCTTTTTTTTTAATCTTAACTCTCCACCAAGACTCCTAATGATGGAAGGTCCGACGATGGTTCTGGAAGGTGTTGTAGCATGAGATGGTTTCGCCTACTCCATCCGTCAGGAAATCTGGTGAACTTGCTGTGGCACTTCCGAGGGGCATTATGGTACAAAGGCTAAATGATCCCTGACAATCGGAGTATATACGACTTGGCTCTATTCTTGTCACTTACTACTACAGCAAATGACCCAAATTTTGGCAAAGTTAGTCAGTGGATTCTAGCAATATCGCGAAAAAGGGAGGGGATTCAGGGACCTCAGTTTGGTGGAAGCAGCATCACTAGTCTTAATATGACGAGATTTCCAAGCACATCATTCTGGAAAGGAATGCCATCGGAGTGGCCATAATCTATCAACTAGCAACACTATCTGGATATTTGGCTTTCCTATTGTAACACCCCCTCAACACTAAAAAAAAGACATGATACAGGGAAGCGAATACTGCTTCCTAACGTGTGAGATTTCAAGCCAACTGACACACACTCCCTAAATTGATGCAGATAATTATCAGACAGAGTAAAGTCAAGTGGTGATGCTACAGCTGCTAAGGCAGGCAAAAATTGAGTGCACTACGGTTGAGATGAGTGAAAGCATGATAAACAAAATGCCATTAAGTATTTGTTGAAACAGGAAACTGATGGGAATGAGATCAACAGAGAGAAGGGTACTAAATTAAAAGGAAAAGAAAACACCGAATATAATGATCACGCAACATAATAAAATATACGGATGAATGCCAAGGCACAAAACATAATGATCTCTCCTTTTTTTTTGGAAATACAGTGGTATCTCTGGTCCTGCAGATGCACTTTACACGATTTTCTTCGAACACTTCTCATAACACCTACCTTTCTGGTCTGTGGAGGTAGCAAAGGGGCCACCAGCAAAGATAATATGATGTCAGCTTCCTTTGTTCCGGTTAGCACCAGAATCAATTTGGTGTGGAGAAGGAAATCTAAACAGGATATGGATCCATTACCCGACCAATACAAGACATGAGGCACTTTGGCTCAAGCCCATAATGGTGAGGGTGTTTGATTAATTAGTCTTCATATATTAACATCCCCAAAATGCCGGGGTGTGAACCATGGCAATCGGTATATAGAAACAGGGATATGACTAAAAGAAGAAATAAAGAAGCAAAATATGATGCAGAAACAATATTAACAGAAAATGAGAACGAATAGGCATGGGGATTCGATGCAATATTAACAGAATTGTAATAAAAAAAAAAACGAGCATCAAACCGCAGAGAAGGAAAGGCATTTGCAGAACAAGAGAAACCCATAAACTAATTTGTGAAAACGAACAAATGTGGGAACACCCAGGTTCCTTTGATATAGCACACCTGTAACTCGAATTTGCTAAATGCGAATCGAGGTTACGGGACATGCATTAATGAGGTGATGTAACTGGAAACTTTAAAAGAAAATCAGAAACATCAGAAATAGAAGAAAAAAAGAAAAAAAGAACTTACCGCAGCCTCGATACTGGAATCTGGTTTAGGAGGAGTGCCTCCTATATATGGAGGTAATATGTATTTGTGATGGATTGAAGAGCGTCTGTAATGAAAAAGTTGAATCGCAGTTCCGATTCCTCCAGACAATCGAAGAGGGAATCTGATTTTTGCTTAGCTCTACTGCAGGACTCTTTGGATCACTGTAGTTCAGACGGAAGGAGTATCGATGTTTCTGTATATCCCTTTGGATTGTTTGAAGAGGAAGACGGATGTCAAAGATCGATGGGCAAACGATCAATAGGTGAGGAACGGGATCGAGGGCGTAATGGATAGGTCACGAAGGGATCCCCCGAAGAAGCTTGGAGGGCTCTTTTTAAAAGGGAAATGGAGAGTTCGGGAAGAAAATTTGTTGAGGATTGAGGGAGGAAAATGACGATGGCCGTTTGAAGATGGATGATGGAGAGAGGAGAAGAAGGAAGCGCGGGAGCGGGTTGTTGGAATTTTTGTGATATTTCCTAAAAGATGCTCCCCTTAAAAAGAAATTTTTGTAAAATAGTTCAGAATTGAGGTTTTCAGCAAGACGCTTCTTAAAACCTTGAGAATCATTTGCTTTTCTTGTAATTTTTCCAATTTTTTGGTTTTTTATGTTATTTTTCAATTTTTTTGTATTTTTAGAATAAACCTAAAGCTTAACGAGACGTTAAAGATTTTAAAACTAATTTTTTTGTGTTTTTGTAAAAATATTTACAAAAGGAAATTTTTCTGAGAATTTTAAAGCTATTTTGAGAAAATTTCTTCAGAAATGGGTTTAGATCCGGTTTTTGAGGAAATATGGATTCAAAGTCTTGGATTCGGATATGAAATTAACCTTAAATATACCAATATGGAATTTAATTCAGACAATCTGAAGAATGAGCTTTGAAACTGCTTTGATTTTCTCAGAAAACTGGGTTAGGTGCAAAAAAGTCATTTTTACAAAACTTTGAAAATTTTGGGGTGTTCACAAGTTTGAATCTTTAAAGGAAAGCTAGATGATTTGGATTTGAAAGAAAATTTGAGTCAAAATTCAGATTTTCTAGACCAATTCTAGCATTTGAATTGGATTTGGAAGAAAATTGGAGTCGAAACTCGGATCTTCTAGACCAATTCTAGAATCTGCAGGAAAGAAAATGAGATCACTGTAAATTGGGTTTGGAAACATTGACTAGGAAGAAAACAAAATCGGGTTTAAGAGTTCAACCAGTAAAACTGGATTTAGAAAAGTACCAACACGAGCACTGAATTTTGAAAAACTCACCAGTACGAACACTGGATTTTAAAAAATTACCAACATAAACACTGAATTTTTAAAAATTACCATCACAAACACTGGATTTCGGAATAGTCCGACTAGTAAAAATTGGATTAAGAGAGTTCGACCAGTAAAAAGCTGGATTCAGAGAGTTCGACCAGTAAACACTGGATTTAGAGAGTTGGACCAGTAAAAACCGGATTTAGAGAGTTCGATCAGTAAAACTGGATTCAAGAAGTTCGACCAGTGAAAACCAAATTTAGGAAGTTTGACCAATAAAAACTGGATTTAGGAAGTTCGACCAATAAAAACTGGATTCAAAAAGTTTGACCAGTGAAAACCGGATTTAAGAAGTTTGACCAGTAAGATCTGGATTCAGGAAGTTGTAAACACCCCAAATTTTCACTCACCTCCCTGACATTTCCACCAAGCATCAACATCCAGCCTCTGAAATCGCTGGAGGGCAAAATGGTCATTTTCTGAGCCCGGACCTTGCAAAAGTCTAAATTTCATCTGCAACTCTCAAAATTTCTCTATTTTGTCTCAGATAGTCAAAATCTTACTCCTGACAGAAGACAGGAATCCTCAAGTCTTGGTTCAAGATTCTATTGCATAAGACATGGCATTGCATATCATTGCATGAGCACCTCATATCACTGCACTGCACAGCATGTCATTTCGAGGTCCAGAACTCTTGATTTCAAAATTTTCAATCCAGATTAGAATTTTAACTCTTTTCAAAAGTGATTTCAAAACCCTGGGTCTTCAAAATTATCAATTCTTCCCATTTTACCCCCAGGACTCTGAATTTCAAAATATTTTCTCAGGAAAACGATCTGGATAGTTTTCAATATGGATTTCAGCCACTTCATCTCAGATTTTGCCCTTTTTGACAATTTCAAATATCTTCCATTGCCCTACAGGGGCCAACTCTTTCCAAAAATTCCTGTTTTACCAATTAGTCCAGATTTTATGAAAATTCCAAAAAGAAATTGTTGTCTTGTCCTTATTTCAATAAAGAAGCAATGTGGGACCCACACTGAGGTGGTGTCACACAAGCTTTTCTTTTGAAAATTTGAATTTTGAAAAACCCAAAAATATAGGAGCCTTGTCCCCTGGATTGGTGCCACTTGTCCTTTCTCTCTCCTCCCATTTACATGCCATGTGTCAGCATAGGGTTCACCTAGAGTTGGTGCCACATTTCACCTTCCCTCTTCTGCCACGTGTCAGTGTGGGGCTACCTTCAGAAGCCGCCACATGTCATCCCATGTGTCAGTATCCATCCTGCGCCATGTGTCATTTCAAAGACTACCAGGAGATGCCAAGTGTCATAGGTTGTCCTGTCTAGAAAAAGTGGAGTTTGTCTCCTCTGAGGTGGTGCCACTTGAAGTGTGTCTCCTGCAGGGGACACGTGTCAACCCCTCCTTCCTTCTAGAAAAGTAGCCTGACACATGTCCTCCCCCTATTTTTTTCAGAAAAGTAGGAAACATGTGTCACTCCTAAATTCCTACAGAAAAGGTAGGCTTGTCTCCTCTGAGGTGGCGCCATCTGGAGTGTCTCCTGCAGAGGACACATGGCAAGCTCTCATTTCCTCAGAAAAAGCAAGTGCCATGTGTCATTTTCTGCTTTCTTCAGAAAAGCTAGAATTTAAACATTCAAATCTCCTCATAGGTGGCGCAGATCCTGAACTCCTACCTTTTTCATCTTGTCTGAGATGGCGCCACATGGCTTGGCCCTCCTTCTCTCCCCTCTGCCACGTGTCATCTTCTGCTTCTTTCAGAAAAAGCAGGTGACACATGTCTCCTTCTAACTCTTTCAGAAAAAGCAGAGGACACATGTCTCCCTCCTATTTTTCTCAGAAAAGTAGATGACACATGTCATCTCCAGCTTCCTTTAGAAAAAGTAGAAGACACATGTCACTCTCTGCTTTTCTCAGAAAAAGCAAGTGACACATGTCACCCTCTGCTCTTCTCAGAAAAAGCAAGTGACACATGTCACTTTCTGCCTCCTTCAGAGAAAGCTAGAATTCAAATGTTCAAACTCCAGGCTGAGGTGGCGAAAATCCTGAACTTCACCTTTTCTATTTTGTGTGAGATGGTGCCATGTGTCCCTTTCCCTCCTTTTCCTCCCTCTTGCCACATGGCATTGTAGGAGCCACCCTGAGGTGGCGCCACATGTCCATCCTCCATTCCTCTAGGGCCAACCTCCATTTGAAATTCGAATTCTCTTCTGAGGTGGCGCCATTTGAGAAGGCCTCTCCAGACAGCTGACACTTGTCTGCCACATGTCCAGACCTCCCTGCATCAGAAAAAGTAGAAAAATCCCCCCTATGAGGTGGCGCATTTTGCTTCCTCCATTCATGTTCTCCTGCCACATGGCATCGTAGGAGCCACTCTGAGGAAATGCCACATGTCAGCCTCTCCTTTCCTGCAAAAAAGTAGAATTTGAATTCCTCTGAGGTGGCACAGTCTGCTTCCTCCACTCCTGTCCTTCGGACACATGTCAAGAGCCTCCAGAGGTGGCGCCACATGGCATGCTCCTATTGTTTCCAGCTTTACACCTCAAATCTCCTTTTGAGGTGGCGCCAATCCAGAGCCCCACTTGGCTTCCTCTCTTTTCTTTAATATATTTTTTTATAAAAATAGCCCCATGAGGTGGCGCCACCTGAGGGCTCCCTGCAAAAGCCAAATTCGAATTTCAAACCCCCAGATAGCACCCCCTGAGATGGCGCCACATGGAGGGTTCAGATTGAGCCTGTTTAAAATTCAATTTTTTCAGAAAAATCTATAAAAACAAGGCTCCATGCCCAGCCTAGGGGGACCATCTTTTAAGAACTCCTGTGAACTTGGAAATTCAACCTAGCCTTCCTGAAAATCCGATTTTGAACTTTGGAAATCATGCCCCCTTTGGCTCATTGAAGAAAGGTGGAGTAGAGCTCGTGCTGTGGCGAATTCGATTCCAACAGAGGTCGATTTTTGTGAACCATCCGAAGCTTGGAGCGAAGGACGAAGGAAGCTCGTGATAGCTGCCCATTTCAAGAGCTCCTACGCTGCGTAACGAAACAAGGTGCACTTCTTTTCCCCTTGATGTGATTCTATAATCCGAATCGGGAGTCGTTTGAAGAAAAAGCTCATCCGAGGGATGGATTGAGCTATTCTCGTAAAACGACATATATAAAAATGTTTCATTATGCTTCCTTGATGATTTTAACATTCATATAGTTAGCTAGGTTTAATTTGCATTTTATTTCATTCATTTAGTACATTTCATGAATTAATTAGGATTAATTTAGCCTTTATTTCAATTCTGCTTATTTTCAGTAGGTATCTGTTTTTGTCAGTCAGTCTACACGTCATTTCATGCATTTGTGTTTTATTAAAAATCCCCAAAAAATCACGGAATGCGCCCTTATGTGTCCCTGAAATTTTGCCAAAAATTCGGAGGCATTTGAATTTGTTTACTGCGGTAAACATTCAAAATGGCAAGTCGGGGTTTTTTACCCGGGATACGTTTTGAAAATCATTTTCCGACTTGTAAAATCGCGATATCCCTCATGGGAGATCCGATTTCCGATCCGAAAGATGTTTTGAACTCGGGAAAATGTCTAGTTTTTAATATGATTTTATCAGATTTTTCTGATTTTTTTTAATATCTGAAAAAAATCCGAGATGTCGGTACACGTGTCAGAGCCTAATTTGGGCCTCTGAGATCTTGGATCGACCTAGGGCTATGGTTTCTCTTTGTGTGTTGCTCCAAATCCGAAACTGTAAAAAGTGAAAGTGGTGTCCGAGATGTCCTCTGTTTGAATCTGAAAGCCTGTAATTTTTAGAACAGTGTTGACCCCTGCTTCGGATTTTTTTTGTCAGCCCCTTATTTTTCTACATTTGTCTGTTCTGTTAGTTTAGGCAGAAATAGTTATATTTTTATTTGTGTTTTCGTTGATCAAATGCCGAAGTCATAAACATGCAAGTTGTTCATGTAGGTGTCGTGCATAACTCTGATTAATTTCATAAATTTTCATGGCCGTTTTATATTTGTTTGGCATTTTACATCAGATTAGGGTGATTTTTACCTCTGTCAGAACTAAATCCCTGTTATTGAACTCACCATGGCTCAAATCCCGAGGCTGTAAAAACCAAAAATGTTCCATTTCGGGTCTTTTAGCAGTCTGCAAAATATCAGAAGTTTCCATGGTGTAAATCTTGCATTATCATATTAGGCATTGCATTTGGTTCGGATCCATAGGCAAAATCCATCATTTTAGGACTTCCTTTAAATTTTAGCATTTAAATCATATCATTTCATGATTTTTAGCATTCTAGGTTGTTTATCAGAGTTTTTAGATGCTTCATACCGAATTTGGTGCAATTTGGAATCCATTTGAGGTTCGGATCATCCATAATACCAAAACAGGGTCCCGCAGGACCCGGATCCAAGTGAAAAACAAGCGAAATTCGTTATTTTGGTTAAATTGCAAAATACCAAATTCTGATTTTACAGTCCTAATGTGTTTAGAAGCATGTCATATTGCATTTCATCATCATTGAATTCAATTTGAATTTCGAAATCCCAATTTTACTAAGTTTTCCTTCAAAAAACCCTGATTTTAAAGGTGTAACTTTAATTTTAGGGGTATTTTGGTCATTTTAACCTCAATTCCGAATTTCAAACTGTTTTCTACTGAATTTCTTGCATTTTCATCATTTCAAATATCAAGGAAGCATGAGAATAGGGTTTATATCCAATTAAATCCAATAATTTCATAATATTATTGGAAAATCTTGGAAAAACCCACATATTTGAGCTAACTTTATTTCAAGCTTGGCAGGGACATTCCAAAGAAGGAGCTGAAGTCTGCAAATTTTTTTTATTTCCTTTATTTAGCGATGTAATAATTTTGGAATAAGAGAGTTAATTTCCTGCTTAGACTAGGATGCATGTCATATAGTTTGAATTTATGCAATATCCTGATTATATGATTCATGCATTTTATTTCAAAGGCACTATGGATGTTCACGAATGGCACGTGCACCAACTCTTAGGGAGTTGATGGACTCGGTGGGATCCATATTTACGGCCCTAGTCGGAATATGGACGAGACCCAGATCCGTCATCTTTCTAGTAGTCACATTGAGCCTACACTCTTAGGCTATCTTAAAATGCACATCATATTTCCAAAGTTTTCAAAATCATGTGCATCAAATCAACTAAATTCTGAACATATTCATGGCCACAGTCAGAATATGTGAAGGATTTATCTTGACTTAATGCATATTTTTCCAACAAATCTCTTAGAAAATCTTTTCAAAGTGCATTCATTCACTCATGTCATTTGCATCATGAAATCATTGATTTTCTCAAGATTTTCTCAAGAAAACTTCATTCTCAAGAAATCGATTTCTCAAGAAATTCTAAGGATTTTTCAAAATCGGTTTTCCAAAGACAAGTTTTCCACAGTTTGCCTTGGAAAATGTTATCTTAAGATTTTCAAAAGGGATTTCCCAACTTTCTCCAAGATCCAAAATCGATTTCCAAGTATTTCAAAAAGGTAAAATTCCCAGGATTTCAATTTCCCAAGTTTGAATTTCCTTCTTCAATGAGTTTTCCTATGAATTTTCCATCATTTTCCTAAGAAAACTCTCAAAGTCCAAGTTTTCCTAAGAAGTGTTTCCCTTTTCCAAAAGGTTCATCTTTTCTCAGGAATCACTTCCATTTCCCCAAGATTTTCAACTATTTCTGAATTTTCCACATCTTTATAAGCTTTCTCATGTTTTCAAAAACCCCTTTTTTATCTGAGTGTCCTGAGAAATTGACCTTTTTCTTGAGAGATTCTTTCCAACTCCAAATGTTTTTCTAAGCATACATCATGTTTTCCAACTGGCATTTTCCAAAATCTCATAGCACATGCCTGAATTCTCTGTGCATTTAGGGTAGAACATAACTTCGATAATTTAACCAAGTCAAGCATGGTTTTGGTCCTTGGTTCGATTACCCCTGTTAAAGGCGGCAGGAACGGTCGAACCTCGTACCGACAGGTCGAGCCCCATCCCATGGATTTTCCCGCAATTTTCAAAAACGGAGGCGAGTATTTCAAAACAATTTCCAAAATCCGGTCAAAGTTTGAATCGCGAAAACGTTTCTCTCTTTTTCTCTTCCACAAGGAAGGGAAGACGGGGGAAAAATTTCGCGACGAGAACAGGTTTGGCGACCGTGATGGGACCTGTCCTTGTCTGACCTAAATTATGCTTGACTTAGTTCAATTATCAAAATTATGTTCATAAAATGTCAGCTCTTTTACTTTCAATATCATGTGAGCCTAGGAGCCTAGATTCTGACCTAGCTGACATTGATTGCATATAGCTTAGGCATGGTTTGGTAGGACCATATTGAGGAGATATTTTCATGCTCACATAGACTTAGGTCTAAACACAACCCTCCTCAATTTAGGATCTGAATGCAAACAATGTATGCTTCTTCAAAATTTTCAAAATCTATCTCTCTAGGACTTAGAGCCCTCTATTTCTTGCATGTGATCATTTTTTAAAACCCTCAATTACCTATCATTACCCGGTCTTCACGTTGCTGGGCTCTCTTCCAGAACCATAGTTCGGGACAGAGCCTCACAACTGGGCCAACTATTTGGGTTAATACCCCCCTACCACGTACCGCGGGCCACCGTCCGAAGTATATCGGTAGGCGCTCAAGGATGTTGGAAAACCTTACCTTAGAACCGGAGTTGAAATTCTATGCCACGTACCTCGGATTTCGATTCGGGTATATCGGCATAACTGGATTGGACAAAGATGATCTGAACCTAGAGTTAGGATTAAGGTCCTACAGCTGTTTTCAAATCGATGCATTTAGAGTCAGCCTTTTAGGGAGTGCTGAATGTGCATAAATGTTTGTGCAGGATGTGATTATATGTATGATTTTCTCAATTCTTTATATTTCCCAATGTTTTTCAACTCATTAGGTCTTTTTCCAAATATCCTTATTTTCCACGAGATCTTTTCTCAAACCCTGGATAATTTTCTCAAATATCCAATTTCTTTCGAAACTCCAGGCGATTTTACATTCTACCTTTCTACTGGATCTCGAATTTCTAGCTGCATTTTTATCCTGCCTGCAAAATTTTTCAAAATTTCTCATATTTTCCTAAGTCTCATTCTGAGTCTTTCTCTGTTTTCAGTTCGATGGCATCCAGTCAAGTCGATCCTATCTTTCCTGAAGGTCACATCTCCTTCGAGGTGCGACAAGGTCATCCTGAACATCGAGCCCTTAGCACCGGAACTTTCATTCCCCGGTGGTATTATTCCTGGCTAAAGAGCTTTTCCCGAATGTTCCCGGACCATTTGAGCGAGTGCGGATTAGAGCTGGCATCAGCAGTCGGAAAGCAGACCATCAATGGCAACCTGATCCATGCAATGGCAGAGCGATGGAATCCTCGAACGTGTACCTTCTGGTTCCCATGGGGAGAAATGACTGTTTTAATAGATGAATTTTCAGAAATCATGGGGTTGCCAGAACCAGCTGGTCGACCAAGCGACCCATTAGAGCATCAATTCCTTATCAATGTCAAGGGTTTGGACCCCCGAGACTCCTTAGCTCGTATGACAGGCCGCCGATCTTGGCCCCTGATCCAGTTAGAAGGAGATGAATATGTTGACCTACTTGAATTGTACCGCCAGTACGGGACCTTCGTCGAAGTCAGCTCACTTTCAAGAACAGCCAAAGAAAAGATTCAGAATGCAATGGTTCTATGCACTGTAGGACTGTCCCTTTTCCCAGATGGACAGAACTACATGGACATCAGGATAATCCAGCTTATGAGGAGATGGGGAAGTCGGCAAACCAATCGCCTCTCCATAGCCATGGCAGCGCTCGCCTTCCTTTATCGAGGTCTGACTCGATTCTCACTTGGAGAATCCATTTTAGTTGAAGGATGCATCTACGCACTTCAGTCCTGGTTTTTCCAGCACGTTCCAGCCCGAGCAAGCTCTTTCAGATACAATGGTCAAGAACTCCTTCCAGTGGCGCAGTACCGGTCTATGATCAACAACATTCAAGAGGATGACGTTGTTTGGGACTATTTTGATCGGCAAATATCTCCTCTCAGATATACGTACACTTATGACAAGCGGTTCAAGTTGCTGGGACCATTCTTCTGCACTTACTACCAACCAGAGAGATGCGTTCGACAGTTCTCCCAGAGGCAGCAGTACGTCGAAGCCCGACTGTTATCAGGAGTTATGGCAGAATTTGAGCTCACTTCCGCACAATGGTCCGGAGCATATCACTCTGCCCGCTACGGCTGGGATTCCTTTGTCTCTCTTAAAATCTTTCCAGGTCCTAGAGTGTCTGCCGACTATCGTGAATGGTGGCAAATTGTTTGTCCCCCACCTCTTTGTCAAGATCAATAAAATCTTATTCTTCTCATTTTAATAAAATTCTCTCTTTCCATTGTGGTTTGACGACCTCGCCTAGGTAACAAGGCACATTTTCGTTGTTTATTTCTTTTGCAGAAGGAATGACAACACAATTGTCGTGATTCCCACGACGACTCAGTCCCTAGTAATGGGACATCTTTTCCAAATTGTCTACCATATTTTCAGCAAATATTTCTTCCAAAAGCTAATTCCCTCATAATCTAATCAGGACTTTGCCCTGCAGAGAGCATCCATATCATTTGATGGTTGAGACAAGATCAGGCAAAAGAACCACAGCATCCCAGTACTCGTCAGCCTCGGAAGAAGAGATGAGTTCCCCTCGATCTGAGAAGAGTCGAGAGCAGCAGCAAGAAGACGATGGCATAGACCCTCAAATGTATGCCATGTTCAGAAAAATGATGAACAAAATGATGAGTGAGCAGCCCGGGACCAGCTCAGAAAGGAACCCATTCAGAGAAAAGTTCCATGGTCACAGGGGTAAGAAGGCTCCCAAGAAGCAGATCCAGCCAGAAGAGATTTCAGATGAATCAGATTCCACTGAAGATACAAATGAAGAATATGAGGTGCCTCTGGCATTTCAGAAGCGTGGCCAAAGTAAAAGCCGCAGATCCAAGAGCAGAGATAAAGAAGAGCCTTTACAAGCGCAATTTAAAGAAATGGCCCGAATTGTCAAAGATCTGCAAGCCCGCGACAAGGGCAAGAAAGTCTTCACCAGTGAGGACTTCTATGACGGCTTAGAAGGGGATGACGATCTGGAGAATCTCCCTCGTAAATTCATCAAGTTCGATGGTTCTGGCGACCCAAAAGCTCATCTCGCCACCTTCTTCGCAGAATGCTCGAGGTTCAGAAGGGATAACCGAGCATTGTTTCTATGCTTCCCCCGCAGCTTGGAAGGAGTTTCCGCCAAATGGTATGCTGAGCATATCAACCCCATCGAGCTCAAGGAGTTCGATAAAGTTGTAAATCTCTTTATTGAACGCTTCTTGTTCAACACAGAAGCGTTGCCTACATTAAGTCATCTCTGCAATTTGAGACAGAACGAGAATGAAAAAGCATGGGACTTCATTCACAGATGGAGATCAGCCTGTAACAAGATGAGAGATCCTATCTCGGAAAGGCATGCATTGTCCTTAATCCTCAACAATTTCTCGCAGCCGTTAAGAGGATTAATTTCCACAGCGCCGTCCAGGACCTTCATTGAGCTGACTGAACGAGCCGAATGGCTCGAGCTGAGTGTGGAAAATGGAGTCTATGAAGGCTTCACTTTTTCCAAGAACAACTCCCATGGTGAGCAGAAGAAGAAAGCTCACTTCACTTATTCTACCAACAACAACAGCAAAGGCCGTAATCAGCACAAAGGGCAGAAGAAAGATTACTGCTACAGCTCAGGCAGTTCGAACAACAAAGATCAGAAAGCAAAGCCTGCTCCTCAGTACAGCAAGCCTCCTCAGCAGGATCAAGGGCCGAAGCTGCGCGAGAAAACCAAACATGAAGGATGGAGCTATGACAGAAAGTTTACTCCCCTTGACCAATCGCTCGAGGACGTGCTCGAGTACATGCTATCAAAAGAGATGGTCAAATTGCCCAGATTGGCCGATCCTCCTGTGCCCATGGGGAAATGGAAAGATCAGTTCTGCAAGTTCCACAGGACAGTGGGACACAATACCGAGAACTGCTTTGTTCTCAAAAACATCGTGCAAGATCTCATTGAAAAGAATCTATTGGTAGAAGGAGAAGAAGAAGAGAAAATGGACATTCTCAACCGCCCCTTCCCTTCGCATACCACAGCAGTAGTGTCTGCACAACCATTTCTACCGCATGAACATATCAAGCCATGTTCTGCGCAAGATCTCCAAGTTCAACATCAGGTGACGGTGCTACGACAAGCAGCTCCAGATTCTAAGAAGATGGACTTAATTTCAGCATTCGGTAAAATGAAAGTTGCGGAAGCACCTGTGAAGTCAATTCCCAAATCAAAAGGAACTCCTGACTTCTTCAAGCAAATCGTTAGACCAAGGCCAGAGAAGTCAAGTCAGAAGCCTCTGACTGCTTTATCCAATGTCTCCATCCTTGACTTGGCCAAGAATTCTAGCAAGCACCAGCAAGTACTGGATGATTTACTCAGGAAAATCAAAGTTAAGCCCAGTACCACTCCTGAAGACATGGCACAGATTGTGAACTCCGCCATGACCAATGCACCAATCACCTTCTCGGATGAGGACCTTCCAAAGCCTCATTCCTTTCACAATAATGCTCTTTATATTGTCGTTCGAGTCAGAGGAATGACGGTTCCCCATGTGCTGGTCGATGGAGGCAGTAGCCTCAACATATGTCCTGAAATGACCGCAAAGGCATTAGGGATCAAGGATGAAGAATATATTCCAGATCCCATCACTATCTATGGGTTTGACAATCATGGTCAAACGGCCAAGGGCAAGATATTCTTGGAGGTGTTTATCAACTATTCGGTGCACTCTGTCCTTTTTCATGTGGTTAACGTACCACCAACCTACAACTTGCTACTCGAAAGGACATGGATTCACAATGCTAATGCAGTGCCTTCCACCCTCCATCAATGTGTGAAATGGTCAAAGGGTGGAATGATAACCACAATACTGGGAGAAGACCCAGAAGAAAGGCTCCCGCAGCCCATGATTCCTCGACCATCATTCAATGCAGACATTCCCAGCATCAGGGAAAGTGAAGAGATCAATCTCGGGGAGAATCGAGAAATACTTCAGGCACCATCAGAGCCATCTCTGCACACAGTAGCCACGACACAATGGAAAGGTCCTCAATTCTTCAAGGTTGGAGGTCGAATCGACTACAGCACCATTAAGGATCATCCCTTGTTTCCTCAATTCATGAAGTCAAGAAAGGGATTTGATTTACTCCTGAAGCATGGCTATCAACCCTTCAAGGGACTCGGCAAGAATGAAGATGGCCGCATCGAGCCAATGATCCAGAAACATCGTCCCCACAGGGCAGGATTGGGGTTCTCCGGAGGAAGCTCATCAAGAAAGACTGTTTTTGTCAAAGGGGCACAATGAAGACCATTTGTTATTTCCTTTCTATTCTTTTCCAAATAAATGTCTCATTCTACCAATGTCATTGATCAATTCAATCAATAAAATTCTAAGCTTCTTTGTCTATCCGGATGCCATCTACTCCCTTTTTGTCTGTCTCATCATTTTATAATTCAATGCCATTTTATGTATGGTTCTCTTCAAATGATTGCTTGTCTTACTATAGGCCAATTTGTCTGAACCAAAATTTCTTCTCCAAAATTTCAGAATGACTTCTCGAACAATCAAGAAGCTCGTTCTCAATCCCAAGGCCTTTCAGAAGCCGACAGCAATTCACAGAATCAAAGCAAGCACCGAAAATGACAAGAGTGCAAAGCAGTCTGATGATTGTGCGGAATATGATCAGTCTCTTCAGGAATTACCAGAGTTCGCCGCAGTTCAGAAGCAAGATGAACCATCTCCTCTAGTACAAGATCCAACTGAAGGTGTCAATATCGGTTCAGAGGAAGATCCAAAAATTCTCCAGATCGGAACCAGTCTAAGTCCAGAAGAAAAGAAAAGGCTTATAGATTTTCTCAAGCGGCATGAAGAAGTGTTCGCATGGACGTATGAAGACATGCCGGGCTTAGACCCCAAATTGGTCGAGCACCGTCTTGTCTTAAAGCCGGATGCTAAGCCAGTCAAGCAGAAGCTGAGAAAAATGGATCCCAGAATAGAACAACAAGTCAAAGAAGGACTTGAAGATCTGTTCAAAGCAGGATTTATCCGAGCTATTGACTACCCGGATTGGTTAGCCAATATCGTCGTTGTCCCAAAGAAAAGCGGCAAAGTAAGGATCTGCATAGACTTCAGAGACCTCAACAAGGCAACTCCGAAGGATGACTATCCACTTCCAAGCATCGATCTTCTAGTCGATAGCACGGCAGGACATGCCATGTTCTCTTTTATGGACGGATATTCCGGCTACAATCAGATTAAGTTGGCCGCCCGCGACCAATCCAAAACTTCTTTCACCACGCCTTGGGGCACTTTTTGCTATACGGTTATGCCTTTTGGGCTCAAGAATGCTGGAGCAACATATCAACGGGCAATGGCTGTCATCTTTCATGATCAGATGCGCAAAATCATGGATGCGTATGTTGATGATATTCTCGTGAAATCTAAAGAGGGAGAAGATCACCTCGAAGCCCTTGATCAAGTCTTTAAAAGACTTATTCTTTACAAGTTAAGGCTTAACCCGCAAAAGTGTGTCTTTGGAGTCGAATCAGGCAAATTGTTGGGTTTTCTGGTCAGCAAAAGGGGAATTGAAGTTGACCCAGTCAAAGCAAAGGCTATCATTGATATGCCTCCCCCGAAGAATCTCAAAGAACTACGTAGCCTTCAAGGACGTATGCAGTCAATCCGGCGATTCATTTCCAATTTGGCAATGAGATGCGAGCCTTTCAACCACTTGCTCAGAAAAGGAGTGAAGTTCGAATGGGGACCAGAGTGTCAGCAATCGTTCGATCGGATCAAGAAGTATCTTCTTAATCCTCCCATTCTGAAGCCGCCAGAATTGGGAAAGCCTCTTTTGTTATACATCTCAGTCAATCAAGTCGCATGCGGTGGATTCTTGGCGCAATACAAAGAAGGCAGCCTGATAGAGCACGCCATCTATTACGTGAGCAAGACTTTCATAGATTATGAAAAGAGATACTCTCAAATAGAGAAGACCTGCCTAGCTCTGGTATGGATGTGTCAGAAGCTAAGACACTACCTGCTAGCATCAGAAGTCAAAATCTTGTCTAAACTCAACCCTCTCAAGTATATCTTAGAGCAACCTTTCCTCAGCGGACGAGTCGCAAAATGGCAAGTCTTACTGATGCAATATGACTTAGAATACGTCTCGCAACAATCAATCAAAGGCCAAGCAATTGCAGATCAATTGGCAGATTTTCCTCTGACCGAAGAAGTGAAAGCCGAAGATGACTTCCCTGATGAGCAAATTTGCAACATCCAGCAATCTCCAGTCTGGAATTTATTTTTCGATGGTTCTAAGAACATGGCCGGAATAGGCATCGGAATCTTACTAATCACTCCTGAGAAGGAGATGATTCCATTTTCTCTCAAGCTCGACTTTCAATGCACTCACAATATGGCTGAATATGAAGCCCTGATTCAAGGTCTAAGGATTCTATTAGACTTTAATGTCAAGAGAGTACATGCCCACGGTGACTCATTACTTGTTGTCAATCAAGTTCGAGTCGAATGGCAGGTCAAAGATCAGAAGCTATTTCCCTATCAGAAAATTGTTTCAGCTCTTATCAGCGAGTTTGAAGAATTCCAGCTCTTCCATATCAAGAGAGATTTTAATCAAGTGGCTGATAGCCTAGCCAGCTTAGGCTCCATTATGGCATTCAAGAATGGAGAATCTTGTCGCTCTTTTGAAATTGGCAGACTTGACCAACCTGCCTTCATTCCAGCGGAACAGGTAAACCAGGCTGAGCAAAGGAAAAAGCCCTGGTATTACAACATCAAAACTTTCATAGAAACTGGCGAATTTTCTCCAGAACTCTCAAAGAAAGAGCAACGAGCAATCCAGCGTATGTCTACTCGATACTTCATTTTGGCCAATGTCCTCTATCGTCGTGGATTCAGTTCAGAGTATTCCAGATGTTTAGATGAAGACGAAGCCAAAGAAGTCGTGCGAGAAGCACATGAAGGCATTTGTGGTGGTCACGTTGGCTACCAAACCCTTGTCAAGCAAATCATAAGAGCAGGGTACTATTGGAAGACTATGCAACAAGACTGTTATCATTATGTGAAGAAGTGTGTGCAATGTCAAATACATGCACCTCCTATCCATGCTCCGGCAACTTATTTACAGTCTGTTGTCTCTCCATGGCCATTCTCCATGTGGGCCTTCGATGTCGTAGGTCCCATCACTCCTTCAGCTTCAAATGGCCACAAATATTTCCTTGCCGCAACAGAATACTTCACCAAGTGGGTAGAAGCCATCAGTCTCCGCACAGTAGAAGGCCGACACGTGGTCTCTTTTATTCACAAGAACATCCTTTGCCGTTTCGGCGTCCCGCATGACATTGTGTCAGACAATGGCAGTCATTTCAAGAATGAAAAGATGAAGACATTCTGCTCAAAATTCAAGATCTATCACCATTTTTCCGCTCCATATTATCCTCAAGGGAATGGTCAGGCAGAGGCCACCAACAATATTTTAATTCGTATTTTGGAGCGAACTGTGGAAACAGGCCGTGACTGGCATGAGAAGATCCACGATGCACTGTGGGCCTATCGGACCACCATTCGTACACCAACGAATGCTACCCCATCAGAACTGGTTTATGGAACAGAGGTAGTATTGCCGCTACATGTTCAGAAGCCCGCTCTGAAATTTGCTTCACTTCTGCAATTACCTCTTGATCAATACCAGCAGCAGCGACTAGTGCAGCTAGACTTACTCGACGAGAGAAGACTAAAAGCAGCAGAGCATGCTCAATCCTATCGCCAGAGAGTAGCCAGGCAATATGCGAAGTCTATCATCGAAAGAAGATTCAAAGTCAATGATTTAGTACTTCGATCCACAGCTTATCTCAAGCATCGTCCTGGCGGCAAATGGTCGCCAAATTGGGAAGGTCCCTATGTTGTCAAAGAAGCATTACCCCGCAACTCATATCGGCTCATTAATGCCGATGGAGTAGAATTGCCAGATCCTATCAATGCTCGACACTTGAAAAAGTTTTATACTTGAAACATTTATTCTCCTCTTGTAATCCTTCCTGTTTCCTTCAAATAATGATCCAACTTTCTTTCCCAGTTATACTGGGGCATTTTAAAATTTTGTTCTATATGCAGGCAGGATAAACAAATTCCTCATTTCATGCACATGTGCATTCATATGCATCAACTCATATTCATTTGCATTCAATTGCATTAATAACAATCCGGTCGGTATTGGGGATTTCAACAAACAGTCCCATCACAATTCCTAATGATTCAAAGATCATCGCCAATACTGAACCAAAACCCAGCGCTTGAACTGGTATTATTTCAAAATCCAGTATTCAAGCTGGCACATTTTCAACTTTTAGAAAAACCGAGTTCCGACTCGGGTTTTTATTCAAATCATTTTCCTTTGTTGATCCGGGTTCCGACTCGTGATCTCTCTACTTTATTCGAGCCTTGACTCGAACTCTTCATTTTCCTTTGTTGATCCGAGTTCCGACTCGTGATCTCTCTACCTTATTCGAGCCTTGACTCGAACTCTTCATTTTCCTTTGTTGATCCGAGTTCCGACTCGTGATCTCTCTACTTTATTCGAGCCTTGACTCGAACAAATCATTTTCCTTTGTTGATCCGGGTTCCGACTCGTGATCTCTCTACTTTATTCGAGCCTTGACTCGAACTCTTCATTTTCCTTTGTTGATCCGGGTTCCGACTCGTGATCTCTCTACTTTACTCGAGCCTTGACTCGAACAAATCATTTTCCTTTGTTGATCCGGGTTCCGACTCGAGATCTTTTCGAGCTTGTCATTCTCTTTTGTTGATCCGGGTTCCGACTCGTGATCTCATTACCTTACTCGAACCCTGAATCGAGTTCTTCATTTTCTTTTGTTGATCCGGGTTCCGACTCGTGATCTCTCTACTTTACTCGAACCCTGAATCGAACTCTTCATTTTCCTTTGTTGATCCGGGTTCCGACTCGTGATCTCTCTACTTTACTCGAGCCTTGACTCGAACAAATCATTTTCCTTTGTTGATCCGGGTTCCGACTCGAGATCTTTTCGAGCTTGTCATTCTCTTTTGTTGATCCGGGTTCCGACTCGTGATCTCATTACCTTACTCGAACCCTGAATCGAGTTCTTCATTTTCTTTTGTTGATCCGGGTTCCGACTCGAGATCTCTTTATCTTATCCAAGCTCTAATTCGAGTCCTTCATTTTCCTTTGTTGATCCGGGTTCCGACTCGTGATCTCATTATCTTATTTGAGCTCTGATTCGAGCCTTCCATTTTCCTCTATTGATTCGGGTTCCGACTCGTGATCTCTATATTTTATTCGAGCTCTGACTCGAACTCATCATTCTCTTTTATTGATCCAAGTCATTTCAATCATCAGGGTCTGTCAATTGCTCAAATTTGATATTTTGCTCTCCAAATTCCAATTTAAATCTTCAAATCAGGCAATTCTCCAATTTCGACCTTTGGGTCACCCAATTTTCAATTCTCAATTTCAATTACCAATCTCAATTTCGACCTTCGGGTCAATCAATTTCCAAATTCTCGACCTTCGGGTCAATCAATTTCCAATTCTCGACCTGCGGGTCAACCAATTTCCAATTTTGGCCTTTTTGGTCAAATCAATTTCCAAATTTCGACCTTCGGGTCACCCAATTTCGACCTTTTGGTCAATCAATTCTCAATTTTGACCTTTTTGGTCAAATCAATTCTCAATTTCGACCATCAGGTCATCCAATTTCGACCTTCGGGTCATTCAATTTTCAGCAACCAATTTTCCAATTTTCAATTTTGACCTTTGGGTCAATCAATCTCAATATCCAATTTCAATCATTTTCTCTTGCGAAAGACCCTTTTAGGGAGAGTTCGAGGGAGCTCGTTCTTTTCGCATGCTATCCAATTCGTTCACTTAGCCCCTTTTCAGGGAGAGTTTGAAGGGACTCGCGTCTTTGTGAACCGTTTGCAAAACAATTTCCAATTTCACACAAGAAACCCTTTCAAAGGGAGAGGCTCGACGGAGACTCGCTTTTCTTGTGACCCCCCAATTTCATACTAGGCAATTTTCGTCATGAAAGACCCTCTTTGCAGGGAGAGTGTGATGAACTCGTTCCTTTCATGACCCAATTTTCAGACCTCACTATTATCGGCCCCCTTTCCATAAGAGAAGTCTAATATTAGGGAGCTTTGACGAAAGCTCAATTTCTCTTCGAAAGTTCGTTTTGCAAACACCTCCTCTTTAGGGAAGAGAGGAGTATTTCCCATCTCCCATTCAGGTAAGGGCTAAGCCTGAGTCTCTCTTTTTGGGGAAAAAGAGAGGAGAATTTTCGTCACGGATGTATTGAGCCGGATTTCAAATACTCATTTTCACCAAGGATTTCAAGAAAATTTTGTCAAATTTGTCAATCAATTGTTGATTTCAGAATCTTTTATTGCACTAATCTCTATCTCAATTTACCTTCAGCATCACTTCCAAAAGAGTGAAGCTTTTGCGAAAAGGGATTCAAAATTCAAATTCTTTTTATTGGCCGACCAAAAGGATGAAGGATAAAGTCCTCGATATGGCCAGAAAAGAAGATTCAATGTTATTGAAAAGCCGTAGATGATCGATATTGATCGCAGTCAATGGCGCATCTTTAAAGGCTATTCTTGTAAAGACGAGGCAGTGGAAATATCCTGAGTGCTAGAAAAGAGAGAATTCACCCAAACCCTGTCTCCTCAGAATCACCTAAGCTGCAATTAAATATCCGCAAAAGGGATCTCTCACCTGTCGTCAAGATGAAGGCGAATTAGGCGAGTAGACCCCCGGGGCCAAAGAAGATTCAAAACATCTCCAAGATGACGGAGTTTGTGACGGATCCTTCCAGGGAAAGTCCAAAGCACTGTCGAGATGAAGGCAGATGCGATGAACCTCTCGACAATCCCTAAAAGATATTTAATTTCAGCTATCGCCCAAAGATCTCCAAACCCATCGTCCAAGAAGGATCGAAACATCTCCAAGTTGAAGGAGTTTGTGACGTACCCTTCCCAAAAGAGAGAAAGAGAGGAAAAAGAAAGAGAGAAAAAGTCAGAACATCTCCAAAATAAAGGAGAATGTAGCAAAAACCCAGAGAGCCAAAAGAGTGCAGAAAGATTGTCAAGAGAG
The DNA here is from genome assembly GCF_984573655.1 of Nuphar pumila. NCBI lineage: Eukaryota > Viridiplantae > Streptophyta > Magnoliopsida > Nymphaeales > Nymphaeaceae > Nuphar > Nuphar pumila. The sequence goes on along the minus strand of NC_143257.1, from coordinate 21,531,420 downwards.
AAGCTCCCAGGATATCAAACTGCCAAATTTATCAAGAATCCTATTTAACTTTGTGAAATTCTATTATCAATATTCTTTCATCAATTGCTTTCATAATATCAAATTCTCTTTCCTGCTCATATCAAGGAAATTGATAACTTCCTTGAAAAAGGTCAATTGCAAGCAATTTGGATATCCAATCTCGATTCCACGAAGTGAACCTTGTTTGGAGGTAATGCTTTGGGTAGAAAAGAAAGAATATCTTTGCAACAATGTGCAACATTTTCAAATATTTAGAATCAACAGCAAAATTTCCAACATTTTGACAATATTTTCTAGCTATCCTGACATGAAGTGAGAGCTTGATGTCCGTTTTTGATGCATCCTGACACCAATTTAAATCCCTCCTAAGGACTTGATTCCTTCCCTTCTTTGAGAGCATGAACTCTCAAATTTGCACACTTCCCTGTGTCCCCACTGTCCCACCATAGACAGTCCCATTTCGGTTCGAGGTCGAACCACCAATCATTTCCCGCAAAAGGCAATTTCAAAAGCTGATTTTAGTCTCAGCAATGAGACGCCCAAAACCAATCCCTTTTCAAGCTTTAGGGACCCCATTTTCCTTCCTTTTGCAAAAAACCCTGTCGGATTTACTGTGCAAAATCCGAAGGTTCCATCATGGTCTCTTCCTTCGAGGATTCCATCCATTTTCCGCCCAATCAGGATAAGGGTACAAACCTGAGCCTCGATCAAAGAGGTATTCCATTTCAACACCCGATCAGGATAAGGGTACAAACCTGAGCCTCGATCAAAGAGGTATTCCATTTTCCGCCCGATCAGGATAAGGGTACAAACCTGAGCCTCAATCAAAGAGGTATTTCATCTTCCACCCGATCAGGATAAGGGTACAAACCTGAGCCTCGATCAAAGAGGTATTCCATTTTCCGCCCGATCAGGATAAGGGTACAAACCTGAGCCTCAATCAAAGAGGTATTTCATCTTCCGCCCAATCAGGATAAGGGTATAAACCTGAGCCTCCTTTGATGAGGTATTTCATTTTCCGCCCGATCAGGATAAGGGTACAAACCTGAGCCTCGATCAAAGAGGTATTTCATTTTCCGCCCGATCAGGATAAGGGTACAAACCTGAGCCTCAATCAAAGAGGTATTTCATCTTCCGCCCGATCAGGATAAGGGTACAAACCTGAGCCTCGATCAAAGAGGTATTCCATTTTTCACCCGATCAGGATAAGGGTACAAACCTGAGCCTCCGTCGATGAGGTATTTCATTTTCCGCCCGATCAGGATAAGGGTACAAACCTGAGCCTCGATCAAAGAGGTATTCCATTTTCCGCCCGATCAGGATAAGGGTACAAACCTGAGCCTCAATCAAAGAGGTATTTCATCTTCCACCCGATCAGGATAAGGGTACAAACCTGAGCCTCAATCAAAGAGGTATTTCATTTTCCGCCCGATCAGGATAAGGGTACAAACCTGAGCCTCAATCAAAGAGGTATTTCATTTTCCGCCCGATCAGGATAAGGGTACAAACCTGAGCCTCAATCAAAGAGGTATTCCATTTTCCGCCCGATCAGGATAAGGGTACAAACCTGAGCCTCACTCAAAGAGGTATTTCATTTTCCGCCCGATCAGGATAAGGGTACAAACCTGAGCCTCAATCAAAGAGGTATTTCATTTTCCGCCCGATCAGGATAAGGGTACAAATCTGAGCCTCCTTTGAAGAGGTATTTCATTTTCCACCCGATCAGGATAAGGGTACAAACCTGAGCCTCATTCAAAGAGGTATTTCATTTTTCACCCGATCAGGATAAGGGTACAAACCTGAGCCTCATTCAAAGAGGTATTTCATTTTCCGCCCGATCAGGTTAAGGGTACAAACTTGAGTCTCATTTCGATGAGATATTCCATTCCCCAATCAGGTCAAGGGTCAAAACCTGAGCTTCGTTCCATGCGAGGTATTTCTGTCCCATCCAGGTTAAGGGCGTAAACCTGAATTTCACTCTCATAGAGTGAATCTTTTCTCTCCATTCTTCGCTTCATATCTACCATCTTCCTCGGGCTAATTTCTTCACACCCAGTCAGATCCTTCTAACTGGGGCATTTTTTTCGTATAGCCCAAATTTGGTGTGTTTTCTTTGCCACTAAGCTCGGCCATGAGCCAGCTTAGTAGCAAAGAGGGGCATCTGTAAACACCCCAAATTTTCACTCACCTCCCTGACATTTCCACCAAGCATCAACATCCAGCCTCTGAAATCGCTGGAGGGCAAAATGGTCATTTTCTGAGCCCGGACCTTGCAAAAGTCTAAATTTCATCTGCAACTCTCAAAATTTCTCTATTTTGTCTCAGATAGTCAAAATCTTACTCCTGACAGAAGACAGGAATCCTCAAGTCTTGGTTCAAGATTCTATTGCATAAGACATGGCATTGCATATCATTGCATGAGCACCTCATATCACTGCACTGCACAGCATGTCATTTCGAGGTCCAGAACTCTTGATTTCAAAATTTTCAATCCAGATTAGAATTTTAACTCTTTTCAAAAGTGATTTCAAAACCCTGGGTCTTCAAAATTATCAATTCTTCCCATTTTACCCCCAGGACTCTGAATTTCAAAATATTTTCTCAGGAAAACGATCTGGATAGTTTTCAATATGGATTTCAGCCACTTCATCTCAGATTTTGCCCTTTTTGACAATTTCAAATATCTTCCATTGCCCTACAGGGGCCAACTCTTTCCAAAAATTCCTGTTTTACCAATTAGTCCAGATTTTATGAAAATTCCAAAAAGAAATTGTTGTCTTGTCCTTATTTCAATAAAGAAGCAATGTGGGACCCACACTGAGGTGGTGTCACACAAGCTTTTCTTTTGAAAATTTGAATTTTGAAAAACCCAAAAATATAGGAGCCTTGTCCCCTGGATTGGTGCCACTTGTCCTTTCTCTCTCCTCCCATTTACATGCCATGTGTCAGCATAGGGTTCACCTAGAGTTGGTGCCACATTTCACCTTCCCTCTTCTGCCACGTGTCAGTGTGGGGCTACCTTCAGAAGCCGCCACATGTCATCCCATGTGTCAGTATCCATCCTGCGCCATGTGTCATTTCAAAGACTACCAGGAGATGCCAAGTGTCATAGGTTGTCCTGTCTAGAAAAAGTGGAGTTTGTCTCCTCTGAGGTGGCGCCACTTGAAGTGTGTCTCCTGCAGGGGACACGTGTCAACCCCTCCTTCCTTCTAGAAAAGTAGCCTGACACATGTCCTCCCCCTATTTTTTTCAGAAAAGTAGGAAACATGTGTCACTCCTAAATTCCTACAGAAAAGGTAGGCTTGTCTCCTCTGAGGTGGCGCCATCTGGAGTGTCTCCTGCAGAGGACACATGGCAAGCTCTCATTTCCTCAGAAAAAGCAAGTGCCATGTGTCATTTTCTGCTTTCTTCAGAAAAGCTAGAATTTAAACATTCAAATCTCCTCATAGGTGGCGCAGATCCTGAACTCCTACCTTTTTCATCTTGTCTGAGATGGCGCCACATGGCTTGGCCCTCCTTCTCTCCCCTCTGCCACGTGTCATCTTCTGCTTCTTTCAGAAAAAGCAGGTGACACATGTCTCCTTCTAACTCTTTCAGAAAAAGCAGAGGACACATGTCTCCCTCCTATTTTTCTCAGAAAAGTAGATGACACATGTCATCTCCAGCTTCCTTTAGAAAAAGTAGAAGACACATGTCACTCTCTGCTTTTCTCAGAAAAAGCAAGTGACACATGTCACCCTCTGCTCTTCTCAGAAAAAGCAAGTGACACATGTCACTTTCTGCCTCCTTCAGAGAAAGCTAGAATTCAAATGTTCAAACTCCAAGCTGAGGTGGCGAAAATCCTGAACTTCACCTTTTCTATTTTGTGTGAGATGGTGCCATGTGTCCCTTTCCCTCCTTTTCCTCCCTCTTGCCACATGGCATTGTAGGAGCCACCCTGAGGTGGCGCCACATGTCCATCCTCCATTCCTCTAGGGCCAACCTCCATTTGAAATTCGAATTCTCTTCTGAGGTGGCGCCATTTGAGAAGGCCTCTCCAGACAGCTGACACTTGTCTGCCACATGTCCAGACCTCCCTGCATCAGAAAAAGTAGAAAAATCCCCCCTATGAGGTGGCGCATTTTGCTTCCTCCATTCATGTTCTCCTGCCACATGGCATCGTAGGAGCCACTCTGAGGAAATGCCACATGTCAGCCTCTCCTTTCCTGCAAAAAAGTAGAATTTGAATTCCTCTGAGGTGGCACAGTCTGCTTCCTCCACTCCTGTCCTTCGGACACATGTCAAGAGCCTCCAGAGGTGGCGCCACATGGCATGCTCCTATTGTTTCCAGCTTTACACCTCAAATCTCCTTTTGAGGTGGCGCCAATCCAGAGCCCCACTTGGCTTCCTCTCTTTTCTTTAATATATTTTTTTATAAAAATAGCCCCATGAGGTGGCGCCACCTGAGGGCTCCCTGCAAAAGCCAAATTCGAATTTCAAACCCCCAGATAGCACCCCCTGAGATGGCGCCACATGGAGGGCTCAGATTGAGCCTGTTTAAAATTCAAATTTTTCAGAAAAATCTATAAAAACAAGGCTCCATGCCCAGCCTAGGGGGACCATCTTTTGAGAACTCCTGTGAACTTGGAAATTCAACCTAGCCTTCCTGAAAATCCGATTTTGAACTTTGGAAATCATGCCCCCTTTGGCTCATTGAAGAAAGGTGGAGTAGAGCTCGTGCTGTGGCGAATTCGATTCCAACAGAGGTCGATTTTTGTGAACCATCCGAAGCTTGGAGCGAAGGACGAAGGAAGCTCGTGATAGCTGCCCATTTCAAGAGCTCCTACGCTGCGTAACGAAACAAGGTGCACTTCTTTTCCCCTTGATGTGATTCTATAATCCGAATCGGGAGTCGTTTGAAGAAAAAGCTCATCCGAGGGATGGATTGAGCTATTCTCGTAAAACGACATATATAAAAATGTTTCATTATGCTTCCTTGATGATTTTAACATTCATATAGTTAGCTAGGTTTAATTTGCATTTTATTTCATTCATTTAGTACATTTCATGAATTAATTAGGATTAATTTAGCCTTTATTTCAATTCTGCTTATTTTCAGTAGGTCTCTGTTTTTGTCAGTCAGTCTACACGTCATTTCATGCATTTGTTTTTTATTAAAAATCCCAAAAAAATCACGGAATGCGCCCTTATGTGTCCCTGAAATTTTGCCAAAAATTCGGAGGCATTTGAATTTGTTTACTGCGGTAAACATTCAAAATGGCAAGTCGGGTTTTTTTACCCGGGATACGTTTTGAAAATCATTTTCCGACTTGTAAAATCGCGATATCCCTCATGGGAGATCCGATTTCCGATCCGAAAGATGTTTTGAACTCAGGAAAATGTCTAGTTTTTAATATGATTTTAGCAGATTTTTCTGATTTTTTTTAATATCTGACAAAAATCCGAGATGTTGGTACACGTGTCAGAGCCTAATTTGGGCCTCTGAGATCTTGGATCGACTTAGGGCTATGGTTTCTCTTTGTGTGTTGCTCCAAATCCGAAACTGTAAAAAGTGAAAGTGGTGTCCGAGATGTCCTCTGTTTGAATCTGAAAGCCTGTAATTTTTAGAACAGTGTTGACCCCTGCTTCGGATTTTTTTTGTCATCCCCTTGTTTTGCTACATTTGTCTGTTCTGTTAGTTTAGGCAGAAATAGTTATATTTTTATTTGTGTTTTCGTTGATCAAATGCCGAAGTCATAAACATGTAAGTTGTTCATGTAGGTGTCGTGTATAACTCTGATTAATTTCATAAATTTTCATGGCCGTTTTGTATTTGTTTGGCATTTTACATCAGATTAGGGTGATTTTTACCTCTGTCCGAACTAAATCCCTGTTATTGAACTCACCATGGCTCAAATCCCGAGGCTGTAAAAACCAAAAATGTTCCATTTCGGGTCTTTTAGCAGTCTGCAAAATATCAGAAGTTTCCATGGTGTAAATCTTGCATTAGCATATTAGGCAATGCATTTGGTTCGGATCCATAGGCAAAATCCATCATTTTAGGACTTCCTTTAAATTTTAGCATTTAAATCATATCATTTCATGATTTTTAGCATTCTAGGCTGTTTATCAGAGTGTTTAGATGCTTTATACCGAATTTGGTGCAATTTGGAATCCATTTGAGGTTCGGATCATCCATAATACCAAAACAGGGTCCCGTAGGACCCGGATCCAAGTGAAAAACAAGCGAAATTCGTTATTTTGGTTAAATTGCAAAATACCAAATTCTGATTTTACAGTCCTAATGTGTTTAGAAGCATGTCATATTGCATTTCATCATCATTGAATTCAATTTGAATTTCGAAATCCCAATTTTACTAAGTTTTCCTTCAAAAAACCCTGATTTTAAAGGTGTAACTTTAATTTTAGGGGTATTTTGGTCATTTTAACCTCAATTCCGAATTTCAAATTGTTTTCTACTGAATTTCTTGCATTTTCATCATTTCAAATATCAAGGAAGCATGAGAATAGGGTTTATATCCAATTAAATCCAATAATTTCATAATATTATTGGAAAATCTTGGAAAAACCCACATATTTGAGCTAACTTTATTTCAAGCTTGGCAGGGACATTCCAAAGAAGGAGCTGAAGTCTGCAAATTTTTTTTATTTCCTTTATTTAGCGATGTAATAATTTTGGAATAAGAGAGTTAATTTCCTGCTTAGACTAGGATGCATGTCATATAGTTTGAATTTATGCAATATCCTGATTATATGATTCATGCATTTTATTTCAAAGGCACTATGGATGTTCACGAATGGCACGTGCACCAACTCTTAGGGAGTTGATGGACTCGGTGGGATCCATATTTACGGCCCTAGTCGGAATATGGACGAGACCCAGATCCGTCATCTTTCTACTAGTCACATTGAGCCTACACTCTTAGGCTATCTTAAAATGCACATCATATTTCCAAAGTTTTCAAAATCATGTGCATCAAATCAACTAAATTCTGAACATATTCATGGCCACAGTCAGAATATGTGAAGGATTTATCTTGACTTAATGTATATTTTTCCAACAAATCTCTTAGAAAATCTTTTCAAAGTGCATTCATTCACTCATGTCATTTGCATCATGAAATCATTGATTTTCTCAAGATTTTCTCAAGAAAACTTCATTCTCAAGAAATCGATTTCTCAAGAAATTCTAAGGATTTTTCAAAATCGGTTTTCCAAAGACAAGTTTTCCACAGTTTGCCTTGGAAAATGTTATCTTAAGATTTTCAAAAGGGATTTCCCAACTTTCTCCAAGATCCAAAATCGATTTCCAAGTATTTCAAAAAGGTAAAATTCCCAGGATTTCAATTTCCCAAGTTTAAATTTCCTTCTTCAATGAGTTTTCCTATGAATTTTCCATCATTTTCCTAAGAAAACTCTCAAAGTCCAAGTTTTCCTAAGAAGTGTTTCCCTTTTCCAAAAGGTTCATCTTTTCTCAGGAATCACTTCCATTTCCCCAAGATTTTCAACTATTTCTGAATTTTCCACATCTTTATAAGCTTTCTCATGTTTTCAAAAACCCCTTTTTTATCTGAGTGTCCTGAGAAATTGACCTTTTTCTTGAGAGATTCTTTCCAACTCCAAATGTTTTTCTAAGCATACATCATGTTTTCCAACTGGCATTTTCCAAAATCTCATAGCACATGCCTGAATTCTCTGTGCATTTAGGGTAGAACATAACTTCGATAATTTAACCAAGTCAAGCATGGTTTTGGTCCTTGGTTCGATTACCCCTGTTAAAGGCGGCAGGAACGGTCGAACCTCGTACCGACAGGTCGAGCCCCATCCCATGGATTTTCCCGCAATTTTCAAAAACGGAGGCGAGTATTTCAAAACAATTTCCAAAATCCGGTCAAAGTTTGAATCGCGAAAACGTTTCTCTCTTTTTCTCTTCCACAAGGAAGGGAAGACGGGGGAAAAATTTCGCGACGAGAACAGAAGTTCGACCAGTAAGAACTGGTTTCAGGAAGTTCGACCAATGAAAACCGAATTTAGGAAGTTTGACCAATAAGAACTGGATTTAGAGAGTTCGACCAGTAAAAAACTGGATTCAGATAGTTCAACCAGTAAAAACTGGATTCAGAGAGTTCGACCAGTAAAAATGGATTTAGAGAGTTCGACCAGTAAAACTGGATTCAGGAAGTTTGACCAGTGAAAACCAGATTTAGGAAGTTTGACCAGTAAGAACTGAATTCAGAGAGTTTGACCAGTAAAAAACTGGATTCAAAGAGTTCGACCAGTAAAACTGGATTTAGGAAGTTTGACCAGTAAAAACCGGATTTAGGAAGTTCGACCAACAAAAACCAGATTTAGGAAGTTCGACGAGTGAAGACCAGATTTAGGAAATTCGACCAGAAAAACCAAATTTAGGAAGTTCGACCAATAAAGACTGGATTTAGGAAGTTCGACCAGCAAAAACCGGATTTAGGAAGTTCGACCAGTGAAGACCGGATTTAGGAAGTTCGACCAGTAAAAACTGGATTTAGGAAGTTCGACCAGTGAAAACCGGATTTAGAGAGTTTGACCAGTGGCAACTGGATTTAAGGGATTCGACCAATGAAAACTAGATTTAAGGGATTCGACCAGTGAAACTGGATTTAGTGGGTTCGACCAGTGAAAGCTGGATTTAAGGGGTTCGACCAGTGAAAACTGGATTTAAGGGGTTCGACCAGTGAAACTAGATTTAGTGGGTTCGACCAGTGAAAGTTGGATTTAAGGGGTTCGACCAGTGAAAACTGGATTCAAGGGGTTCGACCAGTGAAAACTAGATTTAAGGGGTTCGACTAATGAAACTGGATTTAGTGAGTTTGACCAGTGAAAGTTGGATTTAAGGTGTTCAACCAATGAAAATTGGATTTAAGGGGTTTGACTCTAAGGTTAATTTTGGCCTGACCATTGAAAATGGTTTTAATAAAATACTTGACCTGAAAATCAAATTTGAAAAGGATTGGTGTTTTGAAAAGTGCTTGTTGATCGTGATGAGAGATTTTCAATCTTTGTCCTCACGATGACTTGAACAACTTGCCGGGGTCTCAGGATTTATCCCTTATTCTGAATGGGTAAATACATTTGATGCAAATGAATGCAGATGAATGCATATGAATGGTGGAAGATTTTGTTTGATTCTACCTGCATACATGACATTTCGAAGCAAAGACAATTTTTTTTTCAAAAAAAAAAATGTCCGAGTATAACTGGGGAGTAAGATATTGGACAAAAGGATAAATAATTGATATTCGACGAAAGCTCTTTGAAGATAACAGGGAAAAGATTAATGATGCACTTCTTGATTGATTCGGGAGGCACTCTAAAAGAGGTCACTCCTTATAAGAAGACATTAACATTTTGTAAAGGGGAAATATAAAAGATGGCGCCAAGCCATGAGAAAATTTATTAATGCATGGAAAAGAGAAATAATAAATCGATAAGAGAACTGGGACTATATTGCCCCTTCAAAATGGTAGAAACAAAATGAAGTGATATAGCATTGGCATCATCTTTCTTCTTCACATCTAGAGAGGATGTTGGCGAGACAGTTGGTTGACTCTCCTCCTCGTCAATAAGCTTTTTGTCAATGCAATCATGCACGATGTTCTTGAAGATGAAGCAACATTCGATATCATGCCCTATTGTTCGGTGAAACTTGCAAAATTGATATTTTCATTTGCCCTTTGTGACAGGAGGATAAAAAATCTTTGGGAGTTTAACCATTTCCTTGACCAGCATATATTCAAGGATCTTTTCGAGGGGCTGGTCTAGAGGAGTAAATTCATGATCGTAACCCCAACCGTCACATTTTACCTTCTGTCAAATGCTTGCTTTCGGCTTGGAGTTGGAATGAAAAGGCTTGGTCAGGATGGCTGGTCGGTCCTCTTCTTCATCCTCAATGAAGGGACTCTTGTCGATGTGATCTTGAATGGTGTTCTTGAGAATGAAGCGATGTTCAATGTCATGCCCCGTTGCCCAATGGAATTTACAAAATTGATCTTTAAATCTTCCTATAGCGACGGGAGGATCAGTAATTTTTGGAAGTTTAATTCTCTCCTGGGTCAGCATATACTTGAGAATTTCTTCACGCGGTTGATCAAGGGGAGTGAGATCACGAGTGAAACTTCAATTGTCATGCTTTGCTTTTTCTTGAGTGCGCAATTTCAAGCAAGCGCTTGATTGGAGAATCTTGTTATCTTGCTTGAAGGTATCTCCCTTTTTGCCTCCATTGCTGCTCCTGCCGGGCTTAGAACTTTTTGTGTTGCTGCTCTTGCTAGTGATGTTCTTGGAGAAGGAGACAAATGTTTTTTCTTGATGGGAGCCTTTCTGGGACTGTCTTCAGCTTGCTCGAACATCATCTTAATCATCATTTTCTTGAACAACAGATATGCAGCGGGATCGATGTCATCCCTGTCAGTCTGACTCTGTCCTCTGGCAGATCTTGGAGAATTCATCTCTTCTTGCTTGCTGCTGAAATCACTGATGCACTGATATGGTGGCGTCTTCTTGCCTAATCTGATCTAAACCACTTGGGAATATTGATGCTGTCTGCAGAATAAAATGGGCAATTTAGATTTGAAGAGTAGTTTTGGGATAAAACAAATAAGGGGGAATATTTGATGAGGGTTAGGTTGACCATTTAAAGGATATCCCATTACCAGGGATTGGGTCATCACTGAAATCACAACAATTGCATTGTTTTTTTTGTAAAGGAAATAAACAACTAAAATATGCTTTGTTACCTAGGCAAGGTCGTCAAACCATGATAAAAAGATTAATTGCTAAAGAAGAATGATTTTATTAATAATAGACTTGACAAAGAGGGGGCAGACAAACAATTTGCCACCACTTATGATAATCAGAAGACACTCAAGGACCAAGAAAATTAGTAAGAGTGACAAAAGAATCCCAGCTGTGCTTGGCAGAACGGTATGTTCCGGACCACTGAGCAGACTTCAGATCGAATTCCGGCATAATGCCTGACAATAATCGAGCTTTAATGCGATTCTGTCTCTATGAGGACTGCCTGATACATCGCTTTGGTTGGTAATAAACGAAGAAGAATGGTTTGAGTAACTTGAATCGTTTGCCATATGCATAAGTGTATCGAGGGAGTGACTCCTAACAATCAAATTAATCCCACACAACTTCTTCTTCATGGAGGTTCTCGATCAAGAATCTATACAGAGAAATAGGTAATGGCTTCTTGCTGTTATATCTGAATGAGCTGGCTCGAGTTGGTACGTGCCAGAGAAACTAGGACTGTAATGCGTAGACGCACCCTTCTACTAAGATAGAATCTTTAAGAACGAAACAGGTCAATCTACGATATAAGAAGGTGAGCGCCGCCATGGCAATAGAGAGATGGTTGGTCTGTCGACTTCCCCATCTTCTCATAAGTTGTACTATTCTGATATCAATGTAATTTTGTCAGTCCTAGAAGAAGGCTAGTCCTACTGTACACAAGACCATTGCATGTTGAATCCTTTCTCGTGCTACTCGAGATAAGGAGTTGTCTTCTTCAAATGCTTCATACTGTTGGTACAGTTCAAACAGATTGATATATTGGCTCTCATATGCCTCTATCAGCGGCCAAGATCTACGTCCAGTCATACAAGATAAAGCATCTCGAGGGTCCAATCCCTTGACGTTGATAAAAAATTGCTGCTCTATCGAATCATCGGACTGACCAGCTGGCTCAGGTAGACCCATAATATCTGAAAATTCGTCCAGTAGTAGAGTCATCTCTCCCCACGGGAACCAAAAGGTACAGGTACGCGGATTCCACTGCTCTGCTAATGCTTAAATCAAACTGTCGTTGATGATCTGTTCCCCCACGGTTGATGTCAGTTCCAATCCACAGTCACTCAGATGGTCTAGGAACATACGAGAGAAGTTCTTGAGCCAGAGAATGAAAGATCCAGTGTTCAGAGTTCGGTGATTGGGGAGACCTTGCCGCACCTCATAGGAGATATGACCCTCAGAAAAGACTGAATCAAACTGACTGGATGCCAAGAGAAAATTAGGACAAGACTTGAGGAAAACCACATGATTTGTTTGAAGCAATTGCAGGCAAGATAAAACAAGGCCGGAACTTCGAGATCCATAGGAAAGGAAGGATGAAAATCACCTGGAGTTTTGAAGAAAATAGAGGTTTTGGGAAAATCGTCCAGGGTTTGAGAAAATAAAAAGGAAATATATGAAAATAAATGGAAAATAGGGTATTTTGAAAATCGTCCAATATTTTTTGAAAAAAAACATGGAAAATATGAGAAAATAAAGAGAATAAAGGGACATAACCAAAATACATTCAATCACATCCTGTACAAACAAGTATGCACATACAACATTCCCTAAAGGTTGATTCTAAATGCAAAAGTTTTGAAATAGTTGTAGGATCCTAACCCTAACTCTAAAGCTCAGATCATCTATGTCCAATCATGCTATGCCGATATACTCAAGCTGATGCTTGATGTACATGGCATAAAATCAATTTCTTTGATTCTAAGTTCATGTTTTCTAACATCCTTGAGCGCCTGTAGATATACTTTGGACTATGGCCCTTGGTACGTGGCAGGGGGGAATCAACCCAAATAGGCAACTCAGTTGTGAGGCTTTGTTCCGAACTATGGTTCTGGAAGAAAACCCAGCAACGTGAAGACCGGGTAAAGATAGGTGGGGTTGTTTTTGAAAAATGACCAACATGCAAGAAAAAATAGGGCTCTAAGACCTAAAGAAGTAGAATTTTGAAAAACTTCTATGAGAAGCAAACATTGTTTTCAATCAAATCCTAGATTGAGGAGGATTATATTTGACCTAAGTCTAGGTGAGCATGAATAATGCCTCCTCAATTAGTCCTACCAAACCATGGCTAAGTCTATATGAAATCCATGTCAGCTGGGATTGATTCTAGGCTCCTAGGTTCACATGATATTATGAAATAAAAGCTGACATTTGTAGAACATGATTTTGACAAGTTGAATAGAACAAAGCACTAGATTGATCAGGTGAAGACAGGTCCCATCATGGTCGCCAAACCTATTATCATTGTAAAATTTTACTTTTTCAAGTCAAACTGACATTTGATTTTTTTTTTTTAAATAACTCACCTTCGTTTTAAAATGCAGGATAATTCCTAAGAATGGGACTCGCCTGTTGGTACGAGGTTCGACCGTTCCTGGAACCATAACCAGGGGTAATTGAACCAAGGATCAATCTTGTGTTTTGCTTTGCTCAACTGGTCTAAATCGATGTTCTATTCCTAAATGCACAAAGAATCAGGCAAGTGCTATGACTTAGAGAATTTTTTTATTGAAAAACATGATGTATGCTTCATAGATTTGAAATACTTGGAAAATTCTTGGAAAAGATGACCCTTTGAAAATCATGAGCCTTGTTGGAAGAATATTTCTGAAGAAAAGAAATGCCAATTTCTAAGAAATCCAAGTGTTTTAGGAAAATTGATTTCTCAGAAAACTCAAAATGACTTAGAGAAAATTGATTTCTTTGAATTTGAACTTTGAAATTGGGAATGTAACTTGAAAAAACGATTTTGAGCTTTGAAAAGCATTTAGAAATCCTTTGAAAAATGAAGGGTTTTTTAGAAAATCGATTTTGAGGAAAATCAGGGGAAACTTAAGGAAAATCGATTTTTCTGATGTGATATTGAGAAATAAATCAAAAGAAAGGGTGTGTGGCCCTGTGAAATACTTTCATGATGCAATCTAGACCTAGATAAATGAATGCAATTTTAAATACAATATTTTCTAAAGAACTTTAAAAAAAAAATATTTAAAAAATGAAGTTAATGTGCCTTAGAGAACTTTAATGAAGTAAATTCGCCTCATATCCCTGACTATGGCCACAGATATGCATTGAATATATCTCATTTGATTCTAAAGGAAGAAAAACATTTATAAAAGGTTGAAATATGTGATGGTTTTTGAAGATAGCCTAAGAGTATAGGCTGATTGTGGCTTAAAAGAAGATAAATCTGGATTTCGTTTGTATTCTGACTATGGCCATAAATACGAACTCAATCGAGTTTATCAACTCCCTAGAAGCTAGTGCATGTGCCATTCATGTAGACCATTATGAGTTTGAATGTGCATAAATTATCATCCATCACACATTGACATTATTATAAAATGAAATTATATACACATGCAAACCCTAATCTAAGCAAGAATTTAAATTCTTATTCCAAATTTATTTACATTTTACATCACTAATTAAATTTAAATAAAGAAAAATAAAATAAAATACAGCCTTGAATAACCATGAAAAACTAGAAAACTTGTTAGTAAAAATATGTTGGTTTTTCTGGATTTATCCAATAATATGTAGAAATTACTAGATTTATCCAGATATAAGCCTTTTTTCATGTTTCCCTGAGATAAACATAACAAAATATAATGTAAAATTAAAGAAATAATAAAAATAAATAACTTTGAAATTCAGAATTTAGGGAAAATGACAAAAATACCCCTGAAAACAAGACTATGGCCTTGAAATTAGGGTTTTCAGAAAATATTTTGGTAAAATCTTGGATTTAGGGTTCAAATAAAATCAAATAACCACAAAATCGGGTGTGAAGCACCCTAGCATGATTAAACACACAAAAAAACCCTAAAAACATGAACTTTTACCAAAAAAATCAGAAATATCATAAAAATCATGATTTTTTCAGTGTTTTGCTCGAATCGGGACTCTGCGAGCACCCTATTTTTGCAATTTGATCAATCCAAGCATCAAATGAATTCCAAACTTAATAAAAATTGATACATGTACTTTTGATAATCTTAAAATTAAACTGAAATCAAAAAAATCTATTTTTGACATTATCTCAATATGAAAATTGCATAAAAATCTTAAAATTTGTGATTTTGCCCACGGGCACGTACCTGTCACAATGTCAGACCCAAATCAGGGGTCAAATCACCATAGAAATTCATAAAAATTTATAGAGTGCTACTAGACATAAAAATAGAAATTTCTCTATTTACAATCAGAAAAATCATCTCCGGTTAGGGAGATATTGTTCCGGCAATATACGCTTGATTTTAACGAATATAAAACATAGTAAAACAGGTACTTCCAGTTTTGAGTACAGAGAAATATAGCAAATCATATTAAAAAATTATGAAATTTTAGCAGTGAGTAGCAGACACACATAGAAAGATTTTCACGAGAGAGATAACACCCTTGCAAGTTGTTTCTGAATCCCAATAGCGATTTCACGGTTTAAAAATCACGGTTCGGTTTCTTATTTTTTTGACAAAGTTTCTGAATCCAAAATAATCCAATTTTTTTACAAATCATTGAAAAACCCGTGAATCAACCCTAAAAAAATCAGATTTTTTTAGCAAAAGCTTAAGTATGAAATAACATAATTTTTGCGCACCCAGGATCAAAACACATGGATATTCAATAAAGCACTAAAAACCCTAATTTAAACATAAAAAATAAATAAAAAATATGAAAATAACACAACGGAATTGGATTTGAAGCTTGAATGATCAAAATAAATATTAATACAGTGAAATAAAATAAAAATATTAGGGAAATCATGGTTAGAACTTGATTTAGCCTTCAAAAGAGGGATTCGACCCATTTAACGGGCGGATCTCATCTTTTATTTGGCAAAAACATAAAAAATAATATTCTAAACTATTCTAATGGATTAAAAACATGAAATAAACCATGGAACAACATTAGATCACGTTCTTGATTTCATTTTAGGGTTCTTGAAGGTAGATTATACTTGAAATCCATAAACAAGGGACGATAATGGTGGATTTCATGGTGAAAAGCATAAAAAATTAAATAAAAAAAACATAAAATAAAATAAAATCTCACCTTGGGTTGCTGCAACTTCAATGGCGGAAGAAGAGAATGCTGGGAGGAGAGAGAGGCCACGAAAATTGGGAGAGAAAGAGAGAGAGAGAAAGCCTCCTTTGACCCCTCTAAAGAGCCCTTTTTATAGCTTTTTGAAAATCCATGTAATTAGGGCTTAATTAATACCTAACTTTGACTTTTTCAAACTCTATCTAAAGCCACTAAGGGGGGACGATTTTTATGAGGACTCCTAGACTAGGTGGGACTCTAACTAACCTACCTAAGTGCTAATTAAACCCTAAAACCTATCCAAATGTGGTGCCAACCCCATTTGGTTTTTTAAAGCTTTAAATTTAAAAGTTAAAAATATGTTTTGAAAACACTAAAATAAAATGAAGTTTTAAAATCAATTTGGGTTTTTTTCAAACTCCTAATCTAATTAGGACATGGAATAACCCTAAACTAACCCTAACTCTTTCAGATGTGGCACCACTTGGTCTTTTTAAAAAACCCTAATTCTTAAAACTTGAAAATCAAGGATAAAATCTAAAGTAAAAATGTAACTTTTAAAATCAAATTTGGACTCTTCTAGACTCCTAACCTAACTAGGACACTGACTAACCCTAAGCTAACCCTAACTTCTTCAAATATGGTGACACCTAGAGTGGGCCCCACTTAATTTTTCAAAAATGATTTTAAAATTTTAAAATTTGAAAATGAAAGATTTTCAAAAGAGGTTTAGAATTGGAATAAAAAATGAAAGTTTTTAAACCAAATAGAATTCTGACTGGATCAAAACTCCTCTAGACATGACGCCAACTGAGTGGGCGCTACATCAGAGTTTTGAAAAAGTTAAAATAAAGACTGAAAATGGTTTTAAAATGGAGTTAAAATCAATAGATGAAATTCAGAGGTTTTGAAAATAGAGTCCTGAGTGGACTGAAACTCTAGACCATAGTCCTAAACCAATTAAAACTCTTAGATTTAGGTTTTTAAAAGCCAAACGAAGAAGTTTTTGAAAGATTTTCTTAGAATTGGTGAAAATAAGTTGGAAAATGCAGTCAGGGTTAGAGTCCTAACTCAACCAAAACTCTGAAAGAGAGTTCTGAATCAACTGGGATTCTGTTAAATGAACTAATTTTTGAAAACAAGTGGAGAAAATGAAAATGGAAGTAAAAATAAAATTCAGAATAGAATTCTAACTAGATTTGGACTCTAGGTCAGAGTCCTGATCGGATTGAAACTCTAGATTTTTTGTATTTTTTGAAAAACTTATGATTTTTTTTTTAAACTAGTGAAGATAGAAACAAGTGGTGAAATCAGAACAGATTTCTGATCCAATCGGGACTCTGGGGACAGAGTCCTAATTTGACTAGAACTCTTAAAATTTTGGATTTTCTGAGAAAACAAATGAGAGGATTTTGGAAAACAGGTGAAAATAAGGTAGAAATTGAAGTTCGGTTCAGAATCCTGATCTGACTAGGACTTTGAAGAAGTGTCCTAATTCGACTAGAATTCTGAGAATTTTTTATTTTCTAGAAAGCAAATGATGAGATTTTAAAAGAACTTTTGAAAACAGGTGAAAAGAAAGTAAGAAAATGAAAAGAGGATAGTGTCCTGATTCGATTGGGACTCTGGGATAGAGTCCCAAAATTTTGAAACTCTGTGATAAAAGTATAACAATTTTGGTTTCTGAAGACATAAATGAAGAGATTTTTAAAAGATTCTCTCAAAATTGAATTCAGGGTCAGAGTCCTGATCCAACTGGGACTCTTTGAATAGAGGCCTAGTTCAACTAAAACTCTGAGTTTCTGACTTCTTCCGAAAGATTTTGAAAGATTTGGTTGAAAACAAGTAAAAATGGTAACGAAAGATCGAGTCCTAATCTGATCGAAACTCTGAAGAAGAGTCCTAATCCGACTGAAACTCTGATTTTTTGAGCCAAAATGAAAGAGTTTGAAAAAGTTTTCTCAAAACAGATAGAAATGGCAGTAATACACAGAGTCTTGATCCGACTGGGACTTTGAAAAAAAATCATAATCCAACTGAGACTCTCAAATTTTAGCTCTTTTGAAAGTCAAATGAGAAGGTTTTTGAAAACAAGTGAAGAACAGAAGTAAAGGATGAAATTGGGATAGAGTTCTAGTCCAACTGAAACTCTAAAAATGAGTAATGATCCATCTAGAACTCTAAAATTTTGGCTAAATGAAAGATTTTGAAAGGTTTTCTCAAAAACAGGTAAAACTAGAAGTGAAAGGTAGAGTTCTGATCCGACTGGGACTCTGGAGAAAGAGTCCTGATCCAACTAGGACTCTGAGATTTTGGCCAAAATGATAGAAATGGACAAGGGATAAGATCACCTCTGATTTAAAATCAAAATAGAATTTTGAAAAAGGTTTTAAAGGATGAAAAGACAGAATCCTGATCCAACTAGGACTCTGAGTTTTTTGAGAAATTTGATAAATGAAAGAAACCAGAAGCGACACCACCTAACTGGGTCTCATCTGAGGATTGAAATCAGTTAAAAATTGTCCTTGAAACAAATCTAGATTGTTTTTCTAAAAAAAATAAGATCCTGGGGGTTAACAAATGAAAAATATTGATGTAAAACCCAAGTTTATGAAATTGATCTTGAAAAAAAAGTTCTAAAACTCGAATTTGGATTCAATATTTTGAAAATAGGAGTGCTGGATCTCGATAATGAGATGTAATGACATGCAATGCCATATGATGCAATGAAGCGATATGCCAAATGCATGCAGTGATATACAATAATACATGAAATGTAAACCCTAGATGAGGGACTGGAAATGCCGGACTCCCGGCAGAGACAAAGAATTTGGAGATTCTCATCTGAGGATGAGAACTGACAATTGAAATTGAGCCAAAATAAGGATTGAATCTTGACTATAGGATGAAGTAATGAAATTTTTATAAAATTTGGGCCATGAATAGCCCTGGCTCAAATATCGACCAGTTGGTTCCATGAAGATTATAGAGAGTGGGTCCCAGTGGCAGGAGGCAGATGTTTGTGAATGAGGGTAAAAATTTGGGTTGTTTACACTAAGCTTTCAAAAGACTGACTGAAACTAATAGGCAAGAAATGAGTAAACTTAGTGAGGCTATCCACAACTACCCAAATTGCATCTTGCTTACATCTGGTTCGCAGTAAACCTACCACAAAATCTATAGTAACATCTTCTCATTTCCACTAAGGAATCTCAATCCTCTGCATGGAACCACCAGGACGCTGGTGCTCAATCTTGATTTGCTGACAAGTCAAGCACCTCAAAACGTACGCTGCTATTTCTCGCTTCATCTTGTTCCACCAATACTTCCTCTGTAGATCCTTAAACATCTTCGTACCTCCAGGATGAACAGTGTACTTAGACATGTGAGCTTCATTGAGAATCTCTTTTTTCATCTCAGGGTTATTTGGAACCCAAAGTCGATCTTTCACACGAATGCTACCATCGTCCGCCACTCTAAAGAGTGTATCTTCCTGCTCTGCTTTAGCTAGAAGCTTCTCATACTGGGCATCAAGCTTATATGCCTCGACAATTCTAGGCAAAAACTCTGATCGAATGGTCAAACTTGACAGTCTGATCATTCCGCTTCCAATCGAAAATGGCTTCCAAGCCACAAAATCTTCAATCAACTTCTAGCTCCCCATAAGACTAGTCAGAATACTGTTCGATTTGCGACTAAGCGCATCTGCCACAATGTTTACCTTATCAGGGTGGTAAGACAACGTGAAATTGTAATCCTTGATGAACTCGAGCCATCGACGTTGTCTCATATTCAACTCCTTCTGAGAGAACAAATACTTGAGACTCTTGTGGTCGGAAAAAACCTTGAACGATTCTCCATACAAATAGTGTCACCAACATTTCAAGGCGAACACCACTGCCACTAATTCAAGGTCATGAGTTGGGTAATTCCTCTCATGAATCTTCAATTGCCTCGATGCATACGTGATCACTTTGTTGTGCTTCATTAGCATGCAACCCAATCTTGTTCCTAAGGCGTCTGTGTACAACACAAAACCACTTCTACCAGAAGGTAAAGCTAACACCGGCGAGGTGGTCAGCTTCGACTTCAAAATCTGGAAACTCTCTTCACAAGTGTCGTTCCATTCAAACCTGATACCTTTACGCAAAAGCTTTATCAATAGTAGCGCAATTCTAGAAAAGTTCTAGATAAATCTTCGGTAGTATCCTACTAAGCCAAGAAAACTATGAATCTCTGAGACATTCTGAGGCTGCTTCCAGCCTAACATGGCTTCAACCTTCGCTGGATCAACTAACACTCCATCTTTGGATATCACATGACCCAAAAACATAACTCGCTCGAGCCAAAACTCACACTTGAAGAACTTGACGAACAATCTGTGCTCACGAAGTACTCCCAGAATGATACGCAAATGCTCTTGATGCTACTCAGGATTCTTTGAGTAGATCAAGATATTGTCAATGAACATGATCACAAAGGTATCCACAAATAAACAAAAGATCTGGTTCATCAAATCCACGAATGCAGCTGGTGCATTTATGAGCCCGAAAGGCATCACTACGAACTCGTACAACCCATATCTTATTCGAAAAAGCTATCTTTGCAACATCTTCTTCTCTAATATGAAGCTGGTGATAGCCTGATCTGAGATCTATCTTCAAGAAAATCCTTGCTCTCTGTAACTGATCGAAAAGGTCTTTGATTCTTGGTAACAAACATTTATTCTTGATCGTCGCTTGGTTGACCATCCTGTAGTCAATGCACAACCTCAATGATTTGTTTTTTTTCTTCATGAACAACACAAGTGCACCTCATGGAGATGCACTGGGTCTGATAAAACCTTGCTCCAATAACTCTTCCAACTGACGCTTCAGTTCTTCAAGTTCTGCTGGAGCCATACGGTATGGTGCTTTGGAAATAGGAGTAGTTTCAGGCAATAACTCGATACAAAACTCAATTTCATGCTTCGGAGGTAATCCAGGTAGTTCCTCAAGAAACACATTGGGGAACTCCCAAACTACATCTAAGTTCTCGAGCGGAATGATTTCAGGCACAACTGGGGTGATACTGACCAAAAATGCAGTACCTCCATTCCACAAATACTTGTGGGCCTTGAAAGAAGAAATCATACAATTATCTCACAACAGTCAAGAAAGCTTGATCTCCAAAATTGGACGATCGGGCTGGAATAAAACCACCTTGCCTTCTCTACAAAGAACTTGAGCATGATACTCAAACAACCAATCTATGCCTAGAATGACATCAAACTCGGTCATATCTAGTAGGATTACGTCAGCTGACAAGTTTTTCCTTGCCACTGACACCTCGATGCTCGAAATATATGACATACACAAGGATTGATCATCGGTCGGAGTACGAACCTCCAACGGGTAATTTAAAGATTCTGCGGACAAAGGCAAAGTTCTAGCAAATCTAACAGATATAAGAGAATGAGAAGCTTCATAATCAAATAATGTAAAAGTTGTTTGTCCAGCGACTGAAATAGTACCTTGGACCAACTTTCTTTTGGTCACTTGTTTGACTGTCACTGCGTAAGCTCGTCCGGCTATCATCTTCTGATTGCCTTTACTCTGCTGATGTGATTGTTGTTGCTGTTGCTGCTGAGGCGACGGTCATTGATATGCTGGCTGGGATGTTCCGGGAACAATATTCCTCTTTAAATCATCTGACTGCTTCTTCCGGCAGTCCTTGATATAGTGGCTCATCTTGCCACAATAGACACATCCTCTGGTGTCACGCAGACACGGTCGACCAGGATGATCGACAGGGCACTTCAGACAACCAGGTGTTGCCGCAATCTGTCTCTGCTGCTGATTATGCTGCTGCTGCTGGGGTTGACGGTACTGATACTACTGTTGTTTGTTGTTGTTGCCTTGGGGTTTGTTCTTCTTTGTCGGTGGATGAAACTTCTTACCACTAGGATACTTCTGAAATTGTCTCTTCTTAGGCCAACTCTTTTGACCTTGCTGCTGAGATTCTCGAAAAGGTTGAGTCCTCTAAGACTCAAACCAATCTTGCTCTAAGAGTGTAGTTGTCTCTAAAGCCTCGTCTACTATTGTTGGAGCACGTGTGTACACCTTCGTACGAAGAACAAGCTTTAAACCTCGAGCAAATTTCATCACTTGGTCCTTCTCAGTGGCATATAAGTTAGGATAATAGCGCTCTAAACTTCAAAACTTGATGACATATTCGGCTAACGTAGAGCTTCTTTGTTGCAGGTCAAGGAACTCTTGCATCTTACAATAACTTTCGTGTGTCGGGAAGTATGATGCATAAAAGACTTTCATAAACTGCTCCCATGTTACCGGCCCGTTCGCGAACTTGATTTCTCAGGTGGTCGACCACCACCTCTCTGCATCCTTTCAGAGCCTGTACATCCCGAAATCTACCTTTCAATCCTTGCTAACTTGTAGAACACAAAATATACATTCAATCTCTCGTACCCAATCTTTCGCTGCTTTCAGTGTAGACCTTCCATCAAAGGATGGAGGGTTCATGCTTATAAATTGCTTGTATGGAACTACAATAGCAGGAGTCTGTACAGGTGTCTCTCGTCCTTGAGTGGCCTGCTGAAGATGGTCACCCATGGTATGCATCGCTTCAGCTTGCCGACCAACAACCTCTGTGAGGTTGTTAAGAGACTCCATCAAATCATCACAACGGGTACGCCACACCATCTTTAACAAGAAAACAACATATAAGCAACAATACAACTTTTTTAAAAGCAAATTTCATTTCATAAGCAAATGTTTTCATGCATTACATGCCAAAAATACCCTTCGTCTAAGATAGGGTTACAAAACACATCCGACTACACAAAAATCAAAGGGGAACACTGACTCGGTGTTTCCACAAAATGTTCGCAATCGAACAACACCATCACTGCCTACTGGTGTAGAAGTCTCAATAGTCCTTCCGGCTTCCACATCGTCACGACCTCATCCAAGGAGGAGATGCAGGAGTCAACAGAGGAGAATCTGATATCTCCTAAACTTCTATCAACACTGGAGGAACAGGAGGATCGGGCACAAACTCGGAGGAAAGTGAGTACAGATAAGATTCTGGTAAGTACTGAGGAGAGTTTGGTGAACCGTGCCAATCTCCTTCATGGCTACCAACTTCTAGCAATTCTAGACCAATCTCTGATTCCATGTCTTCTATATCCCTTGCATTATTCTTCCAAAGTTCATCATGAAGCTTAGTCTGACATTTCTCTTCGATATGCCCTCTGAGACTACAGTACGGGCAGTCACTCAATTCATGGGGACGGATTTGTTCCGCATGATCCACAAGGCATCTGGCACACGGAGGTGCCTAATTTTCCATCATATGAACACCTCATGCTAAATGCTGAACAGCTCGGTCCAAGGATTCCTCGCCTCAAACCAAGTCATGAAGAGCTTCAAGAATCATATCATACCTTGTGTTTGACGACATCTAACCCATACATATTCAATTAAGCCTATAATTCTAACTAAAGGAATAAAAAGCATTAACTAAGATAAATTCAGATTTAAGCATACTTACAGTGCGATGGATGATGCACGTTGAAGTCTTGGGCCACACTTAAACCTACTCTGATATCAATCTTTGTGGTGCCCCAAACCCCGACCTTGGAAATACCTTTGGTTTTTTAGCAAATTTTTTTTTTTGATAGTTTTTTTTTTTTAAATGAATAGCGGAAATACAAAAAAAGGGGTAAGCAAAGGCCGCAAGTCTAAAAGGGCCACAGTAAGTGATACATACAAAAAATCAAGTTCCAAATATATATAATGCCATAATCTTTCAAAATTCAAAATGAGACAAGGTGTAACATCTCAACAGTCTCTTAAAAGAGAGGAAAATCCCCTCAAACCTCAAAACCAAGAAGAAACCAGGATCTGCAGTCTAAGTGTGGGTCTTCAAGTCTCCAATTGTGCACCGTCGTATCGCAGCTGAACCTATTCATCATCTGCATCTCCATAAAATGGGGTCAAAACTCTTACGAGTTGGTGAAGAATAACAATGATATATTACCATTTTTCAAGGGAAATGCAGATAGCATGATAACAGGTACATTAACAAGTATATGTGCATGTGTCAGGTAAGTGCACATGCTAGAAGTCTAAGCAACAACATAAGTAACAAGTGCAACAAGTTATAACAACAAAATGAGGAAACTAAGCCACTACTAAACTACAAGTAACTGAGGAACAATGAGTAAGTACTGTTGAGAAACTCTGTTTTGATGTCACATAATATGATACACTGTCTTATTTGATTTCATATGATATGATAATATGTCTTCTTGAAAAATGTTATATAATGACTGGATATGTTTTGCCATATATCTAACGAGTATTTGATGCAAGGATATCTCACTCAAAAAGGATGGAGACCTCTTCTTCAAGTACAACTATGGTGCAATCATACTCCTTGAAGAAGAAGCTTGTTGAGCCATGCACTCCTAAAGACCATCTTAAGAGATTGGCTTCCACAAGTTGAAGATTTTTTCTTCTTTAGAGTCATATGTAACAGAACCTTCAGAAGGATGCATATTGCATATTACATACTCACTCATAAAAGCTATTTCATAAAAGTATACGATAGTTTCAAAAAGCTCCTTTTTGAAAACAAATAATTGTACCTTCTTACAACCCTTTATGAAAAAAGTATTTTGACATGATTTCAAAATGTAATAATTGTACCTTATATCATATACAAGACAACTTGAAAAGTAATGATTTTAAAAGTAGGAAAAAGACAAAACATGAAATAGGCTACACAAAGAAAACAAATATAATATTGGTTTTGAAAAGACTCTAGTTACCTTCTTTAAAGAAATGATTTCAAATATAGGAAAAAGACAAAACATGAAATCGGCTACACAAAGAAAACAAATATAATATTGGTTTTGAAAAGACTCTAGTTACCTTCTTTAAAAACATGATTTCAAATATAGGAAAAAGACAAAACATGAAATCGGCTACACAAAGAAAACAAATATAATATTGGTTTTGAAAAGACTCTAGTTACCTTTTTACAAACTCATAGAATGTCGACTTACTTGAAGTCATCATTCTCTTTGTATAGCATTAAATACCTCCTATAAGAAATCATTGTTAAATATCCTTCTCAAGAATGTCGACTTACTTGTAGTCTTCATTCTCTCTGTAGACTTTGAAAAACACAACATAAAGAAAACACTTGACATGACTATGTACAAATAAATATCTCAAAGCACTCATTGTACTTACACTCATTTAAAGTAAAGAAGTACTTATGTACCTTAAATCATTAATTAGAATAAAGACAAAACTACATAATAGCCTACAATCCAACGTTCAATATACTATTGTAAGAAATAGACTTTTTACATAAAATATGTATTACCTAAAATATTACAACGACTAGTGTACCCTATAGTTTACTTTTATGGAAAGAAGACTTTCTCGAATTTCTCTAAAGATGTTTTTTTGAAATGACATGACATTTCACATCTCAAAAAGGCTACGATTTCAAAAAGCCAACGACTATTTTTTTAAGCTATAAAAACACACCCAAATGAACTATTCAAAACAGAAGGGAATGGAATAGACAAGTGAGCTTACAATGAGAAAAATACTTATTCGATATTTGAAATAGAGCCTAGAAAAAGAAAGAGAAAAGAAAGAGAAAAAGTCAAAAATAACTCTTTGACAAAGAGTATCTTCTGAGTGACAAACAGAACATTCTGAGAATCCTTCATTCGTGCATTCATATCATCCTGAAGGTTCTATAGGAAGTATTGTAACTTTCTGTTATTCACTGTATTCCTTCTTTATTGAAAGAAGTAGACCTCTAAGAAAGAGGGTGTTGCCCTTCTCTGTTGAGAGAAGAAGACCTCTGTGTAAGAGGGTGTTGTCCTTCTCTGTTGAGAGAAGAAGATCTCTGTGGAAGAGGGTGTGCCCCTTCTCTGTTGAGAGAAGAAGACCTCTGAGGAAGAGGGTGTTGTACTATTTATCCGGTGACTCGGATGTTATAGTGGAAAGCTCAAGTGGTTTGCTTGGGGACTGGATGTAGGTCAGGGTTTTGACCGAACCAGTATAAATCCTGTGTTTATTGTGTTGTGCCTTATTGCTTTATTTTTTATTATATCAACTTGCATCGTATTTCACTATTCACCCCCCCTCTAGTGGAATTTCATTTGGTATCAGAGCAGGTTTGCTGGTTTCGATATAACAAGTCTTCCAGCACATATGACATCTACCTCTTATGCTCGTGATATTGAAGGTCAACACGCATCTCATCCTCCTTTCTTCAACGGATCCAACTATGGATACTGGAAGTGCAGAATGGCTATATTTCTCAAATCCATAGATTTTGCTGTATGAAAAATTGTTGAGCATCCATACACATCTCCTTCAGCAGACTATAACTTATGGTCTGATGAAGAAAAGAAAATGGCAAACCTAAATGCAAAGGCTATGAATGCCTTATATTGTGCCATCGATCATAATGAATTCAATAGAATATCTATATGTGAATCTGCATATGATATTTGGCATTCTTTGGAGGTTATTCATGAAGGAACCAACAAAGTGAAAGAAGCCAAAATCTCATCTCTTGTCAGAAAATATGAGTTGTTCAAAATGAACAAAGATGAACCCATCACAAAGATGTTCACCAGATTCACCAAAGATCTAAAATCTCTCGGTGTAACCCACTCTCAGATAGAAAATGTGAAGAAAATCTTGAGATCTCTCACAACTGATTGGGAGAAAAAGACTACTGCTATTAAATAAGCTCAAGATTTGTCCAAACTTACTCTGGACGATTTAATAGGCAATCTTATGGCCTATGAAGTCCATATGAAGTAAAGAAGGGAAGAAGAACAACCTTTGAAGAAAACTCTAGCCTTCCCAGCCCTTTCTGAGGATGAGGACTCAGAAAAAGAAACTGAGATTGCGCTACTCACAAAAAAATTCCAGCGCTTTATGAGAAGGAACCGGCTTCCAAATAAGCACAAAGAAATAAAAGACCCAAAAGAAGATTCTATGTGCTACCAGTGTAATAAGCTAGGTCACCTGAGACGTGACTGTCCTCTTCTCAAAAGAAAATCCAAGACTGAGGAACCAAAGAAAAGGTTCTTCAAGAAAAAGGCTCTGCATGCTCAATGGGATGATTCAGAACCATCCACCACTAAAGAGTCAAATGATGATGAAGCAGAAATCGCCAACATGTGCTTCATGGCAGAAAGCTCTGTAAGTGAATCTTTTGATTTCTCCTTTGAAGAACTTCAAAATGCTTTTCAGGAACTTTTTGAAGAATCAAGGAAAACGATTCTCAAAAATAAACATTTGAAATCTGAGAATCTAGAGCTCATTTTGAAAAATGAAAAACTCAGTATTGAAAACTCTGAGTTACAAAAGAAAAATCTTCTTATTACTTCTGAAATCTCTTCTACCAGCTCCAAGACTAAAAATCTGCAAGTAGAAATTTCAGAATTAAAAAGTAAAACTGAGAACCTTATGAAAACGGTTTTCAAGTTTACTAAAGGAAAAGAGAACTTGGATAAAGTCCTATCCTCTCAAAAAGTGTCTTTTTACAAGAATGGTATTGGCTACTCTCATTTCAACAAGCCTTCTTGTATGAATCAAAAGACCACGTTTGTGAAAAGTTCTTCTGAACCTAAAAAGGAGCATTATAATTTTAACTTCTTGAACTCCTCCAAGGCTGTAGACAAACCCAAATCTAAATGGATATGGGTTCCAAAGTCTAACAAAAAGGGACCCGACTGGGTACCAAAAAGAAATTTTACTTAATGTTTTGCAGGCTCCAAACAAGAAGAACAGATGGATACTAGACAGTGGATGTTCAAAACACATGACTGGACATTCAGACCTCTTTGTTGTTCTTCATAAAAAAGAAGGAGGAACCGTCACCTTTGGAGATAACAACAAAGATTTGATAATAGGTATTGGTAATATTGGAAATATAGATAAACCTCTTATCAAAGACGTTCTCCTGGTTAAAGGCTTAAAACATAACCTTCTAAGTATTAGTCAAATGTGTGATACAGGTTATAATGTTAGCTTTAATCATAATGCTTGTCTTATAGCAGACACCAACAAAAATATTATCTTAAAAGATATAAGAAAAAATAATATATATGAACTATACCTAGAAAACATCACAGAACATTGCCTCATAGCTAATAATGACTCTCAACATTTATGGCACATGAGAATGGGTCATGTCAATTCTAAGTACATGTCTAAATTAGCTAAAGATAAGTTAGTACGTGGGCTACCCAAAATATCTTTTAAAAAGGATTATTTTTGTGATGCATGTCAATTAGGAAAATTGTCTAAATCATCTTTTAAATCAAAAATTATCATTTCAAGCAAAAGACCTCTAGAGCTTCTCCATCTGGATCTCTTTGGTCCTTCTAGAGTAGCTAGTCATAATCACAATAAATATGTT
Source organism: Nuphar pumila (assembly GCF_984573655.1). NCBI lineage: Eukaryota > Viridiplantae > Streptophyta > Magnoliopsida > Nymphaeales > Nymphaeaceae > Nuphar > Nuphar pumila. The sequence continues at coordinate 21,503,058 of NC_143257.1, read as the reverse complement.
TTTGTCATTGTAGATGACTACTCAAGATTTACTTGGGTAATCTTTTTGAAAAACAAAAGTGATACGTTTTGTCAATTTGAAATTTTATGTAAAAAATTACAAAATGAAAAATCTTGTTCTATTGTTAAAATCCGTAGTGACCATGGAGGAGAATTTGAAAATGAACTTTTTGTAAATTTTTGTAACTTGCATGGTATTTCTCATAACTTTGCCTTTCCTAGAGCTGCACCTCAAAATGGTGTAGTAGAAAGAAAGAATAGAACCCTTCAGGAATCTGCTAGAAGTATGCTCCAACACAATAATCTTGCTAAATCTTTTTGGGCAGAAGCTGTTAATACTGCATGCTACATAACAAATAGAGTTCTCATTAGACCCTTATTAAATAAAACTCCCTATGAACTATTCTATGACAGAACTCCAAGAATAGACTATTTCAATGTCTTTGGTTGTAAATGCTTTATCCTAAACACAAAAGATAGCCTAGATAAATTTGATGCTAAATCTATTGAAGGCATATTTTTAGGATATTCAAGTCATAGTAAAGCATACAGGGTTTTCAATAAGAGTTCTAAGTCTATTGAAGAATCTATGCATGTTAGTTTCTGTGAATCTATTGATCAATCTGTTCATAAGCAAACTAACGATGATGATGTTGAAAGTACATATTTATTTTTAGATAACACAGCTAAGTCTAATGAAGATGATCATCAAAGAACATTTGTCGATATCAAAGATCATCCTCAAAAGCAGATTTTGGGAGACCTGACAAAGGGGGTTCAGACTAGAGCTCAGCTAGAACGGATTGCAAATATGGCATTCATTTCTCAATTTGAACCAAAAAAGATTGATGAAGCCATCATCGATGAGTTCTGGATGCTAGCCATGACTGAAGAACTGAACCAATTCCAAAGGAATGAAGTTTGGGATCTTGTACCAAGACCAAAGGATCATCCGATCATTGGGACAAGATGGATCTTCAGAAACAAGCTAGATGAAACAGGTAATGTTATAAGAAACAAGGCCAGACTAGTAGCTCAAGGATACAACCAGGAGGAAGGTATTGATTTTGATGAAACATTTGCTCCTGTTGCTAGACTTGAATCTATTAGAATGTTTTTAGCATATGTAAGCTATATGGATTTCAAATTATATCAAATGGATGTTAAAAGTGCCTTTTTAAATGGTTTTATAAATAAAAAAGTTTATGTAAAACAACCTCCAGGATTTGAAAATGAACAATATCCAGATCATGTTTTCAAACTAAAACGTGCTTTACATGGCTTAAAACAAGCACCTCGTGCTTGGTATGACAGACTCAAAACCTTTTTATTAAAAACTGGTTTTTCTGTAGGCAAAGCAGACTCGACATTATTTGTGAAAATAGTGAATAATCATACCCTAATTGTTCAAATATATGTAGACGATATCATCTTTGGATCTACTAACAGCACTCTTTGTGAAGAATTTTCTAAGTCCATGCAGAAGGAATTCAAAAAGAGTATGATGGGAGAACTCAACTACTTTCTTGGACTGCATATTAAGCAAACCAAGGATGGAGTTTTCATCAATCAATCTAAGTATGCTCGTGAACTTCTGAAGAGGTTCAACATGAACTCAACTGCTTCAAAAACCACTCCTATGAGCACTACTACTGTTTTGGACAAAGATGAAGATGGTAAGTCTGTGGATACAAAGGTATACTGAGGTATGATAGGATCACTACTATATTTAACTGCTAGCCGTCCAGATATTATGTTCAGTGTTTGCTTGTGTGCTAGATTTCAGTCAAATCCAAAAGAATCACATCTTAAAGCTGTAAAAAGAATAATGAGATATTTAAAAGACACAATTGATTTTGGATTATTCTATTCAAAATCCTCTACATTTGATTTAATCTCATACAGCGATGCTGACTTTGCTGGAAGTAAATCTGACAGAAAAAACACAAGTGGAACATGTCATATGCTAGGGCACTCACTTGTATCATGGTTCAGTAAGAAAAAAAACTGTGTATCCTTATCTACTACTGAAGCTGAATACATTGCTGCTAGCCTAGCCTGTACACAAGTTATCTGGATTAAACAAACCTTAAAAGATTTTGGTTTAAAATTTGAAAATACAACTATTTTCTGTGATAATACTAGTGCTATAAACTTATCTAAGAATCCTATTTTACACTCACGAACTAAGCACATTCAAATAAGACACCACTTCTTAAGAGAACAAGTCTTAAACAGCATAATTAAACTCGAATTCATACCCACTAATCAACAGTTAGCAGACATATTCACTAAACCATTGAAACATAAAGACTTTACACGAATTAGAAGAGAACTAGGAATATGCAAACTAAGTGACTTATAAATTAATCACACTTAATACTTCTTATAAGTTTTGTTAAAATCTTATTTTAAAAGTTTTTTTTCTTCTTATCGATTTTTGTTAGTCAAACTAGGTTTCCATATTCACGTATACTCTAAACTCATATAAGACACATTCTTTATGTCTTTCAACTTGTCATCTTTCAAGTACACATCCATAATGACTCCTTGTCCTATCTCCTTTCACTCATGTCCATAAGAACTAATTATATTAAAGTAAAAGCTATCATGACATTGTTCACATCACTCATCTCATAACTCCTTTATTATTTTTATCTTTTTGTGAAAACTTCTCTTACGATAAGTTGGTTCACCTTCAACATGATAACATATTATGTTATGAGAAATCTTGCTTTTCAAATTTTAGTCAAAATCGAATGATTATCTTTTTAGTTCGGTTTACCTTCTTCTAAAGATCTAGTTGTTATGTTTTAAGTATAATTTTTACTATATCATTTGTTATATCATATATTACGTACACTTTATTTCTATCATGTCTTCCTTTCCTCCTATCGAGACACTTCACTAAAATATTAATGCCTTTCATGAAAAATTCAAATGATTTTCCTCTCGTACCACCTGTTAAGTTGTTATATTTCACGTAAAATTTTTACTATATCATCTATTATATCATAGCCTAAGAACAATCTATTATCATCTCTTCATGCTTTACATCTTTTATGAAAAAGTGTTGTAAAATTCTCTTTTCAAAAACTTGTACTCCACTTATAAGTACGATTTGTATCACCTTTTTATCTCTCTCTCTCTCTCTCTCTCTCTCTACATTATACGAAGTTCCTTTCCATCCGTGACCATGACTCTCTCATATATTTTATATCTCTCTCCAATCGAGATTCATTAAAACCTTGTCCTTAACTCCACTTTATGTCATACATCTCCTATCCAACTTCAAGTGATTGGTGTCCTTTATGACCACTCTCATTTCTTTACATATCCGTACCACCCTCCTTTATATTTATTCACACTCCTTTCACGTATATCAAAATATACACTTCTTAAATAAGAAATTATTGCATTTCCTCATACTCTCATGTTTGTCCTATTTCAAACTCCCTCTTCACGATTTTGGAATGCTTTCACATAAAGTAAATTCTTGAAAAAGTTGTTTGTTCTTATTAGGCCATTATTCACTCCCCATCTATTCTTCATGATCTTCACGAAAAACTTTAAAAACTCTTGAATCATTCTTTCTTTTACACTCCATACTCAATTCATGACTCTTCTCACTATCCAACAAGATTGCTCATAGTAAAATTGTTATATATATAGAAAAATTATTTCTAAACTATGTCCTTCTTAATATCTATACTAATATAATATACTTTCTTCCAAAATTGATTTGATTTGTCATTCACAAGTATCTTATTTTACAACTCACGCATTTCCTCTTTCCACTAAAATCTAAAAATCCTTCACTTCCAATGTCATTCATTTCTTATCACCATTATTTTTCTTCTTCTATTTATTAGATTGATTCATATCTCATTCCCACGATTTTCTCTATTCTCTTACAAACTCTAACTCTTTCCAAGTTTTTTTCTCTTGCTCGTTCTTTCTAAGCTCTTGCCATGGCTTCCTCCTCCAACACTGCAATCACTGCCGCCGACCTAAGGTATCCCGATCTATTTCACTTCTACAACTCCATTTGCTCTCGACCAATTCATGAAGGTAAATTGGTTAACTACGACGACTTCGTATTATTTGACCTAGAAAGATCTCTCTCCGAACTTAAACACTTACTAGGATCTTCATCTCAAGTTGCTTACTATCCCGAACTCGTCCGACTCTTCTACACAAATTTTTCCTTTGATCATGAGCAAACTACCATCACCACCAAAGTACGCGGACGCCTGATGTTCTTTCATGCTTCCTTATTAGGCAGAATTCTAAACCTTCCTTCCACCGGCATAAACCTAGACAACATAGTACCACTCGACCGGTCGGTACTTCAAAAAATTCTTCTCTGCACCAACTGCTCACAACTTCCCTGGCACATAAGGAATCTCCAACCTCATGCTCAACTGCTTGCCCAGATTCTTCTCCACAATATCTATCCCAAGCCTCCATGCAAAGGATTAGTACCAAGAAAAATCTCTCTCCTTCTCTACGCAATTTTTTCGTCTACTCCGATAAACTGGTCCAACATTCTTTTCGACCTTTTTATTCGTTATCAAAAATTCCAGCCTCTTCTTTTCGGGTGTTTTATAACTCTCATTTTAAAATACTTCAAAGTACCCCTTCAAAACGAAGTTATCCTCTATCCCTCTCAGGTCCTCGATGCTACTTCCTTCAATCTAAGGTCCCTGCACCTTCCCGGCTCTGATGAAGATGCTCCAACATCCAACAACTTATCTTTTAGACTGTACTAGTTGTACTTTATTCGGTCTGTAATAACTTTTAATTATTTTTTGGTCTGTAATAACTCTTACTCTAATCCCTTCCTTTTTGTCCATGACAAAGGTGGAGAAATCCTGTCTCCATTATTGGAGAAAAATACTCGTATTTAACATTTTTCAATATTTGTATGATGAATATTCTTTCTATGCATAATGTCTTTTTGACAAGGGAAGCATATTTTATCATCATCAAAAAGGGGGAGAATGTTGAGAAACTCTGTTTTGATGTCACATAATATGATACACTGTCTTATTTGATTTCATATGATATGATAATGTCTTCTTGAAAAATGTTATATAATGACTGGATATGTTTTGCCATATATCTAACGAGTATTTGATGCAAGGATATCTCACTCAAAAAGGATGGAGACCTCTTGTTCAAGTACAACTATGGTGCAATCATACTCCTTGAAGAAAAAGTTTGTTAAGCCATGCACTCCTAAAGATCATCTAAAGAGATCGGCTTCCACAAGTTAAAGATTTTTTCTTCTTTAGAGTCATATGTAACAGAACCTTCAGAAGGATGCATATTGCATATTACATACTCACTCATAAAAGCTATTTCATAAAAGTATACGATAGTTTCAAAAAGCTCCTTTTTGAAAACAAATAATTGTACCTTCTTATAACCCTTTATGAAAAAAGTATTTTGACATGATTTCAAAATGTAATAATTGTACCTTATATCATATACAAGACAACTTGAAAAGTAATGATTTTAAAAGTAGGAAAAAGACAAAACATGAAATCGGCTACACAAAGAAAACAAATATAATATTGGTTTTGAAAAGACTCTAGTTACCTTCTTTAAAGAAATGATTTCAAATATAGGAAAAAGACAAAACATGAAATCGGCTACACAAAGAAAACAAATATAATATTGGTTTTGAAAAGACTCTAGTTACCTTCTTTAAAGAAATGATTTCAAATATAGGAAAAAGACAAAACATGAAATCGGCTACACAAAGAAAACAAATATAATATTGGTTTTGAAAAGACTCTAGTTACCTTTTTACAAATTCATAGAATGTCGACTTACTTGAAGTCATCATTCTCTTTGTATAGCATTAAATATCTCCTGTAAGAAATCCTTGTTAAATATCCTTCTCAAGAATGTCAACTTACTTGTAGTCTTCATTCTCTCTGTAGACTTTGAAAAACACAACATAAAAAAAACACTTAACATGACTATGTACAAATAAATATCTCAAAGCACTCATTGTACTTACACTCATTTAAAGTAAAGAAGTACTTATGTACCTCAAATCATTAATTAGAATAAAGACAAAACTACATAATAGCCTACAATCCAACGTTCAATGTACTATTGTAAGAAATAGACTTTTTACATAAAATATGTATTACCTAAAATATTACAACGACTAGTGTACCCTATAGTTTACTTTTATGGAAAGAAGACTTTCTCGAATTTCTCTAAAGATGTTTTTTTGAAATGACATGACATTTCACATCTCAAAAAGGCTACGATTTCAAAAAGCCAACAACTATTTTTTTAAGCTATAAAAACACACCCAAATGAACTATTCAAAACAGAAGGGAATGGAATAAACAAGTGATCTTACAACGAGGAAAATACCTATTCGATATTTGAAAGAGCGCCTAGAAAAAGAAAGAGAAAAGAAAGAGAAAAAGTCAAAAATAACTCTTTGACAAAGAGTATCTTCTGAGTGACAAACAGAACATTCTGAGAATCCTTCATTCGTGCATTCATATCATCCTGAAGGTTCTATAGGAAGTATTGTAACTTTCTGTTATTCACTGTATTCCTTCTTTATTGAAAAAAGTAGACCTCTGAGAAAGAGGGTGTTGCCCTTCTCTGTTGAGAGAAGAAGACCTCTGAGAAAGAGGGTGTTGTCCTTCTTTGTTGAGAGAAGAAGACCTCTGTGGAAGAGGGTGTGCCCCTTCTCTGTTGAGAGAAGAAGACCTCTGAGGAAGAGGGTGTTGTACTATTTATCCGGTGACTTGGATGTTATAGTGGAAAGCTCAAGTGGTTTGCTTGGGGACTGAATGTAGGTCAGGGTTTTGACCGAACCAGTATAAATCCTGTGTTTATTGTGTTGTGCCTTATTGCTTTATTTTTTATTATATCAACTTGCATCGTATTTTACTATTCACCCCCCCTCTAGTGGAATTTCAAGTACAAGAACAATACTAACGTAAGCAAGTAAAAGAACTAACAGAGTAAGTTAGCTGTGATTGGTTAGTAATTATGTTCTTCTGATTACTCTTTCGAGTACGTGAAGGAACCTCGCATTCTGTGAGCCATGCACCCGACGTCTGTTATTCAAATTTTAATGTGATAACCGGGGATGCTATAGACCGAGTAACCTCATGCGAGCAACATGCAACTGAGAGAACCCTCGCATAAGTAATGGATTGCAATCCACACTACTGCAGTAGTGGAGGTACCTTAACAGGTAACCTCAACCTCCCTAACTCCGAGTTACTAGAGGTCAAAGGATGCCTCAACTCCTATAAAAACACGTGTCATAGTAACGACTAGTCACTCAGGGTTGTACCATTCACCCTCTCTAAGGTGAACCATTTTGTGAATGGGGCACGACGGTTTATCTTTCTTAGGCTGGTTTGACAAGTCTTACCTCTTTCTGAGGTATTTAGACATGTTTACCTCATGGTCTCCGTGGGGTACGCAAACGAGGTCTTAGCCTGCCCATTCACATACTCGGCCTCACACGGCCACAAAAAGAGCACCCCACCTGTGAAGGCGATCATAACACCACATTATCATCTTCATTTCTAGGGTATAGACATACGTGAGCTCACTCACGAACATGGGACTTTCACCCAAAGACTCCAGTAGAGTCAAAAAACCTCAACATGTGTTTTGCTAATACCCTATGGTGTTCAAGTCATATTTATTATATCGAGTGTGTAATGTGTACTTGGTGCACCTTTCGATATCTTGAGCACGAGACTAAGATGTAACACTCAAAGTACAAAATAGCAAGTACAAGTGTCATGATGTGCCAATGTGTATATGCGAAGCTATATTACACATAATTTCATTCTTTTGCATAAGTATTGTAATAGAAATAATGGCACTTATGCATATTTAAGTGAACATACTGCAACCTGTGAGAATGTACAAGTGAGTGACTCATTCAACATTCATATGATACAAAATTCATGAATGCGTAACTTAATCATGATTGCATATCAAGATAAGACATTTATCAGATATTCGTGCACAAGCCAAAATCATCAAATTCCAAGTAAATGCATTCAACACATCGTACATAGGTAAATTTGCATACCGCGATCATATGCCTAAAGATCTCGCGATATCAACACATACGAGTGTAGAGGTATGCAATTTAGAATATTCCCATATGTATGGAAATTACATTAGCATTTCCAAGGTAGGTCGCCGCACTTGCAGAAACTAACGATGCAAAAATGATAGTTTGCGATGAAATGGCTAAAACCAAAGATAGAGAAAAAGAAGTATACGAGTGGGCAGCGTACTGCTCACCAAACAACGCTGCCAACACGTGACAGCGAAGAGGCCACGAGGGTCACTCTGAGCCCACCAAACATTCGGCCACCCAAAAAGTGACAAGCACAAGGCACGAAGTGCTAACAAACCAAAAAACACAAACTGTGACCCAGAAGGCCACATGCCATGGGTCTGAACATGCACCGTTTGTGCCAAATGTCCAAACTGGGTGTCTACAGGACAGTGAACACGAGATTCCCAAACCATAGGTTCTATGCTTCTTATAATATTTTCTCTTTTTAAAACTCTTTTTTCTTTTTATTTCATTTTTTTTCATAACAAATTGCGGCAAGAGAAGAGGCAATTCGGGCTAGGTAGTTGAACACCTAGGGGAGCTCACTCTGGCCTAGCTTAAATGGAACCAGGCCCAGGTGGGCTCACCCATGCCCTGGTCTGAACCGGGGTGGTTCGAACCAGGTGGGTGATGCAGAGGGAAAAACCTCACTGGAACTGCACCAGACTGGAATCACCCGACATTCCAGCCAAGCAAATGACCAGACCACTGGGTCTGGTCCTTCAGACCAGACCACAAGGGTCACAAGGGACCTTGGTCTGAACCCAGGTTCAGACCAAGGCACTGCACACAGGGTGCAGTCCGGTCTAAGGGCCAAAACCGTGGCCGGCTAGGCCACCCGGGTGCACTAGCACCCGACGCGCTGCTACTGCACCAAGGGTCTAGCTAGGAGCACCTGGTCGAACCCTTGGTCGGACCAAGCGTTCTCATTGCAAATTTTTCCCCCTCCCTCTACGAGAGTGAGAAGAACGATTCTGCGAGTCAAACTCGACCAAAGTTTTGAAAATTGGTTTTGAAAATTACTCACCTCCATTTTGAAAATTTGTGAGAAAATTTTATGCAATGGGATCCGCCTGTCGGTATGAGGTTCAACCGTTCCTGGCGCCTTTACCAGGGGTAATCGAACCAAGGATCAAATGTGTACTTTGACTAAGTTAAATTATCTAAATTATGCTCTATTTTCCTAGATTGCACAGAGAATCAGGCATGTGCTATGGAATTTTGAAAAGATGCAATTTTAGAAATATAATGTTTGCCTTGGAAAATTGAAATGTGTTTGGAAAATGATTGGAAGTACTTGGAAAATCTTGATTTGGACTTGGGAAATGTTTTGAAATGTCATTTGAAAACTCAGAGTTCTGAGAAAGACTTGGAAATTCTTGAGAAAATTGATTTCTCTGAAATGGAATTGGGAAAAGAGTTTGAAAATAATGCAAATTGGATGAATGAATATGAATTTGAAAGGTATTTCATTGAAGAATTGGGAAATCTTTTTTTTTTTTTTGAGAAATGCAGTGCATTTTTGAAATTAGCCTAAGTGTAGGCTGAATGTGGCTAATACGAAGATCATAAATCTAGGTTTCATTCGTATTCTGACTATGGCCAAAAATAAAAAATCCACCAAGTTTATAAACTTCATAAGAGCTTGTGCACGTGCCATTCGTGTCAACCATAGTGCTTTTGGGAAAAATGTGCATGAATGATACATCAGATATCGAATTTTTCAGAAATTAAACTATATGCAATGCAATCCTATTCTAAACTGAAAAGTAACTCTTATTCCAAATTATTACAACTTGATATTACATTGAATTGAAATAAAAGAAAATAAAAATCTTCTTCCTGGATATTTCTGCAAATCTAGAAAATATGTTAGCACATAAATATAGGTTTTTCTGAATTTATCCGAAAATATTGGCAATTATCGGATATTATTCAGATATAAACCCAAATCCATACCCCCTTTGATATAAACATGAGAAATAAGTAATAAATTTCGAAAATAAACTCAGAAATTCGAAATTGTGGTCAAAATGACCAAAATACCCCTGATGACCTTGACATTAGGGTTTTCTGAAAGAATTTTTATAAAATTTGGAAATTTGAAAATCAAATAAAATAAATCAAATACAATATGACAAAATATGATGATATGCATGAAAATTTAGAAAATTAAAGTTTGAAATTTCAAAATTGAGGTCAGAATGACCAAAATGCCTCTGATAACAAGACTATGGCCTTGAAACCAGGGTTTTCTGAAATAGATTTTGCAAAAATGAGAAATTGAAATGAAAATGAGATTGAAATTAACTCTGATATAACATGACATGCTTATTTACATGATAAAAACCCTAAAATAGCAAAAATATTGCAAAATATCAAATTTGACTCGATTTTCGCCTGATTTTTGCCTCCAAATTTAAAATTAAACTACCACATAAAGCAAATGAACTTGGAATTGAGCCAAATTTGGCATGGACACCTAGACTAACCCTAAAAACAGAATGGAGTTCGAAAATCTATTTTTTTATTTTCTTAATATGGAAAATAGCTAAAAATCCTAAAAAATTAAGATTTTGCCTAAAATGCTGATTCTAAATTGGATTTCGGATATGAAACTTTCATAAAAATTTACCAAATTTTATGGGGTGACATAGGACAGTTAGGCAAAGTTTTTTGCCTTTTACAGATTCTGGTTTTGACCTATGGTCGAAGCTGGACAGCTCCAGCAAGTCGGATCAAAATCTGACGACTCTCGGATTTAGGGCAAACAGACAAGTTTTGGGAAAAATATTGGAAAAATAGAAGACAGATGGGAAAATGGCTGAACTTATGGGAAAATGTCTGTGACAAATATATATAAATTTCCTCTTTTTACATCATTGGGATTCAGGTTACGGTTTGGAAATGAGCACACTGTTATCAGAGACCTAAATCTCTGGAATTTTTGGGCATGAGAATCTGATAGACAGGAAAACTAAATCCGGAAAAAATACTTAGACTATCCTAAAAATTCCCAAATTTTGGGGAATGACAGAGGAAAAATTTAAAAACAACTTCTATGTTGGGAGTTTTGACAGACAGCCTATGGGTTGGACATACACAGCGGGTTAGAATTGGTCTAGACCCTGATAAGGAAAAAGTGAGATTTTCCCAGGGATATGGGAATATCGATTTTTAGCAGAGACCAAACAACTTAGAAAAATTTGAAAATTTACTGAGAAATAATAGGTTCTTACAAAGGTTCATGGTATTTTTTTGAGGGGAATTCAGATCGTCCATCTAGGAGATCTCGAAGGTTTTTGTCTGCTAAAACAGAAATTGGGATTTCTGGAGGGTTCAAAACCCAACTCGGTTTTGGATTTATTTAATGGAATTTCAGAACCTAAAGTAATCTAGATTTTTGCAGAGAAACAAAAATTAAACACAGACATCCACCATAAAAATTTTAATATTTATATACGAAAAATCAAACATAAAATCATAATTGGATTACATGCATGGATTTAAATTCTATAGACTATCAATCGAATATTAATAAAGCTAAACTAAATGAATGAAATAATCATAAAACAATGAAATAAAATTGAATATAATGTTAAAAAGAAAAGAAGTATGAAATCCATATAAAACATGAAAAACATTAGGGGAACATAGACCTCTTTTGTTTCATGTTGCTGTGAAAAGGGAAGATCCAGTTCATGTATCAGACGAATTTCCCTTATTTAGCTCGGATCACCCACCACATGCTTATGAAACAAACTATTCTAACCATATGAACCTGGTGTTGTGATTGAATTCACGTCGAATCTTGGAACAACTAGCGCCAGCTGTAGAGGGGCTATTGCGCTTTGATGTGGGCTGAAACTGGGGATGGTGCTTCAAGGAGGCTACAACAGCGACTGAAGGAGCTAGAACCCACGGTTGTTGGAGTCAATTGGAGGGAGTTGGAGCTGGTGTTGCTGGACGCTGGCTGGGGGTGTGGTGGCTATGGCACCAACGAAGAGGGATGCAATGGCACAACCGTTGGGGATGCACTTGTTGTTGTGGCTGGAACAATGGAGGGCGCCTTCCTTGTGTGTGCTGGGCGTCAAAGGCACCAAGGTGAGGATGGCTGCAACAAGATGGATCGACTGCTGCTGGAACTACAACAATGGTGGACGTTTGAACCGACTGAAGGGCTGCTCCAAAGCTTGCTGGAAGTCTTGCCCAAGTAATGGCTGCTGGGCGTGAATTGGGAGAGGAGCTCCAAGGGGTTGAGTGAGAGAGTGAATCAGAGAGAGACTGAGAGAATGAGGTTAGGCGTGTAATCCTTTTGAGAAAAGCCCCACGGTTCTCTTTTTTTTTGGTCATGGACTTAAGGAGAGCTCCTATTTTTGCTAAGTTTTTTTTTTAAGTTTAATGAGAGTGGAATGAGAGGTACGTGAGATGGTCTAGACAATAGGGAAAGGAAGGAAGCAAGGAGGGAAAGAAAGAAGGAAAGAATGGGAAGAGAAGAAAGGAAATAGAAGGAAGAAGGGAGAATGAAAGAAAAGAGGAAGAAAGAAGAGGGATAGAAGAAGAAGAAGGGGGGCTGGAAGAGATCACACGTGAATGGGCTGGACAATAGATAAATGAAGGAAGGGAAAAAAGAAATGAAGAAAAGAAAGAAACAAAGGAAGAAAAGAAAGAAAGAAAGAAAAGAAAGAAGAAAAAGGAAAGGAGAAGAAGAAAGAAAGGAAAATGAAGAGGAAGAGAAAGGGGGATGGTCGACCCCCTTGTGGGTCCCACCTCCTCTCAGAGAAAAAAAAAATAACAAACAAATTAAAAAAATAAAACGAAAGAAAAGGAAAAGATATTTTTTTTTAAATGAAAATGAAGGAGCCATCTCAGAGTGGGCTCGCTTTCTAAATTTAAAATTCATTTTGAGGACCAGAGGGGTAGAATGGTCTTTTTAGAAAGTTTTCGGACGAAACAAGCTATTTTTGGCAGTTTTTTAAATGAGCTCAGAATTTGAAGTTCAATTCCCCGTTGCGAAGCAGATTCAGTTTAGAATTTGAATATTTGAGTTTTAAAGAAATCCGGATTGTTTTTCTTGAGAAAATATTTCCAAATTTAGACTTCTGGGGGTAAGAATGTCAATTTTGGAAACACAGGGTTTGAAATTGATTTCTGAAAACTTTTAAAACTCAATATGGATTGAAATTTATAAAACTGGAGTTCTGGACCTCGAAAATGAAATGAAATGGTATGAAATGATGAGAAATAACATGAAATGTTAACCCTGAATAAAGAAATTTGGACATTAGACCCCGATTGGCAGTTGTACCAGTTCAAAAAGTGTTAAAATTGACAAAATTTGCAAAATGGTCCAAGAAATGGTTTTCAGGCTCTACCGGACTAGAGTGACACTGAAAATTGGGGTGTGAGTTGGATTGAACTGAAATGTACTGGATTGAGTTGGGTTCTAGGGTTTTAGAACTCAAATAAACTGACAAGACACTGACTCAACTGACCTTTCCGACTAAATTTTTAAGAAAAACTGCAATTTTTAGAGAAATGGTACAAAATGGTCACTGGAGTGAAGTAAATTACGAATCTGAACTGGGTTTAAGCTGGAACGAAGATCAATAATACTAACATGAACTAAATTCAAAGCTCGTACACTAGCTCAACTGACTGAATTTAGCTCAATTTCAGCTGAAACGGGCTAAAATGGGCTCCTGGACACTTGGAAGTAAATTTGAACTGAAATTGGAGTACTTGAACTCCTAGTGAGCTCAAGCTAGACTCTGAGAAACATGACTGATTGTGAATGACTGACTTAGAGACAATTGGCTTGGATTTGAGTGAGAAATGAGCTCATTTATGAAGAAATGATCCCATTTTGGCAAGAATGGTCAGAAATGAAAAAGGTTTGTTTATTGTGAGCTCGGGTGAGCTTGAAATGACTGATATTCTAACTGTTCTGAACTGACCAATGAGTTTGGTTGACTCCGACTGACTGGGGTCCAGGATGACCTAGGGGTAATATGGTAATTTTCCTAATAAAAATGTGTAAAATAGTGATTTTCTAAAATTGACTCGAGGTTTGACTCCTACACTGACCTAACAGGGTTGGCACTGCACGAGGAGCACATTTGAAAATGAATGATAAAATTTGGGGTGTTTACAGATGCCCCTCTTTGCTACTAGGCCGGTTTAGGGCTGAGCTTAGTGGCAAAGAAAAACACACCAAATTTGAGCTATAAAAATGCCCCAGTTAGAAGGATCTGGCTGGGTATGAAGAAATTAGACCTGATAAAAAATGGTAAATATGAAATAGAGAATGAAGAAGAAAGAATTTACTTCAAAGAAGTGAAATTCAAGTTTTTCCCTTAACCTGGATGGGACAAAAAATACCTTGTGTAAAAACGAGGCTCAGGTTTAACCCTTAACCTGACCGAAAAATGAAATACCTCATCAAAATGAGGCTCAGGTTTAACCCTTAACCTGACCGGGAATGAAAATGATGGGATTCTCAAAAGAAGAACCCATGATGGAACCTTCAGACTTCCGCACAATGAACCTGATAGGGGTTTTGCAAAAGATGAAATTGGGGTCCCTAAAGCTTGAAAAGGGGTTTGATTTTGGGCGCCTCAAGGCTGAGACTAAATAACTTTTGAAATTGATGACCTTTTGCAAGAAAATTATTTGTGGCTTAACCTCAAACCGAAATTGGACTGTCTATGGTGAGACAGTGGAGACATAGGGAAGTGTGCGAATCTGAGAGCCCAGGTGCTCAGATTATACCAACAGAAGGGAAGGAATCTTGAAAACTCCCGTTATCAAGTCCTAAAAGGGATGACAAACGATGTCAGGATGCGCCAAAGATGAACCTCAAGCTCTCGCTTCGCACCAGGATAGCTAGAAAATATTGTCAAAATGTTGAAAATTGTTATTGATTCAAAATGGTTGAAAATGATGCACATTGTTTTGAAAATATTCCCTCTTTTCTTCCTGAAGTATTACCTCTGATTGGGCTTAACTCCGTAGAATCAAGATTCGAATTCAAATTGCTTGCAATTGACTTTCTTTCAAGGAAGCTATCAATTTCCTTGATATGAGCAGAAAAGAGGGTATTCTTGATATTGTGAAAGCAATTGGTGAAAGAATATTGATAATAGAATTTCACAAATTTTAAAAAGAATTCTTAACAAATTTGGCAGTTTGATATCCTGGGATTCTTTTCTCATGATGATCTTTCTGCCCTCTTTTTTTTTTATTGGCAGAATTAGAGCTCTCTTGGGTTTTTGGGGATTACATCATCCTTCATTTTGGAGATGTCCTGATTTTTCTCTCTCTTTTTTTAGAAGGGTACGTCACAAACTTCTTCATCTCAGAGATGTTTTGATCCTTCTTTTCTCTCAGGGATTATATTGACGGTTATTGGCTCTTTGGTTGGAAATCTCTTGATGATAGCAGAAATTAAATATCCTTTAAGGTTTGTCAGGAGGCTCATCGCAGTCGCCTTCATCTTGACGGTGATCTGAACTTTCCCTGGAAGGATTCGTCACAAACTCCTTCATCTTGGAGATGATCCAAATCTTTTTTGGCCCCGAGGGTCTAACTCGCATAATTCGTCTTCATCTTGACGACAATTGAGAGATCCCTTTTGCAGATGTTTAATTGCAGCTTAGATGATTGAAGAGATATAGAAATTGGGTGGATTTTTCAGTATCACCCAGGATATTTCAACTGCTTTATTTTCCAAGAGTGATCTTTAAAAATGTCTGCGATCAATATCAATCACTTATGGCTTTGCGACAATATTGAATTTCCTTTGCTGGCCATATCGAGGATTTATTCTTCATCCTTTTGGTTGGCCAATAGAAAGATTTTGAATTTTGAATCCTTCTTTGTCAAAGCTTTGTCCTTTCGAAAATAATACTGAAGGTATTATGAGGTAAAGATTTTGTGCAATAAGGATTTTGAAATCAACAAATATTTAATGACAAATTGGCAAAATGTTCTTGAAATCCTTCATGAAAATGAGCATTTGAAGCACGATTCAATGCATCCATGACAAAAATTTTCTTCTCCTCTCCCCATAGAAGAAGATTCAGAAATGGGAAATAGAAATTACTTCTCTCTTCTCTGAAGAGGAGGTGTTTGCAAAACGAACTTTCAAAGAGAAATTAAGCTTTCGTCAAAACTTCATAACATTAGGATTCTCTTATGGAAAGGGGGCCGGTAATGGTGAGGTTGATGAATTGGTCATAAAGAAACGAGTCTATCACACTCTCTCTGCAAAGAGGGTCCTTCATGATGAAATGACCTAGTATGAAATTGGGGTAACAAGGAAAGCGAACTTTCGTCGAAGCTCTCCCTGAACTAAGGGTTCCTTGTGTGAAATTGGAAATTTGTTTTGCAAATGGTTCACAAAGACACGAGTCCCTTCAAACTCTCCCTGAAAAGGGGCTAAGTGAACAAAGGATAGCATGCGAAAAGAACGAGCTCCCTCGAACTCTCCCTGTAAAAAGGGTCTCTCTCAAGAGAAAATGATTGAAATTGGCATTGAGTGACCAAAAAGGTCGAAATTGGAGATTGGAAATTGGAATTTAGAATTTAAAAATTGAAAATTGAAAATTGAAATTTGATTGACCCGAAAGTCGAAATTGGAATTGATTGACCCAAAGGTCGAAATTGAAAATTAGGAAATTGATTGACCCGAAGGTCGAAATTGGAAATTTAGAAATTGATTGACCCGAAGGTCGAAATTGGAAATTTGAAAATTGATTGACCCGAAGGTCGAAATTGAAAATTTGGAAATTGGGTAACCTGAAGGTCGAAATTGAAAATTGGGTGACCCGAAGGTCGGGATTTGAAAATTGGGTGGCCTGGGGCCGAAATTGGTTCAAAACTTGAATTCTAATGGATGATCAGCACGAAGACTGAACCCAAGAGGTCGATTGACACGACCAACCAGTGAGATATTAACACTAGCGCTCAATTTTGAAAGAACACTGGTATGAATACCAAGTTTTGAAAATATGTCAATATAGACATTGGATTTTAAGAATGTACCAGTTCGAGCACTGGATTTTGAAAATGTACCGGTTCAAACACTGGATTTTGAAAATATACCAGTTCGAGCACTGGGTTTTGAAAATGTACCAGTTCGAACACTGGATTTTGAAAATATACCAGTTCGAGCACTGGATTTTGAAAATGTACCAGTCTGAACACTGAATTTTGAAAATGTACCAGTTTGAGCATTGGATTTTGAAAATGTACCAGTTCGAGCACTGGGTTTTGAAAATGTACCAGTTCGAGCACTTGATTTTGAAAATGTACCAGTTCAAGCACTGGATTTTAAAAATGTACCAGTTCAAGCACTGGATTTTAAAAATGTACCAGTTCGAGCACTGGATTTTGAAAATGTACCAGTTCGAGCACTGGATTTTGAGACTTGAATTTTTGAAAGAGGCCTATGCTCTTAAAATATTTGGGAATTGTAACGAGAATGATTGTTGGGGTCTCAGGATTATCCCTTATTCTGAATGGGTAATGAATTTGATGCAAATAAATGCTAATGCCAATGAATACTGATGCCAATGAATGCAGATGTATGCAAATATGAATACAAAATTATATAAATGGATGCACATGCGTGTAAAATGAGAGATTTGTTTATCTTTCCTGCATACAGGATATTTGTAGATAAAAACAAATTTTTAAAATGCCACAGTGTAACTGGGAAAAGAGAATTTGACCATTATTGAAGAAAATATGGGGAATTACAAAGAATAAGACAGATGATTTAAGTATAAATTTTTTTTAAATGTCGAGCATTGATGGGATCTGGTAGTTCCACTCCATCGACATTGATGAGCCGATATGAAATGCGGGGTAATGCTTCTTTGACAACATAGGGACCTTCCCAATTTGGTGACCATTTGCCACCTAGGCGGTGCTTGAGATAAGCCGTCGATTTGAGCACTAGATCATTGACTCAGAATTTTCTTTCAATGACAGATTTTGCATATTGTCTGTCTATCATCTGACGATATGATTGCGCATGCACTGCTACTCTGAGCCTTTTTTCATCGAGCAAATCAAGTTGTATTAGTCATTGCTGTTGATACTGATCAAGCGGTAATTCCAGAAGTGATGCAAATTTCAAAATAGGTTTCTGAACATGTAGAGGCAGCACTACTTCAGTTCCGTAGACAAGTTCTGATGGAGTAGCATTAGTTGGAGTCTGAATGGTGGTTTTGTATTTCCACAATGCATCATGGATCTTTTCATGCCAATCACGACCTGTTTCCAAAGTTCGCTCTAGGATTTGAATTAAAATTTTATTGGTGGCATCTGCCTGACCATTCCCTTGAGGATAATAAGGAGCGGAGAAATGATGCTGAATTTTGAACTTTGAGCAAAATATCCTCATTCTCTCATTCTTAAAATGACTGTCATTGTCTGACACAATGTCATGCGGTATGCCGAAATGACATAGTATATTCTTGTGGATGAATGAGACCACATGTCGACCTTCTACTGTGTGTAGAGTGACAACTTCTACCCATTTAGTGAAATATTCTATTGTGGCAAGAAAATATTTGTGGCCATTTGAAGCAGGAGTGATGGGGCCTACAACATCAAAAACCCACATAGAAAACGGTCATGGCGAGATGACAGATTGCAAATATGTTGCTGGCGCATGAATGAAAGGTGCATGCATCTAGCATTGAACGCACTTCTTCACGAAACGATAGCAATCTTGCTGCATAGTCTTCCAATAATATCCTGCTCGGATGATTTGTTTGACAAGAGTTTGGTAGCCAACATGACCACCGCAAATGCCTTCATGTGCCTCTCGCACAACTTCTTTGGCTTCTTCTTCGTCCAAACATCTGGAATACTCGGAACTGAATCCACAACGATAAAGAACATCGGCAAGAATAAAATATCGGGCAAACATGCGCTGAATTGCTCGTTGTTCTTTCTTTGAGAGTTCTAGAGGAAATTCACCAGTTTCAATGAAAATCTTGATGTCATGATACCAAGTCTTATTCTTTTGTTCGGTCTGGTTTATCTGCTCTACTGGGACAAAAGCAGGTTGATCAAGTCTGCCAATTTCAAAGGAGCGACAAGATTCTCCGCTCTTGAAAGTCATGATGGATCCCAAATTGGCTAAACTGTCAGCTATTTGATTGAAGTCTTTCTTGATATGGAAAAGTTGGAATTCTTCGAAGTTGCTGGCAAAATCTGAGACGATCTTCTGATAAGGAAGTAATTTTTTATCCTTCACTTGCCATTCGGCTAGGACTTGATTAACAACAAGTAAAGAGTCGTCATAAGCATGCACTCTTTTGACATTGAAGTCTTATAGATTTTTTAGACCTTATATCAAAGCTTCATACTCGACCATATTGTGAGTGCACTGAAAATCCAGTTTGTGAGAAAAGGGGATCATCTTCTTCTCTGGTGTGATTAGCAGAATCCCGATTCCTATGCCTGCCATATTCTTGGAACCATCGAAGAATAAATTCAAACTGGAGATTGCTAAATATTGCAGATCCGTTTATCAGGGAAATCATCTTTGGCTTTAACATCCTCTGCTAAAGGAAAATCTGCCAATTGATCTGCAATTGCTTGGCCTTTGATAGATTGCTGGGAGACATACTCTAGATCATATTGCATTAATAGGAATTGCCATTTGGCAACTCATCCGCTGAGAAATGGTTGCTCGAGAATGTACTTGAGAGGATTTAATTTGGATAGAATCTTGACTTCAGATGCCAGCATATAGTGTCTCAACTTCTGACACATCTGTGATCATCGCAAATTTTTTCCTCTCTTGTGGTTTCTCTCTCTTCCTTCTCTTTTCCTTTTCTAACCTCTATTTTCCTCCTTTTTGAAGGGAGAAGAATAAAAAGAAAGAAAAGAGAAAGAGAAGAGAAAAGAAAGAAAGAAAGAGAGAAGAGGAACTATTTTGCGCGGTCTCACTTGACCTTAATTTGAAAACATTTAGAAATTTAACTCGCCTCCGTTTTGAAAATATTACGGAAAAAAATGGAGAGACGGGATTAGCTCGTCGGTACGAGGTTCGACCGTTCCTGGCGCCTTTACCAGGGTAATCGAACCAAGGATCGAATCTATGCCTTTTGCTTTGCCTAAATATAATCTAAGAATTTATCCTAACTCTAAATGCACAAAGAATCATGCTTGTGCAATGTAAGGATGTATGCTTTTTTGAAAATTTGATTTAGAAATTTCCAAGTATTCTAAGATGAACTTGGTAAAGGAGTGAAGAAATGATTGAATCTAACTTAGAACTTGAGATAGATCAGAGAAGTTCTAAGTTTTTAAAGTAAATCAGGATTGGAAGAATAAATGAGAAAGAATGACTTGAAGCTTTAACAATGAAAGGAAATGAAGTCTCACAGACAAAAATGGGCTTTGAATTTGAATTTGAATTTAGGAAAGGAAATGAATGCTTGAGATGGAATTGAATTTGGATTTTTAAGTTTAGAATGGATCTGAGATGATCAAATGGTATTTAAGAATAGAAATGGGTTTAGGGAGTTCAGATGAGATCTGAAAATGGATTTGAATTTGAAATTTAGAATTGGGAATGAAATTGGATCTAAAAAATGGATTTAAGATCTGAGATCTGAGATCCGATATAAAATTGGGTTCTGGATCCTAAGATGGATTGGGATCTGAAGTCTGAAATCCAAATGTAGAATTGGGTTCTGGATCCTAAGATGGATTTGGGTCTGAAGTCTGAGATCCAAATGTTGAGTTGGGTTCTGGATCCTAGAATGGATTTTGGATCTGTAATCTGAGATCCAAGGTAAAGTTGGATTCTGGACCCTAAGATGGATTTTGGATCTGAGGTCTGAGATCCAAAGTAGATTTGTATTTAGAAAACTGGATTCAATGTTGATCTAATTTTGGATTTGAGTTTTTGAAAGTCCAAAAATGGGACTCTTGAGTATGGATCTGGGTTTTGAAAACCCAGATTGAATTTAAAACTTAGAAAAGGCCAAGCCTTTTGAGATTCAGGAACGATCTCAAACTTTGATTTTGGATTTGGAAGATGAACTTGGCTTTGAATTTGAGGATGAATTAGAAGTTTCAAAGTTAATTTGAACTTTGAAATTTCATTTAGTTTTGGAGTTTTGGATATAGAAAATGAATTTCAAAGTCAATTTGAATTTTGAATTTTGAATTTGAAGTTTAGAATTTGAATTTTGAATATACAAATGGATTTCAAAGTCAAATTGGATTTTTGAATCTTGAAGTTAGAATTTGGGATCAGGAGATGAATCAGAATTTCCAATTGAATTTAGAAATTGAATCTTGAATATACAAATGAATTTCAAAGTCAATTTAGACCTTGAAGTTTGAATTTGGAACTTTAGAAAATAAATCAAGAATCTCAAAGTTAAATTAAACTTTGAGTTTGATTGGAGTTTTGAATATAAGATGAATTTTGGAATTTCAAAGTCAGATTGAACTTTGAAATCTGATTTGAATTTGAATATAAAATGTATTTTGAAATCTCAAAGTTAAATTGAATTTTTGAGATTGAAAATGAAATAGAATTTGAAAAATGAAAGGATGAATTAAATTTTATAAGAATTGAGGATTGATTGAAGTAGATATTTACATTACTTGGAGTTTTGAAAAAGGAATTTTGAAAATATGATGCAATTCTATCCTAAATGATGAATGAATTTGAAGATTTTGAAATTGGATTTTTGAAAAGTTATTTCATTCTTTAGATGAATTAAAATAAGATTGAAGATATAATACATCCTTGACTATGGTCATTGAATGTATTATATAATAATCTATATTTAAATTCAGGTGAAGAATGAAACACATTTTGTGCTTTTATAGAGTTTTAAAATAAAATTAATTCTCAATATACCCTGACTATGGCCATTGGTATATATATTGAATTAATTTTAAGTTAAACTCTGATAAAAGATGAAATATTTGAAAATATGATGATTTCTGAAAAGGATCAAGTGTGGACCCAGTGTTATTTTATAAAAGATAAAAATCCTAAGTTTTGTTTACATTCTGACTATGGCCATTGATGTAAATCATCAACTTAGGATTAATTACCTCTTACGAAATGGTGCACGTGCCATTCGTGGTCCCATTTGTGAGATTTTTGAGAAATAAAGGCAAAAACCATGAAAATAAACAATTTATGATATTTACAATGCTCATTCATTCTATCTAGAGCTGAAAATGTAAATTTTCATTAAGATCTAACTATTACAATACACTTGAAATCGAAGATACAAATCCCAAGTAATGATATTTTCCACATATTTCCTGCAAAACACTCGGTTAGTATGAAAAGGGGAAGAAAAATTACATACATTACATGGATTTCAAAGATGCTAATGAAAGGACAAAAAATGCTCATATGCCAAGATGTTTAAAATCTAAAAGCCTGAAAATAATATATATATATCTATGCATGTATATATATGTAGATCTATACATATGTGTATATATATATATATATATATGAATATATATATATATATATTCATATATATATATACAACCAAGACTAATCCAACCAAGGCTACTGTAAAGACTATGTGAGTGGGGACGACCAGCTAATCCTAGTAGTGCAGGGGCACTGCTATAGGTATGCAAACAGCTACAGCAGTGCTGAGCATTGTTGTAGATCTGTAAATGGCTACAACAATGCTAAACACTGCTGTGAGCATATGGGAGGTTACAACCAGTGGAGGAATTAATGAGATTGCAGCAACGACCATCACGGGCGACAGACAGATGGGAGGGAGTTGCGAATGTTTATGCCACAGTAGCTTGCATGGAGGGTAATGAAACTAAAAAAATGATTCACTTTACCCAGCTAATCTTCTATGGAATCTTTTGCATTCAGAATCTGCAAAATTTCACTCTCTTGCTTTGATCAGGAGTCTCATCGAATTTGCTCAATGAAATTGATCTGTCTGAGCCATCTTTAATTTTTCGGGTATCTCTGTCAAGTATTACGTAGAGGAAGGAGTAATTCCTCGAAACAAAGCCTTGTATATCACATCCAGGACTGAATAAATCAGGATTTTCCTGTATACTTCATCAAACTTCCACAAGTTTAAGCCATTTACAGCACATCCAGAATCTAATGGATTCATTTAGATATATTCTATAGGAGTCACATTCCATTTCAAGAAAATAAAATAGTCTGGAGCACAAACTGATGCATCAATTTATTATTTTCATCACGAAAGGGGCTTCAGATCCCCTTACCTGAACTGATTTTCAACGAAAATCATATGCATTCATTTGTGGCCTGACTGGATATATAAAGATCAGATTTAAGCAAGAGTAAATATAACATCTTATGTTGTGATTTTTGAAAATCTCTTAAGGGAGCTATGATTTTAGAAAACAACAAACCTTGGGATTGAGGGGATTAATTGGAATTGGAAAAGTAGATTTGGGCAACATTTGAGGGAAGGGACTAATAAATGCTAAAAACTTTGAGAGTTGTTCTCTGTTTTTTTTTTTTTGGATAGAAGACAATCTTTTCAGGCTTTAGGGATACTCTGACAGTTGAGTAAATGACAACAGAAGCCGCAGGAAGGTTATCAGTGATAAGAACAAAGTGGTGGTAGGAATTGTTAGAAAATGAGTGTGATAATTCAGGTGATGGGAGCTGCTTTCGAGCATGAGTGTTGGCAAACATAAAGCAAGGCTTTGTTGGATATATATATGCATGACAGGTATATACATACGGGAGCACAAACCTTCGATTGAATCACTCACTTACCAGGGTTATCTTACAGAGATAACATAAGCATCTATGTATGAGATTAGAGCATAATGCAATATTATTGAGATGATATATATTCCAGCCAACATAGATAGTCTGATAATATCTAACATTGAACATGTCATTGTCATCATCATCTTCATGGTGCCATTGGGATAGTTGAATTAGAACAGAATGAAGGTAAAAAAAAAGAAAAGAAAAGAAAGAAGAGCACAAAATAACGCTACGTTGCTGCACAGGGAAAACAATTTAGGCACACAACCACAAAACTGATGTGCGATGCACCTGCAATGAGATAAAAAAAAATGACACACATGGATGTTGGGTGAAAATGGAAAATGCAAGATATATAGTGGAATGAAATTTTACCATATACATGGATTGAACTGAATATCAAGAGCTACTGTAGTCGTTATGCTGTGATTGACATAATCTAATGCTTAACAAGGTATACAACATTCCCCTTTCTCTCTTTTTTTTTTGTAAATACTGAAAATGGAGGTGCGTGATAATGAATGCCACAACTAGTGAAATAACAAAATAACTCTGAAATGCTGAAATACAGATACACATGAAATAAAATCACACGCACGATCTCTGACATAATACAAATTGATAACACTAAACAAGCCAATGAAATTGAGAGAAAACAGTAAATGTTTAACATGAGACAAAACAAAAAATATGGCGATTAGCTCATGATAAGCTTACAAAGAAAATATCTAATCGAGACAACGCAAACAGATATAAAAACTTCCCTAAATCGAGGAGATTTAAATGAAGAATTCACAGCAAAACAGAGGAATAAAATGATGATTTCATCGATGTTATATTGGAATATAGCCATCCCTTTTTTACTGTAGCAGCAGGTGGATTGATCTTGCTATATGCAGATCAATCTCACCTGCGGTGCTTTTTGACGGAAAAACATGATCAAAACCTTAAGATTAATCTTCAGTAACAACAAAAAAAAAATTTTAAAATACACAGAGGAAAATACCTTGGCAGGTTCCTTATGGGATTCTGCAATGCCTCGTTCCCCCCTCTTCAGATGGATATTAGCGTAAGGGAACACCACTATTGCTGTCTCATATGGGGATCATGGTACAAATGACAATGACGTTCAGGTCTGGTAACACAACTAGATCAAGATGAATTGATCTGCTATGGCTGACCGAATCGAAGCAGGGATTAGCTTTTGATTATCGCTGCCAAGGCTGAGCTTCCTTTGATCCTGATTATGCTGACAAACTGAAGGGAAAAGGAAGAAGAAGGAGGAGATCGGATGCTTGATGGTGGATGCAAAAGATAATGGATGGATGCGATAGAAAGAATGGATGTTTCTGAAGGAAAGAGAGAAGGGGAAGGGTGAGAAACGGATGAAACTGGATGGTGAAAAACTCTAGGAGACGATAAAAACAATGGATTTCGAGCAAGAAGAAGTCGATGTAATGGTGAAGACGGATCTTGGATGAAAAATGGCGATGAAATGGATCAATGCTCGATCGATGCTTCTTCCCCCCCTTCAGAGGCTGGGATGCCTCTTCTTTAAAGAGAGTCACTGGGTTGTTTGTTGAAGATGGAAGGCTGCCCGAAGGAGAAATTGTTGAAGATGGAAGGCTAGGAATGAGAGGGAGGAGCGTGCGAGAGATGGTCGTTTCCTCTTTCTCAATTTTCCAAAAGAAGGATTCCCCTTTTTTTAAGTTTTTTGTAAAATGGCTCAAAATGAGGTTTTTGGCAAAAATTCAATTTTTCAAGTTTTAAAACCATTTGCCTTCCTCAATTTTTTTGATTTTTGTATTGCTTTTCCATTTTTTTTGTATTTTTGTAGTAGAAAATTAAGATTTTATAAAAACAAAGTTTATAATACTAAATTTTGTATTTTTTCTGAGAAATATTTACAAAGAGTGTTTCTCCGAGAATTTCAGACCATTTTGGAGAAATTTCTTCAGAAAGTGGGTTTGGACCCAGGTTTTGAGAAAATGTTCGAGTTTTTGACACTCGAATCGAGAAATACAATGTGATGGACCCAAACGGATGTCGAATGGACTATCTGAGCTATTTAAAGGCTATTTTTTGTGTTTTCTATAATTTTTAATTTAAAATTCGAACAAGGAGACTCAGATTTGGATCTGGACAATGGATCCAGATCCGAAATCAATTTAAACATATGAAATGAATTTAATTTCAATAAAACTTGAGAAATGAACTGGAATTTAGATTTGAAATGACTCATTTGCTCAAAAAAATGAATTTAGGGGCAATAAGGGAATATTTAAAAGATTTTGAAAAATTTGGGGTGTTCACAACATCCAAACCAAAGCTAGACATGTCTTCTCTATCTGGGAGTGTTTCTTCTCATAATCGATAAAGGTTTTGCTCACATAATAAATGGCATGCTCTATCTGACTGCCTTCTTCATATTGCGCCAAGAATCCGCCACAAGCAACTTGATTAACTAAGATGTATAGCAGTAGAAGTTTCTTCAATTCTGGCGGCTTTAAAACAGGAGGATTGAACAAATATTTCTTGATACGCTTAAATGATTGTTGGCATTCTGGTCCCCATTCAAATTTTACTCCTTTTTTGAGTAAATGATTGAAAGGCTCACATCTCATGGCCAAATTGGATATGAATCGTTGGATTGATTGCATGCGTCCCTGAAGGCTACGCAATTCTTTGAGATTAGTCGGGGGTGGCATGTCAATGATGGCCTTTGCCTTAGCGGGATCCACTTCTATCCCCTTTTTGCTGACCAAAAAGCCTAACAACTTGCCTGATTCAACTCCAAAAACACATTTTTGTGGATTGAGTCTTAGCTTGTAAAGTATGAGCCGCTTGAAGACTTGATTGAGAGTTTCGATGTTATCTTCTTCTTCTTTAGATTTTACCAGAATATCATCAACATATGCATCCATGATTTTGTGCATCTGATCTTGGAAAATGACGGCCATAGCACGCTGATAAGTGGCTTCAACATTCTTAAGCCCAAATGGCATGACCGTATAACAGAAAGTGCCCCAAGGAGTAGTGAAAGATGTGTTGGACTGATCGCGAGCGGCCAACTTGATCTGATTATATCCAGATTATCCGTCCATAAAAGAGAACATAGCGTGAACTGTCGTGTTGTCGATCAAAAGATCAATATTAGGAAGCGGATAATCATCCTTAGGAGTCGCTTTATTGAGATCTCTGAAGTCGATGCAGATTCAAACTTTGTCATTCTTCTTGGGAACAACGACAATATTTGCTAGCTAGTCTGGATAGTCAATGGTTCGAATGAACCCTGCTTTGAGTAGGTCTTCCAGACCTTCCTTGACCTGTTGCTCCACTCGAGGATCCATCTTTCTCAATTTCTGCTTAACTGGCTTGACATCTCGTTTTAGGACGAGGCGATGCTCAACCAATTTGGTATCCAGACCTGGCATGTCCTCATAAGTTCATGCAAACACTTCTTCATGCTACTTGAGAAAATTGGTGAGCCTTTCTTTCTCTTTCAGGCTAAAACTGCTGCCGATCTTGAGAATTTTAGGATCATCTTCTGATCCAATATTGATATCCTTAGTCGGATCTTGAACTAAGGATGCGGGTTCATCTTGTTTCTGAATTGATGCAAATTCTGGTAATTCTTGAAGAGTTGAATCAAACTATGCGGGTTCTTCTGACTGCTTTATAGCCTGACTGCATTCTGCTCTTATTTTGACCTGATGAATCACTGTCGGCTTTAAAAAGGCATTTGGATTAAGAACGAGCTTCTTGATAGATTGGGAAGACATTCTGAAAATTGAAGAATAAATTGACTCAAGAAAATCGCCCATCATAAAACAAATTGCTTTTGCTGAATCAAAATAATTGGAAATATAAAAAAGCAAAATAATGGCAAATTTGCAAAGATTTGATAATGAGAAGTAAGAAGACAAATGGCATCCGTATAGACAAAGAAAACTTGCAACTTTATTGAAAGATCGAATTGATCAAATGACAATGATGGAAATGAAACAGGATATCATCCCAGTGTAGAAATAAAAGAATAGAAATGAAAAGACAAGCATATGCCCTCAGTGCGTTCCTTTGACGAAAACAATGCCCTTCTGAGATCTTTTGCCAGTGAAGCCCAATCTGGCTATTTGAGGATAGTGTTAAGGAATTACTGGCTCGAGGCGGCCATTTCCATTCTTGCCCAGGCCTTGAAAAGGCTGATAGCCATGCTTCACTAAAAGATCAAATCCTTTTTTGGCCTTTATAAATTGAGAGAATAATGGATGATCCTTGAATGTACTGTAGTCAATTCATCCTCCGATCTTAAAGAACTATGGGCCTCTTCATCGAGTCATGACCACTATATGCTCTGGTTGTTCTGTCATCTGTACTATTCCTGAATTTTCTTCAAAACCGACCTCATCAATTCCCCTAATACTAGGGATATCAGTAATGAAAGTGGGTCTGGGAACCATGGGTTGTGCTAACCTCTGCTCTGGATCCTCGCCCAGGACTGTTGTGATCATTCCACCTTTTGACCACTTGACACACTGATGCAGAGTAGACGACATTGCGTTCGTGTTGTGGATCCAGGGTCGTCCCAACAATAGATTATAGATTGGCGGCACATTGACCACATGAAAGAGAACTGAATAGACGGAATAATCAATGAAGATCTCTAGGAAGATTTTTCCTTTCGCAGTCTGACCATGATTATCGAACTCGTAGATGGTGATTGGGTTCGGGATGTATTCTTCCTCTTTGATACCCAAAGCCTTGGTTGTCATTTCCGGGCATATGTTGAGGTTGCTGCCTCTATCTATCAGCACATGAGGAACCGTCATTCCTCTGTCTTGAATCACAACATACAAAGCGTTGTTATGGAATACATGAGGCTTCAGAAGATCTTCATCTGAAAAAGTAATTGGAGCATTCGTCATGGCATGATTGACTATCTGAGCCATGTCTTCGGGAGTTATGCTCGGTTTCACCTTGATTTTCCACAACAGATCATCCAATACTTGTTGATTCTTGGCGGAAGCTTGAGCTAGATCCAAAATTGAGACATTGGACAAGGCAATTATCGACTTTTGTGTAGGTGTCTCAATTTTCTCTAGGGCGGGCTTGATGAAGTGTTTGAAGAATTCAGGAATTCCTTTAGTAGCCTCAGAGGATGCCTTGGCGGGCTTGACAGATACCCTCATTTTGTCGAAGGTCGAGATAAGGTCCATCTTTTGAGTTTTGGACTGAGCCTGCTGTAGCACGAGAACCTGATGTTGGGCTTGCATATCTTTGTTAG
This sequence comes from Nuphar pumila, assembly GCF_984573655.1. Classification (NCBI taxonomy): domain Eukaryota; kingdom Viridiplantae; phylum Streptophyta; class Magnoliopsida; order Nymphaeales; family Nymphaeaceae; genus Nuphar; species Nuphar pumila. Next base: position 21,473,848 of record NC_143257.1, on the reverse strand, counting down.
AGCATGGCCTGATGTGATCCTGCGACTGAAAAGGTTGTTCAGAAATAACCATTGTAGAATGATGATAAAATGGTTTCTTTAGAATTTCCATGTTTTCATCTTCGGCACCCTCTACCAGAAGATTTTTGTCGATGAGGTCCTGAACAATATTCTTGAGAACAAAGCAGTTCTCAGTATTGTGCCCCATTGTTCTGTGAAATTTGCAGAATTGATCTTTGAACTTCCCCATGGGCACAGGGGGATTGACTAGCCTGGGCAATTTGACCATCTCCATGGTCAACATGTACTCGAGCACAGTCTCGAGTGATTGATCCAGTGGAGTGAATTTCCTGTCATAGCTCTACCCTTCGTGCTTCACTTTCTCTCGAGATTTTGGTCCATGCTCTAACTGTAATGGCTTGTTGAACTAGGGGATAGATTTTCCTTTTTTATCATTCTTGTGGGGATTTGAACTCCCTGCACCATAACAGAAATTTCTATTTTGCCCCTTACGATGGTTCCAATTATTATTTCTGACAGAATGAGTGAAATGAGTCTTCTTCTTCTGCTCATTTTGACTGTTGTTCTTAGTGAAAGTGAAGCCTTCATAGACTCCATTCTCCATGCTTAACTCGAGCCATTCGGCTCGCTCTGTTAGCTCATTAAATATTCTGAATGGTGCAGTAGAGATGAGGCCTCTTAGAGGCTGTGAGAACTTGCTTTAAATTAAAGACAAAGCATGCCCCTCTGATATGGGGTCCCTCATCTTGTTGCAAGCTGACCTCCAGCGCTGAATAAAATCTCTGGCCTTCTCATTTTCTCTCTGTTTGAAGCCACAGAGATGACTGAGGGTGGGAAATGCCTTAGCATTAAAGAGGAATCGCTCGATAAACATGTTTACCACCTTGTCAAATTTTTTTAGTTCAATTGGGTTAACATGCTCTGAATACTATTTAGCCGCAGTTTCTTCCAAACTGCGAGGGAAACAGAGACAGAGAGCCCGATTATCTCGCTTGAATTTAGCGCATTCAGTGAAGAACATGGCGAGATGTGCCTTAGGGTCGCCAAAACCATCAAATTTGATAAACTTTCTGGGGAGATTCTCGAGATTATCATCCCCATCCAAACCATCGTAGAAATCTTCGCTGGTGAAGATTTCTTGCCCTTATCGCGGACTTGCAGATCTTGAACTATCCTGACCATATCTCTGAATTGTGGCTAGTCAGAATCACTGATAGACTGATCTTTGAATTTATGGGCCGACCCCTGCCCCTGAGTAGACTTATGGAGTATCTGTTGAGTCTCAATTTTTTCATCTGTGTCTTCCATTGATTCTTCCTCATTAGTTCTATAAGCATTCTGAACAGGCTTCTTGGCTACCTTCAAAACTTTATTGACCACCCAGCCTTTTGCCTTCTTCTTGACTTGGGTCTGCTCTGTACTGGCTTCAGCTTGTTCTGCCAGCATCTTGGTCATCATCTTTTTAAACATGGCATACATCTGGGAATCGATGCCATCATCTGCTTGCTGACCCTGACTTTTGACTGATCGAGGTGAGTCCATTTCTTCTTCTGAAGCTATTGACTGAAGCTATTGAATATGCAATGCCTTCGACTGGTGCAGTTTTTTTTCCTGACCTCGTTTGAACCATTTAAATATCGTGAATGCTCTCTAGGCGAGGTCATCAAACCAAGAATTGAAGAATTTGCAAGTTTTTTATTCATTGAAAGGAAAACATGATGGTATCAATAATAAACTTGGGAAAGAGGGAGCGGACGGACGGTTTGCCACCACTTTTTATAATCAGCAGAGATACGAGGACCGGGAAAAAGTGGAAGAGTAACAAAAGAGTCCCAGCCATATCTGGCAGAATGGTATGTTCCGGACCACTGTGCTGATGTAAGGTCGAACTCTATCATAACTCCTGATAGCAGCCGCATCTCTTTGCACTTCTGTCTCTAAGAAAACTGTCGGACACACCGCTCTGAATGATAATAAGTGAAGAAGAACATACCAAGTAGCTTGAATCTCTTGCCATATGCATAGGTGTATCTGGGAGGTGATAACTCTCGATCAAAACAGTCTCATACTACATCTTCTTCCTGCAGATGATCAATAAAAAACCGGTACCATGCAACTGGAAGGAGCTCCTTGCCGTTGTATCTGAACGAACTAGCTCTGGTCGGTACATGCTGAAGGAACCAGGACTGAACTTCATAGGTACATCCATCGACTAAAATATACTCTCCAAGCGTAAAGCGAGTCAATCCTCTATATAGAAAAGCAAATGCAACCATGGCTGTCGAGAGATGGTTGGTCTGTCGACTTCCCCATCTTCTCAGAAGCTGGACTATTCTGGCATCCACATAATTATGTCCGTCTGGAAAGAAGGCGAGTCCCACAGTGCATAAAACCATCGCATGTTGGCTTCTCTCTCGAGCTGTTCTGAACAACAAGCTGACTTCTGTAAATGCCCCATACTGTCGATAGATCTCGATTAGGCTCACATATTCATTCCAATTTTCTTCAATTGGTGGCCACGACTTGCGCCCTGTCATACGAGCTACAACATCTTTAGGGTCCAGACCCTTAATATTGATAAAAAATTATTGCTCCAATGAATCTCCAGGTTGACCGGTTGGCTCGGGCAGTCCCATGATCTCTGAAAATTCATCCATCAGCAGGGTCATCTCGCTCCATGGGAACCAGAATGTGCAAGTGCGCGGATTCCACCGCTCTGTCAGTGCATGGATCAGATTGTCGTTGACTGTCAGCTTTCCCACTGCGGATGCCAGTTCTAACTCATAGTCGCTCAAATGGTTCGGAAACATACAGAAGAAGTTCTTGAACCAAGTATAGTACCACCAGAGAAAGAAAGGTCCGATGCTGAGAGCTCGATGCTCGGAAAGACTTTGTCGCACCTCGTAGGAGATGTGACCCTCAGAAAAGACAGAATCGAGTTGACGGGATCTCATTCGACTGAAAGATAGGAAGATTGGAATTAGACTTTGGAAAAACACAAGAATTTTGAAAATTGCAGGCAGGATAAAGTAAAATGCTAAAAATTTGAAGTCTAGAGGAACGGAAGAATGGAAAATCACCTGGAGTTTTGAAGAAAAAGCGGATAATTTGGAAAAATCATCTAGGGTTTACAAAGAAATGTTTCATAAATTGGAAAATGAAATATTTTGGAAAATTGTCCAGTAATTTGGAAAATATGGGAAAATAAAGAAAAAAATGAACATAATACACTCAATCACATTCTGCATAAGCAATTATGCACATACAACATTCCCTAAGAAGCTGACTCTAAATGCATTAATTTTGAAAGAGCTTTAGGATCCTAATCCTAACTCTAGGCTCAGATCAACTCTGTTCAATCATGTTATGCCGATATACTCAAGCCGAGGCTTGATGTACGTGGCATAAAAATCCATCTCCGGTTCTAGGCTTGTGTTTTCCCAACATCCTTGAGCACCTGCCAATATACGTTGGACTATGGCCCTTGGTACATGGCAGGGAGGCGTTAGCCCAAATAAGTGGCCCAGTTGTGAGGCTCTGTCCCGAACTATGGTTCTAGAAGAGAGCCCAGCAACGTGAAGACCGGGTAGACATAGGTGGGGTGGTTTTTGAAAAATAATCACATGCAGACAAACAGAGAATTCTAAGTCCTAAAGAGATAGAATTTTGAAATTTTTAAAGAAGCAAGCATTGTTTTCATACAATTCCTAAATTAAGGAGTATTGTATTTCAGACCTAAGTCTAAGTGAACATGAATAGTTCTCCTCAATTGGTCCTACCAAACCATACCTAGTCTACATGCAATCCATGCGGCTAGGTTCAAGTCTAGGCTCCTAGGTTCACATGATATCAGAAAGTAAAAGCTGACAGTTCATGGAACACGATTTTGATAATTGAGCTAAGTCAAAGCACACAATTGATCAGACGAAGATAGGTCCCATCACGGTCACCAAACCTGTTATCATGGCAAAAATTTTCTCCCTTCCTCTGCGAGAGTGAGAAGAACGATTCTGCAAGTCAAACTCGACCAAAGTTTTGAAAATTGGTTTTAAAAATTACTCGCCTCCGTTTTGAAAATTTGCGAAAAAATTCCGTGGAATGGGATCCGCCTGTCGGTACGAGGTTCAACCATTCCTGACGCCTTTACCAGGGGTAATCGAACAAAGGATCAAATGTGTGCTTTGACTAAGTTAAATTATCTAAATTATGCTCTATTTTTCTAGAATGCACAGAGAATCAGGCATGTGCTATGAAATTTTGAAAAGATGCAAGTTTTAAAAATATGATGTTTGCCTTGGAAAATTGAGATGTGTTTGGAAAATGATTGAAAATACTTGGGAAATCTTGATTTGGACTTGGGAAATGTTTTGAAATGTCATTTGAAAACTCAGAGTTCTGAGAAAATCAAATCCTGAGAAAGACTTGAAAATTCTTGAGAAAATCGATTTCTCTAAAATGGAATTGGGAAAAGAGTTTGAAAATAATGCAAATTGGATGAATGAATATGAATTTGAAAGGTATTTTATTGAGGAATTGAGAAATCTTTTTTTGAAATTTTGAGAAATGCAGTGCATTTTTTAAATTAGCCTAAGTGTAAGCTGAATGTGGCTAATACGAAGATCATAAATCTAGGTTTCATTTGTATTCTGACTATGGCCAAAATTACAAATCCCACCAAGTTTATAAACTTCATAAGAGCTTGTTCACATGCCATTCGTGTCAACCATAGTGCTTTTGGGAAAAATGTGCATGAATAATACATCAAATATCGAATTTTTCAGAAATTAAACTATATGCAATGCAATCCTATTCTAAACTGAAAAGTAACTCTTATTCCAAATTATTACAACTTGATATTACATTGAATTGAAATAAAAGAAAATAAAAATCTTCTTCTTGGATATTCCTGCAAAACTAGAAAACATGTTAGAAGAGAAATGTAGGTTTTTCTGAATTTATCCAAAACCCAAATCCATACCCCCTTTGATATAAACATGAGAAATAAGTAATAAATTTAAAAAATAAACTTGAGAATTCGAAATTGGGGTCAAAATGACCAAAATACCCTGATGACCTTGAAATCAGGGTTTTCTGAAAGAATTTTTGTAAAATTTGGAAATTTGAAAATCAAATAAAATAAATCGAACACAATATGATGAAATATGATGATATGCATGAAAATTTAGAAAATTGAAGTTTGAAATTTCGAAATTGAGGTCAAAATAACCAAAATGCCCTGATAAAAAGACTATGGCCTTGAAACCAGGGTTTTCTGAAATAAATTTTGCAAAAATGAGAAATTAAAATGAAAATGAGATTGAAATTGACTCTGATATAACATGACATGCTTATTTACATGATAAAAACCCTAAAATGGCAAAAATATTGTAAAATATCAAATTTGACTCGATTTTCGCCTGATTTTCGCCTCTTAATTTAAAATTAAACTACCACATAAAGCAAATGAACTTGGAATTGAGCCAAATTTGGCATGGACGCCTAGACTAACCCTAAAAACAGAATGGAGTTCGAAAATCTTTTTTTTTGTATTTTTTTAATATGGAAAATAACTAAAAGTCCTAAAAAATTAAGATTTTACCTAAAATGCTGATTCTAAATTGGATTTCGGATATGAAACTTTCATAAAAATTTACCAAATTTTATGGGGTGACATAGGACAGTTAGGCAAAGATTTTTGCCTTTTACAGATTCTGGTTTTGACCTATGGTCGGAGCTGGACAACTCCGGCAAATCAGATCAGAATCTGACGACTCTAGGATTTAGGGCAGACAGACAGGTTTTGGGAAAAAATATTGGAAAAATAAAAGACAGATGGGGAAATGGCTGAACTTATGGGAAAATGTCTCTTACAAATATATAAAAATTTCCTTTTTTTACATCATTGGGATTCTGGTTACGGTTTGGAAATGAGCACACTGTTATCAGAGATCTGAATCTCTAGAATTTTTGGGCATGAAAATCTGATAGACAGGAAAACTAAATTCGGAAAAAATACTTAAACTGTCTTAAAAATTCCCAAATTTTGGGAAATGACATAGGAAAAATTTAGGAACAACTTCTATGTTAGGAGTTTTGACAGACAGCCTATGGGTTGGACATACACAGCGGGTTAGGGTCGGTCTAGACCCTGACAAGGAAAAAGTGAGATTTTCCTAGAGATATGGGAAAATCGATTCTTAGCAGAAACCAAACAACTTAGAAAAATTTGAAAATTTACTGGGAAATAATAGGTTTCTACAGGAATTCTTGGTATTTTTTTTAGGGGAGTTCAGATCGTCCATCTAGGAGATCTTAGAGGTTTTTGTCTGTTAAAACAGAAATTGGGATTTCTGGAGGGTTCAAAACCCAACTCGGTTTTGGATTTATTTAATGGAATTTTAGAACCTAAATTAATGTAGATTTTTGCACAGAAACAAATATTAAACACAGGCATCCATCATAAAAATTTCAATATTTATAAACAAAAAATCAAACATAAAATCATAACTGGATTACATTCATGGATTTAAATTCTATAGACTATCAATCAAATATTAATAAAGCTAAACTAAATGAATGAAATAATCATAAAATGATGAAATAAAATTGAATGTAATGTTAAATAGAAAAGAAGTATGAAATCCATATAAAACATGAAAAACATTAGGGGGACATAGACCTCTTTTGTTTTATGTTTCTGTGAAAAGGGAAGATCCAGTCCATGTATCAGACGGATTTCCCTTATTTAGCCTGGATCACCCACCACATGCTTATAAAACAAACTATTCTAACCATATGAACCTGGTGTTGTGATTGAATTCACGTCGACTCTTGGAACAACTATCGCCAACTGTAGAGGGGCTGTTGCTTTTTGATGTGGGTTGAAACTGGGGATGGTGCTTCAAGGAGGCTACAACAACGACTGAAGGAGCTGGAACCCACAGTTGTTGGAGTCAATTGGAGGGAGTTGGAGCTGGTGTTGTTGGACGCTGACTGGGGGTGTGGTGGCTATGGCACCAACGAAGAGGGATGCAATGGCACAACCATTGGGGATGCACTTGCTGCTGTGGTTGGAACAATGGAGGGCGCCTTGTGTATGTTGGGCGTCAAAGGCACCAAGGTGAATATGGCTGCAACAAGATGGATCGGTTGCTGTTGGAACTAGAACAATGGTGGACGTTTGAACCAACTGAAGAGCTGCTCCAAAGCTTGCTGGAAGTCTTGCCCAGGTAATGGCTGCTGGGCGTGAATTGGGAGAGGAGCTCCAAGGGGTTGAGTGAGAGAGTGAATGAGAGAGAGGCTGAGAGAATGAGGTTAGGCATGTAATCCTTTTGGGAAAATCCCCACCATTCTGTTTTTTTTTTTTTTGGTCTTGGACTTAGGGAGAGCTCCTATTTTTCCTAAGTTTTTTTTTAGGTTTAATGAGAGGAGAATGAGAGGTACGTGAGATGGGCTAGACAATAGGGAAAGGAAGTAAGCAAGGAGGGAAAGAAAGAAGGAAAGAAAGGGAAGAGAAGAAAGGAAAGAGAAGGAAGAAGGAAAAATGAAAGAAAAGAGGAAGAAAGAATAGGGAAAGAAGAATAAGGTGGGGGGCTGGAAGAGATCACACATGGATGGGCTGGACAATAGGGAAAGGAAGGAAGGGAAAAAAAGAAAGGAAGAAAAGAAAGAAAGAAAAGAAGAAAAGAAAGAAAGAAAGGAAAAGGAGAAAGAAGGAAGGAAAGAAAAGAAAAAAGAAAAAGGAAAGGAGAAGAAGAAAGAAAGAAAAATGGAGAGGAAGAGAGGGGGGGCTGGTCGACCCCCTTGTGGGTCCCACCTCCTCTCAAAGAAAAAAAAACAAACAAATTAAAAAAATAAAACGAAAGAAAAGGAAAAGATATTTTTTTTATTTTAAAATGAAAATGAAAGAGCCATCTCAGAGTGGGCTCGCTTTCCAAATTTAAAATTCATTTCGAGGACCATAGGGGTAGAATGGTCTTTTTAGAAAGTTTTTGGACGAAACAAGCTATTTTTGGCAGTTTTTGAAATAAGCTCGGAATTTGAAGTTCAATACCCCGTTGCGAAGGAGATTCAATTTAGAATTTGAAAATTTGAGTTTAAAAGAAATCTGGATTGTTTTTCTTGATAAAATATTTCCAAATTTAGACTCTTGGGGGTAAGAATGTCAATTTTGGAAACCCAGGGTTTGAAACTAATTTCTGAAAACTTTTAAAAATCAATCTGGATTGAAATTTATTAAACTGGAGTTCTGAACCTCGAAAATGAAATAAAATATGATGAAATGTTATGAATTGATGAGAAATGACATGAAATGCTATGCGAAATGCTAACCCTGAATGAAAAAATTTGGATATTAGACTCCGATTGGCAGTTGTACCAGTTTAAAAAGTGTTAAAATTGACAAAATTTGCAAAATGGTCCAAGAAATGGTTTTCAGACTCTACTGGACTAGAGTGACAACTAAAATTGGGGTGTGAGCTGGATTGAACTGAAATGTATTGGATTAAGTTGGGTTCTAGGGTTTCAGAACTCAAATGAACTAACAAGACACTGACTTAACTGACATTTCCGACTAAATTTTTAAGAAAAGCTACCATTTTTAGAGAAATGGTACGAAATGGTCACTGGAGTGAAGTAAATTACGAATCTGAACTGGGTTTGAGCTGAAACGAAGATCAGTAATAGTAACATGAACTAAAATCAAAGCTCAAACACTAGCTCAACTAAACGAATTTAGCTCAATTTCAGCTAAAAGAGCTTAAACTAGCTAAAATGGGCTACTGGACACTTGGAAGTGGATTTGAACTGAAACTGGAGCACTTGAACTCCTGGTGAGCTCAAGCTAGACTCTGGGGAATATGACTGACTCAGAGACAATTGGCTTGGATTTGAGTGAGAAATGAGTTCATTTTTGAAGAAATGATCCCATTTTGGCAGGAATGGTCAGAAATGAAAATGGTCTGTTCATTGTGAGCTCGGGTGAGCTTGAAATGACTGATATTCTAACTATTTTGAACTGACCAATGGGCTTGGTTGACTCCGACTGACTGGGGTCCGGGATGATCTAGGGGTAAAATGGTATTTTTCCTAACGAAAATGGGTAAAATGGTAATTTTCTAAAATTGACTCGGGGTTTGACTCCTACGCTGACCTAACAGGGTTGGCACTGCACGAGGAGCGTATTTGAAAATGAATGAGAAAATTTGGGGTGTTTACACCAGGGTGCTCCTGGCTAGGTACAACCCAAGAGGATGCAGGCCATGGGCCCGCACAGAAGAGGCTTGCCTTCAAAACACAACCCGGGTGCAGCCTGCACCCAGATCTAGCCCATACAAGGCTCTCCAAAAATAAAGGGGGGGGGGGGCAGCCGAGTCCCTGCTTGGCCAGGGGACACCCTGACAAGTCTGAACCAGGGTGGTTCAGACCAGTCAGACAAAGGGTCTGGGAGCTACAACAGACTCTGGCTGAGGGTGTTGCTGCAGCTCAACCACAAGCAAAGAAATAAAAAAGAAGAGAGGGCAAAAAGGGGCTGCTTGCACCCTGGGAAGGAAAAGGGGGCAGCGGTTAGACTGGGTTATGAGCGAGCCCAGTCCGGTTGCTCTAGCACTTCCAAGACCCACCAAGCGGGCCCTGCTAAACACCACATCAAAGAGAAATTGCTTGAGATGAGGCAGACTCCAACAGAAAAAGAAGTAAACAGCAAAATAGAACTCACATGCGCAAGGCTAAAAAAGAAAAGAAAAAAAACAAGAAGGCGTTTTCTGTTTTGTAAGGAACGAAGGAAGAACAAGTAGCTTAAAGTCTCTCACACTTCATGGAGTGAAATGGAGGGATTCAAAGCTTTACTCCAGGCCTCAAGAAGCAAGCATTGTAAAAACAAATAAAATATCATGTAAAGAATGTGGATGAAAAAAATATATTAAGTGAGTGGGTGTTCAAAAGTGATGAAGCACAACAAGCATTAATCAAATAAAACCCACTAATCCGCCAAGGATCCGTGCATGCAGCAGATGCACAAGGATACCATTGGATTCACATGTTCTCATACCACATGCCAAAATCTAAGAAAAATGGTAAAGCAACATTGAAAATCTTCACCTTGGGTTTTCAGATGAAAATGGAGGAGAGGGAATCGGCTACTAGCTTGAGAGCTTCCCTCACCAAAGGGTTGCACAACACACCCTAGCAACACACACACTCACACAATTGTGGAGAGAAAGAAGAAGAAGAATGAGAGAGAGCGAAAATCGCAAATTTTGTCTCTCTCTCTCTTTCTTGAAGGCTTTTAAATGCAAGAGAATCACATGGAGTGGCTAGGATTTAGTCTTGGGAAGATGGAGGGCTGGGGGTGTTTCACGCCCCTCCATGCCATGGCAAATTTGTAATTGCCATGCATGGCCACCCAACTCCACCACTTGAATTCTTCTTTTTGAAAATCACCAAAAAGTATATCATAAATGCTATGTGGCACAACCCCATGCATCTCTTGGAATGACGCACCACCCTCATGATGATGCCCCATGCATCATCATGAGGTCTTGAGCTCTGTGCATGGCTCATTATGAGCCTCCAAAGGAATAACAGGATTGCCATGGGCGCCGCCCACTTGGCCAATCCGTGGCACTCTTCAAAAAGACTCATAGAACTTACCTCCATGCCATCGCCCAGCTTAGTCAACCCTTGACCAGCTGGTCTAGGGCTGTCCAAAAACACAAATAGAGGTCGATCAAGGGATTGGGTCAAGCCCCCCCCCCCCCTCCTAGTCGGACCTAAGGCAGAAACGAAGAAAATTTTGATTAAATTTCCAATTATAACTAGAATTTCCAAGTGCATTTTTAATTTACATCCTTTGTGAAAATCATCTCCGGTATAACCCATACCTTATCGATATACATTCTCCACTAATTCACATAAAATAATAGGGTTTTGACATCATTTGAATTCTTCGATTCTAGATCTGGTTAACCTTATACCATTTGAATTGAATTTAGGGTTTTTGATAATTAATGCATTGTGGATTTGCATTCGTATTAATTCGTACCTCTATATGTGTATACATTAGGGTTTCGTATATAGGTATATACACACACACGCGCACATATATATATACATATATATATATATATATACATATATATATACATATATATATATATATATATATAATTATGTGCGAAAACCTCGTAACCATACCAAAAAATTTTATCACAGAATCACATCATACATTGCATTTTCTCAGAAAAATCATGGATCTTACATCAAAAACAGTTTATCGAACACTTTGAGCACAAGCCATGACAACAAAATTCTAAGTAAACACAATCAGAACATCATATATAGGTAAATTTGCGTAGCGTGACCATTTGCATGAAGGATTCGCAACAACTATGCATGCAAGTGTCGAGGTATGAAAATTTGAATATTTGAATATTTGCATACGTATGGGGATTACATTAGCATGTCCAAGGTTTGTCGCCGCGCTTGCAGAAACTAACTAGGCAAATCTAGGGCTTCTGATGAAGGCGGCCAAAATCTAGCACGGAGGAAAAAGGGAGCACACGGGGTGAGCAGCATACTGCTCACCACTCTGCTCACCACCTTGCTGTCGTAACAGAACAACAACAGGGCCACGGATGTTGCCTCTGGCCAGCACTCACATTCGGCCGGCTGAATGTGACAAGCAATGGGGCAACCATGTTGCCCACCGAACAAAGTGCAGGTTGCGACCCAGGAGGCCAGCAGCCCACTGGTCTGGACATGCACAGCCAGTGATAAGTGTCCAGGCTAGTGTATGCTGAACAACAAGGGCACGAGACACCTGTCGTAAAAACCTTAACCTTTCTACTTCTCTTTTTTTTATGCTCTATAGGTTTGCGGTAAAGGAAGGGTATACAGGCCAACTGTCTCGGCCCCAAGAGAAGCTCAGCCAGGTTTGGCCCAGGTGGGACCAGACCCAGCTGGTCTCATCCACGCTCTGGTCAGAATCGGGGTGGTTCTGACCAGGTGGGTGCCGAAGCAAGGAACCAGCTGGAACACCCCCGGACTGGAACAATTTGGGTGTTCCAGCAAGCTAAGCGCCAAGACCGCAGGGTCTGGTCCTTTGGACCAGACTTTACGGTCAGAGAGGACCCTGATCTGAACCAAAAAAGGTTCAGACCATGTGCTGCAATACAGTGCAGCCTGGTCCAGAGGCTGAAACCAAGGCCGGCAAGGCCACTCAGGTGCAACTGGTGCCCGGTTGCCTGCTTTTGCGCCCAGGTGGTTTAGCAGGGAGCACCTGGCCGAGCACCTACTCGAACCAGGGTGCTCCTGGCTGGGTCCAACATAGGTGGTTGCGGACCAAATAGACACAGCCATACACACAGAAAAATATCAGAGGTTAGAAGGGAAAGGGTTGCATGCAGCCCGGGTGGAGGGCGATAGGCATCGGCTGGGTTGGGCTACTAGCGAGCCCAGTCCAGTGCCCGAGCCCACCATGAGGCTCAAGAGCTGCCCCAGCTGACCTCATAACAGTGAGAGGAGGCTGCGAACAGGGCATGCACAACAGAAAAAAAGTAAAAAGAGGGAAAAAATCGAATTTCTTGTGCAACAACCAACTAGAAGCATTTGTCTTTTTTTTTTCTGAAAGTAAGCAATGAAAAGGGATTAACATGCTTAGAATCGAATGAACAACCGGTTGCTTAGAATTCCTCTCATTTCATGGAATGAAATGGAGGGAGTTCAAGCTTACTCCAATCCACAAAACATAAACTTTTAGCAAAAGAATCGTGAGTGCTCAAAGTGAAAAGGAAAAACAAAGAAAGTAACAATGTTACCAAGCACCTTAATCCGCCAAGAGTCGTGCATGCCATGGATGCACCCGACCCTCTTGGCTTCATGAATCATACAACATGCGAATCTCCAAATAAAATGGAAAATAAGGGTTGAAATCTTCACCTTGCATGGGCACAACACACACCCACACTCTTGGAAGCACACACACACGGTTTTGGAAGAAGAGGAGAGAAAGAGTGGGCGAGAGAGAAGCCTCACAAAAAAAATTGCCAACTCCTTTGGCTCTTTCTCTTTCTTAAAAGTTTTTATATCCCATGCATGGGGTATGAACGGCTAGGATCTCTTGGAGAGATCCTACGGTGGAGAGCTTCTACACTCCCCTCTAGGCGGTGGCAAGGGTGTGATTCCCTTGCATTTGCCACCCAAGGAAGCCACTAATCTCTCAAGATTTGAAAGGTTATTTAAAAAAAATGAAATGTACCATGGGGCTACCGCCCCATGCACCCAATGAGGGCTCACCCCTCTCATAAATGCTACTTCCACTGTTTACATGGATGCCATGGGATGCCGCCCACTTGGCCAATCTATGTTCTTCTTTCAAAAATCTTTCTTTTTCTTACCTTTGTGCCACCGCCCAGCCTGGTCAACATGACCAGCTGGTCTCTAGGGTCATCCAATGTCCAAAATGTAGGTCGACCATGGGCTAGAGTCGACCCCCTAGTGGGACCCAAGCCCACCTACGAAGGAAAAATACTATAAAGTTACAAATATAACCCAAATTTCAAAAATATATGTTTAATTTATGTTATTCGTGAAAAAAAATTATCTCTGGTATAACCCATACCTCTTAAAAATGCATTATTTATTAATTTACATAAAATGACAGAGTTTTAACATAGTCTGAATTCTTTGAGTGGAGATCTGATTGATCTTATGCAATTCAAATTGAATTTAGGGTTTAGATGAATAATGCATTGCAAATTCGCATCTGTTTCAATTTGTACATGTTTATATTCATATTAGAGTTATATATATATATATATACATATATATATATATATATATATTTATGTGTGCGAAAATCCTTGTAAACATACGAAAAAAATTATTTATCTTAGAATTCACATCATGAATTGAATTTTCCTTAGAAAAATCGTTGGTCTTACAACGACAGCCAATGTTGAACTTGAAGTTCTAGAAAAAAAATGAATTTTCTTTTTTTTGTGTGAAAATATAAAGCTAAGAAAGAAACAACAATTTTCTAGACACTCACATGCTACACAACTCGATCTTAGGCTATCCCAACACTGAGATTTTCAAATAAGTTAAATACTAAAAAAATCAGACATAAACTTTGTAAAAGACCAAAACCGACTAGACTATGTCTAGCCGATTTTCCCAATTAGCTAAAAACGCAAAAATGAAATAAATTCACAATCAAAATTAAAGCAAGGCTCAATCTTATATTATGGAAAAATGTGATTTGCAGATACTACCACAGCTAAAATAATTTTCAGAAACGATAGTACCTATGAACACCTATTGACTTGATTTATCTAAGAATGGGATGGGAAAAAGACAAATCTTTTGGTTCGTCTGACGAGGTTGGAAGGAGAAAGAGCAGTTGATGGAGGTTGAAATCACACCCAGCACATCCTTGGAGGTTCACATTGTTCCTCTATGTTGTTGCACCCATACGAAAGTCGAATCAAGAAATGGAAAACTGAAGAGAAGAAGAAAACCGCATAGGGGAAAAGGCACGACCGATCCTCGTTGATGTAAACGGCACACCACTGAGGAGAACTCCCGCAAGGTCTGCAACACCTGTAAGAAAACACAGCACATACACAACAAAGAGAAACAAAAACAAGAATATAGAAGAAGGAGGAGAAGAGGAAAGGAAGAACACACAATAGAAAGGGCGTGTTAGAGAAAGAGGAAGAGAGAGAGGGGTTGGGCGGCAATTCCAAAACTCCAAAAATGTCAACTCTAAATTTTTCTATACTATTTATATCCCGAAAATCTTACCTAATTCTAAAACCTACCTAATAGCTAAATTATTTTTAACTAAATACTAAAACTCTCTACTATTTACAACTAAGTACCAAAATGCATTATGAAAAGGGGGTTTTTAGCAAAATTCATGGAATGCATCTTTGATCACAGGGGTTTATGGATATTTTAAGATTGGATCTAGTCCATGATCCATGATTTGAGCTCTTGGATCGGATCTGGATCCAAATGGCCTCGTAAACTGCTCTAAAACCCTAAAAAGTGCTCTATTTTCCCCATTTTAACTCTGATTTGAGTGAAATTCGAACCATAGCTCTATCACGCCTAAATATATCAATACATAGGTTCTAATCATTCAAAACACAGTAAAATGCATGCATATTTTATAAAAATAATATGCATTTCATGCATCATCAACCAGCCTAGGTAGATATACAATATATGATATACAATTTATATATTACATACTTTATAACATGTATATTATATAAGCTATGCTAATAGAAAAAACAATGAAGAAGGAAAAAGTAATTAAAAAAAATAGGAAAGTAAGTAGCTTGAGATATAGAAAGTAACCTTGATTTGGATCAAGGGCTAGGATTGATTCTAGCCCTTGACCCAAACCCTATGATTATTTAAAGAAAGGAGGGGCTCACGTCCCCGCCCCCCCCATTTGGCTTCTTTTGTTTTTCTCTCAAACTCCCTCTCTCTTCTCTCTCATTTCCCTACACCACTTCCATAGGTGTTTTCACCCTTGGATCTACAAGGGAGGTCTTCACATGATTTAAGGAGGTGTAAGGAGGCTACAACCAAGTTTGTGGTAATTGTGGATCATATGGTTCATGTGAAGAGGGCAACCGAATCGCGTAGGAACAGTTTTTCACCAAAAAGGTAGGGAAATCTATACTTTTCTTGCGAAACAGAATTTGTGGCATGAATTTCATCATTTTTTCATAAGTATAGACCCTAAACCAAGTCTCACACACGTGGGTTTGGCTTAGGACTATTGAAATATGAAAATAAAATAGGTTTTTAAGAAAAAACCCCTTTTAAAATTGAGTTCTTAAAAATTAGTTTCTCAAAAAAGAAAACCATAAATTTCTAAAATACCATGATTATGCAATAAATTTTCTATAAATCTTGATTTGGGTTAATACTATATGTTATGATAGATATTTTGTAAAAATTTTAAGGATTTCCATGGTCGGAATCCTTAGATATTGCATTTTTAGTCATATCAGGTTTTTCAGAAAAAAAAAATTGGTAAATTTAGGAAAAACATGAAATAGTTAATTTATTTCTTACAAAATTTAATTTTGGTTGGTAGAATATGTTCATGCTGATATTCTTTATTTATTTCATAATTTTTTTATTTTTATTAGTTGAGTAATTTCATGCTTTATTCATTAAATCATGTTCTTTACTGATTTTATTTCTGAGAAATTAGGCCTTGTGTAAGACAGGTCTATTTTTTTGGCCAAACGGCTGAGGAAAAATAGATTTGTTGATTGTAGGTTATGCTATTCTATAATGTATGATTTTATTTAATTTTTTGAATGGATTTATGTTAAAAAAATTGGATGTATGGATTCAGGTGACTCGGTTTGGCCCCAGCCGATTGCATAAATCCGATATTACGTATTTCCAGTCAAACATCTGACCGGTAAAATGCTCATAACTCCCTCGTCTGAAGAAGTTTTGATGAGAGGTTTGCTATGTTGGAAAGCTAACAAAATTTTACACCTTTGTAATTTTGAGCTCTATTCATGGACTGAGCACGATTCTATGACAATCGGAACAGAAAAGTACATGTCTATAGTAAAACATTCGTAACTTCCTCATACAGATGAATTTTTATGAATGGTTTGTGGCTCTAGAAAGCTTATAAAGTTTTCTTCAATATGTGAAAATTTTAGTTTTGTTAACCAACTGATTTTTTTTTTGTAAACTCTATAATAGTCAGACAGAGTTGAATATTTTATAAATTAGAACCGGTCTAAGGACCGAACCCTGATATTTGCATAGTTTGTTTCATAATTTGCATAATTTTATGATCTGTATGCAGAAGGTGTATACATGTATAAGTCTGGTTTTATGCAGGGTATGACATGCCTATGCTAAGGCATGAATGTATGCTTAAATAATAAGATATGTTTGCCTAAAAGGGGGCTATGCATTAAGGGACCAAGAGGTTTGACTTGCATAATATGATTGTGAAAGTTTAATGTTATCCCTGCTATTAAATTAT
The DNA here is from genome assembly GCF_984573655.1 of Nuphar pumila. Classification (NCBI taxonomy): domain Eukaryota; kingdom Viridiplantae; phylum Streptophyta; class Magnoliopsida; order Nymphaeales; family Nymphaeaceae; genus Nuphar; species Nuphar pumila. The sequence continues at coordinate 21,456,813 of NC_143257.1, read as the reverse complement.
GTAAATTCATGTGATGATGATGATGATGATGACATGTATGCATGGATGTATGAAAAGTTGTGAATGAAATTCTCATTGATTATGTATATGCATAGCATGAATGAATGTTTATCAATGCAAATATTTTATATGTTTATCCATTGCCCTAAAAGGGGCTGAATCCTTTTGATGGATTCAATTATGATGATTGCATAAAAGACATTAAGTTAATTAAGCGAAACAATGCAACATCACAAGTAAAAGATGCTTGCTAGAAGAGTGGCAAGCGGTACATCTGACTTCGTGGGATATGTTATGTTTTGAGCATGGAAGGTTGCTCTTCCCCACCTACGAAGATAGGAGAAATCCTCTGCATTAGACTGTAGCGTAGGGAAAACATACTCATGAGTGGAATTCTGATGCATCGGCATAGTGGTGTTGGGAGTTTCTCTCGTTTTGTCGTCCCTCACTCGGGACTGGTGAAAGGTGCCCAGCTAGGCCAAAGCCATGCCTGTGTATAAAATATTGCCTGAGCCACGACTCTAAACTAAGTATATGCCTGTGTTTGTACCTACAGGGCTAAGAAGTAATAACTTAAGATGTATGTATATTAGTTAGGCATTGCATGCATCATTTAAGAAAGAACATGTAATTAAAGATAAAAAGTGGTTCATGCATTTAATGGCTTCTGCCTTTGGTAAGTTCATGCATGTTAACTGTTCATGCATTTTGCATGTTAACTGTTCATGTATTTTACTGGCTTGGTTTAAATGGATGATGCATATTTATTCGATTTGGTAACTAGTATGTTTACTTTAATTACTGAAATGCATAAGTTATTCTTTAGAATTCAATTATGAAAAATTAGATGAAATTTCTGTTTCGTATTTCTATTTTACAAGTTTAGTATACCCTGCCCTATTGAGACATTGTATGCCTGGCTCTATTTAATCTAATATTTTTCAAGATATAAGTAAAGCTTGCAAGCGAAGGCAGAAGGTTACGATGGGGGCTGAGCCTACCATTCCTATACCTCCGAAGTTTTTGAGACTCTGATTTTTTTATTTAAATTTAATTATAAGTGGACAAATATAATTAATTATGGATGATTATGGACTTTGATTATTTTATGCATGCTTAATTTTTTTTTTAATTTCACAATTGTATAGTTATGAATGATTACAAAAAGTAGCACGCCAAATTTTAGACCAGACAAGTTTTCCGCTGTTATTTTGTTAAAGGATTTAAAAGGGTTTAAAAAAAAATAAAATTTCTACCATTTTTGGGTTTTAAAATTTTGGGTGTTACAGTAGCGGCTTACATCTCTAGATGCTTGATTTGTCAACAAATTAAGATCAAGCACCAAAGGCCTGGAGGAATGATGCAAAGAATCAAGATTTCCCAATAGAAATGGAAAGACACTACTATAGACTTTGTGGTAAGTTTACAAAAAACCCACAGAAAACATTATGCGATTTGGGTTATAGTCGATAGACTCACCAAGTCTGCTCACTTCTTAACCATTAGGATCAATCAACCTCTAGAGAGTCTGGCTGATTGATGATGCATGAAATGCGCATCAATCTAACCATTTATTCATGCATATAGGCATCATTTATAGGTTTAGAACCCGCACTTAGATGTATTTGAGCACGAATGAGCTACGGTTCAAATTTTGCTTGAATCAGAGTTAAATAAAAAAGTTATTGCATATTTAGTGCATGGGTTTAGACTTCGAGGCAAATCGGGTCAAGATCCGATCCAAACGACCATTTTGGGTCTTGGATCAATGCAAAACACATCAAAACCCAACACACATGATCCAAATCCGGGTCATAAAACGTTTCCAGAAAACCCCTTTCAAAAGAGGCGCCTAGCAATTAGTTTTGTTTTAAACTTACTTTTGAAAATTTCAAAAAGTAGGAATAGGTTTAAATAGAATTTGTAAAACCCTAGGAAACGTTCTTGGTTTTGGAAAAGACGCCCTAGCAGCTCGTGCAATTCTTCCCTCTCCATCTCTCTTGCCTAGCCCTCCATCTCTTGCCCGATCTCTCTTCCTTGGTCGTTCAATACCTTTCCTCCATTAATCCTCCATAGGTGTGTCTTTTCTTTACTTCTCTTTACTTGTTGTCATGCTTTGTTTGTTTGTTTTGCAGGTGTTGTAGATCACATTGAGGACTCTCGCTTGTGGGTGTGTTGTCTGCACCAACAAGGCCCAACCAGACCTTCTTCTTTCAATCGGCTTCTTTTCCATCTTCCTCGGCTCCTTCAAATCGACGTGCAATTTGAGTTCCAACAGGGGTGCAACCTGTGCAAACCGTGCAGATCAAAGCAGGTGCTTGGGTGGATCTTACCAAACCATAGAACCACTCTCTTCTTCCCCTCCACTCGTCGGGCGGCTCTTGAAGTATGTCTTCTCTCTCCTATCTTTTAGTTAAAACCCTTAGATCGAGTCCTTTCGTGTTTAAAGTAAAGAATAGTTTCTGGAAATTATATTTTTGTTACAACATCGTATGCAGGCAATTTATATTTTTCTGTAGGGTTTAAGATCGATTTCGTTATTGTTTTAGGTGTCAATCTAGTGGCAAAGTGATTCTGTCTAGTCGGACTTTATTGATTTGCTGTAGCGTCTTAGTTCTGATTTTCTTTTCTACGTGTAGCAATGTGTTAACCTGTAGTTAATTCCATAAGATTCAGTCCAATTCAGTATTTAGTATCTAGAAAATTGGTTGTTATATTTGCTATTAGTTTAAACTCAATTTTTGTTGTGTCTTGTGGCAAAAAGCAAAGGTTGTCATCTTCCTCCAAGAGGACGATAGCCATTGTTGGACCAGCAAGGTCCTAGGCGGCATTTGGTAAGTATTTTAGAGTTTAGCAAGTTAATCGTATGTTAATCCAGATTCAATGCATTTAGAGTGGGTTAGGAGTTGCCAAAAAATGCATTTAGGTGTTAATTAGAGTGTTACCTTAGAAGTTTTCACTTAGTCCAGTTTTAACTCTGCATTTAATGTGTGATATTCTATAATTAACGCATGATTTAAAGAGGCATTTTCGTTTCCAATTAGAGGCTTGAAGGTCAGTGTTTAAAGAAAGGCGTTTTAAGAAAGGCTGGAGTTTTCTTTTTCTATTTAAGAAAACTATTTTGGGAAAGAGTGGGGCTCTTTAAAACCATCAACCCAAGTGGCTTTTACTGTGAATTAATTTAAGCAAGTGGATTTGAATTCCAAATCCCTTTCTTAAATATTTGAATAACGGCTTAAGGAAAGAGATTTACTCCTTTCAAAGTGGTAACTCTCCAAAAACCGTGTGGCCACTCCTCTTTTTGGCTGGCGTGTTCAATTACTTAGGAAAGTAAACCCCCTCTCCCTTGGGAAGGAAGGTAAATGGGACCCACCTGAATCATAAACCAGCCCCATTAAGAATCGAATTCCCCTCTTGTAGCCTTTTTGATTTAGTAAGTTAGGTCCTTACCTTAGAATTAATTTCATATTGCATTGCATATAGTTAGATTAATTAGGCATTATGTGTGACAAGGTGTAGTTCTAATTTAGATTAGACTAGTTTCATACCTAGCTAAGGGACGTGAGCCCTAAAGTCAAGTCAACCCTAAACCATCCTTAATAACCTTAACTAGGTCCCCTAACCCGACTAGGTTCAAGTTAGTTGTTGAATTAAATTTAGTGTTTTTGGACTGGGCGAGTCAAGTAGTTAAGTCACATTAAGTTAAGTATATGTGGTTGTTAAGTTCATTAGTTTAATTGTATGCAGTCTTAGTTTTATTATAAGATTAGCATATGTGTGTGGTAGAGTATAGTCTACTTAGTTTGAATATTAACTTAGGTTTCTTTAAAGTAATAGGTAGTTGTTTTAGATTTCAATATTCATAAAATAGTCAATGTTAATGCTGTTATTTTGTACATAGTGGGTCGGTTAATGACTGTTAGCATATGCATTCACATCCAATTCATATTGTGCATTCTGATTAAGTGCATAGTGCATTGAAAACTAACTCAGATTTTATGCTCTTTTCCACTCATTATTTAATGTGTGTTTTTTCCAAGTTTTTTGAAACTTTTTGCTCTATTCTATTCTGTGGGGTGTTTACTGTTAACAGTCCAAAATTTAGCTCCATTGGATTTGATTTGGTCTGAGTTTTAAGCATTTTTCAGAAACTGGTTTTCTTTTTTTTCGATTTCGGGACAGGCGTTTTCTAGGATTTTTGTTAGACTTGAAACACCTATATCCGGAGCTTTGTGAACACCGCAAATTTTTCAAAATTTTGCGAATATTCTCTTTTTTTTTACCTCTGACCCCATTTTATGAGAAAATTGAGTCAATTTCAATCTAAATTTTAGTTATTGTTCGGATTAACTGGAATCAGAATCCATTTTCTATAGCTGACTCAATGTCAGATCCAGATCTAATATCAAAATCCAAATCTGAGCCTCATTATCCAATTTTTAAACCAAAATTACAAAAATGCCAAAAATAGTTTCTGAAAGGCTCAGATAGTCCATCCGGTGTCTATTTGGATCCACCGTTCTATATTTCTCGATTTGAGGTTCAAAACTCGAATATTTCTTCAAAATTCGGATCCAAACCCGTTTTCTGAAGAAATTTTCAAAGTTTAACCCGAATTCTCAGAAAACCCTTCTTTTGTAAATATTTCTTAAAAATCCAAAAAAAAATAGTTTTAAATATTTTGTTTTCCCTAAGTTTTAAAATTTTTATTTCAAAAACACCAAAAAAATAGAAATTATAATGAAAAAGAACAAATATATATATATATATATATATATATATATATATATATATATATATATATATATATATATATATAGAAAAGAAAATACAAAAAATGGCCTTTTAAAACCCCTTTTTGAAGATTGAGTTTTGTGAAAACCGTTCTTTGAAGAAAATCTCTTTGAAAAATCACTATTTTGCAAAATCATTTAAAATGAGGACACGAACAGTAAGACTCCCCAATGGTCTCTCGTTATAAAAGAGACTGCAGGGGAGTCGATGAAGCCATCCGTCTTCACCCCACCCGAATCCCTCTTTCTCGATCCCTCTCTCCTCTGACGTTTCTCCTCTCCACTGAAAGAAATCCTCCTTCCTCCTTCAGAATTCCTGCAAAATCAGGTAAGAGTTTCTTCTCCCTCCGATTCTGATCTTTTTCATTTTCTTGCTTTATCACCATTAGTGCACCATGGATGGTATTGGGTTGCCTGTAGCAAGTCCAATACATCCTTGTGCTACAATGAATGGAACCGTCGTTCCAACATATTTCCTTCATCTTTTCTTTATTTTATTTTTCTTTTTTTTCTTTATTATTTTTTTTTTGCTATTTATCCTGATTTATAGTTGATTTGTTCCTGATTTTCGTCTGTTATTTCTTTGTTTACATCAAAATCTTAATCCCGTCTTGATGAATCGACGTGGGTTTTGATTTTTGATTCTATGTTCTGCTTTTTCTGTTAGTCTCAATTAGCTATATACATTCAGATTCTTATTTTGATAACACTGAATCTGTTATTCTCATTTCTACTGCATTATGGCTCAAAGTGCCATCTCTATTGCGATTCCCGCATCCTGTTGATACTTCTAGTTTCTTTTTTTTCCCTTTTTTTTATATATAGCATGTTTAATTTCTAGTTGCTGCATCATCGATCTAGCATAACATCTTGCTTTTGAAATTTATTCCATTTATAATTTCTGATTGCTTTCTTCATCCATCGTATTTTATTCATTTTGTTTACCTTTCATTTCATTGCGTCTGATTGCTTCACTGAATGGCGTTTTGCTTGTCCATCTCTTGATGTTTCAAAAATTTTGTGTAACCATCAATGAGATCCACGATTCACCTCCCCATCATCTTCCTCTCGATCTCCTCTTTTCCCTTTTCCCCTCTCCTGGTCTTCTTCGTCTTCTACTTCTTCTCCCTCTTCCCTTCTTCTCCCAGTCGACTGAAGAAGGAGGTTGACCCTACCTGGTAGCAACAGATCGAAGTTAGACTCTCCTTCTCTCAATTGAAGCAGGCTACGGTTATTACATAAACCAACTTGACACAGCCGGTCTGAATTAAACATCTTGTGATGTTGTCTACATGTATTGGTCAAATCCTGCAAAGACACATGCGCACGCACTTGGATGCTTCAGGTGATCTGATGAAGTCACCTGCTGCAATTTTTACAAGTATCATCTACAGCCTACCACCCAGCTGATTTTTCACATTCTCACATTATCACTAACCCCCCCCCCCCACCACCACCACCAATGCACCTGTGCGTGCTCATTACATCATTAGCATCCATGCAACCTTCAAATAGCACTTTCATTGTCACCTTTCATTCATACATGGTAACACCTATATGCTGCACAACTATTTCACCATAACACCCTTACAGCAAACACCGTGTCATCACTTCCTTCATATTTTCTGCACATTCAATATACCCAGCCTACCAGCATCACCTCACCTACTGTACCACCATATCTGCATAATAATCTCTTTGCATTATGTGTATGAAAATGTTGAAGAAGTACCAATGTGCCCACAAGGGGACCCCTGTGACACTGATCTTGATGTAAACATATCGGCTACATCAATTTTCCTTTTTCTTGAAAATTGTAATTCCCAGGTTGGAACTCCCCTGCATCACTGGTCATTAAACAATCACCAGTGCCTATGATGATCAAAAGTCAAGATTCAATTTTTGTCGGTTCAGGAATTCATTTTTTTTAGCGGCTTGATTCAGTTGCAATCGTTGATGGATGGCTCAGGTATTGTAAAGACAGATAAATGGATTTTAAACAATTGGAAATCATAGAGAGCGACAGTAGGCATGTTTGTTTCTGGTGACCTTGAAGTATCACTTTCAATTGCATAGGTTGGGGGGTACATTGTTCAAAATGGATCATTGTGAAAAACCCAGACTAAAATCTGTTGTTATGCAGCTTATGGAATTCAGGTGTAACCCTCGATCAAGGTACAAGCATTGGTGGCCTGTCACAGCATGAGACAAAACATTCAGCTAAATGTGGATCTTCAGCAAAAGAGATGGGTTTATCCCGTCTGAGAGTGGGTTAAACCAAGAATGGTTACCTTTACCTGGTACTAAAGGGTTAACTTCTTTTAAAGAATCAGAAACCGATGCAAAGCCTGGAGTTTGATTTCGACTTCCCTCTTTCTCTTAATGCATCATTCACCCATGGTTATCATGTTTCATTTGCTTGTCTATCTTTTTCATTACCGCACCATCTACATGGATATGTTTTTTTTTTTATTTCTTACAGCAGCAGCCATCTCTACAGCATTTGTTATACTGCTATACCATCACATATATCATCTGTGTCAAGCCTCCACACAACCTCAAACTCACTGAATATCGCACAACACCTTTACTGGCACTGCTGTACCTTATGCTCACCTCACATCCTTTTATTCCACCTGCTAATAGTACTATTCACCATCACCATCCCTTTAGGCATACTGCATCCTTATATTGAAAATTTAAAATTTCACTTCCCTTTCGGAGTCTTATATTCACATGTTCCCTACCCTGTACCCTCTATACTCCACTATCACAACCTTTAATTCACACTCCAACAACTGTATTTCTGTAACTTCATCCTACATATATACACAGATTCATCCCACAACACCATATTCCATTAGCCAATACACTATACACATCTTCTATCATTTCTGGATTCTTTTTTTTTTAATCATTACTGTATACGTTACATTGGCATTCAACAATGTTTGTGACATCTGCACACAATATGTTATGTTTCACAAGCCATTTGCACAACCACTTACCTGTTCCATTTCACCTACAACACCCCCATCTCCTGTTAGCACCTTCCCCCTTTGTTAATTTACTTTACCCCATTCACATCTCTGTAGCTTTAACACAACATTTGCATATAATGTTTTGTATATTGTAGGCATACAGTCTTTGTATACCATTTTTTTCTCTCTCACTTTTGAGCATATTTCCCACTGTTGCACATCTTAATATGATGTTTCCCACATAGTCATTGCTCACATACTGTCATCACCAACATCCTCCCCTTTTCTTGCTGTAACACTCAAGCATCACAGTATCACCCCAACTATGCTCATTTGCTTCTTATATTGATGGTTCAGCCCTGTTTCTCAATTTCTCAATATCCTGGTGCCTACTTTCTGAATACTACAGGCTGCATACGCATACACTGTGTTGCCTACCACAGTATCCACACATATACAGCTGTAATTCCCCGCACACATATAGCAGTGATTGGCACTGCTGTAATACCCTGCATACATACAGTTGTGTTTGGCACAACTTTGACTCCCTACATTTCCCATCACCTATATGAATCACCCTCATTTCCCAATATAACTTTGAATACTGTCTCTTCAGCATATATATGAAATCTTCCCATCAAATTTATACATAGTATATAAACTCCATTGTGTACATTCTCTCATTAGTTTATATATGACATATAGATGTCATATTCATATTTTCCAATTGAGTCATGCATAATGCCTAAGCGTTACTTGTATATTTTCATGTTAGCACATGCATCATATTTAGACAATCTAGATACTTCTACTCACTAGTTCATGCATTATGCTTAGGCATCATCATGTGTATTCTAGCCTCGGTACATCCTTTTAATTTCCTTTTATGTTTTATACTCTACTCCATATTAACCCTGTTTTGCAGAAAATACATGAAAAATAGCCATTTTCTTTCATAGAATTAGAGACTTGTAATTTTAAATCAGATTCAAGTTGTAATAGCTAGATTATAATGAGAATTTACATTTCTTGCACTAGATTAGAATGTATGGGCATACACATCCTCTAGAATTGCTTGTTTCATGATATTTTCTTCTTTTACTTAAAAAATTTCACACATGGTGAAACACGAATGGCACAAGCACCATTCTAATAAAAGGTGATTAAATCCTAAGTTGACGATTTACATCAATGGCCATAGTCAGGATGTGAACAAAACTTAGGATTTTCATCTTTTATTGAATAACACTGGATCCACACTGGATCTTTTTAAAAAATCATCCTATTTTTCTAAATATTTTTCCTTTATCAGAGTTTAACTTAAAATTAACTCAAAATATATATCAATGGCCATAGTCAGGATATATTGAGAGTTAATTTTATTTTAAACTCCATAAAGACACCAAAATATATTTTATTCTTCACTTGAATTCAAATATGATTACTATATAATACATTCAATGACCATAGTCAGGGATGTATTATATTCTTAATCTTATTTCAATTCATTTAAAGAATGAAATATGCTTTTCAAATTCAATTTCAAAATTCTTCAACTCATTTCATTATTTAGGATAGAATTACATCATATTTTCAAAAATTCTTTTTATTTCAAAATCCAAGTGATTTTTGAGATAATTCTTCAAATACCTTCTTCATTTCTCAAATCAATTCTTATTTATAAATTCGAATTCAATTCTATCTCATTTCAAGATTCAAAATTCAATTTCAAAGTCCAATTTAACTTTGAAATTTCAAATTCATTTTTATATTCAAAATTTCATTTCCAAGTTCAATTCGACTTTGGAATTCCAAATTCATTTTCAGAATTCAATTTCAAATTCAATTTGACATCTCAGATCAAATTTCAAAGTTCAATTTAAACTTTGAAGTTCCCAGATTCATCTCCTGATTTCAAAACACAAGTTTAAAAACAAGTTTATTCTTTATTTTTCAAAATCTCCAAAGTTCTATCCAAAGATTGAGTCTTGATTCTCAATTCAAAATCAAGGTTTTGAGATTAATTCTGAATCTCAAAATTCGATTTTTTCTTAAAAATTAAAGCCTACTTTTAAATTCAAATCTGGATTTCCAAAATCAAGATCCATCTTCAAAGTCCCATTTTGGATTTTCAAAATCCAATTTCATCTAGGATTCCAGGTCCTGAATTCAACTCCATTTTGGATTCCAGACTTCAAATCCAATTTCATTTAGGATTCCAGATTTCGGATTCAACTCCATTTTTGGATTCTAGAATTCGGATCCAATTCCATTTAGGATTCCAAATTTCAGATTCAACTCCATTTTGGATTCCAGACTTCGGATCCAATTTTATTTTTGGATTCCAGACTTTAAATCCAATTCCATTTAGGATTCCAAACTTCGGATCCAACTCCATCTTGGATTCCAGACTTCGGATCCAATTCCATTTAGGATTCAGACTTCGGATTCGAATTCTACCTTGAATTCCAGATTTCAAAACCAATTCCATTTTCAGATCATATCTGGACTTCTTAAATCCAATTCTATTTTCAAATTCTATTTGGATTTCTTAAATCCAAAATTCCATCCTGATTTCAAACTTTAAATCTGGAATTCAATTCCATTTCAAGTTCCAGCTCCACTTCAAAATTCAGATTCAAAATTCAAATTCAAAATCCATTTTGACTTTTTGAAACTTCACTTTTTCTATCTCAGCTTCAAATTCCCCTTTCTCTTTATTCTTTTCAATTCTAGACTTATTTTTCCCAACTATGATTATTTCAAAACTTAGAACTTCAAATATCTTTTCAGATCTATCTAAAGTTCTAAGTTAGATTCAACTTTCAAAAATCATTTCTTCACTCCAATATCACATTTATTTCAGAATCACTTGGAAAATCTCAATTTTTCAAAAGTGTTTTCTCAAAAAGCATACATTTTTGCATTTGCATTGCACAAGCATGATTCGTTGTGCATCTTTAGACTTAGAATAAATTCTTAGATAATATTTAGGCAAAACAAAAGGGCATAAATTCGATCCTATGTTCGATTACCCCTGGTAAAGGCGCCAGGAACGGTCGAACCTCGAATCGACGAGCGAATCCCGTCTCTCCATTTTTCCCACAAATTTTTGAAACGGAGGTGAGTAATTTTTCTAAATATTTTCAAATATAAGGTCAAGTGAGACCTTCGCAAAAGAATTCCTCTCTCTTTTCTTTTATTTTCTCTTCTCTCTTCTTTTCTGTCTTTTATTTCCCCTTCAAAAAGAAAAATAGAGTTTAGAAAGGAAAAGAGAAGGAAACACAATGGGAAAATTTTTACGATGATCACAGATTTGGCGACCGTGATGGGACCTTCGTCTTCGTCCGGTTGGATTTATGCCTTTGCTTTGCTTTGATATTGTCTAACTCTTTGTTCTACAAATGTCAGCTTCATTTCGATGCAAACCTTAGGAGCCTAGACTTTGTCCTAGTTGACATAATGCATATAGGATTTAGGTATGGTTTGGTAGGGCCATATTGAGGAGATTATTCCATGTTCACATTAGACTTAGGTCTGAAATACAACTCTCCTCAATTCTAGGGATTGAATGCAAACAATGTATGCAAGTGTATGTTTCTCTTCGTTTAAATTATATGTTTTTAGGACTTGCATTAGAGTCATCTGGTTTTATTGCATGTTGAGCATATTTTTGAAAACATCCCTACCTATATTGTATCGGTCTTCACGTTGCTGGGCTGTCTCACTAAACCATAGTTTGGGAGAGAGCCTCACAACTGGAACGCTTATTTGGGTTAGCGCCCCCCTACCACGTACCTAAGGGCCATAGTCCGAGGTATATCGGTAGGTGCTCAAGGATATTGGGAAGCCATTACCTTAGAACTAGAGAAATATTTTTATGCCATGTACTTCGAGCTTCGGCTTGAGTATATCAGCATACCTTGATTAGAATCAGATGATCTAAATCTTAGAGTTAGGATTAAGGTCCTATCAGCCATTTCAAATATTGCATTTAGATTCAGCTTTAGAGAGTGTTGTTTGTGCATCCTTGTTTGTACATCTGTGATTGTGTGATATTTTATATTTTCCTTATATTTTCCAAAACCCTGGGTATATATTATTCAAAATTTCCTCTTTATTTTTAAAACCCAGGTGTATTTTTCTTTTCTTCTGATTTATTCAAATTCTTTTGATCCTGCCTGCAATTCTTTAAATTTTAAATCTTTACCATCTATTCTCAAATTATTTTCCCTTCTATCTCTCCAATGTATCTTTTGATTCTATTTTTCTTGTTTATCTTTTCATAAATGAAATTTCTTTTCGTCAAGAGATATTCTTTTCAAAATAGCATTTTCCTTCATGTTTTAGTTGATTATTCCCCCTCAGGGAGTAACAACGCAATTGTCACGAATTCTGTGATGAGTCAATCCCTAGTAATGGGATATTATTTTTTTAACTTACTTAACCTGATTCCTTCTCTTGTCAAAAATTTCTCCCAAAAATTTCTTTAGTCTAAAAACCTCCACTTTTCTTTGCAGAAAGCATTGGTATTAAAAAATGGTTCAGACGAGGACAGGAAAGGAAACTTTTCAGCAATACAGCGACAGTGAAATAAAAGGAATGAACTCTCCTAGGTCATCCAGAGGACAAAGCCAGGACAAAGGAGATGATGTTGATCCAGTTATCTACGGTCTATTCCAGAAGATGATGGCCAAGATGGTGTCAGAGCAAGCCGAGGTTAGTCTAAAAAGGGCAGTTCCTAAGAGCAAACTGAAAAAGAAGGCTGTGAAAAAGCACGTCAGGATCATAAAAAAGAAGATGCAGCCAGACAGTACTTCTGAGGTGACAGAATCAGAGGAAGAAGAATAAGAAGAAGAAGAACAGTCTGTGTTCAGCCAGAATCCTTCACGGCAATTTGTAAAGATAGCTGTTGAAGAGCCTGAATCTGTCAACAAACCCAAGTATGGAATTCCAACAGAGGACCCGATGCGCGAGCAACTAAAGGAGATGACTCGAGCAATCAAGGACATTCAAGCCAAGAGTAAGGGCAAGCAGACCTACACTGGCAAGAATTTCTACGATGCCCTAGATGGGGATGATAACCTAGAGAATCTTCCTCGCAAATTCCTCAAGTTTGACAGAACTGGCAATCCTAAGGCTCACCTAGCCACCTTTTATGCAGAATGCTGCCATTTTAGAAAGGACAACAAGGCTCTGTTCATTTGATTTTCCCGCAGTCTAGAGGGTATAGCGGCCAGGTGGTATGCCGACCACATCAATCCTATCGAACTACGAGAGTTCGATAAGGTGGTAAATTTGTTCATCGAGTGCTTCTTATTCAACACTGAGGCTTCACCTACGCTCAATCACTTTTACAACCTGAAGCAGAATGAAAAGAAAAGGCCGGAGAATTCATCCACAGGTGGAGAAGCACTTGCAACAAAATGAAGGTTCCCATTCCCGAAGAACATGCACTGCAGATGATCCTCAATAATTTTTCTCAACCCCTAAGGAGCCTCATCGCCACTTCCCCGACGAAATCCTTCACCAAATTGATTAAGTGAGCCGAATGGCTCGATGCAGGAATGGAAAATGGGCTCTATGAGGGCATGTCTCTGGTCAAGAATATCCAAGACCAGAAGAAGAAGGCACAATTCACTCATTCAGTTGATACCTCCAGCAATAATCATGGCAGTAGCAGCAGGAGAAACAAAAATAACAGTGGTAGTGGTTCGAAAATAGATCAGAACAAGGTGCAGAAGGAAAGGTTCTCTAAGAACAATGACAAACCACTTCTGACTGGCCTCCAACAAAAAGGGGATTTTCAAGAGAAGCCCAAGTACATCAAATGGGAGAAAGATCGAATCTTCACTCCTTTAGATCAATCTTTGGAAACAATTTTGGAGTACATGTTAAACCATGGGATAATCAAACTCCCTAAAGTCGCGGATCCTCCCGTAATCTTGGGAAAATTTAAAGACCAATTCTGTAAGTTCCATAGGACAACAGGGCATGATATAAAACATTGCTTCGTCCTTAAGCATATGATACAGGACTGCATTGACAGAAATCTTTTGGTAGAAGACGAGGAAGAAGAGCATCCCGCCGTCCTGACCGAGCCATTTACAGACCACTCTAAGAATTGATAAAGCCAAAGTTTTTTTGCTTTCATCCCTTTTTGTCAGTCACTTTGTAGGGGCAAGTCAACTCAGTCTTTTGTGACTTTTTTGTTAAAGTGCTTGTAAATATTCAGTTTTCTATCAACTTTGCTTATCAATGAAATGTCAATTTTTCTTCATATCTTGGATGTCCAATACTTCTTTCTTTTGTCATACTGGGGCATTTATTTTTGAAAAAATTATATTCTCATTTCAAAAATCTTCTTTGTCATCAGCTTCTACTAAGCCGCATTAAATCCCTATTCTTCTTAGCAGGAAGGACAATCCCGACATCGTTCATGAGAGAAATGATATTACCTATGAGGGTTTTTCAAAATCATGAAATTTTGAAAATTTTCCGCAAAATCTTCGTCATGATCACCAAAAGTCCAATATTTTGGTCCAATCTTTTTCAGGATCAACCCCCGCGGTGATCTTCTTCCCCTAAATTGGTTTCGAACCATTATCTTCGAAAATCAACCTTGTGTTGATTTTCTTTTCCAAAGTTGGTTTTGAAACATTATCTTCAAAAATCAACCCTTGTGTTGATTTTCTTTTTTAAATTTGAGCCATTGTCTTCAAGATCAACCCTTGTGTTGACCTTATGTTTCAAAATTGGTTTTCAAACCATTATCTTTAAAAATCAACCCTTGTGTTGATCTTATTTCCCAAAATTGGTTTCGAACCATTGTTCTCAAAAATCAAATTTGTTGTTGATCTTCTTTTTTCAAAAAATAGATTTTCAAACTGTTGCCTTCAAAAAATTTGACCCTCATGATGACTCTCGTGTTGATTTCCTTTCAAAGATCAGCTCTCGAGCTGATCATTCTTCTTGCGATTGATCCTCTTCCCAAAAATGATTTCTCACTTGTCTTTCGAATAAACATTTTCCTTTCACTTTGAAGATCCCATATGCAGGCAGGATCAGACAAACTCGTTTTTATTAAATCTTATAAAGTTTCAGTTAATCTTGTTATCTTTATTAGTTTCATTCATTTTATTCATATTTTTATCAAGTTTACATCAATTTTATCAAGTTTTATCAATTTTTCCTCAATTCTATTAAATTTTATCAACTCTTTACCCCTTCAGGTTAAGGGATAAACCTGATGCCTCCTTCCCATGAGGTATTTTCTATTTTTTTTTTCTCAGGTTAAGGGACAAACCTGACCCTTGTTCTTCGAGGTGTTCCCATTCAGGATAAGGAATAATCCTGAGATCACTCATAGGAGCAACAATGCTACTTGTGAGAATTCTTTTACAAAATAAATTTTCATCAATTTCTTCAAATTTTCTCCATTTTTATCAGTCTTCCATCAAATTCTATCTCTTTCTATCTTCTCAAAATTTTATTCTTTCTTTTTCCCGTTCAGGATAAGGGGTTAATCCTGAAAATTGGATCACATACAACTAACTGTGCTGGTCCATCTAAATCATAGATCATAAATCATAAATCTTGTCATATCCCTTCTAAATTCAAGTCTCAGGTTATCTCTTCACCAAATCTTCTTTTTCCCTTTCAGGTTAAGGGACAAACCTGAACCTCAGCCTTCGAGGTAATCTTTTCCCTTTCAGGTTAAGGGACAAACATGAACCTCGGCCTTCGAGGTATTCTTTTCCCTTTCAAGTTAAGGGACAAACCTGAACCTCGGCCTTCGAGGTATTTTTTTCCCTTTCAGGTTAAGGGACAAACCTGAACCTCGGCCTTCGAGGTATTCTTTTCTCTTTCAGGTTAAGGGACAAACCTGAACCTCGGCCTTCGAGGTATTCTTTTTCCCTTTCAGGTTAAGGGACAAACCTGAACCTCGGCCTTCGAGGTATTCTTTTCCCTTTCAGGTTAAGGGACAAACCTGAACCTTGGCTTTCGAGGTATTCTTTTTCGCTTTCAGGTTAAGGGACAAACCTGAACCTCGACCTTCAAGGTATTCTTTTTCCTTTTAGGTTAAGGGACAAACCTGAACCTTGGCCTTCGAGGTATTCTTTTTCCCTTTCAAGTTAAAGGGACAAACCTGAACCTCGACCTTCGAGGTATTCTTTTCCCTTTCATGTTAAGGGATAAACCTAAATCATTTTTTTTATGATTTCCTAAATTCTCATCAAATGTCTATTCTACTTCCCCTTCAGGATAAGAGATAATCCTGAAACCCCGACAATCATTCCTACTTCCATCTCCAAATATCTTAAGAATGTTGGTCTTCTTCCCGACTCTCAGTTGGAAAATCTAGTGCTCGTACTGGTACATTTTCAAAAATTTAGTGCTCTTACTAGTATGCTTTCAAAACCCAGTCCTCAAACTGGTCATTTTAAATTTTTGATCTTAGATCGAACTATTTTTTAGAACCCAGTCCTCGAACTGGTCATTTAAAATTTTTGATCTTAGATCAAACCATTTTTTTTAGAACCCAGT
The DNA here is from genome assembly GCF_984573655.1 of Nuphar pumila. Classification (NCBI taxonomy): domain Eukaryota; kingdom Viridiplantae; phylum Streptophyta; class Magnoliopsida; order Nymphaeales; family Nymphaeaceae; genus Nuphar; species Nuphar pumila. The sequence goes on along the minus strand of NC_143257.1, from coordinate 21,440,492 downwards.
CCTCGAACTGGTCATTTTAAATTTTCGATCTTAGATTGAACCATTTTTTAGAACCCAGTCCTCGAACTGGTCATTTTAAATTTTTGATCTTAGATCGAACCATTTTTTTTTAGAACCCAGTCCTCAAACTGGTCATTTTAAATTTTCGATCCTAGATCGAACCATTTTTTTGGAACTCAGTCCTTGAACAGGTCATTTTTCAAAATTTTCAAATAAAGAGCAAGTCCATTTGAGGAACCCGATCCTCGCACAGGTTATTTCTCAAAAAAAATTTAATTAAAGACCAAGTCCATTTAAGGAACCCGATCCTCACACTGGTTATCTCTCAAAAATTTCAACTAAAAATCAAGTTCATTTGGGAAAACACGGTGCTCGCACTGGTTATTTTGCAAAAAATTTCAAATCTAAAGACCAAGTTCATTTGAAAAACCCAGTCCTCGCACGGGTTACTTCTCAAAATCTTCAATCTAAAGATCAAGTTCATTTCACAAGATTCAGTCCTCGTACTGGTTGTTTCTCAGAAATTTTCAATCTTAGATTAAATCGTTAAATCAAAGGTTCCATCTCCTTCGCTGGTCGTTAAATGAAAGGTCCCAATTTTCAATGGTCAATAAATCAAAGGTTCCAGCTCCTTCGCTGGTCGTTAAATGAAAGGTCTCAGTTTTCACTGGTCGTTAAATCAAAGGTTCCAGCTCCTTCGTTGGTCGTTAAATGAAAGGTCTCAGTTTTCACTGGTCGTTAAATCAACGGCTCCAGCTCCTTCGCTGGTCGTTAAATGAAAGGTCCTAGTTTTCACTGGTCGTTAAATCAAAGGTTCCAGCTCCTGTGTTGGTCGTTAAATGAAAGGTCCCAGTTTTCACTAGTCGTTAAATCAAAGGTTTCAGTCTTCACTGGTCATTAAATAAAAGGTTCCAGCTCTTTTGCTGGTCGTTAAATAAAAGGTCCTAGTTTTCACTGGTCGTTAAAACAAAAGGTTCCAGTTCCTTCGCTGGTTGTTAAATAAAAGGTCCCAGTTTTCACTGGTCGTTAAAACAAAGGTTCCAGCTTCTTCGCTGGTTGTTAAATGAAAGGTCCCAGTTTTCACTGATCGTTAAATCAAAGGTTCCAGCTCTTTCGCTGGTCGTTAAATGAAAGGTCCCAGTTTTCACTGGTCGTTAAATCAAAGGTTCTAGTTCCTTCGCTGGTCGTTAAATAAAAGGTCTCAGTTTTCACTGGTCGTTAAATCAAAAGTTCCAACTTTCGTTGGTCGTTAAATGAAAGGTCCCAATTTTCACTGGTCATTAAATCAAAGGTTCCAGCTCCTTTGCTGGTCGTTAAATGAAAGGTCCCAGTTTTCACTAATCGTTAAATCAAAGGTTCCAGCTCCTTCGCTGGTCGTTAAATGAAAGGTCCCAGTTTTCACTGGTCGTTAAATCAAAGGTTCCAGCTCCTTCACTGGTCGCTAAATGAAAAGTCCCTGTTTTTACTGGTCATTAATTTAAAGATTCCAGCTTCTTTGCTGGTCATTAAAATCAAAGATTTCAGTCTTCACTGGTCGTTAAATAAAAAGTCTCATCTCTTTCGCTGGTCGTTAAATAAAAGGTCACAGGTTTTACTGGTCGGAATTTCCAAAATCCAAGATTTAACTCAAGGTCTCATTAAAATCTATATTGAGTGATTATTTCATAAAGAATTCTTGAAAACTTTGCCAATTTGCTAAAAGCATTTGTTGATTTCAAACATTTTACCGCACAAAAGAATCACCTCAGATTACCTCTAGTACTCTTTTCAAGAAGGTGAAACTTTTTACGAAAAAGGGATAAAATTCAAATCTTTTTCCTGTTGATCAACCAAAAGGGTGTAAGAAATATCCTCGGTATGGTTAGCAAAAGAAGTATTCAATGATGTTGAAAAGTCAGATGCGAATTGATATTGATCATGACTATGGCGCATGTTTTAAAGACGATTTTCTAGCAATCAGGCAGTGGAACTATCCTGAGCTATAAAAAGAATCCACTCAATCCATATCTCCTCATCCATTTAAGCTGCAATCAAATATCTGCAAAATGGATCTCTCAATTGTCGTCAAGATAAAGACGAATAGGAGAGTTAGACCCCCGGGGCCAAAGAAGATTTGGATCATCTCCGAGATGAAGGAGTTTGTGACGGATCCTTTCAGGGAAAGTTCAGATCACCATTAAGATGAAGGTGGATGCGATGAACCTACCGACAAACCCTAAAAGATATTTAATTTCTGCTATCATCTAAAGACCTTTTTGAGCCAATATCATCAGTATATTTCGTGAGACAAAAGAAGGATCAGAACGTCTTCAAGATGAAGGAGTTTGTGACGTACCCTTCCCCAAAAAAGTGACAAAAGTCAGGACATCTCCAAAATGAAGGACGATGTAATAAGCTTCCCCCGAAAGCCCAAGAAAGCTCAATGACTCAAAAAGAGTGCCAAAAGATCATCATGGAAAAACACCCAGATATCAAGCTGCCAAAATTGACCAGAAATCATCTTTTCTTATGTGAAATTCTTTTATCAATATCTTTTCATTACTTGCTTTTATGAAATTAAGAATATTTCTTCTCTTCTCATATCAAGGAAATGGATTGCTTCCTTGAAGAAAATCATCAACGCTGAAATTTTGAATTTGACTCTTAAGACCGAGGAGTTAACCTCGTTGGAGGAAATACTCTAGGTAAAAGAGGGAATGTCTTTTGCACATTGTGAACACCCCAAATTTTTTAAAATCTTTTAAATATCCCCTTTTTGCCCCTGATTTCATTTTCTGAGCAATTGAGTCACTTTTAAATCTAAATTCCAGTTCATTTCTCAAGTTTTACTGAAATTAAATTCATTTTATATATCTGACTCGATTTCGGATCTGGATCCATTTTCAAGATCCAAACCTGAGCCTCGTTGTCCAACTTTTAAATTAAAATTACAGAAAATATCAAAAATAGTTTTTAAATAGCTCGGACAGTCCATCCGACATCCGTTTGGATCCATCACGTTGTATTTCTCGATTCGAGTTTCAAAACTTGAACATTTTCTCAAAACCTAGATCCAAACCCATTTTCTGAAGAAATTTCCCCAAAATAACACTGACTTTTCATAAAAACTCTTCTTTCGTAAATATTTTGAAATTTTGTAAAAGTAGTTTAAATTCCTTAGTTTTTAGAGTTTTGTTTTCAAAAATACAAAAAAATATAGGAAATTTTGAAAAGAACAAAAAAAATAAAATATAGAAAAGAAAGAAAAACAGTTTTGAGAACCTCCTTTTTGAAAATACCCTTTTTCTAAAAACCCCTTTTGAAAAATCAAGTTTGTAACAAACACTTTTTAGAAAAAACTTTTGTTAAAACCTTATTTTTAGAAATTTTTTAAAATAGGGGACCCGATCTGAGACGGGCCTAACGGCCACCTCTTATAAAATCGACCCTCAGAGGGTCGATAAGAGGATCCACCAACATCCATTCTATCCCATTCCATCACCACTTCATCCACGCTTCTCTTCTTCTCCAATTTCCCCCTCCTTGAAGTCTCTCTTTGGGCGGACGAGGTAAGTGACTCCCCTCCTCCTTCCCGTCTTCCTTCCCTTTTAATATTATGTATAACCTTTATAATTTAATCCTGCTCTTCTCATTTTGTTTTTTTTTTTTCATTAAAAAGCATAAAGGTAGGATCGACCTGCATCTAGCAGAATCGACCATACCAATTGCTATATCAATGGAGCGATCATCTCCAACATCTGTTTAGACCTCTCATCTGCATTTACAACATGTTTTGTTTATTATCCGTGTAGATGCCATCACCATAAGACCCATCAGCGGGTTATCATGTTGATCCATCGATTACCATGTGTCGCTTCACAGAAAAACCCCCAATGCATCTCATTGTCGTTTTAAGTAGATCAGGATTTCCTGTTTATGTATCAATTTCCCTTCCGTTTTCTGACTTCTTGCTTGCATTTTTTATCTACCTTGTGGTAATTCTATTTTCTGTTTCATATGCTGATTTTTTATTATCTGTTTATATCTCGATCTACTCATTTATATTCTTCTTCCCACCATTAGCATCTACATGTTTTTCTTTTTTTTAGCATCCCCTACTCACGCACGATGGCTGAAAACGTGAGCTTCAAATCCAAGCTGCCATGAAGATGGATGGTGAATTCACTGTGAAACCCAAGATTTGGTTCCATGCTGGTACCAGATTGGGTTTCATCAAGAAAAGCCCCTCAACATTCCAGGGAATCACTTTCAGCAATTAAGTTGAAATCAAAATTGCTAAGATTGATCTATTTGAAATCATCGGTGGTCTTGTTAGATCTGCTGTAAGAAGCCAAACCCACAGTAGCCAGAGATTTTATCCTCTTGCTCCTTGTTGATCGAGGGTTGCTGATCGGGTCATCTGAAGGCATCAGAAGATTGCTCATAGTCTTTTACAACCTGCCTTTCCTTCAACATGAGCATAAGATTATGAACATCTGAAATTGCAGCACATAGTCGAACAAGCCCCGAATTCCAACGATTTGTGGCTTCTGAAATTTAGCATTGCTGAGACGTGTTGACATCAGGTTACATGTGGAGAACTATCCTAATTCTGCATTCCGCAACCATAATGTAACGCCTTCAATCTGATTGAAAGATGCACTCTGAGATGAGATACCTAGCAGAGCTGAAGTATGGTTTGGTGTTGCAAGATGTATATTGTCCATAGAGACCTATGGATCCCGTATTAGATGTTTTGGAAATGATGCAGCAGATTATACATATGATATTAATGTGCAGGTCATGAGCAATTTTTGTTGGAATGTGTCTGATCCCCAAATTTACTGCATCCCCTGTAGATGGGTGGTCTGGTGTTGGCTTCGTCTCTACACATCTTATAGAGGATATATATTCGCATGCAAGAGCATCCTAATAAATCCTTGGCATGGCCTTTTAAAGCACAACTTCTGAGGATGCGGCAGCTATGTGTGTATTATCTCATTTTTTTTTTCTGCTGAAACTCTATGTAGCAGCAATATCAGCATTTGCCTACCATTGCATTAACTCATTCAAGTGCACCTCCACTTCTTTTCACAAATGCACTTCCCTGTTACCATACTCCACTCTGTGTAACCTATTGCACCTTCTTTTCTTTAACCTTGTCACTCAGCCTGTTGCACTTCTTCACCTTAGTTATAACAACAAACTTCTTGTATGCCATCATACCACTTTAAACTGCTGAAAATCATTTGTGTTCCAATGTGTTATTGGTTACACTACCTTCAAACAACCCAGGATCAGTAGTCTTCCTCCATTACGGTTTGTTGTCATCACTACCACAACACTGCATATTTGTTGTAATGTGCATGAACACTGCACCTGCGCACTTTTACTTCACTTACATGTTGCACATTGATATTTTTTACCATCACCATTACAGCACAGTACTACTTCATTGCACACTGGCACTGCACAACCTCTGTCACCACCCTTGCAGCAATACTCGAGCCATTTGCTGCATAACCACATCAGCCCCTGCATTGCTATGATGTCCCCCTTTGTACCTACAGTAGTGCTTGGCACTGCTGTAGCCTCTGAAACTTACCTACAGCAGTGACAATGCACTGTTGTGGTTTCCCCTTCAAACTTCTACAGTAATGCCCAACATTACTACAAATCCCAGTGTTGCCAAGCACTACTGCAATCTCACTATACCATGTAGCAACATATTACCCACCCTTGTGCACGGCTCCAGTAACACCCCAACTCCTTCCGTCTTCACTAACCTTTACTATTTACCACAAGCATCCACCCTCTTCATAACAATCCAAATGTAGTTGTAGATTCCATGTGTTTACACCCCTTTCTCACTAGTTTGGTGTATATAGGCATTCTTCACTTAGTTTAATCATTATAGGAGCATATATATATATATATATATATATATATATATATATATATATATATATATATATATATATATATATATATATATATATATATATATGCACTTCAAACTTTCCCATCAATTTATTGCTACATCTTCTATAAATTTTCTGTAAATTTATCTGACATTCAATAAAGTCTTACCCATTGTGCCTTTATGTATGTTTCCCCTTTTCATTTTCATTAATGTTTCCAGCTTTATAATTACATTTGCTATAGTCTTATTCATTTAGCATGAGCATTTAGATACATCTGTATTTGGCTTAGATATGACCAGATGTTTGTCAATCTATTCAAACATGACATCTCCTTCTTATATTACTTGTGCTAATTCCTTGTTTTGCAGGAATACATGAAAGGTATTATTCTCTCTCTCATTTAAGGATAACTAGATGTCAATTAAGAATTTTATGTTTTCAGCATTATATTAGAATGAATGAGAATTATAAATGTCATAAATTGCTTGTTTTCATATATATATATATATATATATATATATATATATATGCACTTCAGACTTTCCCATCAATTTATTGCTACATCTTCTATAAATTTTCTGTAAAATTATCTGACATTCAATAAAGTCTTACCCATTGTGCCTTTATGTATGTTTCCCCTTTTCATTTTCTTTAATGTTTCCAGCTTTATAGTTACATTTGCTATAGTCTTATTCATTTAGCATGAGCATTTAGATACATCTGTATTTGGCTTACATATGATCAGATGTTTGTCAATCTATTCAAACATGACATCTCCTTCTTATATTACTTGTGTTTATTCCTTGTTTTGCAGGAATACATGAAAGGTATTATTCTCTCTCTCATTTAAGGATAGCTAGATGTCAATTAAGAATGTTATGTTTTCAGCATTATATTAGAATGAATGAGAATTATAAATGTCATAAATTGCTTGTCTTCATATCATTTTCATCTTATTTTTCAAAAATTTCACAAGTGAGCACATGAATGGCACGTGCACCGTTTTATAAAAGGTGATTAATCCTAAGTTGATAATTTACATCAATGACCATAGTCAGGATGTAAACAAATATTTTTCTCTTTTATCAGAGTTTAGTTTAAAATTAATTCAATATATATATCAATGGCCATAGTCAGGATATATTGAGAGTTAATTTCATTCTAAACTCTATAAAAGCACCAAAATATGTTTGATTCTTCACCTGAATTTAAATGTGATTAGTATATAATACATTCAACGACCATAGTCAGGAATGTACTATATCATTAATCTTATTTACATTTATTTAAAGAATGAAATATGATTTTCAAATCCAATTTCAAGATTATTTAAATTCATTCATCATTTAGGATAGAATTGCATCATATTTTCAAAATTTCTTTTCAAAAACTCCAAGTGATTTTGAGTATCTTTCTTCATTTCTCAAATCAATTCCATTCTATAGATTCAAATTCAATTCTATCTCATTTTCAAAATTCAAAATTCGATTTCAAAGTCCAATTTGACTTTGAAATTTCAAATTCATTTCAAAACTTCAAAAATTCCAATATAAATCAAACTTCAAAGTTTAAATCAACTTTGAGATTCCAAATTCATTTTCAAAATTCAAAATCAAATCAATATCTCAAATCCAATTTCAAAATTCAATTAAACTTTGAAATCTCTAATTCATCTTCTGATTCCAAATTCAAGCTTTAAATTCGAAGTCCAATTTGACTTTGAAATTCATTTGTATATCCAAAATTCAAATTCTAAATTCAAATCAAATTTCGATGTCCAATCCAAACTTTGGAATTTTAAATTCATCTTCAGGATTCAAATTCGAATTCAAAAGTTTTGAAGATTCTCAAAATTCAAGTATTTTCTAAGTTTTAAATTCAATCTGGGTTTCCAAAACTCATATCCATCTTCAAAAGTCCCATTTGGACTTTCAAAATCCAAATCCAAAGTTAGAAGCCCTAATCCATTCTAGGATCCAGAATTCAATTCCATCTTGGATCTCAGACTTCAGATCCAAATTCCATTCCAAACTTCCGATCCAAATTTCATCATTGGATCTCAGATTTCAGGAACAATTCTATTTAGGATCTTAGAATTCAACTTCATTTTTGGATCTCAGACTTCAGATCCGATTTCATTTTAGGATCCAGAATCCAACTCCATCTTGGATCTCAGACTTCATATCCAAATTCCATTTTAGGATCTAGAATCCAATTCCATTTTTGGATCTCAGACCTCAGATCCAAATTCCATTTAAGATTCAGACTTTGGATTCAAATTCCATATTGAATTCCAGATTTCAAATCAAATTCTCTTCCTGATTCCAACTTTCAAATCCAAATTCCATTTCATTCCAGATTTTAAAATCAAAGTTTATCTTGATTCCCAAAAAATCCAAAAACCAATTCCGTTTCTTAATTCTATTTGGATTTCTCAAAATCTCATTTTGATTTCAAACTTCAAAGCTAGAATTCAATTCCATTTCAAACATTCATCCAAGTTCAAAATTCTAAATCAAAGTCCATTTATGATTTTGAAATTTCCTTCTCCTTTTATCTCAACTTCAAAAACATTCATTTCAAAGTCCAGATTTATTTTTTCAAACTCTGAATATTCCAAAACTTGGAACTTTAAATCTTAAGTTCTAAAGTTAGAAACTATTTCTTCACTCTATTCATCAGAAACACTTGGAGATTTCCAAAATCATTTTTTTTGAAAGAGCATACATCCTTGCATTTTCACAAGCATGGTTCTTTGTGCATTTAGACTTAGGATAAATTCTTAGACGATGTTTTAGCAAAGCAAAAGGAATGAATTCGACCCTTGGTTCGATTACCCCTGGTAAAGGCGCCAGGAACGGTCGAACCTCGTACCGATGAGCGAATCCCGTCTCTCCAATTTTCCCGCAATATTTTCAAAATGAAGGTGAGTTATTTTCTTAAATATTTTTTAAACCAAGGTCAAGTGAGACCCCGCAAAAGAGTTTCTCTTCTTCTCTTCTCTTCTCTCTTCTTTTCTCTTTTCTCTTCTTTTCTGTCTTTTATTTTTCTCCCTTCAAAAATGAGGAAAATAGGGGTTGGAAAGGAAGAGAGAGAAACCACAAGAGAGGAAAAATTTTGCGATGATCACAGTTTTGGGGACCGTGATGGGACCTTCATCTTCGTCTGGTTGGATCTATGTCTTTGTTTTGCTTTGATATTATATAAGTCTTTATTCTATAAATGTCAGCTTCATTTTTCATGCAAACCTTAGGAGCCTAGACTCTGTCCTAAGCTGACATCATTACATATAGGATCTAAGTATGGTTTGGTAGGACCATATTGAGTAGATTATTCCATGTTCACATTAGACTTAGGTTTGAAATACAACTCTCCTCAATTTTAGGGATTGAATGCAAATAATGTATGCAAGTGTATGCTTCTATTTCATTTAAATTCTATCTCTTCAGGACTTGCATTAGAGCTTTCTGGATTTATTGCATGTTGAGCATGTTTTTGAAAACATCCCTACCTATATTGTCCCGGTCTTCACGTTGCTGGGTTGTCTCACTGAACCATTGTTTGAGAGAGAGCCTCACAACTGCACCACCTATTTGGGTTCGCACCCCCCTACCACGTACCTAAGGGCCATAGTCCGAGGTATATCGGTAGGTGCACAAGGATGTTGGGAAGCCATTACCTTAGAACCGGAGAAATATTTCTATGCCACGTACTTCGAGCTTCGGCTTGAGTATATCGACGTATCTTGAGTAAAATCAGATGATCTGAACCTTAGAGTTAGGATTAAGGTCCTATTAGCCATTTCAAATATTGCATTTAGAGTCAGCTTTAGGGAATGCGGTTTGTGCATCCATGTTTGTACATCTGTGATTGTGTGATATTTTATATTTTCCTTGTATTCTCCAAAACCCTGGGTATATATTATTCAAAATTTTCTCTTTTGTTTTTAAAAACCTAGGTGTATTTTCCTTTTATTCTTCTAATTTCTTCAAAATTCTTCTGATCCTGCCTGCAAGTTCTTCAAATTTTAAATCTTTACCATTTATTCTCAAAATTCATTTTCCCTCCTATTTTTTCTTCTGATTTTATATTCTTGTTTATAGTTTTCATAAATAAAAATCTCTTTCTGTCAAGAGATATCCTTTTCAAAATAGCATTGTCTTTATGTTTTAGTTGGTTACTCTCCCTCATAGAGTAAACAACGCAATTATCACAAATTTTGTGGCGACTCAATCCCTAGTAATGGGATACAATTTTTTTAAATATTTAACCTAATCCTTCCTCCTGTCAAAGCTTCTCCAAAAAAACATTTGGTCTAAAAACCTCCACTTTCCTCTACAGAGAGTGCTAATATTCAAAAATGGTTTAGACAAGAGCTGGAAAAGAATCAGTTCCTCAACACAACGATAGTGAGGCGGAAGGGATGGACTCTCCTAAGTTGGTCAGGAGACAGGGTCAGAACAAAGAGGATGACATTGACCCTGCTATGTATGGTCTGTTCCAAAGGATGATGGCGAGGATGATGTCGGAGCAAGCAGAGGCCAATCTGAAAGAGGCAGTTTCTAAGAACAAACTAAAGAAGAAAGTCGTGAAAAAGCACGTCAGAATCATAAAAAAGAAGAGGTAGCTAGATAGTACTTCTGAGGGGACAGAATCAGAGGAAGAAGAACCAGAAGAAGAGGAATAGTCTGTGTTTATCTAGGATCCTCCGAGGCAGTCTTTAAAGATAGCTGCAGAAGAGCCTGAATCCGTCAACAAGCCCAAGTCTGAGATTCCAGCAGAGGACCCGATGAGCAAGCAAATGAAGATGATGAATCGAGCAATCAAGGACATTCAAGCTAAGAGTAAGGGCAAACAGACCTACACCGGCGAGGATTTTTATGATGGCCTAGATGGGGATGATAACCTGGAGAATCTTCCTCGCAAGTTTCTCAAGTTTGACGAAACTGGCAATCCTAAGGCTCATCTAGCCACCTTTTATGCAGAATGTTTCCGTTTCAGAAAGGACAACAAGGCACTGTTTATTTGTTTTCCCCGCAGTCTAGAGGGTGTAGCAACCAGGTGGTATGCCGACCACATCAATCCTATTGAACTACGAGAGTTCGATAAGGTAGTAAATTTGTTTCATTGAGCGCTTCCTATTCAACACTGAAGCTTCACCTACATTAAATCATCTTTACAACCTGAAGCAAGGTGAGACTGAAAGAGCAGGAGATTTCATTCACAGGTGGAGAAGCACCTGTAATAAGATGAAGGTACCCATTTCGGAGGAGCATGCATTGCAGATAATCTTCAACAATTTCTCTTAGCCCATAAGGAGCCTCATCGCCACTTCCCCGGCGAAATCCTTTATCAAGTTGATTGAGAGAGCCGAATGGCTCGAAGCAGGAATAGAAAGCGAGCTTTACGAGGGCACGCCTATGGTCAAGAATATCTAAGATCAGAAGAAGAAGGCACAGTTCACTCATTCAGTTGATGCCTCTAGCAATAGTCTTGGCAGTAACAGCAAAGAAAACAAAAACAACAGTGGCAGTGGTGCGAGAATAGATCAGAACAAGGGGCAGAAGGAAAGGTCCTATAAGAACAATGACAAACCACTTCCAATTGGCCTCCAGCAAAAGGGAGATCTTCAAGAGAAGCCCAAGTACATCAAGTGGGAGAAAGATCGTGTCTTCACTCTGTTAGATAAAAGTTTAGAAGCAGTTCTGGAATACCTGTTAAAGCATGGGATGATCAAACTCCCTAAAATTGCGGATCCTTCCGTAATCTTGGGAAAATTTAAAGACCAATTCTGCAAGTACCATAGGACAACAGGGCATGATACAGAGCACTGCTTCGTCCTCAAGCATATGATACAAGACTGCATCGACAAAAGTGAGTTGGTGGAGGATGAGGACGAAGAGCGTCCAACAGTCCTGATAGAGCCATTTCCGGGTCACTCAAAGAATTGAGGATGCCCAAGCTTTTCTGCAATGTCATTTCTTTTTGTTAGTCATCTTGTAGGGGCAAGTCAGCCCGGTCTTTTTGAATCCTTTTCTTTCGAAGTTCTTGTAAATATTTAGTTTTGTTATCGGACCTTTGCTTATCAATGAAATGTCAATTTCCTTTATATCTTTTATATCCAATACTTCTTTTTCCTTTGCCATACTGGGGCATTAAATTCTTGTTCTTTTTCAGAATGCGGGACAAATCCTGACATCATTCATGAGAGAAATGATATTACCTATGAGGGTTTTTCAAAAATCATGAAATTTTGAAAGTCTTTGTTATGATAACCAAAGAGTTCAAATATTCTTTGGTCCAACCTTTTTCAAAAATCAAACCCTTGTGTTAATTGAATTTTCCAAAAAATGGGTTTTGAACCATTATCAACCCTCGTGTTGATCGTATCTTCCAAAAATGGATTTCGAAACATTATCAACCCTTGTGTTGATCTTATCTTCTAAGATTGGTTTCAAAACATTATATTCAAAGATCAACCCTTGTGTTGGTTTCAAAACATTATATTCAAAAAATCAACCCTTGTGCTGGTCTTATCTTCCAAGATTGGTTTTAAAACATTATATTCAAAAATCAACCCTTGTGTTGATCTTATTATCAGTTTCGAACTGTTATTTTCAGAAATCAAATCTATTATTGATCTTTTTCTTCCAAAGGTAGGTTTTCAAAACATTGCCTTCGAAAAATTGACCCTCATGATGATCTCTCATGTTTTAAAGGATCAGATCTTGCACTGATCATTCTTCTTGCAGTTGATTTTTCTTCCCAAAAAATGGTTTCTCACCTATCTTTTAAATAAACATTTTCCTTTCAAGATCCCATATGCAGGCAGGATCAGAAAACTCATTTTTCTCAAATCTTATAAATTTTTCATCTTTATCAATTTCATTCATTTTTCATATTTTTATTGAGTTTATATCAATTTTATCAAGTTTTATCAATTTTTCCTCAATTCTATTAAATTTTATCAAATCTGTACCCTTTCAGGATTAAGGGATAAACCTGACCCTTGTTGTCCGAGGTGTTTCCATTCAGGATAAGGGATAATCATGACACCTCTCACAGAAGCAACAAGGCTATCTATGAGCATTCTTTTCAAAAACAAAATTGTCATAAATTTATTCGATCTTTCCCCACTTTTTATAAATTTTATTCTTTCCCCTTTCAGGTTAAGGGATAAACCTGATGCCTCTTTTTCCATGAGGTATTCTTTTATTCTTTACCCTTTCAGGTTAAGGGATAAACCTGACCCTCGTTGTTCGAAGTGTTCCCATTCAGGATAAGAGATAATCCTGACACCCCTCACAGAAACAACAAGGCTATATGTGAGCATTCTTTTCAAAAACAAATTTGTCATAAATTTATTCGATCTTTCCCCACTATTTATAAATTTTATTCTTTCCCCCTTTCAGGTTAAGGGATAAACCTGAACCTCGACATTCGAGGTATTCTTTTTCAGGAAAGGGATAATCTTGAGATCACTCATAGGAGCAACAATTGCTACTTGTGAGAATTCTTTTTTACAAAATAAATCAATTTCCTCAAATTTTCTCCATTTTTGTCAATCTTTCATCACATTTCTATCTCCTTCTATCTTCTCAAATTTTATTCTTTCTTCTCCTCGTTCAGGATAAGGGGTTAATCCTGAAAATTGGACCACATACGGCTAGATGTGCTGGTCCATCTAAATCATAAATCATAAATCTTGTCATATCCCTTCTAAATTCAAGTCTCAGATTATCTCTTCACAAAATCTTCTATTTTTCCCCTTTCAGGTTAAGGGATAAACCTGAACCTCGGCATTCGAGGTATTCTTTTTCCCACTCAGGATAAGGGATAATCCTGAGATCACTCATAGGAGCAACAATGCTGCTTGTGAGAATTCTTTTTACAAAATAAATCAATTTCCTCAAATTTTCTTTATTTTTATCAATTTTTTATCAAAATTCTATATCCTTCTGTCTTCTCAAAATTTTATTCTTTCTATTTCCCCATTTCAGGATAAGGGGTTAATCCTGAAAATTGGACCACATACAGCTAACTGTGGTGGTCCATCTAAATCATAAATTATAAATCATAAAATCTTGTCATATCCCTTCTAAATTCAAGTCTCAGGTTATCTCTTCATAAAATCTTCTATTTCCCCTTCAGGTTAAGGGATAAAACTTGAATCATTTTTCCTAAATTCTCTTCAAATGTCCATTCTATTTCCCCTTCAGGTTAAGGGATAAAACCTGAATCATTTTTCCTAAAGTCTCTTCAAATGTCCATTCTATTTCCCCTTCAGAATAAGAGATAATCCTGAAACCCCGACAATCATTCTTGCTTTGATCTCCAAATATCTTTTAAGAATGCCGGTCTCCTTCCCGACTCTCAGTTGGAAAACCCGGTGCTCGCACTGGTTATTTTGCTAAATTTTCAAAAGACCAAGTTCACTTGAAAAACTCAGTCCTCACACAGGGTTACCTCTCAAAATCTTCAAATCTAAAGATCAAGTTCATTCTCAAAACTCAGTCCCTGTGTTGTTTGTCTCTCAGAAAGTCTCAATCTTAGATCAAATCATTAAATCAAAGGTCATTAAATGAAAAGTCCCAGCTACTTCGCTGGTCATTAAATGAAATGTCCCAGTTTTCACTGGTCGTTAAATGAAAAGTCCCAGCTACTTCGTTGGTCGTTAAATGAAATGTCCTAGTTTTAACTGGTCGTTAAATAAAAGGTCCCAGTTACTTCGTTGGTCGTTAAATGAAATGTCCCAGTTTTCACTGGTCGTTAAATGAAAAGTCTCAGCTACTTCGTTGGTCGTTAAATGAAATGTCTCAGTTTTCACTGGTCATTAAATGAAAGGTTCCAGCTCCTTCGTTGGTTGTTAAATGAAATGTCCCAGTTTCCACTGGTCATTAAATGAAAGGTTTCAGCTCCTTCGTTGGTCATTAAATGAAATGTCCCAGTTTCCACTGTCATTAAATGAAAAGTCCCAGCTACTTCGTTTGTCGTTAAATGAAATGTCCCAGTTTTCACTGGTCATTAAATAAAAAGTCTCAGCTACTTCGTTGGTCGTTAAATGAAATGTCCCAGTTTCCACTGGTCATTAAATGAAAGGTTCCAGCTCCTTTGTTGGTCGTTAAATGAAAAATCTCAGTTTCCACTAGTCATTAAATGAAAGGTTCCAGCTCCTTCGTTGGTCATTAAATGAAAAATCCCAGTTTCACTGGTCGTTAAATGAAATGTTTCAGCTCCTTCGCTGGTCATTAAATGAAATGTCCCAGTTTTCACTGGTCATTAAATGAAAGGTTCTAGCTTCTCCGCTGGTCGTTAAATGAAATGTTTCAGCTACTTCGTTGGTCGTTAAATGAAATATCCCAGTTTCCACTGGTCATTAAATGAAAAGTCCCAGCTACTTCGCTGGTCGTTAAATGAAAAGTCTCAGTTTTCACTGGTCGTTAAATGAAAGGTTTCAGCTCCTTCGCTGGCCGTTAAATAAAATGTCCCAGCTTCACTGGTTGAAATATTCAAAACCATAGATTCAACTGAAGGTCTCATTAAAATCTATATTGAGTGATTATTTCACACAGAATTCGTGAAAACTTTGCCAATTTGCTAAAAGCATGTGTTGATTTCAAACATTTTACTGCACAAAAGAATCACCTCAAATTACCTTTAGTATTCTTTACAAAAAGGTGAAACTTTGTGCGAAAAAGGGATAAAATTCAAAACTTTTCCCTGTTGATCAACCAAAAGGATGAAAGAAATATCCTCGATATAATTAGTGAAATAAATATTCAATGATGTTGAAAAGCCAGAAGCGAATCGATATTGATCATGGCTATGGCGCATGTTTAAAGACCACTATCATGCAATCAGGCAGTGGAAATATCTCAAGCTATAAAAGAATCCACTTAACCCATATTTGTTCATTCATGTAAAAGTTGCAATCAAATATCTGCAAAAGGGATCTCTCAACTGTCGTCAAGATGAAGACGAATATGCGAGCTAGACCTCCAGGGCCAAAAAAGATTTAGATCATCTCCGAGATGAAGGAGTTTGTGACGGGTCCTTCCAGGGAAAGTTTAGATCATCGTCGAGATGAAGGCGAGTGTGATGAACCTACCGACAAACCCTAAAAGATATTTGATTTCTGCTATCATCTAAAAGACATTTTGAGCCAATATCATCAATAGAATCCCTGAAGAAAGATCGGAACATCTCCAAGATGAAGGAGTTTGTGACGTACCCTTCCCCGAAAAAGAGAGAAAAGTCAGGACATCTCCAAAATGAAGGACGATGTAAAAGCCTGAAAAAGTTCAATGACTCAAAAAGAGTGCAAAAGGATCATCATGGGAAAACACCCAGATATCAAACTGCCAAAGTTGCTGGAAGTCTTCTTTTCTTATGCGAAATTCTTTCATCAATATCTTTTCATTACTTGCTTTTATGAAATTAAGAATATTTCTTCTCTTCTCATATCAAGGAAATGGATAGCTTCCTTGAAGAAAGTCATCAGCGCTAAAATTTTGAATTTAACTCTTAAGACCGAGGAGTTAACCTCGTTGATGGAAATACTCTAGGTAAAAGAGGGAATGTCTTTTTGCACATACGTCCACATTTTTAAGCGTTTGAGTCAACTATAATTTTATCTTATTGGCAAAAATTTTTAGTTATTCCAAGGGTGAAATAAATATTCAATATTCATTTTGATGCAACCTAGCTTTGTTTATATCTTTCAGAAAAGTTACTTCGTGCAAGCGAGGTATCTCTTTCTGTCCCATCACGGTTTCTTCATCTGAGGATCCCGTATGGTCATACCCACTCAGGTCAAGGGTCAAACCTGTACTTTCTGCGAGAGGTCATTGATTTCAAAAGCTTTTTCAGTCTCAGCAATGAGATGCCCAAGATCACTCCTTTTTCAAGCTTTAGGGAACCCCATTTTTCTCATTTCGCGAACCCCTTTCGGATTTGTTCGCCCAAACTCCGAAGATCCCATCATGGTTTCTTCATTCAAGGATTCCATTTGGTCGTCCCCTTCAGGTTAAGGGTTAAGTCTGAACCTCGTGCCACGAAGTATCTTCCTTTTTTAGGTTTGGGTTAAACCTCAGTCTCGTTCCAACGAGATTCCTCGTTTTGACGAGGCGTTTTCTTCTAGTCCCATCATGGTTTCCCCTCACAAAGGAACCCATGCTTCATATATCCATCAAGGACAGGATCCTATTTGAGCTTCGTCTCACGAGGCATTTTTCCAAAAATGACCCATCAAGGTCCTCATATATTCCTTTCCTCATTCAGGTTATCTCTAGATATATTCGTCCCATCCAGGTTAAGGGCTAAACCTGAATCATTCCAAAAGGTTGATCTCGCCTCATTCATGAGACTTGATCAAAATTCTTATCTTTCATCATTTCGGGATATTCGCCCAAAGTCCCATCACGATTTTCTCATTTCTGTTATACAATCATATCATTTTTTGAGGATTTTGTCTTCCCAAGCCATTCAGGATAAGGTTTTAAGCCTGAAAAGCCATGTCTTTCAAATAAATTCTTCCACACCCAGTCCAGATCTGCTGACTGGGGCATTTTTCAAAATTTAGAGTGTTATCTTTTCCACTAAGCTCAGCTTTTTACCGGCTTAGTAGCAAAGATGGGCATCTGTGAACACCTCAAATTTTTCAAAATCTTTTAAATATCCCCTTTTTGCCCCTGATTTCATTTTTTGAGCAATTGAGTTACTTTTAAATCTAAATTCTAGTTCATTTCTCAAGTTTTATTGAAATTAAATTCATTTTATATATCTGACTCGATTTTGGATCCGGATCCATTGTCAAGATCCAAACTTGAGCCTCGTTGTCCAACTTTTAAATTAAAATTACAAAAAATACCAAAAATAGTTTTTAAATAGCTCAGACTGTCCATCCGACATCTGTTTGGATCCATCACGTTGTATTTCTCTATTTAAGTTTCAAAACTCAAACATTTTCTCAAACCTGGATCCAAACCCATTTTCTGAAGAAATTTCCTCAAAATAACCCTGACTTTTCAGAAAAACTCTTCTTTCGTAAATATTTTGAAATTTTGTAAAAGTAGTTTAAATTCCTTAGTTTTTAGAGTTTTGTTTTCAAAATTACAAAAAAATATAGGAAATTTTGAAAAGAAAAAAAATAAAATATAGAAAAGAAAGAAAAACAGTTTTGAGAACCTCCTTTTTTAAAATACCCTTTTTCTAAAAACCCCTTTTGAAAAATCAAGTTTGTAACAAACACTTTTTAGAAAAAACTTTTGTTACAACCTTCTTTTTAAAAAAAAATTAAAATGGAGGACTCGATCTGGGAAGGGCGTAACAGCCACCCTTTATAAAATCGACCCTCAGGGGGTCAATAAGAGGATCCACCAGCATCCATTCTATCCCATTCCATGACCACTTCATCCACGCTTCTCTTCTTCTCCAATTTCCCCCTCCCTGATGCCTCTCTTTGGGCGGACAAGGTAAGTGACTCCCCTCCCTCTTCCCGTCTTCCTTCCCTTTTAATATTATGTATAGCCTTTATAATTTAATCTTGCTCTTCTCATTTTGTTTTTGTTTTTTTTTTATTTATTTCATTAAAAAGCATAAAGGTAGGATCGACCTGCATCTAGCAGAATCGACCCTACCAATTGCTATATCAATGGAGCGATCGTCTCCAACATCTGTTTAGACCTCTCATCTGCGTTTACAACATGTTTTGTTTATTATCCGTGTAGATGCCATCACCATAAGACCCATCAGCGGGTTATCATGTTGATCCATCGATTACCATGTGTCGCTTCACAGTAAAACCCCCAATGCATCTCATTGTCGTTTTAAGTAGATCAGGATTTCCTGTTTATGTATCAATTTCCCTTCCATTTTCTGACTTCTTGCTTGCATTTTTTATCTACCTTGTGGTAATTCTATTTTCTGTTTCATATGCTGATTTTTTATTATTTGTTTATATCTCGATCTACTCATTTATATTCTTCTTCCCACCATTAGCATCTGCATGTTTTTCTTTTTTTTTTTAACATCCTCTGCTCACGCACGATGGCTGAAAACGTGAGCTTCAAATCCAAGCTGCCATGAAGATCGATGGTGAATTCGTTGTGAAACCCAAGATCTGGTTCCATGCTGGTACCAGATTGGGTTTCATCAAGAAAAGCCCCTCAACATTCCAGGTTATCACTTTCAGCAATTAAGTTTAAATCAAAATTGCTAAGATTGATCTATTTGAAATCATCTGTGGTCTTGTTAGATCTGTTGTAAGAAGCCAAACCCACAACAGCCAGAGATTTTATCCTCTTGCTCCTTGTTGATCGAGGGTTGCTGATCAGGTCATCTGAAGGCATCAGAAGATTGCTCATAGTCTTTTACAACCTGCCTTTCCTTCAACGTGAGCATAAGATTATGAACATCTGAAATTGCAGCACAGAGTCGAACAAGCCCCGAATTCCAATGATTTGTGGCTTCTGAAATTTAGCATTGCTGAGACGTGTTGACATCAGGTTACATGTGGAGAACTATCCTAATTATGCATTCCGCAACCATAATGTAACGCCTTCAATCTGATTAAAAGATGCACTCTGAGATGAGAAGTATGGTTTGGTGTTGCAAGATGTACATTGTCCATAGAGACCTATGGATCCCGTATTAGATGTTTTGGAATTAATGCAGCAGATTATACATATGATATTAATGTGCAGGTCATGAGCAATTTTTGTTGGAATGGGTCTGATCCCCATATTTACTGCATCCCCTGTAGATGGGTGGTCCGGTGTTGGCTTCGTCTCTACACATCTTATAGAGGATATATATTCGCATGCAAGAGCATCCTAATAAATCCCTAGCATGGCCTTATAAAGCACAACTTCTGAGGATGCGGCAGCTATGTGTGTATTATCTCATTTTTTTCTTTTTTGCTGAAACTCTATATAGCAGCAATATCAACATTTGCCTACCATTGCATTAACTCATTCACGTGCACCTCCACTTCTTTTCACAAATGCACTTCCCTGTTACCATACTCCACTGTGTGTAACCTGTTGCACTTTACTTTCTTTCACCTTGTCACTCATCCTGTTGCACTTCTTCACCTTAGTTATAACAGCAAACTTCTTGTATGCCATCATACCACTTTAAACTGCTGAAAATCATTTGTGTTCCAATGTGTTATTGGTTACACTACCTTCAAACAACCCAGAATCAGTAGTCTTCCTCCATTACGGTTTGCTGTCATCACTACCACAACACTGCATATTTGTTGTAATGTGCATGAACACTGCACCTGTGCACTTTTACTTCACTTACATGTTGCACATTGATATTTTTTACCATCACCATTACAGCACAATACTACTTCATTGCACACTGTCACCGCACAACCTCTGTCACCACCCTTGCAGCAATACTCCAGCCATTTGCTGCATAACCACATCAGCCCCTGCATTGCTATGATGTCCCCCTTTGTACCTACAACAGTGCTTGGCACTGCTGTAGCCTCTAAAACATACCTACAACAGTGACAATGCACTGTTGTGGTTTCCCCTTCAAACTTCTACAGTAATGCCCAACAGTACTACAAATCCCAGTGTTGCCAAGCACTACTGCAATCTCACTATACCCTGTAGCAGCATATTACCCACCCCTGTGCACGGCTCCAGTAACACACCAACTGCTTCCGTCTTCACTAACCTTTACTATTTACCACAAGCATCCACCCTCTTCATAACAATCCAAATGTAGTTGTAGATTCCATGTGTCTACACCCCTTTCTCACTAGTTTGGTGTATATAGGCATTCTTCACTTAGTTTAATCATTATAGGAGCATATATATATATATACACATATATATATACATATATATATATATATGCACTTCAGACTTTCCCATCAATTTATTGCTACATCTTCTATAAAATTATCTGACATTCATTAAAGTCTTACCCATTATGCCTTTATGTATGTTTCCCCTTTTCATTTCATTAATGTTTCCAGTTTATAGTTACATTTGCTATAGTCTTATTCAATTAGCATGAGCATTTAAATACATCTGTATTTGGCTTAGATATGACCAGATGTTTGTCAATCTATTCAAACATGACATCTCCTTCTTATATTACTTGTGCTAATTCCTTGTTTTGCAGGAATACATGAAAGGTATTATTCTCTCTCTCATTTAAGGATAGCTAGATGTCAATTAAGAGTTTTATGTTTTTAGCATTATATTAGAATGAATGAGAATTATAAATGTCATAAATTGCTTGTTTTCATATCATTTTTCATCTTATTTTTCAAAAATTTCACAAATGAGCACATGAATGGCACGTGCACCGTTTTATAAAAGGTGATTAATCCTAAGTTGATGATTTACATCAATGACCATAGTCAGGATGTAAACAAAACTTAGGATTTTTATCTTTTCTAAAATAACACTGGATCCTCTTCAAAAAATCATTATATTTTTAAATATTTTTCTCTTTTATAAGAGTTTAGTTTAAAATTAATTCAATATATATATCAATGGCCATAGTCAGGATATATTGAGAGTTAATTTCATTCTAAACTCTATAAAAGCACCAAAATATGTTTGATTCTTCACCTGAATTTAAATATGATTAATATATAATACATTCAATGACCATAGTGAGGAATGTACTATATCATTAATCTTATTTACATTCATTTAAAGAATAAAATATGATTTTCAAATCCAATTTCAAGATTATTTAAATTTATTCATCATTTAGGATAGAATTGCATCCTATTTTCAAAATTTCTTTTCAAAAACTCCAAGTGATTTTGAGTATCTTTCTTCATTTCTCAAATCAATTCCATTCTATAGATTCAAATTCAATTCTATCTCATTTTCAAAATTCAAAATTCGATTTCAAAGTCCAATTTGACTTTGAAATTTCAAATTCATTTCAAAACTTCAAAAATTTCAATATAAATCAAACTTCAAAGTTTAAATCAACTTTGAGATTCCAAATTCATTTTCAAAATTCAAAATCAAATCAATATCTCAAATCCAATTTCAAAATTCAATTAAACTTTGAAATCTTTGATTCGTCTTCTGATTCCAAATTCAAGCTTTAAATTCGAAGTCCAATTTGATTTTGAAATTCATTTGTATATCCAAAATTCAAATTCTAAATTCAAATCAAATTTCGAAGTCCAATCCAAACTTTGGAATTCTAAATTCATCTTCAGGATTTAAATTCAAATTCAAATCAACATCTCAAAATGAAAGTTTTGAAGATTCTCAAAATTCAAGTCTTTTCTAAGTTTTAAATTCACTCCGGGTTTCCAAAACTTAGATCCATCTTCAAAAGTCCCATTTGGACTTTCAAAATCCAAATCCAAAGTTAGATACCAATCCATTCTAGGATCCAGAATTCAATTCCATCTTGGATCTCAGACTTCAAATCCAAAATCCATTTTAGGATACAGAATCCAATTCTATCTTGGATCTCAGACTTCAGATCCAAATTTCATTCCAAACTTCCGATCCAAATTCCATAATTGGATCTCAAATTTCAGGTTCAATTTTATTTAGGATCTTAGAATTCAACTTCATTTTTGGATCTCAGACTTCAGATCCGATTTCATTTTAGGATCCAGAATCCAACTCCATCTTGAATCTCAGACTTCAGATCCAAATTCCATTTTAGGATCCAGAATCCAATTCCATTTTGGATCTCAGACTTTAGATCCAAATTCCATTTAAGATTCAGACTTTGGATTCAAAATCCATATTGAATTCCAGATTTCAAATCAAATTCTCTTCCCGATTCCAACTTTCAAATCCAAATTCCATTTCATTCCAGATTTTAAAATCCAAGTTTATCTTGATTCCCAAAAATTCCAAAAACCAGTTCCGTTTCTCAATTCTATTTGGATTTCTCAAAATCTCATTCTGATTTCAAACTTCAAAGCTAGAATTCAATTCTATTTCAAACATTCATCCAAGTTCAAAATTCTAAATCAAAGTCCATTTATGATTTTGAAATTTCCTTCTCCTTTTATCTCAACTTAAAAAACATTCCTTTCGAAGTCCAGATTTATTTTTTCAAACTCTGATTATTCCAAAACTTGGAACTTTAAATCTTAAGTTCTAAAGTTAGAAACCATTTCTTCACTCTATTCATCAGAAACACTTGGAGATTTCCAAAATCATTTTTTTTTAAAAGAGCATACATCCTTGCATTTTCACAAGCATGATTCTTTGTGCATTTAGACTTAGAATAAATTCTTAGACGATGTTTTAGCAAAGCAAAAGGTATGAATTCGATCCTTTGTTCGATTACCCCTGGTAAAGGCGCCAGAAACGATCGAACCTCGTACCAACGAGCGAATCCCGTCTCTCCAATTTTCCCGCAATATTTTTAAAATGGAGGCGAGTTATTTTCTTAAATATTTTTCAAACCAAGGTTAAGTGAGACCCCGCAAAAGAGTTCCTCTTTTTCTCTTCTCTTCTTTTCTCTTCTCTCTTCTTTTCTGTCTTTTATTTTTCTCCCTTCAAAAAGGAGGAAAATAGGGGTTCAAAAGGAAAAGAGAAGGAAGAGAGATAAACCACAAGAGAGGAAAAATTTTGCGATGATCACACACATACGTTTACATTTTCAAGCGTTTGAGTCAACTACGATTTTATCTTATTGGCAAAATTTTCTAGCTATTCCAAGAATGAAATAAATATTCAATATCCATTTTGATGCAACTTAGCATTGTTTATATCTTCCAAAAGAGTTTCTTCAATCAGTTGAAGTATCTCTTCCTTTCCCATCACAGTTTCTTCATTCGAGAATTCTGTATGGTCGTCCCCACTCAGGTTAAGGGTCAAACCTGAATTTTCTGCCCATCAATTTCAAAAGCCGATTTAGTCTCAGCAATGAGGTGCCCAAGCTCATCCATTTTTTCAAGCTTTAGGGAACTCTATTTTCCTCCTTTCGCGAACTCCTTTCGGATTTGTTCGTCCAAACTCTGAAAGGTCCCATAATGTTTTCTTCGTTCAAGGATTCCATTTGGTCATCCCCTTCAGGTTAAGGGTTAAGCCTGAACCTCGCCTCTTGAGGTATCTTCCTTTTTCAGGTTTGGGTTAAACCTGAGTCTCGTTCCGACGAGGTTCCTTGTTTTGACGAGGTGTTTTCTTCGAGTCCCATCATAGTTCTTCCCATCGAGGAATTCATGCTTTGTATATCCATCCAGGATAGGATCCTACTTGAGCTTCATCTCATGAGGCATTTTCCAAAAAATATCCCATCAAGGTCCTCATATATTCCTTTCCCCATTCAGGTTATCTTGAGATATCTTCATCCCATCCAGGTTAAGGGCTAAACCTGAGTTATTCCAAAAAATTGATTTTGCCTCACCCATAAGACTTGATCAAAATTCTGATTTTCTACCATTTTTTGGACCTTTACCCAAAGTCCTATCACGATTTTCTCATTTTTGTTATTCAGTCATATCATTTTCGAGGATTTCGTCTCCTCAAAGCCATTCACGATAAGGTATTAAGCTTGAGAAACCATGTCTTCTAAAGATAAATTCTTTCACACTCAGTTCAGGCCTGCTGACTGGGGTATTTTTTCAAAATTTGGAGTGTTTTCTTTGCCACTAAGCTCGGCTTACAACCGGCTTAGTAGCAAAGAAGGGCATCTGTGAACACCCCAAATTTTTCAAAATTTTGTGAATATTCTCTTTTTTTTACCCCTGACCCCATTTTCTGAGAAAATTGAGTCAATTTCAATCTAAATTTTAGTTATTCTTCAGATTAACTGGAATCAGAATCCATTTTCTATAGCTGACTCAATGTCAGATCCAAATCTAATATCAAAATCCAAATTTGAGCTTCATTATCCAATTTTTAAACCAAAATTACAAAAATGCCAAAAATAGTTTCTGAATGGCTCAGATAGTCCATTCGGTGTCCATTTGGATCCACCATTCTATATTCCTCGATTTGAGGTTCAAAACTCGAATATTTCCTCAAAATCTGGATCCAAACCTGTTTTCTGAAGAAATTTTCAAAGTTTAACCCGAATTCTCAAAAAACCCTTCTTTTGTAAATATTTCTTAAAAATCCAAAAAAAATAGTTTTAAATCTTTTGTTTTCCCTAAGTTTTAAAATTTTTATTTCAAAAACACCAAAAAAATAGAAATTATAATGAAAAAGAATAAATAAATAAATAAATATATATAAATAGAAAAGAAAATACAAAAAAATGGCATTTTAAAACCCCTTATTGAAGATTGAGTTTTGTGAAAACCGTTCTTTTAAGAAAATCTCTTTGAAAAACCACTATTTTGCAAAATCATTTAAAATGAGGACCCGATCAGTAAGACTCCCCAACGGTCTCTCGTTATAAAAGAGACCGCAGGGGAGTCGATGAAGCAATCCGTCTTCACCCCACCCGAATCCCTCTTTCTCGATCCCTCTCTCCTATGGCGTTTCTCCTCTCCACTGAAGGAAATCCTCCTTCCTCCTTCAGAATTCCTGCAAAATCAGGTAAGAGTTTTTTCTCCCTCCGATTCTGATCTTTTTCATTTTCTTGCTTTATCACCATTAGCGCACCATGGATGGTATTGGGTTGCCTGTAGCAAGTCCCAATACATCCCTGTGCTACAACGAATGGAACCATCGTTCCAACATATTTCCTTCATCTTTTCTTTATTTTATTTTTCTTTATTTTTCTTTTTTTTTGTTTATCCTGATTTATAGTTGATTTGTTCCTGATTTTCGTCTGTTATTTCTTTGTTTGAATCAAAATCTTAATTCCATCTTGATGAATCGACGTGGGTTTTGATTTTTGATTCTATGTTCTGCTTTTTCTGTTAGTCTCAATTAGCTATATACATTCGGATTCTTATTTTGATAACACTGAATCTGTTATTCTCATTTCTACTGCATTATGGCTCAAAGTGCCATCTCTATTGCGATTCCCGCATCATGTTGATACTTCTAGTTTCTTTTTTTTTCTTTTTTTATATATAGCATGTTTAATTTCTAGTTGCTGCATCATCGATCTAGCATAACATCTTGCTTTTGAAATTTATTCCATTTATAATTTATGATTGCTTTCTTCATCCATCATATTTTATTCATTTTGTTTACCTTTCGTTTCATTGCATTTGATTGCTTCACTGAATGGCGTTTTGCTTGTCCATCTCTTGATGTTTCAAAAATTTTGTGTAACCATCAATGAGATCCATGATTCACCTCCCCATCATCTTCCTCTCGATCTCCTCTTTTCCCTTTTCCCCTCTCTCGGTCTTCTTCGTCTTCTGCTTCTTCTCCCTCTTCTCCTCTTCTCCCAGTCGACTGAAGAAGGAGGTTGACCCTACCTGGTAGCAACAGATCGAAGTTAGACTCTCCTTCTCTCAATTGAAGCAGGCTGTGATTATTACATAAACCAACTTGACACAGCTGGTCTGAATTAAACATCTTGTGATGTTGTCTACATGTATTGGCCAAATCCTGCAAAGACACATGCGCACACACTTGGATGCTTCAGGCGATCTGATGAAGTCACCTGCTGCAAGTTTTACAAGTATCATCTACAGCCTACCACCCAGCTGATTTTTCACATTCTCGCATTATCACTAACCCCCCCCCCCCCCCAACTGCACCTGTGCGTGCTCATTACATCATCAGCATCCATGCTACCTTCAAATAGCACTTTCATTGTCACCTTTCATTCATACGCGATAACACCTATATGCTGCACAACTATTTCACCATAACACCCTTACAACAAACACCGTGTCATCACTTCCTTAACATTTGCTGCACATTCAATACACCCAGCCTACCAGCATCACCTCACCTACTGTACCACCATATCTGCATAATAATCTCTTTGCATTATGTGTATGAAAAAGTTGAAGAAGTACCAATGTGCCCACAAGGGGACCCCTGTGACACTGATCCTGATGTAAACATATCGACTACATCAATTTTCCTTTTTCTTGAAAATTGTAATTCCCAGGTTGGAACTCCCTTGCATCACTGGTCATTAAACAATCACCAGTGCCTATGATGATCAAAAGTCAGGATTCAATTTTTGCCGATTCAGGAATTTATTTTTTTTAGCGGCTTGATTCAGTTGCAATCGTTGATGGATGGCTCAGGTATTGTAAAGACAGATAAATGGATTTTAAACAATTGGAAATCATGGAGAGCGACAGTAGGCATGTTTGTTTCTGGTGACTTTGAAGTATCACTTTCAATTGCATAGGTTGGGGGGTACATTGTTCAAAATGGATCATTGTGAAAAACCCAGACTAAAATCTGTTGTTATGCAGCTTATGGAATTCAGGTGTAACCCTCGATCAAGTTCTAGGCATTGGCGGCCTGTCACAGCATGAGACAAAACATTCAGCTAAATGTGGATCTTCAGCAAAAGAGATGGGTTTATCCCATCTGAGAGTGGGTTAAACCAAGAATGGTTACCTTTACCTGGTACTGAAGGGTTAACTTCTTTTGAAGAATCAGAAACCGATGCAAAGCCTGGAGTTTGATTTCGACTTCCCTCTTTCTCTGAATGCATCATTCACCCATGGTTATCATGTTTCATTTGCTTGTCTATCTTTTTCATTACCGCACCATCTACATGGATATGTTTTTTTTTTTCTTACAGCAGCAGCCATCTCTACAACATTTGTTATACTGCTATACCATCACATATATCATCTGTGTCCAGCCTCCACACAACCTCAAACTCACTGAATATCGCACAACACCATTACTGGCACTGTTGTACCTTATGCCCACCTCACATCCTTTTATCCCACCTGCTAATAGTACTATCCCCCATCACCATCCCTTTAGGCATAATGCATCCTTATATTGAAAATTTAAAATATCACTTCCCTTTCAGAGTCTTATATTCACATGTTCCCTACTCTGTACCCTCTATACTCCACTATCACAGCCTTTAATTCACACTCCAACAACTGTATTTTTGTAACTTCATCCTACATATATACACAGATTCATCCCACAACACCATATTCCATTAGCCAATACACTATACACATCTTCTATCATTTCTGGATTCTTTTTTTTTAATCATTACTGTATACGTTACATTGGCATTCAGCAATGTTTGTGACATCTGCACACAATATGTTATGTTTCACAAGCCACTTGCACAACCACTTACCTGTTCCATTTCACCTACAACACCCCCATCTCCTGTTAGCACCTTCCCCCTTTGTTAATTTACTTTACCCCATTCACATCTCCGTAGCTTTAACACAACATTTGCATATAATGTTTCGTATACTGTAGGCATACAGTCTTTGTATACCATTTTTTTTCTCTCACTTTTCAGCATATTTCCCACTGTTGCACATCTTAATATGATGTTTCCCACATAGTCATTGCTCACATACTGTCATCACCAACATCCTCCCCTTTTCTTGTTGTAACACTCAAGCATCACAGTATCACCTTAGCTATGCTCATTTGCTTCTTATATTGATGGTTCAACCCTGTTTCTCAATTTCTCAATATCCTGGTGCCTACTTTCTGAATACTACAGGCTGCATACGCATACACTGTGTTGCCTACCACAGTATCCACATATATACAGCAGTGCTTGGCACTGCTGTAATTCCCCGCACACAAATAGCAGTGATTGGCACTGCTGTAATACCCTGCATACATACAGCTGTGCTTGGCACAACTGTGACTCCCTACATTTCCCATCACCTATATGAATCACCCTCATTTCCTAATATAACTTTGAATATTGTCTCTTCAGCACATATATGAAATCTTCCCATCAAATTTATACATAGTATATAAACTCCATTGTGTACATTCTCTCATTAGTTTATATATGACATATAGATGTCATATTCATATTTTCCAATTGAGTCATGCATAATGCCTAAGCGTTACTTGTATATTTTCCTGTTAGCACATGCATCATATTTAGACAATCTAGATACATCTACTCACTAGTTCATGCATTATGCTTAGGCATCATCATGTGTATTCTAGCCTCGGTAGAACCTTTTAATTTCCTTTTATGTTTTATACTCTACTCCGAATTAACCCTGTTTTGCAGAAAATACATGGAAAATAGCCATTTTCTTTCATAGAATTAGAGACTTGTAATTTTAAATCAGATTCAAGTTGTAATAGCTAGATTATAATGAGAATTTACATTTCTTGCATTAGATTAGAATGTATGGGCATACGCATCCTCTAGAATTGCTTGTTTCATGATATTTTCTTGTTTTACTTCAAAAATTTCACAAATGGTGAAACACGAATGACACAAGCACCATTCTAAGAAAAGGTGATTAAATCCTAAGTTGACGATTTACATCAATGGCCATAGTCAGGATGTGAACAAAACTTAGGATTTTCATCTTTTATGGAATAACACTAGATCCACACTGGATCTTTTTAAAAAATCATCATATTTTTCCTTTATCAGAGTTTAACTTAAAATTAACTCAAAATATATATCAATGGCTATAGTCAGGATATATTGAGAGTTAATTTCATTTTAAACTCTATAAAGGCACCAAAATATATTTTATTCTTCACTTGAATTCAAATATGATTACTATATAATACATTCAATGACCATAGTCAGGGATGTATTATATTCTCAATCTTATTTCAATTCATTTAAAGAATGAAATATGCTTTTCAAATTCAATTTCAAAATTCTTCAACTCATTTCATCATTTAGGATAGAATTACATCATATTTTCAAAATTTCTTTTTATTTTAAAATCCAAGTGATTTTTGAGATAATTCTTCAAATACCTTCTTTATTTCTCAAATCAATTCTTATTTATAAATTCGAATTCAATTCTATCTCATTTCAAGATTCAATATTCAATTTCAAAGACCAATTTGACTTTGAAATTTTAAATTCATTTTTATATTCAAAATTTCATTTCCAATTTAAATCAAATTTCAAAGTTCAATTCGACTTTGGAATTCCAAATTCATTTTCAGGATTTAATTTTAAATTCAATTTAACATCTCAGATCAAATTTTAAAGTTCAATTTAAACTTTGAAGTTCCCAGATTCATCTCCTGATTTCAAAACACAAGTTTAAAATCAAGTTTATTCTTTATTTTTTGAAATCTCCAAAGTTCTATCCAAACATTGAGTCTTGATTCTCAATTCAAAATCAAGGTTTTGAGATTGATTCTGAATCTCAAAATTCGATTTTTCCTTAAAAATTAAAGCCTACTTTTAAATTCAAATCTGGATTTCCAAAATCAAGATCCATCTTCAAAGTCCCATTTTGGATTTTCAAAATCCAATTTCATCTAGGATTCCAGATCCCAAATTCAACTCCATTTTGGATTCCAGACTTCAAATCCAACTTCATTTAAGATTCCAGATTTCGGATTCAACTCCATTTTGGATTCCAGAATTCGGATCCAATTCCATTTAGGATTTCAGATTTCGGATTCAACTCCATTTTGGATTCGAGACTTCAGATCCAATTCCCTTGTTGGATTCCAGACTTTAGATCCAATTCCATTTAAGATTCCAAACTTCGGATCCAACTCCATCTTGGATTCCAGACTTCGGATCCAATTCCATTTAGGATTCAGACTTTGGATTCGAATTCTACCTTGAATTCAAGATTTCAAAACCAATTCCATTTTCAGATCACATCTGGACTTCTTAAATCCAATTCTATTTTTAAATTCTATTTGGATTTCTTAAATCCAAAATTCCATCCCGATTTCAAACTTTAAATCTGGAATTCAATTCCATTTCAAATTTCATCTCCACTTCAAAATCCAGATTCAAAATTCAAATTCAAAATCCATTTTGACTTTTTGAAACTTCACTTTTTTCTATCTCAGCTTCAAATTCCCCTTTCTCTTCATTCTTTTCAATTCCAGACTTATTTTTCCCAACTCTGATTATTTCAAAACTTAGAACTTCAAATATCTTTTCAGATCTATCTCAAGTTCTAAGTTAGATTCAACTTTCAAAAATCATTTCTTCACTCCAATATCACATTTATTTCAGAATCACTTGGAAAATCTCAAATTTTCAAGTGTTTTCTCAAAAAGCATACATTTCTGCATTTGCATTACACAAGCATGATTCTTTGTGCATCCTTAGACTTAGAATAAATTCTTAGATAATATTTAGGCAAAGCAAAAAGGCATAAATTTGATCCTTGGTTCGATTACCCCTGGTAAAGGCGCCAGAAACGGTCGAATCTCGTACCGATGAGCGAATCCCGTCTCTCAATTTTTCCCGCAAATTTTTGAAATGGAGGTGAGTAATTTTTCTAAATATTTTCAAAATTAAGGTCAAGTGAGACCTTCGCAAAAGAATTCCTCTCTCTCTTCTTTTATTTTCTCTTCTCTCTTCTTTTTTGTCTTTTATTTCTCCTTCAAAAAGGAAAATAACGGTTAGAAAGGAAAAGAGAAGGAAACACAAGAGGAAAAATTTTGCGATGATCACAAGCTTCCAGAATTTTTTTTCAAATTTGTAAAATCTGACAGATTCGTGAATCTGTTAGGAATAGAACAAAACAGATTTCGGGATTTTTGGATGTCGTCTGCCCCTCCAAACCATTTGTTTTTGAAAACCTGTCAGAATGCATGGTTGAACTACATTAAGGGCAAAACAATCATTTAATTAAGTAGTTAATTTTCAATAGTTTTTTTTGTTTTTCTGCATAAGAATTCATGTTATTACAGTAGTTCAATTAGCTAGATTTAATAAAATTAGTTAAGTGAATTAGATATTGCATTTTAGCTATTTTTAGTTTAATTATAATTTAGTTTAGTGTTTACTTGTAGAATTGGTTTTATTGTGATTCTTAGAATTACTTATTGGAATTGTGTACTGACTTTTTATTTTCATGGTTTAGGTTGACAAGCAGATACAGGTTAAGGGCTAATTTCATCAAACATGAGAAAGCGAGAATTGGTGAAATGATAGAATTACCCCTGTGATCTAGAGACGCTTGAACATTTTAGTTAGAATTTGTTTTAGTTAGTTTTCATTTTGTAACTTAATTGTAGTGTTGCAATTCATTGTAGATAATAGTTCTTGTAATAAATTGAATTTTTTTTATAGTTAATTTGAATATTCTCTCATTCCCTGAGTTTGACTCGTACTTGCCACATCTGTGGAAAGTTGGTTATTTATATTTGGTTGTCAATTTTCCAACGTCTTTATTGAAAAATATCTTTTAAAAATCATTCTTATAAAAACACAACCACTGATTTATATGTTAAGAAAATCATAATATTACATGGACTACCAATTTTGATCATCTTAGACCCTGATCCATGATTCACATCACGATTTTGAGGATAATTCAGCAAGCATTGGGTACAAAACTTAAGTTCAGTACTGCATTTCACCCACAAACTGATGGTCAATCCTAGAGGACAAATCAAACCTTGGAGGACATGCTAAGAGCTTATATGCTCGACTAGAAGAATGACTAGGATGTGCATCTAAGTTTGGTAGAATTTGCGTATAACAATAAATATCATGTAAGTATTGGGATGGCTTCATACGAGGCTTTGTATGGAAGGCCATGCAGATCACCAACTTACTGGGATGACATCATTGAGCGATCAACTAAATCACCGATGGTTTTGCAGCACTACACTCAGTAAGTCTAGAATATTCGGGACAGATTGAAAGTTGCCCAGGATAGGCAAAAGAGTTACACCGACCAACAGCATTGGGAGCTCACTTTCGAGAAAAGAGACATGGTATTTGTAAAAGTATCTTCTGTCAAGAGCGTATTTAGATTTGGGAAGAAGGAGAAATTAAGCCTGAGATTCATTGGACCGTTCAAAATCCTAAAACGGATCGACAAAGTAGCATACCGTGTGGAATTACCATCACAGTATGCCCAGATTCATAACGTTTTCCACATATCTATGTTACGATGCATTCACAATCCATCCCACATCATCAGGTATGATGATGTGGAGGTACAGAGGAACTAATCATGTCAGAACGACTAGTAGAGATCATTGATCATCAAGATCAAGTTCTGCATTCAAAGACTATTCCAATGGTTAGGTACGTTGGCAACACCATGGCATCAAGGAATATACATGGAAACCTGAGACCAGTATGAGAGAAAAATATCCTGACCTATTTGTATAGTTTTGTGATCAGATTTCGCAAACAAAATTCTTTTTAAGAGGGGTAGGATGTAAGACCCACAAATTTTTTGAAAAATTTAATACAATAAAGAGAAATTTTAATGTGGAAAATCAAAATATGAAAATATTGATTTCTATATTTAACTTAGCTAATTAATGTTGTTTATATTTTTTTAGAATATAGAGTTTTTGTATTAATTAAAAAAATTAAACTAGTAGTTATTTATTAAATAATTTTAATTGATTTGAAAGCAAGGTCTAATTAATCTTAGAATAGCTAATTATTTTTTAATTATGCCTTAAGCTATGATTTCATTTAAGATAAAATATATTAAAGTAATTATGTAAAAAAAATGACCTAATTAGATTAGATCAAACTAGAAGATCCAAAGTAGAAAGAAAGTAGTAAAATGGAATGTCAAAAAAAATAAAGACTCAAAATAAAATTTTAGAAAAATAAAGACTCAAAATGGAATTTTAGAAAAATAAAGACTCAAAATAAAATTTCGAAAAAATAAAAGACTCAATATAAAATTTTGAGAAAAATGAGATCTAATGTAGAATTATCATGAATTGCGGTTGTTAAATGGAATATCAACAAATAATAAAATAATAAATAATAAATAATAAAATAAGGAGAAAAGATAACTAGGTAGTTAACATAGTTTGGTTTTGAACTAGATGAAAGTATAAATAAGTGGGGGGCGATTTTTGCTAATGATGGCTTTGGGATTTGAAATCCAAGTGAGATCCACTAAATCCTAAAATGAATCTCCAAAATATCATAGGTAGAACAAAAAATGTAGAGAAGCTAGAATCTTTAACTTTGAATTGGTTTTCATATTAGGAAAGGTCTACATGTGATATGAAGGTCAAGGGTTATGCTTGGGAGAAAATTTTTGAGAATTGAGATCATTAAATATCAACCCTTTATTCCTTCTAAAAGATCCAAGCCATACATCTTGAATGTCATCATTACCTTAACCCTATAAATACCCCATCAAATTGTGAAGGAGACATCCAAAAGTTCACAAACTCTTTCTCTCTCTTGCTTTCTTCCTCTCCCACTATTTTTGCAATTCTCTTCTTTCTTCACTTTAGTGTAGTGAAGGGTGCCATTAAGGAACTCTCCTCTACACCAATAATGAGTTGAAAGCTTCAAGGTAAAAAAGATCAAGCCTAGTTGCATTCACAACTCAAGGTAATTATTCAAACTCTCATCTATCTTATATCCTTTTTCTCTCATCAAACCATATAAACATTTGTTTTATAATACATGTTAATATGGTAAAGAAATTTATATGTTATTATCTCTTTTTCCTCATGTATCTCCTTCTTGAACCACACAATTTTGGCAATGTTCATGTTTGAAATGGAGCACCAATTTTAATGATGTTTTCTCATTTCAAGAGCCATGATCAACCATAAAAATTAATTGGGTTTTTATGAAGTCTTCATTCTTGAAAATTCAAGTATCTCACGAATTCTAATTTCTCCCTAATCACACTTAAGAAATCATTATGCTCCTTAATTGAAGTGATTCTTGGAAATCCATGTGAATATGGAAATTAAAAATTGATTTGTAGAACTTGTAAAATTTTGGCAATTATTGAAATAAATAAAAGTGAATTTTTTCTTTAGAATAAATATGATAATATGAGATTATTTTAAATAAAATGAATTTGATCCAAATGGATCTTGAATCCGAACAAGATCATATGGATTCAGAATTTGGATTTGAATATGGCAAGTGGATATGGACCTCGATTGGACCCAAAATCTAGTTAGGGATTTAATTAGATTTTTAATAGATCAAAAATATTATGTGATCCAACCAAGATCCAAAATCCAGTTAAAGATTTGCTTGAATTTTTAGAAGATCTAAAGTATTAGGTGATCCCAACCCAAATCCGAGATCCGTTAGAAAACCTATATACATATAAAGAAATTTATAAAGAAATAAATTATAACAAAAAAAAAGTAGTGTTGTGGAGATGTTCGTTGCCTGAGTTCAAATCCCACCACACACGGTTTTTGGTAAGTATGTGCTACATTTCCTTTTTTACAACACTTTAAACTCCTATATGCATGCAAATAAATTAATGTAGACATTATTTACAATGAAAAGAGCTGTAGTGTTATGGAGAGGTTGGTTGCCTCTTTGGGCGATGATGTGAGTTCAAATCCCACCACACCTAATTTTTTTTAAAGAAGAGAATTTTAGTAAGTTGAAATGGCAGCACACACGTTTTATGTTAGACATTTATTTTTTGGACAAACTTTAGCTACTTGCAAAAATACACGTTTTCTCTAATGAAAATAATGTAAAAAAAAAAAGAGAAAATAAGTAAGTCAAACTTTGTCATTCAAAATGAGATATTTGATATGGATTGGAGATTTCAAAATTTGAGTTTTTAAAAACATGGAGACATTCTCCAAATAGCACACCTTTTCCTTGTTGACTAATGATAAGGGGAATCAAGGTGGAGAGGAGGAAATCAGAAAATTTTCTTATGGTAAGTACTAACTCGTATCTTATACAAGTTTTTCCCTATTGGTTCAAGGTGGCTGCGATGTAAGCAGGGCTGGAAAAAAATAAAAAGAATGTGTAATAAGGAAAGGACAAAAAAAGAAATAAAGAAAAAAAAAGGTAGGAGGAAGTCTTACCTTAATCATATCCTATATTTTTTAAAGGATAGGAAGTCAATGATGGAATTACGTGATTCACAATCACGTTAAAATATATAAGACTCTTAGGAATTAGGAAAGAGAACCCTTCCTCTTTTCATTTTAGTTTTTTCCAACATAGTATGCCTTATTTGTTTTTGTTCTTGGTAATCTTTCATTTTCTACCCTCTTTAGGGTTCATGTAAAGCTCTCTCTCTCTCTCACACACACACACACACACGCATTCTCTTTAAAAGAACCCCACCAATGGAGTTGTTGTAACTATTGGTACAGCCACAACTTGAAGGAGAACCAGTCCAGCCATCCCAATTTGCAATTGAACCATTGCACAGTTCCAGATTCAGATTCCAGTATTCCTACAATTTTATGAGGTAGGTACATACAAGCCCTATGTGTCTACATTGTGCTGAGCGGCACACGAATACCATTCATTTCAGAAATTTGTAGTATGAAATATATATATTAAGCCATAATTCCAAAAAGATTTTGGTTAAGAATTGGTTTTAAAAAAAATCAAAGGAATTATGATGTTTGGAATTATATATTAAGCCATAATTACAAAGATTCCATAAGACTCGACAACCCGTCAACCCGACCCGCCAACCTGAGAACCCGTTTACCCGACCCAACCCATTTATTAAATGGGTTTGCGGGTAGTGTCGAGTTACCCGTTTATTAAACGGGTCGGGTTCGTGTTTGCCACAGCCAACCCATTTAATAAACGGGACGGGTTCGGGTTGAGGTATGCTGACCCGCCAACCCGTCGGGTCGACACGATTGCCACCCCTAGCTGCTGTTGCTCACCGCCCTGATCAGGCTCTGTCGGCTGGGGTCTGTTCGACTGCCAGCCTGACCAATTTTTTGTGTAAACAACGGGGCGCTGTGTCCTGCTAAGCTTAGTAGGGCAGGTTCTGACCTATCTTGTCAGACTATACACGTCCCCTTGTGCTGGGACGTTGCAGATTCAAAAATACAATAAGTTGAACCTAGTTGTGGGTCTATGTATTTTGGTAAGACTCTCAGGTATTATATTATCGAGAAAAAAATATACAGTGACCGTCATGTTAATTGCTTTTAGTTTATTTTCGGTTACGAGGCAAATAAAAAAAAAAGGTGCATATGACAAGCGTGGGTGTTTATGAAAATGGGCTGGGGTCTGTTTCAGCCCAGCCCACTTTTAATTGTAATTGGAGTGCCGTATGCCAGACCATACCTCTCTGGTCGACCGGGACTGATTCAACCAGGGTCTGTAGACCCCTATACAGGTGAGGCATTGCAAACAACTAACACACTGCCCATGCTAGTCATGCTGGCTGGGCACTGCAGGCCAGACCAATACTATGTTGGGTAATTGTTATCCGCCGCAGCCCAGCCTGCTTTTCATAAATATATATAGGCAGGTCTGAACATTATGTTGCATGGCCATCGTGTTAGTTGAATGAGCATACAGAATGTATCGTGCACTTCTACGGGCACACTTATTCATGTGTACTGATTTAACGCACAAACACTGCCATGTGGTCATGTTGTGCACACTTGAGTACGTGTGTTGTGTATATGCATTGGCACAGTTGTGTGCATACATCTCCATGACCGAAAAGAATTTATGTGGAGCCCATACAGATACTTGACCATTTACTGTCATACACTGGCTCAGAGTAGCTTTGAAACACAATGAGGTACACGCCTAATTTATGGCAGGGCTCACTACCGTGTACATGTCTAATTCAAGTGATGAAAATTTGATTAAATACTTATGAAAAAGAATGATCAGTGATAATGAACGTGGAAAATGAATGAGATATCGTTGACGTATATGTTTTGTAGGTGATTTTGTATATGGTCGACATGCAAATGCCGTGACCATTCTTCAATGCATGAACCGCATTATTGTTAAATGCCTATTTTGATAATTGCACATTTAAAAAAAATTGTAGGGGCATGATTGTGTGAAAAGCAAAATTGAGCACGCAGTTCTGCATAACCAGTGTGGTGCCATATGAACGCTTAAAAAAAATTTGTACGTGTGATAGGCCATGGTTGATGCTATGTGTGATGCATATACCGTTGTACATTTCATCTGAAATTGGGCCTATGGTTGAATGACCAATTGTAACACCCTAATTTTTATAACCCGAAAAATGGTAGAATTTTTTTTTTGAAATATTTTAACAAATACAACAGAAAAATACATCGAGTTAAAAATTTGGCATGTTACTTCACATGAACACTTGCAAACATATAATTATGGAATTTAGAATTTAATAACTAATTAACCATGCATAAAATAAAATTAATGTTTACAATATCTAAAAATTATTACAATTGTCCTTGAATTGAACTAAAATAAAATCTGAGTCCAAAATTCTTGTGAAGGTAGAGAAAAGGTAGGCTCAATCCCCGTCACAACCTTCCACCTTCGCATGTGAGCAGCTATTCATCAACTGAAAAACATTAAAATCAGAGGGGTCAGACACAACTTGTCTCAGTAGGATAGATTATACTAAACTTGTAAAACAGAAATACAAATCATGAATTTCATCTAATTTTCCATACTAAATTAAATCTAAGAGAGTAAACATGCATCTTAATTAAGCAACAAGCATAGGAATATCAAATTTGAATAAACCTGCATTTTTTATTTTTAATTTGAATCAAATTCAATGCATGAACTTGCCAAATGCAGAAGTCATTGAATGCATGCATAAATTTTTATCTTTGATCAAGTATTTTTTCTTAAATGATGAATGCAATGCCTAACTGATACGCATACATATTCAAATTATCACTTCTTAGCCCTGCTGGTATGATATAGGTTTGAAAACTAGATTAGGACCATGGCGCAGGGATAGTTTCATACATAAGGGTGGCTTTGACCTGGCCAGACACCTTTCACCAGTGATAAGGTGAGGTACGATAATTCGAGAGAGATTCCCAACACCTTTAATCCTGATGCATCAGATTTTTTCATGAGTACCTTAGCCCTCTATGCTACAATCTAATGCAGAGGTTTTCCCATAAAATCGTGGGAGGGGAGGAGCAACCTTTTGTGCTCGAACTTACTTGACCCATGAAGTTTTGTACCACCTACCACTCTCTAGGCAAATATCTTTTATATACGATGTTGCATTATTTTACTTGATTACTTGATGAGTTACATGAAATCATACTTGAATCCGTAAAAAGGTTTTGGCTTCGTATAGGGCAATGGATGCACTTGCAAAGCAGTGAAACATTAATTCGCTTATGCTTTTAAAGATAAACACATATATATGCATAAATGAAAATTTCATACGTTTCATGTTTTGGCTAACACATATGCATGTACATGAATAATATGATAAAAAAACATATCTTGCATGCATCCACATAGTTGAAACATCAATATCATCCTTATAAACATCATTATTATCATCATAACATGTTCAAATATGCAGCCACAACTAACATTTGGGATTTAACATCACACTTTACATATTGGACCCTTCGATCCATTCACTAACGCTTAGCTCCCTTTTTCACAACATATTTAGTTATCAAAATTTTCATTCATGATATAAGATAGGCACATCTTTACTATATAAATTAGACATGTATATGAAAATACCTTATGCATACCAATCATACAAAAAAATTCATGAAACATATATTCCTACGCATGAATCGGAGTTGGACCCTTGACCAACTCCTAAAATGCAAAACTCTCAACTCTGTTCAATTGTTACAGAGTTCACTCTCAACTCTGTCCAATTGTTATAGAGTTCACAGAAAATTTTACAATCAGTAAACAAAACTGAAATTTTCACAAATCGTAGAAAATTTTGTCAGCTTTTCATAAAGGTAAACCATTTATAAAAATTTCTCCATGTGAGGGAGTTACAAATGTTTTACTATAGACATGTTAGACTGTGTTTTAACTATTGTAGAACTGTGCTCAGACTATGAACAAAGCTAAACATTTCATAAAAGGTAAAAAAATTTGTTAACTTTCTAACGCAATAAATATCTTATCAAAACTCCTTCAGACGAAAGAGTTATGAGCATAATATTGGTCGGTTGTCTAACCGAAAAACTGTAATTCTGGGTCTATGCATTCGAGTGGGCTCAAACTGGGTCACCCGAGTCTGTACACCCAATTTTTTTTATATAATTTAATTAAAAACTATAATCAAACTATATATTTAAGTCTGATCTAATATCACTGAGACAAATCATATTTTTTCTCAGTCGTTTGGCTGAAAAAATACACCTGTCTCACACATGTATTATTTTCTCAGAAATTAATTCGAGAAAATACACAATTAACAAAATAAATCATGAAATTTACATGCAAATAAAATTTAGAAAAATTTACAAAAATCATAGAGTATGTACATAAACATAATCTAACAACTATAATTAAAAATCGCATGAATCTAACTACGAAATTTGTGATTTTTCTAAATTTACCAATTTCTTTTCTGAAAAACCCGATATGACTAAAACAACGATATCTCAAAATTTTGACCATAGAAATTCACCAAATTTTTACAAAATGTCTATAACAACCTACTCTACTAATCAAAATCAATAATTTCAATAAAATCATAGCATAATTTACACATTTTCAAAATTTACAAATTTATTTTATGAGAAACTAGTTTTTGAGCAAAACATATTTTTAAAAGGGGTTTTCTCTCAGAAAACCCTTCTTTTTCCATCTTTCGATAGCCCTAAGCGAAACCCATGTATGGAAGGATTTTTTAGGGTCTATTTTTATGAAAACATTAGTGGAATTCATGTTACGAATTCTGTTTCGTAAGAAAAGTATAAATCCACCTACCTTGGAAAAGTCGAAAAATGATATTGAAGTCATACGCGCATGCGATTCGCAAGAGCCATCCGGGTACCATGGTAGATTCCTCTTCTTGCAACCTTTAACCATCAATGGAGGTCGATCCTCCTTTAAGAAGAAGAAGGAGAGAGAGAGAGAGAGAGAGAGAGAGAGAGAGAGAGAGAGAGAGAGAGTTCAAACCAAATAGAAAGGGGTGTGAGCTCCCCTTTTATAGGTTTTAGCTTTCCCTTTATTTTTTTGTGTTTTTTTTTATTTAATCATGATGGCAATGTAGAGGACATTCCACCTACATTGCCTATATGGGAGTCCATACTACATGGACTCCCTCTTAATCAAGAGGGCCCACTACCCTCTTGATTTCAACTTTCCATAAAAGAAACATTATTAACCCCTCTTTCTCTTTCTTTAAACTTTCCATATCACTTTTATTTTGTTAGACTTTAGCTTCTCATCCCATGCATTTCATGTGATGTGTGCAAAAGCATATGATATTTGATCAAAGCCACAAGGTACAATAAATATAAAGAAGTTTTAACATAGTTCCTCTCACTATTTTACTTACATGGGAGGTTTTTCTTTAACCAATAT
Organism: Nuphar pumila; assembly: GCF_984573655.1. Lineage (NCBI taxonomy): Eukaryota > Viridiplantae > Streptophyta > Magnoliopsida > Nymphaeales > Nymphaeaceae > Nuphar > Nuphar pumila. Next base: position 21,399,342 of record NC_143257.1, on the reverse strand, counting down.
TTTAATGCATATGTTTACAAAATAGAGAACCATTCGACATGGAATACTTCTATTATGGTTTACACGGTTTTTAGATAGATGCCTAATCAACATTAGAAACAACCCAAATCCCCAATACAAACGTTGAACTCTGGCTTAGTCAACAAGGCCTAAACACGTTTCATTTTCAAACAATAATGGCCCGTTTGTTTCATTTTCATTAAAGGGAACACATCTTCATATGAAGTGGCAAATTTTTCTTCAAAGCCATGCCCAGCATGACCTTGTCATGAGAAATTTTTTTTTACTACCCTTTCTTTCCTTTCTTTGACTTAGGTGTATTTTCCAAGGCAATCCATGCAAATATATCCAGAATTCCTGTCACAGAGTCTTCTTTATGAGCAATAATGTTCTAATATCATATACAAGCAACTATTCTAAGTATCAAGCAGATAGGTGTGACTGGATATCTCACATTAGGATGTTAAAAGTAATCAATGTATTTTATAATAAATTTACTGGTCATTATTTAGGGTCTGATTCTTCAAGGTCCTATGTGACAGTTCAAAACATAAGTCTAGGGCTCCATAATTATGAATTTATTGAACTATACTGAAACCAAATCTAACCATGTTAAAAATTTAACAGTAATTTTAGTCCATTAACCATAGGTGTCAAGTAGAAGCAACAAATTTACATCAAGAAACACAAAATTGTTTAAGTATTATTAGTAAGTCATTTATTATAGCATATAGCTATCAAATATGAGCGAAAAATGTACACCAGGAAACACATAACCTTCATTGGTTTCAACCAACCAGATAAAAGCAATTTACTATTATGTATTCAAGGGAAAAATCATCACATGTAGACACTTGTTTTCTAAGTGATTAATGTCATCACCAACTACTTATTTCAATTATTCTTTTAAGGTTTAATTCGAATTTCTCAGAATTCATTTATGAAAAATTCGAACTCTATAGGGTTAATGGGACTCTGGCATGTAGGTATTATATATATATATATATATATATATATATATATATATATATATATATATATATATATTTAAAAGCTCTCTCTAAACCTTACAAACCCTCTAATACATTGTCTACCAAACTTAATATTTTGATTTATCATTAAGTAAAGAAAAATGCAAATGCAAAAATTCAAGAAAAAACTTCAAAATATTGTTGGTATTGCCTTAAAGTTCAATTTAAGATTTCAAATTCAATTTCAACAAAAATCCAAATTATCATGCATTTCAAACTTGAATTAACATTAAATAAAGTCTTGATTTAGATTCAAATCAAACTCCAATCTAATTATAATATTCAAGACATATTTATTAAATTTGAATTCAAATTCAAATCTAATCTGAATTCAAATTTTCAAATCAAAATTCGAATTTATAAAACTTTAAAAATTAAAATCAAAATTCAATAAGACTTCAAATTAAAATATATATACTTAGTTTGAATCCTGACTAATATTAAAACTCAAATCAAGATCCAGTTAAGTTTAGCTTAAACTCAGATTAGATCCGATAAAAATCAACCCCTGATTTAGAATAAATTCTCGACTCAAAATTTATTCTAAATCCTAATTAATACTTGAATTATAATTAAATTTTTAGCTTGATTTCGAATAATATTTTAGCCATAATTCAATGTTATTTCTCGAAAAATATCAAAAAATTATGGGTTTTACACCAGTGGGGTATGATGCATACACCCAATTTTTGGAAAGAAAATTTAAAACAATGCAAGCACAAGTGCTCAGCTTAGATATTAGCCTATAACTCTAAGAAAAAAAGTTGTGTTGGTATCTATTGAGCACTAGGTTGGTGATGTGCATACACTTAGATCACCCCGAGTGTAGGTTTGGGGTTTCGATAATGCCTTGTGGTGCAATAATTCACACTAAGAAATGCATAAAATTTAATCGATGCATATATAACCTGATTTACGGGATTCTGGGTATACCTGAAAGATGATATATGTTACCGGTTTCCCTGAATTTAGGGTACACATGAAAGACGATGTATGTTACCGAACCCATTATGCATCCTATTATAGTTTGTGCATTGATTGAATACTAGCAAGATGAACATGTGTTGTGTACCCTTGACATTATGAACATACATATTGCTTGCATGTAACTTAGACTGGTTGTTGTCTGACCCCCTCTAAATTTTTATTTTTCATGTAGTCAATGAAAATCATGGAGAAATTGCAGGTATCGCTGCGGGTGGCACCATGATACCATACGATTCTAAGGATGTCCTTTGGAACTCTGATAGCATTGTTATTCTTATTATTTATGGTTTTACATGTAATAATTCAAGACAATGTTTATTTATTTTGTGGAATGGTATGAAAGTTGCTATTAATCTTCTGTAACTCTCCTAATCTATTTAACCAAAGTTTTAGTATACAATTCCGCTGTGATTTAAAAAATAATAATAATTTTCACAAATTTTTGAGTTAAATATTTTAGGGTGTTACATGATTTCATGGAAATTCATGTGAAGATGATAAGATTCTCAAATAAGAAATGATTTCTTGAAAGAAATTTGTGTAGATGTAAAAGTTGGAATTGACTTCTCAAAATTCGTGCAAATGGGATGGAATTCACAAAGGGAAAAATGAATTATTAAAAAATTATATAAATATGAAAGAATTCATAAATTGGAATTTGATGTTTTAAGAAATTCATGTGGATGAGATAGGATTCACTAATTAGCATTTGGTTTCTCAAATATCTATATGAATGTGATAAAATTCACTAAATGAGAATTGGTTTCTTGAAAATTAATGTAAATATGATAGGATTCATGAATTTGAATGCTTTCTTGAAAATTCTAGTGATTTACGAAAAAGGAAATGCTTTCTTGAAAGTTTTAGTAATCACGGAAAATGAATTCTTAAAAATCCATGTGAATGTGATAGGGTTCATTCAATGGAAAAAATGGTTTTGGGGGAAATTTATATGAATGTGATGAAATTCACAAGGTGGAAAGTGTTTTCTTGAAAAGAATAAGCAATTCGAATTCCTAACCCTATTGATGAAAGTGAGTAGCTAAATTGAAAATGAAAGGTTTCAAAAGAATGAAATGCAATTCCTTATGATGTTTCCAAACTAGTTTAATCTTTTCATTTTCTAAAATTTAAAACAGTAACTAGATTTTCAAAATGCTTTGATAGTTTTTTTAAAACACTCAAACTCGCATGCATGATTGGACTGACCCAGTCTGGACCCAGCATGGTCCAGACCAGGTCTGAACCAGCCATGGTTCAGACTTGGGTCATATTGGTCGGCACAGCCCAACCGAACCAGGTTCGGCTGGTCTATGCCGAGCTGGCCTGAACCGGCTGGACTGAGTGGTTCGATCCAGCCATGGTTCAAAGCATGGGCAGTCTGATCCATGACCAGAACCCATAATTTTTGAATACTTTACGAGAAATAATAGTAAATTAAGGCTAAAATATTATTCAAAATTAAGCTATAAATTTAATTATAATTCAAGTATTAATTGGGATTCAGAATAAAGTTCGAGTTGAGAATTTATTCTGAATCAGGGTTTTGATTTTTATCGGTTCTAATATGAGTTTAAGTTGAACTTAACTGGATCTTAATTTGAGTTTTAATATTAGTGAGGATTCAAACTAAGTATATATTTTAATTTGAGGTCTTATTGAATTTAGATTTTAATTTCTGAAGTTTTATCAATCTAAATTTTGATTTGGAAATTCGAAGTCGGATTGGATTTGAATTTGAATTCGGATTTAATAAATATGTCTCAAATATTATAATTAGATTAGAGTTTGATTCAAACCTAAATCAAAACTTGATTTAATATCAATTCAAGTTTGAAATGAATAATAATTTAGATTTTTGTTGAAATTGAATTTGAAATCTTAGATTTTTCAAAGCTTTTTCTTGATTTTTTGTATTTTTCTTTACTTAATGATAAATCAAAATATTAAATTTGGTAGACAATTCACTAAAGGGTTTGTAGGGTTTAGTAAAATTTTAAATGTGGAAAAAAAAATATGACCCTTACATGCCTAGGGTATTCTAGAAGTTCAAAATATATTTTCTTAAATAGTTTTTGGAAATTTTGAATTTTAGCCCTTAGGGGAATTAATTAAAATAAATAATTTAAATGTTTAAAACTTTTAAAATTTATTAATAAAAATTTAGTAGGCATGAATTTAATTAAATTACATGTATTACCATTTCATGTGAATTTTAAATCAATTTATGAAACATTTCAATTTAATTTAAAATGAATTTAACTTGAATTTCATGGAATGGATTTCAAAAATTAACTAAAGTTTATAAAATGGTAGGAGTCCATAGGTGGGACATCCCATCTTATGTGACATCCCAATTTAAAGTTTAAATTGATAAAAATAAAAATAAACTTGAAAATAAAGTTAAAATCAAACTTACTAAAAAAAACAAGGTAAAGAGTTGAAAAAGTCAAAAGTTGCCAATTTCAAAAATTGCCCCCATAAGGGGGTGGCGTCAACTTGGGAACCCTCTAGAAGGGGCTGGACTATGGAGTGAAGAAAAGAAAGAGAGAAAAGAAAAAAGAAAGTAAAGAAGAAAAAAAATAATAAAAGAAAAGAAATAAAATTCAAAAGGGTCAACTTGCTTGCCAAGCAAGCAAGTTGCCTATTTTATAATTTAGAAAGAGGGGCCAACAAAGAGGGGGTTGACCTACCTTTTCTCTATTTTAATTTATTCATGTTACATATAGTATATTAAGTATATAAAGTATATATATTACTTAAACTATACTTAATAGAAAAAAAATATATCAAGACAAAGGTGGGAAAAAAAAGAAAAAAAAAAGAAGTAAACTTTTGTTGAGATTTGGAAAGTACCCCTTGATTGATATCAAGGGCTGGGATTTACTCCAGCTTTTGATTTCAACTCAAACCTTATAAATATAGAGGAGGGGATCACCCCCCCCCTCCTATTTCATATTTTTTTAAGAGCGCCTTATTTTTCCCAATTTATTCTACTTTTCTCCTCTTTCTCTCCCTTTTTCATACCAAACCCCTTGGTATTTTCTCTCTTGGGTTTACAAGAGAAGGCTTCATGTAATTTAAGGGGGCTTAAGGTGAGTCCATTAGAGGTCATGGTACGTGTGGGCCGGTCGATACATGCGAAAAGATCAAGCTACATGTGTAGGATCAATTTCTTTGCTAAAAGGTAGGTGGATCTATACTTTGCTTGAGAAATGGAATTTGTAACACGAATTTCACTAATTTTTTATAAGCATAGATCCTAAACCAACTTTCACATACGTGGGTTTGGCTTAGAGCTATCAATAGGTGAAAAAAGAATGGTTTTTGGAGAGAAAATCATCTTGAAAATACATTTTTCACCAAAAAAATCAATTTCTCATAAAATAAAATCATAAATTTTTAAAATACAAAAATTAGGTTATGATTTTTGTGTAAATTTCAATTTGGGTCAGTAGTGTATGATATTGTAGATATTCTATAAAAAAATAAAGAATTTCCATGGTCAAAATATTTAGTTTTTGTGAATTTAGTCTTATCGGGTTTTTCAGAAAAAAATTTGGTAAATTTAGTAAAACCCATAAAATTCATAATTAAGTCCATGCAATATTTGATTGTAGTTGGTTGATTACATTCATGTGTATATTCTATGATTTTTCTATATTTTTCTGATTTTTAATTGTATGCAAATTTTATATTTTATTTACTAATTGTGTATTTTACCGAAATTAATTCTGAGGAATTAAGCCATTAGCAAGAGGGGTTTATTTTTTCGGCCAAACAGTTGAGAAAAAATAGATTTGTCTATTTTAGATTTTAATAGCATGATGCATGTGATTTTAATTAAGTTTTAGTTTAAATTATGTCAAAAAAATTGGATGTATGGATTTGGGTGACCAGGTTTGGCCCCACGCGAATGCATAGACCCGGTATGATAGTTTTTTGGCCCAACATTCGACCAATAAAATGCTCATAACTCTCTCATCTGGCAAAGTTTTGATAAACGGTTTATTGCATTGGAAAGCTAACAAAATTTTCTATCTACTGTAAAATTTTGGGCTCTATTCATCGACTGAGTATGACTTTGTGACAGTCAAAAAAGAAAAGTACATGTCTATAGTAAAATATTTGTAACTTCCTCATACGAATGAATTTTTATGAACGGTTTACGGTTATGAAAAGCTGATAAAATTTTCTATGATCCATGAAAATCTCAGCTTTATTTACTGATTGAATTTTTTTTTGTTAACTCTGTAACAGTCGGATAGAATTGGGAATTTTATAAATTAGAACTGGTCTAAGGACCGAACCCCGTTACTTGCATAGTTACTTATGCTTTGGGTAAATTCTCTTAATTCAATCAATATACAGAGTGTGTATACATGAGTATGTTTGATTTTATGCAGGGTATAATATGCCTATGATAAGACATGCATGTATGTTTATATGATAAGTCATGTTTGCCCAAAAGGGGGCTATGTGCAATCAAGGGACTGGGGGGTCCAAATTGCGTAATGTGATTAAGAATGTTAGTGAAATCCCTGTTGATATTTTATATAAATTTATATGATGATGATGATGTTGACATATATGTATAGATAGAAGCCAAGTGGTGAATGAATTTTGCATTTATGCATATGCACATGTTTCTTTTATAAAAGCATGAATGAACGAATGTTTATCAAAGCCAATATTTATAAGTACATTCATTGCCCTATAAGGGGCAAGATCCTTTTGATGGATTCGAGTATGATGATTGCATGTAAGATACTAAGTTTATAAAGTAAAACAATATAACATCACAAGTAAAAGATACTTGCTAGGAGAGTGGCAAGTGGTACAAAACTTCGTGGGGTAAGTTAAGTTTCGAGCACGGAGGGATGCTCCTCTCCTCTCACAATTTTAGGGAAACCCTCTGCATTAGACTGCAGTGTAGAGGGAAGATACTCATGAGTGAAAATCTGATGCATCGAGATTAAAGGTATTGAGAATCTCTCTCGAATTATCGTCCCTCACCTTTTCCTTGGTGAAAGGTGCTTGGTCAGGTCAAAGCTACCCTTTTGTATAAAAATACCCTTGCGCCATGGCTCTGATCCAGGTTCAAGTTTGTGTCGTACCCACGGGGCTAAGAAGTAAAACCTAATATGTATGTGCATTAGTTAGGCATAACATGCATCATTTAAGAAAGAAAATGTAATTAAAGACAAGAATCAATTCATGCATCGAAGGGCTTCTGCATATGGTAAATACATGCATTTTATTTGTTCATGCATATTTGTTTTATTTGATCTTAATGTGCCCAATTGCTTAATTAGAATGTATGCTTAATTCTTTAAGTCTTATTTGATTATCTTATAGAAAATTAGATGAGATTCTTGTGTCATAATTTCTTTTACAAGTTTAGTATAATCTAGCCTACTAAGACATGTTATGTCTAACCCTCTATAATTTAATATTTTTCAAGAAGTCAGTAGATGCTTGTCTGCAAAGGCGGGAGGTTGTGATGGGAACTAAGCCTACCTTTCCTTTGCCTTCATGAATTTTTGGACTCTGATTATTATTATTTAAATTTAATTTAAGGATGATTGTAATTAATTATGGACATTGTAGACTTTGATTTATCTTATACATTGTTAATCATTCGCTAAATTTTCAATTTCATAATTATACGAATGCAAGTGTTCATGTGAAGTAGCATGCCAAATTTTATACCCGATGAGTTTTTTCGTTGTTATTTGTTCAAATATTTAAAAGCATTTCTAAAAAAAATCCACCATTTTTCGGGTTATAAAAACTGGGGTGTTGCGGGACAAATCATGTAATATCTAGGATTTTTTGAGACCTTTTCATAAATTTTTGAATTTTTGTATTATGTGCAAAATTTTAAATTCTAAATTTTAGCTAGAAATGCACTAAAGGGGTTTGTGAGGTTAGATGAGAAATTTTAAAAATGGAAAAAAAAAATGAATAAAACCCCACACGCCTGGAATTCTAAGAAATTTAAGGCATATTTCGGTAAAATTTGAATTTTTAACCTTAGTTGAATTACTTAAAAATAAATAATTAAGATGCTTAAAACTTTGAAAATATATTAATAAAATTCAATTAGGCATGAATTTACTTAAATTAAATACATTAGTATTTTATGAGAATTTTGAATTAATTTATGAAACATTTTAATTAATTTAGAAAGAATTTAACTTGAATTTCATGGAATGGATTTCAAAAACTAACTAGAATTTATAAAAGGGTAGGAGTTCATAGGTGGGCCCTTTCATGTGATGTGGCATCCTAATTTAAAGTTTAAAATGTTAAAAACCAAAAATCAACTTGAAAAAGAAGTTAAAATCAAAGTTACCAAAAAAATAAAACAAGGTTGAAAAAGTCAATACTTACTAAATTTTTTAAAAAGAGCCCCATAAGGTGGCATCAAGCTTGGAAGACCCTAGAAGGGTCCTGTAAGGGCTGTACCCCCATTTGAGGGATTTGGAAAGTGTGGAATAGGGAAAAAAAATGAGAGTAAAAAAAAATGTTGAATTAGTCAACTTGCTTGTCAAGCAAGCAAGTTGCTAATTCTAGAAATATGGTAAGTTGGCTCTCATAGAGGGGTCGACCAACCTTATAACATATAAATTATATATTATATATATTGTGTTATGTATATAATATAAATCATGTATCTTATGCTAACAAAAAAAAAAAGAAGAAAGAAGAGAAAAAAAACAAAAAGGAAAAGTAACGGACAATGCAATGGGATTTAGAAATTTATTTTTTTGATCTTGATCAAGAGCTAGAAATCAATCCATCCCTTCACCACCCCCTAGAAAATCTATAAATCAATGGAGGGGCTCACCCCCCCCCCCCCCCCCCCCGATTTTGATCCCCTTGGAATTTTTGTGAGCTTTTCTCTCTCCCCCAAATTCTCTTCTATTTTTCCCTTAGTTGTTCTTTTCTAACCCAAACCCATAGCTTTTTCTCTCTTGGGTCTACAAGAGAGGCCTCCACGTTACTAAGGAGGGCTTAAGGGAGGAGTCTACGATGTCGTAGTGTGCGTGGAAAGATCATATCTTGCGAAAAGACTCATCAACTTGCGTAGGAACAAATTTTCTGACAAAAGGTAGGTGGATTTATACTTCTCTTGCGAAACAGAATTTGTAGCATGAATTTCACTGATTTTTTCATAAGAACAGACCCTAAACAAACTCTCTCATACATGGGTTTGGCTTAGGGATATCGAAAGATGGAAAAAGAAGATTTTTTCAAGAGAAAACCCCTTTTAAAAGCATGTTTTGCTCAAAAACTGGTTTCTCGTAAAAGAAATCTATAAATTTTGTAAATACCCAAATTATGCTATGATTTTCTTAAAAGTATTGATTTGGATTAGTAGAGTAGGTTGTTGTAGATATTCTGTAAAAATTTGATGAATTTCTATGGTCAAAATTTTGAGATATCCCAATTTTAGTCATATCGGGCTTTTCAGAAAAGAAATTGATAAATTTAGAAAAATCGTGAACTTCATAGTTAGATCCATTGTAACTGGCCTCTTAACTCCTCACCCTATTCCCAAAACGTTGCTGCCTCCATAAAAAAGTCGACTTTTTGGATTCTTTCCCTTCCTTTCTCACGTTTTCTTCTTCCAACCTTTGGGCCATCACCATCCTTCCTCTTTCACATTTCTGCCATTTCCCCTTCTCCTTGTCACCGATTTCCTCCTCACCTCCATTATTTTTGGTGATGGTCCGTGAAGGGGAGAAGCTTAGACATTGGTGAGAAAGACAAACACAATACCGTTTAAATCTTGTCTCAAGGAGCCGTGTGGCATCTCCTCTTTGCATAGCTTCCACCATTGATTCTGGCGAAGATCTTGCACGGGGAAGAAGAACGCTTCATTTCCGGATTTGCATCTACACGAGGTAAGGGGCTGATATCTATGTGCATGTGCCTAGTTCCATGGGGCATGTATAGGTGCTAGACCATCTAGGAAGATGTACGATGATAGGCACATACCAGCCTTTGGTCATGGTCGTGGTTCACCTGGCGTATACATCTAGTGAATAGTCTCTAGTAGTTTATTCACACTTTATAAATCTGAATTGCTTCTTTTATCTGGCATATCCTTTGTTAAATCTGCATATTCGTATGCTACTAAGCATTAGCATGCATCTGAATCGGTTGTGTTGACAGTTAAAACCGTCGGATAGACTTTAGATTTTTTTTTGTGAAATTGTAGCTGGACAGATCTGACCAGTCTTGTCGATCTGCCCCCAACCAACCTGGGTTGACCCAGTGAGACTCAAGGTGGGCTGGCATAGCTGGTGCTATAGGTTGCAGACCGATATGGGTCTACCATATCCAGTAGGGTTAAAAAAAAAACGGCATGTTGTTGGTTCCTCTCTATAGTAAATATCTGGAAAGTTTAGATGAACCATCAGGTTATATCGGACGTTAACTTGTTAATTAGTGGTTGCAGAAAATTTCCTGTAGTACATGACTGAGGTTGCAATTGTAAACAATATGAGTTATGTGGAGAAATAAACAATTAGTGCTTGCTTTATTGATGGTTACATGTAGATATACGTTTCACCATATAAGGTTAACCCATCTTGGCTAATTGTTAGGACATATATGGACATCCTTGATGTTTACGGATTATGTTATAATGTGATCATATGGCACATGCATCTAGTCTTTAAAACTCTTTATTGTTTCTTAAGAGTGAATCATGAACCTATGTATTCATGAAGTACTTGTTATAAGGTTCCTTTTTATACGTAGGTAGACATGGAAATGAATTTGCATACCTCTAAAATATATACAGTCATCTGGTTATAGATTTTTATAACCCAGTTTGCATGCTCCGGTAAATCCTGATTTTTTTTATTCTTTTCATATTCTTAAGAATCTGGTTATAGACCTGCATATTGATTTTTTTTCAAATATTTGAAGGCATACGCCTCATTATTTGATTTACACGTATTACCTTGAAATGATCTAGATACGTTATATGGATGATTAATATGTATTGATCTTCATGGTGGTGTTAGTTATATATGAACGTGTGCTTGACCACTTGACTGAGCTAATGCTTTGATGAATCGTTTGCAAATTGGTTGCATCCCGTCCTTGTGATATGAGAAAGTAGGTGACAGGTTACTAAATTGATCACGTCGATATATCTAAATCGTATATATATTTTACCGCACATAGTTCTTCTTTTATATACATATATAAAGCGTAAGACTGACTATCTGGTCAACGTACCCACTCTTAGATTATGGATAGTATGTCTGACCCTAATCCATTTATTGGTTATTATCTTGAAAAGAAAAAAAAAGAGAATCTGCAAACATGTCATTTTGTGCTAGCATAATAGGCTGGGAACAGTCCGACCAAGGCCTATTCGACATTGATTTCACTAGACGACATGTTAAATGTTTGTTCATAACAATTATAATGCAATTCTATTAGTTAACAGGATAGTTCCTCTTACTTGAATCTATATGTGTTGTGCATAACTGACTGGTTAGGTTATACGTGCAATCTGTGTGTATTGTAAAATGTTGGACCATCATTATTTGCATCTGATTATAAGTGTTATAAAAACTGAGATCTTGTTTGGCCCAAGGAATCATATTAGGTACCGAGGGTTTTTATCAGCCCAATTCAAGATCAGAATATGTGTCAATACCCATTTTCATCGATATAGATGTCAATCTAGACGAGATTCAAAATATTTTCCTCGTCTATTGTCATGCCCCGTTAGTCATAGCAGACTTGTTCTACCGTGGCAAACATATTTGCCTCGTACCTAGGCCACCAACATGATACACCATTTTGTTGGTACACCAACTTCATGGTTGTGGCGGCCACGAAGTCATTATCAACTCATCGTAGCCCAGCTTACTGGCCGTGTACTACGGTGGTTGATAACCACAGTGCTTGGTAGAGTATTTGGCATGCTAAACATTATCAAATTTGTTGAAATAATACATGTAACAAATAGATACGAAAAGATAATTTTTTTATCAAGTTTTCTTTATGTGAGGTAACCGAGGGTTGTGTCTTGATCAAACACCCCAAATTTCTTTATGATTAAAAGTATCAGTACGACATATAATTAATCATGTATGAGTTTTAGTGACTCTTTTAAAGTGTCCCAAACCCTTATTGTGAAGGCCACACGTGTGGATCTAAAGCTATTAACGTGTGGTGGTTGTAGTGGTATATGCAAAAGTCTAGTAGAATCATGCCCCAAATCCTTTCACATGTGAATGTCCTACGTCTACATGTGCGACTCCACTATGAACTTAAACTTATCATAAAATCTACGGTAGTTACGTTGTAATATATGTGAATCCACTACGACCATGCAATTGACGTTGAATATAAATAACTGACATGTGCCAGCATATGCAAACCCAGTTCAGACTTGAAATCATGACAATTATATTGAAGCAGGAGGAGATATGCGATGAACACCAATTTATTAGTGGCATTATGATGATCATATCACAATGTTAGTAAATCCATTATGAACCTGAAGATACTACAATATTTGCTTATGATATATGTGTACCTCTGAAAGTTCTGATTATGCATATTCGCTTATGAATGTTATGTACTAATGAATGTTGCAATGAATGAGATTTCAATGATGTGTTCTTATTGCATAATGGGTTGTACGTGGCTTGTTGTAAATGCATATGCTTGTTTTAATGGCTCAATTAAGGAAATCTACAGTGGCATGGTGGTATAGCATGGAAGCTATGTATACGAAACTCTTATAGTGCCATGTGGGTACTTATGATATGAATTGGTTTCATGGTAATTGCATACAAATAATTAATTTCATGTATGGTGTCAAATGGTATATGTGTGTTTGCAAAAGTCAGCTAAATAAAGGACATTTTCATGCCATGATCATATGAAAGCTTAAAATCGAGTTTCAACTTCGCAGAAAGCTGATAGTGCCATACGAGCACTTATGAATTGTTAAAGTTAGGTTTTTCCATGTTGCGGCACAACCAGTGGGGTACGATATGTATACCCTAGCACAAAAAACTATAGCTAAATTAATACATGACATAAATGAAAATTTGGGATTCTAGGTATACCTGAAAGACGGTGTATGTTACTGGACCCAAACAAACAAGAAGGAAAAAAAATATGCACATATAAAATAAATAAGGGATTATGGGTATACCTTAAATACGGTATATGTTACTGGTTTCTTGGGATATTGGGTATACCTAAAAAAATGGTATATGTTACTGGTTTCCCAGGGCTCTGGGTACACCTGAAAGACGGTGTATGTTACTGGACCCATGGTCTACCTTAGAGAGGGTAGGTGGTACAAGCTTCGTGAACATTATTGTTTTTGTGAGAGCTAGGCGTCTCACCCGGTCCCCAGTTCATGGAGTTAGAGGGACAAGACTACCAATGCGTCCTAGGTGGTAGATCCAAGTCTTCTGCAGAAGTACAGGGTGAATCCTAATTCTAGTTCTAGCCATTGGGGAGTACTCTCTCGGTCGTGAACCGTCCCCTTTGGATATCCGTATGGCTAGTCATACGGGTTATAAAATAATAAACCCCCGTGTGGTCTTAGACCACTACGATGTCGAATGTCTGTGCGTACCCACAGGGTAATTAACAAGATGAAACATAAAGTTAGTGCATTAAAAAAAATCTTCAAGTAGTTGCATATGGCTTGATGTTGCAATTTTTGAGTAAGCTGTGATTCCTATGGTGCATGCCTCAGATCGGTTTTCCTTTTTAAGAAAGATGTGATAACTTATAAATGATGTGTTGAACATTGGTTTGTGTTTTATGCAAATTTTACATGGAATGCTTTACTTAAGTCAAGTGTACATCCACGTAAGTTCCAAAGTTATTATTACTTATATACATATGGTTCATGCATATGATGTATCATGCTTTGATGTTGATGGAAATTAATCATGAAATACTTAACTTTAGTGACCTGTACATTTATCACTTATTAAATGGTTATTAGTTCTATCTAAACATGTTGTACATATACTTGTACGCATGACATTGTGCCTATTCATATGTATATTATGCTTCTTACTCAGACGTAGTAGTCTAACTCCTTCTGAATTAATATTTTCAGGAAAACAGTATGGCGAGCAATTGTGGTCATCGCTGCAGACAGTGCCATGTGACCATATCTTTTTTGGATGTCCTGAGGATTTCTAACTTGTAATAAATCTTCAAGTTGTAAATGATAACTTGTAGTATTTCAATACAAGAATTTATTTTACTTAATTGCCTTGAGTCTGTACTATTACTTGTAACCCGCCCAAATAATTTGACTAAGGATTTAATAAAGCTTTTCTGCTCTTGTTTAAAAAAAATTATTCCAAAATTTTCAAGTTAATTATTTGGGATGTTACACTCTGTGATTTTTGTAGATTTTTTTGAATTTTATTTGCATGTAAATTCTATGATTTATTTTGTTAATTATGTATTTTCTTGAATTAATTTCTGGGAAAATAATGCATGTAAGACGGGTATATTTTTCATGCCAAACGGCTAAGGAAAAATATGATTTGTCTCAGTGATATTAGATCAGACTTGGATGTGTAGTTTGATTGTGGTTTTTAATTAAATTATATCAAAAAAAAATGGGTGTACGGATTTGGGTGAGCCTGTTTGGTCCCACCCGAATGCAGTAAAGCGGTTGGACGTGCAGTGAGCCCTCAAATCTACCTCTGAAGAGCCCTCTGAGGTCCTCAAAAGGTCTCCTCAAAAAGTCCCTTTAGAGCGCCCCTCAGGAGGACCACAAAGTGATATGCAAATAAGTAAAGCAAAACATCAAGGAGATCATAGACTCGAAGCACTGAAGACTTTTCTCTTCTTTTTAGATTAGGTTTTATTTTATTTTATTAATTTGGGGTTTGTAATAAGGCACTTTATTTATTTGTTTAAGCCTTTTGCAGGGGGAGCACTCTTAGTTAAGTAATTAATTATTTTTATTCTCAAGGCAATAAAGAGTAGTTAATTGTTTGTTGAATACAAAGTATTTTCCCATTCCCTAAGATCGACTTGGACTGCACCACTCGTGCGAGCTAGTTTTTATTATTTAGTGTCTGGCTTTCACATTATTTTTATAGAAAATATTATTTTAAAAATCGTTTTACAAAACTCACACCAAATTTTTGGCATCGTTGCCGGGGAACAGTGATTAATATGAGTATTCACTTTATTGTCACTGATTGTTCACGTTTGTTTAGGTTGTTAGTTTCCCTTCTATTACTATTTAGGACTGTTTGTTTAATAATCTGTTGATTATTTAGGATTGTTTAGTTTATTTTCAGCATTTACGTTTAGAACCATGTGTTTGCACACCCTAGATACCAATTTACCTTTCTCGCATGACCCACCTACCAGGCTACCCTTAGGAGGTGACTGCGCATGATTGGTACCGTGCTTATAGATTACTTTTCGTGAAATATCTGTTGGGTGCAAGTGTATGGTGTTTGTTTATTTTGTGCCTTCTAGTTTTATTTTTTTTACCTGCGTTGTAGTTTGTTTTGGTTTAGTCGCACTGCACGTTAGGTAGGTAGAAATCCTTTTACTTAGGATGGTTGCTGCACTGGTTTACCCTCAGGTGCATGCAAGGGTAACGCTTTCTTGACCCCGAGTTTGCTGAGATAATTGAGGACCCCGATTCTCTTATTAGGAGAGCCCGAAGACCCGACCCCATGGCTGAGGATCAGCAATTGACCCATCCCCTCAGGAAGTACTTCATTCTCAATGTTTACACTCCTGCCTCCTACATCACAAGACCTGATATAGGAGCCAATCATTTTGAAATTAAGGCCAGTGTCATTCAAATGTTACCATATTTTTATGGCCTGAGCAACGAAGACCCCTACTGTCATCTCGATGAGTTCCTCAAGATCTTCTCTACTGTGCAGATTAATAATTTTTGAGATGACACGTTGAGGTTGAGGTTGTTCTCGTTCTCCCTCAAGGACAAAGCCAAGCACTGGCTGAAGGCCTTAGATACTGTTCAAATTATCACTTGGAAATGCATGCAGCGTGAGTTTCTCAAGAAGTATTTTCCAATTGGTAAGATGAACCACTATCGAAAAGCCATCAACATCTTTTCTCAAATTGAGGGAGAACAATTTCATTAGACCTAGGAGAGGATGAAAGATCTTCTCCGAAAGTGCCCCCACCACCAGGTGCCTCGTTGGCAACTAGTGTAGTACTTTTATGATGGCCTGACCAAAAAGGACAGGCAAATGATTGATTCTTCATGTGGGGGCATGTTCATACTCAAGAGCAAGGATGAGGCATGAGCCATATTTGAGAAACTGAGCGGAAATGCCATGCACCATGCTCTGTCCTCGAGACTTGATAGGACCACACCTGTTCCTAGTGGTCCTAAGAATGAAGGGATTTTCGAAGTTGGGTCTGAACATGATTTGCAAATCAAAGTGCACCAGTTGACCAGAAAAGTAGATCAATTATGGGCCAACCCATCTTCGCTAAATCCAGTAGGAAAAGTGTGTGAGCTATGCGCTAGCCCTGCACACTTTGTTTCTGAGTGTCAGGCAGCACCACTCTATCCTGAATTCGTTCAGGAACAAGTAAATGTTGCCTAAGGTTTCGCTAGATTGGTGCATGATCCTTATGCACCCACCTATAACCCGGGATGGCGAAATCATCCCAACTTTGCGTGGAGAAATCCACAAGAACCACCCCATCTGCCTCCCCAGACACAGCACAGATAGGGTAACCCTCAAGCCCCTCCTCGGCTTAGGTTGCCTTATCCTCAGAAGCCCACATCGAGCCCATCTTTTCAGGAGAAGTTGCTCAAGGCCTTTTCTGACATTAAGGCCAACCTTAGTTCCCACACATAGTCAATAATGAAGCTAGAGACCCAGATGGGTGTGATCATTGCAAAAAATTTCCTCTTGTGTTCTCTCTTTTCCTTCTCTTTCCCTTTCTAGCCTCTATTTTCCTTTTTTAAAGGGAAAATAAAAGACAAAAGAATAGAAAAGAGAAAAGAAAAGAAGAGAGAGAAACTCTTTTGCAAAGGTCTCACTTGACCTTAATTTTTGAAAATATTTTAAAATTACTCGCCTCCGTTTTGAAAATTTATGGGAAAATGGAGAGACGAGATTCGCTCGTCAGTACGAGGTTCGACCGTTCCTGACGCCTTTACCAGGGGTAATCGAACCAAGGATTGAATTTATGCCTTTTGTTTGCCTAAATATTATCTAAAAATTTATTCTAAGTCTAAATGCACAAAGAATAATGCTTGTACAATGCAAATGCAGAAATGTATGCTTTTGAGAAAACAATATATAAATTTGGGATTTTCCAAGTGATTCTGAAATAAATTTGATAATGGAGTGAAGAAATGGTTCAAAGGTTTGAAATTGGTTTGAAAAAGTTAGATTTTGAATCTAGCTTGGATTTTGACATAGATCTGGAAGAAGAGACTTGAAATTCTAAGTCTTGGAGTGATCAGAATTTGGAAAGATAAGCCTTTAGGTGAAGAGAAAAAGGAATTTATAATTGGAATTTTGAAATAAGAATGAATTATCAAAGTCAAAATGGACATTGAATTTGGATCAATTTTCAAGAATTTATTTTAAAAAAGAAAATTTTAAATTTAGAACCTAAAACAGGAGTTGAATTTGAATTTAGACTTGAGAAATAGATTTGAAATGGGCTTTGGAAATGAGAATTGGAAATGAAACTGAATTTTAAATCTGGAATAGAATTTGATCTAAAACCTGGAATTCTGGATGGATTTGAATCTGAAATATGAATCCTAAATGAAATTGGATCCGAAGTCTGGGATTCAAGATGGAATTTGAATCCAGAATCTGGAATCCTAAATGGAATTTGATCTGAAGTCTGGAATCCAAGATGGAATTTGAATCTAGAATCTGGAATCCTAAATGGAATTAGATTCGAAGTCTAGAATCCAAGATGGAGTTGAATCCAAAATCTAGAATCCTAAATGGAATTGGATGCGAAGTCTGAAATCCAAGATGGAGATTTGGATTTGGAAATCTGAATCCAAGGTGGAACTGGGTTCTAAATCTAGAATCTAAGATGGAATTGGATTTTGAAAATCCAAATGGGACTTTTGAGGATGGATATGGATCTTGGAAATCCAAATTTAAATTTAAAAGTGGGTTTTAAACTTATAAAAAATTGAATTTTGAGATTCAGAATCAATCTCAAAAACCTTGATTTTGAGTTGAGAATCAAGACTCAATCTTTAGATAGAACTTTGGAGATTTTGAAAAATAAAGAATAAATTTGATGTTAAACTTGAAAAAAAATCAGAAGATGAATCTGGGAATTTCAAAGTTAAATTGAACTTTGAAATTTGATCTGAGATATTAAATTGAATTTGAAATTGAATTCTGAAAATGAATTTGGAATTTCAAAGTTAATTTGAACTTTGAAATTTGATTCAAATTGGAAATTGAATTTTGAATATAGAAGTGAATTTGAAATTTCAAAGTCAGATGGGGCTTTAAAATTGCATCTTGAATCTTTGAAATGAGATAGAATTGAGAAGATGAGTTTGAAAGTAAGAATTGATTTGAGAAATGAAGAAGGTATTTGAAAATATATTTCAAAAATCACTTGGATTCTAAAAAAGAATTTTGAAAATATGATGTAACTCTATCCTAAATGATGAATGATTTTAAGGGAATTTGAAATTGGGTTTTGAAAAGCATATTTCATTCTTTAAATGAATGAAAATAAGATTTGAGAATATAATACATCTCTAACTGTGGTCATAAAATGTATTATATAATAATCATATTTAAATTCAAGTGAAGAATAAAACACATTTTTGGTGCCTTTATAGAGTTTAAAATGAAATTAACTCTCAATATATTCTGACTATGGCCATTGATATATATTTTGAGTTAATTTTAAGTTAAACTTTGATAAAGGAAGAAAATATTTAGAAAATATGATGATTTTTTTAAAGAGATCCAGTGTGAATCTAGTGTTATTCCATAAAAGATCAAAACCATAAGTTTTGTTCACACCTTGACTATGGCCATTGATACAAATCGTCAACTTAGGATTTGATCATCTTTTATTAAAATGGTGCATGTGCCATTCGTATTTCCATTTGTGAAATTTTGCAATAAAGGAGAAAAATGATATGAAAACAAGCAATTTCTAAGATATATGCATGCTCATACATTCTAATCTAAGACATGACATGTAAATTTCTCATTATAATCTAGCTATTACATTGTTGAATTGAATTTAAAATTACAAGTCTCTAATTCTATGAAAGAAAATAGCAATTGTCCATGCATTGCCTGCAAAATAGAGTTAGCACTTAACATGAATGCAAAATCAAACCATGCTGAGATCAATATATGGCCATATTTATATCCATGAAGAGATGCTTATATTATATGCAATACATGGTGAATATATGGTGTATTGTGAGGAGTGTAGATGTGTGATCATGCAAAATTTTTCTTCTCGGTTCTCCTCTTCCTTTTCTTCACCTTTCTAGCCTCTATTCCCTTTTGAAGGAGAATAAAAGATAGAAAAGAAGAGAGAAAAGAAAAGGAATAAGAGAGAGGAACTCTTTTGCAATGTCTCATTTGACCAAAATTTTGGAAATGTTTTGAAATTACTCGCCTCCGTTTTAAAAATTTGCGGGAAAAATTGAGAGACGGGATTCGCTCGTCGGTACGTGGTTCGACCGTTCCTGGAGCCTTTACCAGGAGTAATCGAACTAAGGATCGAATTTGTGCCTTTTGCTTTGCTAAAATATTATCTAAAAATTTATTCTAAGTTTAAAATGCACAAAGAATCATGCTTGTACAATGCAAATGCAAAAATGTATGCTTTTGAGAAAATAGTTTAGAAAATTTGGGATTTTCCAAGTATTTCTGAAATAATTTTGATAATATAGTGAAGAAATGATTGAGAGGGTTGAAACTGATTTGAAAAAGTTAGATTTTGAATCTAACTCAGAATTTTGAAATAAATCTGGAAGAAGAGACTTGAAATTCCAAGTCTTGGGGTAATCAGAGATTTGAAACTGAGATAGAATTTTTGAAGTAATAATGAATTTTTAAAGTCAGAGTGGACTTTGAATTTGAATGGATTGATTCTGAAAAAGGAATCCTTAATTTCAGAACCTGAAAGAGGAATTGAATTTTGGGTTTGGACTTTGAGAAATAGATTTAAATTTGGTTTTGAAAAATGAGAATTGGAAATAAAATTAGATTTAAAATCTAGAATGGAATTTTGATCTGAAATCTAGAATGGATCTTTTATCTGAAATCTGGCATCCAAGATGGAACTAAATCCGGAATCTGGAATCCTATTTTGAATTGGATCCGAAGTCTGGAATCCTAGATGGAATTGAATCCGAAATCTGAATCCTAAATAGAAGTGGATCTGAAGTCTGGGATCCAAGATGGAGTTGAATCTGAAATGTGGAATTTTAAATAGGATTGGATCTGAGGTCTGGAATCCAAAATGGAGTTGAATCCAAAATCTGGAATCCTAAATGGAATTGAATCAGAAGTCTGAAATCCAAAATGGAGTTGAATCCGAAATCTGGAATCCTAAATGGAATTGGATCCGAAGTCTGGAATCAAAAAATGGAGTTGGATCCAAAATCTGGAATCCTAAATAGAATTGGATCCGAAATCTGAAATTCAAAATAGAACTGGAGTTGGATCCGAAATCTGTAATCCTAAATGGAATTGGATCTGAAATCTGAAATCCAAAATGGAACTCTAGTTCTAAATCTAGAATCCAAGATGGAATTGGATTTTGAAAATCCGAATGGGACTTGTTGATGGATCTGGATTTTGGAAATCCAGATTTGGATTTAAAACTTAGGAAAAATCAGATTTTGAGATTTAGAATCAATCTCAAGACTTTGATTTTGAATATTTGAGAATCAAGACTCAATGAAAAATAAAGGATAAACTTGATTTTAAGCTTGAGTTTTGAAATCAGAAGATGAATCTGGAAATTCCAAAGTTTAAATTGAACCTTGAAATTCAATATGGGGTATTGAATTGAATTTAAAACCGAATCTTGAAAATGGAAATGAATTTGAATTTTCAAAGTTGAATTGAACTTTGAAATTGGATTTTGAATTGGAAATTGAATTTGGAATATAGAAGTGAATTCAAAATTTCAAAGTCAAATTGAACTTTGAAATTGAATTTTGAATTTTGAAATGAGATAGAAAGATGAATTGGAATAAAAATTTGAAGATTTGTTTGAGAAATGAAGAAGATATTTGAAAATATATCTCAAAATCACTTGGATTTTGAAAATGATTTTGAAAAAGAATTTTGAAAATATGATGTAATTCTATCCTAAATGATGAATGAATTAAAAGGAATTGGGTTTTGAAAAGCATATCTCATTCTTTAAATGAATTGAAATAAGATTGAAGATATAATACATTTCTGACTATAGTCACAAAATGTATTATATAATAATCATATTTAAATTCAAATGAAGAAGAAAACACATTTTGGTGCCTTTATAGAGTTTAAATTGAAATTAACTCTCAATATATTCTGACTATGGCCATTGATATATATATATATATATATATATATATATATATATATATATATATATATATATATTGAGTTAATTTTAAGTTAAACTCTGATAAAGGAAGAAAATATTTAGAAAAATATGATAATTTTTAAAAAAGATCCAGTGTGGATCCAATATTATTCCATAAAAGATGAAAACCATAAGTTTTGTTCACACCTTGACTATGGCCATTGATGCAAATCGTCAACTTAGGATTTAATTACCTTTTATTAGAATGGTGCACGTGTCATTCGTGTTCTCATTCGTGAAATTTTTGCAATAAAAGATAAAATGATATGAAACAAGCATTTCTAGAAAATATATATGTTCATACATTCTAATCTAGTGCAATGAATGTAAACTTCTCATTATAATCTAGCTATTATATTTCTGAAATTGAAACGAAAAATATAATTCCTAAGCTAAGAAGAAAAATAACCCGTTTCATACATTTCCTGCAAAAAGATAGAGTTAGTATATATGAAAACACCAAATATAAGAAAAAAGCAAGTGAAAGATGTATAATCCTACTCATGCTAATGGAGAGGTGCCTATGGATTAGCCTAAATGAAATGTATATAGAAAGAGAATCACAAAACATTACATTGGATCTAATATGCAAATAGTAGAGGATTTATGGACATGCCTACATATTAGATGTATAAGGGAGCTTATATGATATGATGCATGTGCTTAAAGAACAACCATGAATGTGCATGTGTGAAGCTAAAGCATAAGTGGGTGGTGCTATAGAGAAATGCAGGTGACAGTAGAAATGAGCACAATGCAAGGTGCAATAGGTAAGTAAGAAAAGATTGTGCAAATGCAGGTAGTATTGTGTGCAAGAGGTGGTAGCATGGTGATTGTGGTGGCAAGGTAACCTACAGGTGGAGAATATGAAAGTGATGTACAGAGGGGACATGGAGATGAGGTGTTATAGCAGGCGAATGTAGTCAGCAAGTGGTTCCTACATGGCTGAATTCCGCAAGTCATTTCCAATGGTATAAATAAAAGGAGCTTGACAATATCAGTAGTGCCAACAAGCTGATTTCAATCATGGCCTTCAGATGCTTCTTAGCCAACACACCGGAATGCAGGAAACAGTATGACCGTATAAAAGAAAAAAAATTCAATGACTGTGGCCATATACAGTAGATGTATACACAATGAGGTCATGAACTGGAGCAGTTGCCATGACCCTGGTGCTAGTTCGAACTTTGATGATATGCATGAATTGATAGCACCCAACTGCTACACAATAGACCATTATCTGATACAAGGAAGTGTAGATATGCAAATTTAAAAGTACATACATAGATAAAAAAAATTCTCTTGTTCGAGATTTTCAACATAAGCTGAAATATTCAAGCATTTGCACAATCATTCCACAGGTGACTCCAGAGATGTCTGTGGGTAGTCTTAATTACACACTACGAATTGGACTTTTTTGGGACTTCTCTTACATAAACAAGAGCAAAATCAAAGTCTTTGGTGCAGGAACTTGGAAACCTGCAAGAAATGCCATCAATGCTTACATTTCCCCTATATGTCAGCATATTTTCTGTTATTGCTTTTAATTCCCTACCTTCTGATAGAATCTGAAATTCCCAACCTCGGGCTATCTGTATACTATATAGTGTCAAACAAATGGTTAGGATGACCGGATTATTAGGCTACGGTGGAACTATTCAGCTAACACTTGTGTACTACATGGGCTCCCAGTCATCTTGACCTGGAGCAAGAGGTGTCCATCATATATGCAAGGTTCACAGAATTCGATCAAACTGGGAGTTAATGATTCCTTTTTATTAACCAGATCTTATATGTTTAAAATTGTGACAATCACTGTCATTTGTTAAGCAGTTTGCCATTGTTACCACTCTTTCCATCAGGTGACATGGTACATGTGAAACAAGATGCAATAGAGGAAATTGAAAAAAAAAACATTGTAGGGAATGCATTAAACAAACAGGGATAGGTCTATTCTACCTATGAATTCACGATGAATCAAGTAGGATTTTCTGATGGGTTGGATTGGATGCACAGAGGACTGTAGCAAGGGGTAGCAACTGAAGCCCAACACAATGAGTATATACATATACTAGCAATGAAACAATGTTTCAGAAATAACAGTATATTATTAACTAGATCAACAAAATACTAAAATAAAATGACGATAATGTGTCTCAAAAATACAGAAGACTAATGAAGGCTCAAAGACACAGAAGACCCAAAATATCTGCAATTCAAAATACAGAAAGCTTAAAAATACAGAAGGCTAGGTTTAATGAGAGGTCATGATGGGTTTTAAACATAAATTCTACTGGACTAAAAGAATGTAAAAGGATTTTGGGGTTTAAGCACAGATATAAGTTGATGTTTCAACCGTCAACTACAGACTTGATTCATAAATTTAAATGATCACGACAGCAGGAAGTAGAGTTATGAGAGGTTGAATGAAATGCCATAAAGAGATGCAAATGAGGTGTGAAGGCTATATCAAGTATCATGACAGTGGGTATCCAATAATGCCAAATGATCAAGGTGCAAATGGTGTGGGTGGGAGCCCGAATAGCACGGTGGATGAGAAACCTTTGAGCATCATGATCGCTGGCATCCATATCGTTGACACCTTTATTGCTCAGTAGATGGAACATGATTCCTTTTATTGGCCATGCTCTAGTTCAAGCTCTGCATCAAGCAAGAAGGCACTTCGATCCCTACTGTACAGGGAGGGATCATTCTTGACAGCATCGGTCACCACTCCTGACCGATCCAGGGAAGTTGGAGTTTTTGATGATCATTTAGATTCTTCACAAAATTTCAGCTATCTCTTACTCAGCAATAGGCATTATTCTTTCAATGGCATTCACTGAATAGTAGACAGGTAAACTTCCAGTGGGGTGATCATTTAATAGACCCATCATGATACATGTCTCAGTTAGCAGTGAAAATTCACTAGACACCACATATGGTGGTGGGCCGATGCATATGAACAACATAGATGATAAAGCAATTAAAACAGATGCTGAAAGAGAAAAAAAATGACAATCATTGGAAATACCATATAATGGATGCTCATGCAACACTGGTATGACAATGATTATGATGCAATGAAGCTATAACAAAGACTTTACACCAGATTTTTGCTCTAGATTTGAATCAACTCATAGGGAGATCGATGTGATCCCATATAACGTATCATAAGATATGATGCTATTTAAAATAAAACTGATAGGATTTTACAAAAGATGGGGTCAGATGTTATAATGAAGGGGAAAACACAAGGCCAATCGTTGAAGGAGATGTCGAATGATGAATCCTGATGCACGAATGGTATTGGAAGATTTGTGTCATTCCTCTTAGACTCTGAATGAGTGGTCATTCAACAACAAACTAAGGACCTTGACACTCGCAGTAGGATGGTTCAACCGAACCTCATACATGCTTGACATAAACCATATAGGCGTTTGGCATTGGATGGCGATCAGATATACAAACAACAGTAACAGTGTAATGAAATGAACTTGAAGTATTAATATGCAGAAATGTGATGCCTAAAACGCAGGAATATGAAGGAAAGACATAAAACCAAAAATATGGATCTAAATAATATTGCAATGAACATTGTAAGTGAACTAAAAGGGAATATTGAAGCAGAGGATGATCCGTGCACTAAAAAAAAGTATGATGAACAATCTAATGTAATAACATTCAAGGCCAGAGTGGAATATGCTAAAATTGGAATGAACGGAATATAATCCTACGCTGTCACGACAAGAAATCAAGTGTTAAAGACAAAGAAGACATCAGAAAAAAGAAAAGAAAAAAAAAAGAAAAAAAAGAATTAGATGTTGGAATCGATGGATTCCGTTAATGCTATTGCACGAGATGAGTTGAAATTGCTATATGCAATCCAACACCACCCATGGTGCGTGAATAGGGATTTAAAACTGGAGAGTAAAAAGGGAACTCATGGAAAGCCAAGGAGAAAAGGGGATTGACTTACTTGATTCTGTAGAGGTTCTGAAGGAGGGAGTCGCGCTCTTCTCTTCTACTATGGAGGCCTTCTGCCACTGGAGAAGAGGAGATGATCAGAAGGGAGAGGGTAATCAGATGGAGAAGATGGATGTAATTGATCTAATGGATCCCATCCCCTCTTCTCGATGTTTGTTTATATAGGAAGAGAAGAATCATCGAGAAGGGAGGAGGTTGTTAGGGATCAACGGGTGAAGAGAGTAGCAGCCGATCGAAGGGTTGAGGAAGAAAGAGGCAGGTTGTTGGCGATGGGTGGATGAGGCCTGTGGGAAGAAGATCAGCAGGTGATCGGCCGTTAGGGAAGGTCGTTAAGAGGTTTTTCCAAATTTCAAAAACAAGGTTTTCTTTTGAAAAACTTTCTCAAAAAGGGGTTTTTAAACCATTTTTTGTATTTTTCCTTTTCGATTCGATTTTTTTGTTTATTTTTCTTTTTATTTCTATTTCTTTTCATTTCTATTTTTTGTTATTTTTTTGCATTTTTGTATTTTTTTGTTATATTTTTGTAATAAAATTCTAAAACTATGAGAAAATGAAGGATTTTAAACTATTTTTGCAAGATTTTGAAAATATTTACAAAAAGGAGGGTTTTATGAGAATTCAGGTTCTGATTTTGGGAATTTCTTCAGAAAACGAGTTTGGACCTAGGTTTTGAGTAAATATTCAAGTTTTTAACCTCGAATTGTGAAATACAGAGTCGTGGATCAAAACGGATACCGGATGGACTGTTTGAGCCTTTCAGAAATTATTTTTGGTATTTTTGTAAAATTGGTTTAAAAATTGGATAACGAGGCTCAGATCTGGATTCTGAACTGGATCTGGATCCAAAATTGAGTCAGATATAGAAAATAAATTTGATTATAGTAAATTCGAACAATAAAGTAGAATTTTGATTGAAAATGACTCAATTGCTCAGAAAATGGGGGCCAAGGGCAAAGAGGGAATATTTACAAGATTTTAAAAAATTTGGGGTGTTCACAGATGCCCCTCTTTCCTACTAAGTTGGTTGAAAACCGAGCTTAGTGGCAAAGAAAACACTCTAAATTTTGAAAAATACCTCAGTCAGTAGATCTGAACTGGGTGTGGAAGAAAAGGACATGATTTCTCAGGCTTAAAACCTTCTCCTTAATGGTTTTGAAGAGACAAAAATCCTTGAAAATGATATAATTGGATAATAGAAAATAAGGAAATCGCGATGGGATTAGAAAGGATATCTAGCCAAAATGAGATTCAGGTTTAACCCTAACCTGAATGGAAAATACCTCGTGGAGCGAGGTTCAGGCTTAACCCTTAACCTGAAAGGGACGACCATACAGAATCCTTGAATGAAGAAATTATGGTGGGACTAGAAAGGATATCTAGCCGAAATGAGATTCAGGTTTAACCCTAACCTGAATGGAAAATACCTAGTGGAGCGAGGTTCAGGCTTAACCCTTAACCTGAAAGGGACGACCATACGAAATCCTTGGATGGAGAAACCATGATGGGACCTTCGAAGTTTGGACGAACAAATCCGGAAGGGGTTTGTGAAAGGAGAAAAATGGGGTTCCCTAAAGCTTAGAAAAGGGATGATCTTGGGTGTTTCATTGCTGAGACTAAATCAGCTTTTAAAAACAGATAACCTCTCGCAGAGAATTCAGGTGATACCTCGAGGAGCGAGGTAACAGGTTTAATCCTTAGCCTGAATGGATACTGAATCCTCGAGGGGTGAGGAAACTGTAATGGGACCTCTAGACTTCGCACAAGTCCAAGAGGGTTTTGCGCAAGAGGGTCCCTAAAGCTTGAAAAGGGGTTGATATGGTGTGCCTCATTACTGAGACTGAAATAGCTTTTAACAATAAAAGACCTTTTGGAGAAAGTTCAGGTTTAACCCTTATCCTGAGCGGGAACTATCTATGGCGGGACAGTGGGGAACACCGGGAAGTGTGCAGATTTGAGAGACTCTGATCAAACAGAAGGGAAGGACTTTTCAGTCTTAATGAGGGATGATGTCAGGATACATCAAAACGAATGTCAAGTTCTTGCTTCATGTTGGGATAACGAGAAAATATTACCAATAAGATACCCAAAATTGTAGTTGATTCAGAATGATTGAATTGTGCTCATATGTGTAAAAATATCACCTCTTTTCTACCTAGAGTATTAACTCCAATTGGGCTAACTCTATAGAATCAAGAATCAAATTCAAATTTGTTGTTGTTGAGTTTCTTCAAGGAAGATATCAATTTCCTTGATATGAAAAGAGAGGAAATATTCTTAGCTTCATAAAAGCAATTGAATGAAAAGATATTGATAGAAGAATTTCACATAGGTTAAGATGATTCCTGACAGTTTTGGGCAGTTTGATATCCTGGGCATTTCCTATGATGATCTTTTTGCACTCTTTTGAATCATGGAGCTTTCTTGAGTTTTGTGGGAGAAGCTTATTACATCATCCTTCCTTTTGGAGATGTCCTGACTTTTCTCTCTTTTTCAGGGAAGGGAAAGTCACAAACTCCTTTATCTTGGAGATGCTTCGATCCTTTTTTTTTCAGGAATTATACTGATGATATTGTTTATTGGTCAAAGATCTCTAGATAATAGCAGAAATCATATATCTTTTAGGGTTTGTCAGGAGGTTCATCATAGTCGCCTTCATCTTGACGGTGATCTGAACGTTCCCTGGAAGGATCCATCACAAACTCCTTCATCTCGGAGATTATCCAAATCTTCTTTGGCCCCAGGGGTCTAGCTCGCATATTCATCTTCATCTTCACGACAATTGAGAGATCCCTTTTGCGGATATTTGATTGCAGCTTAAATGACTGAGGAGATATGGATTGGGTAAGTTCTTTTACTGCCCAGGATATTTCCACTGCCTTACTGTCAGAAGAATGATCTTTAAGAATGTGTCATAGCTATGATCAATATCAATTCATTTATAGCTTTTCAACATCATTGAATTTTTCCTTTGCTGGTCATGTCGAGGATCTTTCTTCATCCTTTTGGTTGCCCAACAGTAAAAGCTTGAATTTTGTTTTTTCTTTGCAAAAAGTCTTGTTCTTTTGAAGATAATATTGATGGTAGTTTGAGATAATTCTTTGTGCAATAAAAATTTTCAGATCAACCATGGTTTTTTATAGCAAATTGGCAAAATATTTTAGAAATTCATAGTGAAGGTAATTGCTTGACATCGAATCGACACATCTACGACAAAATTCTCTTCTCTTTTTCCCCAAAAAGAGAGACTAAGGCTTAGCCGTTACCTGAATAAGAAGTTGGAAATACTCCTCTCTTCCTCGAAGAGGAGGTGTTTGCAAAACGGAACTTTCGAAGAGAAATTAAGTTTTCGTCAAAACTCCCTATCTCTAGGCTTCTCTTATAAAAAGGCGGCCGAAAATAAAGTAGAAAAAGTATCACAGAGGAATGAGTCCATCACACTATCCCTAGAAGAGGGTCCTTTATGAAGGGGTTGGCCAAAGATGAGAAAATCGGGGGTCACAAAAGAAATCGGGCTTCCGTCGAAGCTCTCCCTAGAAAAAGGGTTCCTTTGTGTAAAAAAATGGATTGTTGTTTTGCAAACAGTTCGCAAAGAAACGAGTCCCTTCAAACTCTCCCTGAAAAAGGGTTCTTGCAAACGAAAAGATGGTTGCATGCGAAAGGAACGAGCTCCCTCAAACTCTCCCTAAAGATGGTCCTTTGCAAGAGAAAAATGATTGATTTTTGATAGAATGATAACCCGAAGGTTGAATTTGAGATTTAGAGCTTGAATGTTGATGAAAGGTTAGTACAAAAACTGAACCTGGAGGGCTAACTGATCAGTCAGCCAAACAATAGCACGAGCGCTAGATGTACCAGTACGAGCACTGGATTTTGAAAATGCACTAGTACGAGCACTGGGTTTTGAAATGCACCAGTACGAGCACTGGGTTTTCGAAACGCACCAGTACGAGCACTGGGTTTTCGAAACGCACCAGTACGAGCACTGGGTTTTCAAAAATGCACCAGTACGAGCACTAGATTTTGAAAATGCACCAGTACAAGCACTGGATTTTAAAAATGCACCAGTACGAGCATTGGGTTTTCGAAAATGCACCAGTACGAGCACTGGGTTTTCAAAAATGCACACCAGTGCGAGCACTGGATTTTTAAAATATACCAGTACGAGCACTGAGTTTTAAAAAATGCACTAGTACGAGCACTGGTTTTTCAAAAAAATGCACCAGTACAAGCACTGGATTTTGAAAATGTACCAATACGAGCACTGGTTTTTCAAAAATGCACCAGTACGAGCATTGGGTTTTCCAACGAAGAGTTGAAAAGGAGACTGACATTCTAAGATACTTGAGAATTGAGCGAGAATGATTGTCGGTGTTTCAGGATTATCCCTTATCCTGAAGGAAAAAGTTCAGGTTTGTCCCTTAACTTGAAAGAGAATGAAAAACCCGAGTTCAGAACTCGATTTTTCAAAGGAAAAACTTTGGTCCAATGCGAGCATTGGATCAAAGAGGGGAAATTCGAGTCAGAACTCAAAATTGCAGAAATGGAAGATAAAGAGGAAAACCCGAGTCGAAACCCGGATCTTCAAAATGAAAGAAAGAAGAGAAAATTGAGTTTGAAAACTCGATTTTTTGATGTAATAATTGGTCCAATGCGAACGTCAGATCCAAAAGGAAGCCCGAGTCGAAACTCAAAACTCCGAAAATAAGAATATATATAAAAAGAGAAAACCCTAGTCAGAACCCAGTTTTTCAAAATAAACGATAGAGGAGAAAATCAAGTTTGAGAACTCGAATTTTTGACGTAACAATTGGTCCAATGTGAACATCAGATTCAAAAGGAAGCCCGAGTCAGAACTTGAAACTCCGAAAATAAGAATATATATAAAAGGGAAAAGCCGAGTCGAAACCCAGTTTTTCAAAATAAACAATAAAGGAGAAAATCGAGTTTAAGAACTCGAATTTTCAACGTAACAATTGGTCCAATGCGAACATCGGATCCAAAAGAAAACTCTGGAAATAAGAATATATGTGAGACCCGAGTCGAAACTCGGGCCTTTAAAAAAGAAAAAGAAAAAGAAAAACAAAACCTGAGTCGGAACTCAGATGGGAAGGAAATAATTCCAAACCGGGAGTCGGATTCTGGAAGGACTGACAAAGGTATGAATAGATTCTGATAGTTATGAAGAAGATGAGAAATTTATTCAAGATACTCGACCCAAGATGGCCTAAGATTTGAATTTTATTTATGATGGTTTCAGAATTATCCCTTATCCTGAAGGAGAATAGAATAAAATTTGACAAAATCGACAAAAATTGATATAGGTTGATAAAGGATAAAAAGAGTTGATAAAATTGACTAAAAATTGGAAAAGATTGGTAAGGATTGGTAGGAGTTCGATAAAAAAAATTGATGATGAAAGATTTCAGGATTATCCCTTATCCTGAAAGAAAAAGGACCTCGCAGGACGAGGTTTAGGTTTATCCCTTAACCTGAAAGGGAATAGAAAGAACAAAGGAGTACCTCATTGAAAACAGGCATCAGGTTTATCCCTTAACCTGAAAGGGTATGAGAATAAAGATTGATAAAAATTAATAAAATTGATGAAAAATTGATAAAATTGAATAAAAATTGATAAATGAAAGATTGATCAAAGATTTAATGAAAAATTGACAAAATTGAAGCAAAGAGTTTGTTTGATCTTGCCTGCATGTATTGAAGAGAAGATAGATGTATATAAAAATAAAAATGCCCCAGTATCATGGAGAAGAATATGAGAATGATAGAAGATCATTGTTTTATTGAAAGAGGCTCTTTGAAGAAGTACAAAGACTAGAATGAAAATCTCAAGTATAAAATTTCTTCAAGTGCAGAGCATTGATAGGATCTGGCAGTTCCACCCCATCTGCATTGATTAGATGATACGAATTGCGAGGCAGCGCTTCCTTGATTACATAAGGGTCTTCCCAAATAGGTGACCACTTGCCTTGCGGTCGATGCTTGAGATAAACTCTTGATCTGAGCACCAAATCATTAACTCAAAATCTCCTCTCAATGACGATAAGCTTGAGCATGCTCTACTGCCTTGAATCTCTTCTCGTCTAGCAGATCTAGTTGTACCAACCTCTGCTGCTGATATTGATCAAGCGAAAGCTCGATGAGCGATGCAAATTTGAATACAGGCTTCTGAACGTGGAGAGGTAATACCACCTCAGTCTCATAGACGAGCTCTGAAGGCGTAGCATTGGTTGGAGTCTGAATGGTGGTTCGATATGCCCAAAGTGCATCGTGCATCTTCTCGTGCCAATCGCGGCCTGTTTCCATAGTTCTTTCTAGAATACGGATCAAGATCTTGTTGGTGGCCTCTGCCTGACCATTCCCTTGAGGATAATAGGGAGCCAAGAAATGATGATGAATCCTAAACTTCAAACAGAAAGTCTTCATCCACTCATTCTTAAATTGCCTGCCATTATCTGATACAATATCATGTGGCACGCCGAAACGACAAAGAAGATTCTTATGAATAAAAGAAATTACATGTCGGCCTTCTACTGTTCACAGAGTTATAACCTCGACCCATTTGGTGAAGTATTCTGTAGCTGCGAGAAAATATATGTGGTCATTAGAAGCCGAAGGAGTGATTGGACCCACCACGTCGAAGGCCCACATCGAAAAAGGCCAAGGAGAAACCACAGACTGCAAGTATGCGGTTGGCGCATGAATAGAAGATACGTGCATTTGACATTTGACGCACTTCTTCACAAATCGGTGGCAATCCTGCTGCATGGTTTTTCAATAATACCCTGCCCGGATGATCTGCTTGACGAGTGTTTGGTAGCCTACGTGACCACCATAAATTCCCTCGTGTGCCTCTTGGACAACTTTCATCTCTTCGTCTTTGTCTAAGCATCTGGCGTACTCAGAACTGAACCCACGACGATAGAGAGTATTGGCAAGGATGAAATAGCGGGCTGACATGCGCTGAATTGCACGTTGCTCCTTTCTTAACATCTCTGGTGGGAATTCACCAATTTCAATAAAGTTTTTGATGTCTTGATACCAAGGTTTCTCTTTCTGAGTGACTTGGTTCACTTGCTCAGCTGAAATGAAGGCAGGTTGATCAAGTCTGCCAATCTCGAAGGAACGACAGGATTCACTGTCTTTGAAAGACAAAATGGAACCCATGCAGACTAGGCCATCTGCGATATGATTATATTCCCTCTTGACATAATTGAGCTGAAATTCTTTGAAATCGCCTATGAGAGCTAAGGCAATCTTCTGATAGGGGATCAGTTTTGAATCTTTGACTTGCCACTCAGCATTAACCTGACTAACAATAAGTAATAAGTCGTCGAAGGCATATACTCTTTTGACATTGAAGTCTTGTAAAATCTTGAGGCCTTGTATTAGAGTTTCATACTCGGCCATGTTATGAGTATATTGAAAGTTGAGCTTGAAGGATTAAGGGATCATCTCTTTTTCGGGAGTGATCAATAAGATCCTGATCCCTATGCCGGACATATTCCTGGCTCCATCAAAGAATAGGGTCCAAACTGGAGATTCCTGAACATTGCAGATGCGATCATCGGGAAAATCATCTTCCGCCTTGATCTCTTCTGTCAGTGGGAAATCTGCCAACTGATCTGCGATAGACTGACCCTTGACCAACTTTTGAGACACATACTCCAAGTCGTATTGCATTAGGAGGACTTGCCATTTCGCAATCCGTCCAGTAAGAAAAGGTTGTTCAAGGATGTACTTGAGAGGATTGAGCCTTGATAGAATTTTGACTTCTGAGGCCAGCAGATAATGTCTCAGCTTCTGACACATCCACACTAAGGCTAGACATGTCTTTTCCATTTGAGAATATCTCGTCTCATAATCGATGAAAGTTTTGCTCACGTAGTAGATGGCATGCTCTATCCGGTTGCCTTCCTCGTACTGCACAAGAAATCCACCACAAGCATTCTGGTTGATGAAAATGTATAAGAGAAGCAATTTTCTCAATTCTAGTGGCTTCAAAATGGGTGGATTGAGGAGATATTGCTTGATACGCTCAAACGAAAGCTAACATTCTGATCCCCATTCAAATTTCACTTCTTTTCTCAACAAGTGATTGAAGGGCTCGCATTTCATGGCCAAATTGGAGATAAAGCATTGAATTGACTGAATGTGCCCTTGAAGGCTCCTCAGCTCTCTAAGATTGGTTGGAAGCGGCATATCAATGATCGCTTTTGCCTTAGCGGGGTCCACTTCTATACCTTTCTTGCTAATCATGTAGCCTAGCAGTTTGCCTAACTCCACTCCGAAGACACACTTCTGCGGGTTGAGTCTTAGCTTGTACAGAATGAGTCTTTCAAATACTTGGTCGAGAGCATCGAGATGATCCTCTCCTTTGGATTTGACCAAGATGTCATCCACATAGGCATCCATGTTCTTGTGCATCTGGTCATGAAAAATAACTGTCATTGCTCTCTGATAGGTTGCCCCAGCATTTTTGAGCCCAAATGGCATGATTGTGTAGCAAAAAGTACCCCAAGGCGTGGTAAAAGAATTTTTTGACTGGTCACGAGCGGCCAATTTGATTTGGTTATAGCCTGAGTATCCATCCATAAAGGAAAACATGGCATGGTCTGTTGTGCTGTCAATCAAAAGATCGATGTTAGGAAGTGGATAATCATCTTTTGGGGTAGCCTTGTTGAGATCCCTGAAATCAATGCAGATTCAAACTTTGCCATTCTTTTTAGGAACCGCTATGATGTTCGCCAACCAGTCTGGATAATCAATAGTCCGGATGAATCCTGCCTTTAACAACTCCTCAAGTCCTTCTTTAACTTGCGGTGCTACTCGGGAATCCATTTTTCTGAGTTTCTGCTTGATTGGCTTGAAATATGGCTTCAGCACAAGACGATGCTCGACCAGCTTGGGATCTAAGCCTGGCATATTCTCATAAGTCCAAGCAAAGACTTATTGATGCCGCTTGAGGAAATGGATGAGCCTTTCCTTCTCATCTGAACTTAGGCTAGAGCCAATCTTGAGGATTTTTGGATGATTTGATAAAGAGAGGAAAATTGGGACAGAGTTGTCCCTACAAGATGACAAAAAGAGAGAGAAAACAGAAAAGAATGACATCATCCTCTTCATTCTGCTCCCTTGACAAAGGTAGTCCTCTTGCGGGATGACTGACCAGTGAATCCCAATCCTGTGCCAGTGATATGCCGAGCGGAGATGATCGGCTCCATAATGGCATCCTCATTTTTACCAAGGCCCTTGAAGGGCTGGTAAGCATGCTTCATCAGAAGATCGAATCCCTTCTTTGCTTTCGAGAACTTAGGGAATAGAGGATGATCTTTGAGATAAGCGCAATTGAGGCATCCTCCGATCTTATAGAAATGAGGTCCCTGCCATTGGACCACTGTTGTGACGTTCTCTGATGGTTGGACTTCTTTCAGTTTTAGCATGTCCAAACTGTCACTCAAATTGATCTCATAGACTTTCCGAATGCTTGGGATGTCTGCAGTGAAAGTAGGGCGAGGAATCATGGGCTGCAGAAGTCTCTCTTTTGGATCTTCCCCCAAGACAGTGATAATCATGCCTCCCTTTGACCACTTGATGCACTAGTGAAGGGTAGAGGGAACAACGTTGGCATTATGAATCCAGGTACGTCCCAACAGAAGATTGTACGTGGGCGGCACATTCACCACATGAAACAACATGATATGCACTGAATAATTGATGAAGATTTCAAGGAAGACCTTGCTTTTGGCAGTCTGCCCATGATTGTCAAAACCATAGATCGTTATCGGATCTAGGGTATATTCTTCTTCTTTCAGGCCCAAGGCCTTGGCTGTCATCTCTGGGCAGATATTGAGGTTGCTGCCTCCATCGACGAGTACATGAGGGACTGTCATGCCCCTGGTTTGCACCACTATCTAAAGCGCATTGTTGTGGAATGTATGAGGTTTTGGCAAATCCTCATCTGAGAAGGTAATTGGTGCATTGGTCATTGCTTGATTGACAATTTGTGCTATATTCTGTGGGGTTGTGCTTGGCTTGACCTTGATCTTTCTCAACAGGTTATTCAGAACTTGTTGATGTTCTGGGGAAGCAAGTGTCAAATCCAAAATAGAGATGTTTGATAGAGTTGTGATTGGCTTCTGAATTGGTTCTGATATCTCACCTTTCTTTGAAGCTGACTTGATGAAGCACTTTGGAATCCTGGGAATCTGCTTGATAACCTCTGTCGTTGCCTTTGTCGGCTCACTGACTGGTTTCTTGTTGCCAAGAATTGAAGTGATATCCACCCTCTTGGTGGAAGACTGTACCTGATGTAGGACTAGGACCTGATGTTGATTCTAAATGTCCTGGCTGGAACATGGTTGAATACTGTCTTGGAGAAAAATGGTTTCTCTTGAGATAACTGAAGTTGAATGTTTGGGAAAAGGCTTGGACAAGATCTCGGGCTTCTCTTCGTCCTCATCCTCGATCAACAAATTCTTGTCAATGCAGTCCTGGATGATGTTTTTGATGACAAAACAGTGTTCTGTATCATGTCCCACAGTTCGGTAGAATTTGCAGAATTTTTCTGTCCATTTACCCATAACAACTCGAGGATCAACCACCTTAGGGAGTTTAACCATCCCCTTCGACAACATGTATTCCAGAACATCTTCCCGGGATTGCTCTAGAGTTGTGAACTCTCTGTCATAACTCCAGCTATCGTGCTTTGGTTTTAATTGTTGCTTCGCTTCAGGCTGTGATACTGGCTGAACAGACTATTGTTATCATCGCAAAATTTTCCCCTCCCTTGCGAGAAAGAAAGGAATTTCGCGAGTCAAACTCGACCAAAGTTTTGAAAATTGTTTTGAAAATTTACTCGCCTCCGTTTTGAAAATTTGCGGGAAAATTCCATGGAATGGGATTCGCCTGTCGGTACGAGGTTCAACCGTTCCTGGCGCCTTTACTAGGGGTAATTGAACCAAGGACCAATTATGTGCTTTAACTTGACTCAAATATCTAAATTATGCTCTATTTTTCCTAGAATGCACAAAGAATCAGGCTTGTGCTATGAAATTTTGAAAAATGCAAGTTTGAGAAAATATGATGTTTGCTTTGGAAAATTGAAATGCATTTGGAAAATGATTGGAAAAGTGCTTGAAATTGGAGTTTTTGGGAAAATCTTTGAATTTCATTGGAAATCAGAAATTTGCATTGAAAAGTGATTTCTCAGGAAAACTTAAAAAATCTGAGAAAATTGGTTTTGAGATTGGAAACTTGGAATTGCTTTTATGAGAAAATGGATTTGAGAATCTTGAGAAAATCTAAGAAATTGATTGGAAAATGACTTTTGAAATGGAAAATGAATTCTCAGGAAAACTGGAAAATATGAGAAAATCGATTTCTGAAAACTTGGGATTTTGAAATTTGAGAATTTGAAAACATAGAAAAATCTTGATTTGAATATGGGAAATGCTTTGAAATGTCATTTGAAAACTTAGGATTTTGAGAAAATCAGATCCTGAGAAAGACTTGGAAATTCTTGGGAAAACTGATTTTTTTTTTAAATTGAAATTGGAAAATGAATTTGAAAATAATGCAATTTGAATTATATGAATGAATGAATATGAATTTGAAAAGGGAATTTCATTGAGAAATTGAGAAATTCTTTTGAAACTTTGAGAAATGCAGTGCATTTTTGAAGTTAGCCTAAGAGTGTAGGCTGAATGTGGCTGATATAAAGATCATAAATCTTGGTTTTCTTCGTATTCTGACTATGGCCATAAATACGAATCCCACCGAGTTTATAAAGTCCATAAAAGCTTGTGCACGTGCCATTCGTGTAAACCATAGTGAATTTGAAATAACTATGCATGAATCATACATCACATATTGAAATTTGCAGAAATTAAACTATATGCAATGCAGTCCTATTCTAAGCAGAAAATGTAACACTTATTCCAAATATTACATTGCTTTTTACATTGAATTGAATAAAATAAATAAATGAAATAACTAAGTCTTCTTCTTGAATGTTCCTGCAAAACTAGAAAATAAAGTTAGCACAAAAATGTAGTTTTTTTTTGAATTTATCCGAAAATATGGGAAATTATCGGATATTATTCAGATATAACCCAAATTCATACCCTCTTTGATATAAACATAATAAATAATGAATAAATTTTGAAAATAAACTTTGAAAATTCGAAATTGGGATCAAAATGACCAAAATACCCCTGAATACCTTGAAATCAGGGTTTTTTTAAAAGAATTTTTATAAATTTTGGAATTTTGAAAATCAAATGAAATAAATCAAACATAATATGATAAAATATGATGATATGCATGAAATTTTGGATAATTAGAAATTGAAATTTCGAAATTTAGGTCAAAATGACCAAAATACCCCCGATAACAAGACTATGGCCTTGAAACCAGGGTTTTCTGAAATAAATTTTGCAAAAATGAAAAATGTGAAATGCAAATGACATTGAAATTAACCCTAAAATAATTCTATATGCTCATGTACATGATAAAAACCCTAAAATGGCGAAAATATCATAAATATCAAATTTAACCTGATTTTCGCTTCTGAATTTAAAGATAAACTAACACATGAAGCAAATGAACTTGTAATTAAACCAAATTTGGCATGGACACCTAAAATAACCCTAGAAACATAATGGAGCTCGAAAATCTATTTTTTTTGTATTTTTAAATATGGAAATTCAAATAAAAACCCAAAATTTTGTGATTTTTGCCTAAAATGTTGATTCTAAAGGAGATTTAGGATATCAAACTTCCATAAAAATTTCCCAAATTTTATGGGGTGACAGAGGACATTAAGGAAAGGATTTTTGCATTTTACACTTTCTGGTTTTGACCTATGGTCGGAGCTGTGCCACTCCGGCAAGTCGGATCGGAATCCGGCAACTCTAGGATTTAGGGGAAACAGACAGGTTTCGGTAGAAAATGTGGGAAAAATGGCAGACAGATTGGAAAATGGCTGAAATTGTGGGAAAATGTTCCTGAAAAACAGAAAAAGATTTGATCTTTTGACACCATTGGGATTTGGGTTACGGTTTGGAAAAGGCCACACTGTTATCAGAGACCTAAATCTCTGGAATTTCTGGACATTGGAATCTGTTAGACAGAAAGAGAAAATCCGGGAAAAATAATGAAACAGATCTAAAAATTCTCAAATTTTGGAAAATGACAGGAAATTATGTTAGGAAAAACTTTCATGTTGAAAGTTTTTGCAGACGGATTACATATTGGGTGGACTTGGTGCATTAGGGTCTGTCTATACCCTAACGAAAGAAAATCGATATTTTCCCAAGGGTCTGAGAAATCCGATTTTTTACAGAGATCAAAACTGCTTGAAAAAACCTAAAAATTTCCATATCATTAGTAGATTCAATCATGAATCCACTGTGATTTCTAGGGGAAAATCCGAATGCTCCACAAGGATGAATCCAAAGGTTATTTTCTGCTAAATCAGAGATTGAAATTTTTGGAGAGTTCAAAACTTGATTCGGTTCTTGACTTTTGAAATGAAATTTCTGACCTCAAACCAATCTAGAATTTTTGCAGGATATCAATAACACGCAAGACTGTCTAATACAAAATTTTTAGGATTTATCAACGAAGATTCATACATGAGATAACAACTAGACTCTATACATGAATTAAAAAAAAATGATAAAGCAATAGACATGTATTAATGAAACTAATAAAAGAAAAAAAGAAAAAAACAATAACTAATTAAGCTAAACGCCTAAGGCATATGATTTTCACTAAAATGATGATTAAAATAACATAAAATAATAATAAATAAAAAAAAATAAAAAAAAGGGGATATGAAATTGATTGTTGTTGGCTTTTGACATAAGAGATCTGATTCATCTTCCGAATGGATCATCTTACATGCATAGCGTTGACATGGGCGACTACCGTTTAACATCATTCAATCCTCATAAAGAAACTCGTGAATCCAGTTTTAAACTGTATTCGTGTTAGATCTATGTAAACATCATATGAAAAATTTTCATTGCACCTTGAGACAGAGT
The DNA here is from genome assembly GCF_984573655.1 of Nuphar pumila. Taxonomy (NCBI): domain Eukaryota; kingdom Viridiplantae; phylum Streptophyta; class Magnoliopsida; order Nymphaeales; family Nymphaeaceae; genus Nuphar; species Nuphar pumila. Next base: position 21,359,636 of record NC_143257.1, on the reverse strand, counting down.
TTTTCTTTTTGCTTTTTTTTTTTTATTTCTTACTTTACCTTGAAGGAGACTTGTTGCTGTGGCTGTCACTTTGATCAGAGAGGAGGGCTACCTTGGTGGAGATGCTGGACTGTTGAAGCAGGTGGAGATTTGTTGTTGTGGCTGTCACCTTGATCGGAGAGGAGGGCTTGTTGCTGAAGGTGTTGAAAGAGATGGGCTGAAGCAGGCAACTGCTTCCTTTTGTTGGAGATCTTGAAGGATGCAGTGGCTGTACTAGAGGTGTTGGAGGCTGCAGGTGACTGTACTGGTGGAAGGAGATGGCTGGGACTAGTCAGCTACTTGGAAGAAGCTGGTTATGACTGCAACCAAAGAGAGGAAGTAACTGGATCGGCTGGAGCAAAGGGTGGCCTTTGCTGTGATGATGAAATTGTGTGAGGAAGAAGCAGCTGCCCCTTGATGTGTTGAAGATGGCTGAAGCTAATGGGAGAAGATAGGGTGATGAGAGAGAGGGAAAAAGAGAGAGAGCCGGAAGAAAGAGAGATAGGCGTTAAGAGTTGGGAGGCAGCCGTCTTTCTCTTTTTTTTACAACTTAGGTTTTAATCACATAAAACCTAAGTTTCTAATAGTGTGCAATGGCTTTGATTATTGACTCTACGTGAATGGCTCAGCCATATCACCTTGGAGGAAATATGAAGGGAGTAAGGAAGAAAGGGGAAAGAAAGAAGGGAAGGAAAAGGAAAGAAGAAGGGAAAAAGGAAAAGGAAAAGAAGAAAGAAAAGAGGGGGAAAGAGGAAGAGAGAAGGGGCTGGAAAAGAAGCTTACGTAAGTGGAGAGAGGGGAAAGAAAAAGGAGGAAAAAGAAAGAAAAAGGAAGAAGAAAGAAAGAAAAGAAAGAAAGAAGGAAAGAAAAGAAATAAAAAAAAAGAAAATAGAAAAAAGAAAGGAAGTGGGCTGGATTGAGGGCTAGGGTGGTTGACCCCCTTGTGGGTCCCACCTTAGGAAAAATAAAATAAGAAAATAAAATAAAAACAAAATAAAACAAACAAAAAATAAAGAAAAAGATAATTTTTTTTCTTTTCTTATAAATTAAAACAATAAAATGCAAATGGATGGGCCATCTCAGAGTGGGTCCAAATTCCACTTTTGAAATTCATTTTGACGATTAAAGGGGTAAAATAGTCTTTTCAAAAAATTTCCACACGAAACGAGCTATTTTTGGCAGTTTTTGAAACGAGCTCGGATTTTGAAGTTCAATACCTCGTTGCGAAGCAAATCCAATATAGAATTTAAAAATTTGATTTTGAAAGAAATCCAGATTGTTTTTCTTGAGAAAATATTTCCAAACGAAATGAGCTATTTTTGGCAGTTTTTGAAACGAGCTCAGATTTTGAAGTTCAATACCTCGTTGCGAAGCAAATCCAGTGTAGAATTTAGAAAATTTGATTTTGAAATAAATCCAGATTGTTTTTCTCAAGAAAATATTTCCAAATTTAGAATCCCGGGGGTAAAAATCTCAATTTTGGAAACCCGAGGTTTGAAATTGATTTCTGAAAACTTTTAAAACTCAATCTGGATTGAAATTTATAAAACTGGAGTTCTGGACTTCGAAAATGGAATTAAATATGATGAAATGTTATGAAATGCTGAGAAATGATATGAAATGATGAGAAATGACATGAAATGCTATGCGAAATGCTAACCCTGAATGAAGAATTTTGGATGTTAGACCCCGATTGACACTTGTACCAGTTCAAAAAGTGTTAAAATTGACAAAATTTGCAAAAATGGTTGAAGAAATGATTTTCGAGCTCTGCCAAGCTAGAGTGACACTGGAAATTAGGGTTTGAACTGGATTAAACTGAAATGAACTGGATTGAGCTGGGTTTTAGAGTTTTAGAACTCAAATGAACTGACCAGACACTGACTCAACTGACCTTTCCGACTAAATTTTCAAGAAAAGCTGTCATTTTTAGAGAAATGGTACGGAATGGTCATTGGATTGAAGTGAATTACGGACCAGAGTTGGGTTTGAGCTAGAAAAAAAGTCAATAATACTGACATGAACTAAAATCAAAGCTTGAACACTAGCCCAATTGACTGAACTCAGCTCAATTTTAGCTAAAAGAGCTGAAATGGACTAAAATGGGCTCTTGGACACTTAGAAATGGTTTTGAACTGAAAAGGGAGCACTCGAACTCCTGGTGAGCTCAAGCTAGACTCTAGGGAGTATGACTGACTATGAATGACTGACTCGGAGACAATTGGCTTGGATTTGAGTGAGAAATGAGCTCATTCCCGAAGAAATGATCCCATTTTGGCAGGAATGGTCAGAAATGAAAATGGTCTTCTCACTGTGAGCTCAGATGAGCTTGGAATGATTGATATTCTAAATGTTCTGAACTGACCAGTGAGCTTGGTTGACTCCGACTGACTGGGGTCCGGGATGACCTAGGGGTAAAATGGTAATTTTCCTAATAAAAGTTGGCAAAATGGTGATTTTCTGAAACTGACTCGGGGTTTGACTCCTACACTGACCTAACAGGGTTGACACTGCATGAGGAGGGTTGTTTGAGAATGAGTGAGGAAAATTTGGGGTGTTTACAGATGCCCCTCTTTGCTACTAAGCCGGCTTGAAGACGAGCTTAGTGGCAAAGAAAAACACACAAAATTTTGGCTATAAAAATGCCCCAGTTATGAGGATCTGACTGAGTATGAAGAAATTAGCCCTGATGAAAATGGTAGATATGAAATGGAGAATAGAGAGGAAAAATTTACTTCAAAAGAAGTGAGATTTAGGTTTTTGCCCTTAACCTGGATGGGACGGGAAATACCTCGTGTAGAAACGAAGCTCAGGTTTGACCCTTAACCTGACCGGAAAACGAAATACCTCATCAAAATGAAGCTCAGGTTTGTACCCTTATCCTGATTGAGCGAAAAATGAAATACCTCATCAAAGGAGGCTCAGGTTTATACCCTTATCCTGATTGGGCGGAAAATGAAATACCTCATCAAAGGAGGCTCAGGTTTGTACCCTTATCCTGATTGGGCGGAAAATGAAATACCTCATCAAAGGAGGCTCAGGTTTATACCCTTATCCTGATTGGACGGAAAATGAAATACCTCATCAAAGGAGGCTCAGGTTTGTACCCTTATCCTGATTGGGCGGAAAATGAAATACCTCATCAAAGGAGGCTCAGGTTTGTACCCTTATCCTGATTGGGCGGAAAATGAAATACCTCATCAAAGGAGGCTCAGGTTTGTACCCTTATCCTGATTGGGCGGAAAAATGAAATACCTCATCAAAGGAGGCTCAGGTTTATACCCATATCCTAATTGGGCAGAAAATGAAATACCTCATCAAAGGAGGCTCAGGTTTGTACCCTTATCCTGATTGGGCAGAAAATGAAATACCTCATCAAAGGAGGCTCAGGTTTAACCCTTAACCTGACCGAGAAATAAAAATGGTAAGTTGGATGGTGAATAAGACAATTTTCTTGAAGAGGAATAAGGTGACTCTTTCAACAACACGAAAGATGAATTCTTTCGACAACGTGAAAGATAACAAGGCGATCCAAAGGAACACGGCGATTCTTTCAACAACGCGAAGGACGACAAGGTGATCCAAAGGAGAAAGGAGATTCTTTTGACAACGCAAAAGATGAATTCTTTCGACAACGCGAAAGATGACAAGGCGATCCAGAGGAGCAAGGCGATTCTTTCAACAACGCGAAAGATGACAAGGCGATCCAAAGGAGTAAGGAGATTCTTTTGACAACGCAAAAGATGAATTCTTTCGACAACGCGAAAGATGGAAAAAGGCGATCCAAAGGAACAAGGCGATTCTTTCAACAATGCGAAAGATGATAAGGCGATCCAAAGGAGCAAGGCGATTCTTTTGACAACGCAAAAGATGAATTCTTTCGACAACGCGAAAGATGGTAAAGGCGATCCAAAGGAACAAGGCAATTCTTTCAACAACGTGAAAGATGACAAGGCGATCCAAAGGAGCAAGGCAATTCTTTTGACAACGCAAAAGATGAATTCTTTCGACAACGCGAAAGATGACAAGGCGATCCAGAGGAGCAAGGCGATTCTTTCAACAACGCGAAAGACGACAAGGCGATCCAAAGGAGTAAGGCGATTCTTTTGACAACGCAAAAGATGAATTCTTTCGACAACGCGAAAGATGGAAAAAAGCGATCCAAAGGAACAAGGCGATTCTTTCAACAACGCGAAAGATGATAAGGCGATCCAAAGGAGCAAGGCGATTCTTTTGACAACGCAAAAGATGAATTCTTTCGACAACGCGAAAGATGGAAAAAGGCGATCCAAAGGAACAAGGCGATTCTTTCTACAACGCGAAAGATGACAAGGCGATCCAAAGGAGCAAGGCGATTCTTTTGACAACGCAAAAGATGAATTCTTTCGACAACACGAAAGATGACAAGGCGATCCACAGGAGCAAGGCGATTCTTTCAACAACGCGAAAGACGACAAGGCGATCCAAAGGAGTAAGGCGATTCTTTTGACAACGCAAAAGATGAATTCTTTCGACAACGCGAAAGATGAAAAAAGGTGATCCAAAGGAACAAGGCGATTCTTTCAACAACACGAAAGATGATAAGGCGATCCAAAGGAGCAAGGCGATTCTTTTGACAACGCAAAAGATGAATTCTTTCAACAACGCGAAAGATAACAAAGGCGATCCTTTCACAAAAAAGGCTAATCTTTCAACAACGCGAAAGATGACAAAGGTTACTCTCTCAAGGAGGTAAAATGTGATATCAGGATGTGTCAAGATGGACATCGAGCTCTTCGCTTCATGTCAAGATAGTAAGAAAATATTGCCAAAATGTTAAAAATTGTTTGTTGATTCAAAATGCTTGAAATTGATGTATATTGGTATGAAAATCTTTCCTCTTTTCTACCTGAAGTATTACCTCCGACTGGGCTTAACTCCGTAGAATCAAGATTCAAATTCAAATTGCTTGCAATTGGCTTTCTTTCAAGGAAGCTATCAATTTCCTTGATATGAGCAGAAAAGAGAGTATTCTTGATATTGTGAGAGCAATTGGTGAAAGAATATTGATAATAGAATTTCACATAATTTAAAGAGGATTCTTTGGCAAATTTGGCGGTCTGATATCCTGAGATTCTTTCCTCATGATGATCTTTCTGCCCACTTTTTCTTTTCTTTTCTTGGCAGAATTGGGGCTCTCTTGGGTTTTTGGGGATTACATCATCCTTCATTTTGGAGATGTTCTAACTTTTCTCTCTCTCTTTTTTTTTTGGAAGGGTACGTCACAAACTCCTTCATCTCAGAGATGCTCCGATCCTTCTTTTCTCTCAGGGATTATATTGACGGTTATTGGCTCTTTGGTTGGAAATCTCTTGATGATAGCGGAAATTAAATATCCTTTAGGGTTTGTCGAGAGGCTCATCACAGTAGCCTTCATCTTGATGGTGCTCTGAACTTTCCTTGGAAGGATCCATCACAAACTCCTTCATCTTGGAGATGATCCAAATCTTCTTTGGCCCCGGGGGTCTACTCGCCTAATTCGGCTTCATCTTGACGACAGTTGAGAGATCCCTTTTGCAGATATTTAATTGCAGCTTTAGGTGATTGAGGAGATATAGGGATTTAATAGATTTTTCTGTATCACTCAGGATATTTCGACTGCTTTATTTTCCAAGAATGATCTTTAAAAATGTGCCATTGACTGCGATCAATACCGATCACTTATGGCTTTGCAACAACATTGAATTTCCTTTTGCTGGCCATATCGAGGATTTATTCTTCATCCTTTTGGTTGGCCAATAGAAAGAATTTGAATTTTGAATCCTTTTTCACAAAAGCTTTGACCTTTCGAAAATAATATTGAAGGTATTCTGAGGTAATGTTTTTGTGCAATAAAATTTTTGAAATCAACAAATATTTAATGGCAAATTGGCAAAATGTTCTTGAAATCCTTAGTGAAAGAAATTGCTTGAGGTCTAATTGACACATCCATGACCAAATTGAGTCCTGAAAAGACTCAGTGAAAGATCAACTTGAAAGTTGGGTTTTGTTTTGACTAACCAGCTCGAAAGCAGGATTTATTGACCGACCGACTCGAAAACAGGATTTGTTGAACTACCAGCTCGAAAGCAGGATTTGTTGAACTACCAGCTCAAAAGCAGGATTTGATGAACTACCAGCTCGAAAGCAGGATTTGTTGACCGACCAGCTCGAAAGCAGGATTTGTTGACCGACCAGCTCGAAAGCAGGATTTGTTGACCGACCAGCTCGAAAGCAGGATTTGTTGACCTACCAGCTCGAAAGCAGGATTTGTTGAACTACCAGCTCGAAAGCAGGATTTGTTGACCGACCAGCTCGAAAGCAGGATTTGTTGATCGACCAGCTAGAAAGCAGGATTTATTGATCGACCAGCTCGAAAGCAGGATTTGTTGACCGACCAGCTCGAAAGCAGGATTTTGAAAATCTTACCAGCACGAACACTGGATTTTTGAAATTTTACCGGCACGAACACTGGATTTAGAAAATTTTTACCAAGACGAACCTTGGATTTTGAAAATCTTACCAGCACGAACACTGGATTTTTGAAAATTTACCAACACGAACACTGGATTTAGAAAATTTTTACCAGCACGAACCTTGGATTTTGAAAATCTTTCTAGCACGAACACTGGATTTTTGAGAATTTACTAATTGATTTTGATAGAAGATTTTCAGTCTTCACCCTCACGACGACTTGGACAACTGTCGGAGTCTCAGGATTTATCCCTTAACCTGAAGGGGAAGTTCGATGCAAATGCAAATTGTTGCAGATGAATGCGAATGTATGCAAATGAATGCGAAATGATGCACATGCATGCAAAATGATGCACATGCATGCAGAATGAGAGATTGGTTTGATCCTGCCTGCATACAAGATGTTTTGAAAACAATTTTCAAAATAATGCCCCAGTGTAACTGGGAAAGAAGAATTTGACCATTCTTGAAGAAAATATATTGAGGAATTACAAAGGATGGAATAGAGAATTTAAGTATAGAAAATTTTCGAATGTTGAGCATTGATGGGGCCTGATAATTCCACTCCGTCGGCATTGATGAGCCGATATGAGTTATGATGTAATGCCTCTTTGACGACATAGGGACCTTCCCAATTCGGCGACCATTTGCCACCCAGGCGGTGCTTGAGATAGGTCGTTGATCTGATCACTAGATCATTGACTCAGAATTTCCTTTTAATAAAATTTTTTGCATATTGCCTGGCTATCCTCTGACGATATGATTGAGTGTGCTCTGCTGCTTGGAGCCTTCTTTCATCGAGCAAATCAAGCTGTACCAGTCGTTGTTGCTGATACTGATCAAGAGGTAATTCTAAAAGTGATGCAAATTTTAGAGCAGGTTTCTGAACTTGTAGAGGCAGTACTACTTCAGTTCCGTAGACAAGTTCTGACGAAGTAGCATTAATTGGAGTTCGAATGGTGGTTCTGTATGCCCCCAATGCATCATGGATCTTCTCATGCCAGTCATGACCTATTTCTAAAATTTGCTCCAGGATTCGAATCAAAATCTTATTGGTGGCCTCTGCTTGACCATTCCCTTGAGGATAATAAGAAGCAGAGAAATGATGATGGATTCTGAATTTTGAGCAGAATGTCCTCATTCTCTCATTCTTGAAATAACTGCCATTGTCCAACACAATATCATGTGGTATGTCAAAACGACATAGGATATTCTTGTGGATGAATGAGACCACATGTCAACCTTCTACTGTGCGTAGAGTGATAGCTTTGACCCATTTAGTAAAATATTCTGTTGCGGCAAGAAAATATTTGTAGTTGTTTGAAGCAGGGAGTGATGGGGCCCACAACATCAAAGATCCACATAGAAAATGGCCATGGAGAGATAACATATTGCAAATATGTTGCTGACGCATGAACGAAAGGTGCATGTATCTGGAATAGAGCACACTTCTTCACAAAATGGTAGCAATCTTGTAGCATAGTCTTCCAATAATATCATGTCCGGATGATTTGTTTGATAAGAGTTTGGTAGCCGACGTGACCACCGCAAATGCCTTAGTGTACCTCTCACACGACTTCTTTGGCTTCAACTTCGTCTAGGCATCTGGAATATTCAGAACTGAATCCACGATAATAGAGGACATCGACGAGAATAAAATATCGATCAGACACGCGCCGAATCACTTGTTGCTCTTGCTAGTGATATTCTGAGAGAAGGAGACAAATGTCTTCTCCTTGATGGGAGTCTTTCTGAGACTGTCTTCAGCCTGCTCAGACATCATCCTAATCATCATTTTCTTGAACATCTGATATGTAGCCTGATAAATGTCATCCCTATCATTCATACTCTGTCTTCTGGCAGATCTTGGAGAATCCATTTCTTCTTGCCTGCTTCTAAAATCACTGATGCACTGATACAGTGGTGTCTTCTTGCTTGATCTGATCTGAACCACTTGGGAATACTGATGCTCTCTACAGAATGAGATAGATGATTAAATTTCGATGATGAAAATTTAGGATAGAAATGAATACAAGAAGAATATTTGATGAGAATTTGGTAGATAATTAAAAGAACATCCCATTACTAGGGATTGGGTCGCCGCTGGAGTCACGACAATTATGTTGTCATTCTTTGCAAGGAGAACGAACAACTGCAAATATGCCTTGTCACCTAGGCGAGGTCGTCAAACCATGATAGAATGAAAATTGAAGGATTTTTTTTTATTGAAGGAAAAATATGATTGCATCAATAGTGGACTTGGGAAAGAGGGGGCATATAGACAGTCTGCCACCACTCTTAATGATCAGCAGAGACATGAGGACCAGGGAAAAGAGTGAGAATGATGAAAGAATCACAGTCATATCTGGCAGAATGGTATGTTCCAGACCACTACGCTGATGCAAGGTTGAACTCTGGCATAACCCCTGATAGTAGTTGCATTTCTATGCACTTCTGCCTCTGCGAAAACGGTTGAACATACTGCTCTGGATGATAGTAGGCGCAGAAGAATGGACCAAGCAGCTTGAATCTCTTGTCATATGCATAGGTGTATCTGGGAGACAATAATTCTCGATCAAAATAGTCCCACACCACTTCTTCTTCCTGCAGATAGTCGATCAGGAATCGGTACCACGCAACTGGAAGGAGCTCCTAGCCGTTGTATCTGAATGAACTAGCTCTGGTCGGTACATGCTGAAGGAACCAAGATTGAAGAGCATAAGTACATCCCTCGACTAAGATGGACTCTCCAAGTGTGAAGCGGGTCAGTCCTCTGTATAGAAAAGCAAGCGCGGCCATGGCTATCGAGAGACGGCTGGTCTGTCGACTTCCCCATCTTCTCAAAAGTTGAACTATTCTGACATCCACATAATTCTGTCCATCTGGAAAGAAAGCAAGTCCCACAGTACACAAAACCATCACATGCTGAATTCTCTCTTGAGCTGTCCTGGACAACGAGCCGACTTCTGCGAATTCTCCATACTGTCGGTAGATCTCGATCAGACTCACGTACTCATTCCCATTTTCTTCAATCAGTGGCCAAGACTTACGCCCTGTCATGCGAGCTACGACATCTTTGGGGTCCAGACCCTTGACATTGATCAGAAACTGCTGCTCTAACGGATCTCCAGGCTGACTGGCTGGCTCAGGCAGTCCCATAATCTCTGAAAATTCATCCATCAGTAGTCTCATCTCGCCCCACAGGAACCAGAACGTGCAAGTGCGCGGATTCCACCGCTCTGCCAGTGCATGAATCAGATTGCCGTTGACTGTCAACTTTCCCACTGCAGATGCCAATTCCAACCCGCAATCGCTCAAGTGGTCCGGAAACATACGAGAGAAGTTTTTGAACCAGACATAGTACCACCGGGGGAAGAAGGGTCCGGTGCTAAGAGATCGATGCTCAGGAAGACTTTGTCGCACCTCATAAGAGATGTGACCCTCAGGAAAAACAGAATCGAGTTGACTGGATGCCATTGGACTGAAAGACAAGAAGACTGAAATTAGACTTTGGAAAAATACAAGAAATTTGAAAATTGCAGGCAGGATAAAATGAAAGCTGGAAATTCGAAGTCCAGAGGAACGAAAGAATGGAAAATCTCTTGGAGTTTTGAAGAAAAGGTGGATAATTTGGAAAAATTGTCCAGGGTTTTTGAGAAAAAGGAGATATTTCATAAAAGATGAAAAATGAGGTATTTTGGAAAATTGTTCGGTATTTTGGAAAAACTGAAAAAAATAAGGCGAAAATGAATATCATACATTCAATTACAAACAATTATGCACATACAGCAATCCCTAAGAAGCCAACTCTAAATGCATTGATTTTGAAAGAGCTTTAGGACCCTAATCCTGACTCTAGGCTCAGATCAACTGTGTCCAATCATGCTATGCCGATATACTCGAGCCGAGGCTCGATGTACGTGGCATAAAACTCATCTCCGGGTCTAGGCTTGTGTTTTCCCAACATCCTTGAGCGCCTGCCGATATACATTGGACTATGGCCCTTGGTACGTGGCAGGGGGGCGTTAGCCCAAATAAGTGGCCCAGTTGTGAGGCTCTGTCCCGAACTATGGTTCTGGAAGAGAGCCCATCAACGTGAAGACCGGCTAGACATAGGTGGGGTGGTTTTTGAAATATGATTACATGCAGGCAAACAGAGGGCTCTAAGTCCTAAAGAGATAGAATTTTGAAATTTTTTGAAGAAGCAAACATTGTTTTCATACAAGTCCTAGATTGAGAAGTGTTGTATTTCAGACCTAAGTCTAAGTGAGCATGCATAATTCTCCTCAATATGGTCCTACCAAACCATGCCTAGTCTACATGCAATCCATGTCAGCTGGGTTCAAGTCTAGGCTCCTAGGTTCACATGATATCAGAAATTAAAAGCTGACATTCCATAGAGCCTAATTTTGATAATTGAGCTAAGTTAAAGCACATACTTGATCAGGCGAAGACAGGTCCCATCACGGTCGCCAAACCTGTTATCATCGCAAAATTTTTCCCCTCCCTTGCGAGAAAGAAAGGAATTTCGCGAGTCAAACTTGACCAAAGTTTTGAAAATTGTTTTAAAAATTTACTCGCCTCCGTTTTGAAAATTTGCGGGAAAATTCCATGGAATGGGATTCGCCTGTCGGTACGAGGTTCAACCATTCCTGGCGTCTTTACCAGGGGTAATTGAACCAAGGACCAATTATGTGCTTTAACTTGACTCAAATATCTAAATTATGCTCTATTTTTCCTAGAATGCACAAAGAATCAGGCTTGTGCTATGAAATTTTGAAAAATGCAAGTTTGAGAAAATATGATGTTTGCTTTGGAAAATTGAAATGCATTTGGAAAATGATTGGAAAAGTGCTTGAAATTGGAGTTTTTGGGAAAATCTTTGAATTTCATTGAAAATCAGAAATTTGCATTGAAAAGTGATTTCTCAGGAAAACTTGAAAAATCTGAGAAAATTGGTTTTGAGATTGGAAACTTGGAATTGCTTTTATGAGAAAATGGATTTGAGAATCTTGAGAAAATCTAAGAAATTTATTGGAAAATGACTTTTGAAATGGAAAATGAATTCTCAGGAAAACTGGAAAATATGAGAAAATCGATTTCTGAAAACTTGGGATTTTGAAATTTGAGAATTTGAAAACATAGAAAAATCTTGATTTGAATCTGGGAAATGCTTTGAAATGTCATTTGAAAACTTAGGATTTTGAGAAAATCAGATCCTGAGAAAGACTTGGAAATTCTTGGGAAAACTGATTTTTTTTTTAAATTGAAATTGGAAAATGAATTTGAAAATAATGCAATTTGAATTATATGAATGAATGAATATGAATTTGAAAAGGGAATTTCATTGAGAAATTGAGAAATTCTTTTGAAACTTTGAGAAATGCAGTGCATTTTTGAAGTTAGCCTAAGAGTGTAGGCTGAATGTGGCTGATATAAAGATCATAAATCTTGGTTTTCTTCGTATTCTGACTATGGCCATAAATACGAATCCCACCGAGTTTATAAAGTCCATAAAAGCTTGTGCATGTGCCATTCGTGTAAACCATAGTGAATTTGAAATAACTATGCATGAATCATACATCACATATTGAAATTTGCAGAAATTAAACTATATGCAATGCAGTCCTATTCTAAGCAGAAAATGTAACTCTTATTCCAAATATTACATTGCTTTTTACATTGAATTGAATAAAATAAATAAATGAAATAACTAAGTCTTCTTCTTGAATGTTCCTGCAAAACTAGAAAATAAAGTTAGCACAAAATGTAGGTTTTTTTTTAATTTATCCAAAAATATGGGAAATTATCGGATATTATTCAGATATAAACCCAAATTCATACCCCCTTTGATATAAACATAATAAATAATGAATAAATTTTGAAAATAAACTTTGAAAATTCGAAATTGGGATCAAAATGACCAAAATACCCCTGAATACCTTGAAATCAGGGTTTTTTTGAAAGAATTTTTATAAATTTTGGAATTTTGAAAATCAAATGAAATAAATCAAACATAATATGATAAAATATGATGATATGCATGAAATTTTGGATAATTAGAAATTGAAATTTCGAAATTTAGGTAAAAATGACCAAAATACCCCCGATAACAAGACTATGGCCTTGAAACCAGGGTTTTCTGAAATAAATTTTGCAAAAATGAAAAATGTGAAATGCAAATGACATTGAAATTAACCCTAAAATAATTCTATATGTTCATGTACATGATAAAAACCCTAAAATGGCGAAAATATCATAAATATCAAATTTAACCTGATTTTCGCTTCTGAATTTAAAGATAAACTAACACATGAAGAAAATGAACTTGTAATTAAACCAAATTTGGCATGGACACCTAAAATAACCCTAGAAACATAATGGATCTCGAAAATCTATTTTTTTTGTATTTTTAAATATGGAAATTCAAATAAAAACCAAAAATTTTGTGATTTTTGCCTAAAATGTTGATTCTAAAGGAGATTTAGGATATCAAACTTCCATAAAAATTTCCCAAATTTTATGGGGTGATAGAGGACATTATGTAAAGGATTTTTTCATTTTATACTTTCTGGTTTTGACCTATGGTCGGAGCTGTGCCACTCCGGCAAGTCGGATCGGAATCCGGCAACTCTAGGATTTAGGGGAAACAGACAGGTTTCGGTAGAAAATGTGGGGAAAATGGCAGACAGATGGGAAAATGGCTGAAATTGTCGGACAATGTCCCTGAAAAACAGAATAAGATTTGATCTTTTGACACCATTGGGATTCGGGTTACGGTTTGGAAAAGGCCACACTGTTATCAGAGACCTAAATCTCTGGAATTTCTGGACATTGGAATCTGTTAGACAGAAAGATAAAATCCAGGAAAAATAATGAAACAGATCCAAAAATTCTCAAATTTTTGGAAATGATAGGAAATTATGTTAGGAAAAACTTTCATGTTGAAAGTTTTTGCAGACAGATTACATATTGGGTGGACTTGGTGCATTAGAGTCTGTCTATACCCTAACGAAAGAAAATCGATATTTTCCCAGGGGTCTGAGAAATCCGATTTTTTACAGAGATCAAAACTGCTTGGAAAAATCTAAAAATTTCCAGATCATTAGTAGATTTAATCATGAATCCACTGTGATTTCTAGGGTAAAATCCGAATGCTCCACAAGGATGAATCCAAAGGTTATTTTCTGCTAAATCAGAGATTGAAATTTTTGGAGAGTTCAAAACTTGATTCGGTTCTTGACTTTTGAAATGAAATTTCTGACCTCAAACCAATCTAGAATTTTTGCATGATATCAATAACACGCAAGAATGTCTAATACAAAATTTTTAGGATTTATCAACGAAGATTCATGCATGAGATAACAACTAGACTCTATACATGAATTAAAAAAAAATGATAAAGCAATAGACATGTATTAATGAAACTAATAAAAGAAAAAAAGAAAAAAACAATAACTAATTAAGCTAAACGCCTAAGGCATATGATTTTCACTAAAATGATGATTAAAATAACATAAAATAATAATAAATAAAAAAAATAAAAAAAATAAAAAAAAGGGGATATGAAATTGATTGTTGTTGGCTTTTGACATAAGAGATCCGATTCATCTTCCGAATGGATCATCTTACATGCATAGCGTTGACATAGGCGACTACCGTTTAACATCATTCAATCCTCATAAAGAAACTCGTGAATCCAGTTTTAAACTGTATTTGTGTTAGATCTATGTAAACATCATATGAAAAATTTTCATTGCACCTTGAGACAGAGTTTTTCTTTTTGCTTCTTTTTTTTTTATTTCTTACTTTACCTTGAAGGAGACTTGTTGCTGTGGCTGTCACTTTGATCGGAGAGGAGGGCTACCTTGGTGGAGATGCTGGACTGTTGAAGCAGGTGGAGATTTGTTGTTGTGGCCGTCACCTTGATCGGAGAGGAGGGCTTGTTGCTGAAGGTGTTGAAAGAGATGGGCTGAAGCAGGCGACTGCTTCCTTTTGCTGGAGATCTTGAAGGATGCAGTGGCTGTACTAGAGGTGTTGGAGGCTACAGGTGACTGTACTGGTGGAAGGAGATGGCTGGGACTAGTCAGCTACTTGGAAGAAGCTGGTTATGACTGTAACCAAAGAGAGGAAGTAACTGGATCGGCTGGAGCAAAGGGTGGCCTTTGCTGTGATGATGAAATTGTGTGAGGAAGAAGCAGCTGCCCCTTGATGTGTTGAAGATGGCTGAAGCTAATGGGAGAAGATAGGGTGATGAGAGAGAGGGAAAAAGAGAGAGAGAGCCGGAAGAAAGAGAGATAGGCGTTAAGAGTTGGGAGGCAGCCGTCTTTCTCTTTTTTTTACAACTTAGGTTTTAATCACATAAAACCCTAAGTTTCTAATAGTGTGCAATGGCTTTGATTATTGACTCTACGTGAATGGCTTCAGCCATATCACCTTGGAGGAAATATGAAGGGAGTAAGGAAGAAAGGGGAAAGAAAGAAGGGAAGGAAAAGGAAAGAAGAAGGGAAAAAGGAAAAGGAAAAGAAGAAAGAAAAGAGGGGGAAAGAGGAAGAGAGAAGGGGCTGGAAAAGAAGCTTACGTAAGTGGAGAGAGGGGAAAGAAAAAGGAGGAAAAAGAAAGAAAAAGGAAGAAGAAAGAAAGAAAAGAAAGAAAGAAGGAAAGAAAAGAAATAAAAAAAAAGAAAATAGAAAAAAGAAAGGAAGTGGGCTGGATTGAGGGCTAGGGTGGTTGACCCCCTTGTGGGTCCCACCTTAGGAAAAATAAAATAAGAAAATAAAATAAAAACAAAATAAAACAAACAAAAAATAAAGAAAAAGATAAATTTTTTTCTTTTCTTATAAATTAAAACAATAAAATGCAAATGGATGGGCCATCTCAGAGCGGGTCCAAATTCCACTTTTGAAATTCATTTTGACGATTAAAGGGGTAAAATAGTCTTTTCAAAAAATTTCCACACGAAACGAGCTATTTTTGGCAGTTTTTGAAACGAGCTCGGATTTTGAAGTTCAATACCTCGTTGCGAAGCAAATCCAATATAGAATTTGAAAATTTGATTTTGAAAGAAATCCAGATTCTTTTTCTTGAGAAAATATTTCCAAATGAAACGAGCTATTTTTGGCAGTTTTTGAAACAAGCTCAGATTTTGAAGTTCAATACCTCGTTGCGAAGCAAATCCAGTGTAGAATTTAGAAAATTTGATTTTGAAATAAATCCAGATTGTTTTTCTCATGAAAATATTTCCAAATTTAGAATCCCGGGGGTAAAAATCTCAATTTTGGAAACCCGAGGTTTGAAATTGATTTCTGAAAACTTTTAAAACTCAATCTGGATTGAAATTTATAAAACTGGAGTTCTTGACTTCGAAAATGGAATTAAATATGATGAAATGTTATGAAATGCTGAGAAATGATATGAAATGATGAGAAATGACATGAAATGCTTTGCGAAATGCTAACTCTGAATGAAGAATTTTGGATGTTAGACCCCGATTGACACTTGTACCAGTTTAAAAAGTGTTAAAATTGACAAAATTTGCAAAAATGGTTGAAGAAATGATTTTCGAGCTCTGCCAAGCTAGAGTGACACTGGAAATTAGGGTTTGAACTAGATTAAACTGAAATGAACTGGATTGAGCTGGGTTTTAGAGTTTTAGAACTCAAATGAACTGACCAGACACTGACTCAACTGACCTTTCCGACTAAATTTTCAAGAAAAGCTGTCATTTTTAGAGAAATGGTACGGAATGGTCATTGGATTGAAGTGAATTACGGACCAGAGTTGGGTTTGAGCTAGAACAAAAGTCAATAATACTGACATGAACTAAAATCAAAGCTTGAACACTAGCCCAATTGACTGAACTCAGCTCAATTTTAGCTAAAAGAGCTGAAATGGACTAAAATGGGCTCTTGGACACTTAGAAATGTTTTTGAACTGAAAAGGGAGCACTCGAACTCCTGGTGAGCTCAAGCTAGACTCTAGGGAGTATGACTGACTATGAATGACTGACTCGGAGACAATTGGCGGGATTTGAGTGAGAAATGAGCTCATTCCCGAAGAAATGATCCCATTTTGGCAGGAATGGTCAGAAATGAAAATGGTCTTCTCACTGTGAGCTCAGATGAGCTTGGAATGATTGATATTCTAAATGTTCTGAACTGACCAGTGAGCTTGGTTGACTCCGACTGACTGGGGTCCGGGATGACCTAGGGGTAAAATGGTAATTTTCCTAATAAAAGTTGGCAAAATGGTGATTTTCTGAAAATGACTCGGGGTTTGACTCCTACACTGACCTAACAGGGTTGACACTGCACGAGGAGGGTTGTTTGAGAATGAGTGAGGAAAATTTGGGGTGTTTACAGCTATGACTTGGCGAATTTCTCATTCTGAGCTGCCAAGTTCGTTCTTTCAAAGCTTCTAGAGTTCTTGTTGCGATTTTTCTTATTTTTCTTGTTGTTGGAACCGTCGTTACTGGCCAAAAAAATCTATGGAATAAGCAACATGTGCCTTCTTTTTACGCTCAGGGTTACCTCAGACGAACGGGTAACCTTCGTAAAGGCCATTGTCCAATCCTGTTTCGAGTCATTCGGCTCTCTCGATCAATTTGATGAATGATTTGGCAGGAGATGTAGAGATGAGATTCCGCAGAGGCTGGGAAAAGTTATTTAAGATGATTTGTAGGGCATGCTCCTCTGGGATGGGAACCTTCATTCTGTTATAGGTGCTCCTCCACCTGTGAATGAATTCTCCTGCTCTCTCGTTCTCATTTTGCTTCAGATTGTACAGATGGTTGAGAGTGGGCGAGGCCTCAACATTAATCATGAAGCGCTCGATGAAAAGATTTACTACCTTATCGAACTCTCATAGTTCGATAGGGTTGATGTGGTCTGCATACCACCTCGCTGCTACTCCTTCCAAACTGCGGGGGAAGCAAATGAACAAAGCTCTGTTATCTTTTCTAAAAATGGTCACATTCCGCATAGAAGGTCGTCAGATGAGATTTTGGATTGCCCGTTCCATCAAATTTGAGGAATTTGCGAGGAAGATTTTTTAGATCATCATCCCCATCTAGGCCATTATAGAAATCTTTGCCAGAATAGGTTTGTTTGCCCTTACTCTTAGCCTGAATATCTTTGATTGCTCAAGTCATTTCCCTCAATTGCTCGTGCATCGGATCCTCAGCTGGGATCCTAATTTTGGGCTTGTTCACAGATTCAGGCTCTTTCGTGATCTTTACGAACTGCCATGGAGGATTATGACTGAAGACAAATTGCTCTTCCTCTGTTGATTCTGTGTCCTCAGAAGTAGTGTCTGGCTGGACCTTCTTTCTGACAATTTTAATTGGCTTCTTCACAGCCTTTGTTTTTCTCAGCTTGCTCTTAGGGATTGCCCTTTTCAGACAGGCATCGGCTTGCTCTGACATCATTTTGGCCATCATCTTCTGAAACAGATCATACATGGCGAGATCAATATCATCTCCTTTGTACTGACTCTGTCCTCTGACTGACTTGGGAGAGTCCATTCCTTCCACTTCACTGTTGCTATACTGAGGAACTGTTTCTTTCCCAGTCCTTGTTTGAACCATTCTGACAATGCCAATGTTTTTTGCAAAATAAGGGGAATGGTTAGAGCGAGGAAGAAAACTTTTTCAAAACAATATTTTGAGAAAGGAATGGAGGACTTGGTAGACAATTAAAAGGATTATCCCATTACCAGGGATTGGGTCATCACAAGATTTGTGACAATTGCGTCATCATTCTCATGACAACAAAAAATGTGCCTTGTTACCTAGGCGAGGTCGTCAACCAGGATAAAAAGATATTGAAGAAGAATGAGGAGAATATTTAAAAGAATATCCCCATTGTCGGAGATAAGGTCACCACAAACATCGTGGTTATCTACGCTCAAAATAATATTTGGCCCAAAAATGCTTTTCAGCAGAACAAAAAGTAAATTTTATTGATAATAGATTCAAAGACAAAGAGAGGGTGGACAGACAGTTTGTCACCACTCATTCAGTAGATACATTGGATCCAGGAAATACAGAAAGAGAAATAAAGGAATCCCAAGTGTATTTGGTTACATGGTATGCCCCAGACCATTGATCTGGCTGCAAATTGAATTCTGGCATGTGGCCCGCTGGGAAGCTAGTGTTGACACAAACCTGCCGCTGCAAGAATTGTCTGAGACACCTCTCTGACTGATAATTGGCACAGAAGAAGGGGTCAAGCAACCTGTAACGCTTGCTACGAGCATAAGTGTAGTGAGGAATTGATTCTCGCCTGTCAAAGTAATCCCAAACAATCTCCTCCTTATGCAAACCCTCGATCAAAGTTCGACACTGAATGGCCGATTTTGGCTTCTTGTTGTTGAACCTAAAAGAACTGGCTTTTGATGGCACATGTCACAGAAATCAAGACTGCAGAGCATAAGTCTATCCTTCCACCAAAATGGTCTCTCCAAGGGCGAAGCGAGCTAAGCCTCGGTAGAGAAAGGCTAAAGCTGCTATGGAAACTGAAAGTTGACGGGTCCGCTTGCTTTCCTATCTTTGAAAGAGCTGGACAATTCTGATATCAACAAATTTTTGACCATCCTGAAAGAATGTTAATCCTACTATGCATAGGACCATGGCATGCTGGATTTTGTCTTTTGCTGCTTGGGACAAGGTGTCAACTTCCTTGTAAGCTTCGTACTTGCGATAGAGCCCAAACAGGTCGATGAACTGACTTCCACTGATCTTAGTGAGAAGCCAAGATCTGCTCCATGTTGCTATGGCTAATGCTTCTCGAACATCTACCCCTTTGATATTGATCAGGAACTGCTGCTCGACAGGATCATCTGGCTGACCAGCTGGTTCTGGCAATCCCATGATGTCGTTGAACTCGTCCATCAGCAGAGTCATCTCTCCCCATGGAAACCAAAATGTGCAGGTACGCAGATTCCACCGCTCTGCCATAGCTTGAATCAGACTTTCGTTGATGGTTCGCTTGCCTACTGCTGATGCCATCTCCAATCCACAGTCATCCAAGTGGTCTGGGAACATACGCGAGAAGGTGGCGAACCAAGAATAATACCACTGAGGGAAGAAGGAATGAGTCTGGATAACCCGATGATCTGGGGATTCATCTTTTATCTGATAGAAAACATGATCTATGGGAAAGACAACATCGAGGGAATCAAACGCCATC
Source organism: Nuphar pumila (assembly GCF_984573655.1). Lineage (NCBI taxonomy): Eukaryota > Viridiplantae > Streptophyta > Magnoliopsida > Nymphaeales > Nymphaeaceae > Nuphar > Nuphar pumila. Next base: position 21,339,939 of record NC_143257.1, on the reverse strand, counting down.
AAAATAATACTGGGGCAAAGAAGAATAAGGAGAATAAGATAGAATGCATGACTTACGGATAGACTCTTGAAGGAATGAGAATAAATACAAATCCTGGAAATTTTTGAAAGATTGAGGAAATTTAAATGAATTTTCTAGGTTTTTTAAAGAAAATTTGACACAAAAGGGAAAAGAACGTAGGTAGAGGAAAAATACACAACTGGGTTTCTGGAAATAAGAGGAAAATTTTGAATAATATACCCAGGGTTTGAAAAAAAGTTTGATATAGATAGGAGAAATATAACATCGTATACTCACAGCTGCACAAACAAGGATGCGCAAACAACACTCCCTAAAGGCTGACTCTAAATGCAATATTTTGAAATGGCTTTGTAGGACCTTAATCCTAACTCTATGGTTCAGATCATCTGATTTTAATCAAGGTACACCGATATACTCAAGCTGAAGCTCGAAGTATGTGGCATAGAATTATCTCTTTGGTTCTAAGGTAATGGCTTCCCAACATCCTTGAGCACCTACCGATATATCTCAGACTATGGCCCTTAGGTACGTGGTAGGGGGGCACTAACCCAAATAAGTGATCCACATGTGAGGCTCTCTCCCGAACTATGGTTCAGTGAGACAACCCAGCAACATGAAGACTGGGACAGTATAGGTAGGGATGTTTTCGAAAACATGCTCAACATGCAATAAAACCAGAAAGCTCTAATGCAAGTCCTAAAAGAGATAGAATTAAAATGAAGAGAAGCATACACTTGCATACATTGTTTTGCATTCAATCTCTAAAATTGAGGAGAGTTGTATTTCAGACCTAAGTCTAAGTGAGCATGGATAAATCTCCTCAATATGGTCCTACCAAACCATACTTAAATCCTATATGCATTATGTCAGCTAGGACAAAGTCTAGGCTCCTAAGGTTTGCATGGAAATAAAGTTGTCATTTATAGAATAAAGACTTAGATAATATCAAAGCAAAGCAAAAGGCACAAATTCAATCGGACGGAAATGGGTCCAATCATGGTCGCCAACTCCTGTGATCATGCAAAATTTTTCTTCTCGGTTCTCCTCTTTCTTTTCTTCGCCTTTCTAGCCTCTATTCCCTTTTGAAGGGGAATAAAAGATAGAAAAAAAGAGAGAAAAGAAAAGGAATAAGAAAGAGAAACTCTTTTGCAAGGTCTCATTTGACCAAAATTTTATAAATGTTTTGAAATTACTCACTTCTGTTTTAAAATTTTGTGGGAAAAATGGAGAGACGGGATTCGCTCGTCGGTACGAGGTTCGGCTGTTCCTGGTGCCTTTACCAGAGGTAATCGAACCAAGGATCGAATTTATGCCATTTGCTTTGCTAAAATATTATCTAAAAATTTATTCTAAGTCTAAAATACACAAAGAATCATGTTTGTGCAATGCAAATGCAAAAATGTATGCTTTTGAGAAAAATAGTTTGGAAAATTTGGGATTTTCCAAGTGATTCTGAAATAATTTTGATAATATAGTGAAGAAATGATTCAGAGGGTTGAAACTGATTTGAAAAAGTTAGATTTTGAATCTTACTGAGAATTTTGAAATAAATCTGGAAGAAGAGACTTGAAATTCCAAGACTTGGGGTAATCAGATATTTGAAACTGAGATAGAATTTTCGAAGTAATAATGAATTTTTAAAGTCAGAGTGGACTTTGAATTTGAATGGATTGGTTCTGAAAAAGGAATCCTTAATTTTAGAACCTGAAAGAGGAATTAAATTTTGGATTTGGACTTTGAGAAATAGATTTGAATTTAGTTTTGAAAAATGAGAATTGAAAATAAAATTAGATTTGAAATCTAGAATGAAATTTTGATCTGAAATCTGGAATGGATTTTTGATCTGAAATCTTGCATCCAAGATGGAACTAAATTCAAAATCTGGAATCCTATTTTGAATTGGATTCGAAGTCTGGAATCCAAAATGGAATTGAATCTGAAATCTGAATCCTAAATGGAACTGGATCCAAAGTCTGGGATCCAAGATAGAGTTGAATTTGAAATGTGGAATCCTAAATAGGATTAGATCTGAGGTCTGAAATCCAAAATGGAGTTGAATCCGAAATCTGGAATCCTAAATGGAATTGGATCCGAAGTCTGGAATCAAAAAATGGTGTTGGATCCGAAATCTGGAATCCTAAATGGAATTAGATCCGAAATTTGAAATAAAAAATGGAACTGGAGTTGGATCCGAAATCTGAAATCCTAAATGGAATTGGATCCGAAATCTGAAATCCAAAATGGAACTGGAGTTCTAAATCTAGAATCCAAGATGGAATTAGATTTTGAAAATTCGAATGGGACTTGTTGATGGATCTGGATTCTGGAAATCCAGATTTGGATTTCAAACTTAGGAAAAATCAGATTTTGAGATTTAGAATCAAACTCAAGACTTTGGTTTTGAATTTTTGAGAATCAAGACTCAATGAAAAATATTGGATAAACTTGATTTTAAGCTTGAGTTTTGAAATCAGAAGATGAATCTGGAAATTTCAAAGTTTAAATTGAACCTTGAAATTCAATCTGGGGTATTGAATTGAATTTAAAATCGAATCTTGAAAACGGAAATGAATTTGAATTTTCAAAGTTGAATTGAACTTTGAAATTGGATTTTGAATTGGAAATTGAATTTGGAATATAGAAGTGAATTCAAAATTTCAAAGTCAAATTCGACTTTAAAATTGATATTTGAATTTTGAAATGAAATAGAAAGATAAATTGGAATAAAAAATTGAAGATTGGTTTGAGAAATGAAGAAGATATTTGAAAATATATCTCAAAATCACTTGGATTTTGAAAAATAATTTTGAAAATATGATGTAATTTTATCCTAAAGATGAATGAATTAAAAAGAAATGGGTTTTGAAAAACATATCTCATTCTTTCAACGAATTGAAATAAGATTTAAGATATAATACATTTCTGACTATAGTCATAAAATGTATTATATAATAATCATATTTAAATTCAGATGATGAAGAAAACCCATTTTGGTGCCTTTATAGAGTTTAAAATGAAATTAACTCTCAATATATCCAGACTATGACCATTGATATATATTTTTTGAGTTAATTTTAAGTTAAACTCTGATAATGGAAGAAAATATTTATAAAAATATGATGAGTTTTTAAAAAGATCCAGTGTGGATCCGATGTTATTCCATAAAAGATGAAAACCATAAGTTTTATTCACACCTTGACTATTCCCATTGATGCAAATCATCAACTTAGGATTTAATCACCTTTTATTAGAATGGTGCATGTGTCATTGGTGTTCCTATTCGTAAAATTTTTGCAAAAAAAGATAAAATGATATGAAACAAGCATTTCTAGAAAATATATATGCTCATACATTCTAAACTAGTGCAAGGAATGTAAACTTCTCATTATAATATAGCTATTACATTTTTGAAATTGAAATGAAAATTACAATTCCTAAGCTAAGAAGAAAAATAACCCTTTTCATACATTTCCTGCAAAAAGATAGAGTTAGTATATATGAAAACACCAAATAAAAAAAAAAAACAAGTGGAAGATGTATAATCCTACTCATGCTAATGGAGAGGTGCCTATGGATTAGCCTAAATAAAATGTATATAGAAAGAGAATCACAAAACATTACATTGGATCTAATATGCAAATAGTAGAGGATTTATGGACATGCCTACATATTAGATGTATAAGGGAGCTTATATGATATGATGCATGTGCTTAAAGAACAACCATGAATGTGCATGTGTGAAGCTAAAGCATAAGTGGGTGGTGCTATGGAGAAATGCAGGTGACAGTAGAAATGAGCACAATGCAAGGTGCAATAGGTAAGTAAGAAAAAATTGTGCAAATGTAGGTAGTATTGTGTGCAATAGGTGGTTGCGTGGTGATTGTGGTGACACGGTAACCTACAGGTGGAGAAGATGAAAGTGTTGTACATAGGGGGCATGGAGATGAGGTGTTATAGCAGGCGAATGTAGTCAGCAAGTGGTTCCTGCATGGCTAAATTCAGCAAGTCATTTCCAATGGTATAAATGAAAGGAGCTTGACAATATCAGTAGTGCCAACAAGCTGATTTCAATCAAGGCCTTCAGATGCTTCTTACCCAACACACCGGAATGCAGGAAACAATATGACCCTATAAAAGAAAAAAAAATCAATGATTGTGGCCATATACAGTGGATGTATACACAATGAGGCCATGAACTGGAGCAGTTGCCTTGACTCTGGAGCTAGTTCGAACTTTGGTGATATGCATGAATTGATAGCACCCAACTGCTACACAATAGACCATTATCTGATACAAGGAAGTGTAGATATGCAAATTTAAAAGTACATACATAGATAAAAAAAAACCTCTTATTCGAGCTTTTCAACATAAGTTGAAATATTCAAGCATTTGCACAATCATTCCACAGATGACTCCAGAGATGTCTGTGGGTAGTCTTAATTACACACTACGAATTGGACTTTTATGGGGCTTCTCTTACATAAACAAGAGCAAAATCAAAGACTTTGGTGCAGGAACTTGGAAACCTGCAAGAAATGCCATCAATGCTTACATTTCCCCTATATGTCAGCATATTTTCTGTTATTGCTTTTAATTCCCTACCTTCTGATAGGATCTGAAATTCCCAACCCGAGGCTATCTGTATACTGTATAGTGTCAAACAAATGGTTAGCATGACTGGATTATTAGGCTACGGTGGAACTATTCAGCTAACACTTGTGTACTACATGGGCTCTCAGTCATCTTGACCTAGAGCAAGAGGTGTCCATCATATATGCAAGGTTCACAGAATTCGATCAAACTCGGAGTTAATGATTCCTTTTTATTAACCAGATCTTATATGTTTAAAATTGTGAAGATCATTGTCATTTGTTAAGCAGTTTGCCATTGTTACCACTCTTTCCATTAGGTGACATGGTACATGTGAAACAGGATGCAGTAGAGGAAATTGAAAAAAAAAAAGACAGTGTAGGGAATGCATTAAACAAACAGGGATAGGTCTATTCTACCTTTGAATTCACGATGAATCAAGTAGGATTTTCTGATGGGTTGGATTGGATGCACAGGGGACTGTAGCAAGGGGTAGCAACTGAAGCCCAACACAATGAGTATATACATATACTAGCAATGAAACAATGTTTCAGAAATAACAATATATTATTAACTAGATCGACAAAATATTAAAATAAAATGACGATAATGTGTCTCAAAAATACAGAAGACTAATGAAGGCTCAAAGACACATTAGACCAAAAATATCTGCAATTCAAAATACAGAAAGATAAAAAATACAAAAGGCTAGGTTTAATGAGAGGCCATGATGGGTTTTAAACATAAATTCTACTAGACTAAAAGAATGTAAAAGGATTTTGGGGTTTAAGCACAGATATGAGCTAATGTTTCAACCGTCAACTGCAGACTTGATTCATAAATTTAAATGATCACGACAGCAGGAAGTAGAGTTATGAGAGGTTGAATGAAATGCTACAAAGAGATGCAAATGAGGTGTGAAGGCTATATCAAGTATCATGACGGTGGGTATCCAATAATGCCAAATGATCAAGGTGCAAATGGTGTGTGAGTGAGCCCAAATAGCACGATGGATGAGAAACCTTTGAACATCATGATCGTTGGCATCCATATCGTTGACACCTTTATTGCTCAGTAGATGGAACATGATTCCTTTTATTGGCCATGCTCTAGTTCAAGCTTTGCATCAAGCAAGAAGGCACTCTGGTCCCTACTATACAGGGAGGGATCATTCTTGACAGCATCGGTCACCACTCCTGATCGATCCAGGGAAGTTGGAGTTGTTGATGATCATTTAGATTCTTCACAAAATTTTAGGTATCTCTTACTCAGCAATAGGCATTATTCTTTCAATGGCATTCGCTGAATAGTAGACAGGTAAACTTCCAGTGGGGTGATCATTTAACAGACCCATCATGATACAAGTCTCAATTAGCAGTGAAAATTCACCAGACACCACATATGGTGGTGGACCGATGCATATGAATGACATAGATGATAAAGCAATTAAAACCAATGTTGAAAGAGAAAAAAAAATGACAATCATTGGAAATACCATATAATGGATGCTCATGCAACACTGGTATGATAATGATTTTGATGCAATGGAGCTATAACAAAGACTTTACACCATATTTTTGCTCTAGATTTGAATCGACTCATAGGGAGATCGATGTGATCCCATATAACGTTCCATAAGATATGATGCTATTTAAAATAAAACTGATAGGATTTTACAAAAGATGGGGTCAAATGTTATAATGAAGGGGAAAACACAAGGCCAATCGTTGAAGGAGATGTCGGATGATGAATCTTGATGCACGAATGGTATTGGCAGATTTGCGTCATTCCTCTTAGACTTTGAATGAGTGGTCATTGAGCAACAAACTAAGGATCTTGACACTCGCAGTAGGATGGTTCAATCGAACCTCATACATGCTTGACATAAACCATATAGGTGTTTGGCATTGGATGGGGATCAGATATACAGACAACAGTAACAGCATAATGAAATAAACTTGAAGTATTAATATGCAGGAATGTGATGCCTAAAATGCGGGAATATGAAGGAAAGACATAAAACCAAAAATATGGATCTAAATAAGATTGCAATGAACATTGTAAGTGAACTAAAAGGGAATATTGAAGCAGAGGATGATTCGTGCACTAAATAAAAAGTACGATAAACAATCTAATGTAATAACATTCAAGGCTAGAGTGGAATATGATAAAACTGGAATGAACGGAATATAATCCTATGCTAGCACGACAAGAAATCAAGTGTTAAAGACAAAGAAGATAGCAGAAAAAAAAAGAAAAAAGAATTAGATGTTGGAATCGATGGATTCCGTTAATGCTATTGCACGAGATGAGTTGAAATTGCTATATGCAATCCAACACCATCCATGGTGCGTGAATGGGGATTTAAAACTGGAGAGTAAAAAGGGAACTCATGGAAAGCCAAGGAGAAAAGGGGATTTACTTACTTGATTATGTAGAGGTTATGAAGGAGGGAGTCGCGCTCTTCTCTTCTACTATGGAGGCTTTCTGCCACTGGAGAAGCGGAGATGATCAAGAGGGAGAGGGCAATCGGATGGAGAAGATGGATGTAATTGATCTAATGGATCCCCTACCCTCTTCTTGATGCTTGTTTATGTAGGAAGAGAAGAATCATCGAGAAGGGAGGAGGTTGTTAGCGATCGACGGGTGAAGAGAGTAGCAACTGATCGAAGGGTTGAGGAAGAAAGAGGCAGGCTACTGGCAATGGGTGGATGAGGCCAGTGGGAAGATCGGCGGGTGATCGACCGTTAGGGAAGGTCGTTTAGAGGTTTTCCAAATTTCAAAAACAAGGCTTTCTTTTGAAAAACTTTCTCAAAAAGGGGTTTTAAAACCATTTTTTTGTATTTTTCCTTTTCGATTCGATTTTTTTGTTTCTTTTTCTTTTTATTTCTATTTTTTGTTATTTTTTTGAATTTTTGTATTTTTTTGTTATATTTTTAAAATAAAATTCCAAAACTATGAGAAAATGAAGGATTTTAAACTATTTTTGCAAGATTTTGAAAATATTTACAAAAAGGAGGGTTTTCTGAGAATTCGGGTTCTGATTTTTGGAATTTCTTCAGAAAACGAGTTTGGACCCAGGTTTTGAGTAAATATTTGAGTTTTTAACCTCAAATTGCGAAATACAGAGCCGTGGATCAAAAGGGATACTGGATGGACTGTTTGAGACTTTCAAAAATTATTTTTGGTATTTTTGTAAAATTGGTTTAAAAATTGGATAACGAGGCTCAGATCTGGATTCTGAACTAGATCCGAATCTGAAATTGAGTCAGATATAGAAAATAAATTTGATTCCAGTAAATTCGAACAATAAATTAGAATTTGATTGAAAATAACTCAATTTCTCAGAAAACAGGGGCCAAGGGCAAAGAGCGAATATTTACAAGATTTTGAAAATTTTGGGGTGTTCATAAGATGGTGTTACATGAGGGAAGTAGTGGAGAATGAGTGTTGTTGATTGAGCAATGCACCAACAAAACATGCACCTGCTGCTGCAAATGGGACTGTAGCAGCAGGTGTGTGGGGAGTGTATGAATGAAGGGTTGTAGCAAGTCGGAGGTTGGACTGTTACATAGTGCTATGAGGAAACCTGGGTAATGGGATGCAATGAACGAAGGACTGGTGGTTGTAAATGGAAGAGGTGTTGAAGCATACAGCAGGTGGGAACATGGGTATTGATGATTGCAGCAAAAGTAGCCACAGGTAGTTAAGTATGAAGATGGTGGGGTGAAGGACTTGTAAATATGGAGTTGCATGGTGGACAGGAAAAAAAAAGAAAAGAAAAAAAGAAAATGAAACTACAGTACAGAAGTAACAGATACAAATTAAAATTTGGAAACGCAGATAAGAAATAAAACAGAGAATAAAATCGCCTTTAGGGATAATTGCCATTTTCCCCTTCTTCCTTTTTTTTTTGAATAACAAGAGAAAAACCTCATTGTCAACTGGAAATCACTTTTCTTTGGTCATGATCCTGGCATTCCAGTTCTTCTCTTATTGATGAGGAAGGGAGACAAGCCACTGACAGCAGTTCACGATTTTTGTTTTTTTTTGGCACTTTTTTTTTGAATCTGCATTCCCAGGCTGACCTCTACCCAATTACATGAGTCTGGCTCTAACACAGAAGCTCGAAATCCTTTTGCTTACAACCAAGAAGACATAGCTAATGTCCCCATCCTTAGATGGACTTACATTCAATTTCCCTGGTGATGAATATTCAGATCAATAAGCATCTGAGTATTCCTTTCTCCTTGAAATTCCATCCACTGCTCAGATCTTCTGTGGAACTAATGGGTAAATCTTCAAGAGAAACAAAAAAGGAATATGGCAAAATATTGAATGTCTCTATGAAAATTTCTATATCAATGGTCTGATAGGTCAAAAGGGATTAACCTTTTAAACTTAGTCATAACTGAAGCTTGCAATCCCTGTGCTGATTATTGATGATCAAAGGGGAAACACAGTGGGTTTCTCAAAGAACCCTGGAAGCATTGACATCATTCCCTAGTGCTGGGAACTACTTGAATCACAATAATCTCACTATTTCAAGGGTGGTGATATCACAGTATGCATGGTTTTTTTAACTTGGCTCAGAGCCTTGTTCAGAGGCATGGAAACTTCTTGCTTTCTAGATTCTCAACATTGAATAGCATTTGCTAGTTTACTTGGATTCTTCATCTCTTATGGATACTCATGAATATTCAATACTCATTATATGAAGGGGATCTTCTAATATCCAGGGATCGTAAACCAACTTTTCTATCACGATTCTTGCCTTGGATGGTGAGTTTTCATCTTCATTGTCAGAATGACTCCATAATGGGGTGTTTAGATATGAAGGTAATGTATCCGAAAATGGCATGATGACATAGGAGTTGTGAACATCTATTCCTCCCCAAATACATGCACACATATTCCTGTAAAAGAAAGAGTTCAACAGCTTCTGAATCTACTGAACTGAATCACGCAGGCACAATTCACCCAAGCCGAATCATCAAATTGGGTTTTCTTCCCTCTAGTTATTAAAACTGGCAGATAAACGACCCATGCGATTTTTGAAATGGAAGAAGTGTGTTTTACGACACCCCATGCTAATAATAAAAAACAAACAAAAAACAAAAAACAAAAAAAATGACATGATTTGATATGATCTTCAGTGGCTCTAGCAGACCATTAATCACGTTGATGCTGGATGAGAGATAGAATGGAAAACCAAAAGGAGATTGCTAATTATGCGAAAGTGGGGCAATTTAGGGAGTATGACTCCCAGTCGTGACGTTGTTGGTCTTGGGTAACAGAGAAATCACCATTAGGAGATAAGGGCATGTG